>NC_088391.1:103233333-104602500 GCF_037993035.2 Macaca fascicularis | reverse complement strand
TCGCGGCGCAGGCGCAGAGTCTCAGACCGGCGCAGGCCGGCGCAGGCGCAGAGTTGCAGGCCGGGGCGGCGCAGGCACAGAGTCGCGGGCCGACTGGGCGCAGGCGCAGAGTCGCGGGTCGGCGCCGCGCAGGCCGGCGCAGGCGCAGAGTCGCAGGTCGGCTCGGCGCAGTGGTAGAGTCGAGCGCTGGCGCGGCGCAGGCTGGCGCAGGCGCAGAGTCGCAGGCCGGGACGGCGCAGGCCCACACTCACGCGCTATTGCGGCGCAGCCCGGCGCAGGCGCAGAGTCCCAGGCCAGGGGGGCGCAGGCGCAGAGTGGCGCGCCGGCGAGGCGCAGGCCGGCGCAGGCGCAGAGTGGCCCGCCGGCGCGGCGCAGGCCGGCGCAGGCGCAGAGTGGCAGGCCGGCGCGGCGCAGGCGCAGAGTCGCAGACCGGCGCAGGCCCAGACTCGCGCGCCTGCGCGGCGCAGGCCGCCGCAGGCCCAGACTCGCGCGCCGGCGCGGCGCAGGCCGGCGCAGGCGCAGAGTTGCAGACCGGATCGGCGCAAGCGCAGAGTCGCGCGTCGGCGCCTCGCAGGCCGGGGCGGCGCAGGCGCGAGTCACGGGCCGGCTCGGCGCAGGCGCAGAGTCGCGGGTCGGCGCGGCGCAGTGGTAAAGTCGAGCGCTGGCGCGGCGCAGGTCGGCGCAGGCGCAGAGTCGCAGGCCAGGACGGCGCAGGCCCAGACTCACGCGCTATTGCGGCGCAGCCCGGCGCAGGCGCAGAGTCACAGGCCAGGGGGGCGCAGGCGCAGAGTCGCGGGCCGGCTGGGCGCAGGCGCAGAGTCGCGGGTCGGCGCCGCGCAGGCCGGCGCAGGCGCAGAGTCTCAGGCCGGGGCGCCGCAGGCGCACAGTCGCAGGCCAGCGCGGCGCAGTGGTAGAGTCCAGCGCTGGCGCGGCGCAGGCCGGCGCAGGCGCAGAGTCGCAGGCCGGGACGGCGCAGGCCCAGACTCACGCGCGATTGCGGCGGAGCCCGGCGCAGGTGCAGAGTCGCAAGCCGGGGGGCGCAGGCGCAGAGTCGCGCGTCGGCACCGCGCAGGCCAGCGCAGGCGCAGAGTCGCAGGCCCGCGCGTTGTGGGGGGGGGGGGGTCGCGGCGCAGGCGCAGAGACGCACGCCGCGTGGGTCTGAGGGGGCGCGGTGCAGGCGCAAAGACGCACGCCACTGGGGGAGCGGCGCAGAGACGGGCGGAAAATCAGTAATCTGAAAAGCCGGGCTCGGGTGCCCCCTGCTTGTAGCCGTGCACTGCAGGGCCCTTTGCTCAGTGCGCCCCCTGCTGGCCACTGGAGTAACTGCAGGGCCCTCTTTTTTACAGTGGTGGACAGCGCCCCCTGCTGGCGCCGGGGCACTGCAGGGCCCTTTTGCTCGCAGTATAGTGATGGCACGCCACCTGCTGTCAGTTGGGGACATTGCAGGGCTCTCTTGCTCACAGTGTAGTGGCAGTACTCCCGATGCTGGCAGCTGGGGACACTGCCCGGCCCTCTCGCTCCAAGTGAAGTGGCGGCTGGCTCCCCAGCTGGCAGCTGGGGACACTGCCGGGCCCTCTTGCTTGCTTTGTAGTGGGGGCACGCCCCCTTCTGGCCGCTGGGGGCACTACAGGATCCTCTTGCTCACAGTGTGGTGGCAGCACGCCCCCTACTTGCCAACCAGGACACTGCAGGCTCCTCTTGCTCATGGTGTGGTGCCCGTGCGCCACCTGCTGGCAGCTAAGGACACTGCAGGACCCTCTTGCTCACAGTATACTCGTCGTACGCCCCCTGCTGGATTCTGGGGACACTGCCGGGCCCTCTTGCTGGCAGTGTCGTGGCAGCACAACACCTGCAGGCACATGGGGACTATGCAGGGCCCTCTTGCTCCAGGGGTGACGGCTGGCGCCCCCTACTGGCCGCCTCCTGCACCACTTAAAGTCAGAGCACCAGTTATTAAGTGTCATCAGTTCTGGAAATTCAAACTGAAACGGAGCTATTACTGGGGAGAGCTGATGTCCCACTTCTTTTCTAACTTGGAAGGAGTTTCACCAAGAGGCAGTACAAAGATGGCAGACCACTTCATTGAAAAAAATACAATGTGAAGAGCTTATTGTAGAAAAATAGGCAGGCTGATCGTGCAGGAAAGCAGCCTAAGAGTCCTGTGCAGGGAATTTTATTTTGGACTTCACAGTCCTGCCTCTGTCTCAGGTCTGCCCGTTTTCTTTGGTTTTCCTGCTACTGCCTTAGGTCCCCACTTAGGCTCATGGGACCTCCTCACAGTTGGTTGAGGCACATGTGTGGTGATCGATCCCAATCCACTCTGGCACCGGGCTCCTTCCCGCCATCCCAGGCAGGCTGACAGCAGTCACATTTGTACCTACTGGGCCTATCTCTTTTGAATGTCCTACTCTGCCCTAATCTGTACTTATGGTGCCAGGTTTCTTTTAAGAATGTTCCTTTTGTCCTTATTGGCATGTAGCTAGCAATATTCTGACATTTTTACTGCAGAGTCAATGATGACTGGGGCATCTTAAGAGGAGTTCTAGGGTGTTTCTGTCTGCATAGGTACCTCTTCTCCCTCCTACCCACAATTGACAAGTGCTCATCCACTCCAGCATCAGAGATGCTACTAATATGTGAATTTTTGATGGTCCCTCCAGGTGAGCCTTCCCAGGCTTTCCCTTTTCCCGGAGCTCCCCCTCCTGTTCATGTCTAGCTGTCTATCTACTCTAACAGAGCCCACTATCCTGTGTCTTTCCCAAAAATAGTGAGGGAACAATGAATTGGAAACCATAGCAAATAATATGCATGTAGATGAAAACTTTACAACTTACACAAATAATCACTCAAAATCATCCTTACACTAAAAATGCAAAACTGTACAATTTCTAGAAGAAACTAGAGAAGAAAAACTATGTGCCTTTGGGTTTGGTCATGAATTTTAACAAATGACACAAAAGGTTGATATACACAGAAGAAATGACAATGTGGATTTCTTAATGTTTAAAGTTTATACTCTGGAAAATACCTTGTGAAGGGAACAAAAAGACAAGCCACATATTGAAAGAAAATATTTGCAAAATACAGATCTGAGAAAGAATTTGTATTCAAAATATATACAAAATTATTAAAACTGAACAATAAGTTAAACAGCCCAATTAAAAATGCACACAGATCTGAACAGACACCTCACCAAAGATGATCTACAGATGGCAAGTAAACATACAAAAACATACTCAACATAGTAGATAACTGAAAACCGCAATGAGATAGCACAGCTGGTCTATATCTGTTAGAACTGCTAAACTCTTTCAAAAATGACAAATTGCTGGAGGAAAAACAAGAACTCTTTTCACTGCTGGTGGAACACAGTGTATAAGACCAAAATATGCCACTCCAAAATATAATGGTAGGAAACCAGAATATGCCACCCAAAAATATGTCCCTTTGGCTTAAGAATTATTCCAAGCTGATTATTTTGAAAAAAAATGCTAACCACGGAAGTTCTGAAAACAGAGTAGAAATTACCCTTGTGTAAGGAAAATTTACATCTATAAAGGAAATCCCCATTTAAAAGCTACCTCTCTCTCTCAGCACCAAGAAGAGAAGGATAACTAAATCACTAAAGAGTCTTATCAACGGAGAATGCACAGACTTAAGTCTGTATAACAAACCTTACCCTTGTCTACTGTGCTTTTGGTGGTTAACTCCCCACTACTGCACCTCAAATCTTCTTTATTTACATTGAAGATAGTATTTATGCTTGAATCAAAAGCCACCTGTTGGAGATTTACTCATTTTTCCCTGAGTATCTTCCATGTAGCCATAAGGTATACATGTTTTTAAACTTTCCTGTTTTTCTCATTTTAATCTGTCATTTGTTACAGAGGGTCCCATCTAAGAATTCCGAAAACATAGAAAATTCTTTTTCCTCCCCTATTACAAGTTGGGCAGTGTTTTCCAAAGCTAAACAAGTCTCACCTTACAATCCAAAAATCACATTCCTAAGTATTTTGACAAATACTTTGATGTTATTTCTTTTTTTTTTTTTTTTTTTTTTTGAGACGGAGTCTCTCTGTGTCTCCCAGGCTGGAGTGCAGTGGCGTGATCTCGGCTCACTGCAAGCTCCGCCTCCCGGGTTCATGCCATTCTCCCGCCTCAGCCTCCCAAGTAGCTGAGACTACAGGCGCCCGCCACCACGCCCGGCTAGTTTTTTTTTTTTTTTTGTATTTTTAGTAGAGACGGGGTTTCACCATGTTAGCCAGGATAGTCTCGATCTCCTGACCTCGTGATCCACCCACCTCGGCCTCCCAAAGTGCTGGGATTACAGGCTTGAGCCACCGCGCCCGGCCTGATGTTATTTTTTAATAAAAGCTACCATGCAATTATTTACAGAAGCTCTATTCATAATGACCAAAGGAAAAAAAAAGAATCAGAAAGTCTTATACTAGATGACTGTGTGGGAATCCACTCAGACATCAAGAGTTCTTATAAAGATTACTTAAATGAAAGCATTTGAGATACTGAAGATAAAGGAAGAAATCTTACCAGAACTTACTTTATCCAATTAAAGCAGAGTGCCCAGAAAACATACAGCTGCCATTAACTCCATCCAAGGAGTTTCTTGCAAATTCAGCTGCCATGAAGACAGTGTAGTCTTTCTCATTAGCATTGATAAATGAAAATGAAATCCTAAGCTCCCAACTGACTGAACAGACCAACTATTGGCTGAGGGAACCCCAGAGTAACTTTCAAAACTGAGTTCTCAGCTTGGCCAAGATGGGATGATGCGGGTCAGATACACCTTGTTATACCCCCTCGTTTGCTAACCATGATGACGCTTCCTTCCCTAAGGATTAAACAGAAACCAGCCCTTTCATAGGCTCCACCACTGATATCAACCTCTCCTTTCTTGCCTGATAAGAGACCACCCATGACAGAGAGGTTCTGGCCTGCGTACAGAGAATGCACAGAGCGAGTTTTCATGTCCTCTGCTTCACCTTTTAATGTCAGAGGGCTGAAAACTCTACCCTGGGATCGTGCTAACACTGCCATTTTTTGTACATGGGACCCATGAAGAAGCAAGAAACTCAATTGCGCAAGCATGCATTTCTCCTCTCATAAATATTCATGACTCCTCCTAGTTTATTAAATATATGTATTTGCCAATTCCACTCAGCATAAATTACTATTTCCTTTACATCGCCCTTGAAGCATCTGTTTCTGGCTTCTGGCTGGAGGCTATGCTTCCCAGTCTGTGAGAAGGACAATCCTGCAGGCTGCAACTCTTTATAGGAAATAAATCTCTCACTGGGTGTGGTGGCTCATGCCTGTGATCCCAGCACTTTGGGAGGCCAAGGTAGGTGGATCACCTGAGGTCAGGCGTTTGAGACCAGCCTGGCCAAGTTGATGAAACCCTGTCTCTACTAAAAATACAAAAAATTAGCCAGGCTTGGTGGTGGGCATCTGTAATCCCAGCTAATTGGGAGGCTGAGGCAGGAGAATCGCTTGAACCCAGAAGGTGGAGGTTGCAGTGAGTCAAGATCACACCATTGCACTCCAGCCTGGGCAACAAGAGTGAAACTCCATCTCAAAAAAAAAAAAAAAAAAAAAAAAAAAAAAAAAACCATAAAGAAATGTCTCCTTTCCAAATTTATGAATGTCATCATTCTTCTGTTGACAGCATTAAAAGGTTCAAAAAGACCTTCCATACTCTCCCACAAAAGCCCTAGAAATTGTCATTTTGTTAATCATTTTGGATGCTGAAGAACTTGTAATCCAATGAGTAGAAATGTTCGTACCCCATTTATGGCTGTCAACCTGCCAATTCTCAGGAGTTTTTATAAGCCTAAATCTGAAAGGATCTCATCCCATTAGGATTCTTGTCTCCTTTTCTGTTGCCTTTGCCCACTGGCTCTGCCAACAGGGGTCTTTCTTTCTCCTTGGCTATCTTTGGATATGGGGGCTCCCTCTTCTGTGCCACCTTAGGGAATGCCTTTTGCATGCAGGGCTAAGTCATTAAAAAGCTTACAGTTTCAGTAACATTTTGAGTGAGTACTCTGTGAAGCTGGGTTGGAATCTCAGGCTTCTTTGTCTGGAAGGTAACTCTTGGGCTACAAGTTTCTTATCCTAGCTTTGGTTTTGAGGCCTCTGTGTTCTACTCTTGGGTTGGAAGTTATTCCTGGCTTTTTGTTTCATGGTGTCTCTGTGATCTTGATCTTGCTCCTTTCATGGGAACTTCTCAGTTGAATAAATTCTCCCTTCTCAAACCTCTGCTGACTATGTGTTCCACCAATATGGAGCTAATTCTGTCTGCTTCTTTTCCTGTTTGCATGACTTTACTAAGAATAAGAATTATTTAGAACTTTAATATCTCCTTTGAGAAAACTTTTATCTTCCAAATTGCCTCCTTTTAGACCTTTCCTTTCCCATTTGAGTCTCTCAACTCCTTATAATCACTGAAACTTTAGCCACCCTGCTCCATGCTTTGGAGGCTCTCAACATGCTCAAGAATCTGCAAAAGCAAACATGTGGGGCTGAAAAATAAAATAGAAAAAAATTATTTCTCAGCCTCCATAAGATTGCATGTCAAATCAAAAGAAAATCTTACAAATCTCCAAAAGTATTAGCGAGAAAAAAGCTTTAGCCCTTATATGAAGAAGATAAAAATTTGTTCCATTTTCCAGAAACACAGTTATAATACAAATATAAAATGGGGCAAAGACAAAAACCAAGTCTTCTATATAAACTAGTGAATTTTGTATTATTGTAATCACATTATTCAGGGTTCTCCAGAAAGGCAGAATCAATGTGATATATGTAGATAGATAGATGAGAGAAGACTCATTAGGGGAATTGGTTCACATAATTATGGAGGCTGAGAAGTTCCACGATAGCCTGTCTCCAAGTTGGAGAACCAGGAAAGTGTAGCATGGCTCAGTCCAGGTCCAAAGGACTCAGAATGAGGGAAGCCAATGGTGTAACTCTCACTCTGAGGCCAAAGGCCTGAGACCCTGAAGTTCTGATGTTAACGGCAGGAAAAGAAGGACGTTTCCATTTCAGAAGGAGATAATTCCCCTTTCCTCTTCCTTTTTGTTCTATCTGGGTTCTCAACCAATTGGATGTTACCTGTATTCATCCATTTATACACTGCTATGAAGAAATACCTGAGTCTGAGCAATTTATAAAGAACAAAGAGGTTTAATGGGCTGACAGTTCCACATGGCTGGAGGGGCCTCACAATCATGGTGGAAGGGGAAGCAAAGACGTCCTTCTTCACATGGCAGCAACAAGGAGAAGTGCTGAGCCAAATGGGAAAAGCTCCTTATAAAAACATCAGATCATGAGAACTCACTCACTATCATGAGAACAGCATCGCAGTAACCACCACCATGATTCAATCACCTCCCACTGGGTCCCACCCACAACATGTAGGAATTATAGGAACTACAATTCAAGATGAGATCTGAGTGGGGACACAGCCAAACCATATCTGTGCCCATCTACATTGGGTCAGGGTTACCTCAGTGTCTTGCGGAAACACCCTCACACATATGCCCAGAAATTGTGTTTTACCAGCTATGTGTGTCTCTTAATCCAATCAAGTAGATGTCTAAAATTAACCATCAGAATATTTATGCCTGATTCATGGCTGAAATTTCAGGATGAAAGCTATGAAATCTCTATTTGTGTTTGTATGTCTATTAATGTGTGTTATGTATATGTGATATTTTATTAACTCAGGATAGCATTGCAAAATTCATTTATAAAATCCTTTAAAGGTGCTCCATTCTAACTTGGCTTGGAAAAAAATAAGCATTTATAAATAAATATTCACCAAACTCCTAGAAATATAGGAACTGATCAAATGTTTTTTAAGTTAACATGATTTGGATAAAACTAAGTTAAATAAGGTTAATATAATATTTTTGGTATAATAAAACCACTATGTCTTCAAAGTTACCACTATTGAATTTAAAACAAGCATAAATTCCTATTCTGCTTGAGTTCTAGTCAAATAAGCTAATATTATACTTACTAGAAATGTAAAATCTTAAAGCTTATAGATTTGATTCTAATTAAGTTGTCATTCTTATGAAAAACATTATTTCTTTTTTATGATGAAAAGATATACATATATTTAGAGTTAGCCAGCTGGACTCGGTTTAGATGACCCCAATTTTGTTGCAACATCCAAAGCGTCACAATCAGGAGCCAGTCGAACATTTGCCTTCTTCTCTTTATCAGGTCGAATCAGGATGTTGACTGTGGCCACATCCATGTCCCAGAGCTTCTTCACAGCCTGTTTGATCTGGTGCTTGTTGGCTTTAACATCCACAATAAACAGAAGCATGTTGTTTTCTTCTATCTTCTTCATGGCCAACTCAGTGGTCAGCGGAAACTTGATGATGGCATAGTGGTCAAGCTTGTTTCTCCTGGGGGTGCTCTTCCAAGGATATTTGGGCTGCCTCCGGAGTCGCAGTGTCTTGGGCCACCTCAAGGTGAGTGACATGCGGATCTTCTTTTTTGTGTGTTGCTGTGGACACCTTTCAACACTGCCTTCTTGGCCTTTAAAGCCTTCGCTTTGGCTTTGGCTTTAGGGGGGGAGGAGCTTCCTTCTTCACTTTTGGTGCCATCTTGTGAAAAGCGAAAAACATTATTTCAAAAATAATTTGTTTACTGTAAACCTGCTTAATAGTAGCTTCCAAAATACTTTCGGTAATTTTTAACCTTAAAGTTAAGCTAAGTAAAAGATTTGCATTAAATATCTAGACCATTTATAAATAAGATACAATACTAAAACATTAATTATTGAACATAAATAATTCAAGTTTATATAGTTTTGGCTTCTTATTTTTACAGAAAGACTAAAGATATTTTGGCCCATTAATAAACATGGTTTTCTCTGCCACAATGAGAAATTGTACTATGAGGAAACACATCCCTGTAGATGTTGGGAGATGGTATACTCATACATTTTCTAACCTACTATAGAATACTAATATATGACAGTTTATGACTGTTTACTTCCTAGTTTTCTCTGGAAAATAAAAGATTACTAAGTATTAAAATTATAATCAATACATGCAAATAAAACTACTAGAAGTAATAGAATAACTAGAAACGACTCTATGCAAAGCATGCAAGAAAAGTAGGGCATGTTTCACAAGTAAAGTAGGATGTATTTTTTATAAGGAATACCTTACAAAAGATACAAATAAAAAGAGATATCTAACCTTCCCTGTGTTATATTTGTATGGGTAAAATGTTATGTTTTCAGAAATTATATAAACTTCCTGGAAATTTGTCAATGTCCTCCTTATCCATGCTATGTGCCAGTATAGAGTTATGAGTCATAATTCCAATTATTATTTTAAATGTTGTGCTGGGTGCAGTGGCTCACACCTGTAATCCCAGCACTTTGGGAGGCCGAGGCGGGTGGATCACAAGGTCAGGAGATCAAGACCATCCTGGCTAACACGGTGAAACCCCATCTCTACTAAAAATACAAAAAATTAGCCAGGCGTGGTGGCAGGCACCTGTAGTCACAGCTACGCAGGAGGCTGAGGCAGAAGAATGGCGTGAACGCAGGGGGAGGAGTTTGCAGTGAGCCAAGATCGCACCACTGTACTCCAGCCTGGGTGACAGAGCGAGACTCCGTTTCTAAGTAAGTAAGTAAATAAATAAATAAATAAATGTTGTATGCCACAGAAAGAATCGAATATCCTTTTCAATTGTGGTATAATTACAGCCATTTCATATTCTTTGTCATTTAGATATTCTTTCCCCCTGATGCTCTCCTGAAAGCTCCTCCAATCAGCTACAGGTCAGAATGTTCATCTCCAACACAGGACTCCCTCTGAGACTCACGGAAAAGAGTATGACAGGTACTCTGGTTAAAGGCTTCTGATGATATTGCTTAAATAACTTTAAGACCACACACTTGACTCGGTGAAGATCTCCAGAAGCCTGGTGGAGAAATTGATGGGGTCATGAGACTGCTAACCCAAGATCCAACAAGACTGGAATTTATTACATGGCACTGAATGAACTGATGAAAATTGATTATAATTTTATAGCTTTTTAGAGCATTGCTGGTTCTTTAATGTTCTATTTTCTGAATTTAAGAAATCTCTTTCTCTTAATCTAACTGTAACTTACAACAGTTTTGTAGGTTATACTTTTGTAAACAGAAATGAAGCATTTATCTTTTTTCCCCTGCCTGATTTCTCCAGAATTTTGAAATTCTTACTGAATACTCTTATTTTCATGATGATGAAGTTATTAGCAAAAGTCCAGTAAGAATCTGTTCACCTTATAACAGGACATAATTGGAAAATTTGGTTATATTATCAAGGTTTTTACTGGAATATCATATTTTGGAAGTGTACCTAAGATCAGTTACGACCAGCAATTTTAAGGAAGTACGGTTGACTTTTATGGAGACAATGCTTACAAAGCACTGTGAGAAATGGGAAAGTTCTTCTTCAAAGATTGTAAAAAGTCACAATTTCTTACTGTAAGATTGCTATCCACTATTTTTAGGGGTGTGTGTGTGTGTGTAGGTGTGTTCCAAATCTGTTGTCCTAGCTTGCTCCAGCATGCCTGGACAGAACTAGACAAGCCCCAGCCCATAGTGTATACCATTCCTTATTTGGAGATGCTTCCTTAACTATCCCTGGCAACTTCCTTTTCTTTCTTTGTTCTATTCCCCTTACCTAATTAAGAAAGTTTTAAACTAATAGCCAATTGGGTAAAGCGTAAAATGTGAGGTCCTATTCCAGCCAGTGGAAACTGGACACAGCAGTAGGGTAGACACATCAGGTTATAAGTAACTCTGTCTCCTTTGTTCGGTGTGCTTTTGTGGCTGGACAGCTATTGAGTAGCACCCTTTCTGCAGAAAGTAAAGCTCGCCTTGCTAAGAGATCATTTGTTCCCATGTTAATTCTTTTTTTGTTGTTGTTGTTTTTTGGAACACCAGAAACTTCATTCCCAACAGCACTCTGAGAAAAGATAGGCTGATACTTAGATTACAGGGTTCACAGCCTTACTGGTTAGTAAAGAAGGTAATTTCCTGGTAGGCCCAGGAATTTAGGGATATTTTGGGGGCCTCAAGAAGAGAGGAATTCACACAAAGCTATAAGGACTACAGCTGAAATTTGATAGTATGTTCTTAGCTTGGCTTTTAGCCTGAATAAGGCCTTTAAAAGTCAAATCTGAGATTCTGTATGAAAACTTCCAGCAAAGAAACTTGAAAGCACCTATGTGGCCATCTCCTGTTCTTGCTGCACTTACGTAAATAATCCAGCAAAATCTAACAAAACTAGACTTATTTTTAAAACAAGAATAGTCTTACTTTGATTATGATCAAAAATGATGGTTACTACAGAGAGAAATTTTATGTTTCAATGGAAAACTATAACTTGGACGGGCATGGTGGCACATGCCTATAATTCCAGCACTTTGGGAGGCCAGGAGTTCAAGATCAGCCTGGGCAACATGTTGGAAACCCCGTCTCTACCAAAAATATAAAAATTAGATGGGCACCATGATATGTGCCTGTAGCCCCAGGTAATCAGGAGGCTGAGGAGGGAGGATCACTTGCACCAAGGACGTAGAGGTTACAGTGAGCTGAGATTGTTGCACCTTTGCACTCCAGCCTGGGCGACAGAGCCAGACCCTGTGTCAAAAAAAATTTTTTTTAAAAAGAAAGCTCTAGCTATTGTGGGTTATCAGATTCTAGTCTTGTTTATTGTTTTCGGGCTATTTTTACCTCTTTGTAAACTGGATCCTGCCATCTGATGAATTTTGTCCCACAATGATACTTGTGGAATCAGAAGCCAAGTATTGTCTCTCCTACTAATGTATCTATTGTCAGTTAATTTGAAGGTCTCCAACCCTGGAACAAAGTTAGAAGAGGAAGCTTTTGCTCCCCAAAATGCATAACCAAACTGTGGTACATTCATGCAATGGAATACTATTTAGCCATAGAAAGGAACAAGCTATCAACTCACACAAAGACATGAGTGAATCTTGTATGCACATTGCTAAGTGGAAGAAGACAGTCTGAGGAGAATACACACAGTGTGACCTCATTCTATGAGACACTACAGAAGGCAAACTACACAGATGGGAAACCATTGGCTCCATGGGGTGGGGGTTTCAAGCATTCCATATGATACTTTAGTAGTACGTACCTGCCACTATGCACTGGTCAAAATACGCAGAATTTTACAACCAAATGGGTAAATCAAACTCTATTCAAATTAAATAAAATTACTCAGGATGTGGAGTATCCCAGGACAGAATACATCATGTGAAAAAGAATTTAACTATGCTACAAATTACTATGGTTTGGATGTGGTTTGTCCCCGCAAAAACTCGTGTTGAAATTTGACCCCCAATGTGGCAGTGTGGGGTGGTGGGGCCCAGTGGAAGGTGTTTAAGTCATGGGGATGGATCCTTCATGAATAGGTTAATGTCCTCCATGGGGGTAAGTGAGTTCTGCTCTCACAGGAATGGATTAATTCCTGCAGGAGTAGGTAGTTAACAAGAGTCTGGGTTCCTTGGCTTCCTGCATCCCACTTTCAAATGTGATGAGTACCTCACCTAAGAAAGGCCCTTGCCACGCTGGTTCCCTCTGCTCACCCAACTGTACTGACTTCTCTTAACTTCCTATGAACACTGTTTTCTAGGTTGGGTGTGTTTTCTGTAATAAAAAGGTATTTTTGCACCACTTATGGAGGACTTTTTGGATGCCATGCTAAGCATTTCATAGTCACGAGCTCATTGTACAAACTACCCTTTAAAACACTCAGATGAATTAATATTCCCATATGAATTGGCCTAAGGAAGTGTGTGCTGGAGAGATTAAGTAATTAAATGACAGCATACAGTTAATTACTGAGGGGATTTGGGTTTGGACCTGTGATCTGTGATTCAAACACTCATGTCTATAACCACAAGTGCTGCCATATCATTTGCATAAGGATTTAGAATCCCTGCTGGCAGGCCTGGGAAGGTGCATTGTAACCAGATAAGAGGTAATTACCACATTTACTGAGTTGTGAGAACCACTGCACTGCCTCTCAGAGAATGCCAGGCGCTCCTGTGTTTGTCTCAGTGTCTCCAGCTTGAATTGCTTCACCCCTGGCTCTCAGCAATGCTGCTTCTCTCTCCTGCATGGATCACCTGTTCCTGGAATTCATTCTCCCATTTCTTAGGCTGCACTTTACTGTAGCTTCCTGATCTAAGGTAAAGCTTTGATGCTGTGCATGTCCCAAAATGCCTGAGCACTATTCTCACACTGGGTTGACGGTTTAGTTGGGTTTAAAATATATATATTTCTCTCAGAATGTGAAGGCCAAATTTCATTTTCTTATTATATCTAAAATTTCAACGAAAAATTTCAGTGCCATTTTGGTTCTTGATTCTTTGCAGGTGATCTTTTTCTTTTACCTCTCTGGAAGCTTTTCAGATCTTTATCTCTGATGTTATCAAATTTCACAATAATGTGCTTTAGTGTAGAAGAACTTTGAAATTCATTTTGAAGGGAACTCAATAGATCTTTTAAATCTGAAAATTCATAAACTTTATTTCTGGAAAATGTTCTCGATTTTTAAGATATGTAATTCACATACTACATTTTACTCATGTAAAGTGTTCAATTTAGCACTTTCTGGAAGTAGCAGACTTCACCACTACTTAATTCTAACATATTTTCAGCACCCAAGAAAGAAACACTGTATTTTCCATTTTTTCATCCTACAACCTCTGGCAACCATTCCCTTTTGAGGCTGAGTACTATTCCATTGTGTGGGAATACTTCATATTATTTATCTGCTCATCAATTGGTGGACGTTTCAGTTGTTTCTACCTTTCGGCTATTATGGATAATGCTGCTATGGAAATCTGTGTCCAAGTTTCTGTGTGGACATGTTTTTAATTCTCTTCAGTATGAAGACTTCAGTAGAATTGATGGATCAAAGAGTAATTCTAGGTCTTACTTTTTGAGGAACTGCCAGACTGTTTTCCAAAGCAGCTGTACCATTTAAATCCCATTGATTTCTTTTCTGATATTTTTATTCCTTCTGTTTTTATTTTTTTCTTTTTGTGAAATTGTATTTTAAACTCTGAAGATGAATCAGGAAAATCAATGCAGCTTCTTCAATAAATACAAGAAAATGATATATAGGAGATATAGGGGAAATGTATAAATTATACAGACTTAAAAACACATCAGCTAATCACAATGTATGAATTTTATTTGGGAATATAGACGGAACAGAATTGGCCATGTGTTTCTGGTTATTCTGAAGGGTTATAGACAATAGGGGTTTGTTATATTCATTGTTTATTTACATATATGTTTAAAATTCTCCATATAAGGGTTTTAAAAATTCCATTGGGCCGGGCGCGGTGGTTCACACCTGTAATCCCAGCACTTTGGGAGGCCAAGACCAGCGGATCACGAGGTCAGGAGATCGAGACCATCCTGGCTAACACGGTGAAACCCCGTCTCTACTAAAAAATACAAAAAATTAGCCGGGCGTGGTGGCGGCGCCTGTGGTCCCAGCTACTCGGGAGGCTGAGGCCGGAGAATGGCGAGAACCCGGGAGGCAGAGCTTGCAGTGAGCTGAGATCCAGCCACTGCACTCCAGCCTGGGCGACAGAGCGAGACTCCGTCTCAAAAAAAAAAAAGAAAAAGAAAAAGAAAAAAAAATTCCATTGGAAGCCTTATGTTTTAAAATGTACTCAGAATTTTTTCTTTTTTTTTTTTGAGACAGAGTCTCCCTCTGTCGCCCAGGCTGGAGTGCAGTGGTGCGATCTCGGCTCACTGCAAGCTCCACCTCCCGGGTTCACACCAGCCTCTGCCTCCCGAGTAGCTGGGACCACAGGCGCCGCCACCACGCCCGGCTAATTTTTTGTATTTTTTAGTAGAGACGGGGTTTCACCGTGTTAGCCAGGATGGTCTCGATCTCCTGACCTCGTGATACACCCACCTTGGCCTCCCAAAGTGCTGGGATTACAGGCGTGAGCCACCGCGCCTGACCCAGAATTTGTTTTAATCAGGGATGTTAAGACTTGCAGACATGGAAATGACTGTCCCGGGGAAATATGTTCATACTCACAGATCCCTAGAAATAGGAGGCACAGGGAAGCCCCAGGCAGAGGCAGAAGGAGAGAGAGGAAGACATGAGCAGGAGCCTCTGCTGTGGTCTCTGTGGGACAGCAATGTCAGGCAGGGCAGGCAGGCTTAGGCTGGCCAGTGTGAATAACTTCAGCAGGCTCTGGGGCATAGGAGCCATCTCTAGTTACCTAGTACCTGGCCCTGGGGTGATTACGGAAGGACGGTATTGTTTCCTACAGCATCAGAGCCAGATAAGGTAGGTGGTTAGGAGTATGGGTTCTGGATTGGTAGTTTAATTGGCTGGCCCTGGAAAAGGCAATCTTTTCCCAGTAAACCCGAGATTCTACAGCATCAAGAAAATATAATTAATGCATTCTGTATGCACAGATGGAGTCTTCTTTTGCTTCCCCAAAGGAAGAGTCCACAGAAGCCTGGCACTCCTGGACCTGAGGAAACCCTGAAACTGTTGGTATCTGCAGATCCTCTCCAAAAAGAGTTTGCCAATCTCCTCAGACTGCAAGCCTGACCCCAGCATTCTGGGAGCCAAGAGGGAGAAAGAGTCTGCGGATCTCCCTGCTCAGTAAATGGCTTTCACTAAATACTCTCTTTGCATAAGCAGCATTATCCAGTGTCCTGGAACTTAGAAAAGTTGTTTCGATGTCTGAAGAAAAAAAACTGTTTCTTTTTCTGATGTCAGGGGAGGAGCATTTGACTGCCAGTGTGGAATGAGGGGTCTTGGGATCACACTCTTCCCAATGCGCTTTGAACCAACACTTCTGTGTCAGCCTCACCATCTCCTCTCCTTACCTAGACACTTGGGAACCCTCACCCAAGCCCTTCTAGGAGCCTGTGGTGTGGCTCAGCTGTCTCTGTAGGCATCTCTTGGGGTTAAACATTTTCCACTCCGCTAAGTCAGTGCCATCTGTTCTTCTGCTTCATCTTCAGAAGACACTGAGCCCCTTCCCACCCTCCCTTCTCCACCCTCCACACCAAGTCCATTGCACCCTTGGGGCCACAGGGTTGCTGCCATAGGATTTTTGTACTGAGTGCTCTTTCCAAGCAACTGTGAGAGATTTATATGGGCAAGGCCTCTGGGTTCCTGTCAAATCAAATTGTAGTTGAGTGTTGGGTGCTATTCAAGAAGCATCCCCCTTTCTCCTTCCTAATAGAGCCCTGAATTATTCAGTCACATGGTTTGAAACATGGGGTGGGTGCTGGTTGACTTAACCTAACCAACACTGTCTCACCCTATGTCACGGTTATTGGTTCCAAGGTAGTTGCATAACTGAGGCTCATGCCAGGTGCCACACAGCATTCCCATGGCCCCCTAATGGACTTGGGGATGGGCAAAGGCCTGAGTTGTTCCAATTAGAGTCAAATACAAGTTGTGCTAGGTTGTTAGGTACAAGAGTGTGCTTGTTCATGTTCCCTTTTTGATGAAGAATGCAGCCTCAGAAATTGTTCCTGGAGATTTTGCCACACTCAGAATGATTCTGACTTCACTGAAGGCAGAGCAGAAAATTGGGAAGAGACTGAGTCCTGGTAGCATCCATGAGCTTCTTTTTGCTCAAATTCACCCTGAAGCCTGGCCTGCTTCTGAACTACCCACCTGAATCGATAAAGTGCCTTCTTATTAAAGTCAAATTGAGCTGGAGTTTTAGTTACTTGCATCTACAGGTATTCTGTGAAGCTGATACTGTGGGTTTGTATCTGAGAATATTTACAGTGTTTCTCTCATGGTTGTCAATCATTTCAAGGATGCTCTGAGGGTAAAAAAATGATCAATTGTGAAGCAGTTTATTGTGCTGTCAGGCATAATTCATTGGGCAATAGAAAGCTTCATTTACTGGGCAGTAGAAAGTTTCATTTTAATGGGGCATCATAAAAGACAGAATTAATGGGGATGGTGACCTATGACAGCAGAGGAGGTCTCCTTCATTCTTCTTGCTGCAGAACCAGAAACTTGTGTGGGAGGCAGCACACAAGAGGGAAGGGGTGCAAGAACAGAGGGCCGGAAAGGAAGGTGAAAGGAAGAGAATGAAGCATGAGGACCGGGAAAAGATACCCCATGGCTTGGTGTGGAACTCTCCTAAAGACACAGTGAGTAAGGGATGCCTCAATTGACTGAAGCAAGAGGAATTAAAAGACAACTGGAACCATGAGACATTTTGTTGTTCACTGCAAATGCTCTTGGTGAAGTACTCATGGCTCTAGAAAACTGTTTGCAGGTAAGTCTCAGGGGTGTTGGGGGAGGAAAGAGGTTTCCTCTACCCTCTTAGATTCTGTGGCTGGACCCTAGTCCAGCCCCACAGGGTCAGTGGGTTTTTCTCCCCATGTGTGGAGACAAGCGACTGTAGAAATAGACACAAGACAGAGATAGAAGAAAAGGCAGCTGGACCTGGGGGACCACTACCACCAAGACACAGAGACCAGTAGTGGCCCCGAATGCCAGGCTGTGCTGATATTTATTGGATACAAGACAAAGGGGCAGGATAAGGAGTGTGAGCCATCTCCAATGATAGGTAAGGTCACATGGGTCACATGTCCATTGGACAGGGGTCCCTTCCCTGCCTGGCAGCCAAGGCAGAGGGAGAGAAAGAGAGAGAGTACACAGCTTACGCCATTATTTCTGCATATCAGAGACTTTTAGTACTTTCACTAATTTTGCTACTGTTATCTAAAAGGCAGAGCCTGGTGTACAGAATGGAACATGAAGGCAGACTAGGAGCGTGACTACTGAAGCACAGCATCACAGGGAGACAGTTAGGCCTCCGGATAACTGCAGGCTGATGTCAGGCCCTCCACAAGAGGTGGTGGAGCAGAGTCTTCTCTAAACTGCCCTGGGGAAAGTGAGACTCCCTTTCCCGGTCTGCTAAGTAGCAGGTGTTTTTCCTTGACACTGACGCTACCGCTAGACCACGGTCCGCTTGGTAATGGGCATCTTCCCAGGCACTGGTGTTACCGCTACACCAAGGAGCCCTCTGGTGGCCCTGCCCGGGCATAGCAGAAGGCTCACACTCCTGTCTTCTGGTCACTTCTCACTATGTCCCCTCAGCCCCTATCTCTACATAGACTGGTTTTTCCTAGGTTATGATTGTAGAGTGAGGATTATTATAATATTGGAATAAACAGTAATTGCTACAAACTAATGATTAATGATATTCATATATAATCATATCTATGATCTATATCTAGTATAACTATTCTTATTTTATATATTTTATTATACTGGAACAGCTCGTGCCCTCTGTCTCTTGCCTCAGCACCTGGGTGGCTTGCCGCCCACAGGACGTGAGGATTAAACTGACATAAAGAAGATTAACAGAAGAAAAGCATGCACATTGTGTTTGATGTTAATATTTTTGCATGTACACAGAGGTATTCTTAAGGAAGAAATGAAGACTCAAAGAAGCGGATAGGGCGAAGAGCTTATATGACACTTTAACAAGGAATGATGAATTGCAGACATGTCACAAGACAAAAGGAAAAAGAAGTTTGGTCTGGGGCAACCTGTGGTAAAGTGATCAGAAAACTCATGAGGAAACTAGTGGAAGAAGTGGGTCATTTTAGGAGGGCCGTCTGTACGGACACATCTCAGCACGGTCTCCCCATCTCTGGTGATGAGAATGGTTTCCTCTTTCTGGTAAAGAGGGGGGCACCTTTCTCAAAGGATTCCACGCCCTAATTTTAGGTATACAGAGGGAAGCCAGAGAGGCCTTCTGGCATCTGCGGTTTCTCAAGTGCCTTCGCTCAAAATCATCAACACATCAAAGCAGCATATTTTGGGTGGTATGTTCCGATGGCCTCACTGTGAGGAGAAGGAAGCTGCAGCACTGACCACTCCCAGTGGGTGAATGGAATGCTGTGGCGAAGGCGGGTTACAAAGCTGGGAGAGCCAGTGTTGGTTGCTGTCCTTTCTTTCTCTCTCTCTCTCTGATAGTCTGCAAGAGTGTACAGGCAAGAAAGAATGTGTCTCCTATGAAGTAACGCAAAGTACTAGTCTGGATGAGCAGATACAAAATAAATCTATGACAGACCAAAGCAGAATGAAAAGGATAGAAAGATGGAGTCGGGGGAGGGAGAAGTGAGAAAAACAAGGTGACTGCAGGCACAAAAGAGATAGGAAGAGTTCTGTGGCCAGGACCCAACAATTCCTGACAAGGTGGTAGATCAGTTGCCTCAAGAATAGCTTTTAACCCAAGGCCAGATCAGTTGCCTTGAGAATAGCTTTTAACCCAAGGCCATGCAAGGTGGCTTATGGCCCAGGATGCATAATGTCCTTTTTCCTTCAGGAGTGTGTGAGGAGGTGTTTATAGAATGCCAGTTCTGCCTGGACTGGGGGCTGAATTAGGAGGAAACATCATGGTGACCTATGAGTTAGGATAAGAGGAGGGCTTTGCCAGCCAGAAGCGTCTGAAGCTAACTGTTTTATGCTAAGGTGAGGGCACTCCCAGTGTAATGGCAAGGGCCCTGTCCCTTGAGTTTACAGTACTTGCATGTGGTTATAAACATAATTTCCTCCCAAAGCAGCCAGATTCCCTGTGCCTCAAACCACACAGGGAGCCTGTGGTGGTGATGCTGGTCGGGAGGACCCCGCAGAGGAGGATTTGGGAATTGGCGTGACCCCTGAGCTATGCTTTTGGAAGGAGAAATCTGGCCCTGCCTCACCTTGAGGACATCTGATGGGAAAAGTTCACATTTCTTTTATGTCAGTGTGTCATGGCTGGGCTGAATTAGGTGATCTCCAAGGTCATCTTCAGTCTTCTCACTGCGTGCTCGGGGATGGCACTCTTCAGTCAGCCAGGACAGGTGACTGGGAAATGGGGGAAGGAGGGCCTCCTGTTGTCATGTTTCACCATAGACAAGAAAGGATCTCCTTTGAAACTTATATGTAGGCCGGGCGCGGTGGCTCAAGCCTGTAATCCCAGCACTTTGGGATGCCGAGACGGGCGGATCACAAGGTCAGGAGATCGAGACCATCCTGGCTAACATGGTGAAACCCCGTCTCTACTAAAAATACAAAAAAATTAGCCGGGCGAGGTGGCGGGCGCCTGTAGTCCCAGCTACTCAGGAGGCTGAGGCAGGAGAATGGCGTAAACCCGGGAGGCGGAGCTTGTGGTGAGCTGGGATCCGGCCACTGCACTCCAGCCTGGGCGACAGAGCGAGACTCCGTCTCAAAAAAAAAAAAAAAAAAAGAAAGAAACTTATGTGTGCACTTGACACAAGATCACATGGAGGGTTCAGGCGGTCCCCTCCCCCAACCACTGTCTCCATGAGCACAGTGCTTTATTTTTTCATTTTTATTTTTGAGACGGCGTCTTGCTCTGTCGCCCAGGCTGGAGTGGAGTGGAGCGATCTCGGCTCACTGCAAGCTCCACCTTCCAGGTTCATGCCATTTTCCTGTCTCAGTATCCCAAGTAGCTGGGACTATAGGCACCAGCCACCATGCCTGCCTAATTTTTTGTATTTTTAGTAGAGACGGGGTTTCACTGTGTTAGCCAGGATGGTCTCGATCTCCTGACCGCATGATCCACCCGCCTTGGCCTTTCAAAGTGCTGGGATTACAGGCGTGAGCCACCGTGCCTGGCTGAGCAGTGCTTTAAAGACGTATGTGATGCTACATGGAAATAATGCAATGAGTATAAGACCCGCCAGGAGCACATTTACCTCACCCACCAGAAGGTACAAATCAGAGGCTATTCACCCTGCAGGTTTGGGCAATCCCAAGTCAGAACAGATCTAGGCCTCTGTCTTCACCACTTTTCTTAGATTATCACTGACTGACAATGGGCCTCATGTTAATATTTTTCAGAGGAAAGAATGCAAAGGTTTACTCATGAGTAAATTTCAGTCATTCTCCTGTGAAATCACTCTCCAAGTAAAGAATGTGCACCCCATATGTAAGTGAAGACTTTGAAGCTAGATTAGAAGACAACATTCAGGAACCTATGTTGTCTGTAGGGAGCTTCCTGAATTTACTGTTAACCCTAAAGACCTGCTGGTGAGACCCTGGAGACTATGTCGGTGGGGCCCATGACATAGACCACGGGGAGAGATGCCATCCCTTCTGCCGACCCCTGGGAGCAGCCTCTGTAGTTAGAAGGTTCCAGATGCAGGTTCTGGGGCCTCAGGCTCCAAAAAATAGCTCAATAGAAAAAGCCGTGGGCTGCTTACTGTTGTTTTGCCTTCTGCTGGGTCTGGTGCCAGAAAAGGTAAGACTGAAAGGAAGATGCCATCTCAAGAATGACAGCTGGGCCGGGCGCGGTGGCTCACACCTGTAATCCCAGCACTTTGGGAGGCCGAGGCAGGCGGATTACGAGGTCAGGAGATCGAGACCATCCTGACTAACACAGCGAAACCCGTCTCTATTTAAAAAATACAAAAAAATTAGCTGGGTGTGGTGGCGGGCGCCTGCAGTCCCAGCTGCTCGGGAGCTGAGGCAGGAGAAAGGCGTGAACCTGGGAGGCGGAGCTTGCAGTGAGCTGAGATTGCACCACTGCATTCCAGATTCCAGCCTGGGCAACAGAGCTAGACTCCATCTCGAAAAAAAAAAAAAAAAAAGGCAGCTGTAGGGCTCAAAGGTTGGCACCTGCAAACACAGTGATGTTGGGGGCACCCTGTGCTCTAAGAATGGCTGTTCTGGGTGACCAGTCATCCCAAGTTGCTGGGACAGTCATGGGCAAACCAGAGCAGGTAGTTGCTCTGTTATTTATAGCCATCTACCAACAAAAATTTAACCAAATCAGAATGCCCATCAGGTCCATTGTACCCAGTAGTATACTTGTATTTGTCAATATCACAGCGCCTCAGCCCCTCGCAAGTCAAATGGAGACCTTATTGCCTGTATCCAACTCAGTAAAGTAGCACATATAAAAGTGCCGAGAGTCCTTGAAATCCCACCCCCACACAGCCTGTCTTTATACAGTCGGCTGTCTCCATGGAAGTGAGAAGATACAGTCGGCTATCTCCATGGAAGTGGGAGGCACTAACCCGTCTTGGCTCGAGAACAGATTAACGAATAATGAATAATGGGGTCACTTGAACTCCTTGATGTCTTCGGGTTATTACCTGGTTTCTTCACATGTCCTCCTCAGGGAAGTCACAGTCCTCTGGATGACCACTGCCAATTGTGTTTATTGCTTAATTATTTTACCAGCATTTATTTATTTATTTATTTAGACAGAGTCTTGCTCTGTTGCCCAGGCTGGAATGCAGTGGCACGATCTCGGCTCACTGCAACCTCCACCGCCCGGGTTCAAGTGATTCTCCTGTCTCAGCCTCCCGAGTAGCTGGGACTACAGGTGCGCACCACCACACCCAGCTAGTTTTTGTATTTTCAGTAGAGACGGGGTTTCGCCATACTGGCCAAGCTGGTCTTGAACTCCAGACCTCGTAATCTACCCGCCTCGGCCTCCCAGAGTGCTGGGATTACAGGCTTGAGCCACCGCGCCCAACCCTGCCTCTTAGTAATTACTTGTATCTAGTCTAGGGTTGTTACAGGCCTGTTCAAAGTGGATGATTTGCAACAGCCTGAGCGTGGCTTTCCTGATTAAAGAGAAATAATTTTCTAATGCTAATAGAACATGCAAAAAGCTGGAGTTACAGAAAACCCTTGGCACTAGGACCAGGAATGCTAAGAGCAAAGAAAACTTTGGGTGGAGAGATACAGCCTATTTTCACTAATCCGGTAATTTCACCTATGGGTGTGGTAGCTTTTAGGGCCTTTCACAGAGTGTAATGAAGAGCTATCTCATTTCTGGGTGTTTATCCACAGAAAAATGAAATCGGGATCCCAAAGAAATAGCTGCATTCCCATGTTCATTGCAGCATTACTCACAATAACCAAAATATGGAATCTACCCGTGTCCATCAATGAATGAACTGATAAAGAAAATGTAGTGTGTGTGTATATATAAAAAGATAATACATATACAGATAAAGTAAATGGTTAGGAGTATGGGTTCTGGATTGGTAGTTTAATTGCCTGGCCCTAGAAAAGGCAATCTTTTCCCAGTAAACCCCAGATGCCAGAGCATCAAGAAAACAGAAAATAAGAAAGTATAATTAATATATTCTGTGTGCACAGACGGAGTCTTCCTTTGCTTCCCCAAAGGAAGAGTGCACAGGAGCCTGGCACTCCTGGACCTGAGGAAACCCTGAAACTGTTGGTATCTGCAGATCCTCTCCAAACAGTTCACCAATTTCCTGTTTGACTGCAAGCCTGACCGCAGCATTCTGGGAGCCAAGAGTCTGCAGATCTCCCTGCTCAGTAAATTGTGTGTATATATATACACACACACAATGAAATACTATTCAGTCTGAAAAGAGGAAAATCCTGTCACTGATGGCAACATGGATGAATTTGGAGGACATTATGTTAAGTAAAATAAACCAGACACAGAAAAGACAAATACTGCATAATCTCACTTGTATGTGGAATCTAGAAAAGTCAGACTCATAAAAACAAAGTAGAATGCTGGTTACGATTCTATACCATATCTATATCTATGTATCTCCTATTGGTTCTGACTCTCTGGAGAACCCTAAAACACACGGCAACTTGAAAATATAAACTGGTTCACAAATTATTTAAACAAACTAGTGAATGGTATATATTCAATCGGAAGGGGACTAACAAGGTTAGAATAATAATTGCTACCAAGGATAGGGTACCTCCTTTGTGCTCAGTGTCTCCATCCTCCACTTTGGGAAGCCAAGGCGGGTGGATCACCTGAGGTCAGGAATTCGAGACCAGCCTTGCCAACATGGTAAAACCCCGTCTCTACTAAAAATACAAAAATTTAGCTAGGCATGGTGGCGGGCACCTGTAATTCCAGCTACTTGGGAGGCTGAGGCAGGAGAATCAATTGAACCCGGAAGGCAGTTTGTGGTGAGCTGAGATCACACCACTACCCTCCAGCCTGGGCAACAAGAGCAAAACTCAGTCTCAAAAGAAAAGAAAAGAAAAAAGAGTGGAAGCCACACTGAGGTAAACCAAGAACACAGGGGTTTAGCCAAATACAGCTCAGGCCTTAAAGCCAAAACTACACATGCATCACTACCACTTACCGGGAAGTCAGCCCTTATCCTATGGCACTATTATAAAAAAACCCCATTTCAGATGGCAACTCATGTGACTTAGTTGGTGCCACCTGGAGCAAACGTCTAGGATGAACTGCCAGGTTTGCACCAGACAGGGTGAAGTCTTAGGAAACAATCTGTCTAACAGGGTTGGTCTGAGGGTGCAGGAGCCAGGAGAGTTTCTAGGTAATGCAGACCCTTCTTGTTTCTCAAAAACAATTTCAGTCAGTCAGTATGGACAAGAAAAGGACAACTAGTATAACCAAGATCTTACCTGTCCTACCTGTTGGCATCACTGCCTACAAGGGAACTCATCTGGAAGCTTGTTCTCAAGGTGCCATGTAAATTGATAGCAGCAGCTACTCAGTGCAGTGTTCACCAAAGTTAACAAATTTGAGGCTTCTAAGACCTTACTTGGTATTATCTAAATGTATTAGTCTGTTCTCACACTGCTACAAAGAACTACCTGAAACCGGGTAATTTATAAAGAAAAGAGGTTTAATTAGCTAATGGTTCCACACGCTGCGGAGGAAACACGGCTGCAGCAGGAGGCGGGGAGGCTCAGGAAACTTACAATCACGGCAGAAGGCGAAGGGGAAGCTGGCACATCCAACAGGGCTGGAGCAGGAGGAAGAGAGCGAAGGGGAAGGTGCTAAACACTTTTAAATAACTCACACACTATCACGAGAACACCAAGAGGAAGTCCGTCCCCATGATCCAATCATTTATCACCAGGCTGGCCCCTCCAACACTGGTGATTACAATTCAGCATGAGATTTGGGTGGGGGTCGGGTGTGGTGGCGCACAGCTGTAACCCTAGCACTTTGGGAAGCCGAGGCAGGTGGATCACTTGAGCCCAGGAGTTCGAGACCAGCCTGGCCAACATGGCAAAACCCCATCTCTATTAAACTACAAAAATTAGCTAGACATGGTGGCACGCACCTGTAGTCCCAGCTACTCAGGAGGCTGAGGCACGAGACTCCCTTGAACCTGAAAGGCGGAGGTTGCAGTGAGCTAAGATCACATCACTGCAGGGCAACCTGGGTGACAGAGCAAGGATCGGTCTCAAAATAAAAAAAAAGAGAGAGAGATTTGACACAGAGCCAAACCACATCACTAAATATTGTTAAGATATCCCAACGGGCATATTAGTAGGGAAGCCAGCCAGTGGGGAACTAGGACAAAACTGTTCATTGTTAAAAAAAAGTCTGGGAATAGCTAAATTAAACCCAGTACAGCATCTCAATCCTGGCTACACATCAGAATCCTCTGAGATTAAATGCCTCACACTGTTCAGAGGCAGGCAGGATAGGCAACCACTGGAATTAAAAAACCTTTCATACGAAAGGATGAGATTTTTCACATGGAGTCCTCCCTATACAAGCATTCCCCTAACTTACCTGACCACAGAACTTGGAGAAAACACAGCTAAGAAAATGCTGCTCCAGATAAGAAAATTCCTATGTTGAAAACATGGAAATAATGGATTTCTATATCATACATGCAAATTACACAAAAGAAAACACACATGAAAATGTTGCTGACACGAAAGCCTTTCTTTTTTAATTTGGTTGATACACATTTGACAAAATACTTTAGAATAAAATAATCCATGAACAGGTACAAGGTATTTACAGTAACAGAACTGAAAAACATAAAATCGATATATTTCTTTAACAGAAATGTCTATAAAATTTTCTACTGTGAACCTGGAAGACTTTCAGTTCCTACTTATTAACCTGGTCTTAAGCCCCAACAGGCGACATGTAAGGCCCAGGAGTAGGACATACAAACTCTAACACATTTGGCAATTAAGAATCATCTATTAGTGTGAGCTGGCGGGTGGGGGCTGGGATGGGGATGGGGAGGGAAGAACCAGATCTTAGGGTAAGATATAGAATGGAAGACTCCACTGAAAACAACTATGGACAAAAAAGATCTAAAATCACACTTATCGTTCCACTTGTCTCCTGTGGGAGAAGGCTGCAAACTATTTTAAAGACTTACTCAATTTTTCCCATTAGCAGACAATCAGCAACCCTGAGACTCCAACATTTCATGACATAAAAGCTAATAAACATCTAGAAGCTGATTAAGATTTATAAACTAATTTTACATCAGATAGAAAATAACTCTTATGATTTAAAAATACATGTGAGGAAACAAAATTTCTCAAATTTATTTTTCATGCCTAATTCTTAAACATTTCAACTAATATTTTCTATTATCTGAAATTAGTTCCACACACAGATTAACTGAATGCTTTGAGTACAACTTGCTCTTGATTATTAAATGGAATGCCTACTTCCTTGTTTTATTATTCATACATATTTAAAAGAAATGAGAAGTTTAATCCATCTGGACTATATAGAAATTGATTGACTTACAAGATAGCCACATAGACAGAGACCAGAAAAAAATAATCAAATGCTCATTCTTAGTAACACAACTGAGACAGTGAAACACGGTACACCACATGTCATCTACATATCCAACTAGGCTATTTGATAAGCTATACTTACAAAGAATGGTTTCAACGAACACCTTTGTAGAACAAATATTCATACTGAGCTATCAAATTTGCTGCTCCTCCAGTGGCGGTTCAAGAGCTTCCATTAGCTTTTTATTTGCCTCTTCATTATGCCGGCTTTGACAATGAGTTAAATGTTTCTTAAAACCTCGTGGGAAATTTGATTCAAAATTACAACGTGGACATTTAAGTAAACTCTGCCCATGGGCTGCTACATGATTTTTAAGGAGAGATTCCAAAAGAAAAGCCTTTCCACAAATTGTGCATTTGTAAGGGCTATGAACATTATGCTTATTAACCAAATGATGCAAAACAGCACCTTTTTTCATAGCACGACAGCAACAAATTTTGCAATAATACTTTCCTTTTCCACGCTTCATATATTTTGCAATCTCCTCTTCAGAGATAAAAGCTTCTTTTTCTTCAGTAAACTGTAGCACATTTCTAGACTGCTCTGGACTAGTCATGTCCATTTTGTTCTCTTTGCTAAAATCAATGGATTCCACATCAACCTGCTCTTGATCACTGCTTGATTCCTGGCCCTTAACATCCACCACATCCAAATCTGTTTTTATGTACTCACTACTACTAAGCTCAGCATCTGAGCTCTCTTGGTTGTCTTTCTTGAGCTTCTTTGAGGAAGGAAATAAAGTATCTTCCAAAAGTTTCTTAGGTGAAGCTAGAAGTTCTTCCTGAACCAAAAGATCACATTTTTGATCATCTATGGCATCTATTTGTAGTTCATCACCAAGCTCAACAGCCTTCTGTGATTCTGAGAATAGAGCAGATTTGGGGAGTTCAGGGAAAAGGGCATGCTTCCGGGGCTCTGGAAAAAGGGCACGTTTGCGTGGTTCTGGAGAAGCTGGAGGGGCTGTTTTGGCAGGCTCGGGAAACAGGGCAGGTTTTCTAGGCTCAGTATCAATAGAGAGAACTGGCTTCCAGATATCTGAGGCTGCTTTGGGGGACTCAGATGGCCCAGAAGAACCTGGTTTTCGGGTCTCAGGGAAGACAGGTTTCTGAGGCTCAATAAAAAAGGAAGACTTCCAGAGATCAGGAGAACCGCCACGGGAAGTTTTCTGGGACTCAGGGAAATCAAGTGAAGCAGGAGAAGTTTTCCGCTGATCAGGAGAAAGCTTCCAAAGGTCTGGTGACCCTGAGGGTTTTCTGAGCTCTGGAGATCCTGCTGGACTACGGATCTCTGGGGATAGTGGTGGGCCGGGTTTGCGAAGCTCTGGAGACACTGGGGGAACTGCCTTCCAATGTTCAGGAGACAACGTGGGAGCTGTCTTTCGGAGTTCTGGTGGGCCAGACTTCCATGACTCAGGAGATGCAGGGGGGGACTTCCAGGAGCTGGGTGAGACTGATGAAGATTTCCAGGATGCAGAAGACACAGATGGAGTTGGTTTCCAAGGTCCAGGAGATATAGAAGGAATTGGTTTCCAAGGTCCAGGAGACACAGATGGAGCAGGTTTAGCTGGCTTCCAAGGTCCTGATGACGCTGAAGGACTGGATTTCCAAGGCCTAGGGGACCCAGGTGGCCCTGGCTTCCAAGAGCCTGGTGACACAGCAGGGGCTGGTCTCCTAGGCTCTGGGGAGACAGCAGGGAATGGCTTCCAAGGTTCAGGAGACCCTGAAGGGGATGGCTTCCTTGGCTCAGGGGAGGTAGTCCGGGCTGATTTCCGAGATTCTGGAGATGCAGCTGGGGATGGTCCCCAAGGTTCTGGGGAAGCAGCTAGAACTGGTGACTCTGGAGATGAGGCTGAAGGTGGGCCCAGTGTTTCTGGGAAATGAGAGTGCTTCTGGGGTTTGGGATTAGGAAGAGTAGCCTTTACGGGCTCAGGAGATACAGGGGCAAGTTTCTGTGGTTCTGGAGAAGGAACAGGGGCAGGTTTCTGAGATTCACAAACAGGGACTGGTTTTGGAGGTTCAGGAGAAGAAACAGAGGCAGGTTTTGAAGGCTCAGGAGAAGGAAGAGAAGGTGTCTGTAGCTCAGGAGAAACAACAGAGCCAGGTTTCTGAGGCTCCAGGGGAGTAAGAGGAGTAGGTTTTGGTGATTCTGGAGACAAAACTGAACCAAGTTTCTGTGTTTCCATTGAAAGGGCAGGTATGGGTTTTGGTTCTGCAGAATTGCAGGGTATTTTCTGGTGTTCAGGAAGAGGAGGGCTTTTCACAGGATCTGTTTCTTTGTTCAACTGAGTTTTAGGTTTATCATTCCATTTGTCTGGGGATGCATGTTTGGATGTGATGTGATAGTATACGTTAGAGTACATCTTGCTGGTGAAGAAGCATTTATGGCAGTGAAATAGCTTTGCACTTTTCTGGTAAAATATCATTTTGCCTAGCCCACCAGCATCCATTTCATCACAAAATTCTGGATGGATGGTACCCATATGGATTTGTACATTTTCATAGTCTGTGCCTCTGAAACTGCAATGGTCACACTCCAAACGTGCTGATGGTTTACGAAGTTCCTGGAATACTTCCATTCTTCTTTCTGTTACCAACACACACGGTTATATTCTTTAAAAACTTTCAATACCGCTGCAATAAAGTAGGAATAAATTATTTTCATGAACTGTAATTCTGAATACAATGCTGTCAGTCCATTCTATAACTGCATAATCTTAAGTCTAGAACAGTGCGTGCTTTATTTGGTAGTATCTCTAGGGAGAATTTGAAGAAAAGGAGACAGAGAACAGTCCCAGGCACTGTACTAGGAGTTTCACATACATCATCTCATTTAATCCTAATGATATGACTCAACTATTATTTTCACTTACAGATGAAGAAACAGGTTCAGAGAAGTTACATGACTTTCTCTGGTTCAGGCTATAGGACTATCAGTGATCTGGGCCTCACTCTAGAATTAGCTGTTGCATGTGCTTTATAGTTTGACTTTCAAACTCCAGTACACAAGTCCTCGGCACACAAAGACGAGTGAATATCAAAATTAAATCTTGGCTATTTAAGGATGAACAAGAGACTAAACCTTTTGCAGAAAGCACTTAATAAATTTAATCTAGCTATAAAAAGACAACTTTAAAATATGATGCTGGCTTGATTTCATGTCAACATATTTTGCAATGTTTAATCTATCCCAATATAGTATTTTATTAATTCATTTAATAAATAAATAACTTTGTATCCTATACTTTTCTAGGAACCTAGGTTTAAAGCAGTGCTTTGTAATATGGCGTTCATGAGTTGGGAAAATAAGGTGGAAAGTGATGTAGAGAGGCTGCTGGAAAAGACCTCTACACATGGGACATTCCAGCACAGATCCAGGTGGAGAGTGATGTGAGAGGCTGTTGGAAAAGACCTCTATACATGAGACATTCCAGCAGAGATCCTGAATGATGTGAAGGCGCATACCAAGCAAAGGGCAAATCACAGGACATGCCGGCAGCTGGAACACAGTTGCCGGAAAACATGAATTAAAAAAAATTGTAAACCAGTCTTCTTAAGTAGTAAAAAGAATAGAAGCTCACAGTTAAAAACACATTCACATGGAACAGAACAGAGCCCTCAGAAATAATACAGCCATCTGATCTTTGACAAACCTGACAAAAATAAGAAATGGGGAAAGGATTCCCTATTTAATAAATGGTGCTGGGAAAATTGGCTAGCCATAAGTAGAAAGCTGAAACTGGATCCTTTCCTTACTCCTTATACGAAAATTAATTCAAGATGGATTAGAGACTTAAATGTTAGAACTAAAACCATTAAAACCCTACAAGAAAACCTAGGTAATACCATTCAGGACATAGGCATGGGCAAGGACTTCATGTCTAAAACGCCAAACGCAACGGCAACAAAAGCCGAAATTGACAAATGGGATCTAATTAAACTAAAGAGCTTCTGCACAGCAAAAGAAACTACCATAACAGTGAACAGGCAACCTACAGAATGGGAGAAAATTTTTGCAATCTACTCATCTGACAAAGGGCTAATATCCAGAACCTACAAAGAACTCAAACAAATTTACAAGAAAAAAACAAACAACCCCATCAAAAAGTGGGCAAAGGACATGAACAGACACTTCTCAAAAGAAGACATTCATACAGCCAACAGACACATGAAAAAATGCTCCTCACTTGCCATCAGAGAAATGCAAATCCAAACCACAATGAGGTACCATCTCACACCAGTTAGAATGGCAATCATTAAAAAGTCAGGAAACAACAGGTGCTGGAGAGGATGTGGAGAAATAGGAACACTTTTACACTGTTGATGGGACTGTAAACTAGTTCAACCACTGGAAAACAGTGTGGCGATTCCTCAAGGATCTAGAACTAGAAATACCATTTGACATAGCCATCCCATTACTGGGTATATGCCCAAAGGATTATAAATCATGCTGCTATAAAGACACATGCACACGTATGTTTACTGCAGCACTATTCACAATAGCAAAGACTTGGAATCAACCCAAATGTCCGTCAGTGACAGACTGGATTAAGAAAATGTGGCACATATACACCATGGAATACTATGCAGCCATAAAAAAGGATGAGTTCGTGTCCTTTGTAGGGACATGGATGCTGGAAACCATCACTCTCAGCAAACTATCGCAAGAACAGAAAACCAAACACCGCGTGTTCTCACTCATAGGTGGGAACTGAACAATGAGATCACTTGGACACAGGAAGGGGAACATCACACACCGGGGCCTATTGTGGGGAGGGGGGAGGGGAGAAGGGGGAGGGATAGCATTAGGAGATATACCTAATGTAAATGACGAGTTAATGGGTGCAGCACACCAACATGGCACATGTATATATATGTAACAAACCTGCACGTTGTGCACACGTACCCTAGAACTTAAAATATAAAAAAAAACCAAAACACATTCACACAGTACAAGATACGGAGTGTCAGTCTGCAGGGGTAGCCAGTGTACTCATGTGTCCTGGAAGAAATGTCCTAGGCATATATTGATTAACACACATGCTTTACACAAATGGGATATTAAACATATTATCTGGCAACTTACTCTCATTTAGAATTCATCTCTTTAAGACATTTTTACATATGGAGTAAGCACTGACTTTCCTTGTACTTATCTTTGCATGTAAGGTTATTTCTGCAGGGAAAATTCCTAGAAATGGATTACTTAGCCATTTGTGTTTAAAATTGATACATTTTACCAAACTCTCGAAAACTTACATTACTGCAAAACAACAGTGTATATATGAAAGACAATTTCATATAAATTCCTAATCCTTGCTACAACCTAGGTGAAAGCCAGTATTTCACTACTGTGTTAATGTGCTTCTCTTAATGAGAAAGACTGAACACTTTTCCCTTATTGATGGTAATGATATTTACTGCATCTTAAAGAATGGTACAGATTAGAAACTCTGGCTCTCCCTTTATTAATTACAAAACCATTCATTTAAAAAAATGTAGGCCGGGCACGGTGGCTCAAGCCTGTAATCCCAGCACTTTGGGAGGCCGAGGCGGGTGGATCACGAGGTCAGGAGATCGAGACTATCCTGGCTAACATGGTGAAACCCCGTCTCTACTAAAAATGCAAAAAACTAGCTGGGCGTGGTGGCGGGCGCCTGTAGTCTCAGCTACTTGGGAGGCTGAGGCGGGAGAATGGCGTGAACCCGGGAGGCGGAGCTTGCAGCGAGCCGAGATCACGCCACTGCACTCCAGCCTGGGAGACACAGCGAGACTCCCTCTCAAAAAAAAAAAAAAAAAAAAAATGTATAGGCCGGGCGCAGTGACTCACGCCTGTAATCTCAGCACTTGGGAGGCCGGGTGGGTGGATCACAAGGTCGGGAGATCAAGACCATCGTGGCCAACATGGTGAAACCCCGTCTCTACTAAAAATACAAAAATTAGCCAGGCATGGTGGTGTGTGCCTGTAGTCCCAGCTACTTGGGAGGCTGAGGCAGGAGAATCGCTTGAACCAGGGAGTTGGAGGTTGCAGTGAACTGAGATTGTGCCACTGCACTCCCGCCTGGTGACAGAGCGAGACTGCGTCTCAAAAAAAAAAAAAAAGTATAATATTTCTAACTTTGATAACTTGTTTTTAAAGATGTTCTCAATGACAATACTGTTTCCTAACACTTTTATCCATGGTATATCATTTGCCTTTTTTATTTTTTGGTCTAAAGCTAAAAAGGTAACAGGTATTTGAGGAAATAAATACTTTTCTTCGGAAACTATTTACTCTTTCTGCGTTGCCAGCAGTTATTCTGTATTTTAGAATATTGTTTTTAGGACTAGGACTGTAACAAAAGAAAAATAAATAATTCAGTACTGAAGAAAAATCTCTAAAAATGATCTTTAACTTACAAACGTAATTGAATACATGCAGAAATAATGGGTTAACCATCCGTCTCAGAGCCCATTGTTAAATAAAACTAGAAGACTTTAAGGGAAACCGGAGAATAAGTCTCAATAATCCCATGCAGCTATAACTGGCAATAATGAACAGCCAAGCTAACATTAAAGAGCACTATATTACATACTGTAATTACAACACAGACTAAGAGCTCAGGTGTGCTGGGTTTGAGTCAGACTCACCTACCATTCCCCATCCCTCCCAGCCAGCCTTCCTCTTCCCGCTGCCTACCATCAGCTCTTCAGGCCAATCTCATACTTAAACCTAAAAAGAATGCTATAGAATTCACTTCTCATATCCCAAATTATGTATATCTAGCGCACATCACACGTTATATCCATAAGGGCGTGTATACTTTTAGAGATTTCCTTCAAGAACTCCAAGTATTTTTTTTTTAATTTTCTCCTCATAAAATATTCTCCTAAGCATGCTTTCCCTACTAGACTTACCTGCTGTATTACTAGACACCTTAAAATTGGTCTTCAAAAGGCAGGCATTCTACATGGCTTTTTGACTAAACCACAGCAAACAGCCTATAGTATAAGAAGAACAACAAGACGAGAAGTTGAACCTGGAAAAAAAAAAAAGTGATCAAAACTGTATCTGTGATCATGTGTGTCCCCTGTGATAGAATTCTGTGTATTTCGCTCACCATCCTGCCCTAACAGTGAGAGGAGTCCAATCCACTAAGCCTGAACACTTACTTTTTTTTTTTTTGAGACAGAGTCTCGCTCCGTCCAGCTCAGGCTGGAGTGCAGTGACACAATCTCGGCTCACTGCAAGCTCCGCCTCCCGGGTTCACGCCATTCTCCTGCCTCAGCCTCCCGAGCAGATGGGACTGTGCCCGCCACCACACCCAGCAAATTTTTTTGTATCTTTATTAGAGACGAGGTTTCACCGTGTTAGCCAGGATGGTCTCAATCTCCTGACCTCGTGATCCACCCGCCTCGGCCTCCCAAAGCGCTGGGATTACAGGCGTGAGCCACTGTACAGGCCTGAACACTTACTTTTATGAAATGACACCAAAGACTACAGTAGATACCACTCCTGACACCATCTTTGTCTACTTTCTCTTTAGTAATCCACTATGGAATTATGCCCATGTGTGTAATCATATCCTTCTCAAACCAACCACCTAACTTCACTTCTCTGATAAGCACTCAGAAGACTGCTGGTGTGACTACTGATGCTAACAATGGCTGACTTTAGTCAGTTATCGATATTACACAGCAGAGTGACAAATTAACAGGCAGTGGAGGAAGGGACACCACAACAAACAGGACCAAGAGGTACAAAAAGAAAGGACTCTGGGAGGAGGATGGCGGTGTCCTGACCCCAAGGAAGAACACATGGACCTCCTTCAGTGATTGCTCTGCCCTCTTCTCTTCCTGCATGCATTTCAAAGATAAAGCATCATGGTGTAGATGAGTCTGCTGACAAGAACAGAATGTGATAAACTGGCTGTGCACAAGCTACACAACAGCGCACACTGTGCTTCTCATTAGCTCCAGCACATTCATCTACCCCTTCTCTATCCCCTACCCCGTCACTGCTTTAATTCTGACATCTTAACTTCCTGCCACTAGTCTCCCTTTCTTCCAGCTACCAAACCTGTCTTCCAAACAGAAGCCTAATGTGACCTGCCTGTTCACATTTCCTCCAAGGCAACTAAGACACCTACACTACACGATTTGAATACGGCATATAAAGCTCTTCACAGTCTGGCCCATGACCAGACTGCGTTCTCAAAATACTGGCCCACATGTAATTCCCTGACTATTCCAGCATCTGGGCTTTTGTATAAACTATTTCCTCTCCTTTACACTCCCTGTCTTGCCTGGCCTTCAGGCAGGATGGCTTTTTAAGTCAGCTGTCTCCCTGTAAACACGGGATTGGTTCCAGGACCACTCCCATATGCCAAAATCCACACATACTCAGGTCCTACAGTCAGCCTTGTGGAATTCCCATATATGAAAAATCTGCCCTCCATATAAATGTTTCACATTCTGTAAATGCTGTCTTTTTTTATTGGCATTTGGTTGAAGTTCAAACCTCTGTTATTCATGCGTCAACTGCACTGGCCAATTTTCCACTCCCTCCCAATCTTCCTAGAAGCCCCAGCTGTATATGTCACCCTCTGGCACTACAGCCTGATACCAACAACAGGTTGCCAGCTCCTGGAGAGGAGGGACTATCCATTTATTCACCTCTGGAACCGCTGCACATCCCTGGCACACAGCATGTGCTCTGTTCAATCCTAACGTTCTCTCAATCTTTGACTCACAGGATTTTAAAACTAGAGGAAAACCTAAGCTACTATCTAGTCTCAAAGTCATAGGATTTGGGGATAGGAAAAGACCTCAGGGATCATCTACTTTAAAACTTCAATTAATAGTTAAGGAAACTCAAGCTTGACATTAAACAGCTTGCCCAAGTCAGACAAATGATCAGTATCTGATGAGAGAATCAAGTTCTGTCCAGGTTTTTTCTACATATACACAAACTAAAACAGTGGAATTTAGTAGCTCTTTTAAAGCCTGTACAATAGGCCAAAAGAAACAAGATGAAACAAACACTTAGAATCCACATATCAAGTGCATAAATACAGGACTATAGAGAACTATATCCCATATTCTGCATGGGCAGAGTACACCATACCAGTGGATCACTGTCCCCAGCTCTGGGCAGGAAGGACACTTTAAGATAGAGTCTCTAAGAAACTAGAGAACATAAAAAACAAAAACAAAAAAAGAAAAAGAAAAAAAGGCAACCAGGATGGCGGATGGCCCTTTAAAAAAAAAAAAAAGTCATTTATGAATACAGACATTTAACTTCAAAAGGGTAAGAATTATAGATAATATATGAGCTATCCTAGAAGTGATAATCAGAAGCTAGCAGGAAAAGAATTGTGGCTCAACACAGTTTACAAACTATTATGAACTAGAATGAGTTCCTTTGTTAGGTAGGAGTACTCTATAATTAGAAGCTGACGATCAGGCCGGGTGTGGTGGCTCACACCTTTAATCCCAGCACTCTGGGAGGCTGAGGCAGGTGGATCCCTTGAGCTCAGGGGTTCAAGAACACCCTGGGCAATATGGCGAAACCCCGTCTCTACAAAACATACAAAAATTAGCTGGGTGCAGCAGAATGCACCTGTAGTCCCAGCTACTTGGGAGGCTGAGGCAAGAGAAATCGCTTGAGCCTAAGAGGCAGGGGTTGCAGTGAACCAAGACTGCACCATTACACTCCAACCTAGATGACAGAGCGAGACCCTGTCTCAAAAAAGAAAACCAAAAAACCAACCAAAAAAAACCCACTGATGATCAGCATAGGACTAGAAGGATCTTCAGAGGGCTTGAGTTCGACCTCTTCATTTCATAACTGAAAAGACTGATGCTGAGGGAAAGAAGTGACCTGTCAAAGATCACAACACTGAGGTCAGAGGAAACAGTTGGTTTATTCTGGTTTTCTCAATTCTGGTCTCTTTCCCACATTAGCAGAACGATCTACAAAGGTGTTACAGAACTGAGTCCCAGAATTCAGCTTTTAGGCAAAGCCTAGAGAGCTGGGCATCCTTCCAGCTTTAAGGCTCTAGCAAAATTTCTTCCTAAATTTAAGAACTCCTAACCCTAACTAAAAATTAACTCAGAATTGTCCAGATTAACAAAAATTTCTTTTTGTCTTTGAGACAGATTACGCCTTGTCTCTAAAAAACCCAAATTCTAATAATTGGTGCTCTGCCGGTCTGTCACCCAGTATTCTCCAATGCAATGTTATAGCATATGGTGTATCATACCTATTTCCCATTTCCCATTCCATTTCTTCTTTGAAATCTAACACCACTGATCATCTTTTAAAACACATCTGATGCATAGTTTTTTTTAATTATAATTCAATATGTAGAACATGTTTAAAGCTAAGTGGGTTCTATTAGTCTATACACACTAGCATTATTCTTTATCTTAGCGGATTTTTTTTTTTTTTTTTTTTTTTTAAGAGACAGGGTCTCGCTCTGTTGCCCAAGGTTTTGGTGCAGTGACACAATCACAACTCACTGCAGCCTCATACTCTTGGGCTCCAGAGAGCCTCCCACCTCACCCTCCTAAGTAGCTGGGACTATAGGTGCATGCCACCACATCTAATTTTTTTTTTTTTCTGTAGCGATGAGGTCTCACTATGTTGTCCAGGCTGGTCTTGAACTCCTGGCCTCAAGTGATCCTCTTGCCTTGGCCTCTCAGTGCTGGGATTACAGGTGTGAGCCACCACGCCTGGCCTTTAAGAAATTAATAAACCGGGTAGGTGCAGTGGCTCACACCTGTAATCCCAACACTTTGGGAGGCTAAGGCAGACGGATCATTTGAAGACAGGAGTTCATGACCAGCCTAGCCAACATGGTGAAACCCTGTCTCTACTAAAAATACAAAAATTAGCTGGGCGTGGTGGCACACACCTATAATCCCAGTTACTTGGGAGGCTGAGGCAGGAGAATCGCTTGAACCTGGGAGATGGAGGTTGCAGTGAGCCGAGATTGAGCCACTGCACTCCAGCTGAGCAACAGAGTAAGACTCCATACCCGCCCCCCACCCAAAAAAGAAATTAATAAACTAATTTTTCAAGTAGTTTTATGTTTAAAGAAAAACTGAAGAGTATGTACAAGAATTTCCACCTATCTTCTTGCCCCCAGTTTCTCCTATTATATAGGCTGAGCATTCCTAATCTGAAAATCTGAAATCCGATTATGCTCCAACATCCAACACTTTTTGAGGGCCAAAAGAAGCATTTTAGGTTTCAGATTAGGGATGTTCAACCAGTAAGTACAATGCAACTATTAAAAATAAAAAAAAATAAAAAATTCAAAGCACTTCTGGTTCCAAGCATTTCGAATGAAGGATACTCAACTTGTATTAACATTTTCTTGCATTAGTGTGAGACATCTGCTACAATGATGAGCTAATATTGATTTATTATTAAGTCTATAGTTTACACAAGAAGTAATTATTTTTTATTTATTCTTCATCTTTTTGAGAGGGAGTCTGGTGCTGTTGCCAGGCTGGAGTGCAGTGGCACAATCTCGGCTCACTGCAATCTCCACCTCCCAGGTTCAAGCGATTCTCCTGCCTCAGACTCCCCAGTAGCTGTGACTACAGGCGCCCGCCACCATGCCCGGCTAATTTTTGTATTTTTAGTAGAGACAGGGTTTCACCATGTTACCCACAATGGTCTCGATCTTTTGACCTCGTCATCCGCCCACCTCGGCCTCCCAAAGTGTTGGGATTACAGGCGTGAGCCACAGCGCCCCACCAAGGAATCACTTTTCATGATGTGCAGTTCTACGTGTTTCAACAAATGCATAGCATCATGTATCCACCACTAATAATTTCACTGCTTAACATCCATGTGCTCCCGACAACCACTCATCTTTTCACTGTCTCCGTCATTTTGCTTTTTCATGTGTATTTTTTAAAGAGTGGTAAAATGGAACAAAAAACTTGCCATTTAGGCCAGGCGTGGTGGTTCATGCATGTAATTTCAGCACTTTGGGAGGCCGAGGCAGGTGGATCACCTGAGGTTGGGAGTTCGAGACCAGACTGACCAACACAGAGAAATCCCGTCTCTACTAAAAACACAGAATTAGCCAGGTATGGTGGCGGGTGCCTCTAATTTCAGCACTTTGGGAGGCTGCGGCAGAAGAATCCCTTGAACCCAGGAGGCGGAGGCTGCAGTGAGCCAAGGTCAGGCCACTGCACTCCAGCCTGGGCAACAAAAGCGAAACTCCGTTTCAAAAAATCAAAAACAAAAATAACTTGCCACTTAATCATTTTTAAAAGCACAATTTGGTTAGTTTAGTACTAAAACGTTGTGCAAACATCACCACCATCCACTTCCAGAACTACTTCACCACAAACAGAAATCTGTACCCATGAAACAGTAACTCTCACTCTACACTTTCAGTGCTGGTAATCTCAATTATGCCTGAGGGGGAATCACACAGTATGTCTTTTTTGTGTCCTATTTCACTCAACATAATGTGTTCAATGTGCTCGTTTATATTGTAGCGTGTATCAGAATTTCATTCCTTTCTAAAGATGAACTATGGTCCATTATATGCACATACCACAGCTTGTCTTTCATTCACATGTTGATAGACATCTGGATTTTGAATGCTGCTGCAGTGAACATTTGTGAACAAATATCTGAGTCTCTGCTGTCATTTTTTGGGGGTATAAACCTAGAATTGAGGAACGACTACCAATTTCCATAGCTGCTGCACCACCCTACATTCCCACCAGCAATGCACCCGAGCTTCAATTTCTCCACATCCCCAACACTCACAATTTCCCATTTTTTGTTAATAGCCATCCCAACTTGTGTGAGGTGGTATCTCATTGCGGTTTTCATTTGCATTTTCTTAATGGCTAGTGATGTTGAGCATCACTGCACGTGCTTATTGGTCATTTGTCTATCTTCTCTGGAGAAATACGCTATTCAAATTCCTTGCCCATTCTTGAACTGGGTTGCTTTTTGTTGGTCAGCTGCATCTTCTCTTGAATTCGAGACAGTAACCCGTTATCAGGTTTATGATTTACAAAGGTCCTCTCCCATTTTGGGGGCTGTATATCGGATTTTAAAACAGTAATAATGACAGAAAAGGAGACAGTCTAGAGCTAAAACGGAAAGAAAGGCTTTCGTGTTGTGCTGCCCCCAACTTCCCAACGGTTTCAAACGCAATGTTTCCAGCCTTGGCCGCGACTGACACCGGGCCTCCCCGCTCCCTGCACAAAGACGCACTCCCGCCCCGGCCTCTGGGGGCGGGCCCTTCCCGCGGGCCGTGTGGGAGGCGAGGCAGCGCAGGCCCCTTTCACTCGGACCCGCGGCTACCCGGGACCGGCCCCGCCAGGTCGGCGGCAGACACCGGGCTCAGGGATGCAGGCCCCAACCACGCCCCTCCCCCGCTCGCTCTCGCTCCTCACCGGTCCGGCCGCGGGCGGCGTCCAGTGGGCGAAGAACCGCGCGGAGGGCCCGGCTCGCGGTAGCAGGCGGCTCCGCCAGGCCCTGCAGCGCAGCGGCCTCCCGAATGGCGACTGGACGCAAGAGCCGGGATCCGGGTGCGCGAGCGTGCGCGCTCCCGCGGGACGGGCGGGGGCTGACGGGAAGCAAGTTTGGCGCCGCGCGCCCTCCCGCGCGGGCCAATCAGATCGCGGATCGCGTGGCGCGGCTGTGCCAAAAGCGCGTGGGCAAAACTAGCGGCTCGCGCGGGCCTTCGGAAGGGCTGCGCGCCCGCTCCGCCCCGGAAGTGCCGCACGTGCCCACTCCGCCTGCGCTTCCCGCGCGCGCCCGGGCGCTGGCTCCGGGAGGGTTCAGCTGCGTCTGGCCTGTGGCCTCCCGCCGGGCCCTCGGAACGGCCCCGGCCTGCCGCCGCCGTGCGGCTCTCTCTTCTTTTTCTTGCTTTTTGGATTGTTGTGTGAATGAATTTATTAGGAAAAAAAGAGCTGGACCTGCCCCATACATTCTCAGGGATATTACTGGCGTGATACCTGTGACAAAAGTACAAGACAAAGTTGTTGGATGACAGTAAATATTGCTTTTCTCATCACCACGCCTCCACTGAAAGTCCCCATTCCCGGAAGTTATCTTCTTCGTTTTTTGTTTTCAGTTTTATGAATGTTACTACCACAATTCTAATTAAAATGCACGCACCTCAAATGCTGATGCTATCAGTATGTATGCTTTGAAAGACTGAAATTAGCTCACACTGCTCTCTACCTTTGTACCCTTAAGTTTTGCTTGTTGCGAATTTCTTTTTTGTGTGTGTGGTAAAAATAAACTATAGAATGGCCGGGCACGGTGGCTCACACTTGTAATCCCATCACTTTGAGAGTCCGAGGCGGGTGAATCATCTGAGGTCAGGGTTCGAGACCAGCCTGTCCAACCTGGTGAAATCTCGTCTCTACTAAAAATACAGTATTAGCCAGGCATGGTGGCGGGCGCCTGTAACCCCAGCTACTCGGGACGCTGAGGCAGGAGAATCCCATAGAACCTGGGAGACGGAGGTTACAACGAGATCGCACCACTGCACTCCAGTCTGGGCGACAGAGTGAGACTCTGTCTCAAAAAAATAATTAAATAAAAATAAAATCCGTAGAATTTACCGTCTTAACTATCTTTATGTGTACAGTTCAGTGGTAGTAAGTATATTCATAACTCCACCATCCATGTCTGTAACTCTTTCATCTTGAAACACAAACTGTATGCATTACATGTTAACTCCCGGGTCCCCTCCACCTTCTACTTCCTGGCAGTCACCATCCTACTTTCTGTGTCTCTGAGTTTGACCACTTGTGAAAGTGGAATCATACAGTATTTGTCTTGTGACTGACTTATTTTACTTAGCAGAACATTCTCAAGGTTCATCCATGTTGTAGCACATGGTGGAATTTCCTTCCTTTTTAACACTGAATACTATCCCATTGTATGGATATGCCACATTTTGCTTATCCACTCACCTGTTGATGGACACTTGGCTTGCTTACCTATTCAAGATATTGTGAATAATGCTTTGACATTTTCAAAGAACCAATTTTGGGTTTCATTGATTTTCTCTATCGTTTTCTATTTTCTATTTCATTTATCTTGGCTTTAATCTTTATTATTTCCTTCCTTTTGCCAGCTTTGGATTTAGTTTTTCTTTTTATAGTTCATTAAGTTGTAAAGTTAGGTTGTTAATTTGAGATTTTCTTAGTTTTTGATGTATTTGTAGCTATAAACTCCCCCTTTAGCATTGCTTTTGCTGCATCACAAAAGTTGCTATACTGTATTTACATTTTCAATCATCTTGGTATTTTCTAATTTTCCTTGTGATTTCTTTCTTGATCTATTGTTCTTTTTTCTGAGTGTCTTGTTTATATTTTCAAAAATTTTTGATTTTTCCCACTTTTTTGTTTTTTGAGATGGAGTCTCACTCTGTTACCCAGGCTGGAGTGCAGTGGTGTGATCTTGGCTCACTGCAACGTCCGCTTCCCAGGTTCAAGCGACTCTCCCACCTCAGCCTCCCAAGTAGCTGGGACTACAGGCGTGCATCACCACACCCAGCTAATTTTCGTATTTTTAGTAGACACAGGGTTTCACCATGTTGGCCAGGCTGGTCTCAAACTCCTGACCTCAAGTTATCTGCCCATCTCAGCCTCCAAAGTGCTGGGATTACAAGTATGAGCCACCATATCCAGCCCCATCATAATTTTGTTAAGCATTTCTAACTTCCTCCATTGTGGTCTGAGATGACACATTGCATGATATTTATCTTTTCAAATCTACCAAGACTTAATCTGTGGTCTAACATATGATGTATTCTGGAAAATGTTCCATGTGCACTTGAAAATGTGTATGCTGCTATTGTTGGGTAAGTGTTCTGTGTCTTTCAGATCTAGTTGGTTTATTGTGTTAAGTCCTCGCCTCTAATTTCTTACTGATCTCTCTCTACTTGTTCTGATAACTGAGAGGGTGATACTGACATTTATTATTGTAAAACTGTCTTTCGCCTTTCAATTCTGTCATTTTATGCTTCATATAGTTTTATGGTCTGCCATTAGGTGTGTAAATGTTTATAATCATTATACATTCTTGCCACATTGAAACTGTTATTAATATATAACTTTGTTGTCTTTTTTTTTTTGAGACAGAGTCTCACTCTGTCACCCAGGCTGGAGTGCAGTGGCCTGGTCTTGGCTCACTGCAACCTCTGCCTCCCAGTTCAAGTGATTCTCCTGCCTCAGCCTCCTGAGTAGCTGGGACTACAGGCACGTGCCACCACGCCTGGCTACTTTTTGTATTTTTAGTAGAAATGGGGTTTCACCATGTTGGCCAGGCTGGTCTTGGACTCCTGACCTCGTGATCTGCCCGCCTCTGCCTCCCAAAGTGCTGGGATTACAGGTGTGAGCCACCGCGCCCACGCCCTGTTCTTTGTCTCTTATAACCTTTTATAAAATCTATTTTGTCTGATATTAGTATAGCCACCCCTGCTCTCTTCTGGTTGCTATTTGCGTGAAATATCTTTTCCCATCCTTTCACTTTCAATCTATTTGTCTTTGGATCTAAAGTGAATGTTTTGAAGACAGCATATAGTTAAATCATTTTTTACCCATTCTGCCAATCCGTATATTTTAGTTAGAATATTTAACCTGCTTACATTTAATTACTATAAGGAGGGACTTCTGTCATTTTGCTCTTTGTTTTTTGTTTTTTTGTTTTTTTTTTTTTTGAGATGGAGTGTCCGTCTGTAGCCCAGGCTGTAGTGCAGTGGCCGGATCTCAGCTCACCGCAAGCTCCGCCTCCTGGGTTTACGCCATTCCCCTGCCTCAGCCTCCTGAGTAGCTGGGACTACAGGCGCCCGCCACCTCGCCTGGCTAGTTTTTTTGTATTTTTTAGTAGAGACGGGGTTTCACTGTGTTAGCCAGGATGGTCTCGATCTCCTGACCTCGTGATCTGCCCATCTCGGCCTCCCAAAGTGCTGGGATTACAGGCTTGAGCCACCGCGCCCGGCCTGCTATTTGTTTTCTATATGCCTGCCTGACAACTCTTACGTCCCTTATTTCTTGCAAAAAAAAAAAAAAATGTTGAGTTGATTTTTTGCTGTGAAATGTTTAAATTTCTTTATGGTGTCCTTTTAAAATATATTCTATAGCTATTTTCTTTGTGGGTACCATGGAGATTACATTTAATACCCTAAAGTTATAACACTATAACTTGGGTTTATGCAAGCTTAACTTCAATAACATACAAAAACTGTGCTCATTTAATAGCTCGTCTCCTACCCCTTTCAGTTGTTGATTTCAAAAAATTACATCGTTAGACACTGTGTGCCCTAAAACAAACTAATAATTCTTTTAAATGCATTAGCCTCTTAAATTATGTAGAAAACAAAATGTGGAGTTATAAACCAAGGTTACAATAATACTAGCTTTCATAATTGCCCATGTATTTACCTTTATTGAGATCTTTATTCATTTGGCTTCCAGCTACTGTCTAGTATTCATTTTACCCTGCAGGACTCCCCTGAACATTTCTTGCAGGAGAGGTCTAGTGGTAATGAACTCCCTCAACTTTTGTTTATCTGGCAAAGTCTTAATTTCTTCCCCCCTTTTTTTTTTGTTTTGTATTTTTTTAGTAGAGACGGGGTTTCACAATGTTAGCCAGGATGGTCTCGATCTCCTGACCTTGTGATTCACCCACCTTAGCCTCCCAAAGTGCTGGGATTACAGGCGTGAGCCACCACGCCTGGCCATCTTCCGCATTTTTGAATGAAAGTTTTGCTGGATATAGGATTGTTTTGCTGGATATAGGATTCTTGGTTGACAGTTATATTTTCTTTTAGCACTTTGACTATATTGACCCACTGCCTTTTGGCTTGTACAGTTGCTAATGAGAAATCCAAAGATAAGCTTATTGACGATTGCTTGTATGTCAATCACTTCTCTTTTGCTGCTTTCAAGATTCTATCTCTGGCTTTTGAGAGTCTGAGTACAATGTCTTGGTGTGGATCTCCGTAATTTCATCTTATTTGAAGTTCTTGGAGCTTCTTGGATGCTCACATTCATGTCTTCATCAAATTAGATAACGAAACTATTATTTTTTCAAATATTCTCTCTACCCCTTTTTCTCTCTGTTCTCCTCTGGCACTCCCACAATGCCTATGTTGGTCCACCTGATGATGTTCCACAGGTCCTTTAAGCTCTTAGGACTAAACTCTGATCTTTTTCTTCTCTTGCCCTTTCTTCCTATCTAAGGGGCAAGGGAGTCACGCCCCACAAGCCATAAAATTTCCTCAGAGGAGTTTTATTTAATTCTATATATACTGGTTTACTTTTCTTTTTTTCTTTTTTTTTTTTTTTTTTGAGATGAAGTCTCACACTGTCACCTGGGCTGGAGTGCAATGGTGCGATCTCGGCTCACGGCAACCTCTGCCTCGTGGGTTCAAGTGATTCTCCTGCCTCAGCCTCCTGAGTAGCTGGGATTACAGGCACCCACAACCACACTCAGCTAATTTTTAGTATTTTTAGTAGAGATGGGATTTCACTATGTTGGCCAGGGTGGTCTCGAACTCCTGACCTTGTGATCTGCTTGCCTTGGCCTACCAAAGTGTTGGGATTACAGGTGTGAGCCACCGGGCCTGGCCTATACAGGTTTACTTTCCAACCTGACTCTGGTACAACATTACATTACAGATAAAGAAGGAAATAAAAGGCCGGGTGCAGTGGCTCAAGCCTGTAATCCCAGCACTTTGGGAGGCCGAGACGGGCGGATCACGAGGTCAGGAGATCAAGACCATCTTAGCTAACACGGTGAAAACCCATCTCTACTAAAAAAAAAACACAAAAAACTAGCCGGGTGAGGTGGCGGGCGCCTGTAGTCCCAGCTACTTGGGAGGCTGAGGCAGGAGAATGGCGGGAACCCGGGAGGCGGAGCTTGCAGTGAGCTGAGATCTGGCCACTGAACTCCAGCTTGGGCGACAGAGCGAGACTCCATCTCAAAAAAAAAAAAAAAAAAAAAGAAGGAAATAAAAATATTTTACCCAAAAATATAGGGTTTTTTTTTTTCCTTTGGTCATATTTTGAAAAGTATTGCAAAGTCATTTTTGTGCGGGAACAACTGCATCTGTACAGACTCTCTATTAACACAACTAGATCTTTTCCCCTCCCAGGACCTCTCAATCATGAAGAGATTAACTGAGAGATTAGCACCTTTTAAGGAATAAGGAAAAACATTTGCCATCTATTGTCTCTAAGGGTGGCCAACCATGAGGCTTCATGTACATAATAAGAACCCTAATATCCACAACCCCTTATCCAGACCCAGACACTCCTTTCTATTGATTCCAGGTCTTTAGGCAATAACTTAACTTTTTCAACCAATTGCCAATCAGAAAACCTTTGAACTCATCCATGACTTGTAAGCCCCCGTCCTGCCTTTCTTGACCAATGTATATCCCACATACCAATGTATACCCCACAGGTATTGATTGATGTATGTCTCCCTGAAACATATAAAAACCAAGCTGTAACCCAACCACATTGGGAACATATTCTCAGTACCTCTTGAGACTGTGCCTCCAGGTCTTGGTCACTCATATTTGGTTTGGAATAAACCTCTTTAAATATTTTATGGAGCCTGACTCTTCATTGACAGCTCTGTCACCTTAATCTTTTTGTGTTCCTCAGAGACAATAATTTCAATTATCCTATCTTCAAGTTCACTGATTCTTTCTTCTACCTGTTCACATTTGCCTTTGAATATCCCTCTAGTGATTTTTTTTTTCATTTCAGTTATTACAATTTTCAGTTCCAGAATTTCTCTGCAGTTTCTGATCTCCTTAGTGGTATTGCTATTTTCTTCATACATCATTTTCTTGACATTCTCCACACCTCCTTTTAGTCCTTTCAGCATCTTGAAGACAGTTATGTTAAAGTCTTTCTTGAGAACACCAGCCATCAGATCTTTTTTAGGGACAGTTTCTGTTATTTTTTTCCTTGGAATGGGCCACAATTTCTTTTTTGTTCATATGCCTTGTGATTTTTTTGGTTGAAAACTGTTCATTTGAGGCCAGGCGCGGTAGCTCATGCTTGTAATTCCAGCACTTTGGAAGGCCGAGGTGGGCAGATCATGAGGTCAGGAGTTCGAGACCAGCCTGGCCAACACAGTGAAACCCCGTCTCTACTAAAAATACAAAAATTAGCTGGGCATAGTGGCAGGCACCTGTAATCCCAGTTATTCGGGAGGCTGAGGCAGGAGAACTGCTTGAATCTGGGAGGCAGAGGTTGCAGTGAGCCGAGATCATGCCACTGCACTCCAGCCTGGGTGACAGAGCTAGACTCTGTCTCAAAAAAAAAAAAAAAAAAAAGAAACTGGTCTTTTGAATATAATAATGTGGCAACTCTGGAATCAGATTCTCCCATTCCCCAGGTTATGCTGATTTTTGTTTTTGGTTTTGCATTGTTGTAGGCTGCCTCTGTGCCTGGGGATCGGCCTGAGCTATAGACTTGAGGTCTCCTCAGGTCCTTTCGAAACCTGTGCCTTCCCTGAGTATGCATTGCCACTTTCTAATAATTTTCTCCATGTATAAAGTTGTTTCTGAATGTCCTAATCTCCAATGTCTGGCTCCCAAAAGGAGAAAAAGAAAACCATGACAGGGGAGAAAGGGGGTGCCAGCCCCTTAACTTCCCTGGAAGTCATTCTGGCTAGAAGAGGAGGAGCTTGTAACAATGGTGGAAGGTGCAATATAATGACTCCCCACCTCTTTATTTGCACCTCTCTGCTCGGAAGCAGCAATCAGCAATCAGAGCACAGATTCCCAATATTTGGAGGACAGTGTTCTTTCTGCCCACCCTGGCTCCTGTAAGCTACGTACAAGCTGCTCCAGGAACGATAAACCTCTTTAAATATTTTACAGAGCGTTGTTTCATCAACAGCTCTGTTCACTTCAATCTTTTTCTTTCTGTTCCTCAGAGACAGTAATTTCAATTGTCCTGTCTTCAAGTTCACTGCCTGTCATGGAACTAGTGGTGGCGGATGGGCAGTCACTGCTGTGCTGAGAGCTGAAATTGACTGTAATTCACAGCAATTTATCATCCAACACTTCCCCTGGAAGTTACAAGTCTTCAGTTCAGTAGACTCCAGAGTTTCAAAACATTTACATTAAATTCCTACTTTGCCATCTTCCCAGAATCCTCCCTATTTTCTTTCTCTCTTTTGTTTGGTCCTTTAAAGTCCACTTAGGCACAATAGGCCTAAGTGGTCAGCACTGAGGTGGTGCTGCACAAGGACAAGAGTCCCTGTTGAAGATTCTCTGTGTTCCAGAATGCCAGCTAGAACCTGCTACCAGAGAACACACAGGCCCTTACCTCAAGTTCCTGCTCCACGGCGTCTGGGTTCCCGTGGGAACTCAGTGCAGGCTCCACTCTGTTTTCCTCTGTCATTGTTCTACCTTCCTTTCATGCAAAATTTAGGATCCTGTGTTAATTTCTGTAATAATTCTGATTTCTAGGATTCAAATATCAGTTTCAAATATTTTAGGATTTTTCTAAGTTTTGTTTTTGCAGCAAAATTGATTCATTAAATTTAATAGCTTTAAAAAGTATCCACCTAGTCACAAGCTTTTAAAAATGCCAATGAAAACACTTTGTAAACTGTAATGTTAAATGCAGAAATGAGAGGATCTTTTATTTTCTCTGAATAGCAAAGATATACTGATTGAGAACTTTCTGAGATCCTGACTCTTAATATGAAACAGGTTCGTTGTGGCTGCAGGACCTACTTTGAATGGCTGCTTCGGTTGTTTTTTCCTGAAGTGTCAGAATGAGTTGATGATCCCAAGACCTATCCCAACTGAAGGCTGAACAAAACTCGAGCATAAGGCAACTCTTGGAAGCCAGAATCTAGACTATGATGGGGCAATAACTCTGGGTCTTTTTCATTGATATTTCTTCTGTAAATAACAATGAAATAACAAAACACCAAAACACCCTCTGCTATTATGCTGAATTAAAATCATGTTTTAAAAAAAGCTATTGTAGTTATACAATATTAAATAGTTAAAGATGAATAATGCAAATAAACTCCCAATTTGGCCTTTTGAAAGGTTCCCAGTATATTGCCCTAAACTTGAAAGTAACCAAAGGAAGCAGAAAAAACTCTCGTAAAATCCTGTACTAAAACCAGACCCTTCTGGACTTTCAAAATTTCCCTTAAGGATCTATTGAACATATACTTCTCAACAGTTTATTTAGATGTTTTCTCAGCATGTTATACTATGTTCCAAGGGCCAGACCTGAATCAGGGAATGGGTAGAGGCAGGTGAACTACAACTGGAGTAGAAAGTGGCAGCTTGACAGCCTTTGAGGAGGAACCCCAAACTCGAGCTGAGATGGCACTGGACTTTGTCATTTGTCATCTGTGTATGAAGAATAACAGTGCTGAGTGTCTGCACATATTCAAAACCTACACAGAATCATGTTGTCAAATGAAGCAGCCAAAATCAGACTGGCTTTCTGTCAGAAATTCAGACTTAATTTTTCCATTCAAATTGCTGCATTAGTATGTATTACAAGGAACATAATAAAAATTAGAAATTGTGAAATGCTTCCTGTAAGAGAAATAATAAAAGCAGTCCAGCTTATAATATAGATCTAATACAATCAACTTAGCTACTTCATAATAAAAAGGATTAATTATTCTGCTATTTCTACTTAACTTATAATAATGCAAAATAATGGGAACAAAAATAAGTTACTTAATGGGAAGTATGACAAAATGGAATTCCTCCTGGGTGAGTAACTCTGTTGTTGGGCTTTGGGGAATGTCCAAGTATAGTTCTCAAGAGTTAAACACATGACTCACACAAATATAAAGTGAACACGTATCAGAGGATTTATTTTGTATTTTTTTGAGACAGAGTCGTGCTCTGTTGCCAGGCTGGAGTGCAGTGGTGCGATCTCTACTCACTGCAACCTCCACCTCCCAGGTTCAAGCAATTCTCCTGCCTCAGCCTCACGAGTAGCTGGGACTACCGGCGCCCGCCACCACGCCCGGCTATTTTTTGTATTTTTGGTAGAGACAGGGTTTCTCCATGTTGGCCAGGATGGTCTCAATCTCAGAGGATTTATTTAACTCATTCATGAAGAAATCCAGAGGAGGATAAAGCTAGTTCAGAAAGTTCATAAAGCTGAGTACGTGCAGCTACTGGAAAAAATGGAGTCAAATGGCCAGTTAGAAACAAAAGTGGTTAAGATCCTACAGGGCAGCACAACTGCCACCTTTAAGGCCATCATACAGAAATCACTCACATCTCTACTGGACAAAAATCTGTAAGTAAACATGTAATGTCACAGTGTGGGCACAAATGTGGGTCAACCGTTAAATAATCCTAGCTTGTCAGACATGACACAGCCATGCAATCACTCCTTTTTTGCCTTATTTCCAAGTTTCAGACTTTTTAAAAAATAGGACTGAAAAAAAAAATCAAATATAAAAATTAGAATCAAGCCCATTAATATTTTCTTAAAGTTTTTTTTTTAGAGACAAGGTCTTAACATTCACTAGCCCCAGTTTTGGAGGGAGGAGAGGATCCCCAGAAGCCTTTGCTGGTGGGCGTGGGGCTCTTCCTTTCCTCTCAGGCAGAGCAGCAGGCTTTGCTGAAGGGCAGTCTAGGTCCACACAGCTGCCAAGGGTGGCAGATGGGCACTGACTGCTGCATCACAGGCACTCAGTCAACACTAGCTGAGCACCAGTGAGCGAGTGAAAGGCAACCGGGAGCCTGGTGCCGGCCGGCAGTGCAGCTGAGTTCTCACATGGCCGGTTTACCATGCAGGTGCAAAGCCAGCCTCAATCAATCCTGCTGCACTCATGAAAGGAGCAGTAGAGGGCACTTTGCTTCAAGCAGGCTGCCCAAGAACTACTGCCCAAGGTCACCTGCTCTACTGGTTGAAGAAAAAAAAGCAGGAGCGATGAGCACAGAAACCAGCCTGGCCCTGGATACCACTCGTGGTTGCAGAACTGCAGAGACAGCCCGTGGCGTCTCTACTGCCCAACATTGTGTACCCGGTGTGCAGCCAGGCTCCCTGTACGAGCAAGGACTTCCACCACCTGCCATCACTAAAGCTGAGGTAAGGCACTGGCAAAGCCAGAGACCTGCAGCTTTAATGCTGGTTGAGAACATACTTTCTCCTGGGAATGACAAGCACAGTGGCTGAGACCTTTGGCTGTCAAGTCAGACCAACCTACATTAGAATCTGCCTCTATTACTTTCTGTGTGTGCACAAACTTGAATGTGAACTTGGGCAAGCTACTTTCTCATGCATTCGCATGCAGTAGAACGGTAGTACCCCCCTTATCAGCTTGTTTTGGCATAAGACTGCATGAAGTGTTCAGAGCACTTAGTGCTAGCACACTGAACATAATCAGTTAGATGCCATTATTTTATACTGATTTACAGTAACAAGAACTCTGACCAATAGAGAATACTACGTCATAGGATGAGTATCAGGATCCAGTAAGAATACAGTATTTGCGAGACAGTTTGAGCAAACAGGTAAGGGGAGAGGCTTAAAGTATGATTTTCAGAAAGGCAAAAACATCTACTTGAGAGGCTGAGGTGGGAGGACTGCTTGAGGCCAGGAGTTTGAGGCTGCAGTGCACGAGTCACTGGCCTCCAGCCTGGGCAACACAGCGAGACCCCAGCTCCATAAACATGACTCTCTCACAGATGCAGAATGAACAATGAACATATGTCAAAGTTTAAGCAACTTGCTAATGGGGCCGTTTCCAAAATACATCCTATAAAACCTAAGGGTAAATTTTTATGTGGTTTCACCCTGATAAAGTGTGCAGTAATCATTAAGATAGTTAAAACCTGTTTCTATAAAATGTTTCCCAGTTGCAGTCATTCTTTATCCAATTAAATATTTTATTTCTGGCCAGGCATGGTGGGTCACGCCTGTTAATCCTAGCACTTTGGGAGGCCGAGGTGGGTGTATCATCTAAGGTCAGGAGTTCAAGACCAGCCCAGCCAACATGGGGAAACCCCGTCTCTACTAAAAATACAAAAAAATTAGCCAGGCGTGGTGGTGCACGCCTGTAGTCCCAGCTGCTTGGGAGGCTGAGGTGGGAGGATTATTTGAACCTGGGAGGCAGAGGTTGCAGTGAGCCGAGACTGCGCCACTGCACTCCAGCCTGGGCAACAGAGTAAGACCCTGTCTCAAAAAAAAAAAAATTATTTCCACCTTCCATTAGTTAAAAAAGTTATAAACTAAATGCTAAATGCAGTTAGTTTTCAGCAGTATATACTTTAATATTTTATTAAATACATGTAAAACACTTGGTCATGTTGTAAAACAAAATTATAATTTTAAAAACCAATCTTCTCATTCCCAAAAGCCCGATGCTAGGGCTTTATATATTCATACACATATTTACTGAAGAAACAGAACTTCCATTATCACACTGCTGGCCTCATCAATAACTCACACATTCAGCTAAACATTATATTCTATTATTTAAATTAGGTAATGAGAAACAGACTATTTGCTCTATATAATTTTAATCTTGACTTTACTGCAATTTCCAGAAATTGGATGAATTAAATCTGCAATCCAAGACTTTGGCAAATATGCACTGAACACTTCATAAAAATATTGCACTGACAAAGATGTGCTGAAATCACTGCTTTGATTCTCCCCCCAAACCTTTCTGAGTATGTCAGATTGAGCTGTTTCTAAGAGTGGAAAAGCAACAGGTGTAGTTCATACTTAGCTGGTAAGTCCTGGGAAACCTTTTATATTTAATTCTCAGAAATAGAGAAACTGGATGACTTTAGTGATTGAATAACAAATCCTTTTAGAAGTCAAGTGGTTCCTCATCGTTAGCTTTCAATAAAATTGAAAGAATTATGAGATGGTAGACTAACAGAAGTAATACTGATTATAGATAACTGAACATTTTGCAACATAACTTGAAAGAAATTTTTTTTTTTGAGATAAGAGTCTCACTATGTCACCCAGGCGGGAATGCAGTGGCACAATCTTGGCTCATTGCAACCTCCGTCTCCCGTTTAAGCGATTCTCCTGCCTCAGCCTCCCCAGTAGCTGGGATTACAGGCGTGTGCCACCATGCCCAGATGATTTTTTTGTATTTTTAGTAGAGACAGGGTTTCACCATGTTGGCCAGGCTGGTGGTGAACTCCTGACCTCAAGTGATTAGCCTGCCTCAGCCTCCCAAAGTGCTGGGATTACAGGCATGAGCCACAACGCCCAGCCAGAAATTAAAGAATTAAGTGGTGTTAATATAATAAAACTCCTCTGTTCCTTTTTCCTATGTGAACAAGATTTTTCAGAAATTATATTAATAAAATTAAAAACTGAAATAGAATTGTCCAACATTATCTTATTCTATTAGTAAAAGGTATTCAACTCATCCACTGATAGATAAACCAACTGGGAAAATAAATCCCCATCTATCTGAGATGAATTTTCTTTTTTTTTTTTTTTTTTTTTTTTTTTGTTGAGATGGAGTCTCGCTCTGTCGCCCGGGCTGGAGTGCAGTGGCCGGATCTCAGCTCACTGCAAGCTCCGCCTCCCGGGTTTATGCCATTCTCCTGCCTCAGCCTCCCGTGTAGCTGGGACTACAGTAGGCGCCCGCCACCCCGCCCGGCTAATTTTTTGTATTTTTAGTAGAGACGGGGTTTCACCGTGTTAGCCAGGATGGTCTCGATCTCCTGACCTCGTGATCCGCCCGTCTCGGCCTCCCAAAGTGCTAGGATTACAGGCTTGAGCCACCACGCCCGGCCTTCTTTTTTTTTCTTTTTTGAGATGGAGTCTCGCTCTGTCACCCAGGCTGGAGTGCAGTGGTGCGATCTCAGCTCACTGCAAGCTCTGCCTCCCAGGTTCCCGCCATTCTCCTGCCTCAGCCTCCCGAGTAGCTGGGACTACAGGCGCCTGCCACCTCAACCAGCTAGTGTTTTGTATTTTTTTAGTAGAGACGGGGTTTCACCATGTTAGCCAGGATGGTCTCCATCTCCTGACCTCGTGATCTGCCCGTCTCGGCCTCCCAAAGTGCTGGGATTACAGGCTTGAGCCACCGCGCCCGGCTGAATTTCCTTTTTAATGCATTATTACTAGAAATTTTAAACATTCAAGGAAGAGAGGGTAATATTATGGACTTTCATCAGTTTTAACAGCTATCAATCTTCTGCCTGAGAAACATAAAGAACTTCATAAATGCAAGGTAATTTAAGCAATCTAGAAATTCTTAATGATCACCAACTTTCCAGTGTGAATACGGCTTTATTTTACAGGTAAGATATTCCCTTTGTGAAGAAGCATAGGCATATGTGTTTTTAAAATCCAGTGGTTTTTTTTCTTTTGTTTTTTTAAGTTTGGCAAGGTTTTAATGAGCAAGAGTAAGGGCTGAAGTGAGGAGGAATTACGCTGTCACCTGGCTCTGGGAATCCCATGGTCATGCAGAAACAGGGATTCCTTGTCAACAGGGAGCCTGGTTATCACCCTCAATTGCACTCATTTTGGTCAGGGAGACATCTCTCCACACTTGCACCATCTTCACAGACTCAGGTGGGATTCGATGGTCAAAGCTCTACAAGCATCGGCCACTGACCATCACTACCTGGTACTTATTGTCCAGCACCAAGATGCTCAGGTCAAATTCTTTGCTATCCTGAAAGGGCATAGTTTTGGATTTCACCTCAGGCTTCCAGGCCCCATTCTCATGCTGTTTGTGACCACACAACGGCCAAAGTACACTTAGAAACGGAAGGTGACGTCTGAGTCTTCATTCATCCTGGTATGGAAATCCACCTGCAGCTGTGGTTCATTGATGAAACAAACAGCTAGTTTTCCTTTGTCAAGTAGAACCAACAGACAAGAGTACAGCCTGTGTGTGTGGCGCAAGTAGTGGTGACACTGTTGTCTCCCTCTGGGTGGCCCTTCTGAATTGTGTTTAGTATTCTTTTTTTTTTTTGGGATGGAGTCTCGCACTTTTGCCCAGGCTGGAGTGCAGTAGCGTGATCTCGGCTCACTGCAAGCTCCACCTTCCAGCGTCATTCTCCTGCCTCAGCCTCCGGAGTAGCTGCAATTACAGACATCCGCCACCACGCCCGGTTCATTTTTTTTTTTGGTATTTTTAGTAGAGACGGGGTTTCACAGTGTTAGCCGGGATGGTCTCAACCTCCTGACCTCGCGATCTGCCCGCTTTGGCTTCCCAAACTGCTGGTATTACAGGTGTGAGCCACCATGCCTGGCCCTGATTTTTTTTTAAGAGTGGGTGGGTTAATTTGCTTGTCGTAACTAGCGTTTCGTCTTTCTCTCTCACTCTGTTAGGGCAGATGCAGACAGTGTTTGTTTAAGAAAAATTAGCCAAGTGTGGTGGCACACGCCTGTAATCCCAGTACTCTGGAAGCTGAGGCGGGAGAATTGCTTGAACCCAGGAGGCGTGGATTTCGGTGAGCTGAGATCACACCATTGCACTCCAGCCTGGGCGACAGAGTGAGACTCCATCTCCGAGAAAACAAACAAACAAAAAGACTTTCTAAGTCATTCTCTCTCCTTTTGAAAGTCTGTGTAATATTTACCAGTAAAATATTTTAAGGCCTTACCTTTTGGAATTTTTTGCACATTTTTGACAGCTGCTCAGTGTCATCCAAACCAAGAAAAGAGAAGATCTGTATGATTATGCTGTCAGGCATTTGAACTAACAAATCAGAATTTCCCTGACACAGATTCAAAGAACATGTCAATACTTCTTTAACAAAATTTGTATTTAATAAATGGTTAAAATCGCAGTGCCAAAAAGACATTAACATTTAACAATTTCACTGAAAGGAAGAAACTGTAGAATGCACGGTTTCAGAAAGCTATTTTAAGTTATTTACAAATAAAGTATCTAAAACTCAAAGACAGGCTCTATATGCTATACCTAGTTTATCCCTTCCCAAACAAAATTTCTGTTATTTGGGCAAATTCTTAAACCGTGGTTTAAACTGTAATGGTTACAAACCAGAAATGCATCCATCCAAAGACTGTGAAACCATTTTCATCCGGTCAGTGGCAAAACTGTTGAAAGGGCAATAGTTGAAGCTGTTGGGTTTTAAATACTGGGAACTCTGGTATATATTCCTACCAGGACTAAAACACAGCACACTCTGCAGGCATGGCTGACTCACGGAGGCTGTAACAAACAAGAACTACTCTTTACTCGACAGCACAGCTCAGAGGCCACCGAGAGGCACGAGAGACTGACAGCTCCTCTGCCTATAAATGAATGAAGCCCACACTGGATGTCGTTCTCACAGCACTGAAAGTGCTTCAGGACTCACACTGATCCAATACTAACTTTCTTCCCTATTTTACACATATTTTTCTACTGTCCAGTGAAAATCATTTTCTGTTTTGGCTGAAAAACAAATATTAGTTTATAACAGGAATGGTAAAATCCGTGAGAATTCTGCTCAATTTAATACAAGATCACTACTTTCTTTAGAATGGTGTCTGCGTGTTTCTGTGTCACCCTCTGTATTTTTAGCTTCCAGTTTCCTGGTAAGGAGTAAGTTCTCCTTTCCAGTCACACTCGGGGTCCTTTACACGTTTCTGAGATTCCTTCGCTTGTCCATGGAGGCCAGGTGCACCCAGTGACTCACTCTGCCTCTTCCCTCTTCTCGGGACCAGTCCCCGAACCTTCTGCCTTGCAGATCCTCCCACTTCCGCCACGCTCTCGTGCTCGGAAGCGAGCTCCTGGATCATACAGCTGCAAGGCCGGCCGGTCCTGCCAGGATAAGAGGGCATGTTACTCTTCCAAGGGCTGGCAACACAGAAGGGTCAACATCTCCTTGTATTTCTAGAACTTGATAATATGAATTGTCCAAAGAAAATCAACCTGGCAGCTAAAAATCAGCCCTTTTCACAGCACTCTCTCAGAATTCTCAGGCAATTTAAAAAGCCACGTAAATGTCGGTTATCTGGGCAAATGTTACTGCTCACACCAAGAACACCTTGTAATCTGAGCTGGGGAGGTGAAAACTCAAACATGTCCACCTCAGTCCCTAGGCCTGAAACAAAATGAGATGTGGACCCTCAGAGATGGCTTCAGATCTGCGAACTCAAACTGTTATTAACGTGAGTGGTAAGCAATTTCCACGGGGCTTATCCCTGCCTAGCATCTACCAGCAGGGAAACTGAACTGCTCCCTTTTGGGAAAACACTACCCCATCATTTTATTAAATTCCTGGAGGCAAAGCAATAAAAATGAACCAAAAAATCCATGAAGGGTAACTGTTCAGGGCCTGAAGGCAACAGCCAGGGAAGCACAGAGTGGCCCTGAAGGCCAGAGTCAGCAGCGACAGCAGCACAATTCCTCCCTGACGGGGCCACCAGCCCTGCCCCAGCACTGAAGGGGTGGCAGAGGAGGAAGGTGGCTTCCCGCTTCCCGAGGCCTGTAGCCTCCCGCTCCCTGCCTATTCTCCCTGCTGAGCTGCAGCCTTGGCCTCCAACAGTCACCAGGAGCCCAAGTGTGGGCTGCAAGGACGACCATGTGGACACATCTCACACACTTCTCCAGGATTCACCAGCTCATCTTTACCTTCTCCTGGACTGTGTGTGGAAGCCCACATCAGGTTGCCATCAAGGGGTTTAACTGAATTTTCTTTTCCTTGGTATGAACCTGACCAACGGGAGGGGTGCGAACAGGCTCAGCAGGCCCCTGCACCTGAATGCTCCTGTGGGGCGGAGACAGGCTGCCTGGAGCCAGCATGCACAGCTTTTTTTTTTTTTTTCCTGAAACAAAGTTACACTCTGGTTGCCCAGGTTGGAGGGCAACTGCGCAATCTCGGCTCACTGCAACCTCCACCTCCTGGGTTCAACTGATGCTTCTGCCTCAGCCTCCTGAGTAGCTGGGACTACAGGCGCGTGTCACCACGCCCGGTTAATTTTTATATTTTCAGTAGAGATGGGGTTTCGCCATGTTGGCCAGGCTGGCCTCGAACTCCTGACCTCAGGTGATCCACCCGCCTCTGCCTCCCAAAGTGCTGGGATTATAGGCGTGAGCCACCACACCCGGCCGACAATTCGGCTTCTTACCAGGGCAGTACCTGTGTACACAGATGGAGCATGGAACCTGACCTCAGAAGTACATGACAAATGCCAGGCTCCCGGGAAAGCAGCTCCTGCACACATTCCCACCACAGCACTGTGAGGCTACACAGAGGAGCGAATGCTCCCCCACCTCAGGTCAGGGGAGCACCACGCCATTCACCACTGCTAAAATAAGGCAACTGAAAACTGAGGACTCCCTATCGAAGAGACCCATGGCTGTACTTTGTGCCCCCAAGGTCCAGGCAACCCCAGAAAACTGTGGAGTATTCTAGAGGTGTTTATTCAAGGGTGAAGACAAGAAGGCTCTCCTCTGGCTTTCAGCCTTGACTTCACTGAAACATTTTTTTTTTTTTAGACGGAGTTTTGCTTTGGTTGCCTAGGCAGGAATGCAATGGCGTGATCTTGGCTCACTGCAACCTCTGCCTCCCAGTTTCAAGTGATTCTCCTGCCTCAGCCTTCTGAGTAGCTGGGATTACAGGCACGCGCCACCACGCCCAGCTATTTTTTGTATTTTTAGTAGAGATGGGGTTTCACAATGTTGGCCAGACTGGTCTCGAACTCCTGACCTCAGGTGATCCACCCGCCTCGGCCTCCCGAAGTACTGGGATCACAGGCATGAACCACCACACCCGGCTACACTGAAACACTTTAAAAGTGAACATCGGGCCGGGCGCGGTGGCTCAAGCCTGTAATCCCAGCACTTTGGGAGGCCGAGACGGGCGGATCACTAGGTCAGGAGATCGAGACCACCCTGGCTAACACGGTGAAACCCCGTCTCTACTAAAAAATACAAAAAACTAGCCGGGCGAGGTGGCGGGCGCCTGTAGTCCCAGCTACTCAGGAGGCTCAGACAGGAGAATGGCCCGAACCCGGGAGGCGGAGCTTGCAGTGAGCTGAGATCCGGCCACCAGCCTGGGCGACAGAGCGAGACTCCGTCTCAAAAAAAAAAAAAAAAAAAAGTGAACATCGTTCCTACACACAACAACCTGGAAGGATCTGAAAGGAATTAGGCTGAGTGACGAGAGCCACTCTCAAAGCTCACACACTGTGTGTTTGCACTCATCAAGCATTCTTGAAATGACAAAATCACAGAGGCAGAGAACAGACAGTGGCTGCCAGAGGTCAGACATGGGGAGGGAGGTGAGTGGGAATGCGAACCCGAGGCAGCCCTCAGTTTGCTGGGAGCCGGGGTGGGGCCTGGTGCTGTCAGAAGGGTGATGCCGTCTGTAGTGCTGCGCTGGGAAAACGCAACCTGAACAAAAATCAGCTTCAAACTTCTGAAAAAAAAAGCTGTTTGCTTGGCTAAGGGGGTAACCACAGTCCTGTGCTCAGCGTCTGTGCAGAACTAACTTCAGGTGTTTGTCAGCCACGGGAATATTCACTAATAATCAGAATGTTATTGATAATGTGGAAGAAACCTCCATGAAATATTAAAACTTTCCTTCCTGTCTCAAGGGAAAATTTAATCTTATTCTCAAGTGAATCATACAAACGTGCTAGTTTTATACTAAATAAAATCTTTCTTTTTCCTGGTGAAAAATAATTTGACTCTCTGAGAAAACATGACGATTAGTCTCACTCTAGGATCTGACTTTCAGGAATAACGAGCTTCCCAAGACACAAGGCCAAGTGGGGGTGACACGGTCAGCGTGCAACCTGGACCTTAAGACAGCCAGACAGATTTTTCTTTTTGGGTTTAATAAAAACCTTGTTTGCCAGTCGCTCCTTTCTGGGTGCTGGACCGTCGTCACACCTCTGTGCTCTTCCCACTCTCTCCGTGGCCTCCCCCGGAGCCCCGCTGTCCTGGCTCCCCTTCTTCCCTCTGTCTTGGCCAGGTCCTTTCCCCCATCTCTGCTCATCTTCACTCCTTCTGGAAAGCCAGTCAGGCTCGTGGTGAGCTCTGTGCCTCCTGCCGTCATCCACATGGTGTCTTTGTGCTTCACATTCTTTTTCTTGAGATCTCTCCACATCCCTGTACTCTTTATCACTGCCGCTGCGTGACCTGTGGTTCAACCCAAGCATCAGCGACTGCAGTAACCGCCAGTCGGCTGCTCACCCTCCTTTCTAGCCCGCAGGTTCCCAGACAACAGGGGCCCGTGTCAGCACTGCACTGCTGAGGCTGCACTGTGATGGGCACACAGCAGGCACTGACAAAAACCACTACAAAGAAGAATAAATCATAGTAATAATATTTGTCATTTCAGTTGAGTGACAGATAAGCAATATGCCTCACGCTAAGGTACTTTTTATACATATTGTCTAATTCTCACTAACCTTCCAAAGTAAGTATCTTCTTTCGGCCAGGCATGGTGGCTCACGCCTATAATACCAGCACTTTGGGAGGCCAAGGTGGGTGGGATCACCTGAGCTCAAGAGTTGGAGACCAGCCTGGTCAACATGGTGAAACCCCCTCTCTACTGAAAATACAAAAATTAGGTGGGTGTGGTGGCGCGTGCCTGTAATCCCAGCACTTTGGGAGGCCAGGGGCAGGCAGATCATTTGAGGTCAGGAGGTTGAGAGCAGCCTGGCCAACATGAAGAAACCCCGTCTCTACTAAAAATACAAAAATTAGGCCAGGTGCAGTGGCTCACGCCTGTAATCCCAGCACTTTGGGAGGCCGAGGCAGGCGGATCACCTGAAATCAGGAGTTCGAGACCAGCATGACCAACATGGAGAAACCCCATCTCTACTTAAAATACAAATTTAGCCAGGCACGGAGAGGCATGCCTGTAATCCCAGCTACTTAGGAGGCTGAGGCAAAAGTGCATGAACCCAGCAGGCGGAGGTCGTGGTGAGCTGACATCATGCCATTGCACTCCAGCCTGGACAACAAGACGAAAATTCCATTTCAAAAAAACAAAAAACAAAAATTAGCCAGGCGTGGTGGCGCGTGCCTGTAATCCCAGCTACTCAGGAGGCTGAAGCAGGAGAACTGCTCAAACGTGGGAGGCAGAGGTTGCAGTAAGCCGAGATCGTGCCACTGCACTCAGGCCTGGGCGACAGAGCGAGACTTTGTTTATCAAAAATAAAATAAACCTTCTTTTCTACAAAGTGACTGAGACTAAAGTGGTCCAGTGGCTGTCCTGGGAGCCCAGGTGCACATCCATCATGATGTGCAGAGTAAAATTAATTGACATTTAATAATGGCAGATCCATTATCTTTATGCATTTATCAGAATATTAAATGAATAGTAAATAAATGGCTGCTTCGCTCATTTGGCAGGGCTAGTGGGGACCATGAGGATCTGTAACCAAGCGTGAATTCACACCAGACACGTGGCAGTGTCAAGAACAGTCACAGTAACGACACCCATAACATAACCCAGTGCTTCACAATCACGGATTTGATAATCAGACATAAATTTTATAAACAAAGCAATAAACCAAAACCCCCAAGAAGCAGAAAGAATACTTCATCAACTCTGAAAGAAAGGCAGTGAGAAATCACCCCTACGACTGTGACTCTGGGAAGCTGGCGGCCTAATCCCCTTAGTCTTCCCAAGTAAAACCCACGTCCACCATCCCCTGCGAGCCAGGTGGCCCTGGGCACCAGGAGACCGTGGGTGGTGAGATGTGGTGAGTGGGCAGGAGTCCCAGAGGGGAAGGCAAGCCCAGGGACCCAGGGTCCTGAGGATGGTGGGTGCCAGGAGCAAGAGGGACAAGATCCCCCGACTGGCATCTGGCTGGTCTCTCTGGCCCACCAGGCAGATGCTGCTGTGTCTGTCCCTTTTGCAGATGAGCTCCCTCCACAGAGCTGCTCCCTCCACAGAACTGCTCCCTCCACAGAGCTGCTCCCTCCACAGAGCTGCTCCCTCCACAGAACTGCTCCCTCCACAGAGCTGCTCCCTCCACAGAGCTGCACTGTTGTAAGCAGCAAAGGAAAAGAAAAAGGGAGGACCCGCAGTGCACAGCCAAAGCTGCTGGTCAAGACTCACAGCCGGAGGAGCCAGGGACAGCTTCAACCAAAGGATCACAGCACTTACAATTCTGTTTCTCTACCACAAAAGATCTGCCAGCCCTAAAAGATGGGGTTCCCAAATATGCAATTCTGTAGATAAATTGCAAGGGGGCTAAAAGAGCGAAGGGCAAGATATCACAAACACAGAGAAAAATAAAAACAAAAAACAGAAAAGAAAGAAAGACTGGGAAGACAGATCCTGAAGACCTGACATGCAACAGCAGGAATCCAGGAGATGGCTCAGGAGTAAAAGGAGGACATGGAGGGAAAAGCAAAGCAAAAGACAGGAAGAAATTCCCTGATCTGAAGACAGACTTGAGACTGCAGACGAGGCGAGTTCACTAAGTTCCTGCCATGCTGACGGGAAATGAAGGCTAATGTGCACTCGCACACCCTGGAAAGTCTGGGATTCCAAGAATAACGTGAAACAGGCATACTCGTATTGACAAGGCCTACGTCACCATGACTGGGAACTGACGCGGTCATAACAACAAAAGCACGCTCACGTCTCCTGGGACTCCTCCAGCGAGCCTTCCACGGGCCTGCCACCTCCAGTATCAATCTCCTCTCCTCTTTCTTTTGGTTTCTCTGTGGTTGGTTCCTCTCCCTTTTCTGGTTTCTTAAGAAGCTGAGAAATTACAACGTTAGTAAAATATCACCTCAAGAGCACATTTTAAAAGAAGCTGTTAAATAAATAATTACAAATATACCCCAATATTGAAGCCAAATGTTTGCAAGGCAAAGAATTAGAGCTAACAGTCCAAAAGTGAGGTTTTTGGTTTAATACATGGTGAAACATTCAGTGAATGAAATATTTTTTAGTCATGAAAAGGTAGGTTAATGTGATGCAAAGATGTTCACGTAACGAATAAAGGGCTAAAAAATAGAACATGCACCACAACCCCACTTGTACTTTTCTTTTTTTTTGAGACAGTCTTGCTCTGTTGCCCAGGCTGGAGTGCAGTGGCGCACTCTCGGCTCACTGCAGCCTCTGCCTCCAGGGTTCAAGCGAGTCTCCTGCCTCCACCTTCTGAGTAGCTGGGACGACAGGCATGCGCCACCACGCCTGTTTAATGCCTGTTTAATTTTCTTTTTTTTTTTTTGAGACGGAGTTTCACTCTTGCTGCCCAGGCTGGAGTGCAGTGGCACGATCTTGACTCCCTGCAACCTCCTCCTCCCGGGTTCAAGTGATTCTCCTGCCTCAGCCTCCCAAGCAGCTGGGATTACAGGCGCCCACCAACACGCTCGGCTAATTTTTTGTATTTTTAGTAGAGATGGGGTTTCAGTATGTTGGCCAGGCTGATCTCGAACTCCTGACCTCAGGTGATCCACCCACCCTGGCTTCCCAAAATGCTGGGATTATGGGCGTGAGCCACTGTGCCCGGCCCCCACGTCTATTTATGTTCTCGCACACTCACATACACACAAACTCTCACACACACACACACACACACTCTCTCACACTCGCACACTCACACACACACACTCTCACACACACACATACTCACACTCACACTCGCACACTCACACACACACACACACACCACCATCTAAAGGGCTCTGCAGTACTGTTAATAGTGATTATTTCCTTTTTTGAGATGGAGTCTCGCTCTGTCGTCCAGGTTGGAGTGCAGTGGCACAATCTCATCTTCTGGGATCAAGCGATTCCACTGCTTCAGCCTCCCCAGTAGCCAGGACTACAGGGTGTGCCACCACACCTGGCTAGTTTTTGTAGTTTTTGTTTTTTGTTTTTTTTGAGACAAAGTCTCACTGTCACCCAGGCTGGGGTGCAGTGGCTCAATCTGGGCTCACTGCAACCTCTGCCACCCTGGTTCAAGCAATTCTCCTGCCTCAGCCTCCTGAGTAGCTGGGATTAAAGGCTCCTGCCACCGTGCCTGGTTAATTTTTGTATTTTTAGTAGAGATGGGGTTTCACCATCTTGGCCAGGCTGGTTTTGAACTCCTGACCTCATGATCCACCCACGCTGGCCTCCCAGAGTGCTGGGATTACAGGCGTGAGCCACCATGCCTGGCCAATAGTGATTTATTTCTAGATGGCAGAACTGAAATGACTTTATTTCCTTTCATGTATAGGGTCTAGTTTTCCTAAAATAGACAAGCATTAGTTTTGTAATAAGGAAAAAAAATTTTTTTAAAGGTTGCTTCCTACTGATAATTTAGAATATAGTTTTCAAAACACTGATTATTCTCTTTCCTGAAACAGAATAAATGGACAAATTGCCACGACATATTTCATCTGCCCTGTATGTCCCTGGGCCTTTCTCCCTGCTCTCTGCATAGTTTTTGAAACTAAAGCACCTCAGCTAACTTGGGAAAAGGGAGAAAAACAAACAAAAAAAGCAATGGAAGCACCACAGATCGATCATTTGTAGAACAGAAATGGAAGGTGTACTTCTGACAATTCTGTTCTCACTCACAAAGTGGACAAACTTTAACTTGCAGCACAGCAAGACCATACACAGACGCATTCAATTACACGTGCTCACTTGGGAACGCAACGCATCATGAAAGGTGGAGCCCTGGACGCGGCTTCTCATCAAGCGTGGGCCCTGTGTCAGCTGTGAACATCCTCTTATTCTGCCTACGTGGAATCTGGGAACTTACACATTTCCTTTCCGGTAACTGTCCATCTTTTATAAAAATCGCAACAGTAATATGTCTGTAACAAATGCGAGCCATAGGGAAGTGCCAATCTCCATCCACCCACTCAACAAATACTCTGCGTGCCTAGGAACTGTTCTCACAACATTTCTGACACTGCATGTCTTTTCCTGTACCAACTCTCCACCTCTCCACCTCTCCGGCACCAGCTGCGTGCTCCACATTCAACGCAACGCTGAGGCCATCGACCTGCGGTTAGCACCAGAACCCACAGACTGCCCCCTTCAGATGACAGTTCCAAGTCCTGGAGTGTCACCGGTACTTCTGACCAATCAGCAATAAATTCAGAGGTTCTCGACGGCCTCTCCTCAGATTTGATAAGTTGCTGAAATGGCTCATGAACTCAGAAAGGCACTGTCTTCTCGATAATTGGCTTATCATAAAGGATACAACCAGGAACAGCCAAACGGAAAAAATACACAAGGTGGGTATGGGGGATGGCGCAGCAGTGCTTGGAGCTTCCGTGCAGTAACCCTCCCAGCAAGCCCCGCCTTTTTTTTTTTTTTCCTGGAGACAGAGTCTTGCTGTCACCCCAAGCTAGAGTACAGGGACGCAATCTCGGCTCACTGCACCTTCGCCTCCTGGGTTCAAGCGATTCTTCTGCCTCAGCCTCCTGAGTAACTGGGACTACAGGTGTGCGCCAACACGCCTGGCTAATTTTTGTATTTTTAGTAGAGATGGGGTTACACACCATGTTAACCAGGCTGGTCTCAAACTTCTGACCTTGGGATCCACCCGCCTCGGTCTCCCAAAGTGCCGGGATTACAGACATGAGCCACTATGCCTGGCCCCCGGAAGCCCTGTCTTTAGACATTATTACGGTTTCATGATACAGGTGTGATTAAGTCACTGGCCAATGGTGACCTCTCTCTAGGCCCTCTGCCCTCTGCTAGGATGGGACTGAACGTCCCAACCCTCTAGTCCTGCCTTAGTCTTTCTGCCAACTAGTCCCCATCCTGAAGCTGCCTGGGGCCTCCAGCCCCCAGTCCTCTCATTGGCATTTAAGATACTCACATTACTGCGGATGCCCAGGGTCTGAGGAGCTGTGTGCAGGAACCAGGGACTAAGACCCTGTGCTAGGCACTAGGGAATGGCTATGAATGAGACAGGGGTGCCCCTGCCTTGAAGGAACTCGCACCTGATGCTCCACCTGAGGCAACGGTGGTCAAGGGGAGGAAACAAAGGAATAGGATAGCCTCAGACAGCAGCTACGAACACACGAAGGGAGAGTAAAGCAGCAGAGACGCAGGAAGAGGAGGGTCCAGGAGGACTCTCTGCAGAGCCAAGACGGGAACTAAGACCAGATGCCAAGAAGGAGCCACGGGCACATCTGGGGAAGTCCCTGTGGAGGCCTAAGGTGGAATCCGCTGGTACATTCAGGAGAAACCAGCAGGCCAGAGCCGCTGGAGACGAGCTGGGGAGCAGGCCAGCTCTGCTACGCCCTGAGAGGCTTCCGGAGGCCAACCAGAGTGCACGGGCAGCTGAGCTCCCTCCCAGCCCTTGCCTGTGTGTGTTCACCCATGTGGCCACACATAAGCTCACTGCTTAGCATCCTCAGAGGAACATTAAACAGCTGAGCTGTCTGTGTGCCATATTTCTTTTTTTTTCTTTTGAGACGGAGTCTTCCTCTGTCGCCCAGGCTGGAGTGCAGTGGCGCAATCTCGGCTCACTGCAAGCTCTGCCTCCTGGGTTCATGCCATTCTCCTGTCTTAGCCTTCCAAGTAGCTGCGAGTACAGGATCCCGCCACCACGACCTGCTAATATTTTGTATTTTTAGTAGAGACGGGGTTTCAACACGTTAGCCAGGATGGTCTTGATCTCCTGACCTAGTGATCCGCCCGCCTCCAGCCTTTCTGAGGCGGAGTCTTGCTCTGTTGCCCAGGGTGGAGTGCAGTGGCGTGATCTCAGCTCACTGCAACCTCTGCCTCCCGGGTTAAGCAATTTTCCCGCCTCAGCCTCCCGCGTAGCTGGGACTACAGGTGTGCGCCACCAAGCCCGGCTAATTTTTGGAATTTTTAGTAGAGACGGGGTTTCAACCTGTTAGCCAGGATGGTCTTGATCTCCTGATGTTGTGATACGCCCACCTCGGCCTCCCAAACCATATTTCTCTTTATTAAGAATAGCCACGAGGGCTAGGCATGGTGGCTCATGCCTCTAATCCCAGCAGCAGGAGGATCGCTTCAGCCCAGGAGTTCAAGACTAGCTTGGACAACACAGTGAGATCCCCATTTCTACAATTTTTTTAAAATTAGCTGTTCAGGTATGATGGTGCACCCTGTAATGGGAGGCAGAGGCAGGAGGATCACTTGAGCCTGGGAGGTAGAGGCTGCAGTGAGCTGTGACTGTGCCACTACACAGCCTGGGTGACACATTGAGACCCTGTCTCAAACCCCCCCACAAAAACCAAACAAAAAAATAGCAAAAAAGTCATGAGCCATCTGTCTTTAAGCTGTTGATACACCTTCTTTTGCATTCCTCCACAGATTCCATTTTTCAGGCATTAAAAAAATTTCAATGTTCCACATGATTTAGAAGTGAAAGACCCCCATACTGAGCACAGATGCTTATTAAAAGCTAAACCAGGCCAGGCACGGTGGCTCAGGCCTGTAATCCCCAAACTTTGGGAGGGTGAGGCAGGAGGATCACTTGAGTCCAGGAGTATGAGACCAGCCTGGGCAATATAGTGAATAGAAACAGGGTCTCTCTCTGTTGCCCAGGCTGGTCTTGACCTCCCAGGCTACAGCAATCCACCCACCCTGGTCTCCCAACGTCCTGAGATTATAGGCACAAGCCATCATGCCCAGCCAACTTTTCTGTTTTTGACTGACCATATCAGAAACAAATCTATGGTTCAATGATCTCTTCCCCACCCTTTCCTAACCTACCTTCTTTCCCCAAGTCCTGACATTTTTTTTCCTTACACAATTTTATTGAATATAAGGTATTCGATAAATAATAAGTAATATTGAATATGCCTTAAATCCTTCATGGAGTGATACCTTAGGTCTAAATCTAGGTTTAGTCCTGAGAAGACAATGGCTGGTCCCAATTCTGGCCAACACATTTCACACAGAGAAAAATTCCCTCTGTGTATTAAACCACCCTCATCAATGAATGTATCAGTCACAAGAAAAACTCAGCAAGAAATACAGAAACTCATTAGTGCTACCACAACAGAAATGATAAAACCTGGTTCTATGAGTCAGCCTTCACACAGAAAGGCAAAACCAGTGGTTTTCAAATGTGTACTTTTTAATCAGGAAAACTTTTTTTTGAGACAGAGTCTCGCTCGGTCGCCTGGGCTGGAGTGCAGTGGCTCGATCCCGACTCGCTGCACCCTCTGTCTCCTGGGTTCAAGCAATTCTCCTGCCTCAGCCTCCTGAGTAGCTGGGATTCCAGGCACACGCCATCACGCCCGGCTTATTTTTGTGTTTTTGGTAGAGACAGTGTTTCACCATATTGGCCAGGCTGGTCTCAAACTCCTGACCTCAAGTGATCCGCCTGCCTTGGTCTCCCAAAGTGCTGAGATTACAGGTGTGAGCCACTGTACCAGGCCAGGAAATTATTATTATTATTATTATTTTGAGATGGAGTCTCGCTCTGTTGCCCAGGCTGGAGTGCAATGGTGCAATCTCGGCTCACTGCAACCTCTGCTTCCGGGGTTCAAGCAATTCTCCTGCCTCAGCCTCCTGAGGATTCAAGCGTTTCAAGCGTCCGCCACCACACCCGGCTAATTTTTGTATTTTTAGTAGAGACGGGGTTTCACCATGTTGGTAAGGGTGATCTCAAACTGCTGACCTCGTGATCTGTCCGCCTTGGTCTCCCAAAGTGCTGGGATTATAGGAGTGAGCTCTCATGCCCGGCCAGAAAACTTTTTTCAAAAGGGAAATGTAGAGGGTGGAGAATAGGAGGAGGGTGAAGACCGAAAAACATCAGGTACTGTGCTGACTACCTGGGCAACAAAATTATCTGTACACCAAACCCCAGAGACACCTGATTTACCCACGTAACACACCTGCACATGTAGCCCTTGAACTGAAAATGAAAGCTGGAAAGTTAAAAAAAAAAAAAAGACAGTGTCAGCAGCAGCCCGACGTGTGCCAGCGTGGGGCTCCTGTGGGGGTGTGCTCCCCACTGCACACCCAGGAGGACAGGCGCCCACAGCAGCCTGAGGACTCCCAAGGCTCAGGACACAGTGTGAAAACCACTGCTGTAGGATGGAAAAGATGGAAAAAAACACCACCACAATATTAGATTAATTCAGAATGTTTTCAAAATTCTAAAGAACTAAGATACGTAAAAAGTATAATTACTGTAGCAGAACTATTTTTGGAAAAAGGAAATGTTTCCTCAGAAATTACCTTAATCCTTACTTCTTTCTCTGCAATTTTCTTCTGTTTATCTGTCTCTTTTTTTTTGCATCTTTCTTCTTCTCTTCTTCTTCTTTTTTCCTCTTCCCGCAAACGTTTCTTTTCTAACTCTCTCCTCCTCCGTTCTTCTCGCTTCTCTTCTCGAATTCTCTAAAGACATGGGAGGGTGTGTATACAAACCGCCTGGATGAGAATGGCAGCAGCAGGGAGGGTGTTCATGAGGTAAAGGCCAGACCTACCTGCTTTTCTAATTTTCTATTTTTAATATATTCCAAAAGAGGTGTTGTTCTTCTAGCTAAAACACAAAAGTTGTAATATAGTATTTAACTCCTAAAGAAAGATTATTTTAAATATTTGTTTTCAATTTGATCTTTAAAATAAATAAGGGAACAATATCATTACTTTTTAAATTTACATGATCACATACTGTCTCCAGGGGAGTTTTTATTCCATTACTATCATGTCAAGTAATTTGAAAGTATCAACAATTTTATACATAGTAAACATCTAACTCCTGATTCTTAAGGGAGGCTTACAGTATTACAAAGATGATATTTTTGTAGGTACCTTAAATCATTAAATAACATATATTTACTTTGATACATCACATATTCTGAGAACTTTTTTGTTTTCCGTTCTCCAAGCAATGGTTTTAAATAACATGGATTCGTATAATGTCTTACAATATACACTCCATAAAATCCCAATGCTAAGACATACAACTCTGGATTGTAGTTTAAAAAATGACTCCACACGGGTTGGACGTGGTGGCTCACACATGTAATCCCAGCACTTTGGAAGGCCGAGGTGGACAGATCACCTTAGGTTGGGAGTTCGAGACCAGCCTGACCAACATGAAGAAACCCCATCTCTACTGAAAAAATACAAAATTAGCCGGGCATGATGGCACGTGCCTATAATCCCAGCTACTTGGGAGGCTGAGGCAGGAAAATCGCTTGAACATGGGAGGCAGAGGTTGCAGTGAGCCAAGATTTTGTGCCACTGCACTTTAGCCTGGGCAACAAGAGTGAAACTCTGTCTCAAAAAAAAAAAGGAAGAAAGAAAATGACTCCACATGACACTGCTGATTTCAGAAAAGGCACCAACTACTAGGGAATGAACATGTCTACAAACTCTATCTTGGTCCTCCGCTTTCATGCTGGACCTCTCAGATCTGACCTGGATGTGGGTGCCCAGGCAAGCTGGAGGCCCCACAGGCACTGCCTCTGAGGGACTCACGCTGAGGGGGACAGGCCCCACATCCCACCAACACGAGGACACAAACGGGAAGGGGGAAGATGGTCTGGGTCTATTCTGTGGGTAAGATCTCAGATTAAACAGCGTTCTGAAGAATCCCTGGATACACCTGAAAACTGACACATCGTCTCTGGAATTCTGAGGACCAGGAATGAATCAGGAATCATAGGAGAAGCCCTGGCTGGGGGTCCCTCACTTGGAACTGAGGACCCTGACACCCTGACATCACAGATGAAATGGCACCTGTCCCAGAAGCCCTGCACCAGGGACAGTGGTTTAGGGAAGAGCTGATTGTCCCAGGAGTCCTGCCCCAGGCACAGTGGTTGTAGGGAAGAGATGATGCGGGTACAAATGCCACATTTCCTGGCAGACACAGTTGCTACAGAGAACCCACTCCCCAGAGGGGTCTCTGGGCTGACCATGAACTCTGGCTCAAGGTGAGTACAGCACACTGGCTCAGGTAAATAGTCGGCTCTTTATAATGGGCAAATTATCTCAAATCAGCCAGGGTTCTGCTCTGCTCTGTGAAAGGCCTGGACTTGTCAGCCAGGAGCAGGGCGAGACCACCTGGATGCGCGGGGAGGCTGAACCCAGACCCCGCTTGCCCACCTTCCTCTTCCTATAAAATGTCTGCCCCATCACCCACAGAGATTACAGCAAAAGTACGTAAGACCTGAAGAAGAAAGTGTTCTACACATCATGAAAGTATGTTATTTATCAGACAGAATACGCACAACCATGCAACAGACCACAAGTAAACAGAAGCCTCAGAGCTGAACCCGGGCCTGTCTGCTCTAAAGGCCTATGCACCAGACTTAACTCAACAACTCCAGAGTCCTTGTCAGCAAGAGCTTATTAATATTTCCATGTAATACTCGCTTCTCAGACCTGTTCAGAAGACTCCACTGGGCCGGGTGCGGTGGCTCAAGCCTGTAATCCCAGCACTTTGGGAGGCCGAGACAGGTGGATCACGAGGTCAGGAGTTCGAGACCATCCTGGCTAACACGGTGAAACCCCGTCTCTACTAAAAAATACAAAAAAAAACTAGCTGGGCGAGGTGGCGGGCGCCTGTAGTCCCGGCTACTCGGGAGGCTGAGGCAGGAGAATGGCGTAAACCCGGGAGGCGGAGCTTGCAGTGAGCTGAGATCCGGCCACTGCACTCCAGCCTGGGTGACACAGCGAGACTCCGTCTCAAAAAAAAAAAAAAGAAGACTCCACTGGAGGCCAAAAGCTTAGTAAAGAAAAAGGTAATCTGCCATGAATTGCCTAAAGTTCAATTTTTTTTTTTTTTTTGAGACAGAGTCTCACTCTGTCACCAGGCTGGAGTGCAGTGGCGTGATCTTGGCTCACTGTGACCTCCACCTCCCGAGTTCAAGTGATTCTCCTGCCTCAGCCTCCTAAGTAGCTGGGACTACAGGCACACGCTACTACACACAGCTAATTTTTCTATTGTTAGTAAAGACGGGGTTTCACCATGTTGGCCAGAATGGTCTCGATCTCTTGACCTCGTGATCCGCCCGCCTTGGCCTCCCAAAGTGCTGGGATTACCGGTGTGAGCCACCGCACCCGGCCAAGGTTCAATTTTTAATATGTAGAAACAGCAATCACAACAAGAAGGAAGACTCTACAGCCAAGTCCTGGAATGAATTAGTCGTTCCCATCAGGGATGGTGAATTCTAAGCCTCATTCATTCATTCATTCATTCATTCGTTCATTCATTCGTTCAACTCTGGTAAAGCACTGGCTGTGCAGCAGACTCTCGGGAGGTGCCAGGACACGCCCCCCCTCCCCACCCCGGCAGGAGCCACGGGTCTGCCCCAAAAAGGTATGTCTCAAAACAGCCCTAAAGTGACCAATCCTATGCAAGGGGACTTTTAAAACAAAGTGAGATGGAAATGGGAGGGGCAGGGAGGTGAGGCCTGTAATTAACATCTAATTTACTTCTTCTAGCTCTTCTTCAATTTATCAAGTTCTTAAGTGAAGAACATATAGATTCTAACTTCCAGGAAAGATGGATCTTGTGACCTAAAACTTACAGAAAAACCATTCCCCTAGTAAAATCCATCTCACAACAACTCACTTTATCCTTTTAACTAAGAAGAAAAAGAAAAGGAAACAAGGAATGAGGCTCAAACTAGCATTGTCTCTAATGTCTAAGTCTCTCATGTCCTTCCTAAATCAAAATACATATTCCACAGTAAGCTAAAAATGATATAAAAGCATTAAATATTTACTGTTCCCATTTGCTATTATTTTTCGCTAGTTACTCAGCTGTAACAGTCACTAACATGCTGAAAAGGAACTTCATGTAAATTCATCACTGGTCTCGACTTTGCCCCCAATACTGTCCTACCCTCATCTTCCCTTGTGTGTAATGGGGCCACAATCCACCCATCTGTTCAAGCCAAACCCTGGAGTCTTAATTCTTCCTGTTCCCTTACCTCCCACACCCTATCCGTCTGTCGGTCCCGTCCAGTCCACCTCCAAAACACACACGCATCTCCTGGCATCCACAATCTATTCCATGTGACACCACCAGAGTGATGGGGACAAATAATCAGACCATGCCACTCCCCCAGTGGCTTCCAGTTGCCCTGGAATGAATCTAAACATCTTGCACAGTGCCCCGACCCTCCAACCGCATTGCCCTCACCCACGTGTGCCAGCCCCACAAGCCTGCAATCCGCACCTGCGGTGAAAAGTGACGGCTGCCGGCCCTGCCCCTGGTGCTTCCTTCCTCCACTGCTCAGCACAGCCAGTCTCAGTTCATCTCCTGACCTCTTTCCCTCCCGCAGCCAGTCTCAGCTCCAGCTCCACCACCATCTTGGAGGGAGTCTCCCAACCTCTTTCCCTCCCATATTCCACTGTCACATCAGTGGCACTGATTACAAACTGAGGGGTCCTGGCTGGGCTATTCCCGCTCCTGCTTCCTACCTGTCATCCCTGATGGCAGGCAGAGACCTTGTGCGACCTGTTTACCACTTGGCCCCACGCTGAGGCCGAGTCAGTGCCCAGGCAGCATGCAGCCTCAGCACATCTTGTTTACTTTAGCGATCAAAAGCTTTATTACGGCCAAGCGTGGTGGCTCATGCCTGTAATCCCAGCACTTTGGGAGGCTGAGGTGGGCGGATCATCTGAGGTCAGGAGTTTAAGACCAGCCTGGCCAACATGGTGAAACCCCATCTCCACAAAAATATAAAAATTAGCCGGGCATGATGGCAGGTGCCTGTAATCCCAGCTAGTCAGTAGGCTGAGGCAGAATTGCTTGAACCCAGAAGGCAGACGTTGCAGTGAGCTGAGATTGTGCCACTGCACTCCAGCCTGGGCAACAGAGTGAGGCCCCGTCTCAGAAAAAAAAAAAAAAAGCTTTATTATTAGACAAATGAAGAAAGTGAGTGGACTATTTCAATAACATTGACCTTTCTTATTAATTCAATCAACATTTACAAAATTCCTGAACTTTTCTTTTCTGTGTGGCAACTGTGAAGATGAAAATATAGTTCCACTGGGGAAACCAAACGAGGGAGTTTATGTGGTGGGAGACGGACAATGTGGCTGTCATGACACATCAATTTCTTTTGTTTGTTTTTTGAGATGGAGTCTCGCTCTGTCGCCCAGGTTGGAGTGCAGTGGTGTGATCTCAGCTCACTGCAAACTCCGCCTCCTGGGTTCAAGCGATTCTCCTGCCTCAGCCTCCCGAGTAGCTGGAACTACAGCCGCCCACCACCATGCCCACCTGAGTTTTTGTATCTTTAGTAGAGACGGGGTTTCACCACGTCGACCAGCCTGATCTCGAACTCCTGACCTTGTGACCCGCCCGCCTTGGCCTCCCAAAGTACATTCCTCTTGATGGGGGGGCAGGGCACAGCCTGGGTGGGAGAGGTGAGGGGTGAAGAACGGGGGCTTTGAGGAAAGGAGATCCACAGAGAGGAGAAACACTTCCAGGTGTGTCTGGGACTAAACGACAACTGTCTGCCTGATTTTCACGTCAGTGCTACGGAGAACTATTTCTAAAGTACACGACTTGTGGGCATGGGGTGGAAGGCTGGATTTAAACTCGATTCTGTGCTCTGGCCGGGCTTATCCACAAGCTGGCTTGGCTTGGCTCAGGGAGCCTGGCATTGCTGTTGAAGAGCAGCAAGATGACCTCACCACGAGCAAAACATCTCATTCCTACGGGCTCCTGAGGCATCCGTCTGTGACCACTGACTTCAACTCTGCGACACAACGCGCTTTCCCTGACGCTGTCAGGCACATGCCATTCATGTGTCTTCGCCACTGCTCATTCCGAAGCATCACAACTTAAAAGGATCGTAACTAAAAAAATCACGTGCTCTCCATCAACCAATGCTCAGAAATATTTTCCCATGCGGCCATCTTGCCATTCTTTTGTCAAAACTGGAAATTACTCTACATTTCTGCCAAGCCTGTAACAAGTTTCAACTTATCACAATCAAGAAAAAAAAAAGTATATCCTCTACGAGTAAATCTCTCAATAAAGAAAAGAGAAGAAATGAGCACAGACCAATGAGCTCTCTTGTCTTCGCCTCCATCTCCCCCAGCAGAGTCTCAGGGTTGGTGCTGGTCTTCTCTTCCTCCACACAGTAAGTTTCTAAAAACTTCTTATATTCTGGATCTAGACATTAAAAAAAACAGAAAGAAAATAAATATAATCTTTCCCATCTACAGGAGAATTACATTTGCTCAGTGTTCTTAATTTGGCAGCTTCATAATGTAGCACTTGGAAAGGGCTCACCATCTTCGATGCTTCCAGTCTTGGCATCTTTTTTTTTCAGCTTCTTTTTGGCTATCTTCTGGAACGGAGCAAACTCTACCACTGCAGGATATTCTAGGCCTTTTAACAGGAAACATGTTCCAGAAGCCATTCTGAAATTCTACTACATTCATTTTAGAAAATAATGACCTAGCTTACTTAAAGAGTAAGTGTAACAATGACAATGTATTATTACTATTTAAACTATAATTCATCCTTCCAGTAAGAGATTAAAAAAAAAAAATTTAAAAACCTACAATTACATTTTCAAGCACCTGCAACTTTCACATGGCAAACTCCAGACTAAAACAAGGATGAACTCATGGTAGGAAGAACAATTATTTATTAAACAAAACAATCCATCATGTTGTGGTGGTTGTGTAACTGAATTTGTTCAAAATTCATCAAATTGTTCACTTTAAAAGGGTGACTTCTACCATATATAACTTACACCTCAATAAACCTGACCTCCCCAGCCCCATCCCAAATAATTTATTGTTGGAATACCTTTAAATAATCAGATTTCTTAACTACGTTTTACATTTTATTTTAAAAGGTTAATTCAACTATCAATTTGTTATTTAAGTTTAAGAAAATTACTTTGCTTAGAGGACACCATGGCTAAAATTGAGAGCTTCAAAGGGTTTATAGAATATTCCAGGTGAAATCTGCTTCTGATAAAAGTAGAGAATGGAAGCCATTAGAAACTAACTTTGTTGCTATGTGGGGGAAAAATGAATACACAAAGAGAAATGTTCACTAAGAGAACCTGCTATATGCCAAATCATCAAATGGAACACTGCTACCTTGGTACTAAACCCACTGAGTCATTTTTAGACTTGTCAGTAATGGTCAGGTGACTGAATTATAACTCCCTTATCTGGGAGCCATTTTTGTGCCAACCTCCACTATCCAGAATAAAGTCAGAATCAGGGAGACAGTAGGGCACTGGACCAGCAGGGATGATGTCCAAGTCACCGCTCCACCCACAAGGCCTAGCACACAGTGGATACTCATTCAATGGCAGATGACATAGTCCCTGATTCCAAAGCTAAAAGTAATCAGTGTGGTACTGCCACACAGACAGACACATCCATCGAGGGAATAAAATAAAGAGCCCAGAAAGAAACCTTTGTAATATTTGGTCAACTGATTTTTGAAAAGGGTGCCCAGACCATTCAATGGGGAAAAGAAAGTCTTTTCAACAGCTAGTGCTGGGAAAACTGGATATCCATAGCGAGAAGAATGAAGTTGGACCCTTACCTAACACCATATACAAAAAGTAACTCGAAAAGGATCAAACCTAAATATAAGACCTGAAACCATAAAACACTTAGGAAAAAACACAGGGGAAAAAGCTCCACGGCAATGGATTTGGCAATGGGTTTTTGCATATGACATCAAAAGCACAGGCTTAGGCCAGAGACCATCAAAACAACGGCGGGGCGGCCGTTCACGCCTGTAGCCCAGCACTTTGGGAGGCCAAGGTGGGGGAAATCGCTTGATACCAGCCTGGGCAACTTAGCGAGACCCCGTCTCTATTTAAAAAACTAAACAACAACAACAAAGTAGAACCGGAAATAAGGACTGACTTGCTCACTACTGGTGGGAATGTAAAATGGCACAGTTGCTGTGGAAAACAGTACGGTATAAATTTTGTGACTTTTCTTGAGACAGAGTCTCGCTCTGTCACCAAGGCTAGAATGTAGTGACACCTCGGCTCACTGCAACTTCTGCCTCCCAGGTTCAAGTGATTCTCATACCTCAGTCTCCCAAGTAGCTGAGATTACAGGCACGCACAATGACGGCTGGCTAATTTTTTTATTTTTAGTAGAGACAGGGTTTTACCATCCTGGCCAGGCTGGTCTCAAACTCCTGACCTCAAGCGATCTGCCCGCCTTAGCCTCCCAAAGTGCTGGGATTACAGGAGTGAGCCATCACACCTGGCCATGTTACATATATTTTACATATATACACACACACACATATATATACGTACATACACATACGTATTTTTTCACTCCGTCGCCCAGGCTGGGAGGCAGTGGCATGATCTCAGCTCACTGCAACCTCCGCCTCCCGGGTTCAAGCAATTCTCCTGTCTCAGTCTTCTGAGTACCTGGGACTAGAGGTGCCTGCCACCACGCCTGGCTAATTTTTGAATTTTTAGTAGAGATGGGGTTTCACGTTGTTGCTCAGGCCGGTCTCAAACTCCTGATCTCGTGATCCACCCGCCTTTGGCCTCCTAAAGTGCTGGGATTACAGGGGTGAGCCACTGTGCCGGGCCCATCAACATTTTTTAAGTGAAAAAGGGAAGCTGAGTAAGTTACTGAATAAATGAGCAATGAACACAAAGGTCAGTTCAAGCATCACATTTGCTTCTGGTCACAGGAACTAGCTTGGCTAATGCTTATTTTGTAACAATCTTTCTAGTCCTTACCCCTCAGTGGAGAAAAAGAAAACACTCATCAGTGTCAAAACGCTTGGAGTGCGAAGAGGGTGGCCGGGGAGGGGAGGGCAGAAAACAACTTGCTGTGAAAGGTACACAAACTTGACAGCCAGGAACACAACAGCAGACAGCCTGACAGGAGAGGAGAAGGGGAAAAGATCAAAGCAGAACCCTAGAAGTACCGGGAAGGGAACTATTGAGACTAGAGGTGAAGACTGCTGTCTCCGCAGGCAAAGCTGTTTAACAGCACTCAGTGACTTCCTGGTGACATTATCATAAATGGTACAGTCATGAAGGGTGCTGTTTAGGAAGATAGAAGTCAGTATACATTTTGGAAAATTCCTACCAAACAGATAAAATAATTTAGTTTTAAAACCCAAAAAGATAAAGTTCTCTCATGCAAAAAACTCACTCATGAAAACCTTCATTCTCTGATAATACATAAATAGACTGTCACTATTACACAGAATTTCTGGGATTTTTTTGGTTTAAATAACAAAATTAAATAATTTCAATTTTTAATATCTGCACATAATTACAGTAACATAATCAAAATTTATCATCTTACTTTAGTCTGAGAACTTTTTAATTACAACGCACAAACAGACCAGATGCTGTGGCTCACACCTGTAATCGCAGCACTCTGGGAGGCTGACGTGGGAGGATCACTTGAAGCCAGGAGTTCAAGACCAGCCTGAGCAACACAGTGAGACCCCTGTCTCTACAAAATTTTTTTTTTAAATCAGTCGATCATGGGGGCACACGCCTGTGGTCCCTGCTACCTGGGAGGCTGGAGGATCTCTTGAGCTGGAGTGTGAGGCTGCAGTGAGCCGTGATTGTGGCTGCTGTACTCCAGCCTGGGCAACAGAGCAAGACCCTGTCTCTAAAAATAATAATAATAAAAACACGGATATTCTAGCAATACTTCATTAGTATACCTAGAGATTATAATAGATTTTTTAAAACCAATAATCCAACCTTTGCTGTCAAGGAAGATATATCCATCAAAACGATCTCTAAAAAGAAGGATGTCATCAGGATTCCTAAAATTAATGTATGCTCTTGAGTAGAGATGAGGATAAAGACTGAAATAAGAGATAACAGTGAAAATGGTTAGTGAAAAATACAATACTCCATTATTTTCGCCTCTTTTTCCTTTTCTGGGCACAACAAACTACTTTAGATAAAACTTTTGTGCCAAATCATCTCAGTTAATTGTAACAATCTGAATATTCTTTAGCAAAAACAAATGCAAAACGTTAACTTTACGAGGCAGAACTCAGGTCCCTTCTGCACTGCCCAGAACCAGTCCTCGGAGGCTGAAACCCTAAGGCAAAGCCAGGGCGCACTCCCAGAGGAACCCGTGGTGCCGGGGACCCTCTCCGGTATTTAGAGCCGCACTGGCTGTGGCACCGGCGTGGAGGCCACAGGAAGAGCCGGCGCCGTCCCGCCCCGTCCCGTCGCGCCCCGTCCGCGTCCGAGAGGCCCGGGAGGCGCCGGGCGGGCAACGCTGGTCCTTTCAAAGGCACCCGTTTTCCTAAGCGTTAGCCGCCTGAAAATCATCCGCATTTCTAATGCAAACCACATCTGTCTCCTTGTTGCTGGTATTTTTCTTTGAAAGGACTTACACGTTTTACTGAAATGTAATTTATTCAAAAAGTTCACACGACTCCCATAAAGGAGAAATCACGGTAAGGAACTTAAGGCAACGAGAAGGCCAGCGGCGCAGAGCTCTGGGTTCTGCCCTCTCCTCCTCCTCCTCGCTTCGGGGCGGGCCTCACCTCAGATCGGCGGCGAAGAACTCGAAGTAGTCGTGCGCTGGCAGCGGGCGCAGCTGCTCCTCCAGCTGCTCCTTGGTGAGGCCCGGGGGCAGGCGGCGGATGACCACCTGCGGGGAGCGCGCGGCCGTTCCCACCGCAGCGGGGCGTGGACATGGAGCTCCGGAGGGACCGCGCACCGCGCGGGGAGGACCGTGCACCGCTCCTCCCCGTCCCCTCCCGGCCCCGCCCCCTCCCCTCCCGGCCCCGCCCCCTCCCCTCCCGGCCCCGCCCCCTCCCCTCCCGGCCCCGCCCCCTCCCCTGCCGGCCCCGCCCCTCCCCTGCCGGCCCCGCCCCCTCCCCTGCCGGCCCCGCCCGCTCCCCTCCCGGCCCCGCCCCTCCCCTCCCTGCCCGTCCCCCTCCCGCCCCCGCCCCCTCCCCTCCCGCCCCCGCCCCCTCCCCTCCCGCCCCCGCCCCCTCCCCTCCCGCCCCCGCCCCCTCCCCTCCTCCTCCGCTCAGGACCATCCTCTCCTCGCGAGGTTTGCGCGCCCCGCCCCCGTCCCCACCTTACTCAGGGCCGTCCTCTTCTCCTCGCGAGGTTTGCCCGCACCGCCCCCGCAACCGGAGGACGAGGTTGGCTGCGTCTCAGCTTCCCGCTGCGGCGAGTCGCGGTGGAACTGTACTTCTAGGGCCGACAGCTTTTCCCTCCCGCACGGTCCCCGCGCGGCAACGGCCGCCCTAGGGCCTCCGGCCCCCTCCTTTTCCGAGCGCATCCCGCACTCTCCGCGGAGCCGCAACCGTCAGCCCTCGACGAAACCTCGCGAGAGCTCGACAGCCCCCGCCCCGCCCCTCCTCGGGCTGCGATGCTCGGGGCCGCCCACAAAGGGGCCAGGAAGCTGCGGGACGGGTCGGGGTCGGGGTCGTGACCTCCGGCCACACAGCCTAGCTCTCCGCGGGGCCGGGCGGACCCTCAGGGAGCGGCGGCCGAGGTTTAGGGCGGCCCCGGAAGCAGAGCGCCGGCGGCTTTGGTGTGGTCGTGGTGAGAGGAGATCGCGGACAAGCCGCCTTCCCAGCCCAGCACCGTTTTTATCCCCCTCCCCCAGGCTCTCTGTGGCCGGGGCTCCATCAGAGCTGGGTTGGCATTTGAACGTTTTTTTTGTTTTTTGTTTTTTTTTTTTGGAGACAGTCTCACTCTGTCGCCCAGACTGGAGTGCAGTGGCCAGATCTCGGCTCACTGCAAGCTCCGCCTCCCGGGTTTACGCCATTCTCCTGCCTCAGCCTCCCGAGTAGCTGGGACTACAGGCGCCCGCCACCTCGCTCGGCTAGTTTTTTGTATTTTTTAGTAGAGACGGGGTTTCACCGTGTTAGCCAGGATGGTCTCGATCTCCTGACCTCGTGATCCGCCTGTCTCGGCCTCCCAAAGTGCTGAGATTACAGACGTGAGCCACCGATCCGGGCCCTTGCACGTATTTTCTTATGAACACACAGGTAGCAGCACTTTGATTACAGTAATTTATATGGAAGTTATTTTAAAATGACTTTCCCCTTCTGTTCCTCATGTAGGCTGTATATTTCATCTGCAGCACGCTTTCTCCCAAGAATCTCAAGCACACACAGGAAACCAGAGAATAACATCACTGAGGCTTGAACACATCCAGAGACCAAGGGCGTCACTGGCAGAAAAGCTTTTAGGCGGATCCACAGGCCCGAGAGCCACCCCGCCCAGAGACGTGGCTTCCTATGAGCAGTTCACACGCGGCTCTGCAGCACCCACAAGCGGGGCCAGGGGCTGGTTTTCGTAGTTCACAGTCTGCAGGGATCTTAGCAAAAATATGGCCGTGGTAAAAGTGCCTAGACCAGGCTCAGTGAGTAGGAAGACTAGTTAGGCTGATGAAAAGCTCTGATGATGTGTGTGATTAAAAGTAGGAAAATGTGGTTGCCAGATAAAATATTTTACCATATAGTGAGGGGCAGAATGTGGAAACCATTTATTTTAAATGTTTGTTCCTGCAGTGTTTAAAATATAGGAGATATAGTCTGATTATAAAGAAACTGCTCTTGGCCGGGCGCGGTGGCTCACGCCTGTAATCCCAACACTTTGGGAGGCCGAGACGGGCGGATCACAAGGTCAGGAGATCGAGACCATCCTGGCTAACACAGTGAAACCCCGTCTCTACTAAAAATACAAAAAATTAGCCGGGTGTGGTGGTGGGCGCCTCTAGTCCCAGCTACACGGGAGGCTGAGGCAGGAGAAGGGCGTAAACCTGGGAGGTGGAGCTTGCAGTGAGCTGAGATCCGGCCACTGCACTCCAACCTGGGCGACAGAGCAAGACTCCGTCTCAAAAAAAAAAAAAAAAAAAAAAAAAACTGCTCTCAATCTATTTGTATGTCTTCCCTCTAGTTTTAAAATATTAAACAATTAACTCAATATTTAATTTTACCTCTAGTCATGTTATTAGGCTGGGATAATAAAAAGGACTGTTGAACTTCACATCTGCCATCTATAACACATTCTTAATGAAGCAATCTTGCACCAGGGGATTTATCAACTCTGCCAAATTTCCTAAAATTACCAAATGGAGAAAAAAGAGCTGGTCCCGCCTCTCACCAGGCACAACCAGGTACAGTAACTTAGGGTATTTCTTGTGTTCGTGTTTTGCCCTCACCACTGCAAAGACCTGTTCTTGGCTGAAGCCAGGCTGGCCCCAGCCAACGTGAGGGAGCCTTCATTTGACCTTCCCCAGAACCGTGAGCATTTCCACTTCTCCCTTTACTGCACTGTATACGTAAAGGGACTCATGTTTGCTGGATGTGTATATTTTGTAAACCTAGCTAGCAAAATGTCCAAATGTTTCTTCCCCCCAAGTCAATTTTTTAACACCTGATTCATTACTTCCTGTTATTGCAAAGTTCTGAAAAATGATTTTGAAAAAAAGGATTTTAGAATTCAGCTGTTTGATGAAATTATCTTTAAATAAAATCTTACATGAATTTTAAGATACAGTGAAATACACTTGTAAAATAGTTTGATTTTACATGACAAATTATATCATAAAGAAAATCTAGCTTCCTACACATTAGCCAGCCTGTTGAAATGTTCTGTTTGATACATGTAGAGAACTTTACAGCCAAAGCAAAGCAGTAAGAAATAATCTCCAAACCTTTCTTCATGTGGGCTGTATACTATGTAACTTTACTTTTGCTTAACTGAACACTTCCATCTGTGAATGTGGCCCCAGGCTACATTTTACTTGGTAGCCCCTATCTCATTGGTAGATGACAGTGACTTGAAGAAGCTGGTGACCATAACACTTCCAAGTATTTCCCTTAAGGATAACATGGCCACTGTAGTTAGCGAGAAGGACACCTTTTTAGGAGAAACTTGTCATGAGATACTGAAGAACTGGGTAGTAACAGGAACAATACTTGGCAGTATGATGACACATTGTTTTTACTCTCAGGAGGCCTAAACACTGATGTTAGCACTGCTGCTAATCTGAATTACAGCTTAGTCAAGTGTCTGAACCCTTTGCATTTTGTGTCGTAAAGCACTGTCAACAGAGTAATGGCTCACCTACCGGACATTCACTTACAGAAACCAAAAAAATCCTAACAGTGATCAGTGAGAAAACTAAATGGTTTTCTTTTTTTTTTTCCTCTGGCAGGAAAAATAAATGTAAAAACTCAGCACTTTATTAATATAATACTTTCATTTTAGTTGTTTTAAAAATAATTAAGTTCAGGGCCGGGCGCGGTGGCTCACGCCTGTAATCCCAGCACTTTGGGAGGCCGAGGGGGGCGGATCACAAGGTCAGGAGATCGAGACCACGGTGAAACCCCGTCTCTACTAAACATACAAAAAATTAGCCGGGCGCGGTGGCGGGCGCCTGTAGTCCCAGCTACTCAGGAGGCTGAGGCAGGAGAATGGCGTAAACCCAGGAGGCGGAGCTTGCAGTGAGCCGAGATCGCGCCACTGCACTCCAGCCTGGGCGACAGAGCGAGACTCCGTCTCAAAAAACAAAAACAACAAAAAAATAATAATAATTAAGTTCAGTCACTTGATTTTCTACCCCCAACTCAAGACAGGGGAGGCACACATGATGCCTGACAGAGAGACAGAAAAGCCATTTAAAAATGAAAACAAGAAAACACATTAGTTTGAGTCTAATTTAGCATGGGGTAACTCATGGTCTCTAAGTGTATTACTGTGTTAACTTCCAGCACAGTATCTGATTTCACTGTGATGACTGCAGACAGGATGGGGTCTGAACGCTGGTCTTCAGCGCACCATACAACAGTGCTAGACCCTCAACTGTATGAAGGGGAAGAAAGCCCTCCTTAAAAGATTTACTGGAGTTAACACCTGGGGATCCTCAAGAAATGAACGCTACCACTGTTCTGCTTCAGAAGGTAGAAATACAGGGAATACACTTTAGATAGGTTAAGATAAAAAGTTTTGTGTTTAAGGCAGTTCGGTTGCCTGGAAAATTCACTTCTGTATAATGCCTAATTTGTTAATGATGCTGTGAGTAGATGCTTTGTAGTAACTATACAAGTTTGTTTTTCTTTTATGAAAAAGTAGAGTAATGTGTCCTCTGACGTTAGGAGTAGGAGCGTTTGAATAAAGGACTTTAAACCAATGAAGCATATAATCCTCTCTCTTTATTAGAATGACGAAAAGAGTGGCGGCGGTGTTTGCTTGTACAGTTATCACCTAGGAGTCATATCAAGATTCTAAAATAGTTTGATTTTACATGACAAATTATATCATAAAGAAAATCTAGCTTTATGATTTTCTGTTACAATGGCTGTTCGATTCTTTGAGCTTTTTAAAGCATCACAAATGTATTAATGTTTATTATCTTAAATACTATGACTTTCAAAAGTAAAACTGAATTTTGATAAGTATTGCAAACAATTTTATATGACTATTATTTAGCTATAGTTTTTTTTTTCTTTTTTGAGACAGTCTCGCTCTGTCCCCCAGACTGGAGTGCAGTGGTGCAATCTCAGCTCACTGCAAGCTCCGCCTCCCGGGTTCCCGCCATTCTCCTGCCTCAGCCTCCCGAGTAGCTGGTACTACAGGCTCCTGCCACCACACCTGGCTAATTTTTTGTATCTTTAGTAGAGACGGGGTTTCACCGTGTTAGCCAGGATGGTCTCGATCTCCTGACCTCGTGATCTCCCTGCCTCGGCCTCCCAAAGTGTTGGGATTACATGCGTGAGCCACCATGCCCAGCCTATAGTTTTTTTTTAAATATGACTAATATTTAAAGAGAGCAGTGATGTCATAGAAAACGGCAGGGCAGGAAGCTTCGGGGATTGAATTGATTGGTTCTTCTCCAAAACCACCATTAAGCTGGACAAAAAATTAGCAGAATCAACTGTTTTCTAACTCTGTCACCTCATCAGATGCTTACTGCAACCCGGGGAAGGCTTGATGATGCAAAGGCTGCAGCTTTTTGGTTCAGAGGGTGGTGTGGATGGACAGCCCATGTACCTGCTGCAGCCTGTCCTCAGCGAGGACCCTGTGCATTTTGGTCATATAATGGTGCCCTGAGGGACCAGCGTAGATGCGTGCCTTTGTCTCGACCCCTTAGGCTGCAGCAATTTCCCCAATACCATCTGTCAGAAAATTTAGAGACATACACTTTAAAAAAAGAAAAAAAACACGAGGTCAGGAGATCGAGACCATCCTGGCTAACACAGTGAAACCCCATCTCTAGTAAAAAATACAAAAAACTAGCCAGACGAGGTGGCGGGAGCCTGTAGTCCCAGCTACTCGGGAGGCTGAGGCAGGAGAATGGTGTGAACCTGGGAGGTGCAGCTTGCAGCTAGCTGAGATCGCACCACTGTGCTCCAGCCTGGGCGACAGAGTGAGACTCCGTCTCAAAAAAAAAAAAGATCCAGATATTGGGCCAGCCACGGTTACTCATGCCTGTAATCCCAGCACTTTGGGAGGCTGAGGCGAGAGGATCATCAGAGCCCCTGAGTTCAAGACCACCCTGGGTAACATAGTGAGACTGCGTCTCTACAAAAATAAAAATAAATAAATTAGCCAGGCATGGTGGTGCATTCCTGTAGTCCTAGCTACTTGGGAGGCTGAGGCGAGAGGACCCCTTGAGCCAAGGAGTTAGAGGCTGTAGTGAGCTATGATCATGCCACTGCACTGCAGCCTAGGTGACACAGACCTCATCTCAAAAAAAAGAAAAGATCCAGACACTTAAGGAAATCTCTGTCAGGCTACAGGCTGACCAGAGAGACAATAAAAAGACCAGGAACCTCAGGAATACAGACTTTGCAAAAATAACTTGGAAAATTCACTACACAAATGAACTGCAGCCCTCAACATGTAACAGAAGCAATCCTTGAGGAAAGGGATACTGTGATTTCCAGAGCTACTGCAGTGTCATATTCAAACTGTACAGTTCTCAACACAAAATTACAAAGCACACAAATAAAATGGAAAATATGGCTGACTTATGGGAAAAAAAGAATATGACAGAAACTGTCCCTGAGGAAGCCCAGATATTAGAATTACTAGTCAAAGATGTTCATCAACTGTATTAATATGCTCACAGGGCTAGCAGAAACCCTGGAAAACGGACTAAAGGAACCAGGAGAGTGATGTATGAACAAACAGAAAATGTGAACAGAGACAGAAATGATAAAAAGGAACCAAACAGAAACTCAGGAACTGAAAAACACAACAGCTGAGATCACAGCATTCACTGGAAGGATTCAGCACAGACTTGAGCAGGCAGAATTAGCAAAGGTGAAGAGAAGGCAGTTGAACTTACCCAGTCTGAGGAGCACAAGAACAGAACCTATGGGACACCATCAGAAATACCAACACACGCATATAGGAATCCCAACAAGAGAGGAAAAGGGCAAACAAACAAAAACAACAACAAAAAAAACCCTAAAGAAATAATGGGCCGGGCGCGGTGGCTCAAGCCTGTAATCCCAGCACTTTGGGAGGCCGAGACGGGCGGATCACGAGGTTAGGAGATCGAGACCATCCTGGCTAACACGGTGAAACCCCGTCTCTACTAAAAAAAAATACAAAAAACCAGCCGGGCGAGGTGGCGGGCGCCTGTAGTCCCAGCTATTCGGGAGGCTGAGGCAGGAGAATGGCGTGAACCCGGGAGGCGGAGCTTGCAGTGAGCTGAGATCCGGCCACTGCACTCCAGCCCGGGTGACAGAGCGAGACTCCGTCTCAAAAGAAAAGAAAAAAAAAAAAAAAAAAAAAAGAAATAATGGCCGGAAAGTGAGGAAGCACATCAAAAGCCAAAATCGGCCAAATGCAAGGCCTCTCGCACCAAACAGTTGGTCAAGTTGTGAATGCAAAGGAAAAGTTATTGAAGGAAATTAAAAGTGCTTCTCCATTAAACACACAAAAGAAAGTGAAACAGCCTCATTGCTGATAGGGAGAAGGTCTGAGTGATCTGGATACAAGACCAAACGAGACACAACATTGCTGTAAGCCAGCCTAATCCAGAGCAAGACCCTAACTCTCTTCAATTCTATGAAGGCTGAGAGAGGCGAGGGAGCTGCAAAAGAATAGGTAGAAACTAGCAGAGACTTTTCATGAGGTTTAAGGACAGAAGCCATCTCCACAACATAAAAAGTGCAAGACGGAACAGCAATTGCTGATGGAGAAGCCATCTAGATGGTCTAGCAAAGATCATTAATGAAGATGGCCACATTAAACAGCAGATAATCAAGGCAGACAAAACAGCCTTATATTGGAATATGATGCCATCTAGGACTCTCATAGCTGAAGAGGAGTCGATGCCTTGTTTCAAAGGACAGGCTGACTTGTGAGGGGCTGATGCAGCTGGAGGCTTTAAAGCCAATGCTCATTCACATTTTGAAGAAAATCTGAGAGCTAAGTCTATTCTGCCTGCGCTTTAAAAATAGAAAAAGTTTAGGTGACAGCACCTCTGTTTACAGTATGGTTTACTATTTTAAGCCTACCCTTGAGACCTACTGTTCAGAAAATGATTCCTTTCAAAGCATCACTGCTCATTGACAATCTGACAATGCACCTGGTCACCCATGAGCTCCGTGGGAGATGTACAAGACGAATGCTGTTTGCATGCTGCTAACACATCCATCTGCAGCTCACGGATCAAGGAGTCATTTTGAATTTCAAGTCTTATCTTTTAGGAAATACGTTTTGTAAGGCTATAGCTACCATAGAGTGATTCCTCAGACGGATCTGGGCAAAGAACACAGAAAACTTTCGGGAAAGGATTCACCATTCTAAATGCCATTAAGAACATTTGTGATTCATGAGGAGTGGTCAAAATGGGAGTTTGGAAGAAGTTGCTTGCAGCATGTGGTGATCTAATAGCAAGATAACTAAAATTAGAAGTGGAGCTGGGCGTGGTGGTGTGTGCCGGTAATCCCAGCTACTTGGGAGGCTGAAGTGAGAGGGCTGCTTGAACCCAGGAGTTCGAGATGAGCCTGGGCAACACATGAGACTCTGTGTCAAAAAATATACAAATAAATAAAAAAGAAATAAAATCTAAAAATGGAGCCTAAAGATGTGACTGAATTGCTGCAATCTCATGATAAAACTTTAATAGATGAGGAGTTGCTCTCTATGGATAAGCACAGAAAATAGTTTCTTAAAACGGAATCTACTCCTGGTGAAGATACTGAACATTGCTGAAACAACAACAAAGGATTTAGAAGATTCCATAAATTTCGCTGATAAAGCAGCGTTGGGGTTTGAGAGGATTAACTCCAGTTTTGAAAGACGTTCTACTGTAATACGTTGTCAAACAGCATCACATGCTACAGATAAATCTTTCATCAAAGAGTCAATCAATGCAGCAAACTTCACTGTCTTATTTGAAGAAGTTACCAGTCAGTCACCCCAGCCTTCAGCAACCATCATCATCAGCCACCCACATGGAGGCAAGACCCTCCGTTAGAAAAAGATTACAACTTGCTAAGGGTTTCAATGTTAAAGGCATTTTTTTTTACAATAAAGTGTTCTCTTTTTTTTATTATTTTTATTTTTAGATGGAGTCTCACCCTGTTGCCCAGGCTGGAGTGCAGTGGTGGGTGTGCTGTCCAGCTCACTGCAATCTCTGCCTCTGGGGTTCAGGTGATTCTCCTGCCTCAGCCCCCCAAGTAGCTGGTATTACATGCACGTGCCACCACGCCCGGCTGATTTCTGTATTTTAGTAGAAACAGGGTTTTGCCATGTTGGCCAGGCTGGTCTCGAATTCCTGAAAGTATTTTTAAATTAAGGTGTGTACACTGTTTTTTGGACATAATGCTATTACGTACTTAATAGACTACAGTATAAACGTAACTGTTATATGTACTGGGAAACCAAACAATTTGTGAAACTTGTTTTATTGTGATATTTGCTTTATTTCGCCAGTTTGGAACCAAAACTGCAATGTCCCCAAGACATGCCTGTAGGTACACCAGTCCATACTGATAAATGACTGAATAAACAGGAGAGAAGAAACAAATCTTCAAGAAGAATAACATGCACAGATACTGCTCTCTCCCGGGGTTGGAGCTTCAACCTCCTCAACCCACAGAGTATGGAAAGGGAAAAACAGGAACTTGACAGTGGAGAAACCTGGCAGACACCACTGTGACCAGGTGGCCAAGGTGAGCACTGCCTGGGATAGGTGATGTGGTGGTTACAACCACCCAGCAGGATGTGATGAGAAAGGTGCTTGAGAAACATCAGACCAACTCCAATGGAGGGACATTCTTCAGACTGCCTGGCCAGTACTCCTCAGAACTGTCAGGGTCATGAGAAACAAGGGAAGTCTGAGGAACTGTCACAGGCGAGAGACCGCAAAGGAGACGGGATGACTAAATGTAGTGTGTGCCTGGATGGGACTCTGGGACAGAAAGCAGACATTAGGGAAAAACTGGTGAAATCCAAATAAAGGCTGGATTTTAGTTAATGGTAACTACCAACGTTGGTTTCTTAGTCATGACAAATGTTCCATGGTAACGTAAGAGGTTAACAATGGGGGAAACTAGGTGAGGGGCACATAGAAGCTCTCTGTACTCTCTCTGCCATTTTTCTGTAAATCTCAAATTAGACCAAAATAAAAGTTTATTGGAAAAGAAAAATAAAAAAAAAGACATAACAGATGGTTTACCTTCTTTATTCCACTATGTATAACTATTTTGTAGGTTCAGAGAATCAGAACACATCTGTTGCAAAGGTGTGCGATCCAGTCTCTTAAGGCGGGTCTCTGTTCCTAAATGTAGAGATGCAGTTTGGAGTCACGTTAGGAAGTGGGACGTTCTTAAGCCATGGAGAGGATGGGAGAGAATACTAACCTACAGCGGGACCAGGACCACTGACTGGAGTCACGTGCTGTGGTCTGACATAGACGTCTCTAACATCATGTCACTTTCATTCATTTCAATTTCAAAGGTTTCTTCCAAGGAAGGTCTGGAATCTGGAGTTTTCCTTGAGGTTTCCAATGGCGTAAGCCCCGTTTCTTCTGCAGTCTGTTTTTCTACTTCAAATTCCCTGAAATCCCACGGAGGTGAAATAATGTTTTTTAGTGTCTTCATTGTATGCACATCAAAGTCATAACATTTTAATTTGTCTTTAATGTCTGCTCCTAAAAAGAAATACTATAATTAGAATAAAATAAGAAATTCCATCATTTATCATTTCTATTGTTATATAACACCATCTCTATCATTTAAGTCACATTATACTATTTAGAATAAAATATAAAACTCCATCATTTATCTATCATTTCCATCATTATACACCATCTCTATCATTTAAGTCAAATTATACTTTTAAGAGCACAAGTTGAGAGCAGAAGGAAAACAACATTCCAATCTTTTCTTTTTCATTTGTCTTCCACCATTTGCAATGGAGGTGTCAGGAGACTTTTAGAAGCACAGGCAGTTGCAACTCCAGGGTTTCAACAGCTGCCCTATTTCCAAGGCCTCCTAAATACGGATGAGGCCTGTGGGCAACTTTTTCCTCTGCTGTTACAGATAAGACCTGCATTGTGTGGCCGCGAGGGGTGGCTCACACCTGTAATCCCAGCATTCTGGGAGGCCGAGGTGGGCAGGGAAATTGAGACCATCCTGGCTAACACGGTGAAATCTCGTCTCTACTAAAAAAAAATACAAAAAAATTAGCCGGGTGTGGTGGTAGGCGCCTGTAGTCCCAGCTACTCAGGAGGCTGAGGCAGGAGAACGGCGTGAACCTGGGAGGCGGAGCTTGCAGTGAGCTGAGATCGTGCCACTGCACTCCAGCCTGGCTGACAGAGCTAGATTCCGTCGCAAAAAAAAAAGAACTGCTGCGCCCACTGGGTATAGTCACCAATCTTATGCACACAGAAGCCACAATGAAATAAAATTCATTTCCCATATATTAAAACCTTAAGGGTGATATAAATTTGAACAGATCTGAACAGATATATTAGGTACAATCATTCGACATAAACAAAATGAGTTTTACACAGTTCAAACCAATAGCTTTCAGGAATAGGTAGTTTGGCAGATAATGACATGCAAACCTTCTAGAAATAAAAATGACATGAATGGTAAATCTCTTCTGCAAGGTCAAGGAGACGTCCCTCTGACTCATTATCAACTCTCCAGCCTTTATTTAGCTTCCTATGAACTTGCCTTGAACAAATGACGAAACTAAGGCTCAGACTTGCCTTTCTTGCCACAGAGCTGCCGAGGGGCAGAGCTGAGGTTTCAACCCAACATCTCTAGGAAACCAGAGTTTACATTTGTTTTTTTAAAATTGAGCTAAAACCAAGAGTCAAGTGTGAATCTCCTTAAGCACACGACTGAATGAACGCTACGTACATGCATCCCACATGACCACCGCCAGAAGGGCACAGAACACGCACAGCTCCTTAAGACCACCCTGTGCCCACTCCTGGTCAATACTGCCAGCTTTCCCAAGCCTGAAGTAAGCACTATATGGACTTTTCTATCACTGCCAATTAGTTTTGTTCATTACTAACTGATATGGTTTGGATCCGTGTCCCACCAAATCTCAGGTTGAATTGTAATCCTCTATGTTGGAAGGTGGGGCCTGGAGGGAGGTGATTGGATCATGGGGGTGGTTTCTCCTGAATGGTTTAGTGCCATCCTCTTGGTGCTGTTCTCGTGACAGTCAGTTCTAGTTGTTTAAAGTCTGTGGCACCTCCTCCCTTTCTCAATCCCTCCTGTTCCAGATATGTGAAGTGGTGGCTCCCCACTTAGCCTTCTGCCATGATTTCAGGTTTCCTGAGGCCTCCCCAGAAGCCAAGCAGATGCCAGCATCATGCTTCCTGGATAGCCTGCAGAACTGTGAGCCAATTACACTTCTTTTCTTATAAATTACCCAGGCTCAGGTATTTCTTTATAGTAACGTGAGAATGGACTAATACACTAATCTTATAAATGGAAGTAATCAGTAGATATTCATATTTTTGTCAAAAATCTGTGAAATTTGCCAGGCGTGGTGGCTCACGCCTGTAATCCCAGCACTCTGGGAGACCGAGGCAGGCAGATCACCCGAGGTCAGGAATTCAAGACCAGCCTGGCCAACGTGGTGAAACGCCATCTCTACTAAAAATACAAAAACTTAGCTAGGTGGGGTGGCATGCGCCTGTAATCCTAGCTACTTGGGAGGCTGAGGCAAGAGAATTGCTGGGACCCAGAAGGCAGAGGTTGCAGTAAGCTGAGATTGCACAACTGCACTCCAGCCTGGGCGACTGAAACTCCCTTTCAGAAAAAAAAATAGTAATAATTAAAAATTTTTAAAAATCTGTAAAATTGATCCATGTTTCTAAATGATTCAGTAGTATGAACATGCCACAATTTATTTCTCCTCTCTCCTACTGGTGGACGTTTGAGTCATTTCCAGTTAGGTGCTATTATGAATAAAGCTATGAATACTCTTGTTTGTGACCTTTAGTGGACAGAAGCACTTGCTTCCGTTGGGCTCACACCTGGGAGCACAACTGCTACATCCCAGAATCAGTATGGTCAATCATCACCCTCATACCCACTCCAATGAATCACACCTCCCAGCACCCTCACCCTGGTACAGCCCCTCCCACAGTGACTCTGAGCTTATGAGACTTGTACTGACGGAACCGAACGTGATGGAAGTGATGTTGTGCAACTCTGAATTTTCAAGAGGTCCTGAACTTCGGTTCTTGTCCTTTAGAACCCTGAGAACATCGTGCTACAAAGAAACCTAAGATGAAAGCCCCAGAGAAAGAGACTTAGCACCCAAGCTGAGCTCCCTACTGGAAAATGATACCATTTTAGACCATCTACCCAGTCAAGTATCTGCTAACCACAGCTGCATGAGTAAACCTAGAGAAGACCCACAAATGGGTCACTCAACCCACAGAATTATAAAAATAACACACTGTTGGTTGAGGTTTTGGAGTGGTTAGGCAGCAATAGAGAACTGATATAATAGGCTTAGCTTTACTATGATGTTAAGCAGTTTTCCAAAAAGTCTTTACCCTTTATAACCCACTAGTAGTCAATCTACGAGAGTTCCAGTTGCTCCACATCACACCAATACCACGTACTGTACTTTTAGCCATTCTGGTGGGTGTGTACTGGTTTCTCACTGTGGTTTTATTTATATTACTTTTCTGAGACAGGGTTTTCACTCTGTTGCTCAGGCTGGAGTGCAGTGGTGTGATCACTGCAGCTTTGATATCCTGGGCTCCAGTAATCCTCCAGCCTCAGCCCTGAGTAGCTGGCACTAGAGGCACACACCATCACTATGGTTTTAATTTCATTTCCCTGATAAGTAATGATGTTGAGTGCCTTTATTTGCTTCTTAACTGAGGCAGAATAGGGTCTAAAGACAGGGCGCCTTCACTTCAGCCTCTGATTGGTCACAGTCTTCATTTGCATAGGGTGTAACTTCACTTCAGCCTCTGATTGGCCACAAACCAATCCTTCATTTGTATAGGGTGTGACCAACAGGAAACCCCTAAGGGTACTTAAACCCCAGCTGGGGCTCATCAGCTACTTGCTGAAGCCGGCTCCCACTCTGTGGTGTGTGCTTTCACTTCAATACACCTATGCTTTTGTCTTCCACTGCTTTGTGTGTTTTGTCCAATCTTTTTTCACCATGCCAAGAACCTGGACGACTTGTAGTGAAGACCTTCCACACCAGTAACATATTTTGGTGAGCCAGTCAGGAGGTAAGCCCAAATTTTGGGATTTATTTTTCTTTTATTTTTCCCTTTTTCCTCTCTAGAGAGCCTTCATTTGTGGGCATGAGCTGGAGCTATCGCCATGTGGCGATAGCTGTATACAGGGGAACTCCCCGCCTCGCTATTTCCCTTTTCCAACTCGGGATCCTCAGTGGATAGCACCTAAGCACAGAGACAACTGCGGGTCTCTGGCTGGGGACACTCTGGTGAAGTGAAAGATTTCCGTGTGGAAGTGCCTGGCCACCACTGCCCAGTTTGGATGAGGGACCCAAGTCCTTTTCTTGTTTTCAGTCTTTCAGTGGCCATTTCCTACCTAATTGCTCCTTGGTAACTGAGGGCAACTGGCTGGGGTTACCTAAATTTCTTGAGGTTCTCCTTGGAGGAATGAGAGAGTACCTAAGGCAGTAAACTATGATAAATTAAGGGAGGTTACACAGGACAAGGAGAAAAATCCAGCCATGTTTCATGGCAGGCTGGAGGAGGACTTTAAAAACATACCAATCTGGACCCTTCCTCTCCCAAAGACAGTGTTGAGCCCTCTTTTATTCCTAGTATTACTACTTTTGGTATGAACTTTCTTTTTTAGTGATTATGTAGAAGTTTATACATTCTAGTGACTGCTTTAAACAACCTATATTGTATCATTTTCAAGCCCACAGAAATGTATAAGGCATATAATTTTGACACTTTTCAATTATTTTTAAGGTTATAAGCATGTAAAATACTGTTAATATATATAAGAATATGCATAACTACCGATATATAGGTTTATTTTTTTTTTGAGATGGGCTCTGTCACCCAGGCTGGAGTACAGTGGTGCAATCTTGGCTCACTGCAACCTCTGCCTCCCGGGTTCAAGTGATTCTCCTGCCTCAGCCTCCCGAGTAGCTGGGACTACACACGTGTGCCAGTATGCCTGGCTAGTTTTGTTTTTTGTTTTTCTTTTTTTAGTAGGGGCAGGGTTTCACCATGTTGGCCAGGTAAGTCTTGACCTCCTGACCTCTGCCAGCCTCGGCCTCCCAAAGTGCTGGGATTACAGGCGTGAGCCACCATGCCCGGCCTAAATAGCTTCTTTTGAGAGATATTCTCTAAATTTTCATCCAGAGTAGATTCACTACAGTTTATTAGGTGTGCTTCTCGATACATTGCCTGAATGTTTTAAAGTACATAGAAATTTGAATACTGTTTAACCTCATACATTCCTTTGTTTATAGATTGTTTAATATTTCTAAGGATTAAAGACATCACAGCCCCCTCTAAGATTCAGTAATATTAATAAAATTTGAGACACATAAGGATAGAACCCAACACATTCAGAGAAAAATTGTTTATACTGCTGTAGAGCCGAAAATGAAACCCAGGTTCTAAGGGGACAGGGAAACTGTTTGTTAAGTGTGCCATGAGCTACCACACCAGTACATCAGTGACTGGGCATAGAGCAGGCACAATTACAGGATGGTTAAGAGAGTGAGCTGTGGAGCTTAACTCTATGTGAACATGCATTTTTTTTTTTTTTTGAGACGGAGTCTCGCGCTGTCACCCAGGCTGGAGTGCAGTGGCCGGATCTCAGCTCACTGCAAGCTCCGCCTCCCGGGTTCACGCCATTCTCCTGCCTCCGCCTCCCGAGTAGCTGGGACTACAGGCGTCCGCCACCTCGGCCGGCTAGTTTTTTGTATTTTTTAGTAGAGACAGGGTTTCACCGTGTTAACCAGGATGGTCTCGATCTCCTAACCTCGTGATCCGCCCGTCTCGGCCTCCCAAAGTGCTGGGATTACAGGCTTGAGCCACCGCGCCCGGCCTGAACATGCATTTTTAAACTATGATGTGCTTCAGTTTATCCTACTTTACAACGGGTATTACTCATTTTTTGTTGTTCTTCTCAGTTGACTGGATTATTTCCCCAGTCTGTCTTCTTGCCACTCTGGATGCCCATATGAGACGACCCAGGGTAATTTCTGACAGCCTCGGACTCCTTGGGAAAACCAGAGGGCACCACAGACCCTGTTTTAGGAGCAACCTGTTTCCCTCAGGGAACCCCAAGACACATAAGCAGACAGGTCCTTCTCAAAATCTAAAGCTCTGCTCTGTTTTCTATCACATTACCTGATCCTTTTGACTTTTGGGGAAATTACATCAGACATTACTTTAGTAGGGCCCGGGCACAGTGGCTCATGCCTGTTATCCCAACACTTTGAGAGGCTGAGGCAGGCAGATCACCTGAGGTCAGGAGTTCAAGACCAGTCTGGCCTGAACATGGAGAAGACCAGTCTCTACTAAAAATACAAAATTAGCCAGGCGTGGTGGCACATGCCTGTAATCCCAGCTACTCGGGAGGCTGAGGCGGGAGAATCGCTTGAACCCGGGAGACAGGGGTTGTGGTGAGCCGCGATCGTGCCATTGCACCCCAGCCTGGGCAACAGAATGAAACTCTGTCTCAAAAAAAAAAAAAAAAAAAAAAAAAGAAAGAAATTACTTTAGTAGGAATGGGAGTTAGCAGGCTTGCAACTTCCCTATCCTAGATCTCAAGATTTAACCTCACCACATCCTCCTTATCATGTAATGTTTATAACTAAACGAGTGCCCAAGTACAGCAATTCCATCCAAACTTATATTATTACTTCTTCACTGTTATGGAAATGTATGGCATCTCAACATTCTATTGAAATGTAAAGATTTATATTGTTATACCCTGCATTTAAAATAATGACAGAGCCCCTTCGATTGTGTATTAGAAAAATGTTGCTAAGATTTCTTTTTCCATTATAGAAACAGACGGGTCCTTCTATCAAAGTGCTTTACACTTACTCTATAGCGGTATTTTCCACAAGCAAGTATTCAACTTTAAACTGAATGTATCCTTGGTGAGTCACTAACTCCCCACAGCATTGTTCCAATAAAATAAATGGAGTTTCTTGTTTTTAATGCAGCACGAATGGTTAGAAAGATAAACTTGGAACCTCAATGAGAATATGAGAAACATAAACAGAGACATATAACAACCTAAAAAATGGAGTACAATACCAATAAGAATAATGATAATCTTACCGATATAAGCTTCGGAATCACCAATGTACATTTCGATGCAATGACCAAGCATTGTAACAGAAAATGTATCATCTCGCCTAAGACCAAGGGCCTGCCATAAAAGATTCAGCATGGTTATTAAAAGAAAATGTATTTCCTTCTCTTTTGTTTAGAAATATTACCACACTGATTCATTTCAAAATATTCCAGAGCATCCAGGGTGGGGGAAGCGGCACTGTTAGTGGGGCCAGAGCTACACGAGCCGATGGCTGGCCATGAGCCGATGACTATTGAAGTTGGTTATGGGTCATGGAGGTTCATCACACTATTCTATTTTCTTATGCTGGAAACCTACACCAAAAAAGGTTTTTTAAAAAGTTCTATCTCGACTGGGCACAGTGGCTCATGCCTGTAATCGCAGCACTTTGGGAGGCCTAGGCGGGTGGATCACCTGGGGTCAGGAGTTCCAGACCAGCCTGGCCAACATGGTGAAACCCCGTCTCTAATAAAAAATACAAAAATTAGCCGGGCATGGTGGCAGGTGCCTGTAATCCCAGCTACTTGGGAGGCTAAGGCAGGAAAAGTGCTGGGAGGTGGAGGCTGCAGTGAGCCAAGATCGCACCACTGCACTCTAGCCTGGGCAACAAAGTAAAATTCTATCTCAAAAGAAAAAAAAAAGTTCTATCTCCATATAGAGTTCTCTGAGCCTTCTGTATTTGTTTGTTTGTTTGTTTGTTTTCAGACATAGTCTCGCTCTGTCGCCAGGCTGGAGTGCAGTGGCGTGATCTCGGCTCACTGCAACCTCCACCTCCTGGGTTCAAGCAAATCTCCTGCCTCAGCCTGAGACTGAGGCACAGGGCTAGTAGCTGGGACTACAGGCATGTGCCCAGCTGATTTTTGTATTTTTAGTAGAGACGGGGTTTCACTATATTGGTCAGGATGGTCTTGATCTCTTGACATCGTGATCTGCCCGCCTCAGCCTCCCAAAGTGCTGGTATTACAGGCGTGAGCCAACGTGCCCAGCCGAGCCTTCTGTATTAATCAGATCTCAGAAGAAAGGTAAATTATACAACACTCAAATATACATATTTAAAAGATTATACAGGACTAGAAAATGTGCTTAGTCCAAACTTCTGACGAGCTCAGTGCTCTGGTGACCATCATGGTACCTTCACGACTTCATCTAACCTCAAAATCTCTAATGAACTCCTGAAAATCAGTTACAAACCGCTCATGAGTTTATCTGTGATAAATTTTCTCATATTTTATCTCTTTTTCCAAATAGCATTAGTTCACTGATTCTAAGACCCACATTTTCTCAAATTCGAACACTGCTTCCCTTTTACCTGTGGTTTCCTATTACTGCCATCAACCAGCCACCACTGTGATGTAGGTAAAACCTGCCTGAGCAGCATGGACTTGGTGGTTATGTTGGCAGCACAGACTAGATCACAAACCATGTGAGGAACACTAACAGATACAGGGATTGTGGTTTTCTAAAAACCCTCCATTGACACTTTAGCAGACTGAGAGGGATGAGAGAGAGAGAGTTGGAAAGCAGGTGTCTGTGGCTGGGAGGAAACCCAGAGTCAGGAACTGGGTATGTGTGCTAGCATCAGGGCACTATTCTGGGAAAACACAGATACTGGCCCTCTGGGTTGAATATTGCAACCATTTATTTCACTTACATGTACATTTCTAGGTATGTACTAGAGTAATACAAATCTGCCTAAATATGTTCAAGAATATTTTCTCTAAATACAAAAAAATTAAGTGACAGGAAAAAATTATGTTAAAGTTTAATTGGCAGCACTTTTTTCTTTATGGTCATCCTGCTTACTCATGGTCTTAAATTTGATGGAATATGGTACATGGATTAAGGAAAGGTTCTTTCCTTGTGATGACTGCACAGACTGTTTTGTTCATCTACTAAAGTGATCTAAGCGGATTAATTGTAAAAGTCATCAACAGAAAGACTGGGAGTTCCCAAAGGGCCTACGTGGACAGATAACGCTGTGCTCAGCACTCAGATCACTGGCGAGTGCCGCTGGGCACCTGCGCACTTCCCTGCAAACACTGAGGACAGGACTTATGTTTATTTCTAATATGATGAATACTGTACAACACCTACATGCTTCGCTCTGCAAAGAAAAGAATAAAACGTAAGGTTGCCTAAAGATTATTAAAATAGTAAGTAAAATATTACCTAGAAAAAATATTTCAAAAAAGGAAGTGGTCAATGTTAACCAGATTTAAAATCAGGTACAAAGACAAGACATACTGTGTGGAAGTAGTCCACAGCATTTTCAAAGTTGCCCATCAGACTGTGGATATATCCAATAGCAGAGTAGGTGGATGCGTTCTGAGGAATCAACACCAGTGCCTGGCGGTGGTAATCCAAGGCCTCGGCGTACTTTCTGTGGGGGAGAACACAATCACTGGCCACAGTAAAAGCACTAAATCCCTAAGTCTAAGATGAGTCCATCCATATCAACACCCAAGAAACACTATCTCGATAAAAATAGCAGTCTAGACTGGTGAACGTCCTCCACACCTACTCTCACGCATCTCAATATGCCCTCTAAATGCATCTTCCAGGCCTGCTCCCTCCTCCGGCCAAGGGCACTCCTGCAGGGATGTCTGCTGTATTCCTTCTGATGTCTAGTGGGACACTGCAACCAGAACCCCAGTCCCTGCCTCCTGGCTGTGTCCTTCCTACACACCCCCCTTAGGTGACAGTCAGCGTCCCATATCGGGGTAAATAAAAGCAGCCAAGGTGTATTGCTTTAAGGTCCAAAAGATTTACTTAGAAAAGTGCTCCCCAAAGTTCTCTGGAATACTTGACTTGTAAAGTCTTTTGTGAAAAAAATGTTTTATCCTCAATTAAACTTTGGAAAATACCATAAGCTTGTAATACATAGTAAAGACTCAAAGAAATCCTGCAATAGAAACACTTGTTAAATCTTGAGTAACCTAAAATTGCCCAGACTTATTTAACCAAAAAAACCATTTTTCAACTGTTGCCTGTTTATCACACCACAAAACCTCGAGCAGAAAACAGTTAGAATATGGATAGGATTTTAATTATATCTTACTGTCCTAATTCTTCTGAATTAATTTTGAACACTAAATTTTCATATGAAAAAGCAAAAATCTCAATGTTTCTAAAACAAAATTACACCACAGAGATAAATAATAAAAACTGATTTTGATGATAATTATACCTGAGCAGCCAAGTACAAGAAAGCTAGTGGATCTCATGAAATAAAAATATGACAAAGTATTCAAAATTAAGTAAACTTTGAATCACAAAGTATATTTCTGAAAATGCTCTACTCCACTTACTTAAGTTTTCTGCAGACATGCCCCAAGTTGTTCAACAAAGGTTCCCATTTGTCAACTGTTACCTAAAACATAGCAACATCAAGCCCACGAGTTATATATGTCACGGTTCAGCCTGATTTGTTTGCACTGAATTATTTCACGCCTTGCAAGCTGGGCTCTCTCCCAGTGTGTGCCTCCAGCACGCCACAAGGCCAGGGTAACTGCTGGTTTATCTATCTCCCTTTCTTCCCTACTAGGAGACTTCTGAGGACTCTGTTATCATTAGGACGAGTTTATCCAAGAGCCAATCCCTGCTGGAGTTCAAATGAGTATCTGCAGCTCGGAGCTTTCCCTCAAACACCAGACCTCTCTATCCATCTGCCTGCTAAATACTTCTGCTTGGAACTGTTACAAGCACTTTAAGTTCGGTGTGCTACGCACCACACCTGTCTCTCCCTGGCCATCCCGCCCCTGACCTAACTGCTTCTGAGTGCCCCTCCAGTCAGTGAATGGCACCCCCATCCCCTCTGACCCTTCCACGAAGCACACCAGGGCTGGTTCCTTCTAATTGCTAGGCATAACTCCAACCTATTTTTAACAGAGTCAAATCTGGGCCCCAATCATCAAAGTCTGACCAGATTGTTTCCTTCTTAAATCCCTTTTGTTTTCCCACTCTCCTCAGGATAAGGTACAAACTCTTTCATTCTGGGCCCTTAGTGACCCACACTTAACCCTCTTGACCCACTCCTTAACATTCTCTGTGAACTCAAAATCCAAGTCATACTGAATTAGCTCCAATTTTTGCAAATACTGAAATACCCTTGCCCTAATTTTTGCCTGGCTCATGTGTGATGACTTTCAGGACTGAGGTGTATGCAAAAGGCTCATTTCTGGGTGAACTGCCTTTCTCTGTGGGCACCTTTAGTTCCTCAATTGTATCGTATTTCACCATCAATTTACTTATTTACGTTCCCCAGTTGATCTGAGGTCAGGAAATAGTAAACTCATTGCCCGTTGCATCCCAACGCCTAGCTCAGAGCCTATGACTCGTTAAATATATGTCAACTAAATGAATGAACAGACCTGAGCCACAGATTCTGTCTCTATTGAGACCAGTTCTAGGAGGCACAGCCCATGTGAATGAAAAACAAATCATTTAATGACTCTTAGGCATGACTATTTCTCTTTAGCATTTTCTGCAGTTTCTAATAAAGTCAATATCTTCCCCCTCTTCATACAGCTTTTTAATGGGCATTTTGACATTTCGATAGTATTGTGCTTTCATACTTCAAACCATTAAATTTCTGTAAGACTCTAAATTTACTGCCTCTTAATTATCAAAGAATACAGGTTCAGTTGAACCTAAAGTATGGTTTAGGAAAGTGCTTCTCAAACTTTTCTGTGCGTGATAATCCCCTGGGGATCTTGCTAAAACTGCAGATTCTGATTCATTTGGTGTGAGATTCTGCACTCCTGGCAGGCTTCTAGGCGATGCTGATGCTGCTAAGCCCGTCTGAAAACTGACAAGGTGGCAAGTGGCAATCCCCATTAACAAAACACTTGGATTATCCAGAACTAACCACGACTATGTGGCAGAGGCACCTGCTTTATATACATGCATGTGCAAACACAGGAATAGTGTTTATAAGTTCAGATACCATGAGAGACCAAAGTAAACAAAGCTGTGTCTATGGGGACAGGCAGATCGCTAGGCAGGAAGGCAAAGCTGTGTCTATAACAGCAGAGAGAGCTAACAGCCAAGGGAGAAGAAAACTGTGGGCAGGTGTGCACAAACAGGAACAGAAACAGGAACAGCAGGAAGCTGAGAAGTGAAAATCAGAATAGAATGAAACAAAACAGGCACGGATGAAACAGAAGAGCATCATGCAAATCTCTTACCTATGCAAGTTTATGGCATCTAAAATTGTTACTACTTTTAAGTCATATCAGTATATGCACATCCTTGATAACTGTTACGTTAACTCATAAGCACCAATTCATGGGGTACATCGTTCATGCAACAGAAGCAGTCAAATATTTTAAAATGGAAAGGCCCAAATACACACTCAGTATGCAATAACAGAAACAAAAGGTGTGAATTTCAGTAATAACTATCCCACCCCTATTCTTTCAGAAGTGGGACCTGCCGCTATACTTTATTTACCCTTCAGTCAAAGAAGCTCTCTGAAGTCCTAGAGGAGGAATGTTACATCAGACGCTACAGTGCCCAATAGGTTCCGCGAACCAAAGACTATTCCTAGCTTCAAATAATCATCCAATCTGTTCTGATGCCTCTCACATTTCAAAGCTAGAGCCCATTTAAGAAGCAAACGCCCAACATTTGCCCTCTTAATTAGGAAAAAAAACTCATTTCTTACCATGTGGTAAAACAGTTAACTAACAATGCAAACATTAACAGCTGCTTGTTATGAAAATATCAGCTTATTATCTTTGAAGGCAATGAGATTTCCTCATTTAACAATGAACACTCAGGGGTGTGTATGTGTGTATTTACAGATACAACAAAGAATACCTCGTTCCCAATTGCTTTAATTTTTTCCAAAGCATCAAGAAACCATTTTTCGGCTGTTTTCCATCTAAAATGAACAGAAAAAAGGTTGCAGATTATTCAAAATTACCAAATATAAACTTTTAAAAAACTTTTGATTATCTTTCTAGTAGTACTAAAATGCAATGGGGTAAAATGCTGGAAATAATTATAAAAATTCAAAGTTAAGTCACAAATGATTAATTTTATGGCATTAATATCAAGAGTTCAAGATTTCAAGATTTTGGGAGATGTAGTGTATATATATATATGTATTTTTTTAGAGTCTCACTCTGTCACCTAGGCTGGAGTGCAGTGGTGCGATCTCAGCTCACTGTAACCTCTGCCTCCCGGGTTCAAGTGATTCTTGTGCCTCAGCCTCCTGACACAGCTGGGACTACAGGCATACAACACCATCCCCAGCTAATTTCTGTATTTTTAGTAGAGACGGTTTCGCCATGTTGCACATGCTGGTCGGTCTCAAACTCCTGGCCTCAAGCAACATGCCCGTCTCGGCCTCCCAAAGTGCTGGGATTACAGGCGCGAGCCACTGCAACCAACCACAGTAGTTAGGTTCTATAAAGTCACTGTGCACACTGAGTTAGCAAATATTGAACCGCGGCTCCCAGGGGAATGGTAACATTTTCTCTAATGGATCAATGTGTAACCTTGTTTTATGTGTGTTTCTGTTTAAAGACGTCTTATTTGATACATACTGTTGATTCATCAATATTGAAGTCAGGGCCAGCAAGCACTGTAACTGATGCCTGCCTGAATGAAGCTTCTCTAACACATGTGTTTCCTCTGTCAGATACATCACAATTAACACTAGACAGCATTTCACTAAGCTTGGGGATTATTTCAAAACAGTGAAATTAGCAACAAAAAGCACAAAAATGTGAAAACTGGCACTAAATAGACCACAAAAAGTACACTGGTTTATAGTTGAACTGAGAAAAAAGGCAGAGCATTGCCTTCTTAGACTCCAGCTGGAAATGTGTGTGCCAGGAGACCCAGCTTTCTCCCAGCCGTGGGCATGTCTGCCAATGGCTAGGAAAGCACCTCAGGAACTGATTTGGTTACAAATAAATTTTAGTGAGTAGGCAAATTTGCAAATACTGATGATTACTGTATTATATTAAAAGCTTCAAGCTTCAAAAAAATACCTAGATAACCCATTTTTTAGAACACATACATGCCATAAATGACACTGCAGTAGTATTAATACTAATTTACGGCCGGGCGTGGAGGCTCACGCCTGTAATCCCAGCACTTTGGGAGGCTGAGGCAGGCGGATCACGAGGTCAGGAGTCTGAGACCAGCCTGACCAACATGGTGAAACCCCGTCTCTACTAAAAATACAAAAATCAACCGGGCGTGGTGACAGGCACCTGTAATCCCAGCTACTCAGGAGGCTGAGGCAGGAGAATCGCTTGAACCCGGGAGACAGAGAATGCAGTGAGCTGAGATTGCGCCACTGCACTCAAGCCTGGGTGACAGAGCGAGACTACATCTCAAAACAAAAACAAAAACAAAAAAACTAAAACTAATTTACCATTTTAAAATTTGTATATCATGAAATGCAAAGGATTACAGACATTTTTCTCTTTGAGTGTAACACCACTAATTCCACAGATATCCTAGGGTGCAGTAAAGCCTCCACTGACCAGGAAACTCAAGAGATTGGGTCATTCTAATTACTTAAATTTTCTGACTTACTAGTAACTAAATAGAAAACACTTTTGTTTCAAAAACCATGTCAAATGTTTCTCAAATACATAAATTCAACTCCTTATCAACATAGAGATAACTAAGGGTTCCACAGGGCCCCCAGCCACACTGTGGGGTCTGTGTGATCTGAATTGTCCAATCATGTAAGAAAACAAGTGGTAGCTCAGGTCAAAAAAGACCAAAACCTGGGTTTAGAATTTTTAAGGAAATCCAAGATAACAGTTTCTCTCTTTTTTCTATCTCCTTCTCCTAAAATAGAACACTTAACAGTACAAATCTACTGAAGAGTCCCTTTGGTCAGTTAACTCTAGTAACCGTCTCCTCTATTTACAATCACTAGTTAACAGAAGGGTTTCTAGTCTTCCAGTACTTACTCTCCATTCTGAAATGCAACCACGCCGACCTCATGCATAACAAAAGGGTCTTCCGGTGCAATGCTCAGAGCTTGGCTGAAGAACCTTTCAGCTAGTTTTGAGTTATTGGTCAAACCATATTCTAATCCAATATACAGCATAGGCAAATGACACCTAAAAAATTGGAAAATTTCACATATTCAACACCAAAAACTGTGATTTCGCAGAAATTAATCTGTCAACTCCAAATCCTATCTGCAAAATAATGTAAAGGTAGCCAAAACACAGCATTTACTTTTTTCTCTTAATTTACAAATATTTAATGAATGCCTAATGGACTTTGGACTAATCAGCTGCCACTTCTAGAATCTATCTGCAACGTATTTACCTTTAATTTTCATTTTATTCCACATTAAAAAAACAAAAACTCTCTAAAGCAAAAGGGCATGTCTCTGTGGTGCTCCTTGATGCGAATGTCCCGCCACAGCCCACACTGGTCTTCCTCTGATTTATTCACACCATTTATCCTTCAAGACTGTGTTCAAGGTCTACTTCCCTTTACGAAGCTACCTCTGACTTTTCTAACATAAATGCTCTCCCCTCTGTGAATTCCCATGATAATCAGTTCTATGCAGAGGAGTTATGAAGAATGCTCTGTGTATTGATTCAATTTTCCCACCTTCTGAGACAGTTCTAGGCAGAGTCAGAACTACTTTTTAATTGAATTTTCATCTGTTCACACGACTGGATCAGCGATTGCATTAAAGCAAGTATAATAAGACAATCTTTCTTTGATGATGATCTCAGAACATCAATAAATACTGATTGCTTGGTATGTGCTTTGGTTCTAATCCAGAGCCATAACTCAAATTAAGATTATATCCTCTACAGAAGGTCATGACATATTCTTTAAAAGTGTTTACAACTAACCTCTTGGAAGTACTTTCAAAATGGCAGCGTCAGAACCTCCAAAAATCTATTCATCCATAGAAGCAACAAGAACACTGGCAAAAATTATCAAAACCAACTTTTTCAGAACTTTGGAAGGTAATCAAGCTCTTAAAACAATCTGAAGAGTGTATATTCAAGAAAAATGGCTAAATCTCAGTAAGAACAACAAACTTCATGTTGCTTTAATTTGTCTTATTCCCATCTCCCTTTCCCTAGCTTTGCATTAACCTTGAAAACAAGCAGCCTCATAACCACAGTAGCTGTAAAGCCATTAGCCTGGCAGCCACTGGAGAAAGCAGAATTAATTTAGAGTTCCTCAAACACCCCACAGAGAACTGCTGCTATTTGACCTGTCTGGTAGCTCCTAAAAGAGCCCCACTCATAGCTTGTCTTCTACTAACCTCCCAGCCCACTCAGTGAGAAAAGCTCTATCCCCAGGAGATTTGTTGGAAACAATCAACAGCAATTATTTAGCATTGGCTGCCGCCTCAGGCAGCTATCCCAGTCAGGGCAAACTGGATGCAGGCCACAAACTTAAAAGGAAACCTGGGGAATAAGATGTTCACAGGGGGCTATAAAGAGCTCTGACACATTCCTGGGGATTGGGAAGGCCATACACATGCATAGGGCTATATGCATGCACAGAAAAGGCCTGAGAAGGCCCTATTATCTCATCTCTGGCCGATCTTGAGAAGGCTAAGGCAGAGTTGTCAACAATGCTGAGTGTTGACGGTGTGCAGAGTCCTTCCACAAAGGGTGGAAGACTTACTGGTTTAAGGTATCAAAGCTGCTAGTTAACTGAGTAGAGGCTTCAGTGGCTTCATACAACAAAGTATATAAACTAGAGAATTAGTTCTGGAAAGTCACTAAACAAACAGTGACAATGACCAATAAATCCTGGGGCTGTGTGGGAAAATCTCATTTCCTGAACTGCCCCATTATATGACTTTACATATCTACTTTCAACAAAAAAAGGACATGCAAAGAAACAGGAAACTATGGCCCATACACATGAAAAAAGCAGTCAATAGAAACTATTCTGGGAAAAGCCCAGATGTTGGACTAACAAGACAAATAGCTTAAATAAGCCATGTTAAATTCTAAAGAACTAAAAGAAATTATTTTTTTTTTTTTTTTTTTTTTTTTTTTTGAGACGGAGTCTCGCTCTGTCGCCCAGGCTGGAGTGCAGTGGCTGGATCTCAGCTCACTGCAAGCTCCGCCTCCCGGGTTCACGCCATTCTCCGGCCTCAGCCTCCCGAGTAGCTGGGACTACAGGCGCCCGCCACCTCGCCCGGCTAGTTTTTTGTATTTCTTAATAGAGACGGGGTTTCACCGTGTTAGCCAGGATGGTTTCGATCTCCTGACCTCGTGATCCGCCCGTCTCGGCCTCCCAAAGTGCTGGGATTACAGGCTTGAGCCACCGCGCCCGGCCAAGAACTAAAAGAAATTATGTCCACAAAACTAAATTATGAGAACAATGTCTCACCAGAGAACACCAGTAAAGATACAGAAATTATAAAAATTAAGCAAATAGCAAATCTAGAGTTACAAAGTACAAAAATTAAAATAAAAAATTCATTAGAAGGGATTAAGAGCAGACATGAATAGGCAGAAATAAGAATTATTGAACTTAAAGATGTCAACTGAGATTGTCCCATCTGAGAAACAGAAAAAGAAGAAAAATGAACAGAACCACAGAGGCTTGTGACACACTATCAGGTATACCAACACATGTATAATAGGAGTCCCAGAAGACAGAAGAAAGGAGCAGAAAGAATATTGAAGAAAATAACAGCCAGAAGATTTCCAAGAAGCTTTAAGAACTCCAAGAAGAATAAACTCAAAGAGATTCACACCTAGACAAATAATAGTCAAACCACTGAAAAAGATGAAAAAAAGAATGTTTAAAGCAGTTACAGAAAATCATTAATTACATACAAGGGCAATTTCTGTAAGATCAACTGCTGACTTCTCACCAAGTATCATGGAGGCCAGAAAGCAGCTGATGACATTCAAAGTACTGAAAGAAAGTTGACCAAGAATTCTACATCTAGCAAAATTATCTGTTGAAAATTAAGACATTCCCGGGGGGGGGGAAAAATGAGAAAATTTATTGCAAATCGCCTTACAGAAAACACACAAAAAAGCTCTACAAGCTGAAAGTACCCCAGACAGTAATTGAAATCCACAAGAAAAAGTAAGAGTACTAGTAAAGATAATTATGTAATTACAAATGACAATTTAACAGGTATTTCTTTTTTCTCTTGATTTAAACAGCAATTGTAGGCTGGGTGCAGTGGCTCATGCCTATAATCCCAGCACTCTGGGAGGTCAAGGTGAAAGGAATGCTTGAGCCCAGAGTTGAAGACGAGCCTGGCACACAGTGAGACCCCATCTCTAAAAAGTAACAAAAAACTAGCCAAGCATGGTGGTATGGGCTTGTAGTCCCAGACACTTGAGAGGCTAAGGCAGAAGGATCCCTTGAGCCCAGGAGTTTGAGAACGCAGTGAGCTGTGATGGTGCCACTGCACTCTAGCCTGGGCAAGAGAGTGAGACTCTATGTACAGGTTGAGTATTCTTTAGCTTGAGACCAGAAGTGTTTGGGATTTCTGATTTTTTTTTTTTTAATTTGGGAATTTATGCATCACTAGTCTGAAAATCCAAAATGTTCCAGTGAGCAATTCCTTTTGAGTGTCAAGCCACTGCTCAAAAAGTTTTGGCTTCTGGAACATTTTGAACTTTAGATTTTCTCATTAGGGATACGCAATATGGAATTGTTGGGCCTATCACATACAGAAATGTAAGGTTTACCAATAACAGCATAATAGGAAGCGGGTGACAGCAAAGCTGTATTACAGTAAGAAAGTAACACTGGATGGTAACTTGAACCCATAGGAACAAATACAGAGAACTAAAAATGGTAAATAACAGAGTTAATATAACAAATGATATAAATTACACACTTCTCACAGCTTCTTTGAAAAACAAAATTACATAAATAATAACAATGTATCATTGAGAAAATCTGTCATTAGTACATCTGCCCAGTAAGAAATACTAAAGGGAGTCCTTTATGCTAAAATAGAAGGATACTACATAGGAATTCAAATCCACATTGTTGAAGAAGAGTCAAACTCTAAGAACTCGAAGTGCAGGCTTCCAGGTTACAGGTAGATTTAAGATTTTTCTGATTGGCAACTGGTTGAAAGAGTTATTATCAACAGTAAGCAATATCTGGGTTGTAAGAGGTTGCAGAGACCAAATTTTATCATGCAGACGAAGCCTCCAGGTAGCAGGCTTCAGAGAGGATAGATGGTAAGTGCTTCTTCTTATCAGACTGAAGGTCCATTAACATCCATGTTGATGTTAACGCTGTAGGGTGTAAAGAGGCGTGTTGGACCCCCACTTCCCATCATGGCCTGAACCAGTCTTTCAGGTTAAATTTAGAGGGCCCTGGCCTAGAGAAGGAAGCCCATTTAGATAGTTGGGGAGGGTCTTCAAATTTTATTTTTGGTTTCCAACATGAAGAAATGAGAGTCTGATAAAAATAGCTATATTGGTAATTATGAGACAGTATAAAATGTGTTTTTGTTTTTAACTCTTCTATCTGATTTAAAAGACAACTAATAAATAATAATCACAGATCTGTGCTGATGGACTTATAATATGGAAGATGTATTCTGTATGACAATGACAGCATAAGGAGGCAAGAGGAAACAGAGCTATATTGGAGTAAGGTTTTGGTATACTATTAACATTAAATTGGTATTAATTCAAAGTAGGTCGTTTTAAATTAAGGTGCTAATTATAATCCTAAAGATAACCAACCTAAGAAAATTACTAAAAAAATATAGTATAGGCCGGGCGCAGTGGCTCAAGCCTGTAATCCCAGCACTTTGGGAGGCCGAGGCGGGCGGAACACGAGGTCAGGAGATCGAGACCATCCTGGCTAACACGGTGAAACCCCGTCTCTACTAAAAATACAAAAAACTAGCCAGGCGCGGTGGCGGGCGCCTGTAGTCCCAGCTACTCGGGAGGCTGAGGCAGGAGAATGGCGTAAACCCGGGAGGCGGAGCTTGCAGTGAGCTGAGATCCGGCCACTGCACTCCAGCCTGGGTGACAGAGCAAGACTCCGTCTCAAAAAAAAAAAAAAAAAAAAAAAAAAAAAAAATATATATATATATATATATATATATAGTATAATAAAAAAAGGGATTAAAATGGGACATTATAAAATATTTACTCAACACAAAAGAAGGCAGTAATGAAAAATACAGGAACAAAAGATGTGATGTATAGACAATAAAGAACAAACGCCAGACATAAATTCTATCTTGTTAGTAACTAAACATAAATGGGATAAACAGTCCAAAGGCAGCAACTGGCAGAATAGATTTAAAAACTTGATTTAACTATATGTTGTCAACAAGAGACATGCTTTAGATTCAAAACACAAGTTGGAATTAAAAGGATGAAAAAAACCACACCATATAAACAGTAACAAAAGAGAGCTGGTGTGCCTACAGTAACATCAGATGAAACAGACTTTATCAAAAAGTATTATTAGAGATAATTAGTGATATTTTATGACGATAAAAGGCTCAATCCATCAAGAAAATATGACAATTATATACACACCTAACAACAGAGACTAAGAATATATGAAGTGGAATGTACCAGAATTGGAGGAAGAAATAGAAAATTCAACAATAAAATTTGAAGACTTTAATACCTCACTTGCAATAATGCGCAGAATCAATAAGTAGAAGATCAATGATGAAATAGCAGACTTCAACGACACTATGAAAAGTAGATATAACAGGTATCTATGGAACACGCCACCCAACAAAAGCAGAATTCTCAAATACATCTGGAAAGATCTCCAGAATGGCTCATAAAAAAGCCTCAATAATTTTTTTCTTTTTTCTTTTTTTTTTTTAAGAGGGAGTCTCGCTCTGTCGCCCAGCCTGGAGCGCAGTGGCGCCATCTCAGCTCACTGGAACCTCCGCCTCCAGGTTCAAGTGCTTCTCCTATCTCAGCCTCCCGAGTAGCTGGGACTACAGGCGTGAGCCACCACACCTGGCTAATTTTTGTATTTTTAGTAGAGAAGGAGTTTCACCATATTGGCCAGGCTGGTCTTGAACTCCTGACCTCAAGTGATCCACACCCCCCTGGGCCTCCCAAAGTGCTGGGATTACAGGTGTGAGCCACTGTGCCTGGCCAGCCTCAATAAATTTAAATGGACTAAAATCACAAAGTATGTTCTCCAACTATAATGGAATTAAGATAAAAAACAACAAAAGAAGAAAATTTGGGAAATTCATAAGTATGTGGAAGTTAAATGTCAACATATTCTTAAATAACCAATGACTCAAAAAAACAATCATAAAGGAAACGTAAAAATATTCATCCAATTTCAAGCATTTATCCAAACACAGACAAGAAAGTGCAGGCTGCTCTGACAGATAAGTAAACTTGAAAGAAAAATAATGCTTATCTTGATGAGTTATCATGAGGTTTTTGAGACGGTGTCTCACCTGGTCACCCAGGCTTGATTGTGGTGGCACAGTGACCATCCTGCCTCAGTTTCCCACACAGCTGGGATTACAGGCAGGCACCATCAAACCCAGCTAATTTTTAAATTTTTTTTGAAACGATAAGGTCTCACTATGCCGCCAGGGCTGGTATCAAACTCCTGGCCTCAAGTAATCCTCCCACCTCAGCCTCCCAAAGTGCTGGGATTACAGGTGTGAGCTACCACCCCTAGCTTAATGGAGAATCTAATGACAAAGTTTGTTAGATTTGGAAACACTGAAGGTATAGTGTCATTAATTATCATTGATTCTGATTCCCAGGTAGGAACTAACAAATGACTATTCTGTTTCTGGGCACCCAAAACGTCAAATCAAAATTACCAGACTGCAGCAGGTGCCCATAAAAACCAACTCAGTGAATTCTTGGGATTTTTTTTTTTTGGTAACAAATCATCAGATTGAGGCATACGGGAAATATGCAGATACTGGAGTTGAGCTTCAGAAGAGAACTGGAAAAGGTCTCACCCATCTTGGTGAACAGGATGGAAAGACCTGGACTGAGTATGAGGATCATTTAGGTGGATCCGTAACTGGGTGTACAACTGTAATCTGGAAGGTTATTTCTAGTAATATGTTAGTGCTATGGACTGTTTGTGTCCCCTCTGTCCCCCAGATTCATACATTAAATCCCTGACCCCTACTGTGCCTGTACTTGAAGATAGGGCCTATGAAGAGATAATAAAGGTTACATGAAGTCCTAAGGGTAGGTTCTTACCCAATAGGACTAGTGTAGGGCTCTTACCCAGCAGGGATAGTGTCAGGCTCTCATCCAACAGGGCTAGTGTAAGGCTCTAATCCAACAGGGCTAATGTAGGGCTCTTATTCAACAGGGCTAATGTAGGGCTCTTATCCAACAGGGCTAGTGTAAGGCTCTAATCCAACAGGGCTAGTGTAGGGCTCTTATCCAACAGGGCTAGTGTAGGGCTCTAATCCAACAGGGCTAATGTAGGGCTCTTATCCAACAGGGCTAGTGTAGGGCTCTTATCCAACAGGGCTAGTGTAGGGCTCTTACCCAATAGGGTTCGTGTAAGGTTCTCATCCAATAGGGTTAATGTTTTTACAAGAGGAAAAGACACCAGAGCTCTCTCTGTCATGTGAGGACACAGCAAGAAGGCAATTATCTACAAACCAGGAAGAAACCCCTCAAGAGGAACTGCACTGGCCAGCACCCTGATCTTGGACTTCTCAACCTGCACAACTATGAAAAAATACATTTCTGTCCTTTAAGTCACCCAGTCTGTGGTCTTTTGTTAGGGCAACCCTACTGACTAATACAGCTAAGGAGCTATGTCCTTCACAATATTTACTTGGATGCTTAGATATAAAATTCATACTTACCAAATTTAATATGACTATTGACTGAGGTTGATAATAATTTGGATGCAGAACTGAGTGCCAAAAAGAGTCTAACAGTTTGCAAAGAGATCAAACCTAACAGGATGAAATTCAATATAGATAAATATATGATTCCACCCCTGCATACTACAATAAACAAAGGTAGCTAACTTTCATTGAGTGCTTTCTATGCGTAAGATACTCTTCAAAGTCTTTAATTGGTATTATCTCAATTACTTCTCACAATAAGCCAGTGAGTAAATTTTGCTATTATTCCTATTTCTCAGGAGGCTAAGAAACTTGCCCAACATCACATGGCTGGGAGTGGAAGAGCCAGGAAGAGTCCAGGAGGTATGACTCCAGACCAGGCCTCTGGACCACTGCACTCCCACTACCTCTCCAGGCAGGGATGGAGTCACCAGTCAACAGAAGCAGTCCACACAAACAAACCCTGTAAGTTGTAACCGATGGCGAGACCAAACAGTCAATGTGAATAGCAGTGCTCTACTCCTCAAAGTAACACACTCTTAGTATCAACACATTTAATATTGATATAAATCTAGAATATTGGCAAACATAGTCCTGCACTTTCCACTAAGCCACATCAAATACCTTTTGGTAATAGTTAAGAGATAATAATTTTGCTCATGAATATTTTTATTCTTGCATGAGCATGTGAAGAAGGGCTTTCATAACTCATCTCCACTGGCCTAATTTCCCAGTTCCTTCTTGCACTGGTTGAAATCAACTGCTAGGCAAATTCACTTCACCAGCCTCTTTACCCCTCCACTTTCAGTTATTTTACAATCACAAGCAACTAGATTAAAAGGCAAGTAAAATGTTTTTGTTTAGTTTAGCAACCAAATAGCAGTGATAATAATAACAGAAATTTCATTTCTATTAGGAAAAACATCCCTTCATGGAGTCTGATGAGTTTGCTCTGCCGTACCCTTTCATCAGCTGTGCTGCTGTGAAGTAAGCAGCCATCGCTTGGTCATGCTCACTCTCCACCGCAAACGAATGTCCATAGGCTATCCATGCAGGCCCGTAGGTTTTCTCAAGTGTTGTGGCTTTGCTAAAACAAGAGAGTTAATTTAAGTAATATAATATTTATTCTTTTTTTTTTTTTTTTTTGAGACGAAGTCTCACTTTGTTGCCCAGGCTGGAGTGCAGTGGCGCCATCTTGGCTCACTGCAGCCTCTGCCTCCCAATATCAAGCAATTCTCCTGCCTCAACCTCCCAAGTAGCTGTGATTACAGGTCGCCACCGTGCCCAGCTAATTTTGTATGTTTAGTAGAGATGGGGTTTCACCATGTTGGTCATGCTGGTCTCGAACTCCTGACCTCAGGTGATCCACCCGCCTCGGCCTCCCAAAATGCTGGGATTACAGGCACCGGTCTATTTATTCTTTTTTATTTTTAGAGACAGAGTCTTGCTCTGTCGCTGGAGGCTGGAATGCAGTGGTATGATCATAGCTCACTGCAGCCTCAAAATCCTGGGCTCAAGTGATCCTCCTGCCTCAGCCTCTTGAGTCACTGGGATTATAGGCATAAGCCACTGTGCCCGGCTAATATTTATTCTTAAATTATTAATTTTATATAAGGAGATGGCCTCAAAAACATTAACATTCACTTAGCAAATAAATGAACTGTCAACATATTAAACACTAATGTAACATCTATGTTGAGTCATTTAAACTAAAACTGTTTAACAGTATAGCAAAATTTTAAGAAATTTTAGGAGAGAGTGTCACAGCTTTTTATGTACAGTAGCAAACCCCATTAGCATTCTAAATAGAACTTACAGATTTTACTTAATCCAGAAACTCCACTATGTAACCTAGTAGATACATCCTCTCATCCTAATAACTTGCAAGATAAATTCATTTATATTTTAAAGACAGGTATACTGAGGCTTGACGGATTAAGCGATATCCTGTAGATGGTGGTCAACAGATGTACCCTGGTTACACGGACTGGACTCATATATATCAGCAAATAACTGTATAATTATACAGTGAACACTGTATAATCAACCCACAAGGAATACAGAGAACATACCACAAAACGTGGAAAACATATGGGGTGATACCTTACTTCCTTGTATTTTAAGTTTTCTTTTATCCAAATGTTTCCTGTTTCATGTAGAGCAGGGGTCCCCAACCCCTGGGCCACGGACTGGTATATCAGTCCCTGGCCTGTTAGGAACCAGGCGGCATAGCAGGAGGTGAGTGGCAGGCAGGTGAGTAAAGCTTCATGTGTCAAGAAAGAACTTGCCATTTGAAAAAAGAAAAAAAAAGCTTAATCTGTATTTACAGCCACTCCCCTTCACTTGCATTTCCGCCTGAGCCTCTGTCAGATCAGAGGCAGCATGAGGTTCTTGTAAGTGCGTAAACACTGAGCTCTGCCTCCTGTCAGATCAGAGGCAGCATGAGGCTCCCCTAAGAGCACAAACCCTACCGTTAATCCCACATGTGAGGGATCTAGGTGGCACACTCTTCATGAGAATCTAATGCCTGATGACCTGTCACTGTCTCCCATCTCTCCCAGATGTGACCATCTAGTTGCAGGAAAACAAGCTTAGGGCTCCCACTGATTCTTCATTATAGTTGTATAATTACATACAATTGTTGTATATATTGTACATTGAGTTGTATAATTGTTTCATTACATGTTACAATGTAATGATAACAAAAATAAAGTACACGATAAATGTAATGCACTTGAATCATCACGAAACCAGTGCCCCCACCCCTGATGGGGGGGTGGGCTTCCACAAAACGGTCCCTGGTGCCAAAAAGGTAGGGGACCACTGGTAAGAGTCCATCACTGAATTGTACACTAGATTAAAGCAGCATAGCTCAAAAGAACTTTTACAATACTAATCATCTTTCTATGTAGAAGTTCTTCTAAAATGCTAACCATACAACCAACCAGGGAACGTTCTCGTTTCCTCCTAGTACAGGGTACTTTCGTGGCATCAGTTTTTCTAACAATCCTGGTATATGAACATGACATCCCCCCACCCCCCACCCCTTTTTTTTTGAGACAGAGTCTCACTCTGTCAGCCAGGCTGGAGTGCAGTGGTGCAATCTCAGCTCACTACAACCTCCGTCTCCCAGATTCAAGCAATTACTCCTCCCTCAGCCTCCCAAGTAGCTGGGATTATGGGCGCATGTCACCGCGCCCAACTAATTTTTGTATTTTCAGTAGAGACAGACTTTCACCATGTTGGCTGTGTTGGTCTCGAACTCCTGACCTCAGGTAATCCGCCTGTCTTGGCCTCCCAAAGTGCTGGGATTACAGGTGTGAGCCACCATGCCCAGCTGACATCCCCATTTTTAAAGAAAGGGAGTAGGAGAAATTAACTTTCCCAAGGAATTTCAGTTGGTAAGTCACAGAACTTGGATTAGAATTCAAATTTGACTCCAAAGTTTATGCTCTTTCCCTTAGAGATCAATTGTTTTGTTTGCACAGAAGAAATCACAGAAATTAGAACATTTAGAGTTTAAGCAATTAATTCTTCATATAGTTGACATTTTTCTAAACTTGAATAATACTGGTTAAATAGCTTCACTAGGCTGCATGACTTTCCTTAAGTTAAAACCACAGCAAATCATTATATGAACCAGTTCACCCTGCTAAGAACTCTGTTTTATAGTCACATTTAGTGACCCCAATTTTACGTAAAGTTTTATGTAATTTCACAACTAATAAAAGAAATCCTAAAACTAGAAGGTTAACAGGATCTCTGCAAGTGAAAAAGAGAAACTTTCAAACTACATTATTCTCTATTGTTTCATATTTATTCTCATTTATTAATTTTTAATTACTATTATTACTTTTTTGAGACAGAGTTTTGCTCTTGTTGCCCAGGTTGCAGTGCAATGGTGCGATCTCGGCTCACTGCAACCTCCACTTTCCGGGTTCAAGCGATTTTCCTGTCTCAGCCTCCTGAGTAGCTGGGACGCATATGCCCACTACCATATCTGGCTAATTTTTTGTATTTTTAGTAGAGACAGAGTTTCACCATGTTAGCCAGGCTGGTCTTGAACTCCTGACCTCAGGTGATCTACCTGCGTTGGCCTCCCAAAATGCTGGCATTACAAGCATGAGCCACCATGCCTGGCCATTTATTCTCATTTATAAATAAAATATATAGGTTCCTTGAAAATAGGGTCTACATCACTGATTTTTTTTTTTCTCTCTCTCTCCCCGTGGCATCTTATAAAGAAAAAACCTCTTGAAGAAAACATTTATTCAGCCAGGCATGGTGGCTCATGCCTGTAATCTCAACACTTTGGGAGGCCGAAGCAGGAGGACTGCTTGAGGCCAGGAGTTCAAGACCAGCCTAGGCAACACAGTGAGATTTGTCTCTATTAAAAAAAAAATGTTTAAATCAGCTAGGCATGGTGGTGCCTATAGTCCCAGCTACTTGGCAGGCTGAGCAAGGGGATCATTTGAGTTCAAGGTGAGCCACTATTGCACCACTGCACTCTAGTCTGGGCAACAGAGTGAGAACCTCTTCACAGAGGGGAGCGGAGGGGAGAAGAAAAAGAAACAGAAAGAAAAGAAAGGAAGAAAAAAAAGAAGAACATTTATTCTTTCACATTGCTTTTAAAGTACTCACTAATTACTACTTGAAAGCTTATGAGCAAGACATCAATTCTGTAGGTTACCTGGAGAGGAAGAAAAGAAATTCATACCTGAGATATCTTCTGGCATGTTCATTTTTATGACCGACCATGAGATAGTAACATCCCACTGCAAACCAAGACACCTAAAAAGTTCAAAATGTACCATAACCAAAGACTGCAATTGGAATATCCAATTGGAATCTGCAACAAATTAGGGTAGACAGAGGGTACACTAGATGTTTCTTATCACATATTCTAGTTACGTTAGACATTTCTTTAACACAGTCTACTAAGGTCCAAAAGAAGAAGAGGGCAGACACTCCGTGGCTCTTTCTCAAGGAGACGTCTACAAAAGACAAGGCCCCTGGAGTCCCTGTTTCAAAAACCAGCCTGTGAGTCCTGACCCCCTGCACTGCTCATCTCCTCCAGCGTCCTGACCCCCTGCACTGCTCATCTCCTCCAGCGTCCTGACCCCCTGCACTGCTCATCTACCCCAGCGTCCTGACCCCCTGCACTGCTCATGTCCCTTAGTGTCCTGACTCCCCTGCACTGCTCATCTCCTCCAGCATCCTGACCCCCTGCACTACTCATCTATCCCAGTGTCCTGACCCCCTGCACTTCTCATCTCCCCCAGCGTCCTGACTCCCCTGCACTGCTCATCTATCCCAGTGTCCTGACTCCCTGCACTTCTCATCTCCCCCAGCGTCCTGACTCCCCTGCACTGCTCATCTATCCCAGTGTCCTGACCCCCTGCACTGCTCATCTATCCCAGTGTCCTGACCCCCTGCACTGCTCATCTATCCCAGTGTCCTGACTCCCCTGCACTTCTCATCTCCCCCAGCGTCCTGACTCCCCTGCACTGCTCATCTATCCCAGTGTCCTGACTCCCCTGCACTGCTCATCTATCCCAGTGTCCTGACTCCCTGCACTTCTCATCTCCCCCAGCGTCCTGACTCCCCTGCACTGCTCATCTATCCCAGTGTCCTGACTCCCCTGCACTTCTCATCTCCCCCAGCGTCCTGACTCCCCTGCACTGCTCATCTATCCCAGTGTCCTGACTCCCCTGCACTGCTCATCTATCCCAGTGTCCTGACTCCCTGCACTTCTCATCTCCCCCAGCGTCCTGACTCCCCTGCACTGCTCATCTATCCCAGCGTCCTGACTCCCCTGCACTGCTCATCTACCCCAGCGTCCTGACTCCCCTGCACTGTTCATCTCCTCCAGCGTCCTGACTCCCCTGCACTGCTCATCTACCCCAGCGTCCTGACTCCCCTGCACTGCTCATCTCCTCCAGCGTCCTGACTCCCCTGCACTTCTTATCTCCCCCAGCGTCCTGACTCCCCTGCACTGCTCATCTATCCCAGTGTCCTGACCCCCTGCACTGCTCATCTATCCCAGTGTCCTGACCCCCTGCACTGCTCATCTATCCCAGTGTCCTGACTCCCTGCACTTCTCATCTCCCCCAGCGTCCTGACTCCCCTGCACTGCTCATCTATCCCAGTGTCCTGACTCCCCTGCACTGCTCATCTCCCCCAGCTTGACCCTGGCTCTTCCTTGCTCTCTGACCGCGTTCTGACTATTTAGCTGGTTTTCTCTTGCACTGGTTTCACACTGGGATAGGGTGCAAATTCTTGTCTTGACTGAGTCTTACACCCTGATTCCCAATTTTGTCTTTAAAAATGCAGTCCCTGATTCCATTTTCCATTCCTAGTTCTCCATTCCAATCCACGACAGTTTGGAATCAGTACACAATTCAATAAGTTGTCTTATATGTGCAATGTGAGAAAGCTACCAAACAATTATCAGCATTTCCTAGGAAAGGGATGTGTGACTGTCATGGTCAGTATTTTATATTGCTAGATGCTAAGTATTTTAAAATAAGCATGTATAATTTCTATAATCAGAAAAGAGGGTTAAAAACCCTTTTTGCTTTGTTATAATTAAAATATACCTTCATGGGTGGAAAAGTTAATGCTACTTTGTAAGTACGTTAAACATTAGGAGATTCTGCTGCAACACTTTCATAAAACAGCACTTGCTTGAACTTAAGCTATTGTCTAACTACAAGTTAAGCATTTTCTTAAAGTTCAGGTAAAAAAAAAAAAACTACGACTAAAAGTTGTATTACTTACAGGATTACTAGGATATAAATCCACCAGTTTATGAGAAAGATAGAAAAGTTCTGTTCAGGAAAAAGCAGAAAAAGAACAATTGTTCGTATCACATGTGATTTAAGACATGACTTCATTACAACTCTTCACAGTCACAGAATTCTGTTCTTACAGCAAAGTAAGAATTTTATACTTGTCTTTCCTTCTAGATACAAAATTGACTAACTGGAGAGTTAGATGAAGGACACATGGTGCGCAAGGTGGGAACAGACAGCCCCTAAGAAACCACTTCCTGAATACTGCAGAGGATACAGCAAAGCACCTCACCTCTCTCAGAAGCTCATGCCTGTCACACCAAGGGCCTATTATGGACCATCATAACCACCCACAACCAATTTGGTTGAACAAACTTTTATCAGATCAGTGATACTATGTAATCTTGAGAAATGTGTAAATCCTGGCATTTCGAGATGACACTTCCTACATGCAGACTTGGATTCAGCAGACCAGGGCAGCTGGAGATGCTGCATTTCCAACCAGCTTCCACAAATGCGATGTTGCTGGTCCACAGACCGCACTCTGAGCAGCAGGGATTCGCTGAGGGTTTTCCTTCCTGACAGAGCTCACCATTCGGTTTAGAAAAATTTAAGGACAAATGCATCCCCAAACACAGCTAAATGTCAAATGTTAAAAATACGAAAAACACGAGCAAACAATCTGCTCCCCTCCAATTTCTAAGTAGTTATCGACTCTTACCATATCAGATTTCCAATGGAATTTACAAAACAAAAAGGAAAAAAATGGCAGAACTGACACCCAACAATTTAAAGTTAACAAACCTTGAAACATAAATGATATCTGAGAAAAGGTAGTAGGAAACAGCGATAAAGAACTAATTGTTCTGATGGGAAAACAAAATTGGCCATTTGCTACTTTCCTAAACATTTCCTCCCCAGTTGTTACTCTTATAGTAGAGTTCCATTATGTTACCTGCAATCTCAACTATCCAGAATTTCAGAGACAAAATTTCAAGTTACAGAAAAAAATTGTTTTATGTCTAAGAATTACTTTAATTTATAAAAAATCTTACCATTGGCTTTATTCAGCTCTACAAGCGTCCCTATATGTACAGGTAAACAACTTGCATGGAAAGGATCTTTCTCCATTACTCTGAAAGTTAAAAAGCAACACATTACTACCCCAAAACAGTAGGTGACGGCACTCATGAGGATCAGCTATGTGCAGTCATCACAGCATCACGTATGATGCTGTGGGTTATAATACTGCACTTTCTTCACTCCATTATCTTCAGGTTGATTCAGTTAAGGCCACAATTAAGTGACAAATTAAAGAAAAAATTCTGGTTTGTTTGAAAGGAATAAAAATAAACATTATCACAAACATTTACTTTAAGTCAACAGAATTATAATTTATAAAATAAGTAGGCCGATTATTTAAAAGAATCAAAACCAATAGGAAATACCATTAGGTTGGTGCAAAAATAATTGCAGTTTTACCATTACATCCAACAGCAAAAACTGCAATTACTTTTGCACCAACCTAATAAATAGGTTACGTGTTTTGTCAATTAAAATTTTTGTAATTTCAAGGATTTAAAATCCAACCAAGATCTACAAAAAACAGTATATGTCATTTAGCTAAAGTTTAAATTATGCACACTGGAAAACTGATGCATGTGGGAGATGGCTTAGCTACCGAGTGCAGCATATTGAACACCCAGCATCCACAGGGTGAGTCTCTAATTGAGAATGAATTTTACAAAACAATGTGCCAAAATGGTATTTTCAAACTTGCAAATTATCAAGATCAGTAAGAGCAATGTGTATATCCCTCCCAAGTTAATGTCATAAATCTACAAATATGCATAAACTCATGTCTGCAAACTGCTCTTTTAAGACAGCACCCTGTTCTGCGCTCTACAAACGGTAAAGGTAACTTAAATTATCATCTAGTTCAGGATGATTCAGAGAGCACGTCCATGAATCACTTAGGTAAGATGGAGTGAACTCCATGTTCCTACAGAAAAACTGATGGATATACTTACACCGAAGTAAGTTTGTAGCACATTTTAAAATCACAGTTATAATAATGTCTCTCAGCTAAAGACACTACCACATCCAGATTCTCTTGCAAGCCATTTACAGACTCAGGGATGACCGTTTCACTAGGCTTATTATACTGAAACACAGAGAAATGTAAACATAAACGCAATGAGCAAAAACAAAATAAAATGCGATTCAATTTGTGTTTGACCCAAGTGGTTAAAACATTTACAAGAACAAATGTGAGCCTCTGAAAACTTATAACTTTAGGTTTTATAAGTACTCCTCTCAGTAAGTTTTACTCCCTTCTCAATTTTATCACAGAATTCCATGGTGGGATATATTTCTCAAAGTAAACATTTAGGAAGCATAACAAAAAAAAATGCAACACCATTCCATTCACTTGGTAATTCAATCTTTTAGTATAAGGAGTCTTTCAGAGGAAGACAGGTATTTTTGGAAGTGTTTTTTTGGAATCTTATGTATTTTAAATGCTCTATTCTTGAAAATGTGCTAAATTTAAAAAGTTTTAATTTCGAAAATTTAATACAAGACTAGATGCCAAATTTAATGGAATACGATATTTACATAAAGCAAATGCTAACTCTTTGGTTTTACTTACTTTTTTCAATTTGTTCTCAAATAGAAAACGCAGCAATTCCTGTTCTTCATTACCCAGCTTGCTAAGAGGTAGTGATTCAAGAAGTTCTTTTTCTTAAAAATGGTAAGAAAAAAAAGAATATCCTCATAATATTTATAGAGGGAAAAAAGCCAACAACTAAAAATATTATTCTATAGTTCTTGGTCTAAGTAAATCAAACTCAAAAGAGAACATAAGAAGATCAAAATGTGCTACAGAAGCTGACACAGCAGTTCCAGGCCTGAAGATGGGAATCATCTGGTAGGTGGAGGCCACTCTTCTAGGGCTGAAGCCAGGTCCCAGGTGGCTCTTGTCACCTAAGAACCACCAGTCTCTGCACTCCTGACGCTGCGGGGATCTTGCTCTGCTGGGGACGGGGGAGCCCGTGCACTGCAGGTGCTAAGCAGGACCTCTGGCCGCCAGCCGCTAGATAGCAGCAGCAACCTCTCAGCCTCCCTCCCTGACCCTCAGCTGTGACAAACAATGTCTCCAGACATTGCCAAATGTTCCCGGGGGTTGGGGGGTGGCAAAATCACCCTGGTTGGCTGAGAACCCCTGCACTAGCCTAAAATACGCTAGAATCCCATTAATTCAACCGCTCTATTTTCTGTTTCCCTTCTTTACCCACCTCACATTACTGCCAACATACTTGGGACTGTGATTCTCAGTGCCTGTGGTACATTAGGATCACCTGGGAGCTTTAAACCATCTGATAGGATCTCACCCCGAGACACCCACTCAACTGCTCTGGAGTTGGGAACTGGACATGGACGTTTCTCAATTTTCCCAAGGATTTAAAGAGCAACACGGTTGAGAATCACTGAATGAGATACTGAAATCCTGGTTTATACTATCTCAATCACTTCTCAAAAAGATGGTCTCTTCCTATTACAATCCCTGGATTCGGACAGCACAAGGCACCGTACAATACTGCATTCTGCAATGTGCTTTACATTTGAAGACTAAGAAAGTCAGTAGGTCTATTTAAACCCGTACATGGCCTGCTGTTGACTTAGAAGATTTCAGAGGCAAAAAATCCAAACAATATTAATTTTGCTAAACATAAAACACCTGAGTTTCCAAACCTTCTTGTGCTGTCAACATGTGGTGTGATGTTAGAAGATCAAATGCTTCAAAACAGTAGACATCAAGCTTCAAAGCTTCTTTGTAGCTGTAGGTAGCCAGAGTTCGGTTATCTAGAGCATCATAGATTTTCCCACGTAGAAGACAAATAGAACTCTTTATCTGTTGGAAAAATAATGAGTCGCATATTAAGTCAGTATTTTTAAACTTTTTTCTTTTTTCCTTAGAGGCAGAGTCTCACTCTGTCTCCCAGGCTGGAGTTCAGGGGTGCGATCATAGCTCACTGCAGCCTTGAACTCCTCTGATCTCAAGTGACCCTCCTACCTCAGCCTCCTGAGTAGCTAGGATTACAGGTGAACACCACCACGAACAGCTAATTCCTAAAATTTTTTGTACAGACAATCTTGCTGTGTTGCCTAGGCTGCTCTCAAACTCTTGGCCTCAAGTGATCCTCCCACTTTGGTCTCCCGAAGTGCTGAGATTACAGGCATAAGCCACCATGCCTGGCCCTTAAACTTAACTTTTGATAGAGAATTGTGTCTTAGAATACTGAGAAGTTTTTATTGCATTTAAAGGGATTTAATCACAACTCTCAAGGCATGAATAAAAACACACACACATATACACACACAAAAAAAACCAGCAAAGTTTCTTCAATTCACCTTCCCTGGGCTCTAACCGCTCTGTTCCAACACATCTTTAAAACAAAAGTCCATGTCACAGCTACTAGGTTCATTACCTGTTTTGTCCAAAACAGTGCAATGATTTAGAGATGGCAAACAGAGTGTGTATGCATGTGTATAAAACTCCAAGATTGACAGTGTGATAGGTAGACACCCCTCAAAAGGATCTTCATGAGCAGAAACTGGCAGCAATGCAACACAGTGGTCAGAGCAGTCAGCATAATGGCCTGCTGGGGCAGGACAGACCCGAGTTCAAACCCCAGCTCTGCCACTTGTAACCTTGGACAAGTGATTGAACCTCTTTTGGCCTCCATTTCCTTTCCTCGTCTGTAAAAGGGTAAAAACACTAACTTATAGAACTCTGAGGTCTAGAGATGCTACCCTCTCTGTGGTGCTAGCACACGGTAAGGTGTTCAGTGGCCATCTCACGACTACCATAAACAAGAAGATATGGAAATCTGATGCCCATTCTAGACTCTGGACCTCAAACACATAACTGAATTGAAAAATGATCCAGCAACAGGCAGCTAAAATCATTAAGGATATGAAGAAGATTCGTAAAGTAAAATTTTAGAAAAAATAATGAATTATGAGAGTCTTCAAGATAAGCAATATCCTAGGACTTGCTTTTTTTAAAAATATAATTTCACAAAATCGATAACAATCATTTCAAATAAATCACACATTTCGTGGCAGGTAAGTTAATGGATAAGAGGTCCTAAAATAATGACTGTACCAGACACTCTCATAAATGCATTTCTTAGCAGAAGAATGTGCTTCCCAACACATAAATTAATGAGTGGCCAGAAAAAAAAAAGACAAAAAAAAAAACCTAGAATGTGTAATATTCTTTTATGCTTAAAAATAACTATCTAAGGTGAAAAATAGACGAATAAAGTTCTACCAAAAATATAAAGAATAAATGGGCCAGGTGCGGTGGCTCATGCCTGCAATCCCAACATTTTGGGAAACTAAGGCAGGAGGATCACCTGAGCCCAGGAGTTTGAGACCAGCCTGGGCAACACAGTAAGACCCTGTCTCTACAAAACATTTTTAAAAAAATTAGCTGACTGTGGTTGCATGTGCTTGTAGTCCCAGCTACTCGGAAGGCTGATGTGGGAGAATCACTTGAGCTTGGGAGGTTGAGGCTGCAGTGAGCTGTGACTGTGCCACTGCACTCCAGCCTGGGCAACAAAGCAAAGACCCCGTCTTAATTAAGGAAAAAAAAAAAGATGTGGGAAAAAAGATAAATTGGTAGGTAGGTCAGATAAGGCTTACAGGGATTCTTTCTGAATAATAAAAATATTCTAAAATTGACCATGGTGAGGTTTGCAAAGCTCTGTGAATATACTAAAAGGAATCAAACCATACAGTTTAAATGGGTGAACTGCATGGCATATGAATTAAACCTCAATAAGTTTTTATTTTTTTTTTTTAAATCCAGATTAGTGATCTATAAATATCACTTAATAAGTTATTATACAATTTCTGCCAGCAAGGAATGTGCAATTTCATGGAGATATGAAGTATACAAACTGAAATACACAAAATTACATAGCAATGTACTTTGAAGCAAACAGGAACACAAAACCATTTCCTGGAAAGAAACAATGTAAGCTAATCGAAGTTTCTTGGTGTAGGTCCAAAACACTGTTGAAACACAGAAAGAAGGAGAAAAATTATTCCACTTTTAGGGAGTAGCTTAAGACATCGGAGAATGAAGATTTCAAGCCAGCCTATTTTGGATGCAGGCATCTGCAGATACAATTACAGCTTCCAACTGAGGGCTCAGAAATGTCTCAGAATCTTTTTTGGTTTTGGCGGGCAAATTAAATAAATTGGCAACCACAATTGTTTTAATATAGTAACACTCCGGTAAAAGAAGATAATGTATTTCTACCACGTAATGGGGGCAATTCTCGCTGCCGTTACTGAGGTGTGCTAACAGTACTACTTACTGAAGACTGTGACATTTCCCAGTCACTGGAGGGATCTTTGAAGCCACTTTCATCCTTCAAGTATTTTTCAAATAATCTTTTGTTGATTGGCTCTTCCATATCAAGAATATCAAGGGCCTGCTGGTGCTCTTTTGCAGCATACTATGGGGAAAACAGAAATGCCACTCATCACCCACAATTTCTTTTTTTTTTTTTTTTTTTTTTTTTGAGACGGAGTCTCGTTCTGCCGCCCAGGCTGGAGTGCAGTGGCCGGATCTCAGCTCACTGCAAGCTCCGCCTCCCGGTTTCACGCCATTCTCCTGCCTCAGCCTCCCGAGTAGTTGGGACTACAGGCGCCCACCACCGCGCCTGGCTAGTTTTTTGTATTTTTTAGTAGAGACGGGGTTTCACCATGTTAGCCTTGATGGTCTCGATCTCCTGACCTCGTGATCCGCCCGTCTCGGCCTCCCAAAGTGCTGGGATTACAGGCTTGAGCCACCGCGCCCAGCCATCACCCACAATTTCTAACACTAAACATATGATCCAGATTTTTAAAGGATAATATATATTATATCCATTACTTAAATATAAAATGTCTAAAGTAGAATTTTCTTCATGCATGTCAGCTTTTAGTAAATGAAGAATCAGTATTTTACAGCAAACAATACTAAGGAAAAGAACACTTCCTCGTGAAATACTTTACTAACCTGCTAAGCTACATCACTAAAATTCTCACACATATATAAGGGATGCATAACACTCATTTTATTCAACCAAATAAAAATGAAATTGTGAGCATACTTACATGGCACCTAGCTGCAAGGTAACGACATGCTTCATACAACTAGGAAAGAAATTAATTTGTTTAAATAGTGGTCAAAATAATACGTATTTTCACTTTCAAAGCAAGCCATAAGCATAAAATAGAGCTAATTTCATAATTTCTCGTTTTACTCTTGCAGTTAAAAAAATAAAATTCCAGTCTTGTTAAACCATATTTATTATGAACCTACTGTTTACTAGGCACCAAGGATTCAAAAAGGCCCTGCCCCAGGAGGTTACGGTAGGGAAGACATGAACTAAGCACAACAGGTAAGCATGATGAAAGGGGGTCACAGAAAGCACCAGCCAGGTGGAGAAGGAAACATCTGCAGGAGAGCAAGTGAGGCAGCGAGTAAGTGGTCAGAGGAGTGGAGCGCTGGGCAGCACTTCAAGCACTGAGTGTGAATAACTGCTGGGTGTCCAAGGAGCTCACAGCAGCCCCACGTGACTGGAGCACGTGCTCCAGGTATTGATGGTGGTGGATTAGACGCAGACTGGAGAGAAATCACGGAGGGCCTCACAGACCTACTGATGCATCTGACTTTATCCTGTAGGTAATGGGAAGTCACTGAATGACCTTGTGGGAATATAATCACATCTGTGTTTTAGGAAGACTACTCACCCCTGTAACAGTTCACAAGATGAACTGGACACAGGGAAGGTGAGCAGAGAAAAACTGTTACTGTGGAAAAGAGACAAGAAGAGAGGCTGTAACAGAACACACAAAGAATCAAAGGCCTGACACGTATGAGTGGGGAGGAAAAGGAATATCCATGATTTCACAGCTGTTTAGAAAACAGTCTTCAGAATTTAGACTAGACGGGAGATGGGGAAAAAGAAGGTGACAGATGAGGTGTAAGACATTTTCCCTTCACATTCGGTAAAAAAAATTGGGCCTACTGTGATGACTCACATCTATAATCCCAGCACTTTGGGAGACCAAGGCAGGAGGACTGCTTGAGACCAGGAGTTCAAGACTAGCCTGGGCAACATAGTGAGGCCCCGTCTCTACCAAAAAAATTTTAAAATTAGCTGGGTGTGGTGGCATGCACCTGTAGTCCCAGCTACTAGGGAGGCTGAGGCAGAAGGATCACTCGAACCCAGGAGTCTGAGGCTACAGTGAGCCACGATCATCCCACTGCACTCCTGGGTGACACAGAGACCTCAAAAAAACAAAAACAAAAACAAAGAAAAATTGCATAAATTTAAATAACTTCAACATAATGGAATATACACCTAAAACACTAATGACTTTTTTTTTTTTTTGAGATGGAGTCTCGCCCTGTTGTCCAGGCTGGAGTGCAATGTGTGACCTCAGCTCACTGCAACCTCCACCTCCAAGGTTCAAGTAATTCTCTGCCTCAGCCTCCCGAGTAGCTGGGATTACAGGTGACTGCCACCACGTCCAGCTAATTTTTGTATTTTTAGCGGAGACGGGGTTTCACCATCTTGGTTTTGAACTCCTGACCTCGCGATCCACCCGCCTTGGCTTTCCAAAGTGCTGGGATTACAAGTGTGAGCCACCGCGCTCGACCACTAATGACATTTTTTTAAAGCTCTGAAGAGCGTTACAGTTCATACCATTACTTACTTTGTCCAGTTTCCGTGACCGGAGTGCGTGGGCGGCTCTGTGATACTGTGCTGTCAGGTAAAGACACTGAGCCAGCCAATAGATGTCCTGGGGTTCCTCTGGAGGGAAAAATTCACATAAGTGGTCAGAGGTACAAGGTGAAATAGAAAAAAATTTAAGATTAATCAGAAAAACAATTAGCATTGTCACTTACCATGAGAGAGTGAAGCTACTTTATCTGCCCAAAATAGAGCACTTTGATACTGTTGCTGCATATCAAAAAAAAAAAAAAAAAAAAAAGTGGTAACTGCCCTGTTATTTCAACACTCTTAAACTGGTATCTAATATCATTATAATTCTATGTAATAAATCTACATCTCAAAACAACAATTTGTTACATCTCTATCTTATATCTCACATCGGGTGAATTTTAGTTCAATGTCACAATACAAATATTACTGTAATATCTGTGTATATACAACTCATGAAGACAATTTTTTAAAACTCACACACTGTAAAAATGTATCGCGAAACATACAAGTGAAATGCAAGTGAAACAGCAAAAACTAGTCTAACAATTCTTGTGCTATTTATATAACACTTTCAACGATCTGTTAATGGATCCCAAAGTGAATTTTAGTAGATAGAACACTATACTCAAATACCTTATATAAAACAGTTGCAGTTTTAATAACACTCAAATTTAAAAACACACAAACATAAATTAACTAAGCTTCACTGAGCATGGGGAAGAACTCGCCTCCTCCAAGTCTAACAAAAATTAAGGAGCCAACAATGAGAACCAGTCACCCAGTGACCTACGGCTAGCTTTAGTCCCTGTTCTGCTCCTCGGTCCTCAGCCTTCTACAGTCTCTGCCTCAGTTCCCCTGGAGGCAAGCCAGGACCACTGCTGCCAGCCCGAGGCAGGAGGAATGGCAACGGGATGGTTACAAATATGCTCAATACCGGAGTCTCCGTCTGGAAACCAGGCCTGTCATGTTCCTCACTACGATCACAAAACACTGAATTCAGCTGACTTATGGTAAACAAAAACACTGCCCTCCAAATGGACTGCGAACATGTGGCCACGTCATTTAGCACCCAATTCCGAAAATTCTGCATTACCATGGCTTTTCTTTCCCTTCCTTTCCAATTTCCTGAAAGAGCAAGCATTTCAACAAAAAATAAACGACATTATGGATAAAACTGATGCTGCTGATTCTCGAAGACACTTCTTTCCTTTAAACACTGTTATTCACTCAAAGGTAGTGCAGGGAACACAGACATAGTTAACGAGAATTTTTAAAGTACTGATTTCAGACAACAGGCTTCTGCACATCTTTATTCACTTAAATTCAGTCCAATAAAAATTACAACTAAACCTCTCAAAAATGTTTTATTCGCTAGCCCTGCAACTTTCCTTCAAAAATTGTCCTTCAACTTGCACTGAATAGTCGGTGTTTCTTGGGCACCTCCCCAGGCGCAGAACGAGGCTCAGACCCGAGTGAGGCGCCCCCTGCGCTCCGGGGCCTCCACTCCCCAGGCTGTGAAGCGGCAGGGGCCGCTCCCTTCGGGGTAAGGCGGAGACAGCGCTGCTGGTCCCACATGAAGGCCCAGGGCCGGTCCAGTCCTTCCCCACCAAGAGCCCTGACGGCAGTCACCCCAGCCCCACGCCACGCGGAAATGGACCCGGCGCGGCCTGCCCGGGCCCCGCACTCCCAGTCCGGGCCGCCCACCTGGTCGAGGTACTGCCGGACGCGCTTCCGCAGCCGCTCTAGGTTCATGGCCGCGCGGGCCCGGCCTCACGCCGCACTCCGCCGCCCGGCGCGCGCCTCCTGCCCACTCCGCGCCACGCCCCGTGCCCGTGCCCGTGCCCGCGCCCGCCGCCGCCGCCGCCCCAGAACTCGAAGGCCGCAGACCCGCACCTCCGCCCAGTCCCGCTGCGCCGCCCAGGCTCTTCCGCTCCAGACAGGCCCCGCCCCGGAATTCCCCAGCAAACGAGTCCCATCTGGCGCGGGAAACCGGCCCTGAGTTGCTGGTTCCGATGCCTCTCCTGGCACGTGGGCTTCTGGCCGCCGTGGGGCGAGAGCGCGGCCTCCCCGGAATCACTGCGGCGCGTTTGGGCATTGGCGAGAGACTCAGGAGGGCTCGGGGCCGGACCACCCACCCGGGCAAAAAGCAGGTGGCTGAGCAATGGAAAGTGGGGCTTAGGTGAGCCTTCCTTCCCCAGAATGTAGTCAACATTTTAAAAACAAGAGCAACGCACTCTCATTACCAAAAAAAAAAAAAAAAAAAATGTGTGCACAAACAGCAAAGGAAGTCAAAAGACAACCTAGGAAAAATTGGAAACCTATCACAAAATGCGAATTTCCTTATAACGTAGAGCCAGTATTCCCTTTACATATATGTAATAAGTAACTGGGAAGAGATCAATGGTTCAGGAGAAAGACAAAAAACAGTTCACAGGGAAAGAAATGCAAATAGATTTTAACATACGAAAGAAAGCAACTTAGGTTGTTTATCAAGAATTTACATTAAAACAACATAAGCTATTGACTGACTATAGATTTTTCTTTGTCTCACAGACTCCAGAAACGTGAAAATAATGGGTGACGCAGCAGTAAGGAACAAAATGCCTTAAACAATTGCCCCCGTGGCATGGGGAGCAGTGACTGAAGTGAGTCTCACGCTCACGTCCTGATAAATTTTGCATCCTTCAAATAGTTCAGACTGCTCTGAGCTATTTTTCTTTCCTCAAAACCTTCCATCATTGTATTTCCTCTACCACACTTACTAACTGGTTAAACTGATAGTGCTCACAAATATTGTGTATTACCTCACATGACAAAATGGACTTTGTAAGAGGTGATTAAGTTAAGATGGGTTGTGTGGCTGGGTGTAATGTAATCACAAGAGTTCTTACACATGAAAGTGGGCAGCAGGGGTGAGAGTCAGAGAGACTGAAAGATGCTGCTGCTGGCTTTAAAGATAGGAAGGAAGGAGGAGAAGGAGGGAAGGGAAGGGAGGGGAGGGGAGGGGGAAGGTAGGTAGATGAGCCGGGAGTGCAGGTGGCCTCCAGAAGCTGAGAAAGGCCAGGACTGGATTCTCACGTAGATGCTCCGGGAGCACAGCACTGCTGATGCCTTGATATCCTGCAGAGACCATTTCAGGTAGTGATCAGAGGTTAGCAAACAAAATTAGAGCTCTGCCAAATATGTACATGCCTGAGGCTGGTTTGTCTAACAGAATGTTCTGTTAATTTTCCTCTCCTTACATTCTCTCCCAGTATTTGCCCTTGTTAAAGAAAATAAAATTTCAGGACCCTCTAAATTTACTACAAGGGGAAGTTAAGCCCTGGAGACTGAGTCACAGAGCATGTTTGCAATTCTGCAATACTGAGTTTTGTGAAATTGAGTGTGTAAAAATCTGTGTTTTGTGGTTTTAAAAGATAATTCCTTCCTTAAACTAGTTCCTGAAATATGGTCAGGAAAACAAGACTTGGATTTTCAGTATGACCAGAATATTAAATATGCCAAGTGGTTTCTCAAGAATTTAAATGACTCTGAAAGGAAGAGAGAACAATCACCCTTCTCACTGATTAGTGAGGTGGTATTGTCGCCACACGAGAGCAGTTTACAAAGTTAGAGAATTCTGTTGGCTGAAACTGCAAAATGTTGAAGCTTTGAAAGAGCAAAAGCCACGATTAAGAAGTCAATGATTGGCAAATATGTCTTTGTTGTCATTTTACAAAGACAGTTCTAGGGTTCAGAATTAACATCTATCCAAACGTCAAATCTCGATCTACCTTGCGTTTCTCCACATCCTGCAGCTGCAGGTCTGCTCCGGTGCTGCCTTGGAGACCTCCAGGTCCACTTGGACCCCACAGACAGGGGCTGTAAGCGTCGCCTGCAGAGTTGGGCAGAGGAAGTTCAGAGCTTCCCCGCCGGGACATGAGCACCCCACTAACACTCTTAAAAAGAAAAACCTTCTGGGTTAATACCTTTTTTTTGAATTAACCTCCATCCAGGTAAAAAATGATTGATAAGTAAATGTTTGTTAATTAAAATTGAGGCTTTCTGTTGGCTTAGAAATGTTAAGCTTTGTGGCACTTACTGATGTGGAAAGTAAGACCCAGCGAGGGTAACTTACCTAACCGAGGTCCCAAAGCTGCAACTAAAACCAAGTCCCTGAGCTGACAATGGCCTCTTGGGTGTCGTACCCATTCGTGAATATACCTGGGGTTTTAAGGCAAAAGCAGGCTGTGGGGACACCGAGAACATCAGCCTGGGGTTTGCAGCTTCCCCCCTCTCCCTGCCTCTTCAGAGACGATGCCCTCTGGGTGGCAGTGATCGAGTTCTGCCAGTGTGGGGAAGCTCTGCGGGGTGAAGGGAAGCCTGGAGAGGAATCTGCCGGGCTCCGCGTCGCCAGCATCACCTCCTGAAACTGCAGTAAAAGGACTGGGAGGCTACGAGAAGCAAGCTGAGCCACCCGGACAGAGCATCCTGAGGTGCCGGACGCCTTTTCTTCCTAGCATCCTGTCCCACCACCTGCAGGACACAGCAGCACTAGTCATCCTGCACAGGCTCCCTCTGCAGCTTCTCAAAGACTGCTGTCCGCAGACATGGGCCCAGCCCTGCGGACATGAGGGTAACAGCCAATTCAGAAATGTTGTGATCTCTAGCTGGTTATCTGATTATCTTTCTCACTATTAAATTAACTGAATAATGCCCTCATTTTTTGTTAGGTGGATATGAACTTTGTCATGAGCCATGAAAGTGTTCACTGATCTCAATTTTGATGTCAAATTTGGGAAAGCACTTTCTAGTACAAGTTGTTCTTCTGATTGACTCATTCACACGTGCTTTGGTCTCCTGTGCCAGTGTTCTGCCAGGAGCGGGTGATGGAGTGCAGATTGTGGAGGGCCCTGCGAACACAGGCTTGATGTCTGTGGAGGCCACAGTGGCAGTCCTCAAAGGGATGCCAAAATGGAACTGAAGGATGGGTTGGCCCAGTGGATAGGGGAGGGAGTGGGGGCGGGAGAAGGCCCAGGGCATTCAGGGAATGCAGAGAACCTCGTCTGGCTGGAACGCAGTGACTTAGGGCCCGTAAGATGAATGAGGAAAAGCTCCCTACAGTGATATGTGAAAAAAAACTCCCTCTGGATAATCTACAATGCTTACAGGTGTTGTTCAGTGCCAAAAATATTTTATTAACACACAGTTTGCTTATGCCAAGACGAATTATCATTATCGCCTGAAACATAGTGCTGAGGATAATTTTTTAAAATGACAGCAGTAGTTCACTGAAAAAAGCATGAAATCATCTAATCTGGAGATAGACACACACCACACACACACACCACACACTGGTGCACACCCCCCCACACTACACACCGCACACTAGTCCACATACACCACACACAACATACCACACACCACATACTAGTACAAACCCAACAGACATACTCCACACAACATACCACACACATACCCCACAGACACATCACACACCACACACTAGTGCACACAACACAGACCACACACACACACTACAGCCCCCCCGCCCAACACCACACAAGTAACTATGCTTATGAACTGCTGATTCCAGTGAATGTGGCACTTGGTGATTGGTGACATTCTTCTTGATCAGTCCTCCTTATTCTGGGTTACTTTGTATGTATTGAGAATTGGACATTATTTTGCCACAACTTATGATTTGATGAAAACATGGGGAAAAACATGAGAAAGCGTGATGGGGTGTTGGAATTGTGGGCTCCTTAAATTTTCCCCTCAGCCTCGTAGAAAATGAGAAAATCTCCAAGTGTCTGGTTAATTTGCCCGGGTACTTCAGTCAGCGGCATCTTTTTTATTTGTTTTTGAGACAAGATCTCCCTCAGTCACCCAGGCTGGAGTGTGTTGGTGGGATCTCTGCTCACTGCAGCCTAAACCTCCCAGGCTCAAGCAATCCTCCCATCTCAGCCTCCTGAGTAGCTGGGACCATAGGCACCACCACACCCGGCTAGTTTTTGTATGTTTTCTAGAGATAGGGTCTCACTGTGTTGCTTAGGCTGGTCTTGAATTTCCAGACTCAAGCAATCCGCCCCGTCCCCCACCACCCCCCGCCCGTATCAGCCTCCTAAGGTGCTGACAGGTGTGAGCCACTGCAGGCCGCATCTACTTCACAGGACGTCCATTCTGGAGATTGCCGCTAGTGGGCACCATTTCTCCATGCGTCCATGGGCTTTTCTCTAAGGTCCTTGTTAGGCGATGGCTGCTGGCCTGGGGCATTTCATTTTTTGAAAGTCTCTCGCCAGACACCCACTTATGCAGGCGAGGGACTCTGAAAGTTGTCTCGGGGCCCAGATCACAGAATCTGAGAGGCAGTGGGGTTTTACAGATGGATTCCCTAAGGGTTCAGTTTAAGGTGTTCTTTCCATTTCGCCACTGTTCTGAGGGTCAGTACAATTTGTGGTTCCCCTTCCCCAACCTGTGGGTTACATAAAAACTAAATCTGGTCTTTAAAGAACTATTTATTGTCTACGGAGTTTTAGGACATTATAGTTACTGTTGAGGAGAGAAGACAATTAAACAAATACCTGTACAAGAAAAGTCCTAGTTGGTAAATACTGAGAGCTTTACAGCTGCGTGAACAGAATGACATTTTACGAGTGGCTCCAGCCCAGTGTGGCACATCTCTGGACCTGAAAACAAGCTCAGTGTAACATGGGACAGACGTCACACTCCGCCGCCTGTGTCAGTCTTGCTGGTTTTAATAAAGTTTCAACGTGTGTTTCCTGACCAGACCCATGTGCTGAACCCAGCTGTAGTTCAGCGGAGTTTGCCTTCTCTGCTAAGCAAGTCTGACCTCCAGGCTTGGCAACCATTTCTGGAACAGAGACGTTTCACAGTGTTAGCACCCGAAGGGCCTGGACTCCATCAGCTGCCCAGGTCGCATTTCTAGAACATTCCCTCACATCTGGAGCTCTATCCACATAGCAACCAGAGGGGCTGACATGCACCCTAAGGCCAAAGACATCGCCCTTTTATAGTGGCCTCCTTCTTCTCTGAGACAGAGGAGGTCTGGGAGTCCTGAGAGTGGCCTTGTGTGACCCTTCTGGTGGCGCTGACTGATTTGGCAGCAGGGAATAGTGTGGCAATCAAACCCGGCAGAGCCACGGCCAAAGGGCTGCGATGTCCAGCAGGCCCATGTCCTACTGACCTGGAGAAAACACACAGCAGCCACTGCTGTATCGACTTTGGCTTCACCATTGCAGGGTGGGGATGGGAGTGAGGCAGAGGCGGCGCTCAGGGCTCAGAATGAAGGAGGCTCCTCAGGTGAGCCCTGCACACCCGAGGGCAACACCTTCCTGTTCTGCAGGAGGCACTCCCTTCCCTCACCCCAGTACCAGCCTGGGCCACGCCTGCAAGTCTTCTTCCTCCTCCTCTTTCTCCTTGTCTATCCTCCCCCGTCCCCTCCCCTCCTCATTTATCCTCCCTACTCCTCATCTCCTTCCCCTCCCTTTCCCCCTCCCCCTTCACTTCTCCTCCCCTCCCCAGCCCTTCCCCCTCCCCCTCCCCACCCATTCCCCACTCTTCCCCCTCCCTCGTCTGTCCTCCTCCTCCTCCCTCGTCTGTCCTCCTCCTCCTTCTGTCTCTTCCCCTCCTCTTCCACTATGGGACTACTTTTCTTCCTTCTTTCCCCTTCTCCCTTCTTCTCTCCCTCCTTTATTTTCTTCCTTTCTATATTTAACACGTTTCTTGTGTGCCCACCTCACACAGGACAGGCTTCTGTTCTCACTGCTCCATCCATTATATTTATGATGGTTTTAAAGTATTTCAAAGTTCTATAGGTTTCAATTAATTTGATACCCAGTGTAACATGGGACAGACACATCTCTGGATCTGAAAATGCGGCTGGTACTTGACCTTTTCAGGTCATCAGAGCTCGTGGGTGGCTGGTTTTTACACTAAGGCTGCTGACAGGATGCTCGTTTGCCCACTAACTCTCTGAGCCAAGTCCAGGAGGGAACAGAGCTGACATCATGGCTCTTCTGTGTAATGGGAAGATTTTATCTACTTCTTGACTGTGTGCAGCAATTTGTCAGTCTTTACGAACTGTTTGCTCTCTGGAAAGAGACAGATTGAAAAGAGAATAATGTTCTCAGGACCAAACAGCAGCCTTTCTAGTTTTGTGGTAGATCCTTTCAAGTTCATTGCATTAGGGCCTATCAGGGAGGGCTGGCAGGGCTGGCAGAGTACAACCCTTGTGGGGTGGAACAAGGTGGGGACACACAGACAGACACATTCAGAAAACGCTGCCAGAGTCAACCCTAAACTGCCACCTCAAAAAAGAGGTGCAAATTCGAGGCTTGCAAACCAAGAACACAATCGCTACGGAGAGGCCATTTTTCCACCAAGTTTAGCGCAGACGTGGACTGTTCGTGGACGTCCTGTGCCCGGTTGGGCTTCACGACAGAGAGGGCTGGGGCCACCTGGAGAGGTCATGGCTGCAGTGGGCAGAGGCTGAGCACCCCCAGCCCGATGCAGGCATCTCAGGCTCCAGCACCACCTGCCGCACAGGAGAGACTTCAAGAAGTCCACTCGGGGGATCAGCAGGAGGCCCAGAATCCACATCCAGGCCTGTCTGACCCTACAGTCTGTGATTTTAAACACTGTCGATGGAAGGTCCACCCTAAGGAGTGCTGGGGAACCTGGGATTGCCAGATTCCGTGTGGAGGAGCTGGAGGCAAGGCCGGCTATTCATGTCAAGTGTATTTTAAAGGGGCTTGTGCATAAAGGAATGAAATAAGGAACAAAATTAGCTGCTGCTTTTTTTTTTTTTGGTAGAGACGGGGTCTTATCATGTGGCCCAGGCTGGTCTTGAATTCCGGGGCTCATGTGACCCTCCCACCTTGGCCTCCCAAACTGCTGGGAATGTAGGTGTGTGACACCGTGCCCAGCTTGAAATTATCTTCTTATTCTCAAACAAAACAAAACAAAAATCTAAATCTATAATATGGGTTAAAAATAGCAAAGAGTACTTTGGGAGGCCGAGGCGGGCGGATCACCTGAAGTCAGGTGTTCGAGAATAGCCTGGTCAACATGGCGAAACCCCGTCTCTACTAAAAATACAAAAATTAGCTGGGAGTGGTGGTGCATGTGCCTGTAATCCCATCCATCTAAAAATAAATGCATAAATAAAATTAAAATAATAAATAAATAAATAAATAAATAGCAAGGAGAGGTTAGGGACCATGACATTTCTGAAGGGTCAGCTATCAGTTCCATGGGGCCGAGACGACATATGCAGAGTTTTGCTGAATGAAGGTGTGTGAGTCTTTTAACTCATTTTTAAAAGGCATTGCCCATGGGCTAGATGTTCATAGCTGTGGAACAGTTTAGGCAAGATCCTACCTGGGGCTGATAGAGAACATAAGCAGATCCCAAGGGCTCTCAGACATACCCTTAATGTCTCCAACCGAGACTCTCTGGGTTTTTGGTTTTTTTTTTTTTGAGATGGAGTCTCGCTCTGTTGCCCAGGTTGGAGTGCAGTGGTGCATTCTCAGCTTATTGCAAACTCCATCTCCCAGGTTCAAGCGATTCTCCTGCCTCAGCCTCCTGAGTAGCTGGGATTACAGGCGCATGCCACCACGCCCGGCTTTTTTGTATTTTTAGTAGAGATGGGGTTTCATCATGTTGGTCAGGCTGGTCTCAAACACCTGACCTCGTGATTCGCCCACCTTGGCCTCTCAAAGTGCTGGGATTACAGGCGTGACCCATGGTGCCTGGCCCTCTGGGTTCTTTTATATCTTAGGTTATGTGCTCTGGAGTCAAGCTGTAGTTTCACCATGTTGAAAAAGTTTAATGATTTATTTAGATATTTGTTAAAGGAACAATCACAGAGCTTTTAAGGTAAGTACACAAATCCACCTAGGAATTATAGACAAATCCACCACAGCTCAAAATATGGTAACAAATAACTCTTCATAGCTAAAGAAAAAAATCTAATTCAAAACCCTTAGCTCCTAATATTACTCTGCATAATTTGTTTTCAGTTATCAGTCCAAGAAGCACAGAAAATAGCTTTGCTGCATCATCTGGTCAGGCACATTGTTGAAACACCATTTTAGGAGCCGCCTCATGGGCACTTCACAGCTGCTCTGGCTGTGATAACAGTGAAGAGAGGAAGAGAGCGGGGCTGCCCTGGCCCTGGCCTCGGGCAAGGCTGATACTCCACACTGCCCTGAGACCAGTGGCTGTGTTAGCCTGGGGAAGCTCACAGTGGCCTTGTGGGTCTTCCTTGTCACCCCCTCATCACACTTGTCTTCTTTCTGGATTTGTGTTCTGAATCCTCACCCTTCCTCACTTCTCTTTTAGGGTCCAGGCTTGGCTGTGCGCTTGCTAAATTCCAGTTTCAGTTCCTGCTGGATCAAAAATACATATTTGAAACTAACACTTTATTAGGCAAGAACAAGAAACTATCAACTTACTTGGGAAATTATTTCAACTAATTGACAATTCTTTACTTAGAATTAAACATACAATCTTTTAAATAACAGCTTTATTTAGATACAATTCTACACCCCTTTATAGTGTATATTTTAGGGTGTTTTGGTATATTCAGAGTTGTGCAACTATTGTCACAGTATAATTTCAGAACATTTTCATCACATCCCCCTCCAAAAATCAAACTCCTTAGCGATCACTCCCCAATTTCCCTTCCCCCAGCCCCTGACAACCACTGATTGCTTTTTGTCTCTTTGAATGTGCCTATTCTGGTCGTTTCATATAAAAAGAATCAGACAACATGTGGCATTTAGTATCCAGCTTTTTCACTGAACATAATAATGTCTTTAAGGTTTATCTATTCTGTAACTAGTATCATTCCTTTTGATGGTAGAATAATATTCCGTTGTATGGCTATACCACGTTTTATCTGTTCATCAGGTGATAGACATTTGGGTTATTTACACCTCTCGGCCATTGTGAATTATGCTGCTGTGAACATCAGTGTATGGATTTTTGCATGAATGTATGTTTTCAAGTCTCTCGAATATAGACCTAGGAGTGGAGTTGCTGGGTGATTTGGCAACTGTTTAACTTTCTCATGAACTACCAAACTGTTTTCCAAAGTGGCTGCACCACTCTTTATCCCTACCAGCAGTCTATGAGGGTTCCAATTTCCACACATCCCTATTATAATCTGCCTTTTGATTGCAGACAAGTTAGTGGCTGTGAAGTGACATCTCACTGTAGGCTTCGTTTGCATTTACTAGTAACATTGAACATCTTCTCATATGCTTATTGGTCATTTGTATATCCTGTTGGGAGAAATCTCTATTCAAATGATCAGATAACCTTTTGTCAATTTTGTTGTTAAACATCTTTCTGAAATGCAGCAAGGTACTTTTACCCAGAATCAGTAAACTGAGCCATGTTGGCTTGTTGCTGGATGGTAAAGGGCCTTCAGGAGGAAAAAGGAAAGAAACTCAAATTTATCTTTTGCCAAGTAAGTGTGAGTCACTTTTTTTTTTTTTTTTTTTTTTTTGAGACGGAGCCTCGCTGTCACCCAGGCTGGAGTGCAGTGGTGTGATCTCAGCTCACTGCAACCTCCGCCTCCCGGGTTCAAGTGATCCTCCTGCCTCAGCCTCCTGAGTAGCTGGGACTACAGGCACATGCCACTACGCCCAACTAAGTTTGTATTTTTGGTAGAGACAGGGTTTCACCATGTTGGCCAGGATGGTCTTGATCTCTTGAAATCACGATCTGCCTGTCTCGGCCTCCTGAAGTGCTGGGATTACAAGCATGAGCCACCATGCCCAGCCAAGTGTGAGTCACTTTCACAGTCATTTTTGCAAATGCTATTCACTTAACCCTGACGCGAGGTCTAGGAGGTGGTTCCTGTCACATCTTTACAAGCGAGAATGGGGCTCCCCGAGGCTGAGCTTTTGTCTAAGATGATGGTTGGAGGCCAAGGAGCTCAAAGCCAACTCACATCCACTGTGTGTCCTGTGCCAAGCTGCACTGAGCCAGCTGATTATTTAAACAGCTAATTTTGCTCCTCCAGATCATTTGTGTTTAATTTTTGCTTCTTTCTCATGTGCAGGAGTTACTGGGGTTGGGGCACTAAATTAGAGCAATGCATACTTCCAGTTAGCTGGGGGCTCCAGGAAGTGCCAGGATGGCCAGTGGGTTTTGTTGGATAATCTTATAGAAATTCTTTACTAGAAACAGGTACAAAATTAGTATCTTCTCATTTTGGAGTTAGGGATAAATGAGGGATGACTTGAAGGGGTAAGGAGGATGGAAAATTGAAATCCTTCCTTTAAAACGCTTGAGAAATTTTGCCAGTTAATATTTAAACCAGATTGAGATATCCAGGAGACTGGCAGTGCAGCCTCCATCAGGTGAAGCTCTGGGGCAGAGGAGAGGGGCCCGGCTCTGGAGAGCTGGGCAGGGTTTCTCTGCCAGTGTCATGAATTTCTGGGACCATAAAGGTAAAGTGGTGTGTCCCATCCATGCGAGCCCAGCAAAGATCCCAGAGCAAAGATCCCGGATCCCAAAGGTCTGGCAGCTGGACAGACCACAGGGAGGTGGTCCAACAGCAGGTCAAGGCGGCCCCTGGGCCCAGGAGGGTCTTCTGAAGGCTGTGTTTCAGGTTTCTGGTCTTATAAAACTTAGCACTTTTCTTTCCTAAACCTGCAGTTTTCAAATAACTTAACTTTGTTTTTCTTTCTAAAAGGAGAAGACCTGTCCTAAAATGTGCTGTGCTCCCTCCATCTCAGCTTGATACATGGCTAGTCTGTTTCCAAGGTGGGGAAGCACCACTGAGAGACGCATTCACATTCCAGTAGTTCAAAACTGCAGACCCCATGGCAGGGAAGGGGATTGAAGACTGAGGTACCCTATGGCCCTGGGTCCGTCGCCTCCTTCCTCCCTCACACACAGGAGCCAAAGTCCCTAGGAGCTTAAAGTTGCTGCTGAGAAAGCCATCTTCTTGGGACACACAGACCACAATTCCAGCTTGAGGTTCAGAGACAATGAGTCGTTTCCCATGTTTCCCGTTTTTGTCCAGGTACAGGGAAGTGGGGGAGGGACGCCTCTGAGCCAGTGTCCTGCAAGAGCCTGCCCCTCCCCAGCTCTGTCTTGGAGCCTACACTTGAACCATGTTGCCAAAGCTGGGGACTTCAAATAAAGTGCAGTGCCTGGTCTGTGGCTGCAGAAAACTCTTTCTAGGGCTTCTGTTTTCCCTTTTTTTGTTTGACTTTATCTTAACATTGCTCTTGTGGTGGGCTTTATCTGTTTCCTGTTACATAAAGCAGGAAGAATAAGAGTCAAAGAAAGCAAATTAAGTATAAATTTGAAACATTGGTTGCAAGCACTGTCTTGACATTTGCTGAGGAATAACTCAATAGTATTAATATAAGAGGAGAAGTAAGGAAATGAAAACAAAAGAGCCAGAAATGAGAACAAACACAATATACTTATGTCAATATATAAGAATGGATAAAACTGAGTGGGGAAAGCCTCTGGGACTAGGTTAAAATGCAAAATTATGCTATTCTGTTTATGAGACAATGTAAAATAAAATGACTGAAAGATATTAAAAAGTAAAATGATGCCTGAAAACAAGCCAGGAGGAGGGCAGTGGTGACAATGTGGATGAAAACACTGAGATCCCTGGAGGAGTGTCACAGACACAGATGGGCTGGGAGAAGCACACCTGTGGTGACTTCACAAGGGCAAAGCCAGCAGAAGAGGTGGGAGGCCCTGGGAGGCTCTCATGCACGAATTCAGTCCACTAGTGAGATTCTGACTTGTGTACTTAGACCCAACATATAGGAGGGGTTGACTCTCATAACTGGAAACAAGATATGTGCGGGATTGTTAAATCTCATCCCCAAAACTTTCTGCAGGTTTGACTTTGACATAAGCCTCTGCCAAGCACCTGGGCAATTTAACTTTCCTGCCTGAGCCCAGACCACAGATGGAATTATGACATGTCACCACAATGATCTGTCATTGTGAGGGAGAAAGTGTCTCACCTGTAATTAAAGAGGGGCAGAATCAAACCAGACACTGCTTTTGGCAGTGAAATGAGCAAAGAGTACCCCTACGGGTAACCCTTCATGTTGGCGAGGACGTGGGAAAGCACTGCTACAAACCTCTGGAGAACAATTTCTGTGAAGTGTCAAGAATAGAGTTTTTGACATTGTAAACTGATTTTTAGTAACTTGCAATAAATTGAAAAAAAACTGATCTCTAACTTGCATGATACACAATTCCATAGTTTTTAAATTCCATATTTACTAAAAACGGAAAGGTAATCAAGAAAATTTACAGTATTGTAAGACAATACAGGAGAATACTTGCATAATCTTAGTGAGAGGTAGTTATTAAATTCCATATTTGCCAAAAACTGAAAGGTAATCAAGAAAACTTACAGTATTATAAGACAATACAGGAGAATACTTGCATAACCTTAGTGAGAGGTGATAATGTGGTAGCAGCCCTCACTCTTGGCGCCTCCTCAGCCTCGGCGTCCACTGTGGCAGCGCTTGAGGAGCCCTTCAGCCTGCCACTGCACTGTGGGAGCCCCCCTCTGGGCTGGCCGAGGCTGGAGCCGGCTCCCTCTGCCTGCGGGGAGATGTGGAAGGAGAGACAGGGGCGGGAACCGTAGCTGGGCGCTGGGCTCACAGGCCAGCCCGAGTTCTGGCAGGCATGGGCGTGGGCTCAGTGGGCTCAGTACTCGGAGCTGCCTGCCGGCGCCGCTGGCCCCGGGCAGTGAGGGGCTTAGCAGCTGGGCCATCAGCTGCAGAGGGTGGGTGGGCCAGATCCCCCAGCAGTGCCTGCCCTGCGCTTGACTTCTCACCGGGCCTCAGCTGCCTCCCCACTGGGCAGGGCTTGGGACCTGCAGTCTGCCATGCCCAAACCCTCCCCCAACCCCAGCGGTGGGCTCCTGGCCGCCCCCTGCTCCGCGGTGCCCCGTCCCATCAACCACCCAGGGGCTGAGGAGTGTGGGTGTATGGCATGGGACTAGCAGACAGTTCCACCCACGGCCCTGGGGCAGGATCCACTAGGTGAAGCCAGTGGGGCTCTGAGTCTAGTGGGAACTTGGAGAATTTTTACCTCTAGCTAAGGGATTGTAAATACACCAATCAGCACCCTGTGTCTACCTCAAGGTTTGTGAATACACCAATCTATACTCTGTATCTAGCTAACCTAGTGGCGACTTGGAGAACGTTTATGTCTAGCTAGAGGATTGTAAATGCACCAATCAGCACCCTGTCAAAATGGTCCAATCAGCTCTCTGTAAAATGGTCCAATCAGCTCTCTGTAAAATGGACCAGTCAGCGCTCTGTAAAATAGACCAATCAGCTCTCTGTAAAATGGACCAATCATCAGGATGTGGGTGGGGGCCAGATAAGGGAATAAAAGCAGGCTGCCCACACCAGCAGCAATTTGCTTCTGTCACTTTGTGGAGTGTGGTAAGTTAATTCTTTTACTGTTTACAATAAGTTTTGTTGCTGCTCGCTTATTGGGTCCACGCTGCTTTTAAGAGCTGTGACTCTCACCGAGAAAGTCGGCAGCCTGACTTCTGAGGTCTTGCAAGATCATGAACCCACCAGAAGAAAGAAGCTCCGGGCACATCAATGTCTGAAGGAACAAATTCCGGACACACCATCTTTAGGAACTGTAACCCTCACCGCGGGGGTCCGCGGCTTCAGTCTTGAAGTCAGCCGGACCAAGAACCCACCAGTTCTGGACACATTAGCTTGAGAGAGCCCTTTCTGTGTATAGCACAAAGACGCCGTGAGGGAAATTATTGATGGATTTGAGTAACTTAAAATAAGTTTATGTGAATTGATAAGTAATAATGTGGAAGAAATACTTATGACATTGACAATAGAAAAAAGGTAAATACAGATAATATAGTTACTGTAGATTAATAACTAAAAGGAACATACGCTAAGAATTTGGTCAAAAGCTATGAAACAGACAATTCATACAGGAAGAAATCAGATGGTCCAAAATTAAAAAATATATTTACTATCCAGGGTTGGCAAAATTACGAGGAGACAGATACTCTGGGACCACTTTAAGCAGAGGTGAAAATCGCTAGACTGGGGGGGGCAATTTGGTGGTATCCATTGAAAACCTAAATGTGCTTACCTTTTGTTTTCACAATTTTACTTCTAGGAACATAAGTTACAGCATAATTTTGTGTAAAGATACATGTGGGTTAAGATCATAGTTTCAACTTGGAATAGCGAAAAACGGAAAACAACCTAAATTTCAATAATTGGAGGACTGCTTAAGGCAAATCTGTACAAAATATTTTGTAACTGCTCAAAGGAATGAAGAAGCCTTTCATGTATGGAGTGAAACTTTGTATGATACATTATTGAGTGAAATGAGCAATTTACAGAAAACTACATAGGCTAGGACCACATTTTTATTCAAACAAATATGGTGGGGCGCAGTGACTCACGCCTATAGTCCCAGCTGTTGAGGAGGCTGAGGCAGGAGAATCACTTGAACTCAGGTGGCAGAGGTTGCAGTGAGCTGAGATCGCGCCACTGCACTCCAGCCTGGGTGACAGAGCGAGACTCCATCTCAAAGAAAAAACAATCAAAACCTCGAATATGTGTACTTGACAAATAAAAATAAAAGTTCATGTGAGTTGCTGACAGTGATTACTGTCAGGGGCTGCCATCCAAGAGAAGACTCCCATGTTCCTTACATCCTCTATACTGTTTGACATCTTACGGTTTACAAAAAGCAAGTATTAGCTTTGTAGTTGAAAGATTTGAGCAAATTTGATTGGACAGGATATGTTCAAATTTTCAATGTAAATTGCAAAGCAAACTAGATTTTCTGAACGCCTTCGGAGTTAGTAGTTGTTTAACGATCATGTGTCTTTGCACAGGTACTTGTTCTCTTCACTCTTCGGGATTCTGTAAGAGGTGTCTAGCAAGCAGCAGAGCTTACAATGTTCTACTAGGCATGGAAGGAAGCACTGCAAAGCTGACAGTGCAAATACCAGTGGAAACTGCAGGGGCCAAGGCAATGAGGTGCTACTTCAACTAGCTGCGCAGGGATAGAGCCTGTGGTCCTAGAACTTGTCCAGGGGTCGGATCTGTGGTTCTGAAGCTTGTTCAGGGTTAGGGTTAGGAGCTTGTCCAGGGGTGGAGTATGTAGTCCTGGAGCTTCCACAGGAGTGGGGTTCATTGTCCTGGAGCTTGTGCAGGGGTGGGGTTCCTGGTCTTGGAACTTCCACAGGGGTGGGGTCTGTGGTCCTGGAGCTTCCACAGGGGTGGGGTTCGTTGTCCTGGAGCTTCCACAAGGGTGGGGCTCATTGTCCTGGAGCTTCCACAGGGGTGGGGTTCGTTGTCCTGGAGCTTCCACAGGGGTGGGGTTCATTGTCCTGGAGCTTCCACAGGGGTGGGGTTCGTTGTCCTGGAGCTTCCATGGGGTGGGGTTCCTGGTCCTGAAACTTCCATAGGGTTGGGGTCTGTGGTCCTGGAGCTTCCATAGGGGTGAAATCCATGGTCCTGGAGCTTGTGCAGGGGTGGAGTCTGTGGTTTTGGAGCTTGTGCAGGGGTGGGGTCCATGGCCCTGGAGCATTTATTTAATCGTTGGTGTCTATGCATTTTTCCTTATGGTGGACTGGATTTTAAGGAAAGCAATCTTCCACATTATAATGTTCCACAATATAATGGTTATATATGCAGGTAAAGAGAGTGATAGAAGATTTTTAAAACTAATTAATTTGATTTATTGGGGGTATTTATAAGCAGTATAATTAATGACAACATTTAAATCTCATGGTTCTTCCTGTACAATTACAATTTTGCCAATGAGAATAAAATGAAGAGAGTTTAGAGTTTAAATTGTGGGGCAAACTCAGATTTTTAATTCCATTATGGACTCTGTGGGACAGCTGATTGAGGATCATCACAAGATTTCTCTCTTCTCCTTTTCTTTTTAATTTTTGTTTTATTTATTTACTTTGAGATGGACTCTCGATCTGTTGCCCAGGCTGGAGTGCAGTGGCAAGATCTTGGCTCACTGCAACCTCTGTGTCCTGGGTTCAAGTGATTGTCCTGCCTCAGCCTCCTGAGTAGCTGGGATTACAGTTTTGTGCCACCACGCTTGGCATTTTTTAAAATTTTTTAGTAGAGACGGGCTTTCACTTTGTTAGCCAGGATGGCCTCTTATCTCCTGACCTCGTTACCCACCAGCCTTGGCCTCCCAAAGTGCTGGGATTATAGGCATGAGCCACCACGCCTGGCCTCTTTTTTTTTTTTTTTTAAGTAGAGACAGTGGCTCACTATGTTTCCTAGGCTGGTCTCGAACCCCTCAGCTCAAGTGATCCTCCCACCTCGGCCTCCCAAAGTGCTGGGGGTTATAGGCGTGAGCTACTGCGCCTGGCCAAGCTGGTGTTAATGATGTTTTATGCATGCTATCTGGCTAGGTTATTTTCACCAAATCTTTCTCTCACAATCTACAATCAATCAGCTGAGCTTATTTTAATTTCCTCCATTTTGTGAGCAGATGCATGGTGGGTGAGGTCATCAGCTGGGTGACTGTTCTGCACCTAATGTTACTAGGATGTGACCATTTGACATATTCTTGCTGACAACTGAACAAAATGCTCTAATACGGCAAAGAATCAGTGAATACATAATTTTGATGAATCTGATGAAGTAAAATGGGAAATTTCAAATAGCTATGGATTTTAGATGAAAAAGAAGGTGCGGGTACCTTTCTGCTCGGCGCATTTGCTGTCTCCGGGGAGATTCCACACCAGCACCCAGGACTTCTCAGCCCTGCCCCAGTCTTCACACCACCTTTGAGCACCACGCCATGGTTCTGAGTGTGTGAATCCTTCCAGAACGGCCGTATTTTCTTCCGCAGTCTGTGAAGTTCCTGTTCTCTCTTCCCCCTGTGCAGACTCCGGGAAAGAGTACACACATTTTGAAATTTGGATTTTATTAAAGCGTGTGTGTTCGCAATTCCCTCGACAGGGCAGCCAACAGGCTCCGGAGCAGGAAGGGGTCCCGGGGTAGAGGGCTGCTCCTGCTTCCCACTGAACCAACATTTAAGAAACTGGTTCTCCAGGTGCTGGAGTGGGAGCTGCTGGCTCAGAGAGGAGCAAAGGGCACGCTCAGCCCCTGCGCGCTCACTTCGTACTGCGGGAGGGGCGTTTCCTATGTTACACATGGGGAAACCAAGGAGCAGAGAACCTGACGGTTGGTCCAAGGTCACACAGCTGGAAGGCGTGAAGCACAGGTCTAAAGCTGGGAGAGACTGCAGAGTGAGCTGAGGTCCCGCCAAGAGCCTGGCTCAGATCTTACCAGCTCTGTGGAATGTTGAAACTGCCCAGTGACCCAAGGAGATGCATTGATCACAGATTTTTTATTTTCCGGATACAGCTTCTCCTTGCTTTCTGGCCAATGTCCTCTCTTAGAGGAAGAGAATGGGACATATTTTGGACCTGAGTTGTAGAGCCAAAATGGGATTAAAAGCCACCACAAAGCCTCTCTAAGGAAAGAAATGGTGGTGGTGACAAAGTCTAGTTGGCTGCATGAGAACATTGACAAGCACAGAACAATGATCTAATCAGTTTTCCCTGAAAGGCAGAGGTCCCCAACCCCCGGGCCATGGACTCATACCAGTCTGTGGCCTATTAGGAACCAGGTCACACATAGGAGGTGAGTGGCAGGCGAGGGAGTGAAGCTTTATCTGTATTCACAGCCACTCCCCACTGCCGGCATTACTGCTTGAGGTCTGCCTCCTGTCAGATCAGCAGCGGCATTAGATTGTCACAGGAGTGTGAACCCTATTGTGAACTGCACATTCGAGAGCAGTGTTACATAGTCCTTTGTTGAAAATAGATTATAGACACATGGACTTATTTCTGGACTCCCATTGATTTATATGTCTATCTTTATGCCAGTGTAATGCTATCTTGATTTATTATAGCTTTCTTAGTAAGTTTGAAATAGGTGTGGAGTCCTAATTAGAAAAGAGGAGTCAGGCTGGTGGGAGCAGGGGAAAGCAAAGAGATAAAGCAGGTAAGTGACAAATCTACCTTTCTTCATGGTCCAGAACACACAGCCCTCCCGCACAAACAGCTCACAATTTTCCTGTGCTGAGCTATTACCAGACACCTGCAAGATAGCTCACTCTTCAGCATAAATGCCACCCTATAAAATGCCCAGCAAGCCTTGGTCTCCTCTAGTCAGCCTCTCTCCTATGGGCTGCCCACTGCCTCCTCAAAACATATTTCCTACTTTCTCTCATAAATCTGCCTTTCTTTACCTACAACTGTCTTGGTAAATTCATTACCCCCATGCCACTGGCCGAGTTAGCCATTGCTCCCCAGCAACAATAAGGACATGTGAGTCCTACTACTTTGATCTTCTTTTTCAGGATTGTTTTGACTAAAACAATCCATCGAATTTTAGAACCAGTATGTCAATTTCTACAGAGAAATTGGCTGGAGTTCTAATTGGGATCGTATTGAATTTGTAGATTGGGTTTGAGACAGCCAAATGCCCAGAATCTCTGCCCCATCCCACAAGTGTTTACACCAGATGCTTTTGTGCAGATGAGGGAACCTGCCCAGGGCCTTGTCTGCACATGCCCACATGCGCACTGGGGAAACGGGTGAAGCCACGGGCAGGGGAGGAGCCTGGCCTCTTCAGTTCCAGTTGAATCCCAGGCCACCACACAGCCTGGGGTTCAATTTGTGAGGTGGGAGCCTGTTAGCAGGACTCCATCTCACTTTGCTGAGTTTTTTTCTTTTCTTTTTTTCCCTTGTCGCCCTAGAAAATCCTGCTCTGCTCACCCTTCAATGTGTTCGTGTGCCTAGATTTTCCTGGTCGTGTGACAAGAACCCAGTTTTAGCTGAACTAAGGAGAAAATTCTGCAATAGTTTGTATATTGCTATCTTAATATAGCAAGACTTCTGAATCCATAAACATGGGATATTTTTCCATTTGTTTAGATCTTCAATTTTTGTGGATGACGGTTTGTGGTTTTCGGAGTATAAATTTTGTACTTCCTTTGTTTATTCCTAAGTACCTAGTCTTTTGATACTTTTGAGTATGGAATTGTTTTCTTAGTTTCCTCTTCAGATTGCTCGTTGCAATTATATAAAAATACAATTGATTTTTGTGTATTGATCTGGTATTCTGCAACCTTGTTGAACTTGTGGATTAGTTCTACAGCTTTTTAGTGCATTCCTTAAGATTTTCTATATGCGGCCAGGCGCGGTGGCTCACGCCTGTAATCCCAGCACTTTGGGAGGCCGAGGCGGGCGGATCACAAGGTCAGGAGATCGAGACCACGGTGAAACCCCGTCTCTACTAAAAAATTAGCCGGGCGCGGTTGTGGGCGCCTGTAGTCCCAGCTACTCGGGAGGCTGAGGCAGGAGAATGGCGTGAACCTGGGAGGCGGAGCTTGCAGTGAGCCGAGATCGCGCCACTGCACTCCAGCCTGGGCGACAGAGCCAGACTCCGTCTCAAAAAAAAAAAAAAAAAAAAAAAAACATTAAGTGAAAAGATTTTCTATATGCAAGATCATATCATCTGTGAATAGAAATAGCTTGCTTCTTCCTTCCCAATTTGGATGTCTTTTATTTTCATGTCCAGTGAGGCTTGCACTTTACTAAATTCTGTTGCAAATGGAACCATCCCTTTGGGAAGAGAATGGGAGCTGTTACGAGGGTCTGCTTCTTCCTCTGGGCAAAATCTCAGAGCCCTGGAGTGCGGAGTGGGGACAATGGCAATCTTCTCTCTGAGTGACACCCCAGGCTCTGTGCTCTACTGTGTGTGTGTGTTGGAGGGACACACGGTGTTCTGGGCTTGACTCTCCCAGCATGGAACCAATGCCTATGAACCAGACCAAGGAGATCTAGGCTCCTGCAGTCTTAGGAGCACCATTCCCAAGGCTGCAGGCTGAGCATCCATTCCACAAACGGGTTAGGCAGAACAAGAGCATCTCCGGTGCGGGGCCACACTCACCTGGGATTTAGTCTCAGCAACAGGCAACTGCAGACAAGATGAGAAAAGTAAGGCCCTGCCCCTTCCAGGAGGAAGGCCCTTCGACTAGGAGCTGTGGGCAGCAGAGCCCATGTGCTTGGCTGCAGCTTCTGGAGTGCATCTGCATTGCTGAGCTGGAAGCAGTCGGGAGAGAGCAGGTTTTAGCTCAAATACCAGGGACATTTGCTGTTCTTGTCGAATTATAATAGTAATAGTAGCTTTTCTTGAATAAATGTTTATTCTTAGGCTCATACAGCAGAGACTTTAAATGACTGGTTTTAAACCATTTTCAAAAGTTTTGCTGGGGAGTGGGTTGAGGGAGCTCCTCATGCAGTCATTCTGGAGGTCTTTCACGTGGGTCCCACTTGAAATCCATTTGTCATTGAGTTTTCAGTCTTGGGCAGAGGTGTTCATCTCTGATTTTCTTTTTAAATAAACTCTCATTGCAGCCTTCTTTGTAATAGCCGAAAACTGGACATCACCCAAATGCTCATCAGTAGGTGAATGGATAAACACATTGTGACAGATCCGTGCGACGGAGCACTACTCAACATTATGCTAACTGAAAGGCAGACAAAACGCAGGTACTTGATGAACCTACACACATAAAATCCAGAAACTGCAAAGGCACCCCACAGGGAACCTTTGATGGGCAGAGGGTGGTGGGTCGGGGGACCGACAGGCTCAGGGAAACCTGGGGAGTGATGAATGTGTTTACTGTCTTCACTGGGGCGCTGGTGCCATGGGTGTATCATACGACAAACCTATCACATACACTTCGAAATGTGTTTACTATATGCTACTCGCATCTCAATAAAGACATGAAAAATGAAATCAGGAGTGAAAGTCCAATTGTTGACTTTATAGTTCCTCTCATGTTGAGTTTTATTACTGGCTGGCCAGCTAGCTAGATATATTTATTCCATCAACCAACTGGTCTGCAGTGCTCCAGAAGCAGCTGAGACTCCCCTGAAAACGAACTGTTTCTCTCCAGCATTGTGCATTAACTTGGCAAGTGTCCTTTGTTAAAGAATGGAGTCAACTGAGGCATGACGGAGACAATGGAGATGATAGAGATGATGGAGTGACGGGATGATGGAGTGATGGAATGATGGAGATGATGGAGCGATGGAGTGATGGAGATGATGGAGATGATGGAATGATGGAGATGTTGATGATGGATTATGGAGTGATGGAGTGAGTAGTGATGGAGATGATGGAGTAATGGAGACAATGGAGATGATGGAGATGATGGTGTGATGGGGTGATGAAGATGATGGAGTAATGGAGATGATGGAGATGAGGGTGGGGTGGAGATGATGGAGTGATGGAGATGATGGAGCAATGGAGACGATGACATAATGGAGTGGTGGAGATGATGGAGTGATGGAGATGATGGAGTATGGAGTGATGGAGATGATGGAGCAATGGAGACGATGACATAATGGAGTGGTGAAGATGATGGAGATGATGGAGTGATGGAGATAATGGAGTACGGAGTGATGGAGTGATGGAGTGGGTAGTGATGGAGATGATGGAGTGACGGAGACAATGGAGATGATGGAGTGATGGAGATGATGGAGATGATGGTGTGATGGAGATGATGGTGTGATGGAGTGATGGAGATGATGGAGTGATGGAGATAATGGAGTGATAGAGATGATGGAGATGGTGGAGTCATGGAGATGATGGAGTATGGAGTGATGGAGATGATGGAGTGAAGAAGATGATGGAGTGATGGAGTGACGGAGACAATGGAGATGATGGAATGATGGAGATGGTGATGATGGATTATGGAGTGATGGAGTGATGGAGATAATTGAGATGATGGTGTGAGGGAGTGATGGAGATTATGGAATGATGGAGATGATGGAGTGATGGAGATGATGGAGATGATGGTGTGATGGAGTGATGGAGATGATGGAATGATGGAGATGATGAAGGCGATGATGGAGTGATGAAGATGATGGAGATGATGGAATGATGGAGTGATGGAGATAATAGGGAGGAAGGTATGATGGAGTGATGGAGATGATGGAATTATGGAGATGATGGAGTGAGGGAGATGATGGAATGATGGAGATGATAGAGATGATGGAGTGATGGAGATGCTGGAGCTGATGGAGGTGATGGAGTGATGGAGATAATGGAGTGATGGAGTATGGAGTGATGGAGATGATGGAGTATGGAGTGATGGAGTGAGCAGTGATGGAGATGATGGAGTGATGGAGACAATGGAGATGATGGAGATGATGGTGTGATGGGGTGATGGAGATGATGGTGCGATGGGGTGATGGAGATGATGGTGTGATGGAGTGATAAAGATGATGGAATGATGGAGTGATGGAGATGATAGAGATGATGGAGATGATAGAGATGATAGAGTGATGGAGTGATATAGTGATGGAGACAATGGAGTGATGGAGTGATGGAGATGATGGAGTGATAGAGATGATGGAGATGATGGAGTGATGGAGATGATGGAGTGATAGAGATGATGGAGTGATGGAGATGATGGAGATGAGGGTGGGGTGGAGATGATGGAGTGATGGAGTGATGGAGATGATGGAGATGATGGTATGATAGAGATGATGGAGTGATGGAGATGATGGAGTGATAGAGATGATGGAGTGATGGAGATGATGGAGATGAGGGTGGGGTGGAGATGATGGAGTGATGGAGTGATGGAGATGATGGAGATGATGGTATGATAGAGATGATGGAGTGATGGAGATGATGGAGTGATGGAGATGATGGAGATGAGGGTGGGGTGGAGATGATGGAGTGATGGAGATGATGGAGTGATAGAGATGATGGAGTGATGGAGATGATGGAGTGATGGAGATGATGGAGATGAGGGTGGGGTGGAGATGATGGAGTGATGGAGATGATGGAGTGATAGAGATGATGGAGTGATGGAGATGATGGAGTGATGGAGATGAGATGATGGAGTGATGGAGTGATATAGTGATGGAGACAATGGAGTTATGGAGTGATGGAGATGATGGAGTGATAGAGATGATGGAGTGATGGAGATGATGGAGTGATGGAGATGATGGAGGGATAGAGATGATGGAGTGATGGAGATGATGGAGATGAGGGTGGGGTGGAGATGATGGAGTGATGGAGATGATGGAGCAATGGAGACGATGACATAATGGAGTGGTGGAGATGATGGAGTGATGGAGATGATGGAGTGATGGAGATGATGGAGATGAGGGTGGGGTGGAGATGATGGAGTGATGGAGATGATGGTGTGATGGAGTGATGGAGATGATGGAGTGATAGAGATGATGGAGTGATGGAGATGATGGAGATGATGGAGTGATGGAGATGATGGAGTGATAGAGATGATGGAGTGATGGAGATGATGGAGATGAGGGTTGGGTGGAGATGATGGAGTGATGGAGATGATGGAGTGATGGAGATGATGGAGATGATGGTGTGATAGAGATGATGGAGTGATGGAGATGATGGAGATGAGGGTGGGGTGGAGATGATGGAGTGATGGAGATGATGGTGTGATGGAGTGATGGAGATGATGCAGTGATGGAGATGATGGTGTGATGGAGTGATGGAGATGATGGAGTGATGGAGATGGTGGAGATGAGGGTGTGATGGAGATGATGGAATGGTGGAGATGATGGAGTGATGGAGATGGTGGAGATGAGGGTGTGATGGAGTGATGGAGATGATAGAGTGATGGAGTATGGAGTGATGGAGATGATGGAGTATGGAGTGATGGAGTGAGTAGTGATGGAGATGATGGTGTGATGGAGTGATGGAGATGATGGAGTGATGGAGTGATGGAGATGAAGAAATGATGGAAATGATAGAATGATGGAGATGATGGAGGTGATAGAGATGATGGAGTGATGGAGGATGGAGTGATGGAGTGATGGAGTGATGGAGATAATGGAGTACGGAGTGATGGAGTGAGTAGTGATGGAATGATGGAGTGATGGAATGATGGTGATGATGGAGATAGAGTGATGGAGATGATGGAGATGCTGGAGTGATGGAGATGATGGAGTGATTGAGATGATGGAGTGATGGAGACAATGGCGGCAATGGGGATGATGGAGATGATGGAGTGATGGAGACAACTGAGACAATGGAGATGATGGAGATGATGGTGTAATGGAGTGATGGAGATAATGGAGTGATGGATATAATGGAATGATGGAGTGATGGAGATGATGGAGTGATGGAGACGATGGCCATGATGGAGATGATGGAGACAATGGAGATGATGGTGTAATGGAGTGATGGAGATGGTGGAGTGATGGAGATGATGGAGATGATGGAATGATGGTGTGGTGGAGATAGTGGAGTGATGGAGACGATGGCCATGATGAAGATGATGGAGACAATGGAGATGATGGTGTAATGGAGTGATGGAGATGATGAAGATGATGGAGACAATGGAGATGATGGTGTAATGGAGTGATGGAGATGGTAGACTGATGGAGATGCTGGAGTGATAGAGATGATGGAATGATGGTGTGGTGGAGATGATGGAGTGATGCCTCTAGGCTCTCAGAAATCTGCTTTGATCCTAGACTAGACCCTAAATTAAGTGTGTGGGAAGAATAGATATTTTTAGACTCATATGGACTCAGAAAGTTTAGCCCCTGTATGGTTTCTTCAGAGCAAGTTGGCTGAATTCTCACTATCATAGTCGGAAGTCTGGCACAGACCCTATCTAAAATTAGTGAGTAGAGAGTGGTGTAAGAACAGGAGGTTGGAAATGCCTGACCAGAGGAAATAGTTGACGTGGTTGCCATGCGGGTAGACGTAGAGATGGTTGAGGCCAGCACTGCCACCTCCCAACACAAACCCTTGGCGTTTTTAACCAAATGCACATGTTGTGCTTTCAGTGTTGCTTTTGGCAGGAGGGTACGCGGAGCTTTCTGAGTACTGACCCCGTTCCCCCTCACACTTGCCTTTTGTTCTCTGAGCTGCCGGCCTCAGGTGGTCCGTGTCTTGTTTGAGTGAGGGAGGCTGCCCGGTTCCTGCTACAAGCGTCTCTGGTTGGCATTGCTGCTGCCTGTGTGACTTCCTGTCTGGTAGCTGTCTGGAGGTTTGCCACCGGCAGCAAGAAGCCCAGGCCCCTCCGATTCTGCTCCAATTAGGCCTAACCCGAGGGGCCTGGCAGCAGCACCATTTTCCCCATTGAGTCTCGACCAGAAGGACAACGGGTGGGCTGTTACTTGCTTTCCAACAAACAGGTGGGGAGGAAGAAAACCTTTTCCTTTACTCACTTATGTTTTTTAGTAACTAGAGTCCTGCAAATTGAACTGGCAAAAGTAGATTAACAGGAGAAAAAGCGTTACTTCATACGCATGTGGGGGCTTCACGAAATGAAACAAAAACCCCACAGAGGCAGTCAGACCAGAGGCTTATTCACGATTTTAACAAAAGGCGATACGCTTGTGAAGTGATGAGCTAAAGGAAAAGGGTGTTCGGTTCCTAGGGAGGTAAACTGTGAGACGGGAATGGCGTGGCGAAACAACGGAAGCCAGGATTATTTTTGTGCGGGTCCTTGCGTGGAGCTCTCTCAGTGCTGTGTGGGGGCTGATGGGAGCCTAGAACCCTCGTCAGTGATGATGACTATTCTGCCCTTCCCAGGACGAGAGACAGGAGGGGACTCCTTCACAAAGCGACATTTATGCCATGTTTTTAGGCAAATAAGGGCAGGGTAGAGGGCCTTCTCTGCAGCTGCTGTTTCTCAAGCGCCCTCAGCTCAAAACGATCTTACACCAAAGCGGCTTGGTGCGGGGTTGCGCGTTACAATCCCTTCACACCCCGTATGAACCTATTCAGCCAGGCGAGGGCGGTGTCTCCAAGCACGGACCATGGCCCGGGCAAAGAGCTGGAGCCTAGGACGGTCACACCTGTCACCCGTGGGACTGCAGTTACGTGTAGACTTGGGACTGGGGGGCAGGTTCAGACCAAGGCCTGCTACTTGCTGGTGACATCTCCTTAGGCAAGATCCTTAAATTCTCTGTAGGAAACAGCTCCAGCAATAGCATCCATTTCATGGGGTTACAGAAGAATTGAACGACTTAATACATGCTAAGTACCTGACTGTGCCTGGCGTGCAGCTAGCTGCCACCACGTGAAGCGCTTAGCACAGCACCGGACAGGGCCCTGGACGGTCAGCCGCGTGGCCGTGTTTGCTGAGGCTGCACTGACAGTCGTCAGCGGGGGGCTGCCTGCTTCACCACCGACGATGCCGTTCCTCAAGGCGGTTTTGTGCCTCTTCTTCAGAGTCAGCAGCACGTTCTCTGAAATATCCTTAAATATGGCAAATCTTTGTCTTTAAAGGTAAACTTGAATTTTATTTTTCAATACAGACCAAAGGAATTTGGAATAAAGTATTTTACAGGAAGAGAGTGATTCAGATACACAGTGGCGCTGACGCGCCGCCTGGCTGCTGCCGCGGTAAACGGGGGTGCCTCGTCTCATTCACTCGGCCCTGCCGCCTACTTGGAAGAGCGCCTGGACAACCGCCTCAGTCTCCCAGCTGTAACCTCCTCACTGTCCAGTGGGGAGCACAACACTTAATACCTCACAGGCTGATCTGCTCTGTCAGTTCGCCTCGGAACTGAGAGGCTTCCTTGGACGCTAACACGGGACTTGGGGGGCAAACTGTGCAGTTGCCCCCCTAGAATTAGATGATCTGTGTGCACATAGCACTGATGAGTGCTCTGGAAATAGCTTTTCTTATTTCTTAAAAGTTGTTTTTAAAGATAGTTCAGAAACAATGAGTGTTTTTGTTGAAATGGTGAGTTTGTGATGGTGCCCAGACTTGCCTCCACGCACCGAGCCTGCATGACCCTTCCCCCATGACTGCTGGGCCTGGCCACACGCTGCAGCATCACCAAGGGGACAGAGGCGGCCCCACGACCGCTGGGCCTGGCCACACGGTGCGGCATCACCAAGGGGACAGAGGCGGCCCTGACACCTGCAGAGACTTGGGGAGTGCTTGGAAAGGCGTTGGACATCCCCACTGTTGCGTGGGAACCTTCTGCTGCCGTGTCGACAGGCCGAGTTGGCCTCCTGAGAATGAGGGAGTGAATGGCAGAGACCTCAGGTGCCTTGGAGGCCACGTCTCTGCCAAGGCCTCGCACGTGTGAGTGAGGCCCTCTTCCACCCCAGCCCAGCCCAGGAGTCTCAACCCCGAGAACCTTCCAGCCAGCCCTCAGAATTTTGGGAAATGACGCTGCTTCCTTTACACCTCTAGGCTGGTGGTGGTTTGTTATGTAACTGATCGAGAGATTTTTAAAAAGTTAATAAATGGAGCTGAAGTTCTTCAGTGCATAAAATCCAGAAGGGGAAATGGTTCCGCATGTTGACGGTAGAAGAGAACACAGCACTGTGTAGAATTTGGAGCCAAGACCTAAAGAAGCGAAGCCTATAAAATTCATCTTTGGGCCGGGCGCGGTGGCTCAAGCCTGTAATCCCAGCACTTTGGGAGGCCGAGACGGGCGGATCACGAGGCCAGGAGATCGAGAGATGATCCCGGCTAACACGGTGAAACCCCGTCTCTACTAAAAAATACAAAAAAACTAGCCGGGCGAGGTGGCGGGCGCCTGTAGTCCCAGCTACTCGGGAGGCTGAGGCAGGAGAACGGCGTAAACCCGGGAGGCGGAGCTTGCAGTGAGCTGAGATCCGGCCACTGCACTCCAGCCTGGGTGACAGAGCAAGACTCCGTCTCAAAAAATAAATAAATAAATAAAATAAAATAAAATAAAATTCATCTTTGGCTCGAGGCGTAATGGTCCCTTAAAGTTTTAGGGTTTTGTTTGCTTGTGTGTTTTTCTTTTTGAATGACTACTCTTTGAAAATTCTTCTCTAAAAGTAGAAAACTTAATATAAAAATTCCAGATTAGGTGTTGGAGACTCATTTGTTATCTCCTCTTGTGCACATACGTCTCAGAGGAAGAAGTCTGCAATAAAAATACGAAGTTCAGCACGATTAACGTCAGCAGTTTTTCTCCATTGTAGGAGTAACAGAGACTCCAGGTAAGTGGTTCTCGAAGTGTGGTCCTCAGGTGAGGTGATCGTCCCCCTTTGCCCCAGGGCTGCTCCAGCTTCAGAACTGAAAGTCCCAGGTTGCAGGAACCCTCCTTCGCCCCTGGCAGACTGAGGGGCTGTCACCCTATTCTGGCCCCAGCAGTAAAGCATCACTTCGGAAGTGGATGAAATGTGAATTCTGGGCCCCACCACACACCCGCTAAATAGGATCTCTGGGGTTTGGGGTTAGGGTCAGGTCTGCTGGGCAGTGATGATGCAGCCAAGGGCAGGGTCTTGGGTCCAGGTTTAATCTGGGAAGGGCCTGGGAGGGACTGGGTTTAACAGAACACCCCTGGTGCCAAGCACGTGGGCAGAGCTGGAATCCCGTCAGACGGTGGGCAGACCTGCAGCCGACCACCACTCTCTGCCGAGGGGAGGGGTCCTGACAGTGCCGCGTCCCCCAGACTTGGGAATGGGCAGCCTGGTGGCTCCAGGGGACGACTTTCCAGGCTTCTCCTTTCGCTGCGGGCGTTGCCAGTGTTTCCAGCAGGTGGCACATGCTAATTGTCCCTGTTGGAAAATTCTCAGTCAAACCAGTGGTTGAGGTGGGTCCCGGAATACCAGGTGTGATACATTTGCAATGCACTTGTGGTCAAATTATGCCATCAGCAGTGGTGAAGGGAAGGTTGTAATTGTAATGAATTAGCACCTGAGCGTAGTCCCATCATTGGAAAGAGCATGGCCTTCAGCCCCAGTAACGCTGAGATTGGTAAGCAGATGTCTTTTGAGGAAAAAAAATAAAAGATGGTATTCTGAAATCCAACGCCTGTCTGTTTAATCACATTTTCACATTTACTGTGCTTTGTAGGTGATATGCCAATGTTGTCTGGTCCTGGTAAAAAATGTATGAAATACCTCCAGCTGAACAGACAAGAAAATGTGATGATTAGTGATGTACATGTGTGTGGCTGAGAATGCAAACTCTCTTGTTTTTAATTTCTTAAGGAGAAAATTTGAGACCAAGACCATGGCCCCATAAATTTGTGTGATATCCCTGTTATTTCACAGTTTCCTTACAAGAATAACTGTATCTCCTTTGTCACTTTCTGCTACCTGAGAAACCACTCTGTGTGATGTTGATGTGTGGCCATGTCCAGGTGCAGCTGCTGTGGCCTCAGAGACACAACAAATGATTACGAGCCGTTCTGAGCATGGTGGTGAGCTGCAGCCAGCAGAACACACCGAGCCCTGCCAGCAGAGGAAACTTGGTCGACCACAGCAGCCTGTGTGGACTGCGATGGAAACCATGCTGAGTCCCCACCTTACAGGTGAGAAAAGCAACATAATTTCACACGATGCCCTGGCCATGGCACCTGCTACACATGCGCTCTGGAAGCCTCAGCTGCCCTCTTCACTTCCTGCCATTATGGAAGAAAAGTTAAAATTGGAATTAGCAGTAACGGGCCGCTCAGAGTTTTGAATAAATAGTGCTGTAACTCATCCTAGTAACTTAACTGGGAACCAGGCATCTCAGCTGGTGTTGCAAAGTCATGCAGGGCTGGGGATCCCCGAGCCCTCTGAGTGAGCTGGGCCTTGCCTGTTAGCTCTGTAGACAAGGCAGGCTCCAAAGGGCAGTGTGAATGTGCTTGGAGTTTTACAAAATTCTGTGAGTGCAAAGCCTTTGGATATCTGAGTCCATCTTAAGAGCGCCTCAAGCTAATATTCACACAGTTGTGTGTCTCCATACACAGTGTAAATGCTGGCATTTAGCTTAGAGAACAAAGAAAATATGAAGTCAAAGAAGAAACAAAAGCACTATATCCTGTCAAAAATAACCAAATACTATCCAATCATTTTTAAAATTGAAAAAGTGGCTGCAGACGATGGTGATGCACGCCCAGCAAGTGGAGGAAGTCGGGGGCAGAACGTTGCTTGGGGGCTGGGTGGATTCTGGATTCTCCTTGGGGGCTTGAATAGTTGCTTCTTCTTACCTGTCTTCTCAACTCTGTGCCTTAAACCAACTTAACCATCAAAGAAAACAAATTGTATGTGCTTCCTCCCCTGGGTCTTCTTAATTGTTTGTGGAATTCTGGAAAATTCACAAGCAAGGTCGCTCCCTCTAATTTAGTGGCTCAGAAACTCATTCTAGGCTTTCCATCTTCTTGACATCAAAAACGTGCCAAAGTTTAACTTCTGTGATCTTTGATTCACTGCTTAAAACAGGTCCTGGGTATCAGGTTTAGATCTGCTGCCAAAATGGAAAATCCTGTTCTCAAACACGGTGGTGACTGTGACGCTGAAGACAGTTCTCATGGGGATCCACCTTGCGATTCTCATTTGGGTCTAATAACCTTTCTTTTGTTCAGTTCCGTGTTATTAAGTTGCTTGTTTGAATAGGCCTGTGGGTAATCTGTGTGTGTGCGTGTACGTGTGTGTCTGCAAGGGAGTTCATGCGGGGGGATATGAGGCCGGCACACATGAATGGAAGGGCTGCCCACTGGTCTCTGGGCTGTTCTGAGGCTTCAGAGCGTGACTTCCACTGCCGCCCTCCAGGGGCTCCCTCGCAGACAGCAGCAGGCAGGGGCTGCCTGGGCTGCCATGGGCCATGGCACAGACTGAGAATTCTTTCAAGGATGGTAAGTGAAGCGGGTGGGCACGGGTGAGCTGAGAGCCGGCAGCCCAGGCTCTCCCCAGAGTTCAGTCCATTCTATCTTCAGATTTGGATTCACTCCCTGTGGTTTAGAAACGAAGCTGTACGAGGTTAAAAACAAAACAAAACTAACAAAGAAAAAGCCTGATTTTCAGTTTTCAGAATGAATGAGAAGACTGCCCGGTGGAGACTGGACTGTTTTTTCTTTTTAAGTGAGTAGCTCAAGGGGAACGTCCAGGAGCCGGCCTTTGGGGGTCTCTGCCACTGCAGCGGGGGCTGTTGTGTCTGCGGAGATGCTGCGAGTTGGTGTCCGAGGGTGGCTGTGGGTTCCCACCACCGTGGGCACCACCATTTCTAGCGCCCGTTGGAGAAGTGCGTTTACCTGTGGAGCAGATTCTCGAGTACTGGGGGAAACACTGGAAGCATCGACCCTGTTCTGTTTATTACTGTTAAGTGCGATGCAGTTAGGAATGAGGTATCTTCACCCCACTGAGTCTGGGAGGTCAATGAGCAGTCACATCAATGAGCAGGCCAGGTGGTGACGCGTGTTACCTGCATGTTACTCAGGAAAATAAAGCAGTGCAGATGCAGGTAAGGGCCAGCTGTTCGACACTGTGTAGTCGAGAAAGTCTCCCTCGCAGGTGTCCGCGGGGAGAAGCACCGCCCAGATTCCTGGGGACAGAGCGTTCCTGCACAGGGAATTCCTGCCGAGAGCAGGACACAGCGTTCCTGCAGAGGGAACGTGCAAAGGCCCTGGGGAGGGAGAGACCCGTCCTGCTGAAGGGGAAGCAGGAAGGCAGAGGGTTGGAGCCAGGAGGCCTGGAGCTGCTGGGGGTGAGGCCTGAGCGGAGCCTCCACACTCGGGCTCGTGTGTGCACGATGGGGCTTTGCAGTTTGTGCCAAGGGGGACAGGAGGACAGTCCAGGCTTTTGGCAGACGCGTGACGTGGCTCCTTGTCAATCTTCACAGGGCCAGGATAACATCACAACAGGTAGATAATTCACCACCACACATTTGTAGTCTGAGGCCCTTGGACTGTATGAGCTACAACAATGAAAGATAATCCAGGCGACTGCCCCATGAACCTCTGCTGCCCCAGCTCCCACTCATGGCGTTTAGGCCAAGAAGCCCCATTGGTCCCAAGTGGCTCTCCAGCCCCTGCCCTCCCTCCTCCTGCCCGGACCGGCCCATCTATCACACGGGCTCTCCGGCCGCCTGCCTCTCTTCCTCTCCTGAGGCTGCACGGAGCTGCTTGTCTTCGTAGCTGATCACTCAGGCCCTGCTTGGTCATCCAGCCAATCATGGTGGGAGTGGCAAGAGGCAGTGGTGGCTCAGGAGAGCCTGAGAGGATGAGGGTCAGCGGTGCTGTCTTTGGGTCCATGGCTCATTAGAGATACCCTATAATTTGCAGTGTTCTTTCTCCAGGAGGAACAGAGCCCCTCTAATTATATCTGCTCTTATTGAAACCCGAAAAACGCAGGCAGAGTGACGAGAGAGTGAAACTGTGGCTACACGTACCTGACCTCCCTTGAAATATGTAAAGGGTCCTAAGGCGAGCCCTGGCTGGGGGTCCCGAGCCCATGGCTTCTCCCTCGGTGCCTTTCATGGTTGGTCCAGGGCAAACGCTTGGTGCCCATTCAACTAAAATAGGGAAGGAGATGAGCTACAGCGTCTGCAAGGACGGTGTGGGGCTGTAGCCTCTGGGGCCTTACTTAGAACCACGTGAAACACAAATGCTGGGGAGTAAAACTGCAGGAAACGAACGCGGGAACAGACACGGCTCGGAGGCAGCAGAGGGGATTGGGAGTGATTTCGTTCCAATTCCCCAATGCAGCTTTCACCGCCGCTGGGGCTGAGGTTGAAGTATGTAGCTGAACCTGTGTTGTAAGGGCAGAAGGCCCTGTCAGCCCAGTGACCGCACAGTCATGCAGGAACCTCCCCAGTCAGAGGAGGCCTTGGAGGGCAGCTCACTGCTGTCACTCAGTCCTGATCATCGGATCTCTCCCGACCCCACAAGGTTTTGAAAGGGGCAAACAGGAAGCTCTGAAGCACAAGGCCCCACAAAGACCCCACACCCCGCAAATGCCCCAGGGGCTGCTCAGGGAGGGCACAACGAGGCCCCCAGGAGTCAGCCCAGCCTCTGTGCCTTGCGTCCTGGACCTGGGTGGGCGAGTCCCCGTGTCTGGAGCCAGAACCTGCCCCCAGCCCTTCACAGAGCCACGTCTCAGGGGACCGTTCCAGGAGGGGTGTCAGTTTCCAGCTGCAGAACCTTGAAGCCCAGGCTGTGGGCAGACGGTCCTTACCTCTGGGGTGGGCATGTATTGAGAGGCAGGACCCTGTGGGGTGACAGCTCTGGACCCCGCGTTGAAGTGTGCACCGCTCCCAGCTGAGTACCCACTGGTCACACGTTGGCCCCCACAGCCTCCCTTCAGCTTCCTCACAGGAAACACGAAGGTGGTGTGGGCTGGGGAGGGAGTTGACTTGAACAGGGCATTTCAAACTGCCAGTCACAAGCAGGGGCCGAGGTTAACAAATGACTCAGGAAAAAAACGGGGTTGGGGAGGGCGTGAGACACTCCCAGGTGGGAGGAGGTGCAGGCAGCACTCCCTGCGTTCACACTTACCGTGGCTTCGTGGCAGGGATGCACTCTGAGAAATGCATGGCTGGGCGATTTCACTGTGCGGGCCTCACAGTAACTTACACACGCCTGGATGGCCGGGCCTCCTGTAGGCCTAGGCTGCACGGTGCGGCCGGCAGACCTGTGTGCAGGCTTCTGTACCGAATACCATAGGTGCCTGCAACACAGCGGTGTATGTGTGTCCAAACACATCTAACCCGCGAGAGGACAGTTAGAACATGACGCTGCAGTCCGATGGGACCACCTGCTTGACCAAAACATTGTCATGTGGTGCGCGGATGTATCTCCACCACACCACAGATGTCAGGGACCCCAGAGCATGGGTTTCTGTAATTTTATAAACTCTGTAAGCCCGTCCAGTTGAATTTTTAGTAATGGCTCTGTTTAACAACCAGCTTGCAAAATTCTTGAACACGTAATGTGTGGTCGTCATGAGCTGCCACCTTCAGCACATGCACAGATGCTCACACACGTCCTCACGCACACTCCCTCATTCACACGTGCACACATACTCACACGCGCACACCCTCACGTGCTCACACACTCACACGCGCACACACTCCCTCACACGCACACACACTCACAAGCACACACTCCCTCACACACGCACACCCTCACATGCTCACACACTCACTCAAGCACACACTCCCTCACACACGCACTCCCTCACTCACACGTGCACACACTCCCTCACACAAGCACACACTCCCTCACACGTGCTCACACACTCACACGCGCACACACTCCCTCACACGTGCACACACTCCCTCACACGTGCACACACTCCCTCACACGTGCACACACTCCCTCACTCACACGTGCACACACTCCCTGACACACACACACTCCCTCACTCACACAAGCACACGGCAGCTGCTCACGGCATCTAGTTGAGGGGCCTGACACTCGTGTAGAAGCTGAGTACACAAGTTAGTCTAAGAAGTTAGAACAGAATGTGAAACATCAGGATGCAGCCTGTCTAGTCAGGATAAACATCGTGCGTTGGGACACATTTGACCCCCTTCACGCCTGGTGCTGGTCGGCTCGGAGAGCAGTGGGGTGCCAGCCGGCTGCCCTGACAGCCACGCCTCCCGGAGGGTGGAGAGAGCCTGGTCTGCAGAAAGCCTGCTTGCTTTCTGAGGGGCACAGACACAGGTGGCCTGAAAGGGAGAAGGTCCTGGGACAGGGGGCCCAGAGGAAAGCCTGCAGTAGGAGCCAGGGTCCCGGTGCCCAGCAGCTGCCCTCGCCCTGGCTCCTCCGGCTGCAGGCGGAGACACCCATCTCGGGGCCGCCGTAAGGCTCCTGCAGTCAAACCACGAGGCAGCACCGCGCCCACAAGACTTGAGGTTTCTCCTGGCCTCAGCCTTCCTCTCATGACAACAAGGCACCAATTTCCACGAAGGGCTCTGCACTCAGGGCAGGGCTGGTAAACACGAGGTCACGCCCTTCCTGTGAGGGAGGTTCCAGTTCCCACAGCAGAGGCCTCGGGCAGGTGGGGGCTGTGGCAAGAGCAGGACCGGGCCAGGGAGCTGGTGTCCACTCCCACACAGTCCTCTTGCTTTAAACAGTTCTTTTTTGAGAGAATGGCAGATTCACACACAGTCGTAAGGAATCACACAGAGAGAGCCTGTTCCCTTTGCCCGGTTCCCCCAATAGCAGCATCTTGCAAAGCAGGGAGTGGTCACCGATGGGATCCAGTGCCCTGGGGATATGACACCAGCTGCACATACACTCGTGTGGGTGTGAGCATGTGTGCCAGTGTGTGTATGTATATGGGTGTGCGTGTGAGTCTGTCAGTGTGTGTGTGCATGTGGGTGTGCGTGTGTGTCTGTGCATGTGGGTGTGTGTGTGTCTTATGTATGTGTGCATGTGTGAGTGTGTGTGTGTGAATGGGGGTGTGCATGTGTGTGAGAGTATCAGTGAGTTTGTGTGTGAGGGAGTGTGTGAGTGAGGGAGTGTGCATGTGTGAGTGTGTCTAGACTGGGCAGTTGTGTGAGGCAGTGTGTGTGCATGTGAGTGTGCGTGTGAGTCTGTCAGTGTGTCTGTGCATGTGGGTGTGCGTGTGTCTTGTGTATGTGTGCATATGTGTGAGTGTGTGTGTATGAATGCGGGTGTGCATGTGTGTGAGAGTATCAGTGAGTTTGTGTGTGAGAGAGTGCAAGTGTGTGTGCGAGGGAGTGTGCACATGTGAGTGTGTCTAGACTGGGCAGTTGTGTGAGGCAGTGTGTGTGCATGTGAGTGTGAGAGTGTGTCTAGAGCTGGGCAGTTGTGTCCTGTGTGCAGATCCCGGTGCAGATGCTGGACATTTCCATCCCACGAGCATCTCTCTTGCTCCTTTTCCAGCCACAGCCACCCCTCGCCCCTCCCTGACCCCTGAGCGCTGACACCCACGGATCTGCTTTCCGTTTCTGTGACTTTGCTAGCTTGAGATTGTCTCCCTTCACTCAGCCCAGTTCCCCTGAGGCTCACCTGCAACACTGTGCACCCGCTCGCTCGCTGCTTTTCATGCAGTTCACCCTTTACCTGCTGGACAGCCTGAAGGTTGCCTCCAGGTTTTTGCCATCACAAATATATCTGCAGTGAACGTTTGTGTTTTTTATGCATCACGTATTTTGAAGGGCATTTTCCTCACTCTCCTAATCCACAGCCTTCCTTGTGGGTGGGAGGAGGCTGAGTCTGGGCGACTGCGGGGGCTCCCTGGGGACGGCACCCACACTTCAGCTTCTCTTCTGTGGCCCTGGTGTGGTTTATGTCTGCACAAGAGTTAGATCTGCAAATCCACCAGGGGCCCGACACACCGTGCAGTGCCAGGAGGACGGCAGAGAGGGAAAATGCCTGCCAGTGCCCTCAGGAAAAACAACCACGAGGAAAGCTACCTCTAGCCAACTGCTTCTTATCTGTTGGACACAGGACAACAGCACATGCAGCTCGGTCCCAGCACAGCCCTGCGGGCAGGCACTGCTGCAGTCCCATTTTACAGACGAAGAATTTGGGAGACAGTCTGGGGAAGTGAGTTAGCTTCACAGGAAACTATTTGAAGAAATAAAATTAATTGACACGGTGGCTCACAACTCCTAAGTGTAATGAAAGCAGCCGTGGTCATCACAGTCAAGGTGCCGGGGATTTGTGGGCTGAGCGGCCTTCAGCAGCACCCACGGCTTCCGCAGGGGGCCGTGAGCATCTCCCTCTGCTCTCCCGCCCTGCCCTGCACAACCTGGAGGTGAATTTCCTGTCCCACCCGCTGCCCCACCCCTCCCTGAAGCCGGGAGGTTGGCAACTGAGCCTGTGAGGCTCAAGGGTACCTAAGACGGACCACTTGGAGGGGAGGGCAGCTCTCCTCGGCCATCACAGCCAGAAAGTGGGCTTTGGGTCCTCCGTGCAGTGCTGCCACCGTGTCTACACCCACCGCCACCATCTACAGCCACTGCCACTGTGCCTACGCCCACTGCCACCGTGTCTACACCCACTGCCACCATGTCTACACCCACCGCCACAGTGTATACACCCACCACCACCATCTACACCCACTGCCACCGTGTCTACACCCACCACCACCATCTACACCCACTGCCACCGTGTCTACACCCACTGCCACCATCTACACCCACTGCCACCGAGTCTATACCCACCGCCACTGTCTACACCCACTGCCACCATGTCTACACCCACTGCCACCATCTAGAGCCACTGCCACCGTGTCTTCACACACCACCGTCTACACCCACTGCCACCGAGTCTATACCCACCGCCACCGTCTACAGCCACTGCCACCGTGTCTACACCCACCGCCACCATCTACACCCACCGCCACCATGTCTACACCCACCGCCACCATGTCTACACCCACCGCCACCATGTCTACACGCACCGCCACCATGTCTACACCCACCGCCACCATGTCTACACCCACCGCCACCATGTCTACACGCACCGCCACCATGTCTACACCCACCGCCACCATGTCTACACCCACCGCCACCATGTCTACACGCACCGCCACCATGTCTACACCCACCGCCACCATGTCTACACCACTGCCACCATGTCTACACCACTGCCACCATGTCTACACCCACCGCCACCATGTCTACACGCACCGCCACCATGTCTACACCCACCGCCACTGTCTACACCCACTGCCAGTGTCTACACCATTGCCACCATGTCTACACCCACTGCCACAGTGTCTACACCATTGCCACCGTGTCTACACCCACTGCCGCCGTGCGGTGCCGCCACCGTGTCTACACCTACTGCTACCCGCATCGAGGGCTCCCTTCGGTGCCTCTTTATTGCCTCACCTTTCCACACTGAGGGAGCCCCGGCCAGGGGAGAGCGGCAGAAAGACAAGCCGTCTAGCGGGCGGAGGGTGTGTGTGCCGGAGCTCAACGGCCGTGTTGTCTGTCTCTGTCATCCCAGAGGGCCTGACAGGTGGACACGGCCTGGGTCCTCAGTCAGCTTTGTTAAATAATGGCTGCTAAACAGAGCAAATACTCATTCACACAAATGCGTAACCACTGCATAAAACCGTGTGTAAATATCAATAAAACCTTGAAGGAGAAATAATCTTGGGGTTATAGTGGGAGACACAAGGGCTCAGGTTTGAGGGTTTATTACGATGTTGGATCCCTCAAGCGAACATTTCACAGAAGGAGCAGCTCTCGGTGGCTATCGATGGAATCTATTCAAGGGCAGTGTGGGGCTTTTGCCACATTCACCGCTGGGTCTCCAGACGGTCCCCTGGTTCGGATCCAGGATTCCACAGCTCCAGGGCTGTCTGTGCTCGCTTGGAGGTTGTGGCAGGCTCTGCTGTGGGAGCTGCAATGTCAGAATAGGGCCTTGACCGTAAATTCCCATCCCAAACCATGTCGACCAGGCACCCCTCTCCTTTTAAAAGACTTGAAGTCTGGTTAATTGCTCACTTCAGGGGTGTCTTCTAAAAGCAACGGAATGTTTGGCAAATGAGGGTCGAAAATAAGTTAACTTTATTATGACAAAAAAAGGTCCTTTGATAGAATGGACTTTATAATTAGCAATCAAGGCATCACACAAACCCACTCAACAGGTGACTCTATTTAAATACATGGGGTTCTATTTCACTATTAGCTCACATTGACATAGTCATTGGAATTAATCAAATAATGGCCCATATAAACTCAATTAAGGTTTGGTATTAGTGAGGCTAGGCTAGGCTTAGGTTATGCCAATGATTCCTAAATTTTATTGACTTTACACAGCGGAAGTTTATATCTCACATACACAAAGACACCTGCAGACCCAGCCGCCCTCCAGGACGGCTGCCGTCCACGACACCTGCAGACCCAGCCGCCCTCCAGGATGGCTCTCATCCAAGACACCTGCAGACCCAGCCGCCCTCCAGGACGGCCCTCATCCACGACACCTGCAGACCCAGCCGCCCTCCAGGACGGCCGCCACCCACGACACCTGCAGACCCAGCCGCCCTCCAGGACGGCCGCCACCCACGACACCTGCAGACCCAGCCGCCCTCCAGGACGGCCGCCACCCACGACACCTGCAGACCCAGCCGCCCTCCAGGACGGCCGCCACCCACGACACCTGCAGACCCAGCCGCCCTCCAGGACGGCCGCCACCCACGACACCTGCAGACCCAGCCGCCCTCCAGGACGGCCGCCACCCACGACACCTGCAGACCCAGCCGCCCTCCAGGACGGCCGCCACCCACGACACCTGCAGACCCAGCCGCCCTCCAGGACGGCCGCCACCCACGACACCTGCAGACCCAGCCGCCCTCCAGGACGGCCGCCACCCACGACACCTGCAGACCCAGCCGCCCTCCAGGACGGCCGCCACCCACGACACCTGCAGACCCAGCCGCCCTCCAGGACGGCCGCCACCCACGACACCTGCAGACCCAGCCGCCCTCCAGGACGGCCGCCACCCACGACACCTGCAGACCCAGCCGCGCTCCAGGACGGCCGCCACCCACGACACCTGCAGACCCAGCCGCCCTCCAGGACGGCCGCCACCCACGACACCTGCAGACCCAGCCGCCCTCCAGGACGGCCGCCACCCACGACACCTGCAGACCCAGCCGCCCTCCAGGACGGCCGCCACCCACGACACCTGCAGACCCAGCCGCCCTCCAGGATGGCCGCCACCCACGACACCTGCAGACCCAGCCGCCCTCCAGGATGGCCCTCATCCATGACACCTGCAGACCCAGCCGCCCTCCAGGATGGCCCTCATCCATGACACCTGCAGACCCAGTCACCCTCCAGGACGGCCGCCGTCCATGACACCTGCAGACCCAGCCACCCTCCAGGATGGCCACTGTCCGCTTGGTAACTCAGGGGTCTAGGCTGCTTCTTTCCTCTCTCTTTGTGTTTCAAGAAGATGAGAGAGAGACCGTGATGCTCCATGGTAAGGCCCAGCTGGGCCTCCGACTGTAGTTGATAAGCCCAGCAGAGCACTGGGTCTCCTGTCCAACAACACAGACCAGCAAGCCTCGGCATCCACAGGAACCTTGGTGTGGAGCTGTCTGCTTCTCTCAACTCTGTGGCTCAACTAATATTTGAGAAAGACTGTTCAGTGGCTATTTATTCATCTCTCTAGATTCTCCAAATGTGTCCTCTTGCAGCTCATCAGGTCACTAGAAAGCTACTTTCTTTGACTTCTAAGTGCCTACATAAGTTTTATGCAAGAATTATGATTTAATGTTATATTTTTACTACATTCATTCAACAAATATCCATTGAGCATTAACCATGTTCTAGGGTCATTTGAGATTAAAAACATCCTCCCCTAACTTATCCAATATTCCTTTGGAAAAGAATTCCCTAAAAAAACTCTTGTATTGCCTTGTGGGCTAAAGTACTGTCTTTCCTGAAAGTCTGACGCACTTCCTTTTATTAGATAAAGTGACTTGTGTAAGATTCATATTTCCGTATTTCCCTTTTCAACTTGGCTATCAGGAAGCTCAGTGTGGAGCTTTATGTTCAGCTGTTCTCACCTTAGATGTGTCAACAAATCCACTAAAAAAAGTTTCTTTTACAAGGAAAGAGACATTATTCCAGCAAGCAGTTTGCAAAACTGGGAGATGCTGCCTTTGGAACAAAACAAAGGTGCGTTCCAGAGAAGAAAGATGGGACTGTCTTCTACAAGGGAAATTCCTGCCCAGGTTCTCATTCTGGTCTTTATGCAGATAAAGGAGGCAGACTTGCTTAGTTCTGTTTGGTAGAGCCTGGTAGCAGTCTGTTGGTTTGGTCTAGAGGGCAAATTGGGATTTTCTGGTCTCGGTTGATTCTGGCGGCATGAACAGACAGCTGTGAAAGTTCCAAGGCTTCCGGGAACGCAGAGCTGGCATGTGACCTCTAGTCAGCAGGGGGCTGCGTGCCTCCATTTTGAATTCAGGCCCAGTGAACTACTTGGGATGCACCTGGCAGGATGGACTCTTTCAGGTTCAGATACCTGATACCACCATTCTTCCTTCAGTTCTTACTTTGTTCCCTCCAAAAATTATTCCGTTGTGTACTGGTCATTTATGTGGCTTCAAATCCTTTGCAAGTAGATTGTTCAGACATGATCTGATAATGCTGTATTGGAAATGAATGAATATCCACTTGTCGATGGATTGATACATGAACAGAAGAAGAGTATATCAAAGAGAGCAAAGTGTAACTCCAAGGTCACTAAAAGAATAAATTATAGAGATTTCCTATTGGGTCATCACCTTTTCCTCTCATCTCTCAATATTTTATTTCCCGGTTCTTCTTATCACAGCTCTAAGGGACAACTTTCTAATTTAGAAAACTAATGACCAATTCCTTCATGTAGAACACAAATTTGAGAAGGCTGGTGCTTGGGCAGTTCTGTGGGGCTGCGTTTTGTTGAGGGAGCTCTGGATGTGTGCTCAGTCCCAGTACTTCACAGCGGGCCATGGGGGGGGCGTGTCGCACATACAGATATTTTGCTCCGATGTGCCTGGATAAGCACTGAGAGTGGGTTTTGGGGACCAACTGGGGAGAGATGCATATGGGGTCCAAGTCGACCATCTGTGGGGCACTCTGGTCGTGCCCAGCATCCATTTGTGCAGCACAAACGTTTTCTCTGGGACTGTCCACCCCCCCCAAGTTCTTGTGGCATCATGTAGATGGCCACAATTTCGAGACGTAGGAGTGAAATGGACCGAGGCTGACCCAGCGAAGTTTGTGGCTGGGTTCAGCAGTGAGTCAGGGAGAAGCATGCTTTCTCCGTCACGACCAGGAGAGGAGTGCTCATTTGCTGGGAGGTGAAGGTGACTGTGCACCTGTCACTGGCAGGAGCACCAGAGAAGCCCTGCTCCATCCCTGCTGATGTCCAGGCCTGGGCCTCCAGCAGGTGCAGTGAGCTCGGACCCCAGGAGTGCCGTTTCCAATCCTGACAGACAGCTGCTTAATATGGGACATTGCTTTATTTTACAAGTTCAAAAGGTCATCCTAGCAGCATGGAGCACCTCCCAGGTGCTAAACCCTGTATCATGGTTGAATGTGCCCATGTCAATGAATTCTAACATCTGCCTCCCCTGAATCCAGTGTTCTTTGAACCTAGTTCTGCATTTACCCCCGGCTCATGCTGGTGCATGCATTTTGGTCCTGAAGCTCCTTGGCTGACTGTCTCTTCCTCCGTTTTAAGCCTCAGCACTTCTCCAGCTTGATGATGATGACCTGCAGGAGCTGAGCTGGAGGTGGGTGGCAGGTGTGTCTGGGTGGCCTTGCAGAGGTCTCTGCAGCATCTTCAAGCACAGACACAGCGTTTGCCCTGAACAGAGAGAAATGTGACACCTCTTCCGGCCCAGCAGATTTAGAGGAATCTGGGATTCAAGATTTTTGAGTGCATTCATTCAGATGGCCCCATTCCAAGCCTCAGGGCCTCTCTTCTTCCCAGTCAGAGTCCAGAGCTTGGAACAGCACCTTCCGAGGCCGGGCATCCGGACCTGGAACAGCACCTTCTGAAGCTGAGCACCTGGGCTAAGCACCCAGCCCTGCAACAGCACCTTCCAAGGTTGAGTACCCAGCCCCAGAACAGCACCTTCTGAAGCTGAGCCACCCAGCCCTGGAACAGCACCTTCCATGGCCAAGCACCCAGCCCTGGAACAGCACCTTCCATGGCCAAGCACCCAGCCTCCTCTGCAGCTCTGCCTTCTATGCAGTTAAGTCCTGCCCTGACCCGGTTTTTCGGTTCTCCTCTGGTCACAGGAGATGAGTGTCTTATGTGGCACCGAGGAGGCCCGTTAATGTACCACCCTTTTGTTTCAGGTGGTGATCTTTCCGTTCTCTTGCCCTCAACACGAGCGACCTGATTCCATAGTCCATGTATCTGCGACTTTCCCAAACTCTCCAGCACCCGAGATCCTGCCGCTGCCAGTGCATTTCCCTCCAAGGAGCTCCCGTCCCGGCTGCCATTGCTGCAGCCTGGAGATTCGTTCCTGACCCCAGCTGTCCCCTGGAAACAGACACCAAAGCAGAGATCTGCGCTGAGTTTACCAGCAGGCCTGTGAGGGTAGAGGGATGGCAGAGAAGCAGCTTTGTGGCTGGGCTACCACAGAGGACTCCGCTGGTCCTCGGAGAAACACAGGAGCTGGTTTGCTTCCAGTGGCCCCGGATGGAAGCATAGTCTCCATTGTAAAGCAGGGGTGTGGATGGCGCCCACAGCACCCACTGCAGACGCCACCCAGAGCCAGTGCTAGATGCAGAGGCTCTGGGTTGGAACCAGGGGTGCCACCTTAACCTCCTGTTCGGCCCTGGTGAGCACCAGGCATGCAGGGGCTGAGGACAAGAAAGGCCTCTGTGGCTGCAGGCTCCCAGCAATCAGGGAAGAAAGGCCATTAATTCTTTCAACACATGGAACTGCTTTTTAGGAAGTGTAGATAAGCAGTGGAAAAAAATAGGCTTCTTATCTTCATGAAGTTCCTGTTCATCTCTATGCAGTGTGTGTTTGTGTATGTATGTTCATGTAGGTGTGTGTATGTATGTTTAGTGTGTGTGTTTGTATGTATATGCGTGTGTATGCGGAGTATATGTGTGCGGTGTGTATATGCGTAGTATATGTGTGTCTGTTGTGTATATATGAAAATATGTGTGCGTGTGTATATATGGTGTATGTATGTAGGATGTGTGTATATGTGTGTATATGTATGTGTGTATGCACGTGTGTAGTATCTGTGTGGCGTGCCTGTGTGTGGTGTATATGTGTATGTATATGTATATGTAGGGTATGTGTGGTATATGTGTGTATATATGTATAGGGTGTGTGTGTGGCGCTGGGTGCAATGAAGTTTTGCAACATAGAGGAGGGAGTGTAGAGTCTCAGTTCATACACACACCTACATGAACACACACACACACACACACTCCTCACAGAGGAGGTCAGGGAGGAGGAGACTTCAAGACAGAAGAAAGGGAGGCAAGGGTGGTACCTGCCCATGCTGGAGTCTGCAGGGTGACTGCGGGGTGACCTGTCAATGCCGGGGTCTGCAGGGGGACCAGGTGGGGGGAACCTGCCCATGCCGGGGTCTGCAGGGAGACTGGGCTGGGGGACCTGCCCATGCTGGAGTCTGCAGGGGGACTGCGGGGCGACCTGTCAATGCCGGGATCTGCAGAAGGACTGGGGGCGGGGAAGATCTGCCCATGCCGGGGTCTGCAGGGGGACTGGGGGGGACCTGCCCATGCCGGGGTCTGCAGGGGGACAGGGGGACGGGGGAACCTGCGCATGCCGGGGTCTTGGGTGGGGGGCTGTGCGTGTGTGTGTGTGTGTGTGTGTGTCCCCGTCCCCCGCCTCCCGCGTGCGTCTGCAGCAGGTGCCTTCCGACCGCATCTCAGGAGCTGGGGCTGGGCGGGGGATTCCTCCCCTCTCCCCTGCCAGATAGTTGTGCGTGAACTTCTCTTTGCAAAGTTCGTCCGCGAGTGAATCGCGCAGCCTCGCTCAGAGGGCCCGGGCCGCGCAGGCGACCTCCCTCAGTGTCTTCCGCCAGGCAGCCCGCGGGGGTCCCTTCCGCTCAGCGGCCAATCCGCGGGGTGGGGGCGGGGGCGGGGGCCGAGGCCTCGGGGGAAGCCGATCCCTGCGCCCCCAGGGTCTCCGCAGCCCGCCGGCGCCGTCCCTGCCAACCCCGCCCCTGCAGGGCCCTGGCCGGTTGGGAGCAGGGGCCGGGCCGCGGGCGGAGCCTCTCGGTCCCCGCCCTCGCCCTCGGCCAACTGGCGGTCGTGCGGGCGGGCGGCGGGGCGGGCGGACCCTCGGCCGCGCTACGGGCTCCGGCGCCGCCGCTCCTCCTGCTCGGCCCGCGCTGCCCGGCTCTGCGCGCGCTTCGGGGCGAGGCTCGGCCGGCGCGGACGCGCAGCATGGCGGTGGAGGACGAGGGGCTCCGGGTCTTCCAGAGCGTGAAGATCAAGATCGGTGAGTGTCCGCCGGCAGCGACGCGTCCGACCCCCGCCCGACCCCGTCCTCTCCCGCGCCCGCCTCCCCTCCCCAGATCCTTGCTGGGGACCCCGGCGGAGACGCCCTCCGGGCGCGGCGCGCTCCCCGGAGAACGGCTGGTCCGGCGCCGCGGCCCCTCCCCAGCTTCCCGCGTCCCCGGGGTTCGGGCTGGGTCGAGCTGGCTCCGGGGGAACGCGGCTCCCTGCGTCTCCTCTGCGCCCGGAGCGGCCCCGGTCCCTGGCAGCGGCGGAGGAGGTGGGGTCCCTGCGCCGAGGGACGTCTGTCCGCGTGTGCGCCCCCGCGTGTGCGCCCGAGCGTGTGCCCCGCGTGTTTGCAGGAGTACGCGCGCCTGGGGCTGTCTGGGCGTCTTCACTTCAGGTGTCAGATCCACTGACGTCGGGGTCTCGGCATCTCTCTTTCCCCGCTGCGCCCAGAAACTTCCTTTCCGGGGAATGTGGAGGCTCCTTCACGCCTCTCCCCAGGGGCGTGAGGCCCGGGCGCGCTGCTGCTGCTGTGCGCGCGCGTCTGTGCCTGTGCGCGCGCGTTTGTGTGTGCCTGTGTGGGTGCGTGTGTTTGTGTGTCCATGTGTGGGTGCGTGTGTATGCGCATGCGTTTGTGGGTGCATGTGTGGGTGTGTATTTGTGTGTAGATGCATGTGTGCACGCGTGTGTATTTGTGTGTGTGCATGTGTGCGCACGTGTGTGCTGGTGGGGCGTTCTGGCTGAGGGCTCCTGCGGGGCAGGGAGACCCCGGACCCACTGGCACCAAGTCCCCTTTCACTGAGAAGTGGCGGGCGACTTGGTGGCCGCCAGGGCCTGTGAGGCTGCGGTTTTTCTCTGGGCTTCGGCAGCTTCTGAAGTGGGCTCCGGGAGGCGTTTCCGGAGAGGAGGCTGTGTCTGGACTTCTGGTTTATCTGGAGGGATCTGCTTTTCCCTGGTTGTTTTATTTTGGGAGAGTGATGTGGAAATCCTCCCCCTCCCCCAGAGCAAGAGCGTTTCCTGGAGTGACTGTTCCATATTCATGCCATGAGTGTGCTGGACCACAGCGCGGTGCAGGCTGGAGACGCTTCCAGGGCCTGCAGTGTCCGGGTCCCCACGGTCCTTCTCCCCCACTGAGCCGCACTCCGCAGCCGGCCTCTTCCCGTGTGAAGAGGCCTCCGGAACGGGCTGAGTGTCAGTTGTTGATGACATTTGATGCTGCCGGAGGCATTCCAGCTCCTCTAAAGCAGCGGGCTGTTTCCTGTCGGCTTTATTTTGGTTTGCGGATCATCGCTGAGACACTGTCTTGATATTTGGCCCAGAAGCTCTGCAGCTAGGATGTGGCAGCACTTCCGCTTTGAGTGGCCCAGAGAGGAGGGATTTCTTTTGTTAAAATGTGGTTTAAATCTGCTGTCACTTTCACACAAGAAAGCCAGGGTTGGCGCTCCCTGAAGTGTCTGAGGTCGCCTTGCCGTGGGTGGGGAGAGGTCACGGCCCGTGGGGGTCAGTTTGCTGCTCTTTCCTTCGGCCAAGGCTGCTTGGCTCAGCGACCGAGTCCGAGAGGTGCGAGAAGCACTGGGCTTCCTCAGTCACGGGGGCAGGGGGGCTGCAGGTGGGTGCCCCTGTGGGGCAGTGCCAGGTCTCCAAGCAGCAGGCAGAAGTGGCCTGGGGCTTTGCAGCTCGGGGGTGGGGAGCCCACAGCCGGCACAGCATGCTCACTGTTTACTCCGGGAAGGGCTATGCTTCAGTCCACGGCAGGACCTTACAGAAGGCATGGGAAGTAAAACAGGAGGGCAAGGGAAGACCAGAGTTGCAGACGAGACACTCAGACCCTGAGTGTCCCAGAGGGCAGCTTCCCCGGCCTGCGGGCACTCGGCCCCACTTCCGACAGGCGTGGGGTCAGGCACCCCGGAGGATCCCTCAGAGAGAAGGAGGTTTGGAGATGCTGCTGCTTGTTCAGGCTCTGTGCTCCACTTTCAACAAGTCAGTGAAACCCTGGCTCAGCTGAGGCTTAGGCTGCTAATCCTGCGTGGGGCCTGGATATTATCTGAACCTTTGACCCTCCCAGGGGCAGCAGCAGTGAGGACGGGTAGAGAGGCCCAAATACCAGCTGCCCGACTCTCTGGATGTGGCTCCAGAGAGAAGTCCCCGTTTCCTCTCCCCTCCAGAGGTCACCTGCAGGGCCAGCTGCCTGAGGGGTATCTGTGCCCCAAGTAGCTGGGGAGACAGGGCACCTCCTGCATTTGAGTGGAGATGCAGTCTGCGCTGGAGACCCTGAGGGTGACCTGTGGGTGTGCTGGTTTGGGGTTAGTCTCATATCACCGTGCTGCTGGCCTGATATCCCCGGGCTCCGGGGAAAAGCCCATCTGTAGAAGCAAAGTGGAGGATGACCCTACGCGGCGCCGGTGCCGGGGGGCCACTGAGCTCCTCAGTCTCTTTCTTTAATCCACATTCATGGCCGACCTTGGCTCTGACTTGCCCTGCCTGAGCCCCTGGTCTTGAAGGTGCAGGCAAGACGGTGCCCCTGTGGTTGATTTGAGGGCCCTTCGTGGTCATTCACCTCTGAGCCTTGTCTCCGGGCACGCGGGATTTGCGCCTGAGTTTGCCAGTGACTCGCTGCATGACCCAGGGCTCATGTCTTCCCCTTCATAACCTCATTTTTCCGTTTGCAAAAGGCAAGCAATTATTGTCTACTATATCCGGTGGGAACGTACAAGGCAGTGTTGTTCAGGCTTAACACCCTGCCCCCTCACTCCCCGAACAAGAATTGTCCCTAAAGTTATACATAAACAATTCTGCTACTACTCTTACTAAGAAAAAAAGGCAGCACATTTTTTGGGGCGATTGGGAGCTTTTTTTTTAAGGTATGGGGCATTGGCCTTTTAAATTCTTAAATAGCTTTGAAATGTGTGGTGGTATGTGGCCTCATTCAGACGCTGAAATTGGGAAAAATGGAAAGAATCTCTTCCTCCTCCCCCTGCCTCTTGCACGGAGGTAATAAGAGGGAGAGCCACGTCAAAGTGAGGTGTTACGATGGTAACATTTGGAGTCTTTGTCTTGAAGAATCTGGCTTTCTGCCTTTCAGTTTTGTAGAATCATCTGGGATATGTCCTCCTGCACATGTAAACATCTTAAACCCTGTGTCTTTGGAAACAGTCATTAACCTTTCACAGCGGAGTCTGTGCATCATGCATGACTGCGCCACACTTCCTATGTGATCGCTGCTTTGAGGAAGCCGGTGCTTCTGACTTTCCATGAGTCAGGGACCCACAGGGAGGGCACTTCCGCCACGGCCATGGCGTTGTTTTGGGGCCCCCGCCCCCAAGGCGTGCAGTGCCTCCTCCCCTCCCAGTAATGTTTTCGGTTTCCACAATACTTACTGCTTGTTTTTAAATGCGGCACCTTATCTTGATAAATGTGTTCAATAAAGAGCAATACACAAGGTGTTTCTCTCAATCTATTAACAACAAAAAAAAGCCAGCCCTGTGGTCCAGGATGGGAAAGGCTCTTGCACCGTTGTGATCCTGCCGTCCTGGAGGCAGTCAGCGTCCTGTGAATGCTGTCCGTGGGAGGCCGGGCCTGCCGTGTGCTCCGCGGTGGGGCTTCCTGTGTCTCTGGTCGCTCCCTTCTTTCTCCTTTGGGCTCTCGTTCCCTTCCCATGAGGCTGGAGCTTGTGCATGAAGAAGGCCCACGGCAAGTCTGGCCCAACATTGAACCGCTGGTGCCTGCAGGCCTGTGGGGCTCTGCGGGCCGGGGGCCGCCGGCCTCCAACCCCAGCTATCCCTCTCCTGATCACAAACAGAATCCCACCTGAAGCAGGAGGAGGTGGCACCGGGTGAGAATAGGGAGAATGACAAGTGGGGTGCCAGAGGGTGCCCTGGACTGTGCCTCCCTGGCCCCAGCTCCTGGGCTAGGTCAGGGCTCCGGGCCCAGCTCTGCGAGATGTGGCCGCTGACACTCTCAGCCTGACGGACTCCGCCACGGGAGGTGGAGGCCGCTGGTCACAGGGCTGTGGCAGGCATCAAATTAGGTGATGGTCTGTTTAATAAGTGACAGTAGCAACAGTGTCTTCACAGGGCTAGGGCTCACTCAGGTAAGAGAAGTGTTTTGTGAATGTGAGAAAGGGATACCGGCCGTGCTGTGCCACTTCCCTGTGTCTATGTGACAGTGTAAGGAGGGGCCGCGTGGCCACACATGGGCCTTGGCATCAGAGATCTTAGATTCCCCTAACGCTAAAATTAACTTGGATATTTTATTAACCGAGCTCAGCTGAGCTGCCTGTGCTATTTTTAACCCCTGAGAACGAAGGTGCAGGGCTTGGCTGCACCTGGGAAACAGCAGGGGCTCTGGCAGGGGCAGGTTCAGCCTGGGGCCCCGGGCTTTGCCTGGAAAGGGGAGTGGATTTCCTGTGTGTGTGTGTGTGAGTGTGGAGGTGGGATGCAGATGCTAAGGGGGTCGTCTCCATGTATTAGCTTCTTTTATCGAAATTCTCGAAACTCCACCACACTGAGGTGGAGAAAGGGAGATCCACAGACTTAGCTGGGCCCAAGCGGCCCAGCTCCACGGGCTCCTGGGATCCGAGTTCTTCTTCTCCTCACCACTTAGTACTGTCCATTACTTTTTTTTTCTTTGAGACTGGGCCTCACTTTGTTGCCCAGGCTGGTCTCCAACTCCAGGACTCAAGAGATCTTCCTGCTTCCACTTCCTGAGTAGCTGGGACACAGGTGCTGCTCACCACTGTGGCTCAGTTCAGAGAGCCGTTTCTTCTCTGCGATCTTGGATTTGAATGGGGCGAATCACGGAGGGCTGGAGACGAGACAGACTTGTTGGTGACTTTAGGGACACGAGGCAGTCAGTGTTCAGGCAGGGAAGGAAGGAAGGGGCTGCTGCTCTGTGTGGGTGGACAGTGGCCTGGGAGGCCCAAGACACAGGGTGTGCTGGGAGACTGCTTGGAGATGCCGAGGTGATCCTTTGAGCAGGGCCACAGCCACCCATCCAGCCTTCAGGCATCTTAGCAAATGGTGCCCGTCAGGTTGACTCAGCCGGGGTGCCGGACTGGCGGGCAGAGTGTGGGCCTGGAGGCAGCCCTGGGGGCGTCATCCCTGGAAGGGAATCTAGCATTGGTGGAAAACACTTTGATTTGCTTCTTTGGAGCCAATGGAAGCACATGAGGCATTTGGAGCTAATGAGCAGGTGAACCCCACAGGCACAGAGTGGATTAAGAGCGTCTACCTGAGGCTGTGTCTCCCTGTGTTTGCAGGTGGTGCGTCATGTTTGAAAAGTAGACGTGCGTGTGTTTAGAAAGGAGATGGACGTATTGGCTGGAAACAGCCACAGGCGAAGTGGTGGCTGCTAAGGTCTCAAAAGTGAAGGCTGCTGAGTGATGGTGGGAGGGGCTGGGTGAGGAGGAGAGCTCCTGGGGGCCCTCGGAGGAGAGGCGGACGTAGTGAACCCCCTTGGAATCAGACACCCGAGACTGCGTGCTGGCCACATTTCTTGACAATTCTTTGATTTTGGATGACCCCTAACCTCTCTCTGCCTTGGTTTCTTGGTTTGTGAAAGTAGCAACCAAGGCCTTTTTTTGCAGAGATTAATGGGAATCAGATGCACACAGGCACTTCCCTGCTCAGATCTTCATAGATGGGAGGTCTTATGCCAGCAGAATTTGAAGCTATCTGCTTGTCTGTAATAAATTGGCCTTCTGTGTAAGCAAATCTATAAATTGAAAAGAGCTACACTTTAATACGTAGGAGGGTGTTGAGATCCGGGAGAGCTCACACTCTGGAGAGGTGGCTTCGGTTTTGGCTGTCATCTGGGAGGGGTGTCTGGGAGGGTAGCTTTGAACTTGCCCTGAAGAGAGAGTGAGGTCTCAGGAAGGGAGGGAATCACGTTGGGTTGGGCTGGTGCTAGGAGATGCACAGCCTGGCCTCTGAGGGGCACAGATCATTTGGCTGGAGGGGCCAGTGGGACGTGTGGATGGGCCTCTGGCCAATGGGTTGACAGAAGGGGCACACTGGGTCCCGTGGGGATGTGGTGTCACGCCCCGCAGGTGCTGGTACCTCTGGAGGCTGCCAGGTTGGACAGCAGTTGTGGAACTGTGGTGGGGGGTGGGGGAGGCAGCTCAGTGAGCATGTCTCGTCTTACACAGCTGCAGGTCAGAACAGGGGTCTGTGCTCACGCAGGAAAGGAGCTGCTGTGCAACCAGAGCTTCTAGCTTTGAACCGTAAGTAAAGGCGATGAACAGACACGTCTACTGCAGCAGCACCTGTGGCCAGTGGCTGAGTGAGCAAATAGCAAACAGTAGAAGCAACGTTGAGGAGTCCGGGTGTCCCCACCAATCTCCTGTCGAACTGTCATCCCCGTTGCTGGAAGTGGGGCCTGGATCTTGGGGGTGGATTGATATGAACTGCTCAGCGCCATCCCCTTGGTCCTGTTCTTGCGATAGTGAGTTCTTGCGAGATCCGGTGATTTAAAGTGTGCGGCGTACCTCCCACCTCACCCTCCTGCCCCCTCTCGCCATGTGAGACACCTGCTTCCCCTTCACGTTCTGTCATGACTGGAAGCTTCCCAAGGCCTCCCCAGAAGCAGATGCCTCCATACGTCGTGTACAGCCTACAGCACCGTGACCAATAAACCTCGCTTGTTTCGAGTTACCCAGTCTCAGGTGTTTCTTTATAGCAATGCAAGAACAGCCCAATGAGTAACAGCCAACTGAAACGGGGATTATGTCACGTGCATCCTCACGTGGGCTCTGTGACTTTCAAGGAAATATTAAGCCCAGGCCAAACCACATGACTTGCAGGAGGTTCCACGGGATAGGATTAGAAAGAAGCAAAGTGAGAGCGCCTTTGACACCACCCCCTGGAAGAACGGTAAACACAGGTCAGACGAGTGTGCGCAGATCAGGGATAAGACCCACACAGCCTGCTAACTGGATTACCTGGGGGATGGCAGGAGTGCCGCGGTAGGAAGAGAGACAGGATATACAAGGCCTTCCGTAGCAGCAAGTGTATGTCGATTATACATCAATGTGCAGCTGTGTATGCGGTGGATGAATGAGTGAAGAACAAAGACGGAGCTTAGAAATCATCCCTTCACAAACTGCAAGGACAGCGTTGGCTGTGGAGGACACCAAGGCCGAGAAAGAAAATGACTTGCCTTCATTCAAGACGGTGTGCTGTGTAGGAAAAGTGTGTTGACAGGTGAGGGACTGGTTGCGTCAGGCCGCAGCGGGCGTCCAGCAGTGACAGGCGGAATGCGGTTGTGGCTGGCCCGGGACAGGCCCCTGGCGGGTTTTGGGGCTCCAGCCTTTGTGTCTGGGAGGCTCCGGCACAGGTGAAGGGGAACTCGGGATTACGTCACCTGCGACAGATGGCTCAGGGTTTCTCTGGGTGTGAGGCGGAGTCCAAAGGGAAGAGTTACAAACGTTCGAGCTTTTCTGTAGATGCGAGTTTCAGAGTCACCGAGGTGTCTGGGAACCCCCTCCTCGGGCCTGGGTCCCCAGAAGTGAGTTTCCCTACGGGTTATTGGTCAAACGGCATCAGAGTGTTGGGAGATTTTGTTTTTTGTGGGTGTTTTATCAAAAATAGTGTTTCCTTGTTCTATGAGTGTCTGGAAATATTGGGTTGTTTCTGCACACAGGGCTGGATTCCCCAGGCTGTTGCTCTCGCCGCCCTGAAATTTGGCGTTCTTAGTTTTCGTTTTCAGATAAGCTTGAATCCCACATTTGGAACAATCGCTCACATTTAAGGCTCAGTTGTGTTTCTTCCGGGGACAGTCAGTGTCCTGCTGCTATCGGAACGCAGCTGGTAACGGCTGCAGCGCTAACCTGCGTGTCCCGGGTCCGGAGAGATGCCGTGCCGGGCTCCCGGGGGCTAGGCCAGGGGGGCTGGGCCAGGAGACGGGAGCCGCCCTGGGGACAGAAACCAGCGCCTTGATGCGGAATTGATTAAGGAACAACTCCTACACCTATTCTTTCCTCTTTACATGGTTTCTGTTATGTTACCCGAATAGTTTCCAGCCTGTAAAGACTCGTCTCTCTTGGCCCTGATTGCCCATAGGATAGAATCCCAGAGGTTGGTAAGAGGTCTGAGTCTTTCCTAGACATTATGGGGATCCTTTTCCTGGCCACCGACCGGACAGATGTCTGCTCAGGACCTGCATGGGGGCCGTGGCTCCCGGCCCCGTGTGGCCCACCCCGTGGGTGCCTCCCTTGCCCCAGGATGGGCCGGAGTCCTCAGCCCCTTGCTGAGAGCCACCCTCCCTGCCGGGTGCTCATGGCGTGCCCAGGGTAGGACGGAGGATTCTCTGGGATGCCTGACAAAGCTTGGGGTGATTGTTATTGTGTCTTCCTGGAGCGTGGTTTTTGGACTTCATCATCTCCAAGCTGCAGCCCAGGTCTGAACTGGGCGTGATCAACCCGGGCCGGTTGTTCCTGTGGAGTTGGAGCCTGTTCCCATTTCTGCGTTAGGTTTCATTCCTGGCCTTTTCCCTGCTTCGAGGAGCTGCACAGAGTAGCCGAGGGCCCTTGCGTGCACCCCTAAATCTTCTCTCTAGCCGCGTTCCTTCTGAAGGAAAAGGCTTCACTCTTCTTTCAGTTCTTTCTTGTTTTGGTTCTAAACCCTCGAGGTGCTGGAGCAGCTAGTTTGCCTTGATCTTGTCAGCTCCCGAGGACCAGCCTCAGCCCATGGCCCCTGCTGGGGCGGCCACCTCGGCGTCTGGTGGTGACTGCACAGGACACACGTTTCCTGCCCCCCTTCTCTGAGGCTCCAGGATCAAAGTGCTGTTCCCAAGGCCACGCCGGCGGCAGGAGCATCTCCACGTCGGACGCGCACCGAAGCTGCATCCAGGGCGTGGGGACCCGGGAAGGTTGTCCTGTGGTGGACTCTGATGGCCACAGCCCAGGTGCTTTTGTGGCTTGTGGAATCACTTCCCCAGAAAGGAGGCTGGGTGCTGCCGGCCCCTTTTCCTTCCTGGAGTCTTTTCTCATGTTGCATTGACTGGGCCTGCTCAGCAGGGTGGCGGCCGTCACGGCAGCCCGCGGTCCTCGCTTTGGGCAGCAGTGAGATGCAGAGGTCTGGAGTCAGGGCTGGGGCCGACCTGCCGGAGACCCCTTCCTCGCTGCGTCCCTCACGCGGGGCCGACCTGCCGGAGACCCCTTCCTCGCTGCGTCCCTCACGCGGGGCCGACCTGCCGGAGACCCCTTCCTCGCTGCGTCCCCCTCTTGGGTAACTTTGTCCCTCACTCGGAGCCGCCCCTGCCGGTGCTGGCAGACCTGGGTCGCAGCACCCCGGCTGCCCTGTGTGGAGGACCCGCTCGTTCTTCCTGAACACGGTGCCCTCTGCTTCCACGTCAGAACATTTCCCTCCAATGGGCAGGGGCGAACCTGCCTGCACCCCCAGGCCCAGGTGCTCCCAGATGCAGAGAAAGGCCACCCAGCGGGGAAGGCACGGCTCGGGGGCAGGCCCAAGGCAGTGGAGCTGGGGGTGGTTTGGCCCCAAGCACCCCGAGCCTCTGGGCGCCTCCTTCATTCTGGCCCAGGCTGTAAGGGGGTTTCCAAGGCTGGGGTCAGACTGGTGGACACGGCTATCAGCAGAGATTCAGGAAGAGGAACCGGTTCTGGGAAAACCGTCTGCGTGCAGAGCCCAGGGGACTGGCCGTGCCGGACTCTCCTCCAGAGGTCGGGATGAGGTGCTCCAGCGGGGCTGGTTTTCCCGTGGCCTTCAGGATTCGGGCTTTTCTGGGGAATTCCAGGTCCCCTCGGGCTGTAGCTGCCAAGCCCAGCCTTCTCAGGAAGCCCTGCTGGCCGGGGTGGGGCTGACTGCCGGAGGGCCCTGGAGGCTGCAGCAGCCTGGGAACGCTCTGCCACGTTTGCCGGCTGTGCAGCCTGGAAGGGACGCCCGGCCTCCCAGATCGTCTCCCTCCCCGACAACTAACCTCCAAGACTCCGACTGCCGCGATTCTGGGATTTGTGGTCGGCCCCACAGGCTGGAATCTTCATTAGCTTAGGGGCGGTGGCTAGAGGTAGGAGCCGCTGGGCCCTGTGTGCCCCTCAGCCAGTCACCTGCAGCGACAGTGGGAGCAGGCTCCTGCCCTCGGCCCGCAGACCTGGCTCTGCCAGCCCAGCTGTGTGGAGCGAGGCAGAGGGATTCCGAGAAGCCCCTTCCCGACACAGCTGTAAACAGCCAGTGGCTCATTCACTGTACAGGGCTAGTGCGACGGGCAGTAAACCCACACGGCCATGGTGCCGCACTCAGGGACTGATCTGGCCACGCCCGCCCTCAGGGCTACAGAGGAGTGAAGGTTCGGTCTCTTCCTGGGGAAGCCGAAGGTCAAACTTCGAGCTGTGCCTGACATCCTTATGTTCCTAGAGGTCTCCTCTTGTTGTGACATGCTTGCACACACGCAGACACGCACACGCAATGCTGCACGCATGTGCATGCACACGGATGCACACTCATGACCCTGGGACAGCTTGGGGCAGGTTGCATGGCTTGATGTGCAGTGTTGGGTGGAAGTAAGGGGGGCTCCGGTGGGCTCCTGCGGGCTTTTCCTTTAGCCAAGATCCGTGGCAGAAGAAACGGGCCAACCTGTGCTGAGTAGGATGCGTGGAGTTTAAAACTTCTCCAGCAGGTCTTAGTTGTTTTTATTCCACTCTACGTGGCTGAGGCTGGCGACACTCTCCAGACAGCCCTGTGGCTCTCAGGGGCCTGGTCCCAGGAGGCTCAGCGGGATGTGTTTGGGGCACCAGGTTCTCAGTGCCCCGCGGGTGGCCGCCTGCTGCTGGCTGCAGTGCTGGGATGCACCTGCCTTTCTACTTTCCACAACTTGAGGTCTTTTCTGGCAACTGCTGGGTGATTTTCTCATATTTTGTATAAGAAACGTTTTGTTTTTAGGCCCACAACTTATTCTTTTTCCTAATAGCTTTTCCCCCTGCTTGTCACTGACCTGTTCTCTCAGGTGGCTACGTGTTGCAGGGGAGTCTCCGATCTTTGGACTGTTCCAGAGCCCAAGACTAGCTCGGCTGTGCCACTCAGGGAAACACGCTGGAATTCAAATGAGACAGATGTTATTCTGGGAATAAACTTGATCCTCTTAGGTCTGTGTGAGAAGAAAACGGTGGCCAAACATTGGTGCTTGAGCTGTGATTAGTAAGAAATTACTGGTGTTCCTCCTCACGTGTGCCTGGTGATAGGAAGTCAGAAGAAGAGAGTGTTTGATCACTTATCGATCAGTAGGTTCTGATAATGAAAAGTCTGCCCGTGTTATCTGTGGGGCAGGGCCTCACGGAATTTCTCTGTGGGGATTGTTCTCCACCAGGGCTCGTTGTCCAGACCCGTCGAACGGCACCAACGCCTGGCTGGAGAGGGGAGGGGGCCCGGCCGCTGTGGCGCTGCTGGTTCTCTCGCTGTTGCTGGGGGATCCTGAGCCATCGCCCCTCGGGGCGTGAGCAATGATGTCTCCAGGACCTCCATACGGCTTCCTGAATTCCCCAGCTGGTCCCATCCGTCTGGAATCAGTGGCATTCCTTTCTCTCTTCATCATTTCCTGCTCCATTCAGCACTCCTCGAGTGTTTAGAGAAAGGGTTTCTCAGCATTTGGACCCAAGAATGTGTTTATGGAAATCCTGAGTGAAAATAAAAGACTGTGGAAAGAAAAAAACACTTTTCACTACATTTTTGCTAAGTGCCTTTGTTTTTAAGTTTATTTTGTTTTATGAAGTGTATTTCTATGTTTTCTTTAGGGAAGCCCTGTCTCCTTTCCATGTGCCCTTCCCAGGCCCAGGAAAAGAGCCGGGGTGGGTGGGTCAGGAGGAAAGCGGAGGGTGGAGAGGGAAGGGCAGGCAGCCAATGTCATCTCCAAATAAAAACGCTTTGATTTCTTTCCACCAGATCATGATTCATTGTCACGGGTGACCATTTAGTTCTGTGCTCCCCTGGTTTCCTTCTGGGGGAGCCCACGGTGGCGTCCACACCCCTGTCGCTGCTCACACCCAAGGCTTCCCTCTGGGCAGCTGCGCTGGAACCAGCGGGTTCTATGAACTCAAGAATGCTGGTGTTTTTCAGGCAGGATACAGCTGCTGACTTTCAGCGGAGAAGGCCATGCAGTGGGCTAGCCTGGTCTGGTTAATAATTCATCGTAGATTTGTGGATGGTCACACTGAGTGTGCAGAGCTCGAAAGCTGCCACTCGCTTAGAAGCTAGTCCAGATTTTAGTATGCCTATGGCTTAAAAGTGGTGGTGACATTGGTTTTCAAATAAAATATTTCAGAAATATTTGGGACTTTTCTATGCACCTGATTAGAAAATTGTGAGGCTTGTAAAAATGTGCTGTGCATTCTTAACTGGCGTGTTTATTAGGATTTGGGGCTAGAGTTGGGATGTGGTGGAGTCAGTGTGAGATGGATGACTTTTTGAGGTCACCCACCAAAAGGCAACAATGGCAAGGCAAAAGCTTTTAGTTTTACTTGATGTGTTAATTACAAATGTTAGTTAAAGTTATTTTTCAGACGCTTCCCCACCCACTAAAACATCCTCCCACAGGCACTTGTCTGGGGGTCTGAATCACACAGGCGGGGGTGGACCTGAGTTTCCCCGCTGGGGTTCCCGGGAGGCAGCCACAGCCGTCGGGAGCCATGAACTGGGGCTGTCCCAGGATGTAAGGGAAATGTTGGCTGTGCCTTCCAAGTTGTTATAGAGTAAGGGATAAATAAGGCAAACCCATCAACGTGGTCACGTATTTATGAGAATCATAATGAGAATTTTCAGCCTCCTTGGAGAGGTGAGCTACCATGTGCTCGGGAAGATTGAGCTCCTGCGCACTCAACGGACAGACACTTGGTGTGCACATGTGCGCACGGCGACATCCATATGTGCACACAGGAGAGTGTGCATGCACTCCTCACACACCTGCGCCCCTCACACACGTGCACCCCTCACACACGTGCGCCCCCACACGCGTGCGCCCCTCACACGCGTGCGCCCCTCACACACACGTGCGCCCCTCACGCACGTGCGCCCCTCACACACACGTGCGCCCCTCACGCACGTGCCCCTTACACACACGCACCCCTCATGCACGTGCACCCCTCACACACACGTGCACCCCTCACACACACGTGCGCCCCTCACACACACGCACCCCTCACACACACGTGCGCCCCTCACACACACGTGCGCCTTACACACACGCACCCCTCATGCACGTGCACCCCTCACACACACGTGCGCCCCTCACACACACGTGCACCCCTCACAAATATGTACCCCTCACACACGTGCTCACGCACAGACATGCATACAGGAGCATTGCACGCGCCCCCACACACGTGCTCACCCACACTGATGCAGAGGATTCTCCAAATCTACAGGCTCCACGTGAATAGTGGAAACTGTATATGCAGAGTTAAGTTTTCATTAGCAAAGTTATTAGGCTGCCATTAAATAACGTTTTTCAAATAACTGTATTTAAAGTGGTAAAAGCACTTTTATCATTATAACTAAATTAAGCATTAATTCAGTAGCGTTTTGGCTCTTCTAAGGGTTCGTCTGCCGTAAGGTGCAGTTTTTCCCTCACATTTTAACGGCTCTGACGGGCGCCGCTCAGTTGCCAGCTTCCCCTTTCCCAGTGGCTTGAAACAGCGTCTGTCCTACGCTGGAGGCTTCCGGATTCCTCGGAATGTGGCCTGTTTATGGAAAAGCATTAATAGGGATGGGTAGAGATGGGGGTCTCTAGGTTAATAGAGAGGACAGTATTTCTATTTTGTGTGAGTGTATTTCAGAGTTACACATCACCTCAGATAAAACAGGGCCCTTTAGACAGACGGCAGGCCTGGCCCAAGGGGAGGGGTGTCTGTGACGACCTTCCCAAGGCCAAAAGCTTCAGGACCAGCAGGATTCCTCCAGAGAATGTTTTTTGGAAGAGCGTTAGCTGCGCGTTGCCAGGCCGACTGAGAGGGCACAGGCCTGCAGGGCACCTACGGTTCCGCCCCTGCACTGCTGCCAGGCTCTGGCTGTGTGACCTGTCGCCCTCCAGGCCTCAACATCCACACTCATGTCAGCAGGGTGATGACAACTTCCCAGGGATCCCCGAACGTCACCTGCCTCGACGTCACCTGCAGGCAGCCTCTGGGCCCGTGTCCCATTCACAGAGCGTCTGGGTTTTCTCTTTAAGCATGCTGGTTATGACAGAAGGTAAAATATTAACCAAGAAGAATAATCTCACATTTAACTATAGCTTCACCCAAACACATACATCTGTAGCAACGTAATGATAGGAGACTGAGAGGGCCTGGGGCTCCTCATTCCAGGCTGTGCTTTTCCCTTGAGAAGCAACAGAGGTAGGAGACCGCGGCTGTTCTGACCTCTGGACTGGTTAGAGAGCGTTTGTCGAGTGAAAACATACGTAGGAGGCTGTGTGTTCTGGGAGGAGCCAGCAAATCGGCAGGCGACAGCGCGGGGGACACGCGGCCTGCAGAGGGTGTGGGAACAGCCACCTGCTTCGAGGCCTGTGCTCCGCCTCCGACGGCTTTATCTCTAGAGCTTGAGTCTCTTGTGACAGGAAGTGAGTACGAACAAATCAGTTAACCATTCGGTAAACTGGGAAGTTGTCTTGTGACCAGCGTTCATGCAGGCAGGTGCCTCCCCCACGTGCCCGACACTAACTCAAGCCTTGTGTTTTGTGGGCCATGTGGCCTCGCCCGGGACGAGGGTGGGTGTGACTGTCCAGCCTCCATGTCACCAAGGTGGCATGTTCATTTGTTGAGCTCACATCCTCAGCAGCTGTCCCAGCCGGGAGACGCTCGGGAAAACTGCTACCGCACAGCAGCACAGGGCCGTAAACATGTCACCACTGGACATCACGGAAGCTGCCGATGACACCACACGCGAAGCCTCCCGTGGGTTCCAAGTATTTGTACACGGCCAGACCGGGCCCTGTGCCTCGTTCAGCGGCCTCTCTGTGGAAATCTCCTTCTGCTGCCAGGACCTGCAGCAGCCCACAACTGGGGCTGGGGCTGGGGGAACCTGCAGCAGCCCACAACTGGGGATGGGGCTGGGGATGCTTTCACCCATGGCCAGGGGTTGTGCCCGGGAATCTTCCAGCTTAGCACCCCCCATTGTCCCCAGAGCTGGGAGCTGTGGGTCTTTCCACTGTTGGTCACGGCTCTGCCCTATCCTTGCACATGAGAGTGAGTGGCTGAAAAATCAATGCCAAGTAAGCTTTGGAGGGAGCGTGTTTAACCTGCCCTCGGGTTTACACTGAAACCCTGCCCACATTTTATTAAGGGATACTCATAAACAAAGGTCGGCGAAGAATGAAGAAAAACAAGTTGCTTTTATGAGTCAATTAAATACATAATAGTGCTCAACTCATTTTGGCCTGTGTGGTTTACAGACCAGATAAGAATATGCTGTTATTTATTTAAGGTAAAATGAGGGTCTGGGCCCATTTTGCACCATTTAGCAAGCGAATGGGTAGCTTGTGTGGTCAGACCTCACTGTGACTGACAGAGCTAGGAAATGTGCAAGGAGCATTTGCTGATTAATTCGCCGCCCTCCATCCGTCTGTGTCCCCGTTCCTTCACCCCACTGCGTGCCAGGCCGAGATATCCCAGAGAATGTTTCCAGAGGAGGTCTGGACTCAAGTCTAATAAAGGAAACCCCAGGAAATCCAGAACAGAAGGTTAGCCTGTGACAGGAGGAAATTTGTTTCACACTCCACAGCTGAATTTGCGGTTGCCTTTCTAATGTCACATGGGCTGTGCTGAGGATAGGGCAGGTCTCTCTCCCCTGCATGGACATCACAGACACTCGCCATGGTGGGTTGGATCGATGGACGTGGTGTGAGCTGTGCAGGCGTTGCAGACACTACAGACATCGTAGACACTACAGACATTGTAGACGCTCGCCGTCGTGGGTGGATTGATGGACGTGGCGTGAACTGCATGAACATCGTAGTCACTACAGACATCACAGACACTTGCTGTGGTGGGTGGATCGATGGACGCGGTGTGAGCTGTACAGACATCACTCACTGTGGCGGGTGGATTGATGGATGTGATGCGAGCCAGTCTCTGATGCCAACTGTTTTACATTCCTGGGTGGCATTTGTCCCCTCTGGTTTTCTTCATTGGCATCTTTCTCTTTTTTTAAGAAATTCGTCAGAAGCAACGTGGTCCTTCCCAGTGAACCTAGCAGAGGTCTGTTGACATTTTAGATACGTTTCTCCAGTTCTCCTTCCCAGTGGACACAGCAGAGGTCTGTTGACATTTTAGATACGTTTCTCCAGTTCTCCTTCCCAGTGGACACAGCAGAGGTCTGTTGACATTTTAGATACGTTTCTCCAGTTCTCCTTCCGTTCCTCGCCAGCCATCGTGTGCTGTGCTGAGCCCAAGCCACAGGTGTGTTTGCCGAGTGCTGGGCCCTGTCGGGAGGAGCCGTCTGAGGTCCCTGGTCTCCATGGAAGGAGGTGCCCTGTGGGAGACGACGTGCCAGGAGGAGGCTGGTGTGGCCCCGCAGACAAACTTACATTCGGAGAAGCCTCATCTGGGGAAGCAGCCCAGGAGGGGCAGCAGCCGTGGGGCCCTGGAGTTGGCTGTGGCTTATGGCCGAGCACCCCTCAGGATCATCCCAGCCTTCCAGCTCCTGCCCCGAAGTCAGAAAAGGCTTCCCGTGCACGGCAGGGCCTCCGCTGTGCTCTGGAGTCCTGGTTGGCCTCGGCTGGGATGGGCCCGGCCCTTCTCTGAGGCCCAAGGGCCTTAGTGCCTCCCAGCCCCACCCTCCAGCCCTCCTTGAGCTAAGCACCTTCCCAGCCTCCTGCTGTCCTCTGGTTCACTCCCTGAATGGGGAGTGTTGCTTTTTTGCTGAGGATTCTCTTGGAAACCCTTTGAACTGAGAGATGGACCCACAGTGGTGCCTCTGCCTCGGATGTTGGTGTCCCCTGTGGCCCCGTGGGGAGTGGACGCTGGCAGTCGGGGCACCTTGGCTGTGGGAAAGGAGGACCACGCTGGCCACAGAGTGTGTGGGACCAGGGGCAAGCAGGGCGAGCTGGCACACCCCCACCCCCTTCTCCAGTTACCAACCCCTAACCTGGGGCTCGCCAAGCGGGGTCCCCGTAGCTGCGGCACCAGCATCCCGGGGCACGTGTGTGAAGTGCTCGTGGCAGGCCCCACCCCAGACCTCCAGAGCTGGGACTGGCGATCTCTTTCCACAGGCCCTGCAGAGAGTTCCCGTCCGGCTGAAATCTGAGACCCCTGGTCTACAGAGCGCGATTCTGTCTTCCTGCCGAGTGTCAGGAGCAGACCAGCCTCCTGAACAGTCACCTGCAGAGCTTCCGCTCCTTCAGGGAGGGCCCTGACGTTCTCACGCTGGAAATCCTCCACCTGGCCAGGTTCCGGCTGCCCTGGACCCCCTGGATGACTCCGGGATTGAGGAGCAGACGCAGGGCTGCCTGGAGCTGGCCTCACCCTGGTGCCCTGCTCATGACGTTTTTTGGTGACACCCACTCACAGTAGCCCGGCTGAAGGTTTTGTTCTCCTTCTCTTTGTTTGCTCTCACTAAATCCATCTGATTAAAAATTAGCCTGGTGTGCCCTTGCCCCAGGTGCTGGAGGGGGTGCTGGGGGCCGCCGTTTCCAGGGAAAGGGAGAGACAGTGTCACTTACGGGACCGCACAAGGGCGAATGTGCCTTTTGCTTTTGTCTCTTCCGCTGCAGCTCCCACCCTCGCCTGTTCCTTGGAATTAGGCAGGACGGAGTCTGCCTCCTTCACCGGCATAAACAGAAGCTATTTCAGTTGATGGACCCCAACCCCAACCAAGGCACAGGATCCGATGAGCCTCTGGAAGCACCGTTTTTGCTCAGATAGCAGCCGGGGGTGTCCTAATTCCTGAGCAGAGGTAGAGGTTTGACACACTCTGCTTTACGCGTGAGGTTTTCTGAACCACTTACGTAGCTAGAGGCTGTTCTGGAGAAGCCGAGATGGTCGTGGACATAGCTGCAAATACCAAGGCTGTCGGTGGACGTGGAGAGGTTGGGCTCTGTGTGACGCAGGAAGTGACGTTTCCCTCCTTAGAGGCTCAGCCCGTTAGAACTCAGCCTGCGGCTGGTGTGTGGCTCAGCCCGTTAGAACTCAGCCTGCGGCTGGTGTGTGGCTCAGCCCGTTAGAACTCAGCCTGCGGCTGGTGTGTGGCTCAGCCCGTTAGAACTCAGCCTGCGGCTGGTGTGTGGCTCAGCCCGTTAGAACTCAGCCTGCGGCTGGTTTGTGCCGTTCCATGTTGCAGTTTTAGTTTTTTTTTTTTACATTGAGCAGTCCTGGATTATGACAGGTTTTTTTTACATTGAGCAGTCCTGGATTAGGACAGGTGTCTGGTGATGTCTTTCCCGACCGGAGTGTGGCTCAGCCCCTGGCCAGGGCCTCACTCTGCTGCCCCCGACCTGGGACACCGTGGCTCTGTCAGGAGGATTCTCACTGTCCAAACAAGCACAGTCTGTGGTGTCAAACCTGCCGGTGTCTGGATGGGTGTGTTCTGGGGCTGTGAGGCTCCGGTCTGGGCCATGGGGACGCGGGAGGCTGAGCGGGTGAAGGCAGCTGTGACGTGTGTGTCACGCCCTGTGCGGGTGCCAGGAGGGGGCTGTCGGTCCTCACAGCAACCGGGAGAGGGAAGCTTGTTGTGTTTGTCTTGCTGATGAGGAAACGGCTCTGGGAGGGAAGTGCTTTCCCAGGCTCATGCTGGGCCACAGCTGCCTGCTGCTTTCCTGAGAAGCTGTGCAAGGAAGGTGGAGGCCGAGTGTGCGGACCCTGTCTTGTGTAGGGCCAGGGGTCACGCAGCTGTGCAGGGAAGCGGCCACAGGCACGGTGCTGTCCAGTGAGCGGGATTGTGTCCATTTCACCTGATTTCAGATTTGAGTTGAACGTAATGTTTGCATGCATGGGATGTTATCCTTTTGATGATTTTTTAATTACTTAAAATCTACCTTGCGGGCATTACAGCATAGAGTTTGGTCGGGCCCGGGTCTGTCTCTGCCTGGTCCTGGCAGCCAGGTACCCCATGGACCCAGAGCGGGGATCCAGGTTCCAGGCCCTCCTGGGCACTGCTGAATTCTGTCCCACTGACTTTGATGTTTTATGTTTTATTCTGAGCATTTCTGTTTCTGTTGATTCACTATTTTTTTCTGGTTATAGAAGGAATAATTTTTCTTTTATCAACCACCCAGGCTGCAGCCACGTGTGACTGGTCAGGTTCTGTGACAGGGAGAGGGCCTGGCCCGGAGGTCGGCGTCTCGCAGCTCTCACTGGACTCCGCAGACACTCGTTGCCCTGAGGGTGCGGCTGTGGCGGCGTCTGTGGGTGGCTGAGGAGACGGGACGTTCACCGTTCACCAGGCAGTTGCGCCTCAAGGGTGTTCTGGGGGCTGCCTCGTGTCCCAGAGCTAGACCCACACGATGCTGAGCCTCGTGCCACTGCAAGACCACCCCCGGTCAAAGAGACCAGTCCCCTGCCCCGTGGCCCTGCACCAGCCCCGCCTCTGGTCTCTTTGGAAGCGACAGCGGGAGGAGGCTGCTCGCGGCATCTGGAGGCTCGAGGGCCCGGTCTCCGGGTGGCCACAGCCGTGGTGCAGCGGAAAGAGGAAGCGCTTAAGTCAGAGAGTCCTGGGCTCCAGTTTTGCCTTGACGTTTACGTGGCTTTAAGAGAAAACAGCTCAGCCGCGCTTTTCTCCTCTCCGAAGCTCTTGTAGCTGATCTGTGTGGAGGACTAGCGAGGACCCCATGTCCACCTCTGCAGCCCACCGTGTGGAGGATTAGCGAGGACCCCGTGTCCACCTCCGCAGCCCACCGTGTGGAGGATTAGCGAGGACCCCGTGTCCACCTCCGCAGCCCACCGTGTGGAGGATTAGCGAGGACCCCGTGTCCACCTCCGCAGCCCACCGTGTGGAGGATTAGCGAGGACCGTGTCCACCTCCGCAGCCCACCAGCGGCGCAGAGTGTCGGGGTCGGTGTTTTTCTCACTTTCTTTTCAAGCTGTCGTTGGCTTGGGATTTTGTAAAAGGCAGCTGGGGTGTGGATTGGAGTGGAGCTCTAAGATGCTTGAGGCAAGAGGAGACCGTGAACAGGTCTGAGGCTTTGGACTGGGGACCACGCAGAGCAAACTAGCTGAGTTCGAGAAAGGCCTCAGTGCCTTGAAAGGCACCTGCTGTTTACACTTTTCTCAAGGCAGAGGCTTCACACGGTTGCTGTTCCACACAAGTGCCAAGCAAGGCCCTGGTGCGAGAGGCGTGGATGGAAAATGGAGCCTGAACGTCCTGTGACCGTCACGAAGCCGGTCGTGGTCGGCGGCCCGTGTGTGTCTGTCGGGCCAGGGCCCTGCTGCCTGCCCTCTGGCTTCAGGAATCCAGCTGGGGAGAAATGCTCGCTCTGAGTAGCCCTGGGCTTTTGACCCAGCTTGAGGTTGTAAACAGGCGGAGGGGGCTGAGTGCAGAGGCTTTGCTGTGACAGAGACCTGGGCCTGCCCTGGCGCCGCCCGCCCGGAGCCCACCACAGCCTCGCCCTCCGTCACCTGCCTGTCGCCGCCCGCCCGGAGCCCACCACAGCCTCGCCCTCCGTCACCTGCCTGCCGCCGCCCGCCCGGAGCCCACCACAGCCTCGCCCTCCGTCACCTGCGTGCTGCACGCGGCAGACTGAACTGCAGGACGCCTGTGTTGCCGCCAGTTCTGCTGTTTAGGAAAAACTCTCTGTGCTAAGTTGGATCTTCCTTGTGACTGATTCAGAGGAGCCACATTGTTACGGAAGAGCTGGGAACCAGACACAGGGTTCAGAGTGTCCTCGAGGTATCAGAAGAACTGCTGGAGAGCAGGCCGAGGGCTGTGTGATTGCCACACCCTCCGTGGGGCCCCGCTCTCGAGTTAGGCTGTGCCCAGCAGCCCAGTGACTCAGAAGGTGTGCACACGAGGTGTGAATTCCACCTTGCTCCAGCACCAAGAAAATAGCACCGTGGGCCGGGCGCGGTGGCTCAAGCCTGTAATCCCAGCACTTTGGGAGGCCGAGACGGGCGGATCACGAGGTCAGGAGATCGAGACCGTCCTGGCTAACACGGTGAAACCCCGTCTCTACTAAAAAATACAAAAAACTAGCCGGGCAAGGTGGCGGGCGCCTGTATTCCCAGCTACTCGGGAGGCTGAGGCAGGAGAATGGCGTAAACCAGGGAGGCGGAGCTTGCAGTGAGCTGAGATCGCGCCACCGCACTCCAGCCTGGGCGACAGAGCGAGACTCCGTCTCAAAAAAAAAAAAAAAAGAAAATAGCACCGCGAGGATGGGATGTGGATGATGGACACGGGGTGACGGACAGGGGATGACAGACGCAGGGTGACGGACGCGGGGTGACGGGCAGGGGATGACAGACACCGGATGATGGATGGGGGATGACGGAGGATGATGGGTTGTGGGATGACGGACGCGGGGTGATGGACGGGGGATGACGGAGGATGACGGACGCGGGATGATGACGGAGGATGATGGGTTGTGGGATGACGGATGCGGGGTGATGGATGCAGGGTGATGGACGCGGGGTGACGGACGTGGGGTGATGGATGGGGGATGACGGAGGATGATGGGTTGTGGGGTGACGGACGTGGGGTGATGGATGGGGGATGACGGAGGATGATGGGTTGTGGGGTGATGGACGCGGGGTGATGGACGCGGGGTGATGGGCGCAGGGTGATGGACGTGGGGTGATGGACGGGGGATGACGGAGGATGATGGGTTGTGGGATGACAGGACTTCTCAGCGCTGGTTGCTCATGCCTGGGGGTGGGAATGAGTGGGAAGAAGAAAGGCTCGGAGAGGTCCTTATCCAGTGGCCAGGAGCGGGGCTCAGGTTTTTCGTACAGTGTTCAGGGAATCCCACAGAACTCCTGGGGACGGCAGGGCCACCCCCACCGTGCCGGCGGGGAAGCAGGCGTGGAGAGGCTCAGCCTCTGAGGCAGCCGTGGGGAGTGGCACTCGGGCTGGCTCAGGTCCCGGGCCAGGCGAACTGATCCGTGTCAGCCTCTGGTTCTGAAACACTGAGCCTGGCTCCATTCTGAAAAGTGCAGCAGTAATTTGAGCCTTGTTCTGAATGGCCCCGCTGATTCATCCTGCTTTTGCAAGGACAGTGGCCTCTGCTTCCTCTGATCCTGGCAGCCTGGAACTTCCTTAGGGGACTGGGCGTGTGGATAGCCATCGTGGGGGACGTTCTTTAAACTGGGGAAGGGGCTCCCCTAGACACAGTCGCTTCTAACAGGAACCTTCTAGAGCCTCACCCAGAGCAGAGTGGACACCGGCAGCAGCCCGGGTTCTGGGAAGCCCTGGCCGCCTGCCTGGGTCATCAGGGATGGGCCAGCCCCCAACCCTTGGGTAGGAAGACCCAGGCCTCAGACAGGACAGGCACCGGGGTGAGCAGATGGCTTCCCCTGCAGGAGGAGATGCAGCCGTTCAGAAGCAGACCTCCAGCGTGGGGAAATCAGACCCATGGTGTTAGGGTGCACGAAGGCCGGACACACAGGCCTGTCCCCTGCGAGGACCAGGACACGAAGTTGGAACACACAGGACACGTCCCTCGCAATGGTCAGGACAAAGGCAGGACACACAGGCCACGTCCCCCACAAGGGTCAGGACAAGGGCAGGACACAAGGCCACGTCCCCTGCGAGGGTCAGGACAAGGGCAGGACACAAGGCCACGTTCCCTGTGAAGACCAGGACACGAATGCAGGACACACAGGCCACGTCTGCTGTGAAGACCAGGACACGAATGCGGGACACACAGGCCACGTCCCCTGCGAGGACCAGGACACGAATGCGGGACACACAGGCCACGTCTGCTGTGAAGACCAGGACAAGAAAGCTGGACACACAGGCCACGTCCCCTGTGAAGACCAGGACACGAATGCGGGACACACAGGCCACGTCCCCTGTGAAGACCAGGACACGAATGCGGGACACACAGGTCGCGTCCCCTGTGAGGGTCAGGGTGCCCTGGGTCAAGGCTGGAGCCTGAACGCTGTCCGCAGACCGTGGCTGGATGGAGACCGCCATGTTGAAATGCTGTGCATCTGCTCCAGGTGTGGCCGTGTGGTGCAGAGAGGAGGTGTGGGCGTGCACACCGAGCCGTCCTCGTCCTCGCAGCTGCGGCTCTGGGCGGGGCTGACTGAGGGAGGGAACAAAGTTAACTTTTTCTACCTGGAGACTTCACTGGCTAGAATGAATATCTATTTCTTTGTAATTAAGGACATCTTGAAATACAGAAAAATAGTTTCCTTGTAAGGCTTTTAATTTTAAACACACGCAGAGCTTTCTGGAAGGGACGCCGTGTGTAGTTTGGTTTCTGTGGGTCGTGTGCCTTCCATGTGCCTGGAGGATGGACAGATGGTTTTGTAATGTGTGTCGTAGTTTGCACCCAGCTGGTTCAGGTGTTAAACTAAGAGCAATTAATAAAGCAAAGCAATGGTGGTCAGTTCAGACGGAGCCCAAGGCCCTCCCCACGCAGGGGGCTTATGCTCTGGAGTGGGCAGCGTGGTCTAAGTGGGACTTGTGTGTGAATTTCTACACCTACGCTAAGTAGAATGGGCATTTATTTGCAAAGCTCTGAATTACATTTTGTTTTTTATTTTATGTTTAAACTTAATTAGGACAAATTGCCATTATTGTTACATGTAATGAGTTGACTCTGTCAATATTTAATATAAACGAAGGAAATGTTGGCAAAAGAGAAATTAGACCTCACATTTTTATTTATAATAATCTCAAATGCTGTTACATTTGTAAGCATTTTTGTTGCTTTATAGATGTTTTAATTTTAAGTTTTCAAGAATGAGAAGTTGTCCCCACTGAAAGCCTAGCACGCCAACGTCTTTCTTTCAGTTTCTCTCCATTCTTATTTTGCCTCGTGGAGATACGGTGTGCGCACACATGTTCAATGTTAAGCACACATCTGTAAACGCACCCAGGAAACGTTACACCCGTACGTTTCTACGTATTATTGAAAGTTCATCGGAAAAGACACCAGAAGCCGTGTGCTGCTCTGTGACGCGCCCATCAGAGGCTGTGACGCGCCCATCAGAGGCTGTGACCCATCCAGAGGTTTCCGTGCGCCGCTCTGTGATCCCAAAACCCGGTCGTCCTCCTCCTCCCACCCACTGCCTGCGATTTCCCGCCGTGGCCCCGCTGGAACGGCAGCTCTGCAGGGTCTTCGCCTGGCCGGGGTGGGTGCGAGGCGCTCTGTGTCAGAGTCTCGCGCTGCGGAATGCCTGTTTCCTTTTCCCCACGCTGACTCCTGCGACTGTGCAGCTTACCATAGTAGTTTTACAGCTAGCTGACTTCCTTGGGCCACTGGAATACTGATTTGTTCTCATGTCCTCTTAAAAATATTTTTCAAAGATGGAGAAGGCGTTGTAAATATGCCGTCATGGTCAGGTGTCGGGGAGGACGGACGGGCTGCGCAGAGCCTGCTCTGGTTTCTGTCATTTCCTGAACGCTGTGGGTCTGGTGCAGACACCAGTGCCTCCCATCCAGCCTCAGGCTGGGTGAAGTGAGGTGGAGGGAGCATCTGTTTGGTCAGTGCTGGCCCTGGACGTGCCTGTGGCCTTGTAGGGCAGGAGGCAGGCGAGGAGCTTCGATGCCCGGCGGTCCCTGTCCCTGTGCTGGAAGAGGGGGGCTGCCGGAGCTGCTCCTCCTTGGCTGAGGGCCTCCTGAGCCCTTTTCCCATGGGCGTCCCCTCCCAAAGCCGGGCTCCTCATAAATTTGGGGGTACAGAGCTCTGCGGCACTCCTTGGTGGAGTTGCCTCTGGAGAGCTCAGCTGTGGCTGTGAACCCGCCTACGCTTGCTGGTCACACGGCTGCCCAGTAAGCACCCCTTGGTGCAGGGTCCATGGCGCCTGGCATCTCAGAGGGTTGGCAGCTGCTGGGGATGAGGCTGGAGCCCAAGGATGGGGTGGGGCCTTGTGTGGGGGTCGTCCTCCCAGTCCCGGCCGTGCCCTCCACCCGGGAGAGCCCCATCTGCCGTTCTGAGGTGATGGCTTGGCCCTGGAGAACCTGCCCTGGCTGGGGGCCAGGCACGCACTCCATCTCCAGGGGATTCTGGGGCTTGGGGAGGTCAGAGTCTGTTGGAGGAGGGTGAGCCAATTGGCCAAAGGGTGTTTATGGCCCAAGGTGGAGGTTGGGCTGGTGGGGAGAGAGGGGACGAGCGCCTGGGGGCCACCCTTCCTGTGAGGGCTGCTCCCCGGTGTTGGCGACGCTCAGGTGAGCATGTGTGGGGAGGGGAGGGGGTGAGCATGTGTGGACTGGGGAGGGGGTGAGCGTGTGTGGGCTGGGGAGGGGGTGAGCATGTGTGGGGAGGGGAAGGGTAAGCGTGTGTGGGGAGGGGAGGGGTGAGCATGTGTGGGGAGGACAGGGGTGAGGGTGTGTGGGCTGGGGAGGGGAGGGTGAGCGTGTGTGGGGAAGGGAGGGGTGAGCGTGTGTGGGGAGGGCAGGGGTGAGTGTGTGTGGGGAGGGGAGGGGTGAGCATGTGTGGGGAGGGGAGGGGTGAGCGTGTGTGGGGAGGGGAGGGGTGAGCGTGTGTGGGGAGGGCAGGGGTGAGGGTGTGTGGACTCGGGAGGGGAGGGTGAGCGTGTGTGGGGAAGGGAGGGGTGAGCGTGTGTGGGGAGGGCAGGGGTGAGTGTGTGTGGGGAGGGCAGGGGTGAGCGTGTGTGGGGAGGGGAGGGGTGAGTGTGTGTGGGGAGGGCAGGGTTGAGGGTGTGTGGGGAGGGGAGGGGTGAGTGTGTGTGGGGAGGGCAGGGGTGAGGGTGTGTGGGGAGGAGAGGGGTGAGCATGTGTGGGGAGGGGAGGGGAGGGGTGGGCATGTGTGGGGAGGGCAGGGGTGAGGGTGTGTGGACTTGGGAGGGGAGGGGTGAGTGTGTGTGGGGAGGGCAGGGGTGAGGATGTGTGGACTCGGGAGGGGAGGGTGAGCGTGTGTGGGGAAGGGAGGGGTGAGCGTGTGTGGGGAGGGCAGGGGTGAGTGTGTGTGGGGAGGGCAGGGGTGAGGGTGTGTGGACTCGGGAGGGGAGGGTGAGCGTATGTGGGGAAGGGAGGGGTGAGTGTGTGGGGGGAGGGGAGGGGTGAGCGTGTGTGGGGAGGGGAGGGGTGAGCATGTGTGGGGAGGGGAGGGGTGAGCGTGTGTGGGGAGGGGAGGGGTGAGCGTGTGTGGAGAGGGCAGGGGTGAGGGTGTGTGGGGAGGGCAGGGGTGAGCGTGTGTGGGGAGGTGAGGGGTGAGGGTGTGTGGGGAGGGCAGGGGTGAGGGTGTGTGGGGAGGGGAGGGGTGAGTGTGTGTGGGGAGGGCAGGGGTGAGGGTGTGTGGACTCGGGAGGGGAGGGTGAGCGTATGTGGGGAAGGGAGGGGTGAGTGTGTGGGGGGAGGGGAGGGGTGAGCGTGTGTGGGGAGGGGAGGGGTGAGGGTGTGTGGAGAGGGCAGGGGTGAGGGTGTGTGGGGAGGGCAGGGGTGAGCGTGTGTGGGGAGGTGAGGGGTGAGGGTGTGTGGGGAGGGCAGGGGTGAGGGTGTGTGGGGAGGGGAGGGGTGAGTGTGTGTGGGGAGGGCAGGGGTGAGGGTGTGTGGGGAGGAGAGGGGTGAGCGTGTGTGGGGAGGGGAGGGGAGGGGTGGGCATGTGTGGGGAGGGCAGGGGTGAGGGTGTGTGGATTCGGGAGGGGAGGGGTGAGCGTGTGTGGGGAGGGGAGGGGTGAGCGTGTGTGGGGAGGGGAGGGGTGAGGGTGTAGGGAGGGAAGGGATGAGGGTTTGTGGGCTGGGGAGGGGTGAGCATGTGTGGGGAGGGGAGGGGTGAGGGTGTGTGGGGAGGGCAGGGGTGAGGGTGTGTGGACTCGGGAGGGGTGAGGGTGTGTGGACTCGGGAGGGGTTAGGGTGTGTGGACTCGGGAGGGGTTAGGGTGTGTGGACTCGGGAGGGGTGAGGGTGTGTGGGGAGGGCAGGGGTGAGGGTGTGTGGATTCGGGAGGGGAGGGGTGAGCGTGTGTGGGGAGGGGAGGGGTGAGCGTGTGTGGGGAGGGGAGGGGTGAGGGTGTAGGGAGGGAAGGGATGAGGGTTTGTGGGCTGGGGAGGGGTGAGCATGTGTGGGGAGGGGAGGGGTGAGGGTGTGTGGGCTGGGCAGGGGTGAGCGTGTGTGGGGAGGGCAGGGGTGAGCGTGTGTGGGGAGGGCAGGGGTGAGTGTGTGTGGGGAGGGGAGGGGTGAGGGTGTGTGGGGAGGAGAGGCGTGAGCGTGTGTGGGGAGGGGAGGGGTGAGGGTGTGTGGGGAGGGCAGGGGTGAGGGTGTGTGGACTCGGGAGGGGTGAGGGTGTGTGGACTCGGGAGGGGTTAGGGTGTGTGGACTCGGGAGGGGTTAGGGTGTGTGGACTCGGGAGGGGTGAGGGTGTGTGGGGAGGGCAGGGGTGAGGGTGTGTGGACTCGGGAGGGGTGAGCGTGTGTGGGGAGGGCAGGGGTGAGTGTGTGTGGGGAGGGCAGGGGTGAGGGTGTGTGGACTCGGGAGGGGTGAGCGTGTGTGGGGAGGGCAGGGGTGAGGGTGTGTGGGGAGGGCAGGGGTGAGCGTGTGTGGGGAGGGGAGGGGTGAGCGTGTGTGGGGAGGGGAGGGTGAGCGTGTGTGGGGAGGGCAGGGGTGAGGGTGTGTGGACTCGGGAGGGGTGAGGGTGTGTGGACTCGGGAGGGGTAGCCCCCACTCCAGAACAGACACCGCACTGCAGCCTGCACTTGGAGTCTGATGCTCTCTCAGGCAGTCTTGTCCTGAGTCATAAATAAGAAAGGAAAAATCAAAGTTTGGATTTGCTATTTTCTCCTCTTCTGAAGTTGGCATTGAGTCGTCAAGTCTGGGCGGTGCAGGTTTCGACTGTGGTTCTCCGCAGGGCGGTTGATGAGAGGCTCTGTGGCCGGCCCACTAGGAGGGCATCAGATGCTTGCCCTGTAATTTCGCTGGGTGTGCCGGCCCCCGGAGTTCCCTCCACTGATGACAGGGTCAGGCAAAGAGGCCGGTTCCTGCTAGCTGCAGGTTTTGTGAGTACAGGTTGTGGGGTGCGGGTGTGGGTTGAGCCTCTGACCAGGGTGTGGTGGCGTCTCAGGCCACATTGCCAGTGGTGGGTGTCTGTGGCCGGGGCAGTGTGGACGCGTCTGTGGGTGTCTGTGGCCGGGGCGGCGTGGGCGCATCGTCTGTGGGTATCTGTGGCTGGGGTGGCGTGGGCGCATCGTCTGTGGGTGTCTGTGGCTGGGGTGGCGTGGGCACATCGTCTGTGGGTGTCTGTGGCTGGGGTGGCGTGGGCGCATCGTCTGGGAATGTCTGTGGCCGGGGTGGCGTGGACGCATCGGGGGTGGTGGTGCTGTGGCCGGGGCAGCGTGGATGTGTTGTCTGTGGGTGTCTGTGGCCGGGGCGGTGTGGACGCACCATCGGTGGGTGTCTGTGGCTGGGGCGGTGTGGACACCTGGGGGGTGGTGGTGCTGTGGCCGGGGCGGTGTGGATGCACCATCGGTGGGTGTCTGTGGCTGGGGCGGCGTGGACGCATCAGGGGTGGTGGTGCTGAGCCGAGACTCCTTGGGGGCGTGGTTCTGTGTTCCCCGTTCCCCCATCCGGGAGCCGCCTGGCCTTCCCTTTGGATGTAGCGTGAGTCTGGGGTTCTCAGTGTTTTTTGTGCTTTGTGAGGGTGAGAGTTACCCCAGAGAGAACGTCAGGCTCTTCCAAGATACCCCAAAGGGCGAGGGCAGCCCTCACTGTGCTGAGGCTGACTGTGGTCTCTCGGGCGTCTCTCCCAACTTGGGCCAGGTGCACAGTGGGGTAGGGCGAATGTGCACACATTTCTGACGGACTTGGGGGAGACCCTCTAGGTCCCCTTGAAGCACAGAGCCAGTGCACCTGGCTTCTCTGCCAAACACAGCAACAGTCACGGCCATCGGCCACAGCCACCTCCACGCCAGCCACAGCTGCATTTCTCCCCCGGGCCGGCTGCACCAGAGCTGCCCACATCAGTGTCCTCGGCCGACAGCATCGCAGCCTCACTCTTATCACTCTTAGGGGTGAGTGAGCAGCAGGGGTGGCTTGGGTCAGGGCCCCCAACTCTGGGAGCCCAACTCTGGGAGCCCACCTGCCCACCTGCCCACCTGCCCACCTGCCTGGGGTGGTCTCAGGCCCCGTGTTGCCTTGTGGGTGGGTGGGCGGCACTGCTGACTGCGTCCGCGGCGATTATACAGATGACTTGGTCTTCCTGTCGTCCCCCAGCCCACGGGACTCCGGCCTCCACAGGCTTTGCCACCCTCCCCGGGGGTCAGGAAGCCCCAGAGTCCATAGGACAGAAGTCGCCCTGGGGGCAGGCGAGGCAGGACGGGCAGTGATACTGTGGTCTTGGCCATGACACCACCTGGGGGGCTGCAGTCTGACTTCTGCCCCTGCCACTGGCCATGTGGCCTGCTTACCGCCCTGGGCCTCGGCGTCTTCTACAAAATGGGGTCGTGATGGTTCCTGAGAGTTTGTGTGTAGAGGGCGGTGCTGGCACAACGTGTCAGAGACGGGGCCCTTCGCACCACCTGCCTGTCCCACGCAGCTGCACCAGGCTCTGGGGGAGGGTGGGATCTGAGCTTCGTTCTTCCTGTGGGAAGTGCTCTCGCTCCCTCTCTGTCCCCGCCTCTGTCTCTCTGTCCCTCTCCCCCTCGCCGTCTCTCTGTCTCCGTCTCTCTTTCTCTTCGCTCTCACTCTCCCCCAGCACAGGTCCCACCGTCTGGTTCGGTGTCCGCTGCTCTGCCGCTGTGTGGGCTCCCGGCTGGGGCTCTGCTCTGCTTCTCAGCCCGCTGCCTGCCCGCTGCCGCCTACTGCCCACCTGCCGCCCGCCCACCGCCCGCCCGCTCCTGTGCGTCACAGCCCCCGTCTCTCTGTTTTCTGGCACTGGAAGAAGACACTCTTTTAAAGACAGTCCTGTGACTCATGCCCAAAGGGAGGTCATTTGCATCTGCACAGCTGTCTGCAGTCTGGGGGCCTCTGCTCGAGGCTGAGGGCTGTGTGTCGGGCAGGTTCCTTCGGTGCTGCGTACGGGGTCTTTCACCCTGCAGACATCGCTGTGGGGTCTTTGGGAACTGAGACCCCTGCTCACCACTTTCTGATGAGAGGCCCGGTATGTCTTTATGCCGTGGTCCGGGGTGAGTCGGTCTCCTCGGGCCATGGTCTGGGGCGAATGATTTGCCACATTTCCTGGGAATGCCATTTTCCATGTGCTTTCCAGACACCCCTGCCTTGGCCCACTTTGGAATCCAGCAGGTGACTTCAGGGCCCACAGCCCTCTCACGTCCACCCCTAGAACCCCGGGTGCACCCACAGCAGTCAAGGGAAACACTTAGAAACTGCCTTCCTCCCCGGAAGGGTTCCAGTTTCACCTCTGGGGCTGTTCGGGTTTTGTGCATTTCACTGCTGGCTTCACTGTTTTACCAACAGGGGTGACTTGGAAACAAGGACAGCCGAGCTGTTTGCTGAGGAAAGCCTGGATCTCCAGCATGCAGCGCCGGCTGGGGCCCCTGGCATGGGTCAGGGTCGGGATCAGTCCCCTCCGGGTTCGGACTGTCCATGGGGTGGTGCTTAGACGCTGTCTCCGGGCGGGGCCCAGCACCAGCAGTGACTGGTGACTCTCGGCCCTGAGGGGCTCATCCTCCCTCTGTCCTTCCTGTAGACGTGCCGGCCCCTGGTGGGCTGTGGGGGTCCTGGTTGGGGGTAGACCTCGTTGGGCAGCAGAGCCCCCTCCTAGCGCATGACCCAGGGGTCTGCTTACGTTCCTCTCCCTCTGAAATTCCCTGGTTCTTCAGTTTGGGTCCCTTTTTCTGGGCCTCTCTGACTTGTCCGTAACAGAAGTGCGGAGAGGTTTGGTGGCTGCCGTTGGCCGGGACGCAGGCCTGCAGGGCCCTACCTTGCTGGTGACTGCACCGGCCATCCGTGTGGGTGAGGAGCCCCCGTCCCCCCACCCCTGGCTGCTCCCCAGGCCCCTGGGCGTGTCCAGCCTGACACAGGTGACGCTCACCCCCTCACCTGCGGTTTCAGTCACCTGTGGTCAGCCATGGTCCAAAATGTTAAATGGAAAATTCTAAAACTAAGCGATTTCTGAGTTTTAAATCATGTGGTGTTCTGTGTAGCGGCTGAGGCCCCGTGGTCCGCCTGTCAGTCACCTCGCAGCCTCTCCAGGTGGTGAGAACACAGACGCACGGGGTCCGGGCTCCACGGCTTCAGGCGTCCCTGGGGCCTTGGAGCGTTTCTCGAAGGGTACACAGTTCCCAAACGGCGGGACGTCTAAGCAGGTCCGGCCAGCAGAGAGACGGAAACAGCCTGGGATTTTCCGAGTTGAGGCTGTTTCCCTGGGTGTCCTGGTGTGGGATGTGCTTTCTGGCATTTTCCACGGAAGCCACGTCAGCCGCCTTCTCCCAGCTGCCAGGGCCGGCTGCCGCACTTGTCTTGGAGGTGGTTTCCAGAACAAACTTCCAGGCAGCGTGGGGCGCAGCGCAGGGGCACCGGGCCCGGATGGGGGTCCCTGGCTGCTCTGAGCATCACGTCCTCTGCCCGACAGAGCCCTGTCCCCAGGACTTTCCTCCCCTTTCCAGGCCACCCTGACCAAGTGCTTTGCAGGTGGGCGGCCCCTGGTGCTCTGCACAAAAGTCTAAAACTCTCCTTTCAGCGTGCGTGGAGGCTGCTGTGCACCCCACAGCCGAAGCTCTGAGGGTGCCCGGGACGTAGTGGGGAGGGTCAGGGCCGAGGCGATGCTGGCACAGAGGCACTGCTGGCCGGGGCGGGGCGGAGTCAGAGCTGCGTCTCCTGCAAGCTCCTCCATTCACCATTCAGTGTCTTCCTGTGGCGCGGTTTGGAAAGCCTCGCTGTGTTCGGCTGTGTCCGTGTTCGGCTGTGTCCGTGTTCGGCTGTGTCCGTGTTTGGCTGTGTCCGTGTGGTGTCTCCGCCCTGGCCTGCAGCTCTCCAGGGCAGACGCTTTGCAAACCTGCCATTTTTCTTGCTTAGTTAGGACAATAGTTTTTAAACAGCATTAGAGTTAAGGAGATAAAACTCTGTGTTTGAGCATCGAGCAGAGCACATGGGGGCTGCAGGGGGCTGTGGGGGGGGGCGCTGCAGGGGCTACAGGGAGGCTGTGGGGGCTACAGGGGGGCTGCAGGGGCTACAGGGAGGCTGTGGGGGCTACAGGGGCGCTGCAGGGGCTACAGGGAAGCTGTGGGGGCTACAGGGGGGCTGCAGGGGCTACAGGGAGGCTGTGGGGGCTGCCGTGGGGACTGCGAGGGGGGCTGCAGGGGGCTGTAGGGGGCTGTGGGGGGCTGCTGTGGCTACGTGGGGGCTGCAGGGGGCTGTAGGGGGCTGTGGGGGGGCTGCAGGGGCTACAGGGGGGCTGTGGGGGGCTGCAGGGGGCTGTGAGGGGCTGCAGGAGGCTGCAAGGGTGCTGCAGGGGCTATGGGGGGCTATGGGGGGCTGCTGTGGGTACAGGAGGGCTGTGGGGGCTACAGGGGGGCTATGGGGTGCTGTGGGGCTGCGGGGCAGGGGTACTGTGGGGGCTGCATCCCAGGCGCTGACCCTGCATTTGGGCCAATTTTAAACAGAGCCTTGCTTAGGTCCCAGGCAGGGAGGGAAAGGAGGGAGACGCGCTGTGAACGCAGGTCTGAGAAGCGCTGACCAGCAGCGTGAGTCATTCCCAGACACCCCGGGGAATCCAAATGTGCCTGGAAAGGGAGAGGCAGTCACCCTCCCTCCCGACCAGCACCCACCCACAAGACACCTATTTCTGTACCGCCTGGGGTGATGGAGGCCTGGGAGGGGCTGCCGCCCCGCATGTCCCCAGCCTCGGGCCTCAGCAGCTGCCTGTGGGTTGGGAGCGTCTGTTGTGCTTCCGCCTCTGACCTTCGCTGCTGTTCTGACCTTGAGGAGAGGAGGGGTGGGTGGGGGGCTCAGGGGGCCGGGCCCTGACTGCTGTGGGTCTGGCTTCAGTGGGTGTTGCTGTCTTCTTGCCTGTGGTAGCCCAGAGCTCTGTTAAAATAAATTTCAGAGCTTTTATTTCTTCATTCTTTAAACCCCTTCTGAGGTCCTTCCCCAGCCCTTGTGGCTTCCACTACCTCTCTCCTTGCTGTCTGGGACATCCCACGGGGCTCCTGCTTCCCTGGGTCTGGGCTGGTCTCTCCTCTGGACACTCAGCCGGCCTCTACGCCCCTTGCCCCTCCCGCCTCCCCTCATCCTGGCCGTGGGGTTTCCCGCATCTCGATGGGAGGGGGCCGGCCAGCCCGAGTCCACACATACCCTTCATGTCCTGACCCCAGCCCACCAGGTCTCAGGGCTGCAGCCCTGCTGTACTTTCATGTTTGCCTCAGACCCGGCCTGGGTGCCTCAGCCCTGCTGAACTTTTCGCCTGTTCGTGTCCCCCGTGGCTCTGGTGCAGACCCCTGGGTGTCGCTGGTGTGAGGCCTGGCTGGGCACGCGGACCCTGGGATCCTCAGCGTCTGCTGACCTGCACCTGGGTCCCTGTTGCCTCGCCCACCTGTCCTCTCAACTCTGCCCCCAAGGTAGAGGGCGTGGCCTCCGTGTGATTTTTTTCCTGCTGTCTTGGCTGGGCCTGGCTGGTCACCGTCACTGATGAGCTGTTGACCACAGGCTGCCCGCTGTAGCCCTGTGTGCTGTGCCTTTCACCGGCCGCTGTGCTCCCCTGCAGCCCCCAGATTGGGGTTTGGGCCCCAGGGTCCACTTGGGCCTCTCTGCGCTGGCGGCCGGCCTGGGCCTGGACCGGGGCTGTAGCCCCTCAGCCTGCTCAGCCGAGGGCCGAGAGCTGCCTTTGTCTGAGGTCTCCATCTGGGCCCGCTTTGTTCCCAGGGGTCTCCGTCTCTCGCTGGTGGTCTCCCCGGAGCCCCTGCGGCGGAGCCCTGGCCATCTGCACTGCTGCAAGGCGTGTACAGGGTCACGAATGAGACAAGACCCCATGGTGGGGTCTTGAGACCCAGGTGGGGTCTTCCTGACTCATCCACTCCGCATAGGCTGCGTCCCCTGTCCTGTCTGCTGCCCACTCTCTCCCGCCACTCACCCCAGAAACCTGCCCATCAGCTCCCGTCCCGGCATCTGCATCTGGGCAACGGTGTGGCCCTGCAGAGGGCAGCCGTTCTGTAAGGTGGAATGGGACGAGGAGACGGCCGGCAGCCTTTGTGGCCGGGCACTTCCGTTCTCCCTGTGATCGCTGCTTCACGTAACTGCTCTCTCCTGGGAAGTGGAACTCAGAGGGCGTTTAGATGCTTGCAGGAAGATACTTCTGGTGGGATTTTCAGGCTGCATCATTCCTTTCTTTGAGAAACGCCCTGAGGCATCTATTTGCTGCCTGCCTCATCGCTGTGATGTTCTGCCTCACGTAGCAGCGACAGCGTCTTTTGGACCCGTTGCCTTGAATTGGGAATGGGATGGACGTTCGGGTGTTTGCGCCTGGCGCCCTGTGGGGATGCACACAGTGTGGCCAGGCAGGTTGCCGGCTGCTTGTAGACTTGCGGCTTTTCAGGACACACTGGCACCTGCCATCTGATCTTACCTGCAGGGTATTTTATTGCTCAGTTAACTGAAGCAGAGATGAGTGACAGTTCTCAGACCACCCCGGCCTCTGGCCTCTGGACTGTTCCTGTTAGCTCGAAAGATGCTCCTTTGGCCAGCCGGTGTCTGCTGAGAACCGCTCGGTCCGGGAGGGACGTGGACACGCAGACGCAGTGCTGCGCCTGGCGGAAGGGGACGCGCCACAGCCTCAGTGAAACTGTGACGCCTTGGACACTCGGGGACAGGTGCGGTGGCTTTGGGGGTGATCTGGGAGCCTCGCGGAGGAGGAGACTTTGAGCGTGGCCTGGCACACGGGAAGGATGGAGATGCGAAGGAGGGCCCTGCAGGCGGAGAGAACACATGTACAAAGGTGCACACGTTGGCAAACACGGAGTGCGTTTGGCTGCGGTGTAGGGTGAGTACGTCCAGTCACTGGACGCAGATGGACATTGCTTGTGGGGGCTCCAGAGCCTGGCCGGAGGGTCAGTGCTTCGTTCGGTGGGTGCTGTTGAGTGCTTTGGGGGAGGAGGGGGGAAGGGTGGTCCTAACTGTGGTGGAGACCCCCCCGCTGGTCAGTGCGGTGCTACAGTATTTAGAGAACAGACAGGGCAGGCGTTTGGGAAACGGGCCATTTGGCTGGAAAGGAGCAGTTGTTCCCGTCGGAGCCATCGAGCTATTCCAGGCTGGAATAGTCTGAATCACGAAGGAGGGTGAGTCGTACCCAGGACACGGATGGTCGGCCAGAGCTCACACTCTGCGAACTGTCCCGACTGGGGTCCCCGGGACTGAACACTGTGAGAAGGTGGCTTTAAGCAGGAGGTCGGCTCGATGATGGGCCTCTGAGCTGAGGCAATGCACAGGGTTCTGAGCCGGGGGTGCAGAGCCACTGAGTGTCGGAGAACGGCCGAGATGCTATTCGGGTGACAGTGAGAAAAGCGTTTTTCCAGAGGAGGCGTGGGCCGTTGAGCAGCTCTCAGACCCGAGCCTGCGCCAGGGTCACCCAGCGTTTTCGAGCACGTGGACTCCCAGGTAGCCCGCCGGGGTGGGCCTGTGCACCCCCTTCCCGGACACCAATGCCGCCCAGGGCCACCCGGAGAGCACCCCCTTCCCGGACACCGATGCCACCCAGGGCCACCCGGAGAGCACCCCCTTCCCGGACACCGATGCCGCCCAGGGCCACCCGGAGAGCACCCCCTTCCCGGACACCGATGCCGCCCAGGGCCACCTGGAGAGCACCCCCTTCCGGGCACACTGATGCCGCCCAGGGCCACCCGGAGAGCACCCCCTTCCGGGCACACTGATGCCGCCCAGGGCCACCCGGAGAGCACCCCCTTCCGGGCACACTGATGCCGCCCAGGGCCACCCGGAGAGCACCCCCTTCCGGGCACACTGATGCCGCCCAGGGCCACCCGGAGAGCACCCCCTTCCGGGCACACTGATGCCGCCCAGGGCCACCCGGAGAGCACCCCCTTCGCGGACACCGATGCCGCCCAGGGCCACCCGGAGAGCACCCCCTTCCCGGACACCGATGCCGCCCAGGGCCACCCGGAGAGCACCCCCTTCCCGGACACCGATGCCGCCCAGGGCCACCCAGAGAGCACCCCCTTCCGGGCACACTGATGCCGCCCAGGGCCACCCGGAGAGCACCCCCTTCCGGGCACACTGATGCCGCCCAGGGCCACCCGGAGAGCACCCCCTTCCCGGACACCGATGCCGCCCAGGGCCACCCAGAGAGCACCCCCTTCCGGGCACACTGATGCCGCCCAGGGCCACCCGGAGAGCACCCCCCTCCCGGACACCGATGCCGCCCAGGGCCACCCGGAGAGCACCCCCTTCGCGGACACCGATGCCGCCCAGGGCCACCCGGAGAGCACCCCCTTCGCGGACACCGATGCCGCCCAGGGCCACCCGGAGAGCACCCCCTTCGCGGACACCGATGCCGCCCAGGGCCACCCGGAGAGCACCCCCTTCGCGGACACCGATGCCGCCCAGGGCCACCCGGAGAGCACCCCCTTCCCGGACACCGATGCCGCCCAGGGCCACCCGGAGAGCACCCCCTTCCCGGACACCGATGCCGCCCAGGGCCACCCGGAGAGCACCCCCTTCCCGGACACCGATGCCGCCCAGGGCCACCCGGAGAGCACCCCCTTCCCGGACACCGATGCCGCCCAGGGCCACCCGGAGAGCACCCCCTTCGCGGACACCGATGCCGCCCAGGGCCACCCGGAGAGCACCCCCTTCGCGGACACCGATGCCGCCCAGGGCCACCCGGAGAGCACCCCCTTCGCGGACACCGATGCCGCCCAGGGCCACCCGGAGAGCACCCCCTTCGCGGACACCGATGCCGCCCAGGGCCACCCGGAGAGCACCCCCTTCGCGGACACCGATGCCGCCCAGGGCCACCCGGAGAGCACCCCCTTCGCGGACACCGATGCCGCCCAGGGCCACCCGGAGAGCACCCCCTTCGCGGACACCGATGCCGCCCAGGGCCACCCGGAGAGCCACGGGATGAGGGCTTCACTTAGTTGCTTGGTTTGTAGAAGTTCGCAGAACCTGGTGTTGAAACTCTCTTGGCATACAGAGAGGAGAGGCTGGATTCTAGCTGTGAACTTTCACCGTAAAGTAACAAAGTGTGTTTCACAAATGAAAACAGCATTTTTGCACAGGTGAAAACTCTCTAGGCCTTTGCTTAGAGCCTTTCCCTGTAGGCAGATTTTGCCAATCGTGGTGTGAAAAATTAACTTGGATTAGCTTGCAGTGCTGCCCCCACACGCTCCGCTGAGTCAAGTGAACACAATAGCTTAACTTTTACTGGATTAGAAAGGGAGACAGAACTCAGGATTGGACTTGTTTGCTCAAACCACAGAATTGTGGAGTTGGAAGGAGACCCAGGGTCACCTGAGGCCCAGCCACTGAGCTTACAGATGGGGAAACTGAGGCCTGGAGAGGTTGGATGAGTTGCCCCAAGCCACCTGGTTTGTGGAAACAGCCGGGCCCGTCATCCTGACCCTCGGCGTGTCTCTCTGGAGCCTTGCTGCTGCCTGAGCTGTTCGGTGACTTGTGAGTGTGAGTGGACGCGTGTGAAGGTGTGTGCATGACATAAACAGGTCTCTCTTAATCAGCCACAGGAAGGAGTGAAGCCCTGAGTCTATAGCATGGAAGAATCTAGAAAACATGAGGCTGCCTCAAGGAAGCCAGGTGCAGGAGGCCACATGTGATCCCCTTTCTGTGAGATGTTCAGGACGGGCAAATCGGTAGCGATAGAGGGTGGATCCGTGGATGCCAGGGACTGTGGGGAGGGCGACGGGACTGGGAATGGGTATGGGGCTTCTTTTTCGGGTAATGAAAATTCTTTGGAGTTAGTGGTGATGGTTTTATAACTCTGTGAATATACTAAAAACCACTGAATTGTACACTTTAAAAGGGTGAATTGTATATGTGAATTACATCTCAATAAAAAATAATTGCAAAAAATTACTAAAAAGCCCCAAATTATTCACCAATGGAGGATGATAGGTAGCCAAGCCATTATTTGAAAACCCAGTAAATAAAAGGGAATAATCAAGCATTTATCCCGACTTTCCTGTGTGAACTTCACTAATGGGTTACTAAATAGTAAATTCCTCTTATAAAATTATTTCATTTCATGAACTAAAATGAAAGGTAGAATGTCATCACCTTTCACCCCCTACTAGAGTAGCAGATGTAGGTACATAGTGTATGGTTCTGTTGATCTGAGCTGTAAGAATAGGGTGACTCTAGAACTCTGAAGAGTGCTAAGCTTTGGGTGGGGCGGGACGTGAGAGGACATTCTGGAGTCGGGGAGCCTGTGCCTCGGTCTGGGTGCCGACTGTGTGGCTGCGCACATGTGTAAACATGTTGAGCTCTATTTACTGAGTGTATATTATAGCCCCAAAAATGCATAAATAAAAATAATATAATTAAATATAAGCTCTAAAAGAAGTATTTATTTATACCCTTTCTTATTCCAAAAAAGGATGTCAGGTAGAATGTGATGCGTATGTAGTAAACACATTCACATTTATCAATGTTGCTTCTATCAATACTTAGGTAACCATGTTTTTTTTAAGTTGTAAAATACACACAACATGAAATTCAGCATTTTAAGAATTTTAAAGTGTACGATTCAGTGGCATTTAGCATATTTACAACGCTGTGCAGCCATCATCCCTCTCTAGTTTCAACACTTTGTAAGCACCAGAAGAACATCCTTTAAGTAATCACTTCCCATCCCCTGGCAACCGCTAATGGCACATCACATTTTATCAGTTCGTGTGTTGATGGACGTTTGGGTTGTTTTCACCTTTTTTGACTATTGTGAATAGTGCTGCTATGAACATCCGTGTATGTTTTTGTTTGCACACCAGTTTTCAATTCTTTCGAGTATATACCTAGGAGTGAAATTGGTAGATCATATGGTGATGCTATGTTTAGTTTATCGAGTGGTAGAATTGAAAGTAACCTGCTCATATTTCCCACAACAACAATAATTCTGTACCTATCACAGTCTAAAGTCTCTCCGTGGGACCCTTGGGATTCAGACTCATCATCACCCACAAGCACCAGAACATTCAGGCAAATGTGACCTTACGAAATGGATAAAATAAGGTGCGAGAGACTGGCCGTAACATAACGATGGAGATGTGTGATCTCTCAGACAAATAATTCAAAATAGCTGTTTTCAGGAAGCTCAATGAACTTCAAGAAAACAGAGAATGAATTTACACATTTATCAGAGAAAGTTAACAGATTGAAGTAACAGAAAACAATCAAATGGAAATCTTAGAGCAGAAAAATACAATGAATGAAATGGAAAAATGAAAGAGAGTATTAGTAGCAGAACTTATCAAACAGAAAGAAGAATCAGTGAGCTCAAAGACAGAGTATTTGAAAATACACAGAGAAGAAAAAACAAAAAATGAAAAGAAATGAAGAAAGCTTACAAGATCTATGGGACAACATCAAAAGAGCAAATATTCAAGCTTTCAGAGTTAAAAAGGGAATTGAGAAAAACAAGCAGAAGAAAACTTATTCAAATAAGCAACAGAAAACTTTCCAACCTGGAGAAAGATATAAATATTCAGGTACAAGAAGGTCAAAGGTCACCAATCAGATTCAACCCAAATAAGAATACTCTAAGATATACGGTAATCAAAAAACTCTCAAAGATCAAAGACAAAGAGATGACATCAAAAGCAGCAAGAGAAAAGCAGCAAATAACATTTCGGGGAGATCCAGTATTCCTGGCAGCAACTTCTCAGCAGAAACCTTTAGGCCAGGAGGGAGCAGGATGATATATGCAGAGCGCTAAAGGAAAGCAATTGTCAACTAAAAATGGTGTACCCAGCAAAGCTGTCATTCAGAAATGAAGGAGAGATGGCGGCTTTCTCAGACAAACAAAAGCTGAGGAGACTCATCACTACCAGCCTGTCCTACAAGAAGCCCTAAAGGGAGTTCTTCAAACCAAAGGAAAAGGATGCTAATGTGATTGTCATACTAATACTGTAATTATGGTGTGTAAACCACTTCTACCTTTTGTAAGAAGAATGAAAGACACAATTAATAAATAATAACCACAACAGTTAAGAGATAGGCAATATCAAAATATAAATTGTGACACCAAAAATTCAAAATATGGGAGGAGAAGGGAGTTAATGTGTACAGGCTTTTGTTTGTCTCTTTTTTTTTTTACAATCAAAGGTAAGTTGGTATCAGTTTTAATAACTTGTTATAACTATAGAATGTTTTTTGTAAGCCTCATGAGGCCTACAAAAGGAGGTCAATTCAGCAAGGGGATATAACAATAGTAAATATATATGCACCCAGTACCAGAGCACCCCGATATATATAAAGTAGATATTAATAGATCTAAAGAGAGAGGCAGACTGTAATACAACAATAGTAGGGGACTTCACACCCCACTTTCAGCAAAGGGAAGGTCATCCAGGCCGAAAAATCAACAAGAAACATTGGAGTTAAACTGTACTCAAGGCAAAAGAGCCTGACAAACATTTACAGAATATTTCATCCAACGGCTGCAGAATACACATTATTCTCATTGGCTAGTGGAACATTCTCCAGGATAGACCATAGGTTAGCTCACAGAACAGTCTCAAAAAATAAAAAATGTCGAAATTATATCAAGTCTCTTTTCTCACCACAATCAAAAAAACTAGAAACCATAACAAGAGGAACTTTGGAAACTATGTAAACACATGGAAATTAAACAACATGCTCCCGAATGACCGGTGGGTCAGGGAAGAAATGAAGAAGGAAATTTTAAAATTTCTTGAAACAAATGAAAATGGAAACATAACATACCAAAACCTATGGGATACAGCAGAAGCAGTGCAAAGAGGTAAGTTTATAGCAATGAATGCCTATGTCATAAAAGTAGAAAGACTTCAAGTAAACAACCTAGTGATGCAAGGAACTGGAAAAGCAAGAAACCAAACCCCAAATTAGTAGAAGGAAAGAAATAACAAAGATCTGAGCAGAAATGAATGAAATTGAGACAAAAAAGACAAAAGATCGACAAAATGAAAAGTCGATTTTTTTTGAAAAGATAAAATTGACAAAGCTCTAGCTACATTAAGAAAAAAAAGATAAGACCCAAATAGATAAAATCAAGGATGGAAAAGGAAACAGTATAACTGATAGCACAGAAGTACAAAGGCTCACTAGAGACTATTATGAACAACTGTATACCAACACATTAGAAAACCTAGAGACATTTTATAAATTCCTGGACACATACAACCTACCAAGGTGGAGCTGTAAAGAAGCAGTACCTGAACAGACCAGTAAGTATTGAAGTAGAAATCAACAAAAAATCTCCCGGCAAAGAAGAGCCCAGGCCCTGGTGGATTCACTGCTGAATTTGTTCAGACATTTCAAGAACGGATACAAATTATACTCAAACTAATCCAAACAAATAGAGAGAAGGGGACACTTCCAAACTCAAGCAATGAGGTTAGTGTTACCTGACACCCAAACCAGACCAGGACACAACACAAAAAACTACAGGCCAATGTCCCTGATGAACACGGACACAAAAGTCCTCAGCAAGACACCAGCAAGCAGATGCCAGCGGCACATTAGAAAGACCATTCAGTGTGACAGGTGGGACTCATCCAGGAATGCTCCCAGTCAAAGAATGGCAATCTCTGGGTGGGGGTCCGGGCATTGTCCTGTGAGAAGCTCTCCTGTGTGTGTAGCCGGTGTGGGTGTGGGTGTGAGGTCCTGTGTGTGCAGCCGGTGAGTGCGGGTGTGAGGTCCTGTGTGTGTAGCCGGTGGGTGTGGGTGTGAGGTCCTGTGTGTGCAGCCGGTGTGGGTGTGGGTGTGAGGTCCTGTGTGTGCAGCCGGTGTGGGTGTGGGTGTGAGGTCCTGTGTGTGTAGCCGGTGTGAGTGTAGGTGTGAGGTCCTGTGTGTGCAGCCGGTGTGGGTGTGGGTGAGAGGTCCTGTGTGTGTAGCCGGTGTGGGTGTGGGTGTGAGGTCCTGTGTGTGTAGCCGGTGTGAGTGTAGGTGTGAGGTCCTGTGTGTGTAGCCGGTGTGGGTGTGGGTGTGAGGTCCTGTGTGTGCAGCCGGTGTGGGTGTGGGTGTGAGGTCCTGTGTGTGCAGCCGGTGTAGGTGTGAGGTCCTGTGTGTGCAGCCGGTGGGTGTGGGTGTGAGGTCCTGTGTGTGCAGCCGGTGTGGGTGTGGGTGTGAGGTCCTGTGTGTGCAGCCGGTGTGGGTGTGGGTGTGAGGTCCTGTGTGTGCAGCCGGTGTGGGTGTGGGTGTGAGGTCCTGTGTGTGTAGCCGGTGTGGGTGTGGGTGTGAGGTCCTGTGTGTGTAGCCGGTGAGTGTGGGTGTGAGGTCCTGTGTGTGCAGCCGGTGTGGGTGTGGGTGTGAGGTCCTGTGTGTGCAGCCGGTGTGGGTGTGGGTGTGAGGTCCTGTGTGTGTAGCCGGTGAGTGCGGGTGCGAGGTCCTGTGTGTGCAGCCGGTGTGGGTGTGGGTGTGAGGTCCTGTGTGTGTAGCCGGTGAGTGCGGGTGCGAGGTCCTGTGTGTGCAGCCGGTGTGGGTGTGGGTGTGAGGTCCTGTGTGTGCAGCCGGTGTGGGTGTGGGTGTGAGGTCCTGTGTGTGTAGCCGGTGAGTGCGGGTGCGAGGTCCTGTGTGTGTAGCCGGTGTGGGTGTGGGTGTGAGGTCCTGTGTGTGCAGCCGGTGAGTGTGGGTGTGAGGTCCTGTGTGTGCAGCCGGTGAGTGCGGGTGCGAGGTCCTGTGTGTGCAGCCGGTGTAGGTGTGAGGTCCTGTGTGTGCAGCCGGTGTGGGTGTGGGTGTGAGGTCCTGTGTGTGTAGCCGGTGTAGGTGTGGGTGTGAGGTCCTGTGTGTGCAGCCGGTGTGGGTGTGAGGTCCTGTGTGTGCAGCCAGTGAGTGCGGGTGTGAGGTCCTGTGTGTGCAGCCGGTGAGTGTGGGTGTGAGGTCCTGTGTGTGTAGCCGGTGTGGGTGTGGGTGTGGGTGCGAGGTCCTGTGTGTGCAGCCGGTGTAGGTGTGAGGTCCTGTGTGTGCAGCCGGTGTGGGTGTGGGTGTGAGGTCCTGTGTGTGTAGCCGGTGTGGGTGTGGGTGTGAGGTCCTGTGTGTGCAGCCGGTGTGGGTGTGGGTGTGAGGTCCTGTGTGTGCAGCCGGTGTAGGTGTGAGGTCCTGTGTGTGCAGCCGGTGAGTGCGGGTGCGAGGTCCTGTGTGTGCAGCCGGTGTAGGTGTGAGGTCCTGTGTGTGCAGCCGGTGTGGGTGTGGGTGTGAGGTCCTGTGTGTGTAGCCGGTGTAGGTGTGGGTGTGAGGTCCTGTGTGTGCAGCCGGTGTGGGTGTGAGGTCCTGTGTGTGCAGCCAGTGAGTGCGGGTGTGAGGTCCTGTGTGTGCAGCCGGTGAGTGTGGGTGTGAGGTCCTGTGTGTGTAGCCGGTGTGGGTGTGGGTGTGGGTGCGAGGTCCTGTGTGTGCAGCCGGTGTAGGTGTGAGGTCCTGTGTGTGCAGCCGGTGTGGGTGTGGGTGTGAGGTCCTGTGTGTGTAGCCGGTGTGGGTGTGGGTGTGAGGTCCTGTGTGTGCAGCCGGTGTGGGTGTGGGTGTGAGGTCCTGTGTGTGTAGCCGGTGTGGGTGTGGGTGTGAGGTCCTGTGTGTGCAGCCGGTGAGTGCGGGTGCGAGGTCCTGTGTGTGCAGCCGGTGTAGGTGTGAGGTCCTGTGTGTGCAGCCGGTGTAGGTGTGAGGTCCTGTGTGTGTAGCCGGTGTGGGTGTGGGTGTGAGGTCCTGTGTGTGTAGCCGGTGTAGGTGTGGGTGTGAGGTCCTGTGTGTGCAGCCGGTGTGGGTGTGAGGTCCTGTGTGTGCAGCCAGTGAGTGCGGGTGCGAGGTCCTGTGTGTGCAGCCGGTGAGTGTGGGTGTGAGGTCCTGTGTGTGTAGCCGGTGTGGGTGTGGGTGTGGGTGCGAGGTCCTGTGTGTGCAGCCGGTGTAGGTGTGAGGTCCTGTGTGTGCAGCCGGTGTGGGTGTGGGTGTGAGGTCCTGTGTGTGCAGCCGGTGTGGGTGTGGGTGTGAGGTCCTGTGTGTGTAGCCGGTGTGGGTGTGGGTGTGAGGTCCTGTGTGTGCAGCCGGTGAGAGCGGGTGCGAGGTCCTGTGTGTGCAGCCGGTGTAGGTGTGAGGTCCTGTGTGTGCAGCCGGTGTAGGTGTGAGGTCCTGTGTGTGTAGCCGGTGTGGGTGTGGGTGTGAGGTCCTGTGTGTGTAACCGGTGTAGGTGTGGGTGTGAGGTCCTGTGTGTGCAGCCGGTGTGGGTGTGAGGTCCTGTGTGTGCAGCCAGTGAGTGCGGGTGCGAGGTCCTGTGTGTGCAGCCGGTGAGTGTGGGTGTGAGGTCCTGTGTGTGTAGCCGGTGTGGGTGTGGGTGTGGGTGCGAGGTCCTGTGTGTGAAGCCGGTGTAGGTGTGAGGTCCTGTGTGTGCAGCCGGTGTGGGTGTGGGTGTGAGGTCCTGTGTGTGCAGCCAGTGAGTGCGGGTGCGAGGTCCTGTGTGTGCAGCCGGTGAGTGTGGGTGTGAGGTCCTGTGTGTGTAGCCGGTGAGTGTGGGTGTGAGGTCCTGTGTGTGTAGCCGGTGAGTGTGGGTGTGAGGTCCTGTGTGTGCAGCCGGTGAGTGTGGGTGTGAGGTCCTGTGTGTGTAGCCGGTGAGTGTGGGTGTGAGGTCCTGTGTGTGTAGCCGGTGAGTGTGGGTGTGAGGTCCTGTGTGTGTAGCCGGTGTGGGTGTGGGTGTGAGGTCCTGTGTGTGCAGCCGGTGTGGGTGTGGGTGCGAGGTCCTGTGTGTGCAGCCGGTGTAGGTGAGGGGTCCTGTGTGTGAACTCGCAGAAGGGGAGTCACAGCCTCAGGAGACGCCGTCTGGATGCGGGCAGGCTGTGCTGCGCCAGGAACCTGGGGGGCCTGAGGGGTCCTGTGTGGCATCAGTATGTCTCCGCTCCTTTGTGAACTCAGAAGGGCGGCTTCGTCTCCGCCCGCCTTTGCTTTCTCTGTTTCCTCATTATTTCCTGGGGGTTTTCAGCCGCCAGTGAAACTTTGGTTTTGAACCCGTAGGATTTGCCTCAGCCTCCTGGGGGATGCCCCTCTGTGGAGGCGAGGTCCCCTGTCTGCAATCACATTCTTTCCCGTATTTTATTACCCGTTTATGAGAGTGAGCACTGTTAGAACCAGCTGACAGGGTTTGGAGTCGTGTTTCTCAGGATATTCCGGAGGCGCTCCTGCTCCATTCATCTCAGGACTTGGAGTATTTTCCCCAGTGGCTCATGGTAGACCAGCTGGATTCACAGGCAGTCGGAACTGCGAGAATGCATGTGCTGGTGGCCGTGGTCTGTGCACAGCATTTCCAGAGTGCTGGGTGACGCGGCCCCTGCGCCTTGAGGGTTACACTGCATCGGGAGATCGGGCAGCCCCAGGGAGGCCGGGCCTGGACGACCTTCTGGCTGACCTGGCTCCAAGGCCAGGTCTCCTCCTAGATGTTTAGGGATCACTTGGGTCTCGGGACGCGTGAGTCTCTGGCATGATGTGGCAGCATCTCCTCCGTGGCCCGTTGCTAACAGCCTTTGCACCAAGCACGAGAGGAGAGTCATTTGCACCAGGAGCGTGTAACTGGGGCACTGTTGCGTTCTGGGTGGACGGCCCCGTGCCGTGGGGACTGTTGGTGTTTCGGTGGACGACCCCGTGCCGTGGGGACTGTTGGTGTTTCGGTGGACGGCTCTGTGCCGTGGGGAACTGTTGGTATTTGGGGTGGACGGCCCTGTGCCGTGGGAACTGTTGGTGTTTGGGTGGACGGCCCTGTGCCGTGGGAACTGTTGGTGTTTGGGTGGACGGCTCTGTGCCGTGGGGACTGTTGGTGTTTGGGTGGACGGCTCTGTGCTGTGGGGACTGTTGGTGTTTGGGTGGACGGCCCTGTGCCGTGGGGACTGTTGGTGTTTTCGGTGGACGGCTCTGTGCCGTGGGGACTGTTGGTGTTTGGGTGGACGGCCCTGTGCCGTGGGCACTATTGGTGTTTGGGGTGGACGGCTCTGTGCCGTGGGAACTGTTGGTGTTTGGGTGGACGGCCCTGTGCCGTGGGAACTGTTGGTGTTTGGGGTGGACGGCTCTGTGCCGTGGGAACTGTTGGTGTTTGGGGTGGACGGCTCTGTGCCGTGGGGACTGTTGGTGTTTGGGGTGGACGGCTCTGTGCCGTGGGGAACTGTTGGTGTTGTCAGTGGACGGCTCTGTGCCGTGGGAACTGTTGGTGTTTTCGGTGGACGGCTCTGTGCCGTGGGGAACTGTTGGTGTTGTCAGTGGACGGCCCTGTGCCGTGGGAACTGTTGGTGTTTCGGTGGACGGCCCTGTGCCGTGGGGACTGTTGGTGTTTGGGGTGGACGGCCCTGTGCCGTGGGAACTGTTGGTGTTTGGGTGGACGGCTCTGTGCCGTGGGAACTGTTGGTGTTTGGGTGGACGGCTCTGTGCCGTGGGAACTGTTGGTGTTTGGGTGGACGGCTCTGTGCCGTGGGAACTGTTGGTGTTTGGGTGGACGGCTCTGTGCCGTGGGCACTGTTGGTGTTTGGGTGGACGGCCCTGTGCCGTGGGAACTGTTGGTGTTTGGGTGGACGGCCCTGTGCCGTGGGAACTGTTGGTGTTTCGGTGGACGGCCCTGTGCCGTGGGAACTGTTGGTGTTTGGGTGGACGGCTCTGTGCCGTGGGAACTGTTGGTGTTTGGGTGGACGGCTCTGTGCCGTGGGAACTGTTGGTGTTTGGGTGGACGGCTCTGTGCCGTGGGAACTGTTGGTGTTTGGGGTGGACGGCCCTGTGCCGTGGGAACTGTTGGTGTTTCGGTGGACGGCCCTGTGCCGTGGGGAACTGTTGGTGTTTGGGGTGGACGGCCCTGTGCCGTGGGGCACCGTGGGCAGCGGGACACTGAACGGCAGGCACCCTGCTCTCTGCCCACCAGATGCCAGTGGCACTGCCCTTAGTGACAACCAAACGTGCCCTGTGGAAGTGCCCTGGGAGAGACCCCGTTTCAGCCGTTGTCAGGGCCGGGCCCCCAGTAAGCACAGTGGGCGCCTCTAGGACCCCTCCCGCCACCCCGTCACCATAGACTCATTCTCCCTGTGGTGGAAGTTTAAATCACATTGAATGTGTCCATTATTTGGGAGGGGTTAACGTCTGGTCACCCGCCCTCCGCAGAACCTCCCGTTCCCTCTGAAGAGCCGTGGAGGCTGGAGGGAGCTGGAGGGCTCTCGAGGAGACTGGACGAGGGGCGGACACCCTGGACAGCAGTGCTGGGCCCTCCCTGGGCAGGTGGTGTCACCCGGGGAGTTTTGGAATCAGCCCGCAGAGCCCTGTCTCCTGCTTCCACCGCCCACAGAAGCCCGCAGGTGCCTCCTCCTTCCACCGCCCACAGAAGCCCGCTGGTGCCAGGGGCTCCTCCCGGCCAGGACGATCGGGGGCTGCCTTGCTTGAGGATGGCAGCCTGGGCTTCTGTCATTCATAACCCACAGGAGTCCTCTTGAGGGAGGGGCATGGTGCCCTGGAGAGCCCTGGACGAGACCTAGGCCTGGCTCCATCCAAGCCCAGAGGCCTCTGCCCCTCCTGAGGGGGGGATAGAGCAGGTGCCGTCTGCCCTTGACTCAGCCCAGAGGGAACGCCACTCCACGGCCTCGCCAAGTGCTGCCTGTTTCCGGCAGCTTCGCAGGCCCTTTGGGAAGGCTCTTGTGTTGCCAGGGGTCATGCTGTGTCCTCGAGATGCTGTGTCCCCTGCCTCGGGGCCCCACTGCCTCTTCCTCTTATGGCCTCTGCACCGCAGTCAGCCCGCCGAGATGTGCAGCCTTGTCCCACGGAGGGTGCCGGGTGGGGAGGCCGGTGCGGACGGGCACTCAGGCCCATTCAGAGGCCGGTCACGGAGCTCCCGTGTCCAGCGGCGAACAGCAGCCAGGGGGCACATGGGCCTCGCAGTCAGCAGCTCAGAGTCCGGAGAGGGGTCTGCACCCACACACGGCACCGGGGCTTCTGTGCCTCGCTAAGACCCTGCCAGGGCCTGGGGGAGAACCTGTTCGGGTGAGGATCCCGGGGCCGGGGCTGGGGTCACTGTTCCAGGCTTCTAAATAGCCCGAAGTAGACAGGGCTGTTCATCATTTATTCAGATATTTTAATCAGAAGACTATCGTTTCGGCAAACACTTTGTTAGAAGACGCTGTGTTGCCCAGCAAAATTTTTAGGCCCCTTCAAATGTTTTGCGTTGGGACGACTAAAAGGCTGGCTGAGGTTGGGAGCCTTGAGATCCGTACTTCCTCCAATCCTCCCGCAGGGTCTCCTTCCCGGGCGGGCCCTGGGGCTTTATTGCTGGGACGGGGTTGCTTTCGCTGGACCGTGCACTGGGGCCGTCACCTGTTCCGCGTTATTTCAGTGAGGCCGGCCTGTAGTTGAGTAAAACGCCGTGATGATGCGGGAAAGAGACGAGCGCCCGGGCTGGGTGGACGCGGCCGGTCCCAGCACAGCCCTGGCCTCTCCAGGACGTCTTCTGTCGGGGTCGGTGCCAGGAGCTTTGCTCAGCGGAGCCCTGGGTCCTCGTCCTCCCCCGTGGCTGCCTTCATTCCTTCCTCCGCCCTCTTCGCTGGGTGCTGAGCTGAGCTGCTGAGTGCCAGGGAGACGCCCGCTGCTGTGCTGTGCCGAGCGGCACATGAGGCCAGCCCGCCTGAGGGCCCTCCTCGGGAGGCCTGCAGGGAGGGGCAGCGCTGTGTGGGGTCTGTGGAGACCTCCCCGTGCCCTCACAGCTCCTCCGGGTACGGGGGTGTGGCTCCGAGTGCCACGGGCCACCCCGACGGCTCGCCATCAGCACTTGGAGACCCTGTGTGGGCCTCCAGGGAAGCCTGGGCATCCCAACCCTCGGTCAGGGCTGGGCCTGTGCTCACCCAGAGGGTGCAGCTTCCCCCACGGCCCAGAAGGGCTGCTGTGGGCCTGGGAGTCAGGACGGCTTTCGGACCATGGCCTTTGTTTTTGTTACTGATTGCCTGATCCCTGGAGTTGGAAATCAGGTTTTGCGGTGTTGTGCTGTTTACAGTAAGTGTGTTTGAGTGCTGCCTTTTACTCCTGTTAGCTGAGGTTTCAGAGCCGACGCGAGGTGCTGTGTTGGCTGTCTGCGTCAGTCTGCCGGCTGTGAACACACCGCGTGTTTTAGAGACACCGTCCATGGGAAAAGTGCTCGTGAGAACTGTTACTTATTTGGCTATTAGGATGAAACCAGTTTTCTTTTCTTTTAATTCATTTATTCATCCATGTATGCAACAAATAATTCGGCACTTACTGTATACCACAGACAGCTTTGTCTTTTTATATGAATGTCTCTGTGTATCAGAAAAAAAGAGAAAACACATTTCCTCTAAGAGACACAGAACAGGCACCTTTGGTGAAGGTAACTGAGCGAGCTGTGTGGGGTGCGGTGGAGAAGAAACGGCCGCTTGGGAGCTGGGGCAGCCCCGTCCCACTCAGCTGTGGGGCCGCAGGGAGAGGCTCGGTCTTGCTGCACGTGGCGCACACGGGAGGCCCCGGGCGACGTGGCCAGGCCGTGCCGTGGCAGCTCCAGCCCTCCTGGTCTGAGCAGCTCATTGGGTGTTGGTGCGTCCAGCAGGCTTCCTGGTGTTGCTGTCGTCATAGCAACCGGATGTTTCTCAGGATTTTTTTTTCTGTTTCAATGCTTTATTAACAGTTGGAAACAAAACCAACGCACTGGAGGTGATGGCATCAGAAGCCTGAGGCAGGGAAATGGGTTTGCATTTTGTCCCTCCTCTTTTTCTTTTTATTAAATGCATCATAGCAAAAGTAGATTAAAAAGAAAGGATCTCAGCCCCAGATGACAGCGAGCAGGGAGAAGGAGGTAAAGATGGCGCCATCGGGCGAGGAGGGAGGAACCTGGTGTGTTTTGGGGCCAGGGGACGGGGCATCGTCGGGCGGCGGGGGAGGAACCCGGTGCAGTGGTGCCAGCGCGGGAGGACCCGGCCTTTTCACGTCGTGTGGCGTCTGCCTTACAGGGAGTCTGGGGAAAGCCTGTGCGTTTCCGTCCTGCAGCGTCCACCTTCGGAAGACCCAGCTGCTACCGCTGTGATCTGAGGCCCTGTGGGAACAAATCTTAGCTCCGTGTTGTCCACAGACACCGTCTCCCACAGGACTTTCAAAAGCTTTTTTCTTTCTCCTTTTAAGAAACACAGGAACTTACAGCTAAGTATCTACACTCATTTGTTGCAAAAAACAAAGAATCCCAGAAAACAAAACAAAAACAAAAAACTCCCAAAAACAAAACCAAAAAAACCCCAAAACAATCCCAAGGGAAATGTGGCCGGCGTCCGTTCACACCGTCGAGGTGTCGGGAGGAAAGTCGGCAAAGTCGCGCTGCGCTGAGGGCAAGGACTTCTCTCTGCTACAGAAGCTGTCGGTTCCAAAACAACCGGGAGGCTGGAGGGGCCCCGTCCGACGCGCGGGCTGTGCTGAGGCTGCCCTCAAAATCAGGGCAGCCGCGGCGACCAGGAAGGCTGCGTCTGCTCCGGGAACCTCACCCGCCATCCCCCAGGCTCCCTTCCCTTTCTGGAGAAGCTCGCCAGCCGTGCTCTCCCCTTGGTGCCTGTGAACTCGTCACACACCCTAACTGTGTGTGCTGCCTGCGTGTGCTGTGCGTGTGTGCTGTGCGTGTGTGCGTGTGCTGCCTGCGTGTGCTGCCTGCATGTGCTGCCTGTGTGTGCTCTGTGTGTGTGTGCGCGTGTGCTGCCTGCGTGTGCTGTGTGTGTGCGCGTGTGCTGCCTGCGTGTGCTGTGTGTGTGTGTGTGTGCTGCCTGCGTGTGCTGTGTGTGTGCGCGTGTGCTGCCTGCGTGTGCTGCCTGCGTGTGCTGTGTGTGTGCGTGTGCTGCCTGCGTGTGCTGTGTGTGTGCGTGTGCTGTGTGTGTGCGCGTGCTGCCTGCGTGTGCTGTGTGTGTGCGTGTGCTGCCTGCGTGTGCTGTGTGTGTGCGTGTGCTGCCTGTGTGTGCTGTGTGTGTGTGCGTGTGTGCTGCCTGCGTGTGCTGTGTGTGTGCGTGTGCTGCCTGCGTGTGCTGTGTGTGTGCGTGTGCTGCCTGCGTGTGCTGTGTGTGCGCGCGTGTGCTGCCTGCGTGTGCTGTGTGTGTGTGCTGCCTGCGTGTGCTGTGTGTGTGCACGTGTGCTGCCTGCGTGTGCTGCCTGCGTGTGCTGTGTGTGTGCATGTGCTGCCTGCGTGTGCTGTGTGTGCGTGTGCTGTGTGTGTGCGTGTGCTGCCTGCGTGTGCTGCCTGCATGTGCTGCCTGTGTGTGCTCTGTGTGTGTGTGCGCGTGTGCTGCCTGCGTGTGCTGTGTGTGTGCGTGTGTGCTGCCTGCGTGTGCTGTGTGTGTGCGCGTGTGCTGCCTGTGTGTGCTGCCTGCGTGTGCAGTGTGTGTGCGTGTGCTGCCTGCGTGTGCTGTGTGTGTGCGTGTGCTGTGTGTGCTCTGTGTGTGTGCGTGTGCTGCCTGCGTGTGCTGTGTGTGTGCGTGTGCTGCCTGCGTGTGCTGTGTGTGTGCGTGTGCTGTGTGTGTGCGTGTGCTGCCTGCGTGTGCTGTGTGTGTGCGCGTGTTGCCTGCGTGTGCTGCCTGCATGTGCTGCCTGTGTGTGCTGTGTGTGTGCGTGTGCTGCCTGCGTGTGCTGCCTGCATGTGCTGCCTGCGTGTGCTGCCTGCGTGTGCTGCCTGCATGTGCTGCCTGTGTGTGCTCTGTGTGTGTGTGCGCGTGTGCTGCCTGCGTGTGCTGTGTGTGTGCGTGTGTGCTGCCTGCGTGTGTTGTGTGTGTGCGTGTTGCCTGCGTGTGCTGTGTGTGTGCGTGTGTGCTGCCTGTGTGTGCTGTGTGTGTGTGTGCTCTGTGTGTGTGTGTGCGTGTGCTGCCTGCGTGTGCTGTGTGTGTGCGTGTGCTGCCTGCGTGTGCTGTGTGTGTGTGCGTGTGCTGCCTGCGTGTGCTGTGTGTGTGTGCGTGTGCTGCCTGCGTGTGCTGTGTGTGTGTGCGTGTGCTGCCTGCGTGTGCTGTGTGTGTGTGTGCTCTGTGTGTGTGTGTGCGTGTGCTGCCTGCGTGTGCTGTGTGTGCGTGTGCTGCTTGCGTGTGCTGCCTGCGTGTGCTGTGTGTGTGCGTGTGCTGCCTGCGTGTGCTGTGTGTGTGCGTGTGCTGTGTGTGTGTGGGTGCTGCCTGCGTGTGCTGCTTGCATGTGCTGTGTGTGTGTGTGCGTGTGCTGCCTGCGTGTGCTGTGTGTGTGCGTGTGCTGTGTGTGTGTGGGTGCTGCCTGCGTGTGCTGCCTGCATGTGCTGTGTGTGTGTGTGTGTGTGCTGCCTGCGTGTGCTGTATGTGCATGTGCTGTGTGTGCGTGTGCTGTGTGTGTGTGGGTGCTGCCTGCGTGTGCTGCCTGCGTGTGCTGTGTGTGTGTGTGTGTGTGCTGCCTGCGTGTGCTGTATGTGCATGTGCTGTGTGTGCGTGTGCTGTGTGTGCGTGGGTGCTGCCTGCGTGTGCTGCCTGCGTGTGCTGTGTGTGTGTGTGCGTGTGCTGCCTGCGTGTGCTGTGTGTGTGTGTGCGTGTGCTGCCTGCGTGTGCTGCCTGCGGGACCCTCACATCGGTGGGAGCCTTCAGAAAGCCTGTCTTTTGACATTTGATGACTGACCTGAGGCCTGGCCTGGAGCCGGGTGCCTCTAGCCGCCTGGCTGTGTTCTCCGGTGCCTCTAGCCGCCTGGCTGTGTTCTCCCGTGCAGCGGGTGAAGAAGGTGCGTCCCGGGAGAGTCGCCGCGCTGAGGTGTTCTGAGGGTCCAGGCCCGTCAGGAAGTTTTCATTTGTTTTTTCCCACCAACCGATTATCTTTGACGCTTCCTTAATGATTCCCCAAATAAAAATTTCCAGAACCTTTTGAATTAGAGCGTCTCAGAGCCAGACGAGCCTTCGAGAGCTGCCGTGTCGCTTGCTTTTGCAGTTCAGGAGTTTCAGGCCCAGAGAGGCAGACCGTGTGTCGGGGGCGCTGGCGGGAAATGGCCGCAAGCAGTGAGGCCCTGAGAGCCGCTCCGTGTGGGCGGCAGCGGGTGCCGCTGGGAACGCCTGCCGGCACCTCGACCCCGAGATACACGCAGTGTGGACACGGGAGCCTTCGTCCAGACCCCGGGGCTCCGGCACCTCGACCCCGAGATACACGCAGTGTGGACACGGGAGCCTTCGTCCAGACCCCGGGGCTTCTGCTCCTTCGCCCAGTGCCTCAGGTTAATATGGTGGATGAAAAGTCTTTAAAAAGCTTCAAACTGAGTTTATCTCTGCCCTCTGGAGTTTCTGGCCTGCCAGTTTGCAAATTGGCGTCTTTGAAATGAGCCGACCGCCCACGTGGGCGATGACGTGTGTGCTTGCTGAGTTGACGCGAAGCTTTGGAAGGCGTAGAAGTGGGGATCTGAGAAACTTCGACTCTGCTCCTGTTTTTGATTTTGTTTCAACAAGAATAAGGTGATGTGGCCCCGAGTGGCACCAGCAGGAACTACGTGAGCCTTGGTGTGGTCTCAGCGTGGTGCCTGTGCCTGCATCTGTCCTCTCGTCCTGCGCCCTCGAGACACCATGGCCAGGTGTCTTTAGAGCCAAATGACAGAGGTGGAGAAGGCCCTGGGGAGGCGCGAGTGTGTTTGAGACGTTTGTTTTACAGAATGGACTTAAACTGGGCATCCGCCGTCTGGATCAACAGCTGCCACTCTCCCTCCCGGCTCCTCCCGATTCTCTGGTAAACTGGGCCGTTAGGCTTGCCGCTGGGGTGTGCTCCGAGCTGCCAGCAGAGCAGTCACAGCTGGGGTTCAGTTATGACCTCCAGATCGACCCCGGCAAACAAGGAGTCCGGCACCGTGGTCGTGAGTCCGGCGCCGTGGTCGTGAGTCCGGCGCCGCGGTCGTGAGTCCGGCGCCGCGGTCGTGAGTCCGGCGCCGCGGTCGTGAGTCCGGCGCCGCGGTCGTGAGTCCGGCACCACGGGCGTTTTCTGCAGGGCCAGCCGGGAACCGGCTTGACTTCCTTCAAGTGCATTCAGGTGGTATCTCTGGGCTTGAGGGAGGGAGACGTGGACCCAGCTTAGGCCCCTCTGGGACGCTTCTCTTAACTGGCAATTCAAACAGCTGGAGTTCACAGTCAAATCATGTCCACGAGAAAGAGCTCTTTCCTTTAATTCTGGCGCCAACTTTGACCTAATATCATAACATAAAATTCAAAATAAAAAGGGACTCAGTGGATAAATGAATAAGCAAGACGAGGTCCCTCTGCACGATGGAAAGTTATTCAACCTGAAAAAAGAAGGGAATCCAGTCAGCGGCCACAGCAGGGCCACCCTGGAGGGCACTGGCTGAGCGGAGTGAGCCGGAAGGACACGTCCCGTGGATCCCGCCGACGTGAGGCCCAGAGCAGTCAGATCCAGAGACGACGGGGGCCAGGGCCGCTGGAGACAGCAGGAGGGGATGGGAGCGGGTATTGAATGGGGACCGAGTCTTCGTTTCGCACGATGAGAGCGTTCTGGAGAGGATGGTGGTGATGGTTGCACAACTCGGTGAACGTGGTTAATGCTACGGAACTGTGCACTCGAGCAGGTCTGAGATGGAAAATTGTATGTTAAAATAAAGGGACTAATGCGGGGAAAACAAAGTGAGACACAGGAATCCCGAGTCCCAGGCTGGCGGGTCCCTGCTTGCGCCACTTGCATTTCAGGGTGGCGTGCGTGTCCGTTGCCTTTTGGCGAGAGAATGTCCCGCGCATGTACACGTGGTGTGCGCATCCACGTTTTGACTTGCGGTGGCAAAAAACCCAGGCCTTTGTAGAGAGTGGTGAATGCACACAAGCGGCGGCCGGCGTGCGGCTGTGAAGTAAACCTGCGGTTTGGAAGCGTGTCTGCGATGAGCAGGGGACCAGACGTTTCCACGCTGCTGATGACGTGTGTCGCTTTTACTTTTTAGGTGAAGCCAAAAACCTTCCCTCTTACCCGGGGCCAAGCAAGATGAGGGATTGCTACTGCACGGTGAACCTGGACCAGGAGGAGGTTTTCAGGACCAAGATTGTGGAGAAGTCACTCTGGTAAGGTCCTCTGCTGCTTTACCTGACACCCATGTGTTTTCTTTGATGTAGAGAATGTCCCAAGCATGGACGTCACCTTCCCATGTTCCTGCAGGTAGAGAATGTCCCGAGCGTGGACGTCACCTTCCCATGTTCCCGCAGGTAGAGAATGTCCCGAGCGTGGACGTCACCTTCCCATGTTCCCGCAGGTAGAGAATGTCCCGAGCGTGGACGTCACCTTCCCATGTTCCCGCAGGTAGAGAATGTCCCGAGCGTGGACGTCACCTTCCCATGTTCCCGCAGGTAGAGAATTTTTCTGTGTGTAGACAATGTCCTGAGCGTGGACGTCACCTTCCCATGTTCCCGCATGTAGATAGTGTCCCAGGCATGTACATCCCCTTCCCATTTTCCCGCGGGTAGAGAATTTTTCTGTGTGTAGACAATGTCCTGAGCGTGTACGTCACCTTCCCACTTTTCTTGCTGCTTAGTTTGAGGAGGAGGAGGTGCTCCCTGGGGCTCTGGTGTGCAGGCAGCTGGGCTTCTGACCTTGGCGGTGCGCGGATGTGAACCGGTGTTGGCTTAAATGCTCCTGCTGTCCAGGAAGCGCACGTTGGTGGCGGCCCCCGCGTGGACTCGCAGGGCTGTCCAGGAAGTGTATGTTGGTGGCGGCCACTGCGTGGACTCGCGGGAGTGCTTTTTAATTAGAGATGAACTGGGAAGCTCGCACTCCACGAGAATACAAATTAAGGATTTCGAGAGGGGGAAATGCTGAGAAAGATTTTCCTTCCTGCGTACAGAAGATGGGTGTTAACTGAGGTACGAGGCCTAGAAAGTGTTTATTGATACGATTTGAGGAAGAGAGGAGTCAGCCAAGAAAAGCAAACTCTTGAAATCAACAAGTTTGCCGCTCAACTCGCGCATGTGCGGATGTGGGTGCCGACCCCGGGACGTCCAGGGCAGGGCCAGAACGTGTGTTTCTGAAGAGCTCCAGCGGGGCGCAGGCCGTGGTCGGAGGACCACTGCAGTTGAACACCAGGACACGGTGTGTGGTGGGACGCACAGGGACAGGAAGCCACGGTTTATATCGGGGGCGGGAAGAGAGACGCCAGGGAGAGTGTGCCAGGCAGGGCCTCGGTGCTGCGGCCTCAGGGGAAGCGTGGGGCGGCCGCGTTACAAGGAGTGGCCTGGGGATCAGGGAAGACGTCCGCGCAGCTGTGACTCCACCGTTCAGTTCAGAACCACGGGTCGTGTGCTCTCATCAAAACAGCGCTTCTGATTTTGAGAACACGTTTAGCTGAAGAATCACATCCTTGCGTCTGGCTACTTCCAAGTGGGAATGAACCACCCGTTCTGACGACTGGGCGACTTCACCTATTAGAACACTGTGAGGGGCCTCCTGCCCCGGGGACTGGGACCATCTCACGCCGTCAGTCACAGTGCTTCGGCGTCAGTCCAAAAGGCTTCGGCGCAGCTGCCCGCCAGGCCGAGGAGTGAGAGTCGTTTGTGCTATGTTAGTGCACACTCCGGGTTCTTTGAAATAACTCGTCAAAAGGAACTGCAGGCTGAACGTTGTCAGGCGCCCAGTCCAGCTTTGCGAGAGTCTTGGGGGTTGCCCTGGCGATGACTGGGCATGGCCGTTCTTCGGAAGAAAACGGGAAGAGACATGACCGGGCCCTTCAGAAACCCCTTTGGAGCGTCCCTGGATAAAAGTCGGTTCTGTGTTTAAATGGTCCATTGTTAGAGGCCCGTGGATTTTAGGCCGGAGGCCCGGAGAATTACTGGCAGTCTTTATCGGGCTGGGATCCTCTCAGACCTGCTAAATCAGAGCCAGTGGGAGGAGGACCTGTTTGGGAACCTCTCTTTCAGGTGAGGTTGAGAAATGGGGGCCCCTTGTCTTTCAGTTATTTCAGAAGAATTTAGAAATAGAAGTCATGGTTCTGGCCGGGTGTGGTGGTGCACACCTGTAATCCCGGCACTTTGGGAGGCTGAGCTGGGAGGATTGCTTGAGGCCAGGAGGTTGAGGCCGCAGTGAACCACAATTGCATCACTGCACTCCAGCCTGGGCTACAGAGCAAGACCTTGTCTCAAAAATCCCCAAACACACACACAACAAAACATGGTAGCAAAGAAAGAGAAACCCACGTGGGACAGTTCCGAGACAGTAAAACCGTGGCACCGTTCAGCGTGGACGCTGGCAGCCCCGTCCATGTGTAAAACCATGGCACCGTTCAGCGTGGACGCTGGCAGCCCCATCCACGTGTAAAACCGTGGTGCCGTTCAGTGTGGGCGCTGGCAGCCCCATCCACGTGTAAAACCGTGGCGCCGTTCAGTGTGGGCGCTGGCAGCCCCATCCACGTGTAAAACCGTGGCACCGTTCAGCGTGGACGCTGGCAGCCCCGTCCACGTGTAAAACCGTGGCGCCATGTAGTGTGGACACTGGCAGCCCTGTCCACTTGGAGGGCTGTGCGGGCTGGCCACAGGCTGCCCCTGTAGTGTGAGGACAAAGTGCATCAACCCACCCCATACGAAAAGTTGGCAGGAAATGTACTTGAACCCAAAACCTGGATCTCTCATAAGTTTGCAGCTGGAATCCACACGGCATCTGTGGTCAGAAGCCCTCAGTCTGTGCATGTGCATTAACGTGGTCCCGTGTTAGTCATTGGTCAGCATCCACCTGAGAGGCAAGTGTCAGGCAGGGCTGCCCTGCGTGCCAGGGAGTTTAGCCCTGGCCACCGCCTGCTCTTTGCTCCACGGTGGCACCCACTTTGGGGCCAGTCTCCCGAGTCTCCCAGCCCCTGAGTCCCCCTCCCCCCAGTCTCCTGGCCCCCAAGTCCCCCTCCCCCCAGTCTCCTGGCCCCCCGAGTCTCCTGCCCCCTGAGTCTCTTAGCCCTCCGAGTCTCCCATCCCCCAGTCTCCCAGCCCCAAGTCTCCCAGCCCTGAATCTCCCGGCCCCCAGTGTGCTGCTTCCTCCAAGGTCAGTGTCACCTTTAAGGTCTGATGGTTCATTTGGCAAAGTCGCTGTGGAAAGAAAAAGAGCCCACGTCTGCATCTCTGAGCTCCGAAGGGCCCCAGGGTGCTCTGTGGCCGCTGGGTCTGCAGCCTGGCAGGAGCCCCTTCTCACGGTCCCTGGGGAGAAGCACTTGGGTCAAGTTTGATTTGCTGTTGCCCAACATCGCAGTCTGACTCAGCAGGAAGCTGCAAATGGAATGTGTGAGGAAGGAAAGGCGGAACTCAGCCTCTCTTCTTCCCTCTTTCCCACTAAGGAGGTTACAGACCCAGCTCCACTGCGGGCCTGTGTCCCCCAAGCCACCTCCCTGCGTGTGGCCCCCGCGTCCGAGGCCCTGCAGTCTGTAGGGCCTCTAGCGGGTGCTGAGCCGACGTCTAGGCAGAGCGTCCTCCTCTGTCTTCCCCTTTTTCTCTAGTTTTCAGATGGAGGTTGGGGGGCAGCATCTGTCACGGGCGTAACTTCAGAACGCGTCGAAGTGGACACGTTTCGGAGGACGAGCCCTTTCTCTCTGGCCTTGGCAGTTTCTGTCCCACTAGAAAAATGTTTTCCTGAGGTTGAGAGTGAGCTTTGTTCACAATCCATACCTTTCACAGCATCATTTTTAATCATTTAAAGGGCAGCCACTATTTGTTTCCTTATTTACTTAAACGAAAAGCTCCCTGAAATTGGATTGGCAGGACTGGGGCTTGGGGACCAGCTTCCCACCCTGGACCTCCCCTGGGCCGGCACCCCCGACCCTCAAACAAGGAGATGACGCCACTCCCCAAGGCTGCCCCGCCGTGGAGATTGCCGTCTCGTCCAGCAGAAAGGAGCAGTTGGCCAAGTCACACACAACAGAACCTCAGTCTCTCCCTGCTGGGTCAGTCTGTCATTTGTAAGAATATTCGGTGAGCGTCATGTCCCCGTTTCCTTCTGTCCACGTGAGGGCGTGAAATGTTGTCTGTCCTGCCTGCATCTTCTGCGCCCACGTGGCTGACCTCCCCAAACCCTCATCCACGCAGACAGTCCTGGCTCAGGGAGGCGCTGCCTCGGGGTTCTGGGTCTGACCCCGCCCCCTGCCGCGGGGTTGAGTCTGGGCAGAGCCCCCTGCCCCACGCGGAGCCCTGCCCCCCTTTCTGCGGCGTCGCCCCCGCGTCCTTTGCAGGGTTCATTTGCATATGCCTATCTCGTGGAGAAGGGGCTGTGGCCACAACAGGAAGAAACTTCAGGCGTGGCCGGTTTCGGTGCCGCCTCTTCTACCCAGAGGTGCCACGGCCTGAGCTTTTGCTCTGAAAGCTGGTTATGCGTTAGGTTACAAAGCTGTGTCTAGGAAAAGTTATTTTGCTTAAAAAATCATGACTGCCCCCAAAATGATCTGGATTTGCAGACAGAACCGTCAACGGGGTGGCGCTTTCTGGGAGGTGGAATCATGGGGGATTCTTGTTCTTTTGTCTGTGTATTTTACATACAATTAGACGTTACAAGTCAAGGAACAGACAGATCTTCTAGTGCAGAGCGAGGAGAGCTGGGTCTTCCCAGCAGACGGGACGTCACCAGGGACCCTCCCTCTGTGGCCCTGCGGGGCAGGCTCTGCGCTCGTCTGGGTGGAGGCCGTCCCGTCCCGTCCCGTGTGCACACAGCGGGTGTTTGTGAAACACAGGAAGGTTTCTTTCTGTTCAACCGCAAGAAGTAATCACCCCCAAAATGGTACTTTTGTGTAGCAGAAATGAATAAACCAAGAAATATCTCCACAGCTCCACCAAATTTTTCAGGAGGGAGAAGTTATTTGGGGTTAGAAACCGAAAGGGGCAGGAGGAAGTTGGTGGTTTGGGAGACAGACTGTTCATTCTCTCAGATGCTTTTAATAAAAACCAAGTCGTTGGCTTAGGAAACACCAACTTTGACATTTGGAGACTTATGAGAAGTCACATTTCCCCTGAACATTTATTTTCACTCTTTCTCAAGTCAGAGCTTAAACAAAAACCTGCTTGACACGACTGGAGGCTCCTTGAAGCCCAGAACATCCCAGAACTGCTGGAGTAGGGGACCCATCAGCCCTGGGGTGCCGCAGGTGGGGGCCCATCAGCCCTGGGGTGCCGCAGGTGGGGGCCCATCAGCCCTGGGGTGCCGCAGGTGGGGGCCCATCAGCCCTGGGGTGCCGCAGGTGGGGGCCCATCAGCCCTGGGGTGCCGCAGGTGGGGGCCCATCAGCCCTGGGGTGCCGCAGGTGGGGGCCCATCAGCCCTGGGGTGCCGCAGGTGGGGACCCGTCCTCAGCCCCCGGGGCGCCCCAGGTCAGGGATCTGTTCTCAGTCCTGGACTGCTGGCCCCAAATCTCCCAGCAGGTCAGAGCCCCGGTCCTGTCTGTGTGACCCCCAAGACTGGCCCAGCATCTCCACCTCTGTCCACGTGTGTGTCCTTCTGTGTCGTGCTGGCTCACAGGAGCCTGTGTCAGAATGATGCAGGGGGTTCTCTCAGCCTCACAGGAACTCAGCTGGCACAGGAGCCTGTGTCAGATGCAGGGGGTTCTCTCAGCCTCACAGGAACTCAGCCGGCGGAGAGCATGAGGTTGCTTGTATTCTGCGAGTACTGAGCGCCTACTGCATGTAGCAGGCTGCCCCAGGCCCAGGCCCACACCTGGCAGGGGCTCATTGGCTGCCTGTGCCTGCAGGAGCCTCCTGGCCCTGAGGTGTGGCTGGGCCACTGCAGGGAGAGGCTGGGTCTGTCACGAGGGGGCTGCACTGACGATCCATGAGGAGCAAAGGCCAGGTCCCCTCTTCTCCCTCCTCTGCCGGCCTCCTCTCGCCCGGCTGCCTCCTGCTTAGCCGCTGGCCCCCCTGGAGAGCACCTTTTTCCGCCAGGGCCTCACTGAAGGTTTGGGATTTGAGGTGTCTCAGTTGCTGCAGGGGACCCGGTGTCTGGCTGTGCCTCGTCCTGACAGTCAAACATCGTGGCCGGGCCCTAAAGACCCAGCCGATTCTCATTTGTTTGTAAGGATGGTGGTTCTTTTCTGGGGGGTGTGGGGTGGGAGAGAGGAAAGAGCCTCATGTGCAGGAGAGGCAGGAGCCAAGGCCACAGTGTTCCGGGTGCCGTGTGCAGTGGCGTGTGGCCTGCCTGGCAACCACAGAGCCCATGAGCCGAGGGGCAGCTCCTCGGTGCCCCTGAACAGAGGAGGAGACTGAGGCTTGGGGAGGTGAGGCGGCTCACCACAGCCACTGCAGCTGTGAGTCTCAGCCCAGCCCGCCTGCTTTCCTCACTGAGTCGCTGGGTTCAATTTGAAGACTCACAGCTCTATTTGCCAACATTTCGAAATAAACAACTCCACCCAGCCTGAACCACAGGAGGCTGCAACTCAGTGTGTGAGGCTTCCACTGAGACCACTGAGACCACGGCAGGTGGGCTGTGAGCTGACCACAGACCCCCATCCTCCAGCCTCTGGCCTGTGGGAGCCGGGCTTGTGGCCCTGCAGTGCTGGGTGGTAGGTGGGCTGTGACCTGACCACGGGCCCCCATCCTCCAGCCTCTGGCCTGTGGGAGCCGGGCTTGTGGCCCTGCAGTGCTGGGTGGTAGGTGGGCTGTGACCTGACCACGGGCCCCCATCCTCCAGCCTCTGGCCTGTGGGAGCCGGGCTTGTGGCCCTGCAGTGCTGGGTGGTAGGTGGGCTGTGACCTGACCACGGGCCCCCATCCTCCAGCCTCTGGCCTGTGGGAGCCGGGCTTGTGGCCCTGCAGTGCTGGGTGGTGGGTGGGCTGTGACCTGACCACGGGCCCCCATCCTCCAGCCTCTGGCCTGTGGGAGCCGGGCTTGTGGCCCTGCAGTGCTGGGTGGTGGGTGGGCTGTGACCTGACCACGGGCCCCCATCCTCCAGCCTCTGGCCTGTGGGAGCCGGGCTTGTGGCCCTGCAGTGCTGGGTGGTGGGTGGGCTGTGACCTGACCACGGGCCCCCATCCTCCAGCCTCTGGCCTGTGGGAGCCGGGCTTGTGGCCCTGCAGTGCTGGGTGGTGGGTGGGCTGTGACTGACCGCGGACCCCTCCTTCCAGCCTGTGGGAGCCGGGCTTGGGGCCCTGCACGGCCGAGTGCCTCCGATGGGGGTTCTTCCTCCTGTCCTTTGCGGAGATGGAGCATTTTCCCTGGCGGAGTTGCCTCTTCTCTGTGGGGCGCCTCTGAGAATGAGTCAGGCCGTGACTCAGGAGCCACAGAGCTCAGCCCAGAGGCTGGCTTGGGAGCCCCAGGGCTGCTCTGCAGACCCCGTTTGGGCTTTGGTTCCTCTTCACACAGCCTTTACCCTCTACCCTGAGGCTGGGGCAGCCCTGGCAGCTCCCGGCTCCCCCCAGGGTTTGAGAAATGGGCCCGCAGCAGTGGCAGAGCATGGAGCTGGAAACCAGGTTTATGTTCTCATGATCATGCGATGGGAGCAGCCGCAGGCGGGATGGGGCCTCGCCGGCCTCGCGCAGATGCTGGGAAGTGACTCAGGGAGGAGAAGGCGGGGTTTCTCCGCTGGTCCCCGCTGAGCCCCATCTCCGGGCTCCGGGAAGAGAAGGAATTCGGTTCCGACGGTTTCCCCTTGTCACAGCCAGAACTTAAAGGTCAACTCTGTTTTCTGCAAGAGGTTTTTTCTTTTTCCCCTGTGAAAGTTTGCTTGATTCTGTGAAACTTCATTTGCGTTTCTTCCAGAAATGCCTGAGGGGAGGAGGCCGCCCGGGTCTCGCCCCAGAGGGAGAGGCTGCTGCCCACGTTCGGCAGGATTTCGGGAGAGCCTGGTCCTCTCAGGCCGCACTTTTTCTTTATTTGAAAGGAGGGTTCCAGAGCCCCCCAGCAGTGAGTGGGGGCCGCCTGGCCCAGGCCTTTATCCCGCATCTGACTGCGCTGACCTCGGCCCGAGACAAAGCCGGCCTGTCCGAGAGACACCCTGAGATTAAGCTGCTAATGGGAAGGGGGGCGCCTGGCGGCTGTGTGGCCCCTTTGAGTCTGTCAGAAAGAAGAGATTGTCCGGCACAGGCCACCGAACAGGATGGGGGATGGGAGGGATGCCCTAGCATTCAGCCGGTTTCGTTTTTCTTTTGGATATGCTTTAAACTCTGCTGCCCGGGAAGGAGAAAACACAAACCTTCCTGCTGATGAAAGACGATGGGTGCCCCCACCCTGAGACCCGTGGACAGCGGGGCAGCGGGGGGCTGTCCGTGGGCCTGGGCCTTGCACCTGGGAGTGCTGGTGCTGTGTGGAGGGAACCCACCCTGTCCTCGGGCTGAGCTGGGGTCCCCACAACAGCATGGGGCGGAAGCTGCTGTCCTCAGACTCCACGGGGTCTCCAGTGATGGCACTGTGGCCACTTCCTGCTGGGCCGCGTGGGTTCTGGGTGGGGCTGGGAGGACGTGGGGCATCGGCCATTTTGCCCATGAGATGAGGTGGTCGAGGTGGACGTGGCCGGCCTCGCAGCCTCTGCTCCTGCAGGTCCTGGGACGCTGCGTCCGTCTGCTGCAGCTCATTTCAGAGTTGGTCGATCACATGTCCATCCTCACCCACTGGTGACAAAGTTGACAAATTTGTGGTTTTTTTTAGTTGAAAAAAGATCCTCCTTAAATGTTGTGAAATAATCTGTCCACACATTCAGCAGTGCTAATAGAAAACAGGCCCAGAGCAGTTCAAGAGAAAAGGAGATTTAAAACTGCTCATAAAAAGATGGACATTCCACCTCACCAATGAGCCAAACATTTCAAATTTAAGCAAGTTTTTGCCACCAGTTTAGCAAACTGTAAAAATATTTATAAGACAGCGTATGCCGGGGGCGGATGCTGGTCCAGACTCCCTGGAGGGTTCCGTGGCTTTGTGTTTCGAAGGCCTAAGGACGGTGCACGTCCTTGGAGGAATTTATCCCCCGGGGACAATCAGCCGATGCACAGATCTCCGCCCCCAGGGTGCTCACCCCGGCTGCTCCCACCACACAGCATGGGGACGGCGGGGGGACCTGGCGCTGCTGGCCACGCACACACGTGCCGTCTGACCCCAGCGTTTTATCAGCTCCTTGGAAAGTGGCCCGTGGCCTGATGTGAAAGGAGAAAGCTGACTGTCACAGGGAACATAACCTCACTTTTATTTTTAAAAATGTACCCGTATTTCCATTTCACGTCTTCTCTATTTATAACATAAATGTTTACTGTTTTTTTAATATATTTGTATTATAATACAATGAGTTATTCTAGTATGAATATACTTACATTTATATTATAAATATCATATTTGTTATAAATATAATACAAATATATTTATATTTTGTATATTTCAAACTTATAACATTTATATATTTTATTCTATTTTATATCTTTGGAGGAAAAAACTCCAGGAGGATGTTTCCTGGAATGTTAATTCCAGATTTCACTTTCTGATTTTTTTACGTATTTAAAATTTTGTTTCTTTAAAAATAGCTTTATTGAGGTGTAATTCAAACACCATACAATTCACCCATTTTAAAATGTACAATTCAGTGGTTTTTAGTATATTTGCAGAGTTGCACAACCTGCCACAGTCAATTTTAGAACATTTTCATCTCCCTAAAAGGACACCCGTGCCCTGTAATCCTCCGGTTTCCGGCCTGCAGCCTCTCCCGGGGCGGCAGATGCGGGTCCGCGTTCTGTCGCCAGCTGTGCCTCTCCTGGGCATTCCGTGCCAGTGGAAGCACCTGACCCGTGGCCTCTGTGCGTGGCCTGTCGGTCGGCACGACATGTGGACGCCTGTGGTGTGGGGCCGGGGTCCAGGTGTCCTTTCACCTCCAGGGCTGAGCACCGTTCTGCTGTTGCTCCCTTAGCAGCCGAGACCCACCTGCTTGTTTCCACTTTTTGGCCGTCATGACTGAGGCTGTGAGCAGGTGCGTCCGAGTCTGCATGCGGACGTGGGCCGTGAGCAGGTGCGTCCGAGTCTGCATGCGGACGTGGGCTGCCGTGTCTCTTGCTGCACACCTGGGGCTGGAACCGCTGGGTCCCGTGGCGACTGTGTGTTGAATGTCGGGGAACTGCCAGCCTGTTTTCCATGGTGGCTGTGGCCACTTGACCTTCCCACAGGTTGTGTGTTTGGATTCGCGTCTCCACCTCCCTACCCTTGTTACTGTCTCTGATCACAGCCATCCTGGTGGGTCTGATTTTCTTTGTACAATGCAAGCCCCCTCCTCAATGAATTTTCACTTTAAAGAAAAGCAGTTTGTTGTTTTTAATTGAAACGAAAGGAAGCATTCTTTCCTATGTATGTGTTCTTTTCTAAAGCAAACAAAATTAAAATCATGTAAAAAAAAAAAACCCACAGGAAAATTCTAAAAACTTGCACATAAATGGAATTACGAATCACCTCATCGTGGAAAATCCTGTCTCGCTGGTTGTAGGTTATAGATGTCAGGTTAGGCACAGTGGAGAGGGAGACGGGGCCTGCAGACCCCAGACGTGGTCCAGGACGGCGCCAGCCTGACCCCCGCCTTTGCTGCCCACCGTGGGATCTGAAGACCCCGCCCACCAGGTCCCCTGAGCTGGCCTGACCTCGCCGTCCTCCCGCCCGACCCCTGCGCCGTGCGTTCTGTGCAGACACCTCCCCTGTTGAGTCTGAGATGGAGTTACCACCTCCAGCGCAGGTGACGGCTGAATCCCACTGCCGCCGCAGTGGACAGGGCACCAGAAGCCCTCTGGAGAGAAGGCAGCCTGCTACGCTTTGTGACGAGCAGTTCGCTTAAGGATTGTGTTAGACTCTGTGGCTAGTGGAGATTTCAAGGCTCCTCCCCTCCCCTCCCCTCCCTTTCCCTCCCCTCCCCTCCCTCCCCTCCCCTCCCCTCCCCTCCCTTTCCCTCCCCTCCCCTCCCTCCCCTCCCCTCCCCTCCCTTTCCCTCCCCTCCCCTCCCTCCCCTCCCCTCCCCTGTCCTTCTTCCTTTCCTCCCTCTTTCATCTTGCTCTGTTGCCCAGGCTCGAGTGCAATGGTGCAGTCTTGGTTCACTGCAACCTCCACCTCCTGGGTTCAAGCGATTCTCCTGCCTCAGCCTTCTGAGTAGCTGGGATTACAGGCGCGCGCCACCACACCCAGCTAATTTTTTTTTTTTTTGTACTTTTAGTAGAGATGGGGTTTCACCATGTTGGCCAGGATGGTCTCAATCTCTTGACCTCATGATCTGCCGCCTCAGCCTCCCACAGGGTTCCTCTTTCATAACCCATCATCCTTGAAGAGCCGTTCTCTGAGGTGGGCCTGGGCGCCTGGGGTTTTTAGAAACCTTTCCAGGCAACCATAGTTTGCAGTTCTAAGAGGAAAAACACAGAGACCTAAACAAGCCTCATGCATTGAGAGCGTGTCCCCGGCCTTGGTGGGGGGTAGAGAAGGGAGAACTGAATTGGGTTTTGATGTGGCTGTTTCTGTGGCATTCCCTCGAAATATTTGCCACTGGAAAAATGAAAAAACTCTAAGCGCTTTTAAGTGAGTAATTTTTGTGCGAGGTCTCGGGAAGAAGAAACGTCTCCATGTGCAGTGCCCAGGCTCCGTCTGCCGGCTGTGGGGGTGGCAGAGCCTGGCCAGCGGCTTCCTGAGGGCCCAGCCTCCTGCTCTTCACAGGGAGCCTCAGGGAAGGCGGGGCCTCTGCCTCCCTTTCAAGCGGCTGGACTTGAGCTGACCACTGACACCACAGCAGCTCCAGGCTGGCGAGGCACAGCGCTGGGGGAACAGTTCTGCCCCGAGCTCAGGCGGGTGTGGCTCCAGCTGCCTCCTGCCCGCCGCTTGCCTCGCTGTAAGCGGAGCGGAACGGGGCGTGTCTGGTCCTGGCCCTTCGCGTCTCCACAGGCCCCTCACCTCCTGCAGGAGCCCCTCTGGCTTCCCGGCAGTCTCGGCTCTGCCAGAACTGAATTTCTGTGGTCCCTATGAGGACAACCAGGATTTGCTCGGCACTGTGGCCTCTCGGGCTGGACCGCTGCCCCCTGCCTGCAGAAAGCCCCACCTGTGGAGGCTCGGGTGACCTTCCCTTCCTGGTCTGCTGTGCCCAGGCCTGAGCAGCTCCCGGCTGCTGAGCTGAGACAGGCGATTCCTCCCTGCACGCCCACCTACCCATCCATGCATCCGTCCGTCCAGTGCCTTGCACGGGGCCTGCACATTCCCAGCCGCTGTGGTGAAATGTCTGCTCCGTACCACGTGGCCTCAGCTGCACCCTGACCCCTGACCTCAGCTCCCAGCATCCTCCTGTCCTGCCCTGCCCGGGCCACACCAGCCTCCTCCTTGCTCCTACGTCTTCACCACACACAAGCCCTGCTGCCTCGAGGCTTTGCACCTGGTGTCCCTCTGCCTGGACCCCTCCCGCTGTCTCCTCACCGTCCACGGCCTCATTCATGCGCTCACTCGTCCTCCCGCGGTCTCCTCACCGTCCACGGCCCCGTTCAAGCGCTCACTCGTCCGTAAGCCTCCCTGGCCCCGAGCGAGGCCGCAGTGCCGCCCCCGCCAGCCTTGCGCGTTGGACGTTTGTGGTTCTGTGCGCTCTTTGGCTCCCCGGGACTGGGACTTTGCTTCATTGGCTGCTGTTCCCACAGTGTGGAACGGGGACGCGCAGCTGAAACAGTCGTGGGGAGAGAGCACCGTGGCTTCTGGGTCCGGTGAGCCATGCCTGGCCGGGGCCGAAGGCATCGAAGGTGCCCCCGGTTGCTTGTGCCTGGCGTGTGGGAGGCCCCGCCATGTGTTTGTCTCACTGTGTAGGGCAGAGGAAGAAACCTCTGAGCCAGGCAGTGGCGTGGCCTGGGGAGGCCGCTTTGGGTGCAGAGCCACTGCCTTCCCCAGCCGAACGCCGCCTGTGCCCGCAGGCCACACTGCGAGAGGGCGGTGTCCTGAGGCTGAGAGATGAGGGAACTGGCCTCTGGCAAGGCAGCGTTGAAACGTGGACGTCCCCGGAAGATTCTGTCTTCAAACTCGTGCTTCCCCCGGCAAGGCCCGTGTGGGTACTTGTGCCGCCTCGGGTGGGCTTCAGTGACGTCTGTCTCAGAGTCTTACATTTAGATGTGCTGTATGGTCTTCCTGGTGGAGACTGACGTCCCCTTGGCCTTGTGAAGCTCACCAGGGCCTGAATCAGGTGGGAGGAGCAGCTGCACGGGAGCCCGACGGCGGCTGCACCAGGCGGGACTGTGCTGTGACGATACAGGAGGTGTAGGTGTTGGGTTTTTTGAGACGGGGTCTCGCTCTGTCACTCAGGCTCTAGTGCAGTGGTGTGGTCACAGCTCACTGCAGCCTGGAACTCCTGGCCTCAAGCAATCCTCCACCTCCCTGCAGACGTGCGCCACCAAACCTGTCTAATTTTTAAATTTTCTGTTGAGTTGGGGTCTTGCTGTGTTGCCCAGGTTGATCTCTAACTCCTGGACTCAAGTGGCCCTTCTGCCATGGCCTCCCCCACTGCATCTGGCCTGGATGCAGGTGTTTAAAAGAGCTTAGGGAAGTTATTCGAAAAAGGCTCTGGCTTTCAACTCCCACTTCAACTCCTGATTTTGGTTCTCATTGGGGTGGATGTTCCCGAGCACTCCTGGGCTCAGGAGGAGAGCAGCTCCCCTGCGAGGGGCAGGGTCACCTGTGTCCACAGCGGCAGGGCCCGGTCCCTGGGGTCTGCGGGTCAGCATAGTCCACGGTGCCCGTGACCAGTCCTCCGAGCGGCAGGGCCTGGGAGGGGCATTGTCGGGCCGGCGAGGACAGGCGTGGGTGCTGGTCTGGGCATCAGTGGCGTTGCTCTGAGAGGGAAGGAGATGCTGTTCCAGCAAGGGCGGCGCCAGGTCTGGACCCTCAAGTGGACACTGTGTTTCAGCTCTGGAATTGGCCCAACAGGATTTTCTGCAAAACAGGAGATGGTCTGTGTGTGTCAGGTCCAGTCTGGTGGCCACAAGTCACAGGACGGTGAGCACCCGAGGAATTGAATTCTGTGGTGGGAATCCAGGTTCGGGGGAGGTCGTCGGGCAGGTGCGTAGACGATGTGAGCTGTGAGCTTCACGCCCGAGGAATCCACTCTTCCTGCTGGATGCGTGGACGGTGGTGATGGCCTTGCCCCAGCAGCAGCGTCTGGAGCTGGCCCCTGCCGGGTGCGCTGTCTCCGTGGGGCTCGTGGCATCCCGGGGGTCTTGGAGGGATGTCACTCGGGTGCCCCATTCGCAGGTACAAACCTGCAGTTCTAGGAGCTGACTGATGCTCGCGGCCCTGGCCCCCGTCCTCACACCACCTGAGTGGCCAGGCAGGGGCTTCTCTCGGCCGGTTCTGACCTCCATGCTAAAATGAACGAATAGGACAGGAAAGTGAAGAAAACGTGCGGCAGGGGAAGTGACCTGGGAACTCACCGCCCCCCACCGACCTCCAGGACTCCAGCCTCCGAGCGCCGCAGCCAGGCCCTGCCCTCTTCAGCACATTGGAAACACCCGCATCTACCCAGCGTGTGCCAGGATGGCAGCTCTCCAGCCTCCAGCCTGCAGGCCGAGCCCGCGCCCCAGGGAAGCCACTGATCTGGGTCCCCTCGTGCTGAGCGCCCCGGCCAGAGGTGCCCCTTCCAGGTCTGGGTGTGGTTGGCGGAGGTTCTGTGGGTTTAAGCTGTGGGTTCATTCTCGGAGGTTGTTAATTGCCCCCAGAAGGTGGGGAACGGCCTCCACTCTCCTCCTTGAGCTGGGGGTTTGCATTCTTCCAGGCGTTTCTTTAGGGCTCCCGGGCGATGGTGGCACAGTGGCCTTGGGCGTCAGGCTGGCTCTGTGCCATCACTGCGGGGAGGGGTTTCCTTCCTGTGGGGGCCTCCACTGTCCCTGGAATCGCCCTTCTTATTCCCTAAATAAATCATCGGTCTAAGAAGCTGAACGAACCCTCTATTCTGGCACAGGGACCGGCTCCATCTTTCCTTGAAACCCTGCAGAGCCTTCATTAAAATGAGCGCAAAGGCCTGCAGCGCTGCCGCCTCTCCGGACCCCACTGCCGTGGGATGCCTCCTCCTCTGGGCAGCCTCCTCCTCTGGGCAGGCTCCCCAGCGGCCTCCTGGTCTAAATCCCTCCTCACAGGCAGCCCTGCCCGCTGCTCCGTCCGTGTGGACTTCGCGTCCGGAGTCCAGCCGCTCTCCCCTGCTGGGCTCGTCCGGCTCGCGGGCATGACGCTTGGTCACGGTGGTTGGTGGCTCAGGGCTCCGTAGGTAAGGCCGGCCGGCCGCCTGCAGATGTCCTGCCTGGTTTCCTGAAAGACTTGAGGTGACTTGCAGGAAACAAAGTCAGTCATAACTTTATTAAGTTTAAAGAGTTATACGAAATAAGGGGGAAAACGTGAAAATAGGCAACTGGAGCCGGTAGAGTAAACGACATCAGAAATGTAAAACGCTCACCATCGCCTTTGCTGGAGCCCGTTGTGGCTCCAGCGTTCTCGGCTGCAAAGGTGTAAAATGGAAATGTGAGTGCGACGTTCCTCTTCTTCAGGAGGGGGGACCGCGAGGTTCCCGAGAACCAAGCTCCTCTTAGCAGGGGGCCAGAGAGGACCCCAAAGCGCTGCCTCCCTTCTGCCATTCCGGAGCAAGGTTTCCGAAGCCGTTGCTCGAGAAATTGCTGGGTGGAGGCCGGAAGAAGTCGTGCTCCCCGGGGGTAGTGCGGCAGGGCTTGGGCAGCGGGGCTGAGGCGCGGTGTCCCTGGGCGCTGCCCGGTAGAGGGGTATTCCGTTGCTCTGCCAAGTGACTCCTCTCACTGTGACTCTGCTTGGCGGTGGGGGTTCGGGGGGGCGGGGGCTCAGGGCAGAGGCTGCTGGCTGGGCACCTGGAAGGGTCCCGTGAGGCTTCTGGTGGTGCTGACACCTGTCCATGGAAATTGAGGTGTTTAAAATTCATAAATAAACCAGAAATCCATTCAATAAAAAGAGATAAAAATAGCAGAAAGAGGAAGTTACAAGAAAACACACGAACTCCGTGAAATTATCAGACTGGACGTGCCCCTTTCTAAACGTAAAAGCGGTTTATAGCAACACAGCATGGCCTGAGTCATGGCACGATCCCTGGGATAGTTTCATCAGATGTCGGAGTGCCTCGGTTTCCCACCCTGTGCATTGGGACGGTGAGGAAGTGTGCAGGGTCAAAGGCCAGGTGCACAGCGCCTGTGTGTGGGGTGTGCTCAACGCTGGCATCTTCATCTCACCAACCCTCACCACACACCGGACACGCACTGAGTATGCATTGGACACACACTGGACACGCATCGGACACGCACCGGACACGCACCGAATATGCATCGGACACGCACCGGACACGCACTGGACGTGCACTGAACATTCACCAGACACGCACCGGACACGCACGACACGCATTGGACACGCACTGGACACACGTTGGACACCACATCAGACATTGCAGTCCAGCCTGACCCACTTCCTCCTCCCCGCGTTCCTGCGACGCAGGCACAGGCCCACGTGGTGGGGTCCTCAGTGTCTGTGTGGGGGGTGGGGGGCTCTTGGGAAGCGTGACACCCTCTCACGGCGAGGTGGCCAGGTGAACCCCGAGCCCTGGGTTGCTCTGAAGCTGCCACAGCTTCCTGACAAGCCAGCTGCTGGAGTGTGTGCCAGTGGAGGGCGTCCGTTCCATTCTCGGGCAGCTTGGCTGTCGGTGCCTGTGGTTCTGAGGTTCCTCCGTGGTGAATGAAGCTTGATTTACACCTTTTGGTTACGCATTTGCCGCGAGGCCAGGAGCTGTGCGTGCTCCCGCCGGGCTTCTCGCGTGAGATGCGCCACGGCCGGGACAGCCTGGGCACCTGCCATTCTGGAGCAGTAAGCGAAGCCTCCAACCCTTGTTTCTTCGGGCTCTGCCGGGAGCGAGCGGGACTGGAAACACTGAGTCCAGGCTGTGTCCGCGCATTCAGGCACCACGGCTTCGTGCCGTCGCTTCGGCCTCAGTGGCCCTGAAAGTTGCTCTGGGATGTACAGAAGAGGCCGTCTTGTTGTTGTAAAAACCTCAAATGTTTTGTGAATTACTATTAATTGTTAACGCCTGTCCTGTGAGTAGCTCGTCGCCTGAGACCTTGTCGTGAATATTAAAATGCGCGTTTGGTGTCCCTTTTGGCTTTGAGGTTGACGGTGGTTTTTCCTGCCAGTGGGGACGCTGTCTGCAGAGCACCAAGCTTCTCCGGGGAGGCCGCAGGGCGCTGCCCGGGGAGTGTGCGTCCTGCCCCGAGATCCTGCAGCTGTGACTACACAGTGTGGGGGCGGGGTGACAACCCCTCGCCTTGTCATGAAAGCAGCGCATTGTGCGGGGCGCATCTGTGGTGCCTTTGTGTACGTGTGACCCAAGTGCTCCGGGTGCATGCCTGCACGCACAAACACGCACACATGCCTGTGGGGACACACGTACGGGCACACACGTGCACACACAAACATGTGCCTGTGGGAACACACACCCACGGGCACACACGTGCACACACAAACGTGCCTGTGCGAACACACACCCACGGGCACACATGAACACACACACGTGCCTGTGGACACACACACCCACGGGCACACACGTGCACATACCCACACACGTGCCTGTGGGAACACACACCCACGGGCACACATGAACACACACACGTGCCTGTGGACACACACACCCACGGGCACACACGTGCACACACCCACACACGTGCCTGTGGGAACACACCCATGGGCACACACGTGCACACACCCACACACGTGCCTGTGGGCACACACCACGGGCACAGGGTGTTTCTCCCTGGGGGTCCCTGACATCAGATCTCGGCGGTGCCCAGGCAGACCCAGGAAAATCAGAGGCACTCTGCGACAACGACCAACGTGAGAATGTGTTTAAAGGAAATGTGACTTTCTAATGGGCCTTCATGAACCAGGATTCTGCTATGAGGAAGTCGGTGGAAGTCCCTGAGCATTCTGCCTTCATTGAAAGATAAAGAGATGTTTCTTTTGTGTGTAAATGGATACTGCTGTGTTTCCAAAATGCTTACAACAATGTAGGTATTTTAGGCCTCCTTTGGAAGACACAATCTTATGACACATTTTATGACAAAAAATGGTTTTTTGAGTAAACGTTACTCAGTCTCTGACCCAGTTATAAAAATTATGAAATCAGTGAAATCCAAATGAAATGCCTGTTATCAAGGCCGCTGCAGAGGGAGGGGCTGGGGCCTGGGCTCCGGGCAGCAACGCTCGCGGCCCGAGGTTTGGGCCTCTGCCTGTGCTGTATCTCCTGGTTTAATTTGCATTTTCTCAAGGGCTAATGACATGGAGCATTTTTAATACATTGTTGGTCATTTGTCTTCTTTGGTGATATGTGTGTTCAGATCTTTTGCCCCTTTTTAAATTGAATTATTTGTCATCATTTATTGAGTTATAAGAGTTCTTTATATATTCTGGATACAAGTCCTTTATCAGATAACTGACATGCTAATATTTTTTCTAGTCTGTCTTTTCACTTGTAATTTTTTACATTTTTATTATTTTTTTGAGACTGAGTTTTGCTCTTGTCACCCAGGCTGGAGTGCAGTGGTGCAATCTCGGCTCACTGCAACCTCCACCTCCCGGGTTCAAGCGATTCTCCTGCCTTAGCCTCCCGAGTAGCTGGGAATTACAGGCACCCACCACCACGCCCTGCTAATATTTGTATTTTTAGTAGAGACGGGGTTTTGCCGTGTTGGCCAGGCTGGACTCGAACTCCTGATCTTAGGTGATTCATCCACCTCAGCCTCCCAAAGTGCTGGGAGTACAGGCGTGAGCCACCGCACTGGCCCTTTTCACTTTTTAAATAACGCTTTTAATGCAAAAAAGTTTTTAGTGTTTTTAATTTTGATGGAAGTCTGATTTTCCATTTATTTTTCTTTTGGCACTTGTGCTTTGGGTGACAGATCTAAGACATCTTTGGGTGCAGGTTCATCCCCGTTTTCTTCTCAGAGGCTGGGAGCTCCAGCCCTTACACCCTTACACATGGGTGCGGGGTCTGAGTTCATTTCTGCCTGTGGCTGGGGTGGGGCCTGCGCCATTGGTGACTGTGTGGACGATCACCTGGCCCAGCACCGTTGACCTTCCTTTGCTCTCTATCGGAATGGTTCCTCCTTGAATAACTTACATCTTTCCTATTTTGGACCTTAGCATAAATGTGTGTGAAAGTGGGCTTGTGTTGAGTTCTGAGTTGGTAGCTGTGCGTGCACCATAGTAATCGCCAACAGGTCCGGCACAGGGAGGAACCTAACCCCACCTGTGCCGGCCCAGGACAGCAGGGGGGTTTGCTGAATGGCAAAGCCTGTTGGCTTCTGCTTCTTTATTGGGGTTGCAGTTATTTGAAGTCTCCCTCTGTGGGGCGGCTGCATCTCCGGGTGACTTACGCGTGGGTAGCCTGAGCCGTGCACTCTGTAAGCACAGTCAGCCGCGGGGGCCTTCCCCAGGAGTGAGGACGGCTGGGCAGTCAGGACTTTGTACTGGATCTCTGGATAAAAGGAACCGGGCAAGGCACTGGAGTGCTGTGTTTTACATTCAATCCATAAAGGGAGCCACCACCTGCCCCAAACCAGGTACCTTCAAAACATCACAGTGTCCCTGAGGCTGGACCTAGACCTGAGCATGTACCATGGAAGTCATTCAGGCAGTGACCATGGTCTCTGCAGAGGTCTCTCAGCGTCCTGGACCGCCAGGCAGCCCAGTTACAGTTCATCCGTGCAGTGCAAAGGCTCGAGGTAGAGGCTGGGACGCAGCCACAACACCCTTCACCCCACAGGGAGCTGCAGGTTCATGTCTCACACGTGCCGCGCACTGCAGGGCGTTCTCATGGCACGTTTAAAACTAAGAGCACACGTGTGTGCCCCTGGGGCTGAGGCGGGGAGCGTGGCTTGTGTTCTAACTGGTGCTTTTCTTTCTCTCCAGCCCCTTTTACGGAGAAGACTTTTACTGTGAAATTCCTCGGAGCTTTCGTCACCTGTCCTTCTACATTTTCGATAGAGACGTTTTCCGGAGGGATTCCATCATAGGTAGGTGATGAATGAGCATTGACTTCCCCTTTTCCGCCTGTTCTGTGCCAGGGGAGTGTTAGCATTTCAGCCCGGAGCCTGGCGGGATGGTGCTGAGGGGTCACGGCAGCCCTGGCTGTTCCTCCTGATCTGCCCTCGGGATCTGGCCTGGCGTCTGGTCCCTCCTGGAGCACCACGCCAGGCTCAGGTCAGTGAGGGCTGCCAGTCGAGGCTTCCGTGGCCCCTCAAGGCGAGAGCGCAGCATCCCCGACCCTCTTCAGACAACTTCCCAGGGCTTCTCCCCGGGGCATCCGCGGGGGGGACCTTTGCGTGGACGTGGGGCCCTCCCTCCTCACCACATCCTGGCTGTCCCTGTCCTAACTTCAGTCCCCACAGTGTGGGCACGGGAAGGGCGGGTGGGGGTGGGGGCGTGTGGGCTCAGTTTCCCCCGGTTTTCTTGGAGAAAGCTCATGGGCAGCCCTGCCGGGGATCGCAGGAAGGCAGCGTCCTGTAAGTTGTGGGGCCTCTTGGCAGAGTGGACTTCAGGTTACTCAGGGAGCTCCTTGTTCCTAAATGCAGCCAGAGGACCCCATCAGGAGCGGACCTCACGCAGCAGGCGTGGGAGGCTGGGGTATCAGGCTAATTCCCGCCGAGTCGCCGGGAGAGCCAGGAAAGGAGGAGGGTCCTGCAGCACCTGAGCTCATGCCCAGGACGGGTGGCCGGGGAGCCAGTGTGTACTGGCTGCCACAGCCTGAGCCCAGACCCTGGGTGGTGCAGGCTCCTCGTCTCCCTGGCTGCCGGAATGCTGAGTGGGATAGGGCGGGAGGAGGAGTCCCCCAGGAGGACCCCAAGCTCCGCCCCAAGCAGCCTGAGGGTCCACAAGTGCAGGAGGCCAGCGAGGCCACGAGGGTGCTGTGCAGGGGGTGGGGGGCGCGTCCATCTGACGCTCACTGCTCACACTGGCTCCCCATACTGCATCATGGCCTCTCCGTCCCACGCCAGCTGCCCCCTTTCCCCAGCGCTCACCGGTGTCCCTCAGCTGTGGGCTTTCCTCATCGTCCATGTCCCTCTGTTTGTGAGCTGTGGTCCAGGATCTGTGATCTGATCCATTCCCGGTGCTTGGCACACAGAAGCGTGAGAGGCACAGCCAAAGGTCCACGTCAGAGCTTGAGTGTCCTAAAGCCCAGCCTGTCCCCACTGGACGGCCGGCAGCTAGTGCATGTCAGCACGACATTGAGGGAGAGAGAGGGCATGAGAGAAACTGGCTAGCGGGTAACTGGTAGACTCCTGTCTGCACTCTGCTGTGTCCCAGGCCTCCGTGGCAAGTCCCCTGACAGAGACAAGGAGACAGACGCCCATCCTGACCGGTCTCGCGCTCTGCCTGGCGTTGAGATGGGCTTGGCTGGGTGGCAGCTGTGACCCCAGAGGCCCTTGGGGCTGGGCAGACCCTCACCTGGCTTTGATAAGGCCTGTGCCCCCTCACCATTGCATGGATCAGGACCTGGACATTTTTGGGACTGTTATTCGCTGTACCCAAATGATTATTCTTAGAAACTGCTGTGCTTTTCATAGAAGTCTCCAGAGTTTGTTTAGAAAATACATGGAATGGGTCACATAGATCTCAGATCATTGACATTTGACTTCATTTTGAGCAGGAACGCTGTGCCGGGTGCTTCCGCAACGGACACCCTGGCCCTGAAATGCGATTGCAGAAGGTGTTTGTGCTCCTGAGTGCGGTGGGCACCTGGACCCCTTCAGGGTCTTGCTGTGCTGGGCCTCGTGTAGCCTTGTTGGTGAGATGGTCGTGAGGGTCCAGCATGACCCCTGCACCCCACTGCTCAGTGTCTGCCTGGGAGGCCCTCAGGTTCACGCCCATAGCTTCGAGTCGCGTTCAAGCTGTTTGGGCGCTGAGGAAGGGTTCCCTCTTCCTCTCTCCCTCTGACCAGGGCATCGGCTCCAGGGCTAGTGGCTGGCAGTTCTCCCTCCTGCCTCTGGGCGCAGCTGCTCTGCACCCCGCTCCTCAGGCACCTCCTCCTCCATCCCCACATCCTGCCATGCCCGCCTCCGGGACTGGGGCCTGCTGCAGGAGACGGCCTCTGACCCTGCAGCTGCCCTCCGTGGCCTGCCTCCCCTGCCACCCTCCTTGGTTGTGGTTCTTCTGCCTGTTGTGCTGTGTCCACTGGACGGAGCTTCCCAGAGCCCTGCATGCCTGTGTCTCGCTCCCGTGTTCTCAGCAACTGCCAGGGGCCTCCAAGGGCTTTCCCGGAAGAAAGGGAGATGTAGAATCCAGATTATTCAGCCGAGGCTAATGGTGTATCTGGCGGGGCTCAGCCTGTGCTGGGCACCACGTGTCAGGCCTCATCACCAGCTCAGTTTATGTGCGAGAATCCACAGGGACTTGATTCATTCTGGAAGGTGTATGAGACATTTTTTGAGTGATAACCCTAAGGAAAAAGAAATTTAAAAAATTTTTTGCACATTTTAGTAAGAGAAACTGATCAAGTTAGTTCCGGAGTTTTGTGCTCTGAAAATAACCAAATAAGATGTTTATTAATCGTTCTGTTGACGTCATCTGCTAGCAGTTCTTGATGGCTTTACGGTTATGGTGACTGGACTTAGATGTTTCACTATGGCGTTTACAGCCATGAAAATGGATGGCTGTCTGGATCTCCGGTAACGATTTATCGTTATGATGGTAATTATGTTGTTACTGGGCATGAAACACCAGGTTCTGGGGAATGCGCTTCTGGGTGGAAGTGCGCGGTGCCCACTGGCTTCCTGGCTGCGTGGTTCTCCTGGTTCTCTTGTTTCTAGCAGCTGCCCACGCCCTGAGGAAACCCCACCTGCCAGCGAGTTTCCTTGGGGCGGCCACAGCTGTGCTCAGTTGCAAGTTCAGGTCCAGGAGTGAGGGGTGCACTGGCAGGTGGGGACGCACTCCTATGGGGTCGGGGGTGTGGGTTGGGGCCGGGAGGGCATCTTTAGCCTGGAGGGGGAGGGCGGTGGCGACTCAAACCGATAAAGGCAGCAGAAGCCGCCGGGAGACTCCGGGAAATAAAGCCCCGCCCTCAGCCCTGCCCAGCCCACCCCGCCCCTCCACCGGCTGCAGTCAGCTCCCGCAGGTCGGAAGCCTCCCAGGGGCAGCAGGCGCAGAGGGAAGAAGTGTCCGGCGTGGGCCGGCCCTGGGCGGCGTGACCGGCCTTCTCTGTCCCCGGTCCGCGGCCCACAGCGCTGCTGCCGGTGGCAACTGTCAGTCAAGCCGGGCTCCCAGCCGCAGGGCCGCGGCCTGCGGGACACCGGGGCGCAGGTGCCTTCAGGCTTCCAGGCGCAGGGAGGCGGCCTCTGCCTGGGCTCGGCTGCCGGGCGCTGCACCCACGGAGCACAGACCAGAAACTATGGCTCCCAGCAGATGCGAGAACCGGAAATGCCCCGGGCCTGGCTCACTGCTGTCAGCCAGGAGCACCGGGGTCTCCGCCCCCCATCCTGGGCCTCCCTCCTCTTCCCGCTAGGCCTCCACCTTCCTCGGGGCGGCTCTGGTAGCCCCACGTCCCCCTCCATTTGCCGCTCCAGCCCCTAGAGCCTCTCTGAGGCTTCCCAATGGGGTGGGGGTGCAGTGAGACCTCCATTCATTTCTTCTTCTTCTTTTTTTGAGAGGGAGTCTCGCTCTGTCGCCCAGGCTGGAGTGCAGTGGTGTGATCTCGGCTCACTACAAGCTCCGCCTCCCGGGTTCACGCCATTCTCCTGCCTCAGCCTCCCCAGTAGCTGGAATTACAGGCGCCTGCAACCACGCCCGGCTAATTTTTTGTATTTTTAGTAGAGACGGGGTTTCACCGTGTTAGCCAGGATGGTCTCGATCTCCTGCCCTCATGATCCGCCCGCCTCGGCCTCCCAAAGTGCTGGGATTACAGGCAGGAGCCACCGCGCCCTGCTGAGACCTCCATCTTTTGTGTATAAATCAGGTGGTCTGCAACTGACATAAGGTACAGTGTTTAGGTGTAGCCTTCAGCAGCGTATGCAGGTGTGTAGATAGCACCACAGCTGAGATACGTTCCCACAGCCCAGAACACTCCTTCGGGGTGGATTTCCTACCCTGGCCCGCAGCCCCTGGCAGCCACTGCTCTGGGGCCTGTTCCCACCGTTTTGCCTTTTCCAGGAGGCCACGTGAGTCAAACCCTGGAGGGACCTGCCCTCTGCCACCGCGCTGGTCCTACGCTGTGTGGCTGTGAGCCAGGTCGCCCCCTCCCACTGCCCGTGGGTTTCCATCATACAGACGCACCTCAGTGGCCTCATCCACTGGCTGGATTGTGTCTAATCCTCAGGAATTATGAATAAAGTCACCGTACGCATTCTTGGATAGGTCTTTATGTGGAGAATGTTTCTGTTTCTTACTCTGAGATAAATACGTGGGAGTGAGGTTGCTGGGCCCACTGTAGGGTGTGTGTTTACTTTCATTAGAAACTACCCAACCGTGTCTCCAGGTGGCCGCCCAGTCCGCCTTCTCTCCAGCAGCGGGTGAGAGCAGCAGGTGTTTGTATCCTGCCCAGCCCTGAGGTCTGAGTTTTTATTCTCTAGTTAACGTTTCTACTCCCATAGGTGTGCACTGTTTCACTGTGGTTTTGATTACGTGTCCGTGAAGAGCGGCGTTGAGGACTTTTCGTGGGCTTAGTGGCTGCTCTATTCCTTCTTTGGTAAATTGTTCAAATCTTTTGCCCTTTTAATTGGGTTGTTTTCTTGTTATTTTTTAGAGTTCCATGTATTCCGGATACGAGTCCATCACAAGAGTGCTTTGCAAATATTTTCTTCCTGTTTGTGGCTTGTATTTCATTTTCTTAGCATTGTCTTTGAAGAACAGAAGTTTTAAATTTTGATGGTTTTATCACATTTTTTCTTGTATGATTTGTACCTGTGGTGTCATGTCTAAGAAAGTCTTGCCTGTCCCACGGTTGTGGCAGTTTTCTCCCGGAAAGCGTGTGCTTTCAGCGTTTACATTTAGTTCTATGATCTGTTTCAAGCTAGTTATCACTTACGGCACAAAGAAAAGGGTCGGGATTCCGTTTTTTCCATGTAAACATCCGTTCGTTCCGGCATCCTTGGTTGAGAGGCGACCGTTCCTCCATTGATGACTTTGGCACATTTCTGGCTTCGTTGGCCGCATTGCGTGGGTCTGTTTGTGGCCTCTGTATTCTGTTCCGTCTGAGGTAGGAGGCGGGACTGGACTCTGGAGGCAGGTCTCGGACACCGGACCAAATTGAGGACTAGCTAACACAGGGATGGGTGGAAGGAGCCTTCCATCAGACACGCCTGCCAGTGCGCCGTGTCGGCTTACCATCGCCATGGCAAGGCCTGGAGGTTACCACCCCTTTCCATAGGAACAACCCCGTGACTCGGAAGTTACCACCCTTTTTCTAGAAGTGTCTGCATAATCTGTCCCTTAATTGACACATAGTTAAAAGCGAGCATAAACAAGACTGCAGGACTGCCCGGAGCTGCCACCGACAGCACCCCGCCTGTGGGGAGCCCTGCTCTGCGGGAGCGGTTTCAGAGCTATCACACTGCCGCCTCTGTTTTCTTCCACCACCACCTCCTTCTCGAATTCTTTCCTGAGTGAAGCTGGAGACCCTCTGAGGCTAAGCCCCAAGCCCTGTGCCATATGTATGCTCCCCTGTCCTCATGCCAGTGCCAGCGTCTTGATCACTGTGGCTTCATAGCAGGTCTTACGTCGTAGTGTAAGGTCCTCAAATTTGTTCTTAAACTTGTTTTGCTATTCTGGATCCTCTGAATTGCCATATGTATTTTTGAATGAGCTTCTCAATTTCCAAAATAGTCCCACAGGAATTTTGACTGGGATTACATTGATCTATAATTCGGGGAGAATTAATATCTTAACAAAATTGAGTCTTCAAAGCCATGGACATGGTATATTTTTCCACATGCCTGAGTCTGTGCAATTTCTCTCATCCGTGTTTTGTGACGTGTTTTCAACCTACACATTTTACACATTTAAAACATTTATTTCTCTGTGTTTTATGTGTTTAATGGAGTGGTCAAAGATTTCTCAGGTAGTCCACCAAAAGCACAAACCTAAAAACATAATTTTGTGAATGGTGCTTTTTTTGTTTAATTTTCATGGTCATTGACGCCTCCCTACTGACTCTATATTCTCTGTTCTTGCTAAACACACCACTAGTTCTATTAGCTTTGCTTGTAGATTTTTTTTGTACATTCTATGAATAAAGGTTTTTCTTTCTTCCTTTGGGATCTGTATGGCCTTTGTTTTTCCTCGTGGCCCCGGCTGGGACACAGGTGGGGTCAGAGCGAGGCGCGTGCGTCTCAGCTGCACTCCCCGTCTCGGCCGCGCTCCCCGTCTGGGCCGCGCTCCCCGTCTCGGCGGCTCTCGCTGAGTGGTGTCCTGTGGCTGTTTCCCCTTTTTCTGATGCCCTCCAGACCCGGGGCTCCTCCTTTCTGAACGGGCCTGGCCAGCACAGATGCAGCAGAAGAAAGCGACCCTTCCCGCCTCTCGTGGTGAGAAGGCCGCCACCTTTGCCCAAGCGAGAAAGGGAGGCTGAGTGTTCGGTCAACTTTTTGGTGTGACTCACATAGGTGGGGACAGCCCTATGGATTGGGCACATCAGAGAAATTTCAGTAGACGCCGTGGCCTTCGGATCAGGCGTTCTCTCAGGTCAGCATCTGGAGATAGGAACACGCATGCTTCAGACGTCCCCATGTCCCCATTGTTGAACGTGGCTGGCTTCTCGAAGGAGAGGTTGGGGGCTGGTGACAGAAGTGACCCCACATCGGGAATGAGGGGGCGGGGGCAGGGATCCCCTTCTTGAAGGGATTTTAAATCCTTTTGAATGTTGTGGATTTTGTTCTGTTTCTGTTACCTATTAAAAAATTAAGTGAAGTACTTCTAAAAATAAAGACTTGTAATCATGTGCCAGTTACAAGATCCTTATCCACGTAAATATGTGACTTCTCCTGTCCCAGTTTCAGCTCATAAAAATGTGAAGACACAGTGACATTGCAAGTATTTAAAACTTCTGACTTCAAAACTGACCCTCCTGTCCAGCTGAAGGAGTCTTGGAGTCTGAAGACTTTTCCCTTTTCACTGAAATATATTGCCCAACTCAGTTTTAAGAAATTTTTGCTTTCATGTGGCTTTATTCCTGTGAGACTCAAAACTGAGGTTTGCATTGTGGGGGAAAGGGGAGGTTTGGCAGGAGCCACGCAGCCGTCATCAGAGGAGAGGACAGAGCCCCACTCGGGACCCTTGAAGTCAAAGGTGGGAGGGCGGGGGGGGTGGGGGGGCGGGGGGGGGCGGGGGGGCGGGGGGGGTGGGGGGGCGGGGGGGGGCGGGGGGGCGGGGGGGGGGTGGTAGGAAAGTCAAAGGCGCCCGCCCAGGGCTGCTGGTGGGAGGGCAGGGGACGCAGCGGGCCAGGAGGAGGTGTCCTGGCTGTCGTCCAACCTCGTGGTCTGCGCCATTAGAGGCCGTTGGAGGGAGTCCACGGAGTGTGTGTGTCACTGGGTTTCTCTCTGAGTCTCCCTGGTGCTCCTTCTCCCACGTGTGCTGGGGCCTGTTTTCTGCACCGGTCCCCTTCGTTCTTGCCTTGGCTCTCGCCTGCCCTCAGTGGTGTCAGCGTCCCGTGCAGCTCCAGATGGTCTGTGTGAGTCTGTGTGTCAAGAGCTGAGCCGACGAGGTCACGAGGCTGATCATACGAACCCACGAGTGTCTGTGTGCTGTATCTATGTGTGGGAGGCTGTGGAACTGGCCGGCCCTGGCTGTGAGCGGGGGTCCCGGAGCTGTAGTTTGCTGGGAAGGGGGCTCCGGCCCTGGCTGTGAGCGGGGGTCCCGGAGCTGTAGTTTGCTGGGAAGGGGGCTCCGGCCCTGGCTGTGAGCGGGGGTCCCGGAGCTGTAGTTTGCTGGGAAGGAGCTCTGGCCCTGGCTGTGAACGGGGGTCCCAGAGCTGGGAAGGGGCTTCCTCCAGGGCTGTTCCCAGGGCTGCTTTGCTTTGCAGTGTGGACAGTATGAGCTGCAGCTGGCTCCCCTGAGGACACGAGATGAAGGTGCTGAGGTGCATGGCAGGGGTCAGCGGCACTGGAGGCAAACCGTGCTGATTCCACATCTGTCCTTTGGGCACTTGGAAAGCGTCTTTGTGCCTCTTTCCACCTTCCGCACCTCCCACCGTGTCCTGTGGCCACGTGGTGCCCCCATCATGTGGCCGACCCTGCACTGTCCCACAGGGTCTGGAGCTGGTGCTGAGCTGGGCATGTCTCAGACCCTCCGAGTTCGCAGACAAGGGAGGGGCCTGGTGGCCAAGGCCCACGGGCTCTGAGATCAGTCACGGAACGGACCGGTCAGGCTGAGAGGTCTCGCTCGCTTGAGCCTGTGGGGTAGAGGAGCTCCTGAGGGAAGATGCGTCCTGAGACCTCGCAGGGTGGGGACGCTAACAGAGGAAGGAATGCTGGCAGGAAGGCGGGGACGCAAGCTCCATCTCCCTGCAGCCCCAGCCTGCTTGTCTCTGGGGTGTGCAGAGTGGGACCTGCCCCTCCAGGGTCACCGCAGGACTGACTGAGATGGCACCTGTGAGAGGCTGGCGGTGGAGTGTTCCCGAATTTACTGAGGCTGGACAGCGAGTCAGGCCAAAGCGTGAGACTGTCAGATGCCAGGCCGGAGTTGTTCCGACGGGAGCCTGCGGAGGCTTTTTGAGATGCGGAAATATAAAAGGATCTTAGTTGGAGGAGAGAACTGGACTGGGCTCTGCTGTCCTGGTGTGAGGCAGGGTGGCTGGGTAGGAGGCCCAGGCCACTCCCTGGAGCCTGGGTTGTGCACAGTGTGCTCAGACCCTGCAGCTGGGGATGCTGCGGTGGAACCGGGGTCTGCCAGGACCCAGAGTTTCTCGCTTCGGTGACTGGACCAGGATCCTTAAGGAGGATGTGTGTGTTTCTGGGTGCAGAACGAAGACGTGAGGGGTCTGCCAACATTTCCTTCCTCACTCCTGCTCTCGCGTGTGCTCTGCGATGGGCTCAGACGTCACGTGTGTGCGACTCCCTGGGAATTCACGTGCGTCTGTCGCCAGAGGTGCACGTGCCGCGTGGGTGCTTGCCGTGGTGGGTGGAGTGGTCCGCAGTGCGCGGAGGCCAGTGGCAGGGTTGACGTGGTGGTGCTGCGAGGGGACGCAGGACGGAAGACGGCTCAGTGCCCAGTGCCTGGCAAGCCCTGTCCTGCCAGGGATGGGATGAGCATGCGTTTACCCCACCATGAGAATGTTTCTGGAATGAGGTGAACGTATGAGCAGATAATAAAGGTTACAGATACGAATTTACAAATATAAATCCATACTAGGTAAATGTATATTGTACAAATATATTCTGATACGTATTTTCATTGGAAGTCTAGCTCCAAAGTACTAAGTCTGTTTAAGGCACAGGAAATGGTTTAGAGTGGATGTCCCCAGACTTTGGGGCCCACAGAAGTGCCCAGGGACCTGTGGTGGTGCAGATTCCGGCCCACACCAGAGCTTCTGTTCTCCTCTGTCTGGAGAAGGCCAGGAATCTACACTTTCGGGCTCTCCAGGGGTCCCAGAAGGCGGCTCAAGGATTACACTTTAGAGGCACGGATTCAGACCAACCCATGTCGTGTGGGAAGGTGGCAACTCATTCTAGCTGTCAGTTCTCCCTGCGAATAACCCGAGCACCCACATGCATGCACACATGTGTGCGTGTTCACACACGGAAGCTAACTCTAGGCACACGTGTGTTTCAAGCTGTGGCTCGCACAGGTGCACACGTGTCTCTCTAGAGGCGTGATGCTGCTGCCTTGGTGGTGTGTGAGGCATGAGGTGTTCATTTGTGAGAACAGGGCTCTTGTGCACCCAGCAAGCTCCGATGTGCCTCCCGCCGTGAGAACTGGCCACAGACCACAGTGAAAGTGAGGTGTGCATTGCCGATGGACTGGACGTTCGCGTCTTCCCAGCGAAGCCTCCCGAACGCCTTATTGGAAGGGAGATGGCGTAGACTTACCCCTGCACCTGATTATTTTGACTTTTTAGTATCAATTTTTAGGGATACGGTACCACCATGCCTGGCTCATTCTTTTTGTTTTGTAGAGAAGTTTTCACCATATCGCCCAGGCTGGTCTCACGTGACCCTCCCCCTGGACCTCCCAAGCGTGGGGATTCCAGGCACGAGCCCCGCGCCCAGCCGGTGCCCCATTCTGAATTAAGCTGTTGGAAATGAGCTGCAGTGATGATGGGCTGGCTTCTGCTCGCAGGTGCCCTGGCTCTGGGACTGTGCCTGTGGTGAAGTCTCCTCTGCTTGTGTTGCAGGGAAGGTGGCCATCCAGAAGGAGGACTTGCAGAAGTACCACAACAGGGACACCTGGTTCCAGCTGCAGCACGTGGACGCCGACTCAGAGGTGCAGGTGAGACCCTCGGCACAGCCCTGGAAACCGAGCCCCGGGACGCCGTGGGGCCTCGAGACGCGCACGGCTCTGACTGTGGCTGAAGGTGTAGGTTGGGATTCGGCCTCGACGGGGAATAACGATGAGCCTGCTTGTGCTCAGAGCATGCCCAGGCTCTGCGCAGGGATTTTGGGTTTTCCTTTGTCATGAGCAACTGAGGCAGCTGTAAAAACCAACACGGTGAGAAAGGACAGGCACACGTAATTGAGGGCCAAGAGAACACGAGTGGGGAAGGGCCGAGTCAAGGTCAGCCCGCAGGGACCCTCGCTTCCCCACAGTTGCCTGGATGGGCTGCTCCCTGGCACTCGGCACCAAGAAGGGTCTGAGCTGAAAGAACATGCTGGTCTTCCGAGTGTCCATTGTCGGAAGTGGCCAGGGGCCCACCCCACCTTGCCGGGACTGTGTGCCGACTGGCGCTGGCCCCGGCCCTGTCCAGTGGGAGGAGCTTGTCCCACCTCCCCACGCAAGACCAGGGGCTCCAGTGCTGGGACCCATGTCCCAGACCCTTGTGTTCACGGCTGCTACGGTCGCATGGTGCCCAGCTGCCCAGCAGCAGCTGCTCCAGGCTTTCCTGTAAGAGAGGGAGTAGTGGGGGTCAGTCTGCCCAGCCCAAACCTGCACGAGCTCCTGTGGGGTCACCCTGAGCCCTGGTCCATGACATGGAGCAGCTGCAAAGACTACAAGCAAGAGGCACTGTGGCATAACCCTGGAACCTGGGAGGGCTTCCTGGGTGGGTCCTTGGCTGGGACCTCAGTGTGTGTCTGAGTGCAGAGTCCCAGCACAGGCCGCCGGGCTTGGAGCCAGCTCCCTCATCGGATTGCTTCTCTGCAAGCCTCAGTTTCCCCATCTGGGTGGGTTTGTGAAGCGGGCTGGAATGGTGTGTGTGCCACTCGATGGCGCCTGGCACATTGTAAAGTGGTGGTGGTGACTGTTATTTTACACCTGGAGGCTGGCATCCGGGACAAATCCCCAAAATAGGTTCCTTGTGAGAACTTTGCTGAGACTTCAGCAGAGGCAACTGGGTGGGTCGGATGGAGGCTCCGTGCCCACAGGTCCAGGGCAGATTTGGGCCAGGGGACTGGATGGCCTGGTGTCCTGTGGGAACCCTCGTCCCCGGGGAACCCTTTTTCCCCGGGAGCCCTCGTCCTCTGCACTTCACTGGGTCAAGGTCGCCATCTGCTGAGATCACAGGCTGGGCACACTCCTATGGCCAGCAAAGGGCTCATTCATGAAGTTGACGGTGAGCCCAGCCAGGGGGACGGGGTGAGGCCCTGGACGGAAATGAAGGAATGGAGCCAAGAGGCCCTGGGAATGGCCCTGCCCTAAAGGACCTGTGCTAATTGTGCTTCACACTTAATTAACTCCGCTTCCTAGGAAAGCGCTGGCTGGGGAACCCACACGTGCTGTGGAAAGTGAAGGACGCTGTGATTACTGCAGAACTAATGACTGTCCTCGCAGCCCCAGAGCACAAGGGCCCCAGCGCGCTGCTCAGCGGACCCTGGAGTCCCAGCAGAAAGGCGGGGCTTCCCACGTGCTGCTGGGGGAGGGAGGCGGGGCTTCCCACGTGCTGCCCGGGAGGAGGCGGGGCTTGCTGACTGGGCCGCTCCCGCCTGCGTGTTCCCGGCACTTCTATTCTGGGATACCCGCGTCGCTGGGGTCTCTGAGCAGCAGGCAGAGTGCAGCCTTATCGTTTTCCTCAGATTCAAGTTTGTTTTTTTTTGGCAGGTGTAGCTTGTCCTCTTTCTTGCCTTTTTTTTAGATTGATTTAATTTTGAAATGGTTATAGATTTATAGGAAGACACCAAAACAGTACACAGGAGTGGCGAGGGGCGAATCTCCTCCTTGCCCCGAAAACGGAAGGCCGTGCTCCCTTCTCCCGGCTTCCCCAGGCACCGCCCTGTGCAGCTGGTGCAACACCAACCAGGATGCCCACATTTGTGCCATCCACGGACGTTACCCAGATTTCACCAGTTCACAGGCACATGCTTCTGTGCGTGTGTCTCTCTGTGTGTATTCTATGCTATTTTTTCCAGTTTTTTATGTGGTAAAATAGAGACATCATGAGATTTACCATTTTAACCATTTAAAATGTCCAATGCAGTGGCACAGTATTAAATGTATTCATAATATTGTACAACCATCACCACCACCCATCTCTAGAGCTCCTTTCATCTTGCAAAGCGGAACCTCTGTCCCCTCTGTCCCCTGGCTAGAGGTTTATTCAAGCGCTTCCGTCCCTCCTCCCCCCGGCAGCCCCATCGCACTCTGTCTCTGATGCGGGCCACTCCCCGTGGCTCATGGCAGTCAGCTCTGCCCTGCTGGTCTTCCTGAGGCTGATGTCGCTCCGCACGACGTCCTCCAGGTCACTTGTGGTATCGGAACCTCCTTCCTTCTGAGGCTGAGGAATGATCCGAGGTGCGAAGCGTGTGCTATTGGTCCGGTTGCCTGTCGATGGGCTGTTGTGACAGTCATCACAGGGGAGACTGTGCAACACCAATTAGGACTCAGACATTTCATCTCCACGAAGCTGTAAATAAGAATGCCACTGGCTGATCTCACGGCTGGTAGACTCTCATAATTAACGCCCGAGGCGGCTGGCGTGCCCAGGGCCAAGCCCGGCGTCCTTCAAGCCTGCCTCTCACTGTCCGGAACGTGAGGATCCTGGACCAAGTGGTGTCAGTCTCCCGGGAATTTGCGCTCTATGGAAGGCAAATGTGAGCTGTTGTCTATTTTTTTGTTTTGTTTTGTTTTGTTTTGTTTTTTGAGATGGAGTCTCGCTCTGTCGCCCAGGCTGGAGTGCTGTGGCGCGATCTCGGCTCACTGCAAGCTCCGCCTCCTGGGTTTACGCCATTCTCCTGCCTCAGCCTCCTGAGTAGCTGGGACTACAGGCGCCCGCCACCGCGCCCGGCTAATTTTTTGTATTTTTAGTAGAGACGGGGTTTCACCGTGGTCTCGATCTCCTGACCTTGTGATCCGCCCGCCTCGGCCTCCCAAAGTGCTGGGATTACAGGCGTGAGCCACTGCGCCCGGCCATGTGAGCTGTTGTCTAAAGGGCAGGAGGCAGGGTCAGTGCTCTCCGATGCCCGCTGGACCCGGGCGGGTGCTGCCGACGCAGTCAGCCACAACGCCGCCCAAAATGTGGCCGTGACAGGGAGCAGCGTCCCTGCTGGACTCCAGCCAACCTTTAAAACCTCAACTCCAGGCTGGGCTTGGTGGCTTATGCCTGTAATCCCAGTACTTTGGGAGGCCAAGGCAGGTGGATCACCTGAGGTTGGGAGTTTGAGACCCGCCTGACCAACATGGTGAAACCCCATCTCTACTGAAAATACAAAATTAGCCGGGCGTGGTGGTGGGCGCCTGTAGTCCCAGCTACTCAGGAGACTGAAGCAGAAGAATCGCTTGAACCCAGGAGGCGGAGGATGCAGTGAGCCAAGATTGTTCCCCTGCACTCCAGCCTGGGCAACAAGAGTGAAACTCCATCTCAAAAGCAGCAGCAGCAGCAGCTCCAGTCTCAGGGCCGCCATTTTATCGTAAGATGTCATAGTGACTGTTTTCAGGAAGGCAGGGGGGTGGCAGTGCGGCTCCTTGAGTCCCTCCGCTCTGATTTCCAGGAAACGTCCCGTGGCCGGACAGTAAGTGTCACAGACACGGCCCATGGGGGAGGCCAGTGAGTGCGTCGCAGAAGTGGGGGAAACACAATTAAACCTTTCTTGCTTCCTTCTGGAACGGACACTGTTGGAAAGTCTTCGTTAAATCACTTTATGATGCAGCGTTGTGCTCTCTGACCCTCCCCCGACGCAGGGCAGTGTCAGCGTCAGATGCCAGCGGGGGCACTGCCTGTGACAGCGAGGCATCGCGGTGATCTGGGCGCCTGGGGGGTCACTGAGCTCCTTTATAAGCCGGGCATTCAAGTGCATCTGTGACGTATTCAGGAAATAGCACGGCCCTGCGAGGGATCACAGCAAACCCCCGGGTCCGCTGTCCGCCCGAGAGACACCTGCGTATTTTCCCCCTTGGAGCCTTCCAGTTGCACCATGAAATCAGTGACTGGGATAGAAATTCCAGCCTCCTGCTACAGCCTCTGGGAATTTTGTGTTTGTGCAGCAGACAGTCCTCTTGGAAGGATTTTCAGAGCAAACAAAGTCACTGTCTGTCATCCAGGGCCAAGCTTTTACGTTTCTCCAGGGTTGCAGGAGGAGAGGGCCAAGGCTAGGCTTCCTTCCTCGTGGCGTCTGTGTCCCCTCTCACCTGCCCGCTGACTTTGTCTCCTCTCTGCAGCCGGCGTGGAACAGCCCTGCATCCAAGGCGCCTCTGTCCTGGCTGCCTTCTGGGCTGCTGCCCGCCCAGCTGGGGATGCAGCAGCCGGTTGCGGGGGCCAGGACCCTGACCTGGTCCCGCGCACTGCTCTCTCCCTGGGGAAGGCCTTCCTGAGAAAGATGGATGGGGACCACTGGCTGCTTTTTTAAAATTAACTCTGTTTTGGGGGCAGTTCTGTGTTCACAGGGAAACTGAGCGGAGTATGGAGTTTCCATACACCCCTCAGTAGCCCCCGCCCAGGGCCCCATGGGTGACACCGGGTGACACTGCAGCCACGCGTTGTCAGGACCTCAGCCGTGGTGGACGCTGGGCCCCTTTGCTACGTCTGTGAGTTCGCAGGAGTGCAGTGCCAGGGACCTCAGTGCAGCATCTAGGCAGGTGCCAGGATCGGCAGCCAAGTCCTCTCATTCCTTTCCTGTGGGAATTTGTGCCTTTTCCCTTTGCTCTTGGTAGCCTGGTTAGAGGTTTATTAATTTTATTGGTCTCTCAAGGAATTTGCCTTTGGCTTTGATTTTTCTCGTTGGTTTCTGATCTGACTTCTGGTTTCTGTTCTTGGGCTCTGGGTTTAGTTTGCTCATTTTCCTCAGTCTCCCAGCCCTGAGCTCAGGTCAGGGTTCGGATCTCCCTTCTGCTCTAGTCTGTGCTGCCGGTACTCCAGATTCTGTCAAACCCTGACCACAGCTCCCGCTGCGTCCCACTGATTTTTTTTCTTTTTTTTTTTTTGAGACAGAGTCTCGCTATGTCACCCAGGCTGGAGTGCAGTGGCCGGATCTCAGTTCACTGCAAGCTCGGCCTCCCGGGTTTACGCCATTCTCCTGCCTCAGCCTCCCGAGTAGCGGGGACTACAGGCGCCCGCCACCTCGCCCGGCTAGTTTTTTGTATTTTTTAGTAGAGACGGGGTTTCACTGGGTTAGCCAGGATGGTCTCGATCTACTGACCTCGTGATCCGCCCGTCTCGGCCTCCCAAAGTGCTGGGATTACAGGCTTGAGCCACCGCGCCCGGCCCGTCCCACTGATTTTGATGAGTAACACTTTCATTTCTGTTTATTCCAGAACATTTTAAAATGTGTCTTGTGTTCTCCAATTTGTGTGTTATTTAGAACTGTGTCGTTTAACCTCTAAACGTTCTGGGATTCTCCAGCCTGCGCTGGCACCTGCAGATTTACTCAGTGACTTTTCTGGCAGGAGAAAGGGCCTTCCAGGGGTGGATTTTGTTTGTTCCCACTCCCGAATCAGCAGAAGACGGAAGCGCACAAGTCAGCTGGTCAGGAAGGATTCACGCTGCAGGAACAGAGCAGCCTCAGGACCTGATGGTGCCCAGCCAGGTGCCCCTGGACCCAGCCAGGACCCAGGAGAGCACACGGGGGCCGCACAGCCTGCTGCCAGGAGCCAGGAGAGCACATGGGGGCCACAACCTGCTGCTGGGGACCACGACCCCCGATGCGGCGTGACTCTTCCTGAAGCTCCCTAACAGGAATCGAGCTGCCTCCATCTGCACAGACTCTTTCTAATCTGAACACTTCTGTCCTGAGGGAGTTTGCACCCGCCATTTAAGAATGGGATGAAGCGGTGGGTTCTCAGTTACTCTTGGGCCAGGCACTTCCTCCTGTCTTTTGGTGTTCAGGGCACTGCTTTAGCCCGTGGACAGCCACAGAACAGAGCCTGGCATTTGGGGTTCGGGTCTGTGATCCCCCCTGCATTTGTGGTCTGTGTTGGTAGATCTGTTTGCTGAGGGTCTGGGTTTTTGAAAAACAGCTTAGTGGCATATGTGAAGATGCTATTTTTAACTTGTATAGGGAATAAATATATCTTGACTAATTTTTGGGGTATTATTTTATGGTTTATTTTTCTTATTAGGTGATTTACCTCTCAAGGCGGGCTAGGTGTCTGGAAGATTTTTGAAGGAACTTTAAGGTTTTTTAACGTTTAGGTTGGTGGGGCCTAAGCGAGGTCCCTGCTCCATCTGAGGTTCTGCACCAGGCCACATGCTGCAGGGCTGCCGTCGGTTCTGCCGTCCACGTCTTAGCGCCACGCATTCTGCCCATCCCTCCCACCCTCCCACCCTCCCACAGGCAGTGACAAGCCCTGGGGAACAGGCCCTGGCCTTGCTGGAGCCTCAGGAGCAAGAGCTCAGGGCCAGGCCAGGCAGAGCTCCTGATGCATGGATGAGTCTGTGTTCATTCCATCCATTCAGTGCCATTCAGGCTGGAGCAAATACAGGGACAGCGGCACGCACAGATAGGCACGCACAGCCGCACACACACACACAGGCAGACACAGTCACATGTACACACAGGCGGTGCACACACTGGCAGACATCCACACACAGTTGCATGTACAGACAGGTCGACAAACACGCATACACAGGTGGACACACACAGTCGCACACACACACAGAAGGACATGCACACAGCCACACACACACAGACAAGAAGACACACAGGCAGATACACACACAGGCAGATGCACACACAGCTGCTCACACACATAGTTGCATGCACAGAAGGACACACACAGCCACACACACAGGCAGACGCACACACAGACAGGCGGACACTGACAGGCAGATACACAGTTTCATGCACACAAAGGCAGATGCACACAGCCGTGTGCACACAGATGGACACACATACATAGTTGCACGCCCACACAGACACATAGCCACATGCACAGGCAGACACACACAGCTGCATGCACACACAGGCAAACATGCACACAGTTGCACACAGGTGGACACGTACACACAAGCAGATACAGTCACATGCACACACAGGTGGACACATAGTCGCATGCACACTGGTGGACACAGCAACACACACAGACAGACACACAGTTGCACACAGGTGGACACGTACACACAAGCAGATACAGTCACATGCACACACAGGTGGACACATAGTCGCATGCACACTGGTGGACACAGCAACACACACAGACAGACACACAGTTGCACACAGGTGGACACACAGCTATACACAGGAGGACACGCACACACAGCAGCACAGATGGACACACATAGTCACATATATGCATAGGCAGACACACACACAGTTGCATGCACCCAGGTAGACACAGCCGCACACACAGGAGGACACACAGCTGCACACACACACACACAGCACAGATGGACACACACACACAGTCAAATGCACAGATGGACACAGGTGGACACACACACAGGTGGACATGCACACACAGCAGTATCCACAGATGGACACACACAGTTGCATGCACAGACAAGTGGACACACACAGATGGGCACACACACACCACAGCATGCTTATACAGGTGGACACAGCCAGACACACAAACCACACACACACATAGGCAGACAGACACACAGTCGTACTCACAGATAGGTGGACACACATCCACAGCTGTGCACACAGACAGGTGGACAGACAGCAGCACGCAGAGACAGATGGATCTGTAGAGACAGGTGGACCCGCAGGGCAGCCTTGCTGTCTGTTCTGCTGGAAGCCCCCATGAGCCTTGCTCTCTGTGTGAGCCTTGCTCTCCATGTGAGCCTTGCTGTCTGTGTGAGCCTTGCTCTCTATGTGAGCTCTCCGAGCTTCCTGCGGGTTCCATGCGGCCTTGCCCGCGGGGAGGTAAAGGCAGGCAGTGGCCCCGGTTCAGGAGAGAGCTTGCTTCCCCTCCGTTTTGCCCCAGTGGACACACGTGAGCAGCTGCAGCGTCAGTGTCTTTGGGGGGCTGCTTCACCGAATGACCATCTCCCACACGGTTGGACCCCTCACTTCTGAGGCAGCGACCTGCTCTCAGCAGAGCCAGGAGCCTGGGCAGCCACATGGGGCTGAGCGGCCAGGCAGGCAGCTCTCCTGAAGGAAAGCCACGGCTGGGACCCTGCGTCCGGGGGTGGAGTGGAGGGACCAGACGTGCCCGTCGGCTGCGGCGGGGTGGAGCCACCTGCTCCCTTTGCCTTCTAGGCTTTCCCTGGGCTGTGCGGCCCTGGCAGCCTGTGGGAGCGCCACAGCCCCTGACACCCCGTCCTCGTGCCTTGCAGGGCAAAGTGCACCTGGAGCTGCGGCTGAGCGAGGTCATCACAGACACTGGGGTCGTCTGCCACAAGCTCGCCACACGGTAAGACGCGTCCTCACCAGGGACTGAGCACACAGCGAGTGGCCCGTCTGGCTCCCGAGGAGCACACAGGGGTTTTCAAACCAACACACAGAAATTTCCAGAGCCGGTGGCTCCCCAGGATGACGCTGTTTTAGAGGTTCTGGCACCGCAAGACGACAGTGTTTTAGACGTCCTGGGCCCCCAGGATGACGCTGTTTTCGGGGTCCTGCCCCCCCGATGACACTGCTTTAGATGTCCTGTCACACACTCCCGGCGTCCTCACTAAAGCACATGCTCACCTTAGAGGTGTTGTTTTGGGCTTTTGCGAACGGCTGGCGTGATTCAGTGTCACACCGAGGCAGAGCGGCTGTCATGGGCCCTCCCTGCCTTCCAGGGAGGAAACCGCATCTCACAGCTTGAACCGAGGCCTCCTGCCCGACCCAGAGCTGTCTCGCCATTTGCCCGGGGGTCTGCGCTCCCTCCTGACGCCGCCTCTGCTTCTCTCCTCAGCATCGTCGAGTGCCAGGGCCTCCCCATCGTGAATGGGCAGTGCGACCCCTACGCCACCGTGACGCTGGCAGGACCCTTCAGGCAAGTGACCTCACGCCTCAGGTTTCTGTTCTGGTCCTGGGGGCCGAGGGTCCAGCTCTGAAATCACGAGGCCACTGCCTCATTTGGGAGGAGGCAGGAGGCTGCGCTTTGAGGTAGAATATGTAATTTTTACTTCCTTTTGTTTTCTTTATTGCTCCAAAATTGCTCTGTAGAAAACGAAGCCTTCGTGCTCTTCGTGCTGAGTATTTTTGTCTCGGTAAAGGTTCGGGATTTGCATACCATCTGGAGTTGGAGACGAACAGAAATATTTATGAAATAAATAAAGGCAATAAGTGACTTGTGCATTTGAGAGCTCAGTTTTATGACTGAGAGACTTGGAATCAGCAGTGTTGCTTTAATCCCAATCCTTTCTCTCTCAATAACAGATCGGAAGCAAAGAAGACGAAAGTAAAGCGGAAGACCAACAACCCCCAGTTCGATGAAGTGTTTTATTTTGAGGTTGGTATCTTCATGGGTGAACGTCAAGTGCAGGCTGCACCCGAGACACATTGGCAGAAAGTCTGGATCAGAACCATCTCAGTCTCTTCCCTCTGGAAGTTCCTCCCGGAGAGGAGGCAGCCCCGCCGGCCCTAGGACCCGTGGCCCCAAGACCTTCCCTCCTCTCCCGAGAGAGAAAGGCTTTTCGTTGTCTCCCGAACTGGCCCAGATTTGAGTTAAAAGATGACAGGTTAATGCTTTCCAAATTACCAGGACTTTGGGGTTTTTTGTTGTCTTTTTGGCTGCTCCGCCCAAGTGTCCCTGAGCAGGCGGAATGCTTGTTCCAGTGGAAATAGGCAGGGTTTTGAAGCAAAGCGGGGAAGGATTCAGACACAGAGATCCTCTCAGAACATGAAGCACCAAAATCCATGAGAAGGAGGGTGCAAGGGCTGCACCTGGTAGAGTGGGACCCACTGTGCCGTTTGGGGACGGCTGCATCTCATGGAGTGGGGACCTGCCATGTGGCCGGCGCGGTTTGGGGATGGCTGTCTGCAGGGCCTTTAGACAGATGCTCTTCCCATCCACAAACCTTCCCGTGCACAAGCCCTGGAGATGTGAGGATGGATGAGGCCTCTGTGGCAGGAGCATGGCCAGTCACACCTGAGGGGTCAGGCGGGCTCCCCTGAGCCATGATGGCTGAGCGGCGCTCGATGCATGCAGCTCTGGGGGGACTGTTGGAGAGTGGACCTACCAGTCTGAGCAGGACCCACGGGCACTGCTGAGGCTCAAAAGGGCCCCACAGGCAGAGGTGGGAACTTGGTGTCCGAAGCCAGACCGAGGCTTTCAGGGCCGCTGTGAGGAGGGCTTTGGAGGTGGAATCTGTTTTCTGTCTCAAACGGAAGCCCTCACTTAGAGACAGGCAGAGAAGATGGTTTTGCCAGAGCAAGGGAAGGCAGGGAGCTGCCAGGCTCCCAGGGGCAGGCTGGGCCCTGTTGGCGGTGCAGGAGGCATGTGGCATGGACAGAGTTCCAGGTGGCAGCTTCCCCCGGCTCGGCTGCCACACATGGAGCTGTCATATACACGGTGGGGTCGTCGGCTGCCACACGTGGAGCTGTCATACACACAGTGGGGTACAGCTCGCCCACTGCCCGGCCACACCCGGGTGCTCATCACGCTTGCAGTGTTCTCACACCGTTTCTACCGTGTGCACTCCCATTCACTCTGTAAAGACGTGGGTCTCAGCCTACTGGAGTAATTTAGTGACCACAGAGAGTCTGAAAACCGTGGTCTGCATCACCACCTGTGGGGCTCCAGGGAAGGCCCAGACCTCGCTGACCACTGCCGTGTGGGCCACACGGGGCCCTGCTTTTTGGGGTCTGTGACCTTTCACTCTGTCTCCACCCCTTCCTTAGCAGCCATGGACCTCTTTCACCAGGACCCCGTCTCTTTCGGCTTCAGCTGCTTCTGACCCAGCTGGAGGCCGAGCCCCGGAGGGGGAGCGTGTCTCCCACAGGCTGTGGTCGGACAGGCACCTACCAGGAGCATACCCAGGAAAACAGATGTTCCGTTTCCATGGGAAGCAGCATCTGTACCTTTTTCTTCCAGGATCACAACTAGACACATTAAGGCCCTTTAACTCTCTAAATGAGATTAAATAATCTCATAAATTTGGTAGGAGCTGCTTTCATTCACTCAACAGATGTGTCAGGTGCCAGCACTGTGCCGGTGATCAGCTGGTGATAAGATGTGGGAGAAAACAGAGGAGTCCAAGACCACCACACCAGACCAGCATGGGAGGGACGCAAACAGACAAGCCCCTACAATAGCTTCCGACCTGCCCTGCAGAGAGGACATGAGGCAGGGGCACTGGGGGGGACGCTTCCTGGAGGAGGCATTGCCTGACCTGCTCTGCAGAGAGGGTGTGAGGCAGGGGCGCCGGGGGCTTCCTGGAGGAGGCATTGCCTGACCTGCCCTGCAGAGAGGGCGTGAGGCAGGGGTGTCAGGGGCTTCCTGGAGGAGATGTTGCCTGACCTGAGTTTTATGAGATGGGGAAGTTGGGGGGAAGCAAATTTGAGGACAGTGGTGTGTAGGTCAGGAAGGAGGAGGCGTCAGCAGCCCTCAACCCGAAGCAGAGAATTGCCCCTGCATGATCTTTGCCTCAGTTTACCAATCAGGAAGTGCAAGCTCAGAGGTTAGGCAGTTCTAGCAACGTGATTTTGGCGTCAGACCCTGCATCAGAACTTCAAGCTGAGAGCTCCTGAGCTAGCATCACTGCTGAGGCCCAGAGAAGGTGGGGCAGGGAGGGAGGCCGGGCAGGAGGGAGCCCTCCTTGTAAACGTGGGTGACCTGGTGCATGGCTGATGGTGGTTAAATTGGAACTCGAGGTGGTAACCGACTGTGGTCTCCTGGAGCCCGTGGAGCGGCCTACTGCTCTGCTGCAAGGACCCTGCAGGCTGGCGGCAGTGGGGGGCGGTCCCGGAGCCTCGACCCTTTATGCCTTCACTCCCTTTCTGTTCTAAGGAACCCACGGTGCAGAGGTGTCAGGAGGAAGGTAGCAGCGTCTTGACTTTCCGCCATCTGACGCTTCCCAGAGTGCTGGGGTCTGTTAGGGGCTGGCGAGTTTCAGGCACCATAGGCCTCACGCTTTTCACTTCCTGTTGGCAAATAGAGCCTTGAGGTGGGGCTGCTTCGTCTCCACGGCAGAGGGGGTCCCTCCCTCACAGGGTGGCAAGCCTAGAGCAGGTGCAGGTGAGGGACGTTTAGGTCCCTGGAGCCCGGCACCCATGAGGAACCGCTGGGAGAGTCCAGCAGTGGCTGTGAACGGCCTTGGGGCAGGTCTTGCCTGGGTCTGCCCCTCCAGGAGCTCTGTGAGTGGGAAATGCTGGCACTCAGGAAGCCGGGCCTGAATCCCGAATCTCACCTAGGGCCTTCCCGGTTGTGGCCCTTGAGTGGCGTGTGGGTAAGCGCAGAGGAAGTGCAGCCCGGGGCCTGGGTCCGCGTGGAGATACCCCCGCCTGGTGGCACCGCGGTCTCAGCGCTTTCTCTCTCCGCTGACTCCAGGTGACCCGGCCCTGTAGCTACAGCAAGAAGTCTCACTTTGACTTCGAGGAAGAAGACGTGGACAAACTCGAAATCAGGTGAGAAAACCAGGCTCCGCGTCCCCGATTCGGCAGTTTTCACCCAAACTCCTCAGCTCTTTTGTTATTTGTTTCTAAATATAGGGTCATAGGTAGAAAAGAATTTCCATTTTCTTGGTAATTTTCACAACAGATGTTAGAAGCTGTAGTTGAAGTGACAGCCTGTGGGTGGTGTTAGGGCTCACCTTGCAATTCCTGCGAAGAGGCGAAGGCCAGAGGTCCGCATCCCTCCGGCCGAAAGGCTTCTTCATCCACCAGGAGCGACGGGGCACACAGGCTGCAGCTGTTCTTAAGGTCTTGTTCTAAGCCCTCCGCCGTCCATGGGTGCAGGTCTCACTCGGAGGTCATAGGCCTGGCGGGTCTGCACAGCGCCCGGCCCTGGCACTCCTGAGGCTCTCAGCTGGGTGGCCTCTGGGGAGACCCTGTCCCCTTTGACTCGAGTGAAATGTTCTCACCTGGTACTGGGTTTGTGTTTCCTGCGTGTGGTCATAGAAGCTGCATCGTCAGCCTTTGCCCTGGAGCCCCCACCGCCCTTTCCTGGCTCCTCAGCGCCTCCCATGGGAAACGGGGAAATCGCTTGCGGGTTCTCGCAGGTTGGGACGTGATCTCAGGTCCAGGATTTAGAAAGCCCCACGATCCGGCTGACTCAGAGGTCTGGGGAGGGCGGGCCCCAGAATGTGCTCTTCACAAACGCTGGTGGGTTCTCCCCTCCCGGTGAAAATAGGCTGGATTCCTGTTTCTTTTTGAACGTAGCCTCTGTTCCTTCTGTACCAACGAATGCCCCCATCCCCTGTGAAGAGGCAGATGAACCTCCCCTGAAGCCCCCGAACCTTTCCATGCTGGACAGAGAAGGAACGAAACGGCTCCCTCCTGACCCTCCCCAGCCGGCCCTGAGACCCCGAGCCTGGGATGCTCCTGAGCCTGGGATGCACCTGCTTTCTTTAGGTCATTTTGGAGAATGTGCCATCAAATCCCTGGTCACGCTCCCTCCCAGGGCCTGGCAGTGCCCCAGGGGGACCCTTACCGGGACATGTGGAGCCGGCGTGTGGCTCAGGCCCTACGGCTGCTGGGAGGCGTGGTTTTGTGGTTGAGAACCATAGGAATGTCCCTGATGTTATTGGTCAGATCCGCCTCCCCTAGTTGTCTCCATCCTGAACCACAGAATGTCCCTGACGTGGTCGGTCAGATCCACCTCCTGAGGGGTCAGGGTCCTGAACTGTAGGAGTGTCCCTGACGTGGGAGTCCTAAAGCAGGGTTGTCTCCACCAACTGTCTCGGTTTGAGTCCCATTTTTAAATGTCTTGGCCTAAACCTTCATTTCCAGGCTTCACGGTACTGAGCCAGGGCCTGAGACCCTGGGCCGGGCATCAAGGAAGCCTCCCCAGGACTCATGCCAGCCCCACCACCAGCCCCTTTTTCAAGAGAAGGAAGCACCATCGTTGGTTCCTTTTTACACCAAGCTTTGAATTCAGGAGTGAAGTCCAGTTACTGAATTTTTTTAAAGCACACAAAACGTGTTTTAAATATTTCCTTTTTTAAAGGCAGATGCGCCTGCCTGGCCACTTGGCACATTTCCAAAGTCCCTGCGCAGATCAGCGGTCCCCTCTGTTCCTTCTGAAAAGAGCGCGCTATGGGTTCTTGTGCGGCCTGTCAGCCCTCCCTGGCCCCAGACGCCAGTGCCTCTGCAGGATTCGCAAGGGCAGCAGAATCACCGGCCTTCCGGAATCTTCTCCCCCCAGGGGGATGCCCCTGATGGCCACAGTGTGGTTAGACCTGCTGAGTTTTAGCCGCCTGGGTAGGGCCGGGCACGTGTAACTGGGGTTTCAGGCCCGTGGGTAGAGCTGGCCACACATGACTTCGGGTGTTTCAGGCATGCGGGTGGGTCCTGGCCATGAGGGACTGGGGTACAGTCCTGTAGACTTGTTGTAGCCGGGGATGCTGTGTGTCTGTCAGAATTTCACAGCCCCAGGTCTGAGGGGACACGTACTGTCCCACACCAGGACAGAGCATTAGTGGAAGCCGCTGCCGTGTTAGACATTAGCAGAAGCTTCACGATGCTGGGCCCAGGCTACTCAGGGAGATTCGTGGACCATGCTGTGGCCACGGTTCTCCCCCTGCTGTGGTGTGCGTGGCCCCTGAATCCACTTCATGCCCCAGGTCATAAGCGATCTGTGGACACAGGGCTCTATATTCAGGGGCAGGGCATTCACAAGCACCCAGTTTTGTTTTGAGGCACATTTTCATGTGACGAAAGCAGAGAGCCCCTGGCTGTTGAATCAGCCAGCCCATCCTCCATGGGCACCCTCCTCTCTACAGCCCAAGTTCTTCATCATCCCCTGCATTGAGCCCTGCAGATGGAGGCTGCTGGGCCGTACGCTGGGACGGTGCGAGAGGCACACGCCACAGGCCCCTGAGGGTCTCACTTGCCCGCCGTGCACAGGCTGCTGACATTGGGCCTGTTGTGGGCAAAGGGGACAGATGGTGCTGGAGCTGAGAGCGGCAGCAGCCGCGTAGCTCCTGGGTGCACGCAGCGATGCCCGGCTCCCTCCTGGCGCAGAGCCTGGGATCATGTAGCTCCCGGGTGCACGGAGCGACACCCAGGCTCCTTCCTATCTAAGAGCCTTCTGCCTTCCTCTGCCTGCCCATTACCACTGGGAGACACTCATCTTTATTCCAAAACCACAGGCTGGTCTGATGTGTTTTAAACGTGCCCGGTGGGCTGAGCCTTGATGGAGACTGTGGGAGGCGCTGCAGGCTCCCCCTGCTCCTAGGGAAACAAAGCATGGCCCGTAATCTCTGCTTCACCCGGGCTGCCCGCTGTCAGCTAGAGCTGTACCGATGCCGTTTTTCAGAGTTGACCTCTGGAATGCCAGTAACCTGAAGTTTGGAGATGAATTCCTGGGAGAACTAAGGATCCCGTTGAAAGTCCTGCGGCAGTCCAGCTCCTACGAGGCATGGTAAGGTGACGCTGCGCCTGCAGACTTCCACATCTCTGAGAGCCACAAAAACACATGCTGCCTCTGAGTGGAAAGGCACAGAGGCCATGTGTGCTGGTCCTCGGCTGCGCCCGGCACCCGCCTGCTGATGAGTTTCTGCCTCACAGCAGGTGAGAAACGGCAGGTGAGGAGAGGCAGCAGGGATCACACTGAGCAGGGACTCACGACGGCTGGCACCTCAAAACAAGACAGGGAACGCTAGTGAAAGCGGGACCCTGAGCCACCAGCAGCTCGTGGGGTCTGACCCCGGGTGAAAGGGGGACCCTGAGCCACCAGCAGCTCGCGGGGTCTGACCCCGGGTGAAAGGGGGACCCTGAGCCGCCAGCCGCTCGCGGGATCTGACCCCGGGTGAAAGGGGGACCCTGAGCCGCCAGCCGCTCGCGGGGTCTGACCCCGGGAGGAGAGGGTATCAGCAGCTGGTGCGGGAGCCCAGAATGCGCACAGCGGGCCCTGCCCCGCGGCTGCACTCCGGGTCTTGCTCCGGGCCCTCAGCAGCACCTCCTATTGAGGGCGCATTACAGGGTTCTCCATTCCCCTCCGCACGTCTGGACCTCAGGGATCGGCTCTGACCCAGAACCCACCCCAGGGCATGACGTGTGTTGCTGCCTCCTGCCTTTCTTTCCTGTTTTCTCCAGGTGCTTGGTGTTTTGGTGGAAGGAGCAGGCCATTGTTTGATTTTACTTCCAGTTCACGTGTGTCCCTTAGCGACAGGCAGCTCCTGAGAGGGCCCGGAGTTGCGGGAGGCGTGCACTGCCAGGCGTGGACTGTGTGCCGCGGCCTAACGCCCCATGTGTCCCTCTGCCGTGTGTGTGAGGGCAGGTTTCCATCCCAGAAACTGAAACGCACGTGTCTTTTGATTCTATGAAGACGGCACGGGCACAGGCCCCCTGAGCTGAGTTAGGCTTCCTCCTACGCTGAGCGAACCCCTGGCCCGGGTAGCCAAGGCAGCCACCACAGACCCCAGAGAACCCCAGGGGGCTCATGCCTCGGACACGGGCTCCACCCACCTGACGGGGGCTCATGCCTCAGACACGGGCTCCACCCACCTGACGGGGGCTCATACCTCGGACACGGGCTCCACCCACCTGACGGGGCTTCGCGCCTCAGACACGGGCTCCACCCACCTGACGGGGGCTAATACCTCAGACACGGGCTCCACCCACCTGACGGGGGCTCGCGCCTCAGACACGGGCTCCACCCACCTGACGGGGGCTCGCGCCTCAGACACGGGCTCCACCCACCTGACGGGGCCTCGCGCCTCAGACACGGGCTCCACCCACCTGACGGGGCCTCGCGCCTCAGACACGGGCTCCACCCACCTGACGGGGCCTCGTGCCTCAGACACGGGCTCCACCCACCTGATGGGGGCTAATACCTCAGGCACAGGCTCCACCCACCTGACAGGTGCTCATGCCTCGGACACGGGCTTCCCTGACGGGGGCTAATACCTCAGACACCGGCTCCACCCACCTGACGGGGGCTCGTGCCTCGGACACGGGCTCCACCCACCTGACGGGGGCTAATACCTCAGACACAGGCTCCACCCACCTGACGGGGCCTCGTGCCTCAGACACGGGCTCCACCCACCTGATGGGGGCTAATACCTCAGGCACAGGCTCCACCCACCTGACGGGGGCTCGTGCCTCGGACACGGGCTCCACCCACCTGACGGGGGCTCCTGCGTGAGACACGGGCTCCCCCGACGTGACGGGGGCTTGTGCCTCAGACACGGGCTCCACCCACCTGACGGGGGCTCGTGCCTGGGACACGGGCTCCACCCACCTGAGAGCTGAGACTGCCTGGCCCACAAATCAGAGCAGAGAGGGCTCCTGGGTGACTGCATGGGGTAGAACCAAAGATGGAAGAGTGGCCGGGCAGGAAACATCGCCCACAATGACCAGGTGCCGAGGTGGCCTGCCAGGCTCACCAGCCCAAGGCCCCCACCTGTGGCAGCAGGAGCCACGGCACGCTGTGGTTGAAATAATTTTCATTTCCATCTGCTGCTGACATTGCCGGCCATAGGTCTTCACGGCGAATCACTGACCACTTCTGCGCGGGTTCCCGGAAACCCGTTCCCTCCATGTTGCACCCCCCATCCCCCTCCGCGTTTCCCCCGTTGACTCCTGCGTCTTTGGGTCCAACACTTGCTTCCTGGGGATCCCCAGTGACCAGCCGTGCTGGGGGTCTTCTGTGGGGAATCCCAGGGGCTGCACTCGGGGGGGTCCTGTGGGATCACCCTCCTGACCGGTCAGCCTCAAGCAGGCAGCTGGGCTGCCCTGAGAGCTGCTCCTTGGCAGGTTTAGCCTCACGCCTCCCTCCGTGTGTCCCTCCACCCAGGTACTTTCTGCAGCCCCGGGACAACGGTAGCAAGAACCTAAAGCCAGACGACCTGGGCTCCCTGCGGCTGAACGTGGTATACACGGAAGACCACGTGTTTTCTTCTGACTATTACAGCCCTCTGCGTGACCTGCTGTTGAAGTCTGCGGATGTGGAGGTGCTTGTCCACGCCGTGGCCTGTGGGTGTGGGCAGGAGGTGCCACCTGCCTGGGGCCCCGCCCCACGCGTTGCCCCACCCCAGAGGGCACCTCGTCCCTGAGGGGCCTTTCCCATGCCTCCCAGCCCGGCCTGTTTCCCGCCCAGATGCCTGGACCCCTTTGCTGGGGGCTCTGGTCTGTCTGCAGGTAGAGCCGTGGGAGCCTGGTGATGCTGAGGCCTCGCAGGGTTGTCTGAGGGGGATCCCCATCATCAGGGTCCCTCTGCTGACTCAGGAGCCGTAGAGCTGGCCGCATTTGGGGGTTGCTAGGAGGAGGTGCAGACGCCCCTCCAAGGGCCCAGCCAAGCAGCAGCAAATGGGAAGTTTTGGTGCTTTTGTGAATATATGTGTTTCTGTCTCAGCAAAGAGCCATATCTATTGTGGCTGAAAGTGAGACCCCAGCCAGGGTGGGGACAGGCCTCTGAGGGTCCCACACCCTGGGCCCCGGCACTGACCTCGCCCCTCCCCGCAGCCCGTGTCAGCATCCGCGGCCCACATCCTGGGCGAGGTTTGCCGGGAGAAGCAGGAGGCAGCCGTCCCGCTGGTGCGACTCTTGCTACACTACGGCAGGGTGGTGCCCTTCATCAGTGCCATCGCCAGCGCGGAGGTGAAGCGGACCCAGTGAGTGCCCGCCCCGCCCCGCCCCGGGGGTGAGCGGCTTGGACCTGCTGCAGGGATGGCGAGGTCGTCGCTGGGAAGCACGTCCTGGCGCAGGGCTTGAGGGAATTCAAGTGTCCCCAGAAACCGTGTGGATTCGGGGTTTTTTCACAGACCCAGTTAATGATTCTCTTTTTTTCTTTGAAAGCCCCATTTGCCTTTGAAATCCCGGGTATAGTGAGTGAGTGGGGAGGGAAAACGGCTCCCAGGGCTCGAGGACAGCTCAGGTCCCCTCACTGGGGCACTTTGGGAGCCCATGAAAATGGGGCACGGCTTCCCTCAGGACCTGCTGAGCGCTGTTTCCAGACTCCTTATTCTAGAAACATCCAGCTGCACCTGTGGCCACCGTAGCTGGCAGGAGGGGTTTGCTTCTCTGCTGGCCCTCGGATCCTGCCAGGGTCTGGTGCTCAATTCTCTGTGCAGGCACAGGCCGCAGAGGGCGAGAGGACGGGAGCAAAGGCCAGCCAGGCTCCTCCTGAGCTGGTGGCCACGCGGGCAGCCGAGTGTTTCCCTCTGGCATTGTTGACACAGGACGGTTCCATGGGCAGGGCCTCGAGCTCCTGGCCTAGTTGTGCTCCTTGTAAAACATCAGGAAGCCGACGGATGGGCGTGCGCTGACCTCACGGCCCACAGGCAGGTGCTCGGGGCCAGGCTCTGCTCCGACTTGCTCTTCCGCATCCCCAGGAGACAAACACTGTCCCCATCGCCATTTCCCAGGGACCCCAACACCATCTTCCGAGGAAACTCGCTGGCGTCCAAGTGCATCGACGAGACCATGAAGCTGGCGGGGATGCATTACTTGCACGTCACCCTGAAGCCCGCCATCGAGGAGGTGAGCACGGGGCTGGAGTCCTCAGCATCGCGGGACACGGGGAGGACTTCCCCCGATAGGGCACTGCACAGGGATCCAGCCAGACCACGAGCTGGGCTTGAACGTCGGCTCCTCCAGCCTTGCTGCAGGGATGCTGATTCATTCGCTCTTATCGAGAGGAGGTTCCCTGTGTACTCCAGAACCTTCCAGATTCTCCCGAATCAAAACTATACATAAGAAAACCCACCATTCGCAAGAAAAACCTGGCTCTTCCCAGGGAGACCTTTCTCCACACGTCCTGCGGTCCCCTGTGTCTGGGCCCTGGCAGCATGGCACGTTTGAGCTGCACACCCAGTCCTCACCTGACCATCTGATGCCCGCATGCCAAGGCCTCACCCCACCCTCTGATGCCGGCATGCCGAGTCCTCACCCCACCCTCTGATGCCGGCACGCCGAGTCCTTACCCCACCCTCTGATGCCCGCACGTGCAGTCCTCACCCCACCCTCTGATGCCCGCACGCCGAGTCCTCACCCCACCCTCTGATGCCCGCACGCCGAGTCCTCACCCCACCCTCTGATGCCCGCACGCCGAGTCCTCACCCCACCCTCTGATGCCGGCACGCCGAGTCCTCACCCTACCCTCTGATGCCCGCATGTGCAGTCCTCACCCTACCCTCTGATGCCACCAGGTTGTGCCCCCTGTTTACGAGCAGCTTTGTAAACAGGCTCTTTGCAAACGTGAGAACATTTAACGCAGCATTCTGGTTTGCTCCGTGGCAAAATCACGGCAGCATTTTGAAGTGAAAATATTATTAAAGGCCTGCGAGGCCTGGTCTGTGTGGCTGGTGCACATCAGCACATTGCTCCCCGAGAAAGCCCGGCTTATCTGATTGTGGCCATGGACTGGGCCCCGTGCCTGGTGTTTGCACTTGACCTTTCACTTGTCCCTCGGCAGCCTGTGACACAGGCCTAGAGTGGCCCCCTTTCAGCCAAGGCTCGGGGCGACACCATCCCACGGTGGACCTGCAGTCTGGCATCACCACGCCCCTGTGTGCCTCACCGTGCCCCTCTGTGTCCCTCTGTGCCTCACCGTGCCTCACTATGCCCCTCTGTGCCCCTCCATGCCAGTGGCCGTGTTCGGGGAGCTGTTGCGGCATTTTGTGGATGAGGCTCAGGGTCTGCATCTCAGCCAGGCCTGAGCCCCCCTCCTCCCTCCCTGCCTGTGCCCCCGGAACCCACTCACAGAGCCTCGTCTTAAACCTCTCCACAGATATGCCAGAGCCACAAACCCTGTGAAATAGACCCTGTGAAGCTGAAAGATGGAGAAAACCTTGAAAACAACATGGTAGGTTTTGTTCATGAATGCAACCAGGGCCAGTCACCTGCTTGGGGTCTTTCAGCCGGTGGCTGCCTGGAAGCTCTGACTCACCCCGTGACCCTGGTTGGGGTGGGTGCAGGACCGGGCGTAGGGATACCTGCCTCGCCTGGCTACAGTATGCTGGCTGCACTGCTGGGAGGCCACCACCTTTGGCCTGACCTGTGTGCCCAGCTCTACTTCCCCTGGGGTGTCCCGGCCAGCTCTGCCTCCCCTTGGGGATCTGGTCTGCACACCCAGCTCTGCCTCCCCTTGGGGATCTGGTCTGCACATCCAGCTCTGCCTCCCCTGGAGGGTCTGCCCTGCACACCCAGCTCTGCCTCCCCTGGGGCGATGGCTCCTGCCCCCGCCTTTTCCTGGGACAGGATGGCCTCCCCAGGCTGTCCCCAGAGCTGTGTCCCGCATTTTAAAACAAAACTCCCTGATGTTGAACTTGCCCCAACATTTTAGTCACTTCACATGATACGTGTTGCAGACTGTGCTGTTTGGTCATCTCTGTATGTAAATGACCGGACAGAGCTCTTGCCTCGGGCAGGCACGTTCTAGTGAGTGTCTGTTCCCCACTCAGTAAACAAGGGGAGCGGACGTGGCGCCCCGAACAGGGTGTAGTGATTTTCACACGTGAATCGCCACAGCTCCCAGCACAGATTTCCAGGGGGTGGCTGTTCACACGTGTCTTGCTTCTGTGGCTGCCCTGCGCCCGCCCTCAGCCCCTCCCCACGTGCCCCTCCCCACGTGCCCCTCCCTGGGTGTGTCCTGGTGCTACACGCGCCTGCGGGCAGCCTCGACAGTGGGTCCCAGTGCCGTATCCCGTTGCAGGAGAACCTACGGCAGTACGTGGACCGCGTCTTCCACGCCATCACCGAGTCCGGGGTGAGCTGCCCGACCGTCATGTGCGACATATTCTTCTCGCTCCGGGAGGCAGCGGCCAAGCGCTTCCAGGGTGAGTGCCCCGGACACCCTCGTGTTGCTGAGAAATGGCCACAGCCCCGTGCAGGGTGACTCCCACCCAGGCAGAACCCCCAGCAGCCCTCGCTGGACTAGAATTGTGGGGGCATGAGCCCCAGTTCAGAGGCTGGATTTTTCCAGGGTTTTGTGCCTGGGCCAGTGTTCCCCAGTTTCACAACCGCAGTGGTCTCGGGGAGCCCCAGCCCTGGAGTTCCCATCCGCAGTGGTCTTGGGGGACCCCAGCCCTGAAGTTCATGACCGCAGTGGTCTCGGGGGGCCCCAGCCCTGGAGTTCCCGACCGCAGTCGTCTCGGGGGGCCCCCAGCCCTGGAGTTCCCAATCTCTGTGGTCTTGGGGGGTCCCCATCCCTGGAGTTCATGACCGCAGTGGTCTCTAGGGGGGCCCGCATCCCTGGAGTTCATGACCGCAGTGGTCTCTCGGGGGGCCCCCATCCCTGGAGTTCATGACCGCAGTGGTCTCGGGGGTCCCCAGCCCTGGAGTTCATGACCACTGTGGGGGGCCCCCATCCCTGGAGTTCATGACCGCAGTGGTCTCGGGGGTCCCCAGCCCTGGAGTTCATGACCGCAGTGGTCTCTCGGGGGGCCGGGAAGGCCGGCCGGGCTTTGTCAGGTGAATTTTCCTGATGTGGCCCCCCGGGTTTTCCCAGTGGTTTCTTTTTGTTGGGGCAGGGCCCAGAGTGGTGTTGGGGGTTCTGCCTGCCCGTGTCTTCGAGGAGTCAGGACCCCTGGGGGAGCTGCCCCTTCTTCAAACCCCCAAGCTAGAGATCCCCCAGGGACCTGGGCATCTGGCCCCAAGCTTCTCAACCTTGCCGACCCTCGAGGAGGCGCCTGCACCTGCCTGTCTCCTGCGATGCTCGAGGCCCCGCCGGGACTCAGGCTCTGGGGCTGCTGAGAGGCTCGGCGAGGGCCCCGCTGCCTGGCTTCTCCCTTCCTTGCGTGTCCTGTGGCCTCAGGACGGCTGCAGACACCCCCAGGGTGGCCATGGCCCTGCAGAGCCATCCACACTTCTGTGTCCCCAGAAGTCAAACGCTGTCCCCACCCGTTTCTCAGGACATCAGACAGCCCTGGCCCAGGGGCCCAGGGGTCTCAGGGAGGCAGTTCCCAAGCACTTCCCAGCCCCACACCCACTTTGAACAAGGTGGAAGTGAAGAGATAAAACACATCCTCTCACCCAGATGAGCACAGACCACTGTGGAATGAGTCTGTGACAGGCACCAAAGGTGCTGCGCTGTATGGTGATGATGAGAGACGGACAGAGACAGAGAGAGAAAGAGAGAGAGAGAGACAGAGAAAGACAGAGAGAGATAGAGAAAGACAGAGAAAGAGAGATGGAGAGAGGGAGAGAGAGAGAGAAAGAAAGAGATAGACAGGGAGAGAGATAGAGACAGAGAAAAAGAGACAGAGAGAGAGATGGAGAGAGAGAGAGATGGAGAGAGAGAGACAGAGGGAGAGAGACACAGGTGGAGAGAGATCCAGGACTGTGGCAGGACTTCCCCGCGGACCCTTGGGGGCCACTGTGCCAGAGGGAAAGGGCCACCCCGCCTTTGTCTCCCGCAGGTGACCCGGACGTCAGGTACACTGCAGTGAGCAGCTTCATCTTCCTGAGGTTCTTTGCGCCTGCCATTCTCTCCCCCAACCTCTTCCAGCTCACGCCGCACCACACGGTGAGTGACTGGCTGAGGGACCGAGGCTTTCTGAGCCGTCCTGGGACTGCAGCCTGGGTCAGGGCATCTGTGTGGCTGTGGGGGCCGACCCTGTGGAGTGTGGAGTGCGTGGGGAGTGTGGAGTGTGTGTGGAGTGTGTGGAGTACGTGTGGGGTGTGGGGAGTGTGGAAGGCGTGGGGAATGGGGAGTACGTGTGCCGTGTGTGTGGAGTACGTGTGGAAGGCGTGGGGAGTGCGTGGGGAGTGTGGAGTACGTGTGGGGTGTGGGGAGTGTGGAAGGCGTGGGGAATGCAGAGTACGTGTGCCGTGTGTGTGGAGTGTGTGGAGTACGTGTGAAAGGTGTGAGGAGTGTGTGGGGTGTGTGGAGTACGTGTGGACTGTGGGGAGTGTTGAAGGCGTGGGGAATGCGGAGTACGTGTGCCGTGTGTGTGGAGTGTGTGGAGTACGTGTGGGGTGTGGGGAGTGTGTGGGGTGTGTGGAGTACGTGTGGACTGTGGGGAGTGTTGAAGGCGTGGGGAATGGGGAGTATGTGTGCCGTGTGTGTGGAGTGTGTGGAGTACGTGTGGGGTGTGGGGAGTGTGTGGGGTGTGTGGAGTACGTGTGGACTGTGGGGAGTGTTGAAGGCGTGGGGAATGGGGAGTATGTGTGCCGTGTGTGTGGAGTGTGTGGAGTACGTGTGGAAGGTGTGGGGAGTGCGTGGGGAGTGTGGGGAGTGTTGAAGGCGTGGGGAATGCGGAGTACGTGTGCCGTGTGTGTGGAGTGTGTGAAGTACGTGTGGGCTGTGGGGAGTGTGGAAGGCGTGGGGAATGGGGAGTACGTGTGCCGTGTGTGTGGAGTGTGTGGAGTACGTGTGGAAGGCGTGGGGAGTGCGTGGGGAGTGTGGAGTACATGTGGGGTGTGGGGAGTGTGGAGTATGTGTGGAGAGTTTGTGGGGAGTGTGGAGTACTTGTGGGGTGTGGGGAGTGTTGAAGGCGTGGGGAATGCGGAGTACGTGTGCCGTGTGTGTGGAGTGTGTGGAGTACGTGTGGAGTACGTGTGGGGTGTGGGGAGTGTGGAAGGCGTGGGGAATGCAGAGTACGTGTGCCGTGTGTGTGGAGTGTGTGGAGTACGTGTGGGGTGTGGGGAGTGTGTGGGGTGTGTGGAGTACGTGTGGACTGTGGGGAGTGTTGAAGGCGTGGGGAATGCGGAGTACGTGTGCCGTGTGTGTGGAGTGTGTGGAGTACGTGTGGGGTGTGGGGAGTGTTGAAGGCGTGGGGAATGCGGAGTACGTGTGCTGTGTGTGTGGAGTGTGTGGAGTACGTGTGAAAGGTGTGGGGAGTGTGTGGGGTGTGTGGAGTACGTGTGGACTGTGGGGAGTGTGTGGACGGTGCGTGGGGAGTGTGTGGACGGTGCGTGGGGAGTGCTGGTGGATGCACCAGGTCCCAGAACGTCCTCGTTGCAGCTGGTTCACCGACCTATTTAAGCTGTGTATGTTCTGGGGGAATTGAGACAACATCACAAAAGCAGTGGACGGTTTGACCAGGGTTTAGCTGCTGGTCACTGCCGTGCTTTCCTCCCCTGCCCATCGCATATGGAGTATTGATGATCGGCGTATCATCCGTGTATTGAGTCAACAGATCCCTATTCAGCAGTGATTTGCTCCAGGCCCCAATGTGGTTGCTGGGGCCGCAGCTCTCAGGGTGCAGGGATCTGGGGTGACCGTGTTGCATGTGCAGGTGGCAGAGCTGGAAGGAGATGGCCAGGGCGAGGGGATGTGAGGAATGGCCCATTCCCCAGCACTTCTTTTTTTTTTTGAGACGGAGTCTTGCTCTGTCACTCAGGCTGGAGTGCAGTGGCACCATCTCAGCTCACTGCAACCTCTGCCTCCTGGGGTCAAGCAATTCTCGTGCCTCAGCCTCCCTAGTAGCTTGGATTACAGGCGTGTGTCACCATGCCCAGCTAATTTTGTATTTTTAGTAGAGATGGGGTTTTACCATGTTGGCCAGGCTGGTCTCGAACTCCTGACCTCAAGTGATCCACCTGCCTCGGCCTCCCAAAGTGCTGGGATTACAGGTGTGAGCCACCAAGCCTGGCCCTCAGCACTTGTAAGTTGAACTTTCAAACCTCATGAAGGCTGAGATGAGCCCCAGGCAGGGCCAGGAGACTCAGCATCCTGAGACTCAGCGCCCCAGAGCCATGACCCCGCCTGATGCTTTCGACTTTGAGACGCATCCTGCATGCTGGGCCAAGAGGGTGGGTCCCCACGGTGCCATCGGATGCTGCCTGCGGGACGGTCTCAGCAGGTCCTGAGACTGGGATACCCGCCTCCTCCAGTCCCGTCTGCGTCGCTACCCGTGTCTCCGCAGCTCATGCACAAGTCACAGCAGCTCGGAGGTGACTCCTGTATTTCGTCCCCTGGGTGACCTGAGACAGTCACAGTATTTCTGTAAAGCTGACACAGACCTTTCTCGCTCCCGCCTCCCCAGGACCCCCAGACGTCCAGGACGCTGACATTGATCTCCAAGACCATTCAAACCCTCGGCAGCCTGTCCAAGTCCAAATCTGTGAGTCTCCGTTCTTCTTTTTCTCTTTTTAGGGACAACTGATTCTTTTCTCTTTTCAGTAAATACACATGAAAACCTCCCACATTTGAGAGTTAGATAGAGATCGAGAATCAGAGCTGGCACCACATCCGCTCCTGAAGCCCAGGACCCCAGCGTCCCCGTCCCGCCCACCTCTCCCCTCCCAAAGTGAACCCGTGACTGTTTTCGGGAGCCTGTGGCTCCTCACTGGCCCTGTGGCAGGAGCAGCCTCTGACCTGTCAGGTGTGGGACGCGGCCGAGCGGACCGGGCAGGTGGCCTGACCTGGGGCCTCCTGGGCATCGCAGTGGTCCCCCACCACGCGGCCCCCTCCTCCCCACGCAGCCCCCTCCTCCCCACGCAGCCCCCTCCTCCCCACGCGGCCCCCTCCCCCACCACACGGCCCCTTCCCCCACCACGCAGCCCCCTCCTCACGCAGCCCCCTTCCTCCCCACGCAGCCCCCTCCTCCCCACATGGCCCGCTCCTCCCCACGCAGTCCCCCTCCTCCCCACGCGGTCTCCTCCTCCCCACAACCTCCTCCCCACGCAGCCCCCTCCTCCCCACGCAGCCCCCTCCTCCCCACGCAGCTCCCTCCTCCCCACACGGCCCCCTCCTCCCCACCCAACCACTGCCTCCCCATGCAGCCCACTCCTCCCCACGCGCCCCCCTCCTCCCGGGGCCCCTCTCTCCCTGGGGATATGAACCTCTGTCCTCCATCCTCCTCCCTTCAGACCGGATGTGGTGCCGCCGGGCTGAGGGTCCCTCAAGTGTCTGCCCCGTTTCCCCGAGAGCACCTTGTGTGTTTGAGGGGGTTAGAGCTGACATTCGAGGGGTGCCGGGGACTCATGGTGGGGCCCGAGGCTGTCTCTGCAGGGGCCTGGCCAGGGCAGGTTGATGCCTTCGGGCCCCCTGGGGCTCCGTCTGGAGAGGGCTGGGCCGCGGTGCACAGATGCCCCAGCCTCCAGGTTCCCTGTTCCTGGTGAGGCCCGGGTGGAAATGAGGGCTTTGGGGAGCAGGGGCCCCCACTGGAGGAGCAGCCGCCTTGAGACAAACGTTGGGCTTTTCTGAGTCCGAGTGAGTGGAGGACGAGCCGCACCCGCAGGCAGGCCAAGGTGGCCGACCGCTCTTCCCCACCAGCCAGGCCCCACTCTGTGGGCTGGAAACTCCGTAACAGGCACCTGTGCCTCCTCCAAGGTCTGCACCAACCCCACCTCATTTCCCAGCCAGGGAACCGTGCAGTGACCTCAGTGTGGAAACGACGGGAACTTGGGGTCGAGCCTCAGGAATGGTGACTGCAAAGGGCCCCCTGAATCCCTGGGGTGCCTCCACTTCCCCATGTGACAGAGCTCTCTGCCGCCTCTTCCCGCCTCAGAGCCGCCCTTATGCCCCACGGGCGAGAGACGGGCGTGGTGGCTTCGGGACCATGGCCCATGACTGCAGGTCTCCAGGCAGCCACCTCTGGGCCCCAGCGGACCTCTTTGTGAGCCTGGGACCCAGGTGTGAGGGGCGGCCCGGGGCCGGGACAGAGTCACTGATGCCAAAGGGCGCTTGGAGACCTCACGGGCACTGGCAGGTCTGATGGTCTTCGTTGGTGCCTGAGCGATTTCTGCAGTTCGTCCCCTGGACAGCCCTGCAGGCTCTCACTTCCCCGGTAGCACGGGGTTCTTCTCCTGTTATCGTTATTTAGGCTTGAGCAGTTCCTGCCTCTAGCTTTTTCAGATTTGGTCCGGGAGCCGAGGTACTTCAGGCTGTTCCCAAGTGATCCCTGTTTCATTTTAGGCGAGTTTTAAGGAGTCCTACATGGCTACATTTTATGAATTCTTCAATGAGCAGAAATACGCTGATGCGGTGAAGAACGTAAGTATCGACTCCCCGTCCGACAGCCGGTGCTGTGCCCAGGAGACAGAGCTGCTCTTTTAAAATTGAGATGGAACCCACATGACACAGACTTGGCCATTAGCGATTTTAAACAATAAGGGCGTTCGCTGCCCAGATAGCCCTGTCCCGAGTCCTGGGACACCTCCTCCTCCGGCAGTCAATAAACTCTTTGGCGTGACCACCTTTGGGGCCAAGAAGGGGTCCTTGCCCATCTCGTTCTGTGTCTGAGACCTCCAGACGAGGGCGCGTCCCACCTCAGTGTGTGTGGCGGCTGGACTCATTCCAGGCTGCAGTCGTGGAGCCCTGGGGCCGCAGACTCAGTGTCAGGAACACCGTGTATGGGGGACATCCAGACCCAGGGCTCTGCTCTTACCCACTGTCAGGAACGCCATGCGTGGGGGGAACGTCCAGACCCAGGGCTCTGCTCCTCCCCACAGTCAGGGACCCGTGGGCCTCGCTGCTGGGACCCAGATTCCCCACTTAGAGTCCCCCCGGGCGGCCTCTGGAGATGCAGGTTGATCCCCAGGTGTTGCCTGAGCTTCTCACCTGAGATCTCCCTGGCAGAGCCGGGGCTGGGGTGGCACAGTGGGGGGCAGAGCCAGGGCTGGGGTGGCACAGTGGGGGGCAGAGCCAGGGCTGGGGTGGCACAGTGGGGGGCAGAGCCGGGGCTGGGGTGGCACAGTGGGGGGGCAGAGCCAGGGCTGGGGTGGCACAGTGGGGGGCAGAGCCGGGGCTGGGGTGGCACAGTGGGGGGCAGAGCCGGGGCTGGGGTGGCACAGTGGGGGGCAGAGCCGGGGCTGGGGTGGCACAGTGGGGGGCAGAGCCGGGGCTGGGGTGGCACAGTGGGGGGCAGAGGCCCCTCGGCCCTCAGGGAAGGACTTCCCCAAGTTCTGTCTCCACTGGCATCCGAAAGGAGGCAGCAGCCGCCGACGCTGTTGTCATGAGAGCCGTGCGCGTCGGATGTGTGGCTTCCTCCCCGTGACCCGATTTCTTCCTGTGTTAGTTCTTGGATCTGATTTCGTCCTCGGGGAGAAGAGATCCCAAGAGTGTCGAGCAGCCCATCCTGCTTAAAGAAGGGTAAGGCGGCGTCCGGCAGGGCAGGAGGGGAGAAAGGGATGGGGGCCCCCAGTCCCCTGAGCACCCAGCACATTCCAGAAGGTTCCCTAGTCGGGGACAGCCTCCTCCCTTGCTGGCCAGCAGCCTTGCGATTTCTGTACCACTGGCCGCCTCGTCCACACCCACACTTGGGCCGGCCTTCCCTCCAGGAGAACCAGGGTCAGAGGGGACGGCCCTGGGAGCCTGGCCCCTGCGTCTTCAACCTGGGACCCCTCCACCGCCTTCTTGCTGACCTTGGACGGGGTTGTCTGTGCTCCACGGCCACCCCATGTTTCTGGCACAGGCCTGTCCTCCCTCAACCTCCACCCAGTGGACCCTGGAGCGTCAGAGCCCATCATGCTTCCTTACATAGATGTTGACACATCTGCCCATTTCCTCCAACCCCGTCCTGTGGCCTGGCTCCGGCTCCCGCTCCCGCTCCCGGTCGGGGCTTTGCTCTGCTTGGTGTGGCCCATGCTCCTGTATTTTTATGTGTTTGCACACATTAGGGGCACAAATGCAGTTGTATTGGACGGGGCTTCGAGTGTAACCGTCACCTGAACAGACACTTTGCGCCCACTGAGTAATTTCTCGTTCCTCTCCCACTCTTACCTCCCACCCTTCCGAGGCCTCAGTACGTGTCCCAGAGCGCCCCGCCCTGCCGTGTTTAGCTCCCGCGTACCAGTGAGAACAAGGGGCATTTGGCTTTTCGTTTCTGAGTCATCTCCCTTAAGATAACAACCTCTAGCTCCATTCATGTTGCTGGAAAACACGATTTCCTTCTTCTTGACAGCGGAGTAGCATGTTGTGGTGTATTTATGCCACATTTTGTCGCCCGTTGGTGGACACGTGGATTCCGTGTCTGTGCTATTGTGAGTGGTTCAGTGGGAAACGTATGCGTGCACGTGTCTTTATGGTAATTGCTCCTCCTTTGTGTGGGATTGCTAGATCGAATGGCGGCTCTGCTTTTAGCTCTTTGAGAAATCTCCGTGGGTTTCCTTAAGCACTAATTTCCATTCCCCACAGCGTGCAGGCGCTCGCGTCCTCCACAGCCCTGACAGCGTCTGTCATTCTTCCACATTTTATTTGATCACAGCCATTCTGCCCGGCGTGAGCTGGGGTCGAGTGGCTCCGTTCTGCCTGATGTGAGCTGGGGTCAGGCGGCTCCGTTCTGCCTGACGTGAGCTGGGGCCGCAGGTGGCTCTGTTCTGCCTGACATGAGCTGGGGTCAGGTGGCTCCGTCTGCTGTGAGCTGGGGTTGCGGGAGGCTCCGTTCTGCCTGGCATGAGCTGGGGTTGCAGGAAGCTCTGTTCTGCCTGGCGTGAGGAAGGGGTCAGGCGGCTCTGGTTCTTATTCCTCGGGTGATAAGCCACGCTGGGCTTTATATCGTATGCTTGTTGGCCATTTGTCTTCTTCTGAAAAATGTCTATTCCCGTCCTTTGGCCACTTTTTAATGGGTTATGTATTTTTTTATTTATTGGTAAGCTCTTTGAGTTCCTTCTGAATTGTGGCTATTGGTCCCCTGTTGGATCTGTAGTTTGCAAATATCTTCCCATTCTGCAGGTTGTCTGTTTGCGTTGTTGGTTATTTATTTTGCTGTGCAGAAGCTGTTTAGTTTAATTAAGTCCCATTTGTCTATTTTTGTGGATACTCTGTTAGAGCCATTTGCTCAAACCTGGAACATCCCTGGGTCACTGGTGGACCATACCCCAGTGGCAGCATTACTTACGTTGCTATTTTTCTTAAAATCACTTTCATTTAACTTAATCATATAATAACCAATAGCATTTGTAATACACACGTTTCATGTTAGAAATGCAAAATGTTTGTTCTTCGGTGCCATAAGGAAAAATTAGCATTTAGACAAAACGTTCTTTTAGCGAGGCAATTTTTACTTTCTGCAGAAAGGGTGTCCCTCGCAGATGGAATAATGGCGAGGGCACACATAGAATAAAGAGATGCCGGAATATTGATTCCTTACGCATGAGGTCCTATTGTGTGTCCTGTCTCCATTGGCTGGAGCCAGACCTCACAATCTAAATTACAACCTGACTGGCTAATGATTTAAAACTTTTTTAAATAGGTAGAAAAATAATAATATTTTTAAATAAGGAAGGGGCATAGGCTGTGAGCTGGGACATGCCTATTAGTACGTCTAACACAAATATCTTGGTTAACGTACAAGGACACAGAATGTATTACAAGCCTGTGGGCATGTCCAGCAGCTACATAAGATAGAGCTTAGTTAACAAAGAGTTATTAGCACAAAGCAAGGAGACTTGAAGGAAGTTAGCTTTAAAAGTAACTATTATTTCTAATATGATTTATTCTTTAACAAGAAACTTTGAGGAGGAACTTTTTACTTTCTACATTTCATAAATTCACAACTTTCAAAGCAACAAATATTCATCCTATAATCCCTAAAGCAACACAGGACACTCAGGGCTTGTGTGCCTGACGCTGAGAAGCTGCTGTAGATACAGGTTCAAGGACAAGCACCTCCCAGGTGCCCTGGACGCAGCTGCGGCTCCACCAGCTCCTTCCAGCAGCTGCACCACCTGAGACTCAGGCCAAGGTCCTCAGGACCCTCGAGTTTCCGGTCCCCTGGATCAGCCTCTCCTCCGGCACCGCAGCTCTGTCACGTCCTCAAACCCAGGGCCGCCCTTGGTTGTACAAGCGTGGGCCGTCCTGAGGCCTCGGTTCTGCTGTCTCAGCCCTTGGTGGCAGGTGTGTCTGGCCATGTTCGTCCATGTGTGGAGGTGGTGATGACCATGGTTCCTGAGGGCTCACTCTGTGCTCCCACACCTCTGTCGTCTCTTGGGGCTGTGTGTCCTCACCCACTGGGACACAGGACCGGGGACGGGGCCTCTGCAGTGCGGCCTGTGTTTGCTGAGTTGAGTTGGCCGTGGCTGTGCGGGGCCGAGTTGCTTTCAGCCTGAGGCTTCCGGCTCAGCCGTGGCTCCTGCCTGCCCGTCCCACACACGATGGTCCCGGTTAGAAAACTGACTCCTGGAGAGCCAGGCGCCCAGACCAGAGCTGTGCAGTGAGGAGCCACCAGCTTCTCTCCACCTGGCACTGCCTCGACCTGGAAACCTGCATATAAAATTCACATGCAGCCTCATCCACTGAAGGCCCTCAGAAAGTTGGGGTTCTTAAAAAAATCCTAAAGCCAAACACATTTATAACAAGACTACTACTCAAATCTAACTGCCGGGGGGTCCAGAGTCTTGTCAGAGGCATCCTCTTGCCCTCAAGGAAGCCGGCACCCCGTGGAGCTCTCAGTCCCCCCAACCTGTCTGTGTGGGCCCCGCCCTGCACGTCCGGCTGCGTCCCGCTGGTCCTCCACAGCCTCCGGGGCTGACTTCCTGCCTGCGAATCCCCGGAACGAACGGCGTTCTGCATCCGCTGCTTGTGAACTGCGCTGTCCCGGTGGCTCCCAGGAGCTTCCACACCCTCCCGTGTGCGTCCGCAGCTCTCTGGCCACATCTGGCTGTGTAGTTGCCCAAAGCCCCTCATTCCGATTTCTGAGTGTGCGTCTCCCCCGCCCACCTCCCCATCCTGTCTCTCCAGCTTGGCTGCTCCTCCTCAGCTTCCACCTCTGTCCTCCAGCCACTCTGTCCGGCCACTTCCTTCTCCTCCAGCTCGGCCACCAGTTCTGGTCAGGGACCCCGTCCGGCGATGAAGGCCGAGCCTCAGAGGGCCCTGGGCTGCCAGGAGGGCGTTGGAGGACCCTGCCTGGGGCCAGGCCTAAGGTCGTCCTCGCGTTGGAAGACCTTGCCTGGGGCAAGGCCTAAGGTTGTCCTCACGGTCCAGGACCCTGCCTGGGGCAAGGCCTAAGGTCGTCCTCGCTGAGGCCTTGCATCCTTGGTGGCCGTCCTGTCTCTGGCTCCCCACATCTCCTGAGGACATGGCCCAGTGGCGCCTTCTGCCACAGCAGGGCTGGCCCTGAGGGGGGCAGGTTTGGTCTGGCAGAGGCACCGGGGCGTGACTCCTGCACACCACAGGTGCGGGTTTTGTGGGCATCTGCTGCCCGCCCTGCCCCGAGCCCTCTGCCCACCCTGACCCCTGACCCCAAGCCCGTGGCCCACCCTGATGCCAACCCCTGACCCAGAGCCCGCGGCCTTGGGTCCTCCATGGGAGCATCACGTGTTGGCGTTTCCGGCGGCACCGCTGTTGAAAGTTCAGTGTGGGAGGCGGGAGGGTTGGAGATCTCCTGAAACCTGGTGCCATCACCAACTGGTGACTCAAAGCAGTCAGCGCTCAACTTTTCAAAGGAGAGGCATTGCCTTCCAATTTTAATCTCATCACTCGGAGTAAAATGATAAGATACTGAAAATCCACTGCCCGACTCAGGTCTCAGAACGCAGAACATTGGGGGATGTGGCTTTGCGCCTGTGCAGGGGTGTGGCTGAGGCCCGGACCTCAGCCCCGTGCTCTTCACACAGGCTCATGATCAAGAGGGCACAAGGACGGAAGCGCTTTGGGATGAAGAATTTTAAGAAGAGATGGTTTCGCTTGACCAACCATGAATTTACCTACCACAAAAGCAAAGGTAAGGAGCAAGGCCGCGTTCCTGGGCTCCCGCCGGAGCGTGCTGGGCCCTGGGACTGAGTCTGCTTTTCACGGGGAGAACTGAGGGGAGGAAGGATTTGGTGCTGCTGGCACAGCCTGGGGTCGCAGTGACCCAGAGCCCTCTGCTTGTGGCTCTGCCTTCAAAGATCCCTGAAGGGGTCTTTCAGACCTGCTGCTGTAAAGTGAGGGAAACCTGCTTCCCCAGACAACCAGTAAACGCAGAGCCGACCGCATCAGTAAGGTGCTTTTCCGTCCACGTCCCTTCCTCCTCTGGTTGCCTCGTCAGGGCTAGGGTGCTGCTCCCCCAGGTAGACGGGGCTTCCCACCACCTCCTGCCCCTCGCTGTCAGATCTGCTGGCTCAGATCTGGATTAGGAAATATCGAGCCGTTTCTCCCTACGAGAACGGGGACGTGTTCTGGGGACAGAGCCTGAGGCCACGGCAGCAGTGAGGATGCGAGGATTGGGCCCAGCCTGGTGCGTGGCAGGGCTGGGTGGGTCCCAGGCCCCCTCAGCCTCTGCACCTGCAGCCTGTCAGTGATTCAGCCATCACGCCCAAGGAGAGGAACACGGGGCACCTCCTCGTGCTCAGGGCACCCCAGCAGAGGCCCCCTGAGCTGAGATCCCCCCGCCGGCAGAGACCCCCAGCAGAGAACCCCTGGCAGAGATCCCCTGGTAGAGACCCCCTCAGCAGAGACCCCCCTGAGCTGAGATCCCCCCCAGGCAGAGACCCCCCAGCAGAGACCCCCCGGCAGAGATCCCCTGGCAGAGACCCCCTGGCAGAGGCCCCCCCAGGGAGAGACCCCCTGGCAGAGGCCCCCCCAGGGAGAGACCCCCGGCAGAGATCCCCCCGGCAGAGACCCCCCAACAGAGACCCCCCAGCAGAGACCCCCCGGCAGAGATCCCCCAACAGAGACCCCCCGGCAGAGATCCCCTGGCAGAGACCCCCTGAGCTGAGATCCCCCCAGCAGAGACCCCCCGGCAGAGGCCCCCCCAGGGAGAGACCCCCTGGCAGAGATCCCCCGGTAGAGACCCCTCAGCCCCACCATACCCCAGCCGGGACAGCCCGGCCGCACCTGCCAACAGCCCTCCCTGCCGCAGGGGACCAGCCTCTCTACAGCATTCCCATCGAGAACATCCTGGCCGTGGAGAAGCTGGAGGAGGAGTCTTTCAAAATGAAAAACGTGAGTGTGGTGCCCCCAAGCCTCTCTTTCGGGTTGAGGCCTGGCCAGGTTTTCTCTGTTCTCTTCCCGTGCCTGGCCCAGGGCTCACCCTTCCCCACCCTCTGCGCTCCAGGCTTCTCAGTCTCCGTGTTACTGGGGGTGCTCACCAGGTGCTGGAGAGTTTGTGTCGGAATCTCGCATCAGAGCAGCCACACTCTCCGTGTCCCGGGTCACCAGGGTGGGGTGGAACCTGCCGGAAGGTGGGGCCTGAGCTGCTCCAGGGGACGTCCCCCGCAGGGTCCCCAAGGTCAAGGTGCCCTCGTCAAAGCCATCCCAGAAGCAGGCTTGGGACCGTCTGGAATTTCTTTTGGAAGCTTTTTTATTTCGATATAATTTTGAATTTATAGAAGTTGCACGAGTAGAACAAGCACTTTTCACACACGCTTGACCCAGACCTGCGTGTGGCCTCGTTCCCCAGTCACATTAATTCCTTCTCCCTCCACGGGTCCTGCCCGTGCTTTTCTGAACAGTATCAACGCTTCTGAATGTTTCCCACAGCGCAGACCCCGAAACCACAGCAGCCGCCCATCGTGCGTCACCGGTGCGGCCACGTTTGCGTTTGCCGCCGTCTGGTCCCGTTCCTCCGGCTGTGGTTTCTTCCCCTCTGGATCTAGTCCACGCTGCATTCTGCTGCCCCTCGGTCTGGCCGACTGGACACTCCCGGCCTTTCTTTGTGTGTCGTGGCCTTGGCATTTTTGAGGCGTGCAGGCCTTCGGTTTTGTGGACGTCCCTCCCTGTGGGTTTGTGCCGACGTGGCAGGTTCTGATGATGCATTTTTGGCAGGAATCCCCTAGAGGTGTCCGTGGCGTCGTCATTGTGTGGTGGCCTCCCAGAGTCAGCCGCTGGCCACGTTCTCCCCAGTGACTCAGTGCCCCCACCGTCCATGCCATCCTGAGGCTGACCCTGTACCCTGACACGTGCTGGCTGGGACGAGCCCCCTGTGCCGCGACTGCAGCATCAGGGCCGTAGAACGGTTGCAGGGAAGGCACAGTCCCTGGGCCTCGTGCCAAAGTCAATGCACGTTCCTTACCGTGGGCGGAATTCTGCTAGCGTGTTATTCACGGGCAGTCCTGACAGATCCCGCAAAAGTCCTAAGTTTGTAGAGTAATTTGAAGAGGGTGTGGGAAGAGGAGGATTGGGAAGAGGGGGAGATGGGAAGACGAGGGTGTGGGCTCAGTGCCTGTGACCGAGGGGACGGCCAGGACCTGGCCCTGAGACCATCCCTCGGAGGAAGCAGTGTGGGAATGTCCTGGAAGCACCTCCAGCCTTCACGTAGATTCCCAGTAATTCCCTCGTTTCAGCCGCCTGTTCCCAGCTCTTCGTTCCCTCTGACTTCCTCAGAGCCCGATTCCCCTGGGGCCACTGCCAGGCCAGACTCTCACCAGCTGGGGAAACCTTTCTGAAGGCTGCTCCTGGAGGCAGGGCCAAGCCTGGGATGATGGCCGGGATGCCCTCCATGGGAGATCACAGCCATGCATGGGGGTGTCCAGTCCGAGACCTGCACACGTGTGCCAGGTGCGAGGCAGGTGGCTCCTGGCCTCTGTAAATAAGACCTCAGCTGTTCACCAGAAACCTGGAGCCCAGATCCTCCCCAGACCAGTGCAGAAGGCCTGTCCACTAGAGAAGGCCACTGTCCCCCTGGCTCCTGACTCAAGGGCAAGTGCCACATAAGAGGCCTCCCGCCTCCAGTCAGCCTCCTGCTCAGAAAACCTGAATTCCGTGTGCAGCAGAGCCGGCTCCTTCTGCGAGCTTCTGACCTCCGATCCTAGGATCCCTGTCCCCCCTGCCCCAGGGCCCCTGTCCCTCTAATCCTAGGGCCTCTGTCACTCCTGCCCCAGGACCCCTGTTCCTCCAATCACAGGACCCCTGTCACCCCTACCCCAGGGCCCCCGTCCCCCCTACCCCAGGGCCCCCGTCCCTCTAATCCTAGGGCCTCTGTCACTCCTGCCCCGGGACCCCTGTTCCTCCAATCACAGGACCCCTGTCCCCCCTGCCCCAGGACCTTTGTGCCTCCCATTTCTTCTGCCTTTAACACCCTTTACCCCCACCCCCTGCTTGACTAACTTTGAGTCAGCCCCAACCACAGCACCAGCACTACTCACTTCCAGCCCATGCTGACACCTGCCCTTGTTTAGTCTTTCTTGGTGGCTGCAGGTTCAGCAGAAACTCTAGGCCAGGCGTTGTCTCTGGGACCTAGGAGAGTGCTGGTGCTTGGTCATGTGTGTTGAATGAGTAGTAAATGGCAAAGGTTGTTGCTGCCCCGAGACGCTTCAAGAGAAAGGAGCCCCATAACCCCAGCTGGGAGGAGGACGACGCACCCTGGGCTGGTCGGGTGGGAGAGGAGCTGAGCAGGTCGGGCCACCTGGGCTGACGCCGCAGGAACTCTGCGTGGATGGGACGCCTGGGGCCACCTGGGCTGACACCGCAGGAGCTCCGCATAGGTGGGCGCCTGCCTCGTGGGGAGGCCACAGGCCCCTCTTCTGCCTTTTGAGTGGAGACCTCCAAGGCTCCAGCACATAAAGCACCTTGGTCGAGCTGTTCCTGGCCACCCAGCCACGTCTCCAGTCACACCAATTCTCACCTCCATCCCCCACGGCCCCAGCTGTCAGGTTTAAGGGTGGCAGAGAGCTCTGCGCAGCCCCCAGGCTTGGCCTCTTCTGGGGCTTAGAGCTCCGGGACGCCTGGGCCTGTGCACCCTCGGCGTCCCCTCTTACGGCTCCAGCGAGGACGGCCAGGTGCCTGGCGGACGCTGCCACGCGCTCCTCCACGAGACCTCGTGTGCACCGTCCTGAGCCCGCCTGCGTCCTCAGATGTTCCAGGTCATCCAGCCGGAGCGCGCGCTGTACATCCAGGCCAACAACTGCGTGGAGGCCAAGGACTGGATCGACATTCTCACCAAAGTGAGCCAGTGCAACCAGAAGCGCCTCACTGTCTACCACCCGTCCGCCTACCTGAGCGGCCACTGGCTGTGCTGTAGGGCGCCCTCGGACTCGGCTCCAGGCTGCTCGCCCTGCACCGGGTAGGTCTGTGCCTCGGCGCCCGGCGTGTGCACTGTGCAGGAAGTGTGGCCAAGGGGCCAAGTAGGGAGGGACCAGTGGACAGTGCATGTCTGCCTGTAAGCCGCAAATAAACGAGGCTGCACTCATCTCGTCCCAGGAGCCTCCCACCCGAGGGGGCCTCCCACCCAAGGGGGCATGTGGGGCCCAGTCTCTCGAAGGCTCTGTGCAGACTCGAGGGTGCTGCAGGCCTTCGAGGGTCCTCCTGAGGCCCTGCCCTGGGGGATTGGGAGGTCAGGGTGAAGGGGGGCTCCCCAGTCCGCGGCCATCTTGCTTCTCTGAGAGGAGCATGGGAGCAAGCCCCTCCCTGAAAGCTTCATCCGGCCCAGGACACCCACCTTGATTCCGTGTGACGCAGCAGCCCGTTGTCTTCCCGGTCGCTCGTCAGCTGGGCCTCCGGCAGTTCCACAGAGACTAGGGTCACGTCTGCCGGTCCTCGAAGGAGGCCGGGGTGCCTGGCGTCCCCGGTTATGCTCCGTGAGATGCACCTCACTGTTGTCCTGGCCACATGATGGCCTCACGTAAGGGCCCTGCGGAGGATGAGCTGTGCTCCACACTGGGCCACGGTTCAATCCGCCCACAGCCTCCGAGGTGGGACCTTAGATCCTGCTTCGTGGACACAGAGGCTAAAGCTCAGGAGGAAGGTCTGGCTGCCGCCCAGGCATGCGTGGCCACCGTCCCAGGACCCCCAGGAGAGGCCAGCGCTCCCCTGTATCCTCGCAATCCCGGGAGAGCGGGAAGCATTGCAGCCTGGGGAGGAGAGGAAACCTGGCCCACCCCCAGCTGCAGCCAACCCTGCCAGGGACAGAGCCCCAGGAGGCTTCCTTCCAGGCCATTTCTCCCCACGAGAAAACATCTGCCAAATTTGCTCGCTGCCTTGGCAGATCTGTGGGTCCCAAGAGTCTCCAGCCGCTGAGACCGGACAGCTCGGGAGCCTCCCGTGTCCCGCACACCCGCAGCCGGCCTCAGCTCTCCCAGCTCAGGGATGCTTTTTTAGTTGTATGTTTTTGAGACAGGATCTCGTTCTGTCGCCCAGGCTGGAGTGCAGTGGTGCAATCTCAGGCCTCCACCTCCCAGGCTCAAGCCATCCTCCCACCTCAGCCTCCCAGGTACCTGGGACTACAGCTGTGCTCCACCACTCCAGGCTAATTGTTTTAAGGTTTTTTGTTGAAACGAGGTTTCACCACATTGCCCAGACTGGTCTCAAACTTCTGGGCTCAAGCAATCCTCCCACATCACCTTCCCGAGTAGCTGGGACTACAGGCGGGTGCCACCACGCCCAGCTCACTAAATTTTGTTTTTTGTAGAGATGGGGTCTCATTATGTTGTCCAAATCTCACTGTAAGCGTCTCCCAGTGTTATCCAGGGTGGTCTTGTCTCAAACTCCTGGACTCAAGTGATCCTTCTGTCTCGGCCTCCCAGAGTGCTGGGATTACTGACATGAACCCCCTGACTGGCCAGGGATGTTTTAATGTCGGTCGCTTCATCTTCTTCTTTCCTTTTTTTTTTTTTTGATGATAAATGCATTTCATTATTTATTTCGATGTTGAAGCTCTCACCACTAAGTTTTTACAAACTGTTGAAGACTGACAAATTATTTCTCACACAGAAGTATAACCACCCATCCCCAGATAGCATACATATATGGTTGAACTAACATGAATAAATGACACCATTTTATCAATTACATAATGAAACAAATGACCAAGTATCCAAATACTGAGCTACTCAGCCCAAAAGGCATATACAACATTGGACGTCTGTTCAGTGCATTGGCAGAAACCCACTTCTTTTTTTGCAAGAGAGGTTGGGAAGAAAAGGGAAAAACTACCACACTTCAAACAAAAATAAGTTGGTAAAACAATTTCTAATCAGTGTGGCAAACATCGCAGAAGCGTCAGAAATTTTATGATTTAAGAATTGTTTTAGCTATAAGAAGCATTTCTGCCTTTTAAAAAGTACTTACTAAATTAAAAGAGCATATTTCACACGTTCTGCACAAGGCAGAATTTGCTAAAAATAATTAACAGCCCCGTGCATTCCTCTCAGGCCCTCCCTGTTGGTTGCACCTGAGTGCAAATGTTAAATTAACCGTGAGCCCCCTGTGTCTGAAGCCACAAAGACGTGCTTCTGTACAATGTAGAGTTTCTTCTCTTTTTTTTTTTTTTTTTTTTTAGACGGAGTCTCGCTCTGTTGCCCAGGCTGGAGTGCAGTGGTGTGATCTCAGCTCACTACAACCTCCACCTCCCGGGTTCAAGCAATTCTCCTTTCTCAGCCTCCTGAGTAGCTGGGATTATAGGTGTGTGCCACCGCACCCGGCTTTGGAAGTTTTTCGTAATAAGACAAGTAAGATTTATTAAAAGACATGAGGCCGGGCTCAGTGGCTCACACCTGTAATCCCAGCACTTTGGTAGGTTGAGGCGGGTGGATCACCCGAGGTCAGGAGTTCAAGACCAGCCTGGCCAACATGGTGAAACCCCATCTCCACTAAAAATACAAAAATTAGCCGGCATGGTGGCGGGCGCCTATAATCCCAGCTACTCGGGAGGCTGAGGCAGGAGAATCACTTAAACCTGGAAAGCAGAGGTTTCAGTGAGCTGAGATCACGCCACTGTACTCCAGCCTGACGTGTGCTGGTGTGAACGTAGGAGAAGCGGACATAGAGTGAGCAGGGAAATAACCACACAGCCTCCTTCCGTGTTTGAAATGACTGAAGGAATAAACCACCTGAGGTCTGGAATGTTCACAGTTCCTGGGAATTTAGTTCTGTATGATACTAAAAATGTGCAAGTTTTACGCTGGGGACTTGAGCACCTAATCTTCCTAAATTTCTTATGTATTGAGAAGATTCTGGAGTAGGAATAGATTTAAACAAGACATAACTCAGTACTGCATGATTGCAGGAAAGATCAGTTAGTACAAACGATAAGCACGTTTGAAATACTGAACAGCGAGGATCTTTTGCCGAGTGTCCAAATAGGCTGATGGTAACTGAAGCAGAGGTTGCCGGTTCGTTCCGGCTTGCGGCCGGCCTAGTGACACAGCTGTCCGTGCTGCTGTGGATGCCAGTCGCACAGGTTGCCGGTTCGTTCCGGCTTGCGGCCGGCCTGGTGACACAGCTGTCCGTGCTGCTGTGGATGCCACCAGACTTGCTCAGCAAGCCAGCATGCTAGCTGTGTACAGACGGACGCCAAATAGGTCCTGTCTCGAGTTTCACTTCCAACGTATCGTCTTCTTTCTTTAGTGACATTTTAAAAATTAATGTCGTTATTAAAAGCATCGTTTAAATAAATGTTTTTATTTTTCTGTTCCTGATGTGTCTGCACAGCGGCCTCCCAGCCAACATCCAGCTGGACATTGACGGGGACCGTGAGACAGAGCGTATCTACTCCCTCTTCAACTCGTACATGAGCAAGCTGGAGAAGATGCAGGGTGAGTCTGCCCGGCACGCCAATCCGTGCAGCGAGGGGACGCCTGGCGAGGCCCCGGCCACAGGAGCATGCTGCGGGGTGAAAACCTGTGGTCTGAGCCTCTCGTGTAGTGTGGGCTACATGTAGTTGTGTTTGTAGCGCGGACGGATGGATGCGAAAAGCTTTTTGCAGGGTAGGCAGCTATTTGGGGGACAGTTACCTTAATAACAGGTTCTATAGATAATTTTTAGATGGAATTTAACTTGTAACCTCTGTACTGCCAAATTTCTTTAGAGGACCCTATTTTTTCATTCCTTTGTGTTTTCCAGAGGGACAAGTGCATGTGTGTGGACACGTATGTGAGTGTGCATGCATGTGTGTGGACACATACGAGATGTGTGCATGTGTCTGGCATGTGTGAGCTTGTGACTGTGTCGACATGTGTGAGTGTGCATGAATGTGTGGACACATGTATGAGTGTGTGTGAATGGACACGTGAGTGTGCATGAATATGTGGATGTGTGTGAGCGTGCATGAATGTGTGGACACGTGTGTGAGTGCATGAATGTGCAGACACGTGTGAGTGTGCATGAGTGTGTGGACGTGTGTGTGCATGAATGTGTAGATGTGTGTGTGTGAATGTGTGGACATGTGTGAGCATGTGTGAATGTGGACACATGTGAGTGCATTAATATATGGACATGTGTGAGTGTGCATGAATGTTTGGACATGTGTGAGTGCATGAATGTGTGGACATGTGTGAGCGTGTGTGAATGTGAACACGTGAGTGTGCATGGATATGTGGACATGTGTGAGTGTGCATGAACATGTAGACATGTGTGAGCGTGCATGAATGTGTGGACACAATGTATGAGCATGCATGAATGTGGACACGTGGGTGTGCATGAGTATGTGGACATGTGTTGGTGTGCATGAATGTGTGGACACGATGTATAAGCATGTGTGAATGTGGACATGTGTGAGTGTGCATGAATATGTGGATGTGTGAGTGTGCACGAATGTGCAGACACACATGTGAGTGCATGAATGTGTGGATGTGAGTGTGCGTGAATGTGTGAGCACATGTTTGAGCTTGTGCGACTGTGTGGACACGACATGTATGAGCGTGTGTGAATGTGTGGACACATGAGCGTGCATGCATTTGTGCATGTGTGGAAATGTGTGGGCATGTGTGTGAGTGCATGCATGTCTTTGGGCACGTGTTTGAGCATGCATGTATATGTGTGCACACATGCCATCTAATTCTGTAAAGCAATTCAGTGTCACAGACAATGATACTGTATATAGATTTGAAACAGTGCCGGGCACACTGTGTGTTTCAAATTTATTTGCAGTATCATTATCTGTGACACTGAATTGCTTTACAGAATTGAAATAGCAATCCAGGTAAGCCCAATTAGACAACATAGGGACAGTGGTTTGAGATCTGTAATTCAGGAGAGGCAGAGACAAGAAGAGCCCACGGCGGGGGGCGGGGGGTGCGAAGTAGCTGCGTTTGTTTCTATGCTAGGGTCTGGTAGAACTCAGATCTGCTCTTGGAGATCATATGACAGGGCCCTTGAGTCCCACTCAGAATGGAAATGGAGCAGAATGTGCCTGGAGTTATGCCTGTTAGATTTTCTTCTTTTCTTTCATTCCCCTGATTTAACCCAGAAGTGTCAAGTGTACCTTGGCCTGGAAACACGAGTCCTGCCTGAGTGTCCGTGCACCTGCCCATCTGTGAGCTTGGCTACGCCTGTTTTCCAGCCCCACATGCCCTGGCTGTACGTGGTTCCAGGCATACACAGACACATAGGCATGTACACACATATGCATAGCCATGTACACACACGTTCCCAGCCATACATGCATGAAATGAACACACAGGTACATGTGTGTGCAGACAAGCAAGGCAACAATACCTGCACATATGTGCAATTGAACACAACACGCTCACATGTGCAGGCATGCACACACATTCTCAGACAACCACACACATACGCACTCGTGGGCCACCACCCACCACAGCATCTTCTCCCCAGCAAGTGTGCCAGGTGCTGTCCCTGGGTCTGAGGTCCCTCCAGGTGCTGTCCCTGGGTCTGAGGTCCCTCCAGGTGCTGTCCCCGGCTCTGAGGTCCCTGGATACTGTGCAGATGGCACAAGGCCTCAGGGTGGCCAAGACAGTGGGTCGGGCATCAGCTCGCCTCTTCCCAGCCCTCTCATAGCAGGAACCAACACAGCGGAGGCCAGAGTCGAGGAGCCTTGGAGAGGGTGAGGTCATCACACACAAGACCCAGGTTCTGAAAGATGCTGACCAGGCCCTCCATGATCAGCTTGCTGCATGCACCACTCTCCAACCTTGCTCAGCCCCTCCCAGGCCATGCACCCCGCACCACAGCTCCAGCTCTTCCCTCCTCTGCCGGGAGCAGCCTTGCGCATCAGTCTGGCAGACCCTGTTTACCTTGGAAGTGTCTTCCCCCAGGCGCTTCCCAGCCTCCCCATCCCCGTAGCCTGGTGTATTAGTTCTCATGTTGCTATGAAGAGCTACGTGAGCGTTGGTAATTTATAAGGAAAAGAAGATTGATTGACTCACAGTTCTGCAGGCTGTACGGGAAGCATGGTTGGAGAGGCCTCAAGAAACTTTCGATCATGGTGGGAGGGCAAAGAGGAAGGAAGGAGGCACCTCATACATGGTGGGGGCAGGTGCCACACACGTCCAGACAACCAGACCACATGAGAACTTATTGTTATGAGAACAGCAATGGGGAAGTCCACCCCCGTGATCCCCTCACCTCCCCCCAGGCCCCTCCTCCAACACTCGGGCTTCCAGTCTGACCTGAGATTTGGGTGGGGACACAAATCCAAACCATGTCACCTGGGATCACCTGTGTCACCAAGGTCACAACCATCTCCCATCTCCTCAGCTTCCACATGCAGTGACCTTCCTGGGCCTGGCACAGAGGAAGTGCCTAGCACCTGGATGGGTGTGCTGGACAGATGGCCGGGCAGGCAGCTGAGTGGGTGGATAGGTGGGTGGATGGACCAATGGGTGAGTGATGGGTGGATGGACCAATGGGTGACTGATGGGTGGATGGAGTGATGGACAGATAATGGGTGGATTAACAGATGGTTGAGTGATGGGTGGATGGACAAATGGGTGAGTGATGGATGGATGGACCAAGGGGTGAGTGATGAGTGGATGGACAGATGGGTGAGTAATGGGTAGATGGACGGATGGGTGAGTGATGGATGGATGGACCAAGGGGTGAGTGATGGGTGGATGGACAGATGGGTGAGTAATGGGTAGATGGACAGATATGTGAGTGATGGATGGATGGACCGAGGGGTGAGTGATGGGTGGTGGATGGACAGATGGGTGAGTCATGGGTGGATGGATGGGTGAGTGATGGGTGGAGGGACGGATGGGTGAGTGATGGGTAGATTGACAGATGGGTGAGTGATAGGTGGAGGAACGGATGGGTGAGTGATGGGTGGATTGACAGATGGGTGAGTGATGATGGGTGAGTAATGGGTAGATGGACAGATGGGTGGATGGACAGATGGATGAGTGATGGGTGGATGGACAGATGGATGAGTGATGGGTGGATTGACGGATGGGTGAGGGACTGGTGGATGGACAGTGGACAGATGGAAACAGGTCCCACATACCCTCCGTGAGGGTTCACAGCACATCAGCATGGTTGGAAGCCTCAGTCCAGGGACCTCACCCCTCAGGGCACTGAGTCCCTCCTCTGTGGTGTTCAAGCCTCGACTGGAATCTCAGCGCATCCTTGAGGCAGATGGTTTTGTTGTTGGAGAGTTCTAATGACTTCCTGTCACTTGGCCCACGGGATTCTTTCCACCCAGTGTAGCAGGTCCTTTCTGCTGGCCTGTGGGGCTGAGGAGTGCTGTACCAGGGTGCGGGAGGCAGATAGTCACTGTCCCCTCCCCATCCCACACGTGGTGTGGCCTCTCCCCTGGCCAACCTCCCTTGGGCACACTCTAGTTCTTTATGTTGTCCTGAAGTTTGGTGACAGAGTGGCACCCAGTCCTGCAGGTGAGGCTCCATGGCAGGGCGTGGTGGGGTCCCGTGCAGAGGGCTGGCCTTGGCCTTGGGCCATGCCACTGTGATTTTGCAGACGGTCTGGAAGTCGGCGGCAGGAGTGGGAAGAGCTCTGCTGTGGGGGCCAGCAGGTCGCTGTGATCAAGTTGTGTCCTGGGACAAGCCACTTGTTTCTTCATCTACAGGACAGGCATATCCCCTTGGTTAGAGATTTGGGGAAGATTGGAGTGGCTTACACACAGCCTGGAGCACAGTGGCTCATCGCAGCTGTTACGTAAATGCTCTTTTCACTGACACCTTGTTATGCTTTGGTCAGATAAAGGGCCAGTCTTCAGAGGCCACAGCCTCATAATTAACTTCAGAATGCAGCTTCGTGCTGTCGTCCTGTGTCTGAGGGAGCCTGGGGCTGCGCCTAGCAGTGGGGTCTGCTGTGGTGGTTGTGCCTCAGGCCGTCCTCCCCGTGGCTTGGTGTCCCAGCTGTGCGGACACCATGTCTTCCCGGGCCTGGCTCACGCTTGGACAAGCACTTGGATCTGTCCTTGGGGGGCCATGGATGCTCAGTCAGCACAGACCCACCCTCTGATCCGTTTTGGACGCTCAGTCGGCACAAACCCACCCGCTGATCCATTTTGGACGCTCAGTCGGCACAAACCCACCCGCTGATCCATTTTGGACGCTCAGTCGGCACAAACCCACCCGCTGATCCATTTTCTTCTCCACAACTTCACATCTTGATCATGCGGCCATTCGTAAAAATGTAGCAGGTGCTTTGCTGAAGTCCACGCGCACACATGCTGCTCTGAGCTTTCCCTAAACCCTCCGTTTTAAACCTTATCATACAAAGAGGAGCTACAGATTCCTTACTGTGATTTTTTTCTAGTTATTGCCAGTGTTATTTTTTAATCAATATTCCAGCTGAGAATTTTGCATCTGATACGTGGTCCATGGACTCCTTCTGGGTGAGAGCAGCATTCTGATGGCCCTGCCCCTTCAGGGTCCTTCTTCCCTCGTCTTGAAGAATGGCACGTGTTCGTGGCTGAATAGCTCTATGGCCTGGCTTGTAGGGCTTAAGACACCGCAGCCTGCCTTCATTTCATCCTGTTTTCTCTGTCTCCTGGTTCCCTCTGGCAGTCCCCGGCTGGCACGGTTCCTTCTCTGCTCCCAGCTGTGGCTGACATGGTTCGTCAAGTCCATGGCTCAGCCCCACACTTGTCTCCTTATCAGACGGCCACACAGCCACTTGCTTAGTGGTCTGTTCCAAACACATTCTCATTTGTTTTTAGATATGGGGAGGCTGGAATTTTAATTCTCAAATCCTTTAACTTAACCAACTCTTTGAGTTCTGGTTCCTTTTTGCTCAACAATACTACCTTCAAATCATCTCTCTTCCCCCATTTTGCTGTCAGCGAGCAGGAGGACCCAAGCTGCTCCCCCAGCATTTTGCTTAGAAATCTCCTCAGTTACGTGTCTGATGTCGTCACTCTCAAGTTCCACCCTCCCAGAACACGAGGGCGTGAACACAGGTCCACTTTGTCACGAGGATGGCCTTTTCTCCACTGTCCAGTAGCACGGCTGTCCTTTCTATCTGAGAGGTTGTTAGAACAGCCTTTGCCACCCATGCTCGTACCACCATTCTGTTCAGGGTTACGTAGACATCCCCTAAGACAGGCCTTCTCTGCAGCTCTCCTCTCCCGAGCCCCCAGCTTTGCCCTTCAAGGGCATTCACGCCAGCCAAGCGGCTTCCAGCATGCACCCCCAAACCCCTGCAGCCTTCGCCCAGCACCCGGTTCCAAAGCCAGTCCACATTTGAAGGTACTTGTTACAGCAGCAGCCACTTCTCAGTCCCAAGTTCTTAGTCAGTTTGGGCTGCAATAAAATCGTACCATAGGCTGGGTGGTTACCGACAGCAGGAATTCACCTCCCAGCATGAAGGCTGAGAAGCTCAAGATCAGGGCGTAGTGACGCTGGTTTCGCTGCGGACCCTCTTCTGGGCTACAGCCCGCCAGCGTCTCATCGTGTCCTCACGTGTGGAAGGGGTGAGCCAGCTTCCTCGGTGTCTTTTATAGGGGCGCCCGTCCCCTGCCCAAGGGTTCCACCGTCACGCCTCGTCCTCTCCCAAGGGCCTCACCTCCAGACGCCATCCCTTGAGGGTTAGGATTTCAACCCATGGATCTGGGGGCACATTCATTCCATCGAGATGGGCACAGCTGCAGGGCATTGGTGCTGGCTCTGGGCGTGTGTGGCCAGGCGCTGTGAGCAGTGAGGCAGAGACGTGCCTGGTTCAGGTGTTCGGACTCAGGTGGCACAGGGCCCTGCCCCGGCTCCGGGCTTCCACGACTGTCCGCTGGGGACAAGGCCCCAGAATGGCCTTCAGCGGGAGTGATGTGGTCCGATTAGGAAGGTGGCCTGCCCGCGGGAATCGTTTCTGTGTCCGTCTGCGTTTACGAGTGGCGGCCAGCCCTTTCTGGAGGAGCTTGGGTTGGAAGGACGTGTGCTGTGGGTGGGGCCTGCAGTGATGCAGCTGTGTAGAGACGGGGCCAGTGGCCACTGGACCCTGGGCTCCTGCCCTGCGCTGACCCCTCCGTCCTCCACAGAGGCCTGTGGGAGCAAATCCGTGTACGACGGCCCCGAGCAGGAGGAGTATTCGACGTTCGTCATTGACGACCCCCAGGAGACTTACAAGACACTGAAGCAGGTCATCGCTGGTGTCGGGGCTTTGGAGCAGGAGCACGCCCAGTATAAGAGGGACAAGTTCAAGAAGACGAAATATGGAAGCCAGTGAGTGCCGCTCCCGTGCCTGCCCTGGACGGCCAGCGTGGTGGGCGGGAGGGTCAGTGGGGGTGGGGCTGCAGGGAACTCCTGGGTGAGGCCGCCTGTGCACAGGTGTCCACCTCATGAGGAGAATCCAGTTGCACCTGGCTGGCACCTGGCGGTGGTCAGTGGACATGGCCCAGCGCTGCTGGTCCCTCCTTCGGAGCAGGTGCTGCCTTTGCTCTCCAGGACCCCAGCCAGTGTCCGGGGTGCCTCCCTCACCTGCTGCCTCCCAGCCTCTCTGCTATGCTGGCCTCACGTGCTCTGGCAGTCTCTAGGCCCGGGCCTTGTTCTGCCTTGGTTGAGCGGCACACCCTCTGCCATCTCTCCAGGCCACCCATGGTGTCCAGGAGTAGGGTCAGCTCTGGACGAAACCCACTCTTGTCTCATGAGGCAGGTGCGGTGACGTTGAGTACGTTCAGCCTAGTCACAGGCTGCAGGCTACGTGGTGCTTAGCTAAGCTCCACTTCCCCTCACTCCATGGGACAGAGGGTTGTAAGACCCTCCTGAATTGCTGGAAGATTAACTTAAACTATGTAAAGTGCTAACTGGCTCTCGGCCTGGAGTGAGCAGGTGTGTCTTTGTCACTCCATCCAGTGGGTGCCCAGGGCCCACCGTGGCAGAACCCACCACACAGGCTTGTTCAGGGGTGGGGAAGCCCAAGCGCCCTGTGCAGCTGTACAACCTCCTTCTCACTTCCACCTTCCTGCTCGCTCCTCTCTTCTGTCCTCCCTCCCTTCCATCCTCCCTCTCTCCTCCTCAACCCTTCTCCTTCTCCTCCCTCCCTCCCTCCCTTCTTAACCCTTCCTTCCACCATGCGGGTCCGGTCTGGGAAGGGCAGTGGTGAGGCTGCACACGTGAGCATAGTCACTGCAGTGCAGATGTGCACATTCTGCACACGTGCCACGGAGTCTCCGTGTTCCACGTCTGCGCATGTATATGTGCTACACACGTGCTGCAGGGAGAGACGTGCACATGCACTTCCACGCCTGCCCCCTGTGCACACATCAGAGGCTCCACAAGTGCCTCCGGGGCACTGTGGTCCCTTTGGCTCCTCTGCGATTCTGTTTTGTGTGGATTGCAGGCGAGTGGTCACATTTAGGAACAGGAGAAGCTCCCGCAGCCATGGGTGAGCGCCAGGCAGCGGGGGCTGTGCCTCATTCCCTCCCCCGTCCCCCTTTTCAGGGAGCACCCCATCGGAGACAAGAGCTTCCAGAACTATATCCGGCAGCAGTCCGAGACTTCCACTCATTCCATTTAAAGTCTGCGGGACGCGCCCCGTGGCGCCAGTGAGCTGCCCGTGCAGAGCCGCAGCCTTTGGGAGGGAGAAGAGAAGGAAAAGCAGAGCCAGCACATGAGACGCAGCCGCCCGGCCCATGGACAAGTGGCGCTGGGGCTTCCCTCTCCAGAACTGCCGCCACCGCCGCCACCCCCTGCAGAAAGCCCACGTGACCTGGTGGACTGTGTCGTCCTTCGGTTCTGTGCTTTTGGCTCTTCGTTTGTGGGGTTCTGGGGATCAGCTGAAGGATCAGGAAGTGGGGGCTGTGCTCTAGCCGCAGCCGGCCTCAGGGAGCCGTGGCCCGTCCAGTCGGCTGTGACCTGCACCTCCGGCCGTGTGTGCGTCTGTCTCACGTGCACGTCTGTCTTGCGTGCACGGTGCGTGTGGCACTGGGCTCTGTGGCTCTGTGCCCGGGGGGCCTGCTGGCCCCGTCTTGGCTTTCGGCTTCATCACATCAGGACGTTCAGAGCATTACTCTCCCACTGTGCCTGCTGTCCAGGCGGCGTGGGAGGCGGCCTCCGTGTTCACTTTTGAGGTTCGTTTGATTCCTGGCTGAAGAGTCAGTTTTGTGGCTGGGAGGTGCAGAACTACACAGAAATCCCAGTCTGAGGATGTCCTTGGTGCTTGGGGGATACGGGTTCTGTCCAGAGAGTCCCTTGGAGGGAAAAGTGTGGGCGCCAGCTTCTCCAGGTATCTGCTGGGCCCACAGTTGAAGCCCCCATTGTTTTGCTGTTCAATGGGGTTTAAAATCAGAATTAACATTTGCCACCCCCCGGTGGAAGTTTGAAGATTTTTAAAACAGAAATGTGCATTTTTCAAGCTGTTTTTCTTTATGTTTTTTAAGGACCATTTTTAATTAGCTCTTTGATACAAAGTAACTCAGAACGTCAAAACCTATACCCACTAAAGGGAAGGCTGCCGGGAAGGCAGATGGAACAGGAATGGAGCCTGTCTCAGGAAGGCCAGCTGCAGGTCCTCAAGAAAATCAAAGAAGGGAAGAAATTCTGAGTTTGAGGTACAGGGGCTTCAGGGGTGAGACGTCCCTCCAGGGCCCGTGGCCAGTACTGCACCTGCATCATGACCCCTAGATGCTGTGCAGGGCATGGGCGGGGCTGCTGTTTTACTGGGGAGGGGAGCATCCTAAAAATGGGGTCCAGGCAGACTCCTCCAGACCTCACACCGCCGAGGAGGCCTTTGCCACAGAGCGTCCTCCCGGGATGCAGACGGCAGGTGTGTGGGAAGCGCCGTTTGAATACACAGCACGACGTGTCCTTGTACTGACTTCTCCCGGTTCTTGTTTGAAAATACTGTAGTTCAGACTCTTAATCTCCATGGCAGATATGAACTTTGTTGTCACAAAACTAGTGGAGGAAAATGTAAAAATAGACTTTTGGACACACAGCTGTTGGGGCTGCAATTTTTACCTTGGATTTATAACTTAACGTTTCTGTTTATAAAATACTAGTGATTTGCAATGTATTTTACTGGCCAATTAAAACAGATGTTTTATTCTTTCTGAGGACTGGCTTGGTTTTCCAGGGGTACCCACTGGGAATTGCACATGTGGGCATTGGCGGGGGTACAGGGAGGAAGGTGGCATCTGGGGAGCAGGATGACATTGCTGATGCCAGGCGACGTCCCTGGTGACGGGTGACGCTGCTCTGACAGGTGGCAGTGCCCTGATGACAGGTCACATTGCTGATGCCAAGTGACCTCTCTGGTGACAGGCAGCGCCGCTCTGACACGTGACAGGGGACGTCGCTGGTGACACCCCAATGACAGGCTCCGATGACAGGTGACATTGCTGGTGACAGTTGACGTCTCTGGTGATGGACGGCGCTGCTCTGACAGTGGCATTCACCTGTGTTGCCTCGGGTGGGAGTCTGGCCCCGTGATACCCTCAGGAAGGGTGTGGGGTCACACCGTGCTGAGGGCTGAGGGTCGAGTGCCGCCAACGGCCGTGGGGTGCGGCTGGAGATGGTGTCCACTCAGGGAGTGCTGGGCAGACAGACCAGCCTGGGCTGCCATCTCCAGGAATGCGGAGGGTGTGGTGACTTGGAGGCCCTGGGAGGAAAGAACGGACTGCCCCTCCAGGCAGGTGGCTGCTGTACCTCCAGGCAGGAGAGGGTTAAGGGGGACTCTGGGTGAAGACTCCATGGCTAGGGACAGCTGCTGCATTTCCTCACTTCTCTATTCCTTTCCTTGCTCCATTTGAATTCCTCTTTTTTGGTAATTTTATTGTGAGTCAGCTCTGGGATAAGAAAAATGAAGAGGTGTGGCTTTGGGGACACCAAGCCAGGCCTTTCTCCCAGGGAAGGGTGAGGCCTCCTCAGCCCGTGGTGAGGTGTGGGGTCTGCCCCGGTCCGGGAGTGCTGTGGGTGGTGGACGAACCCTGCAGGTGGCGGCAACCTCCCCGGGAGGCCAGCGGCCCTGCTGGAGCCACACTTCCCGGCAGGGCTTCAGGCAGTGTTGGGAGCCAGGGGGCTCCTGTCACACTCTGGGCACAGCTGTGCTGGGGTCCACCCAGGAGGGCCAAGGTCAGCCCCTCCAAGAGGAAGTAGAAGGGTGAGGAGCATGAAGCCCCAGGGAACGTGGAGAATGGAGCCCCTCCCGGAACAGCCAGGAGGGTCCCACGGGGCCGTGGGAGGTGGGAGTGTATAGGGGCCGGAAGCCCCTCCGCGTCTCCCACTGATACGGTTCGACTGTGTCCCCACCCAAACCTCATCTTGAATCGGGGCTCCCTTAATTCCCATGTGTCGTGGGCGGGACCCCGTGGGAGGTGATGGAATCTGTGTGGTGGGAGGTGATTGAATCTGTTTTGTGGGAGAGCCCCACGGGAGGTGATTGAATCTGTGTGGTGGGCGGGACCTGGTGGGAGGTGATTGAATCTGTGTGGTGGGCGGGACCTGGTGGGAGGTGATTGAATCTGTGTGGTGGGCGGGACCTGGTGGGAGGTGATTGAATCTGTGTGGTGGGCGGGACCTGGTGGGAGGTGATTGAATCTGTTTTGTGGGCGGGACCTGGTGGGAGGTGATTGAATCTGTTTTGTGGGCGGGACCCGGTGTGAGGTGATTGAATCTGTGTGGTGGGCGGGACCCGGTGGGAGGTGATTGAATCTGTGTGGTGGGCGGGACCCGGTGGGAGGTGACTGAATCTGTGTGGTGGGCGGGACCCGGTGGGAGGTGATTGAATCTGTGTGGTGGGCGGGACCCGGTGGGAGGTGACTGAATCTGTGTGGTGGGCGGGACCCGGTGGGAGGTGATTGAATCTGTGTGGTGGGCGGGACCCGGTGGGAGGTGACTGAATCTGTGTGGTGGGCGGGACCCGGTGGGAGGTGATTGAATCTGTGTGGTGGGCGGGACCCGGTGGGAGGTGATTGAATCTGTGTGGTGGGCGGGACCCGGTGGGAGGTGATTGAATCTGTGTGGTGGGCGGGACCTGGTGGGAGGTGATTGAATCTGTGTGGTGGGCGGGACCTGGTGGGAGGTGACTGAATCTGTGTGGTGGGCGGGACCCGGTGGGAGGTGACTGAATCTGTGTGGTGGGCGGGACCCGGTGGGAGGTGATTGAATCTGTTTTGTGGGCGGGACCCGGTGGGAGGTGATTGAATCTGTGTGGTGGGCGGGACCCGGTGGGAGGTGATTGAATCTGTGTGGTGGGCGGGACCCGGTGGGAGGTGATTGAATCTGTGTGGTGGGCGGGACCCGGTGGGAGGTGACTGAATCTGTGTGGTGGGCGGGACCCGGTGGGAGGTGATTGAATCTGTGTGGTGGGCGGGACCCGGTGGGAGGTGATTGAATCTGTGTGGTGGGCGGGACCCGGTGGGAGGTGATTGAATCTGTGTGGTGGGCGGGACCTGGTGGGAGGTGATTGAATCTGTGTGGTGGGCGGGACCTGGTGGGAGGTGACTGAATCTGTGTGGTGGGCGGGACCCGGTGGGAGGTGACTGAATCTGTGTGGTGGGCGGGACCCGGTGGGAGGTGATTGAATCTGTTTTGTGGGCGGGACCCGGTGGGAGGTGATTGAATCTGTGTGGTGGGCGGGACCCGGTGGGAGGTTATTGAATCTGTGTGGTGGGCGGGACCTGGTGGGAGGTGATTGAATCTGTGTGGTGGGCGGGACCCGGTGGGAGGTGACTGAATCTGTGTGGTGGGCGGGACCCGGTGGGAGGTGATTGAATCTGTGTGGTGGGCGGGACCCCCTGGGAGGTGATTGAATCTGTGTGGTGGGCTGGACCTGGTGGGAGGTGATTGAATCTGTGTGGTGGGCGGGACCTGGTGGGAAGTGATTGAATCTGTGTGGTGGGCGGGACCCCCTGGGAGGTGACTGAATCTGTGTGGTGGGCGGGACCCCCTGGGAGGTGACTGAATCTGTGTGGTGGGCGGGACCCCCTGGGAGGTGACTGAATCTGTTTTGTGGGAGGGGCCCAGGGGGAGATGACAGAATCATGGGGTGGTCTCCCCCATACTGTTCTCGTGGTGGTGAAGAAGTCGGAGATCCGATGTAAACGTTTTATAAGGGGTTTCCCCATTCGCTTGATTTTCATTCTCTCCTGCTGCTGCCATGTAAGAGGTGCCTTTGCCTTCCGCCATGACTGCGGGGCCTCCCCAGCCACGTGGAACCGAATCCATTCAACCTCTTCTTCATAAATTGCCCAGTCTCGGGTATGTCTTTATCAGCAGCACGAGTACTGACTGATGCACCCACCAAGAGACGGCAGGGGCTTTGCAGAGACCCCAGGGACACCCATTTGCTCTTGTTGCTCCAGACGACCCAGCACTTGTTGGAGAGAGACAGCAGCCTCCGCTCCCATCCTGGCAGCATCCGTGGGACTCCCGACATCAGAGCGTCCAGAGCAGGTGCCTCTGAGGAACCGTCCCAGGAGGCCAGGCAGTGCCAGAGTGTGCGTGAGGCCAGGGCTCCCACCCTGCACCCACCACTTATCCAGAGAGCTGAGGCCTCCTGGGCGCTGAGCGGCTCTGGGCTCTTCAAGAGACGAGACCGGAAGGAGGGGAGCCTGCGGCCTGGGGGTCACACCTGCTTCCCCCTGACGCTGAGGAGCCCCGGGCACAGGAAGCGGGTCCTGGGGGGCGCCCAAATAAGCCACGCCCTTGTAAGGGTTGTTTTGAGCTGAAGCAGCCGTCCATGAGGGTAAGAGCGCTGCTTTTTCTGGCTCTGGAGAGCGTCTTCCCCGTGGGGTGTTCCTCCTCTTTCGGGAAGGAAAGGCCATTCCCAGCCACACAGGCCGTGCTGGAGTGCGCATGCCTTCCTCCAGCTCATCTGCCGATTTTAATTCTCGGGCCCAACCAAAAAACACCGAGAGGTAAAACGTTGCCTCCCCACCCACCGTGGTCTGGAGGCTGGAGGAGATTTTCTGTTCGACTCAGTACAGGCTGAGCTCTGTCCCGACAAATCCCTGTGCTGGAGCTGTGACCCCGTGACCCTCAGGACCCCAGGGTGTGGCTGCGCTTGGGCGTGGAGCTGTAGAGATTGTGAAGGTAAAGCGAGGCCGTGCGCGTGGCCCTGACTCCGGGTGGCCAGCGTCCTCATGAGAAGGGGAGACGGGGACACAGCACACAGGACGACCACATGAGGACATGGAATATCGAGGACGCAGCTCACAGGACGACCACGTGAGGACATGGAATATCGAGGACGCAGCACACAGGACGACCACGTGAGGACACAGAATATGTCCTCTTCGCGCCAAGGGGAGAGCCTGGGGGAGCCAGCGCTGTGAGACACTTTGCCCCTGGCACCAGAGGGAATGGGCTCCCACTGTTTAAGCCGCCCGCCTGAGCAAACCCACACGGACTACCCGGCAAGGCCTCGCCAGAGCCCCGGCCACAGCAGGGTTTCGTCCTGGTGCCGTGTGGCTGGGGGGAGGCGCGGGGCCGGCAGCGTTTGCACCACACCACTGCCCGCAGGGCTGCCTTTGTCTTCCTGAGTTATCTGTGTCCCGTTTGCCCTGATAGGGAGAGACTCAAACACCCCGTCACAGAGGGAGACCCGCGTCTGTGCTGCAGGCAGCCTTGTTAGGGCCTGGTGCCGGTTCCCCACCCTCCCTGGTGGAGAGACCAGATGTGAAAACACAGAACCCGCCCCAGCCCCGGCCTGCACAGAAAGCCGCCCTGTGCTGCCTGGGACCAGCCGATCTTTGGCCTCTGACCTTCCAGTGATGTCACAGCAGCCCCCTGGCAACAGCGCACCCAGCACCTCCTGACTACTCCCTGCGGGACGGCTGGGTGTGAGGGTGGCAGCCTTGCGCTCAGGCCGAGGCTGGGCTGGAGGATGGAGAAGGACACGGGGAACACACACAGGAGGCACCGGCCCGGCCCCAGGGTCCTGCCCTCAGGAATGGCCCTCGGGCACCTCAAGGCGGCCTTCGAGGCCTCTGAACTTCAGCGGAGCAGGAGTCTGGAAGGCCTGCAGCTCAAGGGGGACCCTCCCAGCCACCCTAGGAAGCCTCGCAAGGAGCCAGGTAGGGGCTGTGGGGCCGCGGGGAGCGGGTGGACGGCACAGCTGCTCCACCAGGCCCTGAACCCAAAGTACCCACGTCAGGGCCCAGCCAGTTAGAAAGTCACTTCCCAAGGTTAGGGACGCACCGAGACAGCCCCAGGAGGTCTGACAACGTGTGTCCAAGGCAGGGCACAGCCCGGTGTCATACATTTTAGGGGGACGTGGGGCATTAATCAGTCCCTGTGAAGGGTACGCTGGTTCTGTCCAGAAAGGGACAGCCCGAGGCAGGAGGGGCTCCCAGGTGGTAGGTAGAGGAGACACAGAACTGCATTCTTCTGGGTCTCGAGCAGCCTTTCACTGAACACACAGTTTACGCGTGAGGGGTTAGCGGGAGAGTCCCTCGTACCCTAGTCCGGCTCAGTGACTGCAGTTTTACATAAGCAGCCTGGAGGAAGTCGTCAGACACGCTTGTCTCAGGCGAGCAGAGGGAGGACGGTGATCTCCGTCCCCGATCAGCTGCCCGTCTGCATTCCCCGTGTGAAACTCCACAGAACTGCTTGGGGCAGAGCTCGTGAGGCTCGTAGGGCATTTCCTCCTGGGTGAATGACGAGGTGGCCTGTGGCCGTTTATCTCTGCGGCTCTTATTTAGGAAGAGGATGGGAGGCAGGTTTGCCTGACACATCCCAGCCTGACTCTTCCCCTTAGCTCAGTGATTTGGAGCCCGAGATTCGTTTTCCTTCCACAGGCAGCAGGGACCGGGCCGGGCCTCCTGCCTCCCACTGCCCTGTGCTCAGAACACTAAGGGTGGAAGAGGGGACCATTCCAGGTCCACACCTGTAACCCACCCAGGGCTGCCGGGAAGGCCTTGCACTGCTGGGGCGGAGCTGTGGGGCTCCAGCCGGGCACAGCCAAGGGCGAAAGGGGTGAGAGGAGGGCAGGCCCGGGACCCTCATGGGCCTCCGAAGCCAGCCAATGCCTGGAGAGAGGACCATGGCCAGGCCCCCCATTTGCAAGGAGGCCCTGGGTCCCTGCCGGGAGCCTCGGACCTCGCCCACCAGTGAGGAACCTGCGTAGCCGGTGTTTGACACGGATGGCTTCTAGACCACGAAACGCATAGGCTGCATCTGTGTCAGTCCACGCTCGCCACTCAGATGTTTCCAGGTGTGCCGAACGGACAGTGGCCTGGGGATGGTGCTAGAGTCACCCCCTCACACCTTGAATACCGGCCCAGAGCACAGGGCTGAGGTGCTGACACGGAGGTGCGAGCAGGCGTCCCCTCCCCTCCCCTCCCCTCCCCTCCCGCGGCCTCAGCAGCTCTGCCTCCCCTTCGCAAAGGTGGCCACGGGGCCGTGGAAGTGAAACAGCCCAGTAGGACTCAGGGTTTGCTCAAGCCCTGGAGACAATTGTAAGAAGTAATGATATAAAAATATGTGTTCTCTGAGTTTAAAAATCCAAAGATGTGCTGTGTGGGGGTGTGAGCAGTCAGGAGGCTGCACCCCACCTCCCTCCCCGCAGGGTTCCCTCAAGATGTGTAAAGTTCTCAAAAGAATAAGTTACGCCAAGGCTGCTTAGCGGGAATTTAAGTAGGGGCAGGGAGCAGGTCTCGAACAGTGCTGCCCGGTGCCACCGCAGTGTGGACTTAGAGTCCGGGGTTGGACGGAGGGAGGGACCGAGCCCCATCGTGGCTGACATTTCCCTCAACACCTGCTGGATTTGCCCAAAACCGCATGATGGGAGGAGCCGCAGCAGGGAGACCGGGCTTCTGTGGGGCTGCTTGTCCTGTCCGGCAAAGACGTCCACCCTGCAGAGCCTCCCCCAGGCACCAGCACCCTCGGGGTCTGAGACCACGGCCCAGGAGCGCGTCTCCCGGGAGCTTGGTGGCTGCCCCCAGGCCACTGAGATTCTGCCGGAGAAAAGCAGGAGGCATTTCCAGCCCTGTGACCCCAGGAGATGGGCCCGGCCTTGCTGACCACCGGTAGAGTCAGATGTTCAGCTCCTTGCCCCGCACAGACTTGGTGGGCTTGATGACATGCACAGTGCCACGTGCACCCACAGGTGCCTGGATGTGTGAGACGCCGCGTCCACATCACAGGGAGGCCTCCGGGATGCGGGAGAGGTGGGGTGGCCGACTTCACGGGGGGCCAGTGGGGGCAGAGGGTGTGTCTGGGCCTGGGCCATGCGGAGCACAGGAGACCAGCGCTCACGGAGGGCAGCCCAGAGGCATAAAGTGGTCCCGAGAAAAGACTACTAGAAACACCCAGCGATGCGCCTCGGGGAGCCCGGAGAACCTGGAGATTGGTGGATTTTCCTGGACAAGCCAAGAGGGGTGTCAGGTCCCATCTGTCCGTGAGAGGAAGCCTGGGTGGAGGGTGGTAGCCACATGGGCAGGTCTTGGGGTCTTCTCCCACCCTCATGCTCAGCTACCTCCAGCCAGCTGCGCTAGGACAAAGAGGAATGGCAAGAGGTCCCGGAGCCTCTTGCGTTTACTGTAAGGCAGCTGGCCACGCCTCGCCCTGAGCCCTGCAGGGAGAAGGTGGAGCCGGGGGTGGGCTGAGCTGCTGGGACTGAGCCAGGCTCAAGGCCCCGGCACCAGGCTGTGGAAAGTGCTGGTAGCAAATACAGGAGGGGCTGGGCTTGGGCACGGGTGGGAGAGAAACTCAGGTTAGCCGTAGCCACGGCTGAGAGTTGAGCTCTGCCGTGGGTGGCTGTGGGCGGCTCTGGGCAGGTCCTGAGCTCCGGTAGCTGTGGTGTGATGGTGCTGACGGCTCTGTCCTTCCTCCCCAGAGTCCGAAGATCAAGGAAAAGACCCAAGCAGTAGCGGGGAAGATGCCAGCTGGTAAGTGGCCTGTCTGGCGCTGGCCTGGGTGAAGGCGGAGCTGGGAAAAGTGAGGCGGACATGGGAGAGGGTGGGGTGTGGGGGCGGCACCCAGGCATCAAGGTAGACACTTAGAAGGGGACCGAGGGAGCCCTGGGTCCTGAGAAGACCCCGCCCAGGGCCTGGATGGGAGGGCTGGGAAATCCTCCTTATTTTGAGAGAGAATTCAGGGTGGGAACGGGGCCCACCTGTAGGGGGTGGTGTCCTCAGGACTCGGGCCCTGACCTGAGGGTCACAGCTGCGTCCCTGTCAGTAGACACCCCTTGGCCCTCTGGGGAAGGAGGCGTCGTCTCGCTGGTGGACTGCTGGGCCAACCCTGGATGTAAACAACTCGAGTGACCCTTTAGGGAGGGGGCGTGGGGCCCTGGACGGCACAACCTCACTTCGTACCGCCGAGTTCTTGCCTCCTTGCACCTCGTGTCCCGTCCCGCCCCAGCTCTGGTTCTCCCACCCACTCACCCTCTTGCCATCAAACAAGACTTAAAAGCCCTTGAATTCCTCAAGAATTTGTCTCAGATCTAACAAAGTCGATTTGCCAGCACCATGGACAAGGCACGGGCCAAGTCTGCCTTCTTTACAAGTGGCTCCCGTAGAGTGGAGACCAAGGAAGGCGTCCAGTCGCCAAAGTGGCCAAAGGTGCAGTCAGTTGGTGAGAGTGAGTGTTCGTGCGTTAGAGCAATGTGTGAGGCGTCCGGAGCCTCCCACCCTGTGGAGCTCAGGGAAGCTGATGGCCTTGGTGAGGGCAGCTGATGTGGGAAGACCACACACTTTTAGGGTGGCACAGCTGAAAGTGTCTGCTCACGTTGGCCAAGTCAACACCCTTAGCCAAGTCAACAGCATTGCAGATGGTGGCAGAGCCCGTCATCCTCACGTTGGCCAAGTCAATACCCTTGGCCAAGTCAACACCATTGCAGATGGTGGCAGAGCCCGTCATCCTCACGTTGGCCAAGTCAATACCCTTGGCCAAGTCAACACCATTGCAGATGGTGGCAGAGCCCGTCATCCTCACTGCCTGTTGCATTCCTCTTGCCCCTGGCCACACACCACAGCAGACCACAGAAGGGGTTACCAGGTTGGTGTGAGTAACTGCAGGGCCAGCCACGGACCCCCCAGCCTGCTGGCTGGCACGGCCCATTTGGTATCCACATGGAGTGAGCTGTGGATCTGCCACAGGATGGCTGCATCTTCTCACCAGATTTTGGTTCTTTGAGCAAGGTTAGAGGTTGGCTGTAAGTAAATTGGTTCCCAGTCCAGACCCTGGCAGTACAGGGTGAGTTTTTCAGCCGAGATGGGTCAGCAGAGGGAGCCAGGAAGGCCAGGCTGGGGGGCCCTTCAGAGCCAGAACCCTGTGCCGGGTCAGGGCCCCTCATAGGCGCCCACGGACCCCAGGGGCACCAGCCTAGAGCCCAGGGAGACAGCCCCGGAGGAGACCAGGAGCTGCCTGCAGCTGTCTGCCATGACACCTCTTCCAAACCACTTTCCCTGCTCCTCCTGCAGTCAGGAAAACCTAGCACAAGACAAGAAGGAAAGCTTCTGCACCCTTGGGAAGCTGGGTCATGAGAGTGGAAAACGGGACCCAGAGAGGGAGAAGAGCAACTCGGAGGCCAGCACGCAGGAGGCACGGGAAGGCGAGCACGCGGACGGAGGCTCGCAGGAGGCCAAGGTCGGGCCACGCCGAGGAGCGGTGCATTTTTTACCTCTTGTCTTGGAGCCCAGCCTTCACTTACCTCTCTGGTCTTACAGGAACAGGAGGCGGAGTCCATAAAGCTAAATGACCTTCAGGAAAAAGAGGCAAGAGCTTTCCCCTTTAGTAATAGAAGTAAGATGGGAGGCCTGTCCAAGTAGGAGTTCTGCTGGAGCCTGGGCCTGCCCAGGACCGTGGCCTGGAGGTCAGCTCAGCAGGCACCAGGCTGGGAAGCTGGACTAGGCCCCGCTGTCTCCCTAGAGAGGCTTGGGGCCAAGCTCTGAGACTCTTTGCCCGATCCCAGGGCAGCCTGACCCCCACTTGCCAAACGTGCCGTCACTAAAGGTGTATGAGGCCCTGAGAGGAGGTACCCTCAGCTTGACCTTGGCCCAGAAAAACCCCAGAGCCCCAGGCTTGATGTGCTGTCCAGGAACACGTTGTGCTGTGGGGATTGTCATGCGGCCCTGCATGGAGGAAGGTGGCTTTTGTTCTCCCTCCAAGCTGTGTGGTGGGGATGGGAACACGGCTGGACATGCTGCTTGCCAGGCGGGCCTTGGTTTCATTCCCGGGCTCTTGGGAAGTCCTTCACCTGCCCCCACACACTGCCCTTGGAGTTGACTCAAGTGCTCCTATCGGGTACACATTCTGGGCTGGTCCAGGTGCCCAGTTAGAGGCCTTGGGGCAGCAAAACCCTGAGCCACTGAAGCCATTTGCATCCCGGGCGGGTCTCCTGCTCCTTGGTGCGGGTGTGGCCCACAGGCAGGCTGTGGGGGCAGCAGTGCTGCCTTGTCGAACAGGGCTGGGGTGGGAGCAGTCGGGCTCCCTAGCTCTGGGCAGTGCCCCATCTCCTGGAGGCCCCAGTTCTCAGAGGATGAGGTTGGAGGAAACCCTCTGGGGTCTCAGGGCCCTGATGGGAGGTGATTAGGGAGGGGTGAGAAAGCCGTATCCCCCCTCCATCTCTACTGCCAGAGCTGGCCATGGACACCTCACAGTCCACACTGCCATCAGCTCTGCCCAGCATCCCAGGAGCCCTCGTTCAGCATTGCCAGGATCTGGGGGCCTGATGGTCATCACCAGGGTCTGCCCCAGCTGCCCCAAGGGCCAGGAGCCACTGTTCCTCCCAGGGAATCAGTGTTCCTCTCCAGCTCACCCAAGCCTGCCATCCACGCCTCTCTCGTTTCCATTTGCAGAAAGCATCTGTGTTTGTGGAGATTGACCTGGGAGACCACGCTGAGGAGGTAAGAACGGAAACCCCCAAGACAAGCAGAGCCCAAGCCGTCAGGAAAGGGCCTGGCAGGGCCAGCCTTGGAGGCTTTTCTGGGAACTTGCCCACAATAGGCGTGTGCTGGACAGGGAGGCAGAGACCTGGGGCCAGCAGCTCCAGAAGAGCTCTCTGGTGTTGAGGATTGGTCTAGCCTCTTCCTTACCCTCCCACACGCCAACTCACACACACTTCGGCACTATCAGAGACTCTAGGGCTTGGGTTAACCCTCAAGGTGCCCATGGGTCCTCAGAACCTCTTGTGAGATCACGTTGGGGTGGTGAAAAGGGCACAGACCTGGAAGCTCAGAGACCGGGCTTTGGTAGATGTGTGGTTCTGTCAGTAAATGCTCCAAACAACTCATCATATTTCCCTGTGCCTCAGTTGTCTCCTCTATTAAGTAGGAATCATATTAGTACCTGCATCCCAGGGTTGTTTGGGAAAGCTCTCAGAGCAGTGCCTCATACCCAGGAAAGCTTCAGTATGGAGTATCATCATCATCACCACCATTACTATCATCACCATCAACACCATCATTATCATAGCACAACCATCACCATCATCATCATCATCATCACCATCAACATCATCCCCAAAGACATCATCACCATCATCATTAATATCACCATCATTATCACATCACCACCATCATTCCCATCACCAGCATCATCGCCACCATCATTATCATGACCGTCATCACCACCACCATCATCATCATCACCGTTGTCATCACCATCACCACTATCACTATCACCATCATCATGAACATTATAATCATCATCATCATCACCATCACCATCATTAATATCACCATCATTATCACATCACCACCATCATTCCCATCACCAGCATCATCATCACCATCACTATCATGACTGTCATCAACACCACCATCATCACTATCACCATCACCACTATCACTATCACCATCATCACCATCACCATTATCACCATCATCACCTTAACCATCATCCCCACCATTATAATCACCATCATCATCATCATCACCATCATCATTATTACAACCATTGCCAGCATCATCACCATCATCACCATCATCACTATCACTATCACCATCGTCACCACCATTATAATCACCATCACCATCATCACCTTCACCATCATCACCACCATTATCACCATCATCATCATCACTCATCACCACCATTATAATCACCATCATCATTATCACCATCGTCACCACTGTTATAGTCACCAGTATCATCACCACCACCATCATCATCCTTATCTATAACAGGAAGAGGCTGACTTAATGACCTGTCTGGTCCCTTCCAACACTAATATCTGGGGTATGTTCCTCCATTTATTTGCTGTGGTGAACAGTCATCATTTTGGAAGTTTCTTGAAGTTCTTTCTTGGCAAGTTTAAGCTCCTTCCTGGGGGTCAGTTATTTTCCAGACTGCACCTTCTCTCCCTTTTGCCCTCAGAGCATGCCACAAAGCAGAGAGAGCTGGTGATTAACCCCCAACAAGGCTATTCTTGGGGCACATGAGTTCTAAGGACTCAAGGAGGGCCAGCCAGTGGCACAGTTGGGCTGACAGGCCAGACCTGGTCTTCAGTGCCGGAGCCTGGCCTCATCAAGGGTGCAGTTCCTTGGTCAGGTTCCCCTAACTGGAAATGTTCAGACAATAGACAGCCCTGTCTGATGGCAGGTCATCCAGGCCCAGGCAGCCTCTGTGCCCTGGCATGATCCTCCAGCAGGTCCACAGGCTATACCTCAGTGCCCGTGGCTGACACCTCCCATCCCTTAAACGTCTCCACTCCCCACAGGTGGTCACTGATGCCAAGAAGGAAGAGAAGCCGTCCCAGATGGATGTGGGAGATCTGTCAGAAGACGAGTGAGTGATGCTTGTGGGCTCACACTAGGTGGGGGTAGGAGGACTTTTGCCCCATCATGGTTTCTGATGTGCCCACCATGCCTTGTGTGTGGTGGGCAGAGCCGAGCCCAGGCGGTACCCCCTTCTCCCTGGGTGCTGCTGAGGCTCAGCATCTACCGAGCCTGAGGGGCTGAGGGCAGGCAACAGGACATCGGACCTTGGAAAGGCTCAGGGATAAGCTTCATGATGCCCCACCTCACCCCATAACCAGGCTGTGTCTCCTACCCGTCAGCCAGGAAAAGGACCTGATGAGAGGGGGCAGAGGAGGGAGAGGAGGGAGGAGGGAGCGGGGAGAGGTGATAAGTGCATGGTACTGGCTTCTCCTGTTTAGGTTTTAGCTGCAGACTTGGGTCCTGCAGGTGGTGGGAAGCTGTGCATACATGCTGGTGTCACAGCCAAGCCGGCTGCTCTCACAACGAGCCTCAGGCCCTGGGGCCGGGGCAGCCCTTGAAGAGATGACCCGTGTCCCCAGGCTGGATGCTGTGTAGGTCCAGGGAAGCCCCAAGACTTCCTGAGGCCCCGAGGCCCTCAGCCATGAAGAGGGGTGTGGGGAGGGAAGACATGTCTGGCCCATTGAACGGGGCCATGTGCCTATAGTGTTTTATTTTAAACAACACACAAAAATACAAAAAGCAATTGTCCAAATGCCTACCACTCAGAACTAACAGTTTATGAGTATCTTGATTTATTACAGGTTTTTTTAAAAGGATGAATTGTTCTATTGGCTTTGTAAAACAGTCACATGATACTAAATCTTCTTTCAGCCTATAATCCCAGCACTTTGGGAGGCCGAGGTGGGCAGATCACGAGGTCAGGAGATCGAGACCATCCTGGCTAACACGGTGAAACCCTGTGTCTACCAAAATACAAAAAATTAGCCAGGCGTGGTGGTGGGCGCCTGTAGTTCCAGCTTCTTGGGAGGCTGAGGCAGGAGAATCGCTTGAACCCAGGAGGCAGAGGTTGCAGTGAACCGAGATCGTGCCACCGCACTCCAGCCTGGGTGACAAGAGTGAGACTTCATCTGAATAAATAAATAAATAAAAGAAATAAGAACCCATAGGGATTGGACACTCACCAAAACAAGATGTTACGAAGAAAATTTAAAAACTTTTAACATTTGGCCGGGTGCGGAGGCTCACACCTGTAATCCCAGCCCTTTGGGAGGCCAAGGCGGGTGGATCGCTCCTGCCCAGGAAAGCCGAGAGCCCTCAGCCATGGCTATAATGAATGGGCGTCAGCTCACATGCACACTTGTGTGTTCGTTGGAAAATGCTTTGGCAGGCTCCATCTATCTCTCTTTTTTTTTCTTTTTTTTCTTTTTTTTTGAGACAGAGTCTCGCTCTGTCACCCAGGCTGGAGTGCAATGGTGCGATCTCAGCTCACTGCAAGCTCTGCCTCCCAGGTTCATGCCATTCTCCTGCCTCAGCCTCCCGAGTAGCTGAGACTACAGGCACCCGCTACCTCACCCGGCTAATTTTTTTGTATTTTTAGTAGTCGGGGTTTCACCATGTTAGCCAGGATGGTCTCGAACTCCTGACCTCGTGATCTGCCCGCCTCAGCCTCCCAATGTGCTGGGATTACAGGCGTGAACCACCATGCCTAGCCTCCATCTCTTTTTTAATTAGCATGATCTGGATTTTCTTTTTCCTAGTGTTGCCTTTTCCTGTACCCACCCAACACAATACATCCCCAGGACTGTTAGAGGGAATCTACAGATCACGCAGAGCACTGCACACTCCACAGCATCACAGTAACTACAGATTGGAAAAAAACTTGACAACCAGTCTACAAAACTGGAACCACTTTTGTATATTATTTAATTAATTGTGCTCTTAATATTTCCCACCTTTTTGTACCCCTATTTATTAGAGTCCTTTCCACAAAAAAGCAGTTTTGGACCAGAGTTGATTATAAATGTTTTTAGAGAATAATTCAGAACAATGACTACAGATGCAAAACCTTAGAACAGCCACGGTTAAAATTTGATGAAAGCTTCTAACCAACAAGAAAATAGTTATTTCTATTACACATAACATTGTAAGAAAACAACCAAAATCATGACAGACAGTGTCACATCAGGACTGCCAGGCTTCTATAAATTTTACATAATCTTTAGAACATTCACATGGATAACAGGCCCATACAAATATAATTTACAATTGGACATTATCAAAATTATGATTGATATTATATTAATATAAATGTATGTAATTTTTAGAACATTTATATCAATAACATGTTCACAATTATAACTGAAAGAAGGTTTAGTATCATTTATCATTTGATGATGCTACCCATACAGTTTTACCAAATCGAATTGTTTAATCTGAAAAGACTTTATGTAGGATTTTGATTCTGTGGAAACCTGCGAAAGATGTCAAAAGGTTCAAAACAATAAAAACAGAATTACGGATCATTTAAAAATAATAGTCACTCATTTAACCAGAGTGATTATCAAAAGACCTCACAGGCAATTCAGAAAGTTACATTGCTATAAAACCATAACTCTTTTAAAGCCCAGTTGTCTTAAGTAATCAAAATTTAATAAAGATAATGCAGAAATTATCTTGATAAAATATTTGTTTTTTAAGCCAGTTACCAAAAGGTACAGAAAAACCTGCAGTGTGATTGCCTCTCCTTGAGGGAAGCCCATGCAGGTAACCTGGAAGTCAGATCTGATGAGAAGGGCACTGGAACCTCGCCAGATACAGGAAAAGCATCTCCAGGGCTGTTGGTGTGCACTTGATTACAGAGGACAGTAAACAAGGAAACTAGTGGGGAACTATTTGGGGAACACACAGCTCTTGGTAACAGCATGAGAAGTTTTCTGATTATGTTGAACAATTCAGATGTAGCGAGAAAAGCCAAGTGTATAAATTGAAGCTGCACTTAAGGAAAACGTTGCTTAAACAGCAGAGGTAGAGCTGGAGGAAAAAGTTGCAGGACTTGACAAAAAATTTGAAGGAGAAAGTTGTTATCCCAGGCCTTCTTAAGGGGAGAAAGAGCTGAGACAGCCACACACGACCTGCAAACCACACGTTGCAAGGGACAGCAGAAGCTGAGTTTCTGAGATGTAGATCTGAGCAGTTTTAAAAGAAATGATTTCAGAGTTAAAAAAACCTCTTGCAATTTCATTAAGAGCAAACCAGTACTTTAAGGAAACTTTGTGGTGACATAGGGGACCAATCTTTAGTTTTGTATTAATGTATATTTAATATCATAGCAATCTTTTTTTTTTTTTTTTTTTTTTTTTTTTTGAGATAGAGTCTCGCTCTGTCACCCAGGCTGGAGTGCAGTGGCGCCATCTCCACTCACTGCAAGCTCCACCTCCCAGGTTCATGCCATTCTGCTGCCTCACCCTCCCGAGTAGCTGAGACTACAGGCGCCTGCCACCACGTCTGGCTTATTTGTGTGTGTGTGTGTTTTTAGTAGAGATGAGGTTTCACCATGTTAGCCAGGATGATCTTGATCTCCTGACCTCGTGATCTGCCTGCCTCGGCCTCCCAAACTGCTGGGATTACAGGCGTGAGCCACCGTGCCTGGCCCAAAGTTCAATCTTTAGAAAGACATATAAATAATTCCCTTTTAATCACAGCCAACTTACACACATAATTCTTTTCATAAATTATCTTTTCATAAACCTTATCATTACTTTTACAGATCATTCTGACATGCTTGGACTTTCTGCTGTGTCCTACACATCTTTTTAAAATAGCCAGTCATTTTACTTCAGGATAAAAAGAGAGAGAACTTGGACAAGTCCACATGTTAACTCTATCCTGGCAGATTGCCATTTGAGCTCCGAATTTTCCTTGATATAATTTGCTCATTGGTTTAAAATAAGCAAAAGAATGGGCCAGTGACAGCCTTAGAAAGCCTGGTATGCCTTAATGTTTGAGAACACCATTTTTGGCCATTTCTTCATTAAATCTCCTTTCATGAACCCCTCCCATCTAGAAGGGCTCTGTGTGTCACACGCCTGCCGGGCACTGACTGGAGGTTGGTCATCCAGTGCCTGTTGTTTGACTTTGCCATGATTTATTTCCCACTGGGAGTCAGATTAAAAGGGGAAGCACCTGCTCAACCTGGCCAATCAGACAGCCTCACACATTCTACCCAATCAGACAACCTCACACATTCTACCCAATCAGACAACCTCACACATTCTACCCAATCAGACAACCTCACACATTCTACCCAATCAGCCTCACACATCCATTTCTTCTTAGAATCTTTTCCTTTTCTTCTTTTTTGAGATGGAGTCTCACTCTGTCACCCAGGCTGGAGTGTAGTGGTGTGTTCCCAGCTCACTGCAACCTCCACCCCCTGGGCTAAAGTGATTCTCCTGCCTCAGCCTTCCAAGTAGCTGGGGCCACAAGCGCCCCCATGCCCAGTTAATTTCTTATTTTAGTAGAGATGGGGATCTCCCTGTGTTGGCCAGGCTGGTCTTTAACTTCTGAGCTCGAGTGATCCACCTGCCTCAACCTCCCAAGTGCTGGGACTATAAGCATGAGTCACAGCACCTGGCCCCTAGTATCTTTTAACTAGGAGAATTTTTCTCCTTAACAAATGAGAAGCCTCCATCAAGGAGTGGGAGTGGTGGCTGAAGAAACTCAGGGCTGTCAGCCAAGCAGGAGGTCTGAGCCCTAGCACAGCCCCAGGAGGACCCAGGAGAGACCCAGGGGGACCCGGAAGAGACCCAGGAGAGACCCTAAGAGGATCTCATAGAGACCCCAGGAGAAACCCCAGAGGACCCAGGAGAGACCCCACCATGTGCAGCTGTGCAGGGGCCAGAGAGCCCAAGGGCCTGTGCTGGGGCCAAGGTGCCAGATCCCTGCAGTGTCCCAGGCAGCCCTGGGCAGCCTGCCAGGAGTCCCTTCATGGGCACCATGATTGCCAATTAAGGAAGAAAAATCAAGCTTTTCAAGAGTTTGTTTTACATGGAAGTCTTAGTGAGGACTGTGCACTGAGGCCGTCACCTGCAAGCTGTCTGTCCACTGCCCCACGCCATGTTTCTGTTCACGGTTCCCGGACAGGCGGCGGGGGCTGGGCGCTTGCAGAATCACATCAAGGTTTGAGTGCGAGAGCATGTTTGGCTGTAGATTACAGAGGGGTAATCACGAACCGCAGCAGACGTCGTGTGCAGGAAAAGGCACAGACCCAGGTCACTGATCTTTTAAGAATGTAGTGGCTCCAGGCGGAGATGGAGGCAGGGCCCATGTACTCTGTGCTGTTTTGTCTTCAGGCATCCTTCTGGAGACCCGCATGTCCTCTGAGCCAGGGTTCAAGCAGAAACCGGCAAACTGGGCTTCTCGTCCGCCACTCACCACAGCCCCTGAGGGCTTGATGGAATGGGGTGCATGCAGAGATGCAGGGGAGACCCCCAGTGCGCTTGATGAAAGGGGGTGCATGCAGAGATGCAGGGGAGACCACCCTGCGGTTGATGAAAGGGGGTGCATGTGGAGCGCAGGGGAGACCCCCCAGTGCGCTTGATGAAAGGGGGTGCATGTGGAGTGCAGGGGAGACCCCCAGTGCGCTTGATGAAAGGGGGTGAATGTGGAGTGCAGGGGAGACCCCCAGTGCGCTTGATGAAAGGGGGTGCATGTGGAGTGCAGGGGAGACCCCCAGTGCGCTTGATGAAAGGGGGTGCATGCGGAGTGCAGGGGAGACCCATCTGCGCTTGATGAAAGGGGGTGCATGCAGAATGCAGGGGAGACCCCCAGTGTGCTTGATGAAAGGGGGTGCATGCGGAGTGCAGGGGAGACCCGCCTGCGGTTGATGAAAGGGGGTGCATGCGGAGTGCAGGGGAGACCCATCTGCGCTTGATGAAAGGGGGTGCATGCGGAGTGCAGGGGAGACCCCCAGTGTGCTTGATGAAAGGGGGTGCATGCGGAGTGCAGGGGAGACCCGCCTGCGGTTGATGAAAGGGGGTGCATGCGGAGTGCAGGGGAGACCCATCTGCGCTTGATGAAAGGGGGTGCATGCGGAGTGCAGGGGAGACCCCCAGTGTGCTTGATGAAAGGGGGTGCATGCGGAGTGCAGGGGAGACCCCCAGTGCGCTTCGGGGTGCCTGTGGCCACAGTGCCGGCCCAGGACCGTTTCTCACCCACCTGCCCTCCTCTTGGCCTGCAGGATGCAGACCAGCTGGGTGTGCTGCATCCCGTACTCCAGCAGGAAGAGGGAGAAGGAGAGCGCCTAGCGCCCCAACAGGGTGCTCAGAGCTTGACGAAGAAGAGGAAGGAGGCGGGGTGCGGAGGGGCTGGGGCACCGGTCAGAGGGTGGTCGGGCCACCTACGTGCCGCCCAAGAGCTTTCTCTGCCAGGCACTGAGGTTCCTGTTTTCTTCTTGTGGGACTGGCCAGGCCTGGAAGGAGTGAGCTCACAGACCACGCCTTTGGACTAAAGATCCTGCCAGCCCTGACCAACGCTGGGGCGCTGATGACCACACCAGGTGTGAGCCACGCCCGAAACCCACTGCCCACTGGGTGAGTGATGATGTGCCCTTAAGAACACAGAATAAATGACGGGAAGAGACTCTTCCTCTCCACCAGCCGGAGGGGCTCTAGCCCTTCCTGCCCTGGCCTCTTGCTCAGTGGCTTGCTGGGTGGGGACAGAGGCCCCTGGGGCACAGCAGGGGAGGCTCAGCCCTTTGTGGGCCTCGTGGGAGCTGCAGCTCCTGGAAGCACCCCCACCAGGCAGGGGTGAGAGGTGCAGGGCAGGATGGAGCGTCTGCTGTGTGGCCAAAGTCCCTGCAGGAGCCAGGAGCACAGTGGACGCAGCTGAGCCCCGGCTGTGACTATGAGAGCAACAGAGACTGGGGTGGCACTAGGATCTGTCCCTGGAGGGGAGCCACATGCTCCCCACTCAGAGGAGGAGATGGAGTCTTCCCAGGGGGTGTGGGGGCTCCAGGACATGCCTGCAAGACGAGTTGCACCAGAACCCACCCAGAGCTCTGTCGTTCAGACACACGCATGCACATTCATATGTACACGACACACACATGCTCGCACATACCACACGCATGCACAGGAGGCACAGGCAGGTGACCTGCAGCATCTCTGATCCGGGTGCCTCTAAGGCCTCAGAGGCCACAGGCAGAGATGCTGTGTGCACTGTCTATCCCCATGGAGACACATGGGGGCCGTCCCTGTGGTGCAGACGAGAACGGGAAGGCTCACGGAGGGTGAGCTCTGCCCATCGCTCAGCCAGGGAGGGAGGGCCCCCTTTCAGGGAGCCACATGCCACTCAGAGCTTGTCCCCTGGGTACTTCGCTCTGATCAAAGTGGGGCACCATCCAGGTTGAAGAGAGAAAGGGGATCCCCGAAGCCAGCACCCACCCTTGACTGGAAGACACCACAGACGATAAGTGCCCACCAGCCCCAGTGTCACCGTGTCCCAGACAACTGGAAAGGGGCCCTGGACCAGCTGTCCTGGTGGGTGCAGCCCTGCGGTCCACCTGGTAAAGCGAAGCCTCCAGATGGCATCACGGGGCTGAAGAAGCCAGACAGCTGCGGCCTGTCCCCCGTGAGGCGAGGGTCGCTGCCATCCTGGCTGCCAGGCAGTTGTGTGTGACTCAGTTGTGGCCTCTGACTGTGCCAACCAAAAAGGCACCCAGAGAAGCTTCCGGAAAGATGGTTGGTTTGTCCCCTCGGTGGGGCAGGAGGCGGCAGCTCTGCTGGGTGGCTCCCAGCACCCTCCCCACCACAGAGCAGGCATCGGCGTGAGTCCGTCCACCCGTGTATTCGTCCTGTGGCCACGTGTGGCTGGCCTCATTCTGGGTATGTCGGTGGCGGTCGCCTCTAGGACAGGGAGGTCCCACGGCTCTTCAGACACAGGAGCTTAGTGGTGGCTTAGCTGTTAGAATATGAGCCTTCCAGAGTCAGACACGCCTTTGACTTCTGTTGGGCTCTGAACTGATTTTCTCAAACCCGGGGTAATTCTGTTCCTTCACTGGTGAGGTGGGGGTCACGGCGGATGGGGAAAGAGCTGATCCGGGCCAGCACTGGGGTGGGAGGGGCTGACTCCCGGGACCCCGGAGTGGTGATTGTTGCCATGGGAGGAAAGTTCCATGTGCTGCTCCCCGGAGCCTTGATTCTGGGCACTCCAGGGCAGCCAGGCCTGGCTCACATCTTCCTGCCCACAGGGAGATTCCCGTGGAGCAGGCACACGCCCTGTGGGATGTGAGTGGTCACCTGGCTTGGGCCCCAACTCCTATCAGAGAAGCGGGCAGGTCCCGAGCGAGCTGTTCAGGGCACTCAGCAGCCACACACCCAAGGAATGGGGCTGCCTTGTGCCAGGCCGGGAGTCTGGGGAAGGGCTCAGTGGGCGCTGAGCTCAGAGTGTCCTGGCAGCAGCAGTCAGCGTCCAGGATGGTCAGTGGTGAGGCCAAGCCCCGTCTTAGTGGAGGGGACAAGGTTGGGCTTTGGAGACTGGGGAGCAGGAGACATCCCTGAGGAAACACATCTACAGGCACAGAGCCGGAGAGCAGCTCCTGCCATGTGGTCGATGCTGCTGAGGCCGAGGGCTGCCTCTGCCCAGCCGTCCCGCCCAGCATGGGCGTGTTCCACTGCTGCCCAGCCGGTTGGGCTGAGAGGCTCGGGCAGCAGCGCTGGCGTCGGTGGAGTGGACCAGGCAGGGGCCCAGGGCAGGAACCCTCTGCAGATGTGCAGCCCTGAGCCCAGCAAGTCAGCTGCAGTGACATCCAGGGAGGGGTGGAAGCCCAGACTCCCCCTAGAAGGACACTGCCCTTGGCCTTCAGTCCCATGGGGCACAGATGCTGCCTGGGCTTTCTAGGGCTGGCCAGTGGTCCTGGGGTGGTGACCCCTGTTGCCCCAGGCCCAGCCTGCCTTAGTTTTATCCTCGGTCCCCACTGGCCCCTGACCTGTGCAGACTCCAGTAAGTGAGCAAGGCCGTCAGAGCTCTCCCAGGCTGTGGGGAGACAGTCCAGTCCTACATGGCTCCTGTGCCTCCGCAGTGGCCCCCTTGGAGCCCAGCTCTGAGCAGGCAGAGCGGCAGACACACGGCAGCACAGACCCTGGGCCGGCGCAGTTCCTCCAGCCACGCCAGGTGCACCTTGACTGTGTCCCTGTCGGGCCCCAAACACCTGTGGCTGTGCCACCGGCCACCTCTTTCCCACAGTGTCACCCCCCCACCCCTGCCAAGTGTTATGTGTGTGTTCACTGCAGGTGATGTAGGAAAGGGTGAGTCTCAGTTCAACGTTCTGGTTCCTTGGGGGCTGTCGGAACGATCCTGTGTTCTTTCCAGGGTTTTGTCTGACTGGGTTTAGATGCCCACATGTGGGAACATGTATTCAATCCCTGTGCATACAGATGGTGCCATATACAGAGAGACATAGCTTGTCTTACAAGAGTGGGGTCGCGTTGCACCGTGGCTTTTTACCTTCTTAGCTTCATTGTATCCCGAGCAGCCTCCAGGCCACCCAGGGATCCCTGCTGACCCCTGCCAGGCCCTGTCCGGAGTGCTGAACACAGAGCAGCAGGTGCTGCCAGTCCCCAGCCTCTTGGAGCCCCGGTCCCTGTGGGCGTCTTAGACGGTCGAGTTCAGCACATCTCTACGTAGAGTTTCGCAAAAGGCAACCACTGAAATGGGAGGGCCGCAGCGCCATGGCCTGGTGACGCCTGTGAGTGACTACAGCGGGGCCTGGAGGAGGAGCAGGGGGGTGAGTGCAGCCTTGGGACAGACGCTGGGGCCGACGCTGGGGCCTGGAGGAGGCGTGGGGCGGGGCTACTGCAGACTTGGGGCAGGCGCTGGGGCCTGGAGGAGGCGCGGGGAGCGGGGCCTGGAGGAGGCGTAGGGAGCGGGGCGTGGGGCGGCGTGGTGCGAGTGCAGCCTTGGGGCAGGCGCTGGGGCCTGGAGGAGGCGCGGGGAGCGGGGCGTGGGGCGGCGTGGTGCGAGTGCAGCCTTGGGGCAGGCGCTGGGGCCTGGAGGAGGCGCGGGGAGCGGGGCGTGGGGCGGCGTGGTGCGAGTGCAGCCCTGGGGCAGGCGCTGGGGCCTGGAGGAGGCGCGGGGAGGGGTTAGCGAGTGCAGCCCTGGGGCAGGCGCTGAGGCCTGGAGGAGGCACGGGGAGCGGGGCCTGGAGGAGGCGTAGGGAGCGGGGCGTAGGGCCAGGTGGTGCGAGTGCAGCCTTGGGGCAGGCGCTGGGGCCTGGAGGAGGCGCGGGGAGGGTTGGCGAGCGCAGTCCTGGGGCAGGCGCTGAGGCCTGGGCCTGGCTGAGCAGCTCTACGCCTTTCAGTCTTGAGGTCTGGAAACCCGGCCAGGATCTGCCCGAGTGGGCAGTGCTGTTGGCGGGGGGTGGGGAGTGGTGCTGGCACCGTGTGGCCGGGCAGAGCCGAGGCCAGAGCAGGTCCGTCCACACACAGTCCACGAAGGGACGTCGGGCGCCCTCCACAAGCGCAGGCCCCGCCCGGCTCCGGCCCAGCCCGCAGGGACGGCCGTGCCCTTCTTTCCTCCCTGGCCGACAGCACCACCTCGTGGGCTGCGGTGCGCAGGCCGACGGTTTCCATCCTGGAAGCCACAGCCACCGAGATCCAAGCGAGGAAGACAGATTTCCACGCCTCCTCCCCAGCTGAGCGTTCGCTGGAGGGGACGGGGCTGTCCCTACGCCCCTCAGGATGATCCCCGCATAGATGCTGGGCGTCCCGACACCAGGACCCCACGCCTGTGAGGACCCCGCAGGGTGCAGACACCCCCGCCCCACATGCCTCAGCCTAGAGAGCCCCCTGGGAAACCTTGTGCTGTAAATGGTGTGGAAACTTCCCCCGCCCCGTGCCCTTCCCACGTGACCCCACAAAACCCTCAGCCGTGGACATCGGAGTTCCTCTGAACGCTCTGCCTCCCCAGACCTCCCCGACACCACGGACGTCCCGGGGCCCCGCGGAAGGGCGGCCCTGCTGGGACAGGGTCTTCTCGCTGGTTCTGGTTCTGAAGGCCATGGTGGGTGCAGGGGTAACCCTGTGCCCTGGAGGGGGAGGAAATCTCTCCCGTGCGCTGGCTCCTGCTGAACCCCAGGCCCAGCTGTGGGAGAAAAGCTGCCCAGGGCCCTGCAGGAGAGGCAGGACCAGGCCTGGTGCACACGGGGGCAGAGGCACCTGGGCTGGCTGGGCTGGGCTGGGAGGTCGGTCAACGAGAAGCCGCGATCCAGGATCACTTGTGGGAACCCTAGCTGGGAACTCCTGAGATTCTCTGGGTCTCTCCCTCCATCGCCAGCGGTTAACTTTGGGACAGCGGTTAACTTTGGCCCCTTCCTGTCACACTGGGTGGGGTCCAGGGCCAGCCACAAGGTTTGGGGCTCCGTGGTGCAATGCTGTGTCCAGGTCCGAAAAGGGCAACGTGGAAGCAACTCCTTGGGGACAGAGGCCAGGCCACCGTGGGGAGAGGCAGGACACAGCCCTCCTGGCCCTGAACACCTTGAGTGGCAGGTAGGGGGTGAGGACCCCACTCTGCAGATGGGAGCACCGAGGTCCCTGAGGCAGGGGTGAGGACCCCACTCTACAGATGGGAGCACTGAGGAGCCGAGGCATGAGTGATGACCCCACTCTACAGATGGGAGCACCGAGGTACCTCTGTGGGCAGCTTGGGGCCAGGCACAGACTGGCAGAGACTGGGAGCACAGCTTGTCAGGGCATCTGCGGGTGTGAGGGTCTGACACTGTCTTCAGGGCTTAGCCTTCATTCTCCCTGCAGGAGGGGACAGAATGCCCTTTGTCTTTGTAGGATATCACTGTAAGATAATATCACTGTAAGATAATAAATTTGAGCTGTTGGAAGCCACTGTTTGTGGTAATTTGTTAAAGCAGCAAATAGGAACCTCATAGACTCACGACTGAGAAAAGAACTTTTATCTGAGGAGGCAAGTCCTTTTAATTATTGGGCCCAGAGAGGCGTTCGGTTGAGGCGGCAATCATGTTCTACTCCCTCTTTGAGCTGCGTGTTCGTCTTGTGAAAGGAAAATAATTCTCGGGACCCCAAATCGCTGAGCCTAAGAGAGAAATCCAGCTGGGGACTGCACCAGGCAGATCTACCTCCCATTCTCTTCCTGAATAAGGGAATTACACAGATTTTAAAAAGCGACACGCCTCCCTCAAAGAAATTCCTTGTGGACAAAGGACAGACAGACCTCAAAGTCATCCCACTGTTCCTGTAGGACAAACGCACACAGCTAATCGCTTCCTCTGCCCTCTTGTTTCACTGAGCCAGACTGAGGCAGGAGTGACCATTCCTGTGAACTGTGCATTCAGTAAAAGGCTAATCAGAAGCTCAGAAGAATGCAACCATTTGTCTTTTGTCTCCTATGACCCGAAGCCTCCTCCCGGCTTTGAGCTGTCCTGCCTTTTTGGACCAAACCAGTGTTCATCTGATGTATGTTGATGTCTCCCTAAAATGTGTAAAACCAAGCTTTGTGCCAACCACCTCAGGGACATGCTGTCAGGACCTCCTGAGGCTGTGTCATCCGTGCGTTCTTAACCTCGGCAAAATGAACTTCCTAAATTGACGGATTCATCTCAGATGCCTTTTGGTTTACAACGCTCCTAGGACGTTCATCTCAGCCGCAGCTGTCTATGAGAAGAGGTCATGGCTGCATCTGGATGCGGAAGGACCCCAGTGCTATTAATTGTTACCACAGCCAAGGGAAAGGACTCTAACCTGTACTGGTTTACGGCTGCCTTCTCGGCAAGCTTGCGATTGTAGGAGCCATACGTGGCCACGATGTGGACTGCACTCTGGCTGGTGGCCATGGCATGACCGCGGTCACTGCACAATCACTTGGATCCCTGGGGGGAGAGTCCCGTAATCTCGAACTGGAGATCCCACGGGCATGAAACCACCTTTGCAAAAATTATAATAGTGAGAAAATTATGGCAGTGAAAGAGACCCGATTTAACCAACTCCCATCTTGCCTTTAGCCTTCAAACTGCCCTTACCTATTCCTGGGCTTGGGCCAAGCTAACTTTGGGAGACATTTAGTTTATAGTTAAATGATAATAACCTTTCCCCAAAACTCAACATCCTTTGTAAAGCTATGGAGAGGCCACCAGGCTACGAGGATGAGAGGAGCCTGGATTCTGCTAAAATGGAGACATGAAGGATGACCTCCCATTATCCTGGAGCTCACAAATATGCAACTTCCCCAACTACTCCCTCAGATGACGTCGCTGTGGTAGAACCTAAGACTGGCCTTTGAGATGTCTTTTCAGGTTTTTTGCAAGTCTGATGACTGATGGCCCCATCTGGACTGGTCAGCCTCCCCTGGTGCCACCCAGGAGCGACTCGGGGCACAGGGACCATTTCCCGCACCCCTGTGACTGCACCCCCAACCAGCCAGCAGCGAGCGCCCTCGCTTGCCCCCCCCACTCTCTTCCCCCAGACCAGCCTTGAAAGACCCCGGCCTCTGCATTTTCAGGGAGGCCGATTTGCGTAATAATAAAACTCCGGTCTCCTGTTTAGCCGGCTCTGCATGTGTGAAAGTGTTTCTCTGTCGCGGTTCCCCTGCCTGGATGAATCGGCTCTATCCCGGCCTTGAGTAAGAAGAACCCGCTGGCAGTTACCTGCTCACCCAGAGACTCCAAGCAGCCGCACTCACCTGGGCTGATCACTCAAGTGACTCCTGAGTTTCTCTGGCTCTTCAGTGAGGTCCGTCTCTTCCACCTCCGTCGTTGAGCCTCTGAACCTGATGAAAATCCGTTACATGTAGATGTCTTTTCTGTCCAATGCTAGAGAACTTTGAACTTAATGGAATCCTGCAGTCTTTTTATCAACTCAGTGCGAAACAACTCTAGATGTTAAAATGCTACCCAGTGTGACTGTGCCCATTTCACGTGGCACAAGGCTTGTCTATTATCACAGTTCATAAAGCTGCTATTTTTTAGCTGACACTTGGCCCAAGCATGGCCCCCGGAGGCACAGGGCTGTTTATTTCTCTTTTAAAGCACCCTAATCTGGGAGGTATTTTTTTGCCAGTGGCTGGTGGGCTGGGAGCAGAGGAAAGTAAGGTGTAAAAATGAAAAGGCATTCCCGGCAGAAAAACTCACATCCTAAGGACATGTGTACAGTTTACCCCAAAACAATGGTTGCTGTGGGTAACCCGAGTGGTGGTGCCAGTGGCTGCCAGTTTGGCCCTTCCAGGGAGAAGTCAGGAGACCCCTTCTCCCAATCCCTTTCCTCATTAAACAGGAGGAATTTTGGCTTTCTGGGAGATATTTAAGAGGACAATTTGAAATCCCACAAAAGCCAGGGTTGGTAGAATCAGGACTTGGCTCAGCCCAGCCAAGCTCAGCCCCGCAGCAGCCACCCCGGGCTCTGTTTGTTCTGGCTTCCACCAGGGCCAGCGCTTCACAGCAGGAAGCAAAGAGGCCAAGCTTTTCTCGGTTAATAGCACGAGGGGGCCAGGCTTGCTAGAGAAGCAGCGGTCAGGGCCGGGGGCCCCTGCGCCCCTGCAGTCGTCCCTCCCAGTGGCCTTCGAGAGCTGTTTTCCACCTTTCCCTACAGAGCTGAAGGGTGCTGGGGGCCGAGTCATTGCCGCAGCCGCGGGGACCAAGCCCCATCCCAGGGAGGCTGAGGCCTCAGGAAGGTGGCCAGCCCAGGGCCTCTCGCCACTGGCCAGGAAACTGTTTCCCCCCGGGGCTGTGATGGGAGGAAGGGCCTGAAGTGGCTTGTAATGTCCAAAGCACAGTGGAGGAGTTGCCCAGAAGAGGGAGGAATGCCTTGGCTCCTTTGAGCCAGTGGGAACAGAAGGGAAGAAGGCCAGGATTTCCTCAAAAATATTTCCCCATAGCTGGTCAGCTCCCCACGGGGCCAACACTGCGTCCTCACTCCAGGCACAAGGACGGCCCCTTCCCGGAGCCCATTTAGAACTTGATTCTCTTCAGACAACATTCCCTCCTGGCTGGATTCTGGAGACCATAACTGGGGCACCTACCAAGTGGGGCCCGATAGGGGTGCTGGCTGAGTTCCTGTGTGACCCCATCAGGGTGGCTCAGCACATCTGCCCAGCGACACACTCAGGGCTGGTTTTCCAGTGTGTATGTGTGTGGGGCCCAGCAGTGGGGCCCAGATGGCGTGGTGAGGATTACCACTGAACGGCATGTCCCAAGCACCCGCCCAGAGTCCACTGTTTGGAGGGCAGTTGATTCACTGTAGCCAATTAGCCGACAGCGCACACCATCTTTCTTTTCCCATTGAGTTGTCTTGGAACCTTGGTTGAAAAGTAATTTACCAGGTATGTGTGGGTCTATTTCCTTTATTTGAAAGTGATTTTTTTTTTTTTTTTTTGAGACGGAGTCTCGCTCTGTCGCCCAGGCTGGAGTGCAGTGGCCGGATCTCAGCTCACTGCAAGCTCCGCCTCCCGGGTTTACACCATTCTCCTGCCTCAGCCTCCCGAGTAGCTGGGACTATAGGCGCCCGCCACCGCGCCCGGCTAGTTTTTTGTATTTTTTAGTAGAGACGGGGTTTCACCGGGTTAGCCAGGATGGTCTCGATCTCCTGACCTTGTGATCCGCCCATCTCGGCCTCCCAAAGTGCTGGGATTACAGGCTTGAGCCACCGCACCTGGCAAAAGTGATTTTTAAAAGGAAAATTATAAGACCCCTTCTTCTAATTTTGGCCCCCCACACTTGCCCCTGCATCCGACTCATCTCCATCTATCCTGTGTGTCTGGTAGTTTCATAAAAAGTCAAACACATACCTGCCATTATGACCCAATGATTGTACACCTGGGCATTTATCCCAGAGAAATTAAAATGTATAGTCACACAAATGATCATAGCAGCTTTATTTGGAACAGCGAAAACCTGGGAACAGCCCCAGCATCTGTCAACAGGTGAGTGTCAAATGCATGGTGGTGCCTCCACACCACACAACATGCTCAGCAGCGAAGAGAAACAGACGCTGGGAGAAAACTCCATCTCCAAGGCCGCATTCCGCGCTCTGTTCCCATAACCCTCTTGAAAGGACGAGTGATGGAGATGGCGGACACGCTGGTGGGTGCTGTGGGTTAGAGAAGGGCCGCGCGGGGCACACCTCACACCTGTGGGGACGGATGGTCATGCATCTTGAATGTGGTTGTGGTTACAGAAATCCACATGTGCGGCCACACATCACAGAATCTCCACACGGAGTCATACCCAGAATAAAATGAACACATGGAAACCTAGGATGTCCAAATGAGCTCCGTCGTCCAGTGACTTGTGTGGTGCCCATATCAGTTGCCTGGTTTTAAGAATTCATTGTAGCTCTGCAAGGCGCTGCATTGTAGGAAGCTGAGGAATGGAATGTGGGATCTCTCTGTACTATTCTGCAACTTTTTGTGAAGCTATAATTAGCTCAAAATGCAAAGCTGAAAATACTAAGGACTTAGAAATAAACTTGACAAGATTTACAAGTCCTGTATACTGAGAACTGAGAAACATCAATGAGAGGAATGAAAAAAAGGCCTAAATTGGCCGGGCGCGGTGGCTCAAGCCTGTAATCCCAGCACTTTGGGAGGCCGAGATGGGCGGATCACAAGGTCAGGAGATCGAGATCATCCTGGCTAACCTGGTGAAACTCCGTCTCTACTAAAAAAATACAAAACACTAGCCGGGCGAGGTGGCGGGCGCCTGTAGTCCCAGCTACTTGGGAGGCTGAGGCAGGAGAATGGCGTGAACCCGGGAGGCGGAGCTTGCAGTGAGCTGAGATCCGGCCACTGCACTCCAGCCTGGGTGACAGAGCGAGACTCCGTCTCAAAATAAAATTAAATAAATAAATAAATAAATGGAGCCATAGCATGTTCATGGAAGACGCCAACTCTCCCCAAATTGATCTCTAGAATCAACACAATCCCAATCAAAATCCCAGCAGGATTTTTGTAGAAATTGGCAAGATAATTCTAAGGTTTACACAGAAATGTGCGGGACTTGGAGTAACCAAAGCAAGCATAAAAGTCGAATAATTTACATTACCTGATTTTAATCAAGACAGTCAGTATAATCATTATAGCAGATAAATAGGTCAATGGGACAGAAAAACACCCAGACTTACTCATCTACGGCCACTACTCATTTGTGGCCAATTGACTTTTGATAAATGTGCTGAGGCAATTCAACAGGGAGAGAATAATCTTTTCCACAAAGAATGCTGGGTCATTTGGACTCCCATGAGCAACAAAATAAAACAACTACAAATCCTCAAAACCCGTACCTCACACCACATACAAAAATTAACTTCAGGCCGGATGCAGTGGCTCACACCTGTAATCCCAGCACTTTGGGAGGCTGAGGCAGGTGGATCATTTGAGGTCAGGAGTTCAAGACCAGCCTGGGCAGCATGGTGAAACTCTGTTTCTACTAAAAATACAAAAATGAGCTGGGCATGGTGGCACGTGCCTGTAATCCCAGCTACTCAGGAGGCTGAGGCATGAAAATCGATTGAACCTGGGAGGTGGAGGTTGCAGAGAGCCAAGACCACGCCACTGCACTCCAGTGTGGGTGACAGAGTGAGACTTCATCTAAAAAAAAAAATTGTAATAGGTCATCAATCTAAATGTGTGAACTAAAACAGTAAAACTTGTAGGAAGAAGATAAGATAAAATCATGGTGAACTTTAGTTTGGGAAAGATTTTTTAAATAGAACACAAAAAGTTCAAACTACATGAAAAAACCAATAAGCTACATTTTGTTAATTTAAAACTTTTACCCTTTAAGAGACACTATAAAGAGGCAAGCTGCCAAGCAGGAGAAATTATTTGTAAACCATGTACAGAAAGAACTTTTTTCTAAAACATGTCAAGAAGCCTTTCAACACGATAATGATACAGACAATTCAATTAAAAAGTAGGCAAAATATTTGAATGGATATTTCACCAAAGAAGCTCTGTTAACGGCACAGAAGCATGCAAGATGCTGCTGACAACCATTTAGTCCTTAGGGAAGTGCAAATGAAGACCAGTATGAGAGGTGCCTACAAACCCACCAGCATGGCTAACATGTTCAAAAGTGGCCCTGCCAAGGACTGGCGAGGACGCGGGGTAACTGGAGCACGCAGCCTGTTGGCAGGATCATAACACAGGAACCCCAGGGAACGGTTCGGCCGTTTCTTAAAAAGCTACACAGAGTCACCATATGACCCAGACATGTCTGTTCTGGGAATGTCCACAGAAAGACTGTGTCGTAAACATTCACAACAAACTTGTCTGTAATCACCAAAATCCAGAACAACCTGAACGTCCTCCATGGGTCAGTGGATGAACCAATTATGATACTCCCAGACAACCAGTGCTCCCCAGCATTGAAAGGATGAATCGTTGGATGAATCTCAAAATAATTACACTGTGAGAAAATGTCAGGCAATGAGAGTATCCACGCTGTGTTACCCAGCACAGAAATGAATTAATCTACAGTGACAGAAAGGTCAGTGTTGTCGGAGGAGCAGGAGGGTGGAGGGATGGGTGGTGGCAGCCTGGGGGAGGGGATGTCCATGGTCTGGACTGTGGTAATGGTTCTGTGGGTGCAGCAGAATGTCAAAACTTATCCAACTGTACGTCTTAAATATGGGCGTTTTATTGCATGTCAGAAAAATCTGCACAAAGCTGAAATGGACAGAATACCACAACCAATGACATCTGACCGTAAAGAGATGGATTTAGGTAGAAGGAAGAATTCTTTAACACAGAATATGGGTCTCTGAGGGAAATGTTATCTCGTAATTTTCTCACTTTTGGTGTGTTTAAGCTGCAGGACAAGGAGTGAACCCTAACATTTGGTGAGAGTCTGTGAAACACGCTAGGAACCCGCGTGCTGCTTGTGAGTTACTTCTGAGAAACAGCAGAATGTCACAGCCTGTCACCCGCAGGTGCCATCTGCAGGTGCGCTCATCCCCACCAGCCCGAGGGCCTCCCCACCAAGGGAGGGGTGTGCTCCCTTCCGCTCGGCATCTGCTTGTGCATTGCCCCTCCCTGAACTCAAGACCTGAGGCTCTCTCACCTGGACTATTTGGAAAGTCTACACATCGAAGAAGGGGTGCTCTCACTGAGTTGTGTCCGCACAAGGGAAACTGTCCGGGAGCCACAGAAGCAACTGCAAAGTGAGCCTCTCAGACATGGTTAAAGGGAAGCCAGGCAAAAAAACTGCATGCTGTTGGGTTTCATTTACTCAAAACCCCACAACAGACAGAATGAGCCCTCTGTGGTAAACCAGCATTGGGGTTGCCTCTGGGGGACCGGGAGGGAACCGTGGGGTGCCGGTCACATCCGGTGTCTCAGTCTGGGTGGTGGAGATGGTTCGCCAAGCCTGTCGGTTGCACACACGTGGCATGTCAGCAGAAACACGGGGAAAATACACACGTGAACACGTGAACCCCAGGTCCCTCCCTAATCTACCCCTGCTTTACCCAGTGACCTTCAGCCACCCCAGCCGGCTCCGTCTCACCACCCACGGGCTTTCTGTAGAGGCCCCAGCCTGGCCCTGGAGGCCGTGACCCACCCCCCCCTCCTGCCTGAGGTCAGCCCACGAGACCTTCCTGTCCTCGGCCTGGAGAGGGAGCGGCCGCCAGGGCCACCGGGCCTCAGCTCCCTGGGAGGGTCCCTGGAGGGCCAGGGCTGCTAAAGTCCACCAGCATCACCACCCTTTGATGTGGGTGACGATGATACTCCCACTTTACAGATGGGGAAACCAAGGCTCCAGCTTCCGTGGCCGGGAGATGAATGGGAGCATGGTCTGGATGGTGGATCCTGGGCTGGAAGCATCGTGGGAGCCACGAGGAATGCAGGTTCTTGGGTCTGTCTGGCTCTGCTGGATTGGATGCTGGTGGGGGCTCAGGGTCAACACGGCCCCCCAGGACTCTGACCTCGGAAGTGGAGCAGCCCTGATTTGGAGGTGAGGACACACCGGGAGGCACCTTGCTCTGTGGCCACTGCGCTAAGGCTGGAGAGAAGATCACTGGAGACAGCTCAGCCCCGGTGCTCCTGTGCCCCCGCCCCGTGCTCCTCCACTCCCACCCCAGTGCTCCTTCACCTCTGCCTCGCCCAGTGGACTGTGCCTCTGCGTTTCTTGTTTACAAATCCTGCTGAAGTCGGGGCAGCTGTGTGTTTGATGATGGGCTGTAGGAGAGAAGCATCTGGACTGCGCCGTGCAGATGGCACTTCTCTCCAGGCACCACCACATTCGTGGGAGGCTCGTGGGGGCCTCCGAGCCTCGTGCAGACCCAAGGCTGCCTCACCACCATGGCCACAGCCCAGTGCTGGCTGCCGGGCATCAAATCTGCAGAAATGCACGTGGCATAAAAGCACCAGAGACATCTGTCTGGAGCCGAGGGCTCCTCCCTCGCCCGACATTCTGTCCACATAAGTCCACTTTTTGGCTGCTGCTCCCAGGCCTGGCAAGAACGCAGACCCCCACAGCCTCCGCTCTTTGGTGGCCTGAGGACAGTGTCGCAGGCCCGGGATCCTTGGGCAGAACTGAACACAGCTTTTCCGTTGGAGGGCACTGGGCCCACGTGGCAATCACAAGTATGGCAGATGGACTCACGGGACGCTCCGGGACTCCAGGGACCTCAGGAGAAAGGCCGACGGGCAGCGCTGCCTGGGGCTCCAGAGGGGTGCTCGGATGTGAACCAGTTGCCTGCAGCACAGTGAGTCACCCAGGATGGCCCTGCTTGGTCAGTGATAACCGGCAGTCACTCACATGCGACTTCACCCGCGGTCACTCCCGGTGACCAGCACTGCACAGGCTGGGCTTTTGTCGAACGTGGCACCTCCCTATCCAGCCTTGGCCCAAGTGCCTGGGAAACGGACAGGGCACCGTGTGCCTGAACACACTCGGACCAGTCGAGGCCCCTGGGAGAAGCAACAGGCAATGACTCGGTCCCCAAGAAGCCGAGCCCGTCCTTGCCGGGATCTGTCATCTCCTCGTAGCCCCGCCAGGCTCCTGAAGCTGCCGCATGTGCAGCAGGAGGTGGGTGGTTCGGGAGCAGAACGAGGCTCTGGATGGACGGGCTTTACCACCAGCAGCCACCACCACCTGCTCTTCAAGGCCTGGGCCAGCTCTGGGGAGGTGGCAGATGGAAGGAGGGGCAGCACTGCCTCGGGTCTCCTTTGCCGTCTTCCAGACCTCAGCTCAGGGAGGGTAGGTGTGTAGCACTGAGGAACAGGGTCGCTCCCCACGGCTGCCTCTGCTTCTCTGCTGCAGTGTCTGCACACGGCCTGCGGACCTGTGAGGCCAGACCGCAGGGCAGGGGCCCACGGCTGTGCCAGCTTCTCTCCCAGGCTGCGGCGGTTATTGCCTCCTGACTTGGCGGAGTATCTGGCTGCTGGAGCCCGTCGGTTCTGGCCAGTGCAGTCAGGATTTAGCTTCCCAGCCATGACCTAAATCCCAGCCTCCCAAAGGCACAGAGCCTAAGTTCTCCCCCGCCAAGCTCATAGCCTTCTCCTTGGCAGGCAGCGTCCTTTCTCCTGCTGGACGAAACTGAGGGGCACGGTGACCCAGGGACACTACACTCAGTGTCAGCCTCTGAGGCCATGGAGCCACGCAGACCCAGCGCAGGATTAGAAACAGACCTTTCCGGGAGGCAGAGAGCCAGGCCTCCTGGTTTCCAGTGGGACCAGGCAGCACTCAGGAGGGCACATTGATCCTCCTCCACGTCAGCACATGCGACTGTGACCGCTGGTGAGGTGGACATGCTTTTGTTTCCATCTTACAGATGAGGAAACTGAGGCCAAGGGACGGTCAACAGCCTGCCCTGGGCTCACTGGTGGTGCAGCGAGTCCTGAGATCCCCGCACTCGTGGGGCGTGGGAGGGCGGCAGCCGTTGCAGTCGCTGGGAACCTGCACCTCCTCCTGGGCCCTGCTCCCGTCTCTCTCCCAGGACCCTTGGGCCTGGCGTTTCTTCACCTGCATCCATCCAGGAGCCGGACCCGCCCTAGGGCGTCGGTTTCCAGGGAAGCCTCTGGCCTGTGTGTGAGCCTCCCCACCTGCCCGGCCACAGCCTCCGCAGGCGCCCTGCGCAGCCCCGCGCAGCCCCGCCCCTCCTGGGGCAGAGGCTCTGTGAGGACTTTCTTCTCCTTTCTTCTCCGGCTCATCCCTTTAAGGAGGCACAAAAACGAGCCCCCGGCCTCGCAGGTCCGAAACGCACCCCCTCCACGATGGGAGCTTCTTGGCCTTGGCTGTGCAGGGGCCGGGGCTCCTGGGGACCCTGGCCGGATCTGCAGTGGTGCTGAACGGGCTCCGGCCAGGAAGACGCAATGAATAATTGTCACTTAAAAGGATAAACAGAAATTCCATTTCCCTTTCAAATACTTGAACATTTCAAAACACCGGGAGGACGCGATGCGTTCCCTTCCAAGCATGTCCGTGGAGTTTTGTGGGCTACCGCAGTGGGTGGGCAGCATTCCTCTCTCAGGGAGAACCGGCCCCAGCGTTGAGTAACGCAGGCAGACTGCACTCCTCACGTCGCCAGGGGCCACACGCACATGTTTCCAAGAGACTCTCTGGAGAATCCTCCCCGGATCTTGACAGAGTTGGATTTGGAAAGCACCTTGGTCCATCCAAGGTCCACAGAGCGACCCTGGCAATGAAAAATCGTCCTCCGACTGGCAGCCTGTCTGCCAGGAGTGAGGCGACACCGCACTTGGCCTCGGGAGCTGGAAACGCTGGTGAATTCAGATGCAGCCGAGCCTTCTAACGTAGTCACAGTTACTCATTATTCTTGGTCTTATTGGAGCAGGAACCACTGCCATGCGTCGGGCCGGCAAGGCTCACTCCCCACCGTAGGATCCCTGTGTAGACGGGCACTCCGTCAGAGCAGTTGGGTGTGTGGAGCAAGGGACGGGGCCCACCCTACCCTCCAAGCATCCACGCAGCCTTCAGCAGAGCAGGAGGACATAGCCCGGGACTTGTACTCTGCAGTTGAAGTGCCAGACCTAAGAAATGCAAACCTGAGGATGGAAAGGAGGGTGGAGAGAGGGTGCGGGCGCCTGGATTGGCCGTCCGGAGCAGCCTCAGCTGCAGCAAGCGGAACTTTGCCGGCTGCCCCACAGGCCTGGGGGGTGCTCCAGGTGGGGGGCCGGGAGCAGCGTCCCCAGCGAGCAGCCTGTCCCACACATGAAGGTGCCCATCCCCTTAGCACCTTGCTAAGAGCTTCACTGACCAGACCTCCCCGAGTCCAGGGCTGCACTCGAGGGACTGCTGTCCCTGTTGGTGAAGACCCATTGGGACCAATGTTTTTCTCCACAGGGAGGCAGAGCCATATTTTGTCAGCCAGAACTTTGCAAGCCTGAAACAGCCGGTAGTGGCCCCAGATCCAAGACGTGACCTTGCTCCAGAGCTGAAGGGCACAGAGAAGGCACAGCTAGAGATGGCAGGTGCCCCTCAAAGCTCTCGGGAAAGGGTGCAAGACGGGATCTCCCAGCACCCTTGGCCTCTAGGCTGACATGGCCTCAAAAGCCCTGATAGGGCTGCATACAAGGAGACAAAGCTGGAAAAGGATGTGGGAGGCAGGTGCCTAAGAAGACAGGCTGGAAAGAGACGTGGGAGGCCGGCAGCTTTGCGCTAAACAGAATCGTCTCAGTAATGTGACACTGCACATGTCTAGGTAGGTTCACTGGTAGGCATAACCCTCTAACACGTTTTATGGAGGTGAAATTCACTTAGCAGCCATTTTAAAGCATATACTTCGTCGGCCATTGCTGGATTCACGACATTGTGCAGCCTCTGCTTCTCCAGTTTCAGAACATTTTCGTCCCTCCAGAACAACACCTCATCCCCATTAAGTAATCACTCTTCATTCCTTCCCCATCCTCTGGAAACCACACATCTGCTTTCTGACTCTATGGATTTGTCTGTCTTGGATATTTCATATAAAAGGAACCATGCAGTGTGCGAACATTTGTGTCTCACTTCTTTTGGTGGAAGCCGCATTTCCAAGGCTCATCCAAGCGGTGCCGTGTATCCGCATCTCACTTTTGTTCACAGATGCATAATGTCCCACCCCAGGGACCAGCCACCGTTTGTTAATCCCTTCACCGGTGGTGGACGCCCGGTCATCTCCGCCTGCCAAGACCAGCTCGGCTGGGGAGACCCTAACCCAGCGGTGCTAGAGGAATTAAAGACACACACATAGAAATGTAGAGGTGTGGAGTGGGAAATCGGGGCTGACAGCCTTCAGAGCTGAGAGCCTCGAACAGAGATTTACCCACATATTTATTAACAGTAAGCCAGTGATAGGCATTGTTTCTATAGATTATAGATTTACTAAAAGTATTTACTAAAAGTATAAAGGGATGGGCCGAAATAAAGGGATGGGTTGGGCTAGTTATCTGCAGGAGGAGCATGTCCTTAAGGCACAGATCGCTCGTGCTATTGTTTGTGGTTTAAGAACGCCTTTAAGCGGTTTTCCGCCCTGGGTGGGCCAGGTGCTCCCTGCCCTCATTCCGGTAAACCCACAACCTTCCAGCCTGGGCTTCACGGCCGTCATGAACGTGTCACAGTGCTGCAGAGATTTTGTTTATGGCCAGTTTTGGGGCCAGTTTATGGCCAGATTTTGGGGGGCCTGCCCAGCGTCCGCCTTCCAGCTGTTACGAAGGACGTAGCTGCGAGCGTCTGTGTGTGCGTTTCTGGGGGGATGGTTTTGTTTCCGCCGGGTGTGTGCTTAAGAGGCGAATGCCGAGTCCCTGCTAAGTGTGTGCCTAACCTTTTTCAGGAGCCCCCAAAGTGTTTTCCGCAGCAGCCACACCGTTTTACATTCCCACTCCAGATTCTCGCCTTTTTCTACTTTAAAAAACTCCAGGCAGAGGGAACACAACAAGTAAAGACCAGAGGCCCAGCAGGCGGTGCTTGGCTGGAGCTCACCACAGGCTGGACCAGAAGACACGAGAGAGATGGGAGTGGAAGCTGATGCCCAGTGGTGGGTGGCAACGAGGGCTCGGGTGGCTGGGCTGTGTTGCTACGCAGAGGGAGTGGAGATGCTTGGAAATGCTTTGCAGTGGTGAGAATATGGCTTGTTGGGAGAGTGTCTGTGTATCTGGAATTACCTGAGAAGGCCTGGAGGAGTGACACCAGTGACAAGGCCATTGCAGGACACCCAGGAGGCCACGGGAGTAGTCAGGTGGGATTGCCATGAGGGCTGGAGAGAAGAGACAGTCAGAGGACACAGCCTGGGAGCATCTGCAGTCCGGGCAGGGGCGGGAGCAGCCTTCGGGGTGGTGGGTGGGAAGAAGACAAGGGCAGAAAGGGTTATCCAGGACTCAGGAGAGAAGAGGCAGGTCCTGAGTTGTTTACCAAGGATTTACATTAAAATAACACAAGCTAGGCTGGGTGTTGTCACACCTGTAATCCCAGCACTTTGGGAGGCCGAGGCAGGCGGATCATTTGAGGTGAGGAGTTTTGAGACCAGCCTGGCCAACATGGTGAAACCCTGTCTCTACGAAAAATACAAAAAATTATGCAGGCGTGGTGGCGTGTGCCTGTAATCCCAGCTACGTGGGAGGCTGAGGCACGAAACTCACTTGAATCTAGGAGGCGGAGGTTGCAGTGAGCTGAGACCACACCACTGCACTCCAGCCTGACAGAGCAAGACTCTGTCTCAAAAAAAATAAGCTATTGATGGGCTATATGTTGTTAAGCTGTAGTGTGTGGGTTATCGTGTCCAGTATAGCATTGTTCGATTAATTTATAGCCTCTTGTGGCAACAGCAAGCAGTTTCCAGAGATGAATACGCAGCTTGAGTACGCAGGGCAGATGGGGCATGACGGCTGCCTCATCTTAACGCCTCGGGCCTGATAATTTAAAAGGACTCACAGTCCTCAGATAAACATGACTTTCTTTTCTCATGAGGAAACACAGAAGGTGGCTAAAAAGTACCTGTTTCTCTCATGACACCCATCCTATCAGGTTTTTATTTCCCACACCACCCAGTTTTCCAACTCCTTGGATGCCAGCTGGATGTCCTGGAATTCCATTCAATTCTGAGACTCACCACCTGGGTGGCAGTGCACCGTCCTCCCTCCCGGCATCTGGATGAGTTCACCACCCTGGGAGTTCCTGGAATCCCGTCATTTAGGATGGCTATGGAGGTTCCATTATGTAGGTGTGGGGCCGAGGGAGAGTTTTCCACTCAGCCTTACAAGCGTTCGCTGAAAACTCAGCTCACAAAAGGCAGATTAACTGGAGAAAAGGCACACAGATTAATGTGTATACAAGAGAGCCTTCAGAAAAATCGCTCATTTTTATGCTTAGGGTCAATGAAGTATGGGCAGCCTTGTAGAAACAGGATTGGATGCTTAGCTGGATCGGATGCTAATGGACTGAGTGGGAAAACCCAGCCTGGCCTGTATGTCTGGATTCTCCTTGGCCCCTCTGAGCAGCGCCCTCTCCTGGGTGTGGGTGGGACCCTCTCTGGAATGGGGGTCTTAGGAGCTACGGCCAAGCCAGGGAGGTCAGACCATTTCTTTACGGCCAGTTTGTAGACATGGAGGCACAGGGAAAATCAGAGCCCTAATTTTTGGTTGTTTGGATGGCTTTGGGGAAAGGGGCTCTGGTTTCTAGGACCCACTGTGGGGAAGAAGGATTCCCGTTGCTGTGGCACCTTGAGTGAGGGTGGTACTGAGAGACAGAGGTGGGAGAAGCTCAGAGAGAAACGTGCTTCCGAGGCTGCTGCTGAGGCCCTCATTTTGGAGTATGATCTTCTGAGCCCCAACATAGGCACCAAAAATAGCGTCCTAAGGCCCCCAGTGACTGCATGGACCCCCTCTTGGACAAGGGGACCCCAGAGAAACCTGGAAAACAGTTCCCGGCCACAATGGTTTTCATTAACAGAATAATTGGTTAAATTCTTGGCCGTCGGTAATCAGTTCCATCTCCAGCTCCTGTCCTCTCTCCCCTCTCACTTCCTGGAGGTTGGGGTGGATCTGAAAGTTCTCACCTGTAAGTCCTGCCTTGGTCTTTCTGGGAAGCAGTCCCTCCCTGAAGCTGCCCAAGGGTCACCAGCTCTGTCCTCTCGTCAGCACACGAAAGACACGCTCACCACTCAAGAGGTTCCAGGGCTCTTAGAAGCTCTGGTGTTGGGAATCTGGGACGAAGACCAAATCTATATGTGGTTATTATCACAATACTATGGCAACGGTCTGCAAACCAGGAAGAGAGTCTCACCAGACGCCAGCCATGCTAGCACCCTGATGTTGGCCTTTCTGCCTCCAGGACTGAGTGAGAGAATGTTTGTGGGGTGAGCCCTGGTCTGTGGTGTGCTTTACGGGCGGGACACCTGTGAGCCCCGAGTCAGCACTTGCTGCCTCCCTGCTCTCAGAGGCACGTGGCAGTTGCCTTTCCCTGTGGAGGGTTGGGTGAGATTGCCCTTGCACTGACAGCAACTGAAGAAGGATTGAGGGCCCTAGATCTCTGGGTGCAGGGCGCCTGGGTGAAACGACCTGCCACACATGACTGATTTTCAGCCAAAGATCACTTGTAGCTTACCAAATATGCCAGACCAAAAGCTAAAACCAAAAGTTGAGAGAGAATCTTCATTTTACAAATGGAGAAATCAGAGCATCCTAATGGTGAGCGACTTGTTTAAAAAGGAAAATTCTGTATGGCTGTGGGTCTGCAGCTGCTGTCAAAGGATTGCTTTCAGTAACTTGCCAGTAATGGTGGAGCAGTTGTGCTTGCTTCCTAGTCAGAGAGCATGTCAAATAAAAGAACCCTAATTTTGGAATTTTGAGTTCAATTCCTAGCTCCTGAAAAATGATTTCAAACTTAGAAATTGGTTCCAGCAACATTATGAGTCAAGAATGAAGGTAGAATAAAGATATTTTCTGGCATTCAACCTTCCAAAACATTTACCTGTTTAAACTTCTTTTAAAAAGTTACTTGAGGATGTGCTCCAGCAAAATGAAGGAGAAAATAAAGAGGAAGACCTGGGATCCAACAAATAGTGGATTCAACTGAGAAAAGTTGTGGAGGGAAGTCCCAGGAGGAGAGCTGCACACTGGATCCAAGAGAGTGGCACAATGGAGGCTGCACATGGGGCTCATCCTGAGGAGACTCCCTGGCATAATGGAGCACTAGGGGTGAAGGCAGATAGAAGATAGCTGGGAGACTATGAACACACATGAGCATGTATTGTGAGAAAAAAAAAGTCAAAACTATCAGGGTGGGCAAAGGGCAGGGGGAAGCTGTTGATGGAATGAAAAATAACCATCATGCTTTGTTTGGCTCAGTAATAAGCAATATTAACTTAGTCATGAAACTGTAAATACTAACTATGGACTTAACTAAAAATAGAGATATAATTATAGTGTGGATGTGGTAGTAGGGGAGATGGAGCTAAAATGCCTGTCCAGCAGGAAATAAACAAATAATGTCTAAAAAATGGATAAGTCAAGCAACAAAAATAGAGGCATATGATTTTGTGATAAAACAGTCATGACCAGAAGGAACAGCTTTAACAGGGACAAGTAGTTGCTTTTGCAAAAAGAGAATTAGGACGTGGCTGGGTGGGAGGCAAGTGACTGTCAGCTCCAGGATCCACATCTGGTCCTGCTTTATTCCACAGTTCAAGTGTATTGTGTAAAGATCGATATTTTAATTAAAGTGTAATAAGGTGAGATAATTAAATAGTAAAAAAAATTAATAAATAAAACAAAGCTGCCCATTCCCGTACCTCGTTGCTCAGCTTCCCGCAGCCCCCAGGCCCCACCCCGAGGGCTTCCTGCAGGACAGAGCACATTGCAGCTGCCACAGCAGGAACTGGATGCACTGGTCAGTCACAAACCACAAAGCAGAACTGGAAGCTAGTGGAGTGGGGGAAATATTTGCAGTAAATATGACACAAAGATTAATAGCTACTTATAGATTTCACATCTATTAAGGTTCATCTGTAAAATCACTGTGGTTGGGGTTTGGAACACAGAGACACTCACACATGAAGCAGTATTAAATACACGGGAAAGACACAGTCGTATGTGCAGGGCACACAGGAGCAATGCAGTGGGCACGGGTCAGCACACATGGCCCAGGAGATGCAGGGAAGCCGAGCACCACTCTGCCCACTCGAATGCCCAGCTCTGCACTTGGCAGCCACGGCGAAGAGGGCAGCCTCCGAAGCGATCTGACAAAACCTAGGGGTGAATACAGGAGTTCACACCTTTGACCCACTCTCCCACCAGAAAGTCACGACAGGAGGAATGATGAGGCTCTGGGTGGCAAATGCGTAACAGGAGACAATCCAAATATCCAGCAACGAGGCATTAAGTAGATCAAGGCACATCTATTTGTGGCTTATGAGTTACTGGGTGGACGTGGAGTGGACACGGGGAGCCCACTGGGCCGTAGCCCCCATCCTCCATTCCCACCACACCCCACAGCTCCCTCCTCACTGGGGTGGACCTTGTACAGTTCTACCATCCAGCAGCCATGTAAGTATCTGCCAGATTAAATTCCACATCCACTGAAGGATGAAGACAGCAGACAAGACTTTAGGCAGATTTCCCCCTCTAGCCTCTCTGTGAGCTCCATCTGCAGGCACTGCCTGTAGGGCCTAGCATACTCAGGGCCTGGCAGACTTAGGGCCCAGCACACACGGGGCACAGCACACTCAGGGCCTGGCGTACACAGGGTCTGGCACACACAGGCCCAGCACACACAGGGTCCGGCACACACAGTGCCTGCCAACCACAGGCCCAGCACACGCAGAGTCCTGCACACTCAGGGCCTGGCGCATACACGGTCCAGCACACACGGTGCCCGGCACACACAGGGTCCAGCACACACAGGGTCCAGCACACTCAGGGCACAGCACACTCGGGGTCTGGCACACTCAGTGCCTGGCACAGTGAGGGCAAAACACACACAGGGCATGGCACACTCAGGATCTGGCACACTCAGGGGTTCCAGGGCTCCAGGATATTAATGCTGGTGCCTGGAGTTCTTAGGGGTGTCTGGGGGCACAGAAGAGGGGCTGGCTGGGCCTCCTGGACAGGGTGAGGGTGGGGCGTCACATTCTGTTTAGAAAATAAGGAGTGTTTTTAAAAAGCAGTAAAAACCGTAAAAGGAAACCCCTCAGGGCCACATCTTGAGGTTTACCTGGACGTGACCCTGAAAATACATGTCCGTGTCTTTCCACGTGTTCAGTGCTGCCTCGCGTGTGAGTTTCTCTGCGTTCTCTTTGCAGCTTCGAGGGGCTGGGCCCAAGTCCTCCGTGCGGGCCCCAGAGCAGCGGCTGGGAATTCGGAGGGTGCGGAGGGCATCCTGAGGCAGGGGAGATCTGGGCGGGCATCCGTGCGGGCCCCAGAGCAGCGGCTGGGAATTCGGAGGGTGCGGAGGGCATCCTGAGGCAGGGGAGATCTGGGCGGGCATCCGTGGGGGCCCCAGGGCAGCGGCTGGGAATTCGGAGGGTGCGGAGGGCATCCTGAGGCAGGGGAGATCTGGGCAGGCAGCACAGGGCCTGAGGGGGTGTCGAGCTTCACAGTGGACAAATCCTGCCAGCCTGGCACGTGGCCTCCAGCCTGGGGCCTGATGCCTGCTGGACAATGGAGGGCGGAAGAGGAAGGCCCACAGTGACACGCGGAAATTAGACAGGTTTTCCTGGTTTGAGGAAGCAGTCACGTCCGCTCCGGCAGGGGACCGCTTTGATGGAGAAGCTTGGATGCTGGTGTTTGCAGGCCAGGCTTCCGCCAAGGGCCCTTCAACCCACGCTTCGGGCCGTGGCCCCAGGGTCTGTGGGGGGTCTGCTGCTGGGGCTTCTGGTTGACTCAGGGGCTGGTGGGGACTCCTAGCAGAAGCTCCGAGGCCTCCACCTTATAACCCAATGGGTCGCAGGGCTGCGGGGCAGCTGTGGGCTGGGCTGGGCTCACACTTGGTCCTACAAGTGAAGCCACTTTGGGGGCTTCTGGGCCCAAGTCCAACCACAAGGAGGAGTGAAACTGATGCATTTCTAAATGCTTCAGCTTGGCAGCGATAAAAATATTTGGGAAATCTTTGACATTTACCGAGCACCTACTATGGACGGAGAACTCAAGAAACCCTTTCCAGGCGTTCTCCTCAACAATCCTGACCGGCCGCTGTGGGCCCTTAGGACCTTAGGCAGCCGCCCTGCTCACCCAGAGCACGGAAGAGTTGAGATCAGAACCTACTCCCCTCCCACCCTCCAAGCCTCGCTCTGCACTCCCCATCACAGGGCTGACATGGGGAACAGCTGAGGCAGCCAGATTTGGGAGGGCAGAGCTGGAGGGGTACCCTGCGCTCTTACCAGCCATGCGAGCCCAGCTCAGGAAAACATGGGGAGCCTGGCCAGGTGGCTCTGGGGCCACCATCTTGGATGACAGCTGCTCAGGGCTCTGGGTTTCCTGCCAGGAGGAAAAGGAGATCAGCTGCACCCCCATATGCTGGGACTCTCAGGGTGTCTGCGCCTTCACAGAGACCTCACGTTTCGAGTGAGGACGGGTCAAAGTGCAAAATCAGTGACCACCAGCTGGGAGCTTTGGGCATCCTGATGGTCCCACTCTGGGGAAGGGAGGGGTCCCCCAGTCTCTGCTGGCCAGTGTCGGGGTGAGGCACTGCCCCGACTGCCCCACGGAATGTCTGGGCCCCAGCAGGCAGCTGCATCCGAAGTCTCATTAGTGCCCACACCTGCCAAGAGTGACCCGTGTGCCCGCTGTGCCCAGGGTGGAATTCCACAGAGCCGCTCCCCAGCAGGCAGCTCTTCAGTCCCACTGGCTCTTATCAACTCCTGTTACTGCAGCGACTGCACCCGCCTCCTCTCTACGATGCGTAAGAACCGCCTTTCCTGTCACCCTGCGAGGCAGGGTTGTGGGGCAGAAGTAGTGGCTCTGGGGCTGGGCAGGAAGGCTTGAGCCTGGCTTGGGATCAGCCAGCTTGAGCTGGGGTGTGCTGCAGGAACAAATGGCCTCCTGCGTCTTGGGCTTCCAACAACAGCGTGTGCTTCTCACTCACGCTACAGGCCCGTGATGGTCAGCTGGAGCTCCGTTCCACGGCCTCTCAGTTCCGGGACCCAGGCTGAAGGATGCCTCTCATGGGAGGCTCTGTGGGCTGGAGGATGGGGACATGGTGGAACCATGTGATGGCCTGTGAGGCATCTGCTCAGCTAGGACATTGGCAAAAGCATCACCCAAACCTGACATCAAGGGGCCCCAGGGAGAGGCAGGAAACACTCCGAGCACGAATCTAGCCAGTCTACCCCTCGTGTGTCCTTGAGCAAGTGAGGACCTTCTCCAGACCTCGGTGCCCTCAGCCGAGATGGGCATGGCCGTGGCAGGACTACTGGGGTCTAGCAGCATTGCCAAGGCCTGGTCCGCGCCTGCTGTCTCTATGGGGCCCTCTCAGTCTGCTGAGGTCTTGGTGATGATTGATAAGCTGGACAGTACATTCCGAGCCCTGATGTGCCCTGCAGATGCAAGGGCTGTCTGTGGTCACCGTGGTTTCTGGAACCCTCTATTTTCCATTTGAATCCCACACAGCCAGCTATGGCTATGGACAAAGAGTGCAAGCTCTGAATCCGCTCCCAGCCTTGGGGCCCTCAGGGTCACTCAACTCCCAGTGCCTTACAAGGTGGGCTCCTCTGAGCGTGTGGACGGCCGCTCCACTGGGCTGAGATGCTTCCCCTGTGAGCCTGCCTGACCCCCCGACGGGCCTCCCGGGGCATGTCCTGCATGCCCCACTGGGGACCCTCCACACCGGTGACAACGTGAGGCCAGCCCTGCTGGGAGTGCCCCAGCCCTGGCATTGTGTCTCCTGGCTGTCCCTGTTCTCCTGGGCAGATTTTCCAGCTATTTTCTTTTTCATTCCTGCACATCTGGGTTGACTTCACTGGCAACGCGAGGCTCCCGCTAGACATCGCATTTTGTTTTACAGTGGGAAGAAGCGTGGAATGATACCAATTTCTTGATCCACGATATATCTGGGGGCACCAAAATTCAGGCGTTTTCTCTCCTCCCCCACGTCAGAGGCAGTAACCTGTCCAGCTCCCCTCTCAGAAGCAGCAGGATCCTGAGCTGCTTCTGTGAATGTTCAAAGCTGCTTGAAATGACTTCCTACCACTGGATCTGCGCGGGGAGAGCAAGGGGCAGCAAGCCTGAAGCCTCCAGTGTGCAACTCACCCCACCGTGTAACACCTGACTGTGCAACTCACTCCAGTGCATAACTCACCCCAGTGCATAACTCACACCATCATTGTGTAACTCACCCTATCATTGTGTAACTCACCCCATCATTGTAACTCACCCATCATTGTGTAACTCACCCCATCATTGTGTAACTCACCCCACTGTGCAAATCACACCACTGTGTAACTCACCCCATCATTGTGTAACTTACCCCATTGTGTAACTCACCCCACTGTGTAACTCACCCCATCATTGTGTAACTTACCCCATTGTGTAACTCACCCCACTGTGTAACTCACCCCATCATTGTGTAACTTACCCCACTGTGCAAATCACACCACTGTGTAACTCACCCTATCATTGTGTAACTCACCCCATCATTGTGTAACTCACCCCACTGTGCAAATCACACCACTGTGTAACTCACCCATCATTGTGTAACTCACCCCATCATTGTGTAACTCACCCCACTGTGCAAATCACACCACTGTGTAATTCACCCATCATTGTGTAACTCACCCCATCATTGTGTAACTCACCCCACTGTGCAAATCACACCACTGTGTAACTCACCCCACTGTGTAACTCATCCCATCATTGTGTAACTCACCCCACTGTGCAAATCACACCACTGTGTAACTCACCCCATCATTGTGTAACTCACCCCATTGTGTAACTCACCCCATCATTGTGTAACTCACCCCATTGTGTAACTCACCCCACTGTGTAACTCACCCATCATTGTGTAACTCACCCCATCATTGTGTAACTCACCCCACTGTGCAAATCACCCCACTGTGTAACTCACCCCATCATTGTGTAACTCACCCCATTGTGTAACTCACCCCATCATTGTGTAACTCACCCCATTGTGTAACTCACCCCACTGTGTAACTCACCCCATCATTGTGTAACTCACCCCATTGTGTAACTCACCCCACTGTGTAACTCACCCCATCATTGTGTAACTCACCCCACTGTGCAAATCACCCATCATTGTGTAACTCACCCCATCATTGTGTAACTCACCCCACCGTGTAACTCACCCCATCATTGTGTAACTCACCCCACTGTGTAACTCACCCCATCATTGTGCAAATCACCCCAGTGTGTAACTCACCCCACCGTGTAACTCACCCCATTATTGTGTAACTCACCCCACCGTGTAACTCACCTCATCATTGTGTAACTCAACCCATCATTGTGTAACTCACCCCACCGTGTAACTCACCCCATCATTGTGTAACTCACCCCACTGTGTAACTCACCCCATCATTGTGTAACTCACCCCATCATTGTGTAACTCACCCCACTGTGTAACTCACCCCATCATTGTGCAAATCACCCCAGTGTGTAACTCACCCCATCATTGTGTAACTCTCCCCACCGTGTAACTCACCCCATTATTGTGTAACTCACCCCACCGTGTAACTCACCTCATCATTGTGTAACTCAACCCATCGTTGTGTAACTCACCCCATTGTGTAACTCACCCCATCATTGTGTAACTCACCCCACTGTCTAACTCACCCCATTGTGTAACTCACAGAGCTTGGTCATCCTGTCTAGTGTCACTGTCCTAAAAGCACTGTCGGGTCACTGAGCCTGTGATTAGCCTGGGCTTTACCTACCCAGAACCCCTTCTGAGCGCCATGAGCACCTTTGTAGGCTCAGCTGTGAAGTTTCCAGATTCCACATGCACTTGCCCCGTCAGGGGTCAGGATGCTGCCCGAGTTGTGTTCACCTCAGGTGTGTCATCACTGTAGCTGTTTCGGTCCGTGACACGGTCTTGCAATGTTGGCGTGCACGTGGAAGCGTGCAGGGAACAGTCGGCACTGGCATCAAGGCCCCTGGATGTGGCCATCCACCCTCGATGGCCCCAGGTCCTTTCAGCCCCTCAGGGTTTATTTCCTAGGGAAACTCTGGTTTGGAACCATAACTGCAAAGAGGAAAGTCACAGAAGTTCAGTGGGATGATCCAACTTGCTTGCCAAGAACACACTGCTCCACTAAAATTCTCTTGTAGTTTCTACACCCAAAACATGGGCCAAAAATTCAGAAGCCACTGGGTCAGCCTGGGAAGAACAAACCTGGCTAGGGACTTTGTCAGTCATCCCAAGTCACAAGCGCTCAGGCGTCCCGTACAGGAGAGGGGGTCTTGGCCCAGAGCTCACCCTCCTCGCTGAGGCACAGCTGGGGTATGCTTGGTCCATCGGAGCTAAGATGCTCTGCACTGTGCTTTTAAGGAGCAGGGATCCTGCCAGGGAGGACTCTTAAATGGAACCACGATAAGCAGTGATTTACGGTCAGCCCCTATACACACAGCAGATGCTGTGAGGCCTGCTGAGCTTCGGAGCAGTGCACCTGCACTCCTGCCTCCCTGTTTGACCCGGCTCCAGCCTCTGTGCTCCGTGCTGCACTCCAATCCCACCAGCACCAGCAGCTGATGGCAGGGGAGACGTTCTTTCCACGATAAGGATTTGTTTCAACCAGCCATGAGTTCTTCCAGTAAACACAATTAGCACATAAAACTGCATCGCGTGGTGAAAGGAATTAGGAAAATATGCTGTGTTTACTTTGTGGTTCCAAGAACTGATATCTTTAAACCTTTGATTTGCCAAGAGCTCAAGTCATGGGCAGGAAAGGAGGGTAAACCCGCCCCGTCACTTGCAAGCGGCCGATGGATAAACAGCCGCCAGCGTCTCCTCACAGCGCAACTCAGCTGCTGCTCCCGAGCTGTGCTTCCAAGTGCTGGGCTGTTTGGCCTCTGCCCCCAAGTGGAGGCTCCTGCAGAGCACAGCTGGGCCAGGAGCTGGGTGGCTTCGTTGATGCTGTCATTGCTGTGCCTCAGTTTCCATCCACAGAAGAGGGGACCATACAGGGCTCTTGAGCAGAACAAGATAGTTGTCATGAGACTCTGGGGGCTGCACCAAATGATGCTGGTCACTGAAAAGGAAGCAACCTGTGTTACCCGGACCACATGACCTCCACACCGCTTTCCAGAAGGTTCGTGAATAACCCACCCCTCATTTACGTGTAATTAGGTGGAGGTATAAACAGAGCCAGCCAGCAATCTGAGGGGGCCCTTTTGCCTGTGGTTGGCCCTGCTCTGTCCGTGCAGCAGCCTTTGGCTGTGCCCCATCGCCCTAATCAATGCTTCTTCTGTCAGATTCTGTGTGAATCTCTCCTAATCACGCTTCCTCCACCATCGGCTCACGTGTGAATTATCTCCTGATCACGCTTCCTCCACCATTGGCTCACGTGTGAATTATCTCCTGATCAACGCCTCCTCCACCATCGGCTCATGTGTGAATCTCTCCTAATCAATGCCTCCTTCACTGTCGGCTCACGTGTGAATCTCCCCTGATCAACGCCTCCTCCACCGTCGGCTCATGTGTGAATTATCTCCTGATCAACGCCTCCTCCACTGTCGGCTCATGTGTGAATTATCTCCTAATCAATGCCTCCTTCACTGTCGGCTCACGTGTGAATTATCTCCTGATCAACGCCTCCTCCACCGTCGGCTCTCGTGTGAATCTCTCCTAATCAATGCCTCCTCCACCGTCGGCTCACGTGTGAATCTCTCCTGAGTGAAGCCGAGAGTCCTCTTGGACAGAGGAGGTCTGCCTGCCTTGGTTTTGCTCTGCAGACCACTCGCTTTGGTTTAGAAGCTTCCTCTCTTGAGGAAGGTGATTGCCTGCTAAAGCAAAAATTGTCAACACTTTCTGGAGAAATAGAATCCAGAGCCACTACACATAAAATTTATATTTAGGATAAAATCCAAAATTATTTGACATATGAAAACCAAGAAAAATATTACCAATCTTCAAAAGAAATGACAACTTTTAGTTTCCAACATTGAGATGGAAAGACTGTTGCAGTTACCAGACAAGTACTTTAAAACAGCTATTGTAACTGTGCTCAGCAAAGTAAAGATATGCTTATGATGAATGAAAATATAAAAAATCTAAGCAGGAAAATATAAAATATTAAACAGAACCAAATGGAATTTTAAAACTAAAAAATACAATATTTGAAATAAAAAGTTCAGGTTTAATAGAGGAAAATAGTAGTAAACTTAAAGAGATTGATGAAATGCCATATAAATTAAAGAGAGAGAAAAATGATTTAAAAAGCAGAGATCTACAATAGTTGTCATCTCTTCAAAATGTCTATAAAGTGTTTTTGTAAGCCTCATAGTAATCATAATGCAAAAACCTATAATAGATACACTAAAAATAAAAAGCAATGAATTAAAACATACTACCAGGGAAAATCACTTGACTACAAAGGCTGACAGTAACAAAGGAGAGGAGAGGAGTTACAAGACAACCAGAAAACAAGCAACACAATGGCAGTAGTAAGTCCTTCCTTATAAATAACCTCAATGGGTTGGCTCCACAGCAAAATTGAAGAAACAGTGGAAAGAATCAGTGAAACAGAAGTACAATAAAAATTACACAATCTGAACAACAGAGAGAAAATAGACTGGAAAAAAAATGAACAGAACCTCAGGGACTTGTGGGGCTATAACAAAAGATCCGAATTCATGTCATCAAAATCTCAGAAGGAGAGGAGAAAGAGGATGGAGCTGGAAAAACACCAAAAATAAAATGACTGAAAACTTAAGAAATTTGGCAAAAGACATAAACCTACAAATATGAGAGGCTGAAAAAACTCCAAACAGGTTACATTCAAAAAAATTCGTACCAAGACACATCATAGTGAAACTTCTGAAAAGTAGAGGCACAGAGAGGAATGACATTTTACCCATAGGGAAAAGCAATTCAAATGGCAACAGATTTCTCATAAAAAACCATGGAGGCTAGAAGGAAGTAGCACACAAAACTGCCAACACAAAAGTCTGTATTCAGCAAAAATAATATTCAGGATTGAAAGGGAAAATTGAGACATTCTTAACTGAAAGAAAACTAAGAACATTTGTCACTGGCAGGTCCATCCAAAAAGAATGGCTAAAGGGGCTTCCCAACACAGAAAGAAAATGATCAAAGAGGAAAACTTTTTTCTCCTCTCGAATTTTCTAAATTATATTTGATGAAGCAAAAATTAAACCACTGTAGCTCTAAATATGAATATATCTGGAGGAGATATTTATGACAATTATATCGCAGACAGGAGATTAAAAAGACATAAAAGAGAAAAATCAAGGAAACAAATAACTTTTTCTTTAAAAAGATCAATAAAATAGACAAATCTGTAGCAAGACCGATCAAAAAGAGAGAAGGCATAAATTATCAATATTAGAAATGAACAGGGGCCATCACTAAAGACCCTGCAGACATCAAAGGATATTAAAGGAATACTGCAAACAATTCTATATAAATATGACCACTTAGATGAAATCGACCAATTCATTAAACAAAAAACGACCCCAACACATCTAATATGAAATAGATCATTTGAATAGTTTTATAACTATTTAGAAAATGGAATTTGTAATTTAAAAATTGCCAAAAGTGAAATCTCGAGGGCCAGATGGTTTCATTGGAGAATTCTACCAAATGTGTAAAGAATTTATAATTCTACCCAATCTCCTTTAGAAAATAGAAGAGGAGAGAACACTTTCCAACTCATTTTACAAAATTAATGTTAATACCAAAACCAGGCAAAAACAATAACAAAAAAAGAAAACCATAGACCAATGTCCTTTATTAACATAAAAATCCTATTTTTTTTTTTTTTTTTTTTGAGACGGAGTCTCACTCTGTCGCCAGGCTGGAGTGCAGTGGTGCATTCTCAGCTCACTGCAACTTCCACTTCCTGGGTTCAAGCGATTCTCCTGCCTCAGCCTCCCAAGTAGCTGGGATTACAGGCACCTGCCACCACACCCAGCTAATTTTTGTATTTTTAGTAGAGATGGGGGTTTCACCACGTTGGCCAGGCTGCTCTCGAATTCCTGACCTCAAGTGATCTGCCCAAAGTGCTGGGATGACAGGTGTGAGCCACTGCACCTGGCTGAAAAAATGAACATTGATTGATATTATACACCAACATTAACTCAAAATGAATCACAGCCCTAAATGTAAAACCAAAAACTATAGAACTTCTAGGAGAAAAATCTAGAAGCAGGCAAATCTTTCTTAGCTATGACACAAAAGACCATAAACTATTAAAGAAAAACTTGGTAAATTTAGAACTTTTGCTTTGGGAAATATACCATTAAGGGAACAACAAGGCAAATCACAGAATAGAGAAAATATTTGCAATACATATATCTAAACTTGTGTCCAAATAAAATAACTCTCATGCATCAATGAGAAGGTGGCAAACGACCGGACGAAAAAGTGGGCAAATGACTTTGACAGACATAAAAGATATATGGGTGTTGAATAAGCATATCAGGAAAATGCAAATTAAAACTACAAAGAGACTCCAGTACAAATCCACTAGAAAAGGTGACATGAAAAAGACTGACCATAGCTGGTATTAGTGAGGATGTGGAGCAACCAGAAAAGCCAGCACGTGGCACGATTTTGGAAAACAGTTTGAAAGTTTCCACCTATCATATGATGCAGCCATTCCCCTTGTAGGTGTTGATCCAGGAGAAATGGAAACTTATGGTCACACAGATATTTGCACAACAGCCAAAACCTGGAAACCACCTAAATGTTCATCAACAGAAGGTGGATAATCAGAACGTAGCACATTTAATGCAAAAAAGTCAAACAAACACACAGTGATAGCAGATCAGCGGCTCCAAGTGCGGGGCTAAGGGACCTAGCTGCAGAGGATCCGCAGAGTCTGGAGGGAGGGCTGGGTCGTTCTGTGTCTTGGGTGTGGTGGGTCATTGAATTGGACACTCCAAAGGGTTTATTATACATGAATTATACTTCAATAAAATTGATCTTAAAAACTTAAAAGGAAATTTCTAATCGAATTTTTAGCAAATCACATCTAGCCACATAGTAAAATAATAATACATAAGACTTGTCTGCGTTTATCTTAAGATCGCAAGATTGGTTCAATATTAGAAAATATAGTCATATTAATATATATTATACAATTCAAAACACTAATTCATCACATCAGAAAGGGAAGTAGGTCAAAAAGAGGAAATTCTTTGGTTTTCATCATTATTGCTGAAAAGACAATGATATAATTTAGCAACCTTACCTGAAAAATAATTATTGATAACCAGAAATAAAAGGAAACTTCCTTAACATGTTTTTGCTTTTTAAAGTCAGTGGAAAACGCACTTGAATGTGTTCTACATGCTAGCTTTTATTCACCCTCCTGGCTGCACATCGAAAGTCATACATCTCCCTGCTGAAGACAGGCTGCCTCTCCCTGGAGGCTTCACATCTGGTTTTGCCCAACACATTTCCACAACTCATTAGACTTAGAGATAACCAAGAGAGAAGAAAGGTGGGGGAGGAGAAGGAAAGCCTTAGGCATTCCTGGGCCCCACCAGGCCAGCAGATCCTCCCGGTGGGAGCAGAAGTGGGGGTGGGGAGGCTCAGAGAGCAGCACCTGCGGGCAGGGGCCGCTGACACCCCGGGAGCCTGACAGGACCCTGCCCTGAGCCCAGCTGTCCCAGAAACCATCCGGACTTCGGCCAAGTGCAGTCCCTGTAAGGTATTTAAATGGCATATCCAATCCACGCAGCACTGAAAGGCTCCCTGGCTTCCTCCTACTGGGACTTGAGGACTTCTTCAGCCACAGAAGTAACTCAGGCTCCCCAAATCTATCAAAGAAGACCACAGGGATGTCTGCACCATGCACGAATTGAGAGGAGCCTCCTGACCCTGAACGTGAAGCACCCCCACCCTCAGCGCAAAAACAGGGGGCTTCTCCAGCTCAGGGCTGCGGCAGGAGACCCCCTGTATCCACAGGTTCTCTGGAAGCTTTACCAGTGCAGCAAAAGCAATCAACAAATAAACAAAATGTGCAGTATTTGAAAGAAAGAAAAAGAAACTATCACCACCTGCAGACGACACATCCAAGCGTCTCTTTGTGCCAGGCCCTGTATACATTTTCCAGCCACTCTGTCTCATTCCACACACATTTTGCAGAGACTCGGGACCTGCCCAAGGCTTACGTCTTGCAGATGCTACTCCTGGAATGCAAATGCGGGTCTGGTTGATTCCAGAGTCAGAATTTCAAGCCACAAAACTTTCCCAAACACCCCAAAGGATGGACTCAAAGTTAGTAAAATTAAGAGAGGAAATTACAATGATGGTGAGTAAAATCAATATAGAAATCCAATAGCATTCCCAGATGCTAGCAATAACCACCTCGCAAGCAAGAGTGAGGGGGAGCCTGTTCGAAATAACAACCCAGCATCTTAAATACCCAGGACTCGTTAGGAATGAGTACAAAATTTATATTGAAGAAACAACAAATTTTGTAAGGAACTATAGGAAAAAATTGGGTCAGTTGAGAGATGTCAGCATGATGCCAAAGGCAGAAACCAGAGATGGGAGGACTGGTAAGTCTGAGAACATAAAAATATAAAACCCAACATGCACACATTTATAAAGCAAACAGAAATACAAAACTCCACTAAGGGACATGAAAAAGCATGTGACTAGATGCAGAAACATGCTGAACACTCGGGAGCCTTTATATTTGTTGAAATATTTGGTCAAATAAGTGAAAAAATCAGGTAAAGCAGGGAATTGACAAAGATATATATACATATCCAACGCTTCCTTTTAACTTAAAATATATGAGTCTGAATTGATTTGATTCTTGTGAGAACATCTCTGTGAGGCCTACTCTTTGAATTTGTTTTTTCCTGGCAAAAAGAAAAGAAATTTTAAAAATCTTATAATTCATCACTCTTGATTTTAAGCTTTATTTCCTTAAATTAAGGCAAGAATTAAAGATGCTGTCATGGTGATCCAAGGGCAGAATCCCTTTGAATGTCATTTTCCTCCAATTTTTACAGCTTTCTTGCATGTATTTGGTTTTGTGGCACTAAAAAATACTTTGCCAGTTTGTCTCCACCGAGCCTTCCTAAGCGCTCCGCCACTCTGCAGTCCTGGCCCATTCCCAGGAGGTAGCGATGCATGCAGAGGGCACCAGCGCGCCTGGCGGCCACCTTGGCTCTGCTGAACCTTAGCTGTGGGAGAGGCCACTTGGGCCCCTGGCTCTGGATGTGTGTGGAGGGATGGAGGGGCGCAGGCTGGCCTGGCACGTGGGCTATGTGTGGCCAGCCAGGACAGCTGGCACCACACTTGACAGGAAAACTCAATATTTGATTCCGTAATTCCTCCCCTAGGAATTTTTCCTAATGGAACTGAGTGCCCACTTCATAGTAGTGGTTATCTCTGCATAATTTTTCTTTCCTTCTTTGTGTTTTCCTGTATTTTTCAAACGGTCTGCAATCTGCACGTATTACTTTTATAATTAGAAAAAAATTAATTGTAAAAACATTGTTTGAAGTTTAAAGAGTGCCATCTTGGTTACTACTCAAGTTTTATGTGTTAACCCAAACTATGGCGCCCATCTCTCATAGGAAGGTCTGCTTCGGTGAGAATGCACTCGAGACAGGAAATTACCTGTGTTGATAAGTGGGGCCTGCCTATGTTTTTAAATTTCAGGTTCCCTAATAAAAGGAGTAGGATAAAATGCCAGCGTGCTGACATTTCAGGACACTGCCGCCCAGGTGGGGCTGGGCACTGCGCTGCCCACTCTGTTCTGACTCCCACTGTCCTCTGACTCTTCCTGAGTTGCGCTGCCATGTTCCCATGGGGAAGGTGTCACACCCAGTGCCAGTGGATGATGATCAGAGGGGTATGACAGGGCTCTAGGTGGTACCTGGATGGATATTTTTAAAAATAGTTACTAATTTATTTTAGTGTGCTGTAGAAAACAATGAGCAGCAGATGGACCTGCAGTCTCACACAGATGTATTTAAATGTATTTAAGTGTAAACGTATTTTACATTTAAATGTACTTAATGAGTCTATCGAAGACGCCCTAGGTAGAAAATAATTCAGAGCACATGGATATGGCAGAACTTGGAAATCTGCACACAGAAGGGTGCAATTTGGGAAACTGTCATATGAAATCACACTTGGACGCACGTTACAAACGCAGCAGGTCGCATCTGTGTTTTCACTGCTTTTAAATATCTTTTAGCAGCGCATTCTATGCAGGCATCGGTTGTGATTTACTTAAGAAGATGGTCTAGGCCGGGCGCGGTGGCTCAAGCCTGTAATCCCAGCCCTTTGGGAGGCCGAGACGGGTGGATCACGAGGTCAGGAGATCGAGACCATCCTGGTTAATACGGTGAAACCCCGTCTCTACTAAAAAGTACAAAAAACTAGCCGAGCGAGGTGGCGGGCGCCTATAGTCCCAGCTACTTGGGAGGCTGAGGCAGGAGAATGGCGTGAACCCGGGAGGCGGAGCTTGCAGTGAGCTGAGATCTGGCCACTGCACTCCAGCCTGGGTGACAGAGCGAGACTCCGTCTCAAAAAAAAAAAAAAAAAAAAAAAAGAAGATGGTTTTAACTTCCCTTTGGTGGGTATCATCATCCTTTCTCTTACTTGGTGTCAGTATTATTGCAATAGGATACACTGAAGTTTTGAATAATTTATTAAACAAATCTTTACTTCCTAGATACAACTATATTGACTTCTTCGTAAGTACTACACTTTCGAAATAAAATAAAGCCTCACCTCAACAACAGAAATGGGGTCCAGAACATCCTGTGGGTGGGATGTGGGGGCATTCCTGCAAGGTCCAGTGGCCCCTGCTGGGACCCTACCTCTGGCTTAAACTGTGACGCAAAGATTCTGGGTCTTATGGTTGCCTGGGGCTTCCAGGATTCAGCAAGGATTCCAGGACTCTCCTGGGGAGTAGCTGCCGTTTCATTAGCCTGACAGATTGCTCCTGGAGAAGCCTGTAGACGCAGGACTCCTGCCTTGTTGAAGGATCAGATGTAGCAAGCGAAGAGAGAAGGTGAAGAGGCTGCCAAGCACCCGGTCAGTGGGTGCCGCTTAAGAGAAAGTGTTGGCCAGGCCTGCAGGGGCAAGCAACCAGGACACAGCGCTTTGATTTGTTACCTGAAGGGCCTGCTGGGACTGGGATGCAGGTTGGTGACAGACTCAAACTTGCCGTAACCTTTTCCTCAAAGTATCCTCATTCCAAAAGTCTAGGGGATTAATTTCAAAATAGTTAGATAGCCCCCTTGTATTTCTTTGTGGGTGTTTACATGATCCTTCCTCTTTCTTTATCACCTTAAAACCTGACAAGCAGGTGCCTGGGAAAGCGGCTGGGGTGATGACATTTTTTAGCATTGCTTTGGATGAGGCTTGCTGCATGTGAAATCAATGCCAAGATGCACTTTGAGTAAGGAAACTTTCTGGAATTAACCTTTGAGTTACTTACTTCCATGTTGCTGATAAGGGCTTGAAAGTTCTGTCTGTGTTGCAAACACGGCCCTGATTGCTTATTAACTGCGTGATCTCGTACACGTCACTGATTCTTCTCAAGCCTCGGTTTCCTTATTTGTAGCTTGAGGCAGTGACGCCTGCCTCGTGGGGTCACTGTGAGACTGAGTGAGGCCTCTCCACCCACGTGTGCTGCAGCATCCGGCACACGGTGTACTCAGTAGGCAGGGATTGTCATCCTTCTTGTTACAACAACCACCACATTTGTCCCTGGTATTTGCCGGTGTATTAGTCCATTCTCACACTGCTAATAAAGACTTAAACGAGACTGGGTAGTTTATAAAACAAAAGAGGTTTAATGGACTCACAGTTCCACATGGGTGGGGAGGCCTCACAGTCATGGTGGAAGGCGAAGGAGGAGCAGACACATCTTACAGGGCGGCAGGTGAGAGAGCATGTGCAGGGGAGCTGCCCTTTATAAAACCATCAGATCTTGTGAGGCTTATTCACTATCACAAGAACAGCACAGGAGGAACCCGCTCCTGTAATTCAGTTACCTCTCACCAGGTCCCTCCCACAACACGTGGGGATTATGGGAGCTGCAATTCAAGGTGAGATTTGGGTGGGGACACAGCCAAACCCTATCAGCCAGTGAGACTTTGGGACCCACCCTTCCAGGCTGCGACTCCCTCACTGTTGTCTTCACACACTTCTGCGGTGCCTGAGCTGCAGTCACCGTGGCAACTGGGACTGACCTCTTAAAGTATCTGTTATAACTACAAGCTTAGTGTCAAAATACTATTAACCTGTTTTGCCTTTACAGACTTATTTTTAAAATGGTGTGAATTCAGATGTGTTTGATTAGCAGCTTTTCACTGGAGTCGCCGCCCAGCACAGCTAGGGGTCTTCTACAGGTCTCGCTGCCTCTGCACTCCTGTGCCTCCAACGGAGCAGCCATTACTCAGACCAGGCTGGTCTTATTCTCCAGCTTCCTCGTTATTTTGGGGGAGTTCCTCACAGCCTCCTGTTAGTTCTCCTGATTTTGTGTATTCTTATTCTCACGTTGCCCATGTTTGGCCTAGGAGAAGGCGCCTCTTGGCCGGCTTCCTGGAGGACTCTTGCTTTCTTGCATGCCACAGCGGTGACAGCTCCTGCAAGGCCCTCCTGGTAAAGTCATTGGCAGATCCCTGTCTTTGAAAGTGTTCATATTTGGAAGAAAGTGAGTCCAAAGCTGCGAATGTCCGTCCTGCTGCCAGAGAGGCAGACAGCTGAGTGCTATTGTTTGGGAATCTGTGAGAACTCTGCTATGGCAAAATCCCTGGCCACCAACAGCAGCCTCCTGAGGAGAGCACTGAGACAGTAAAGGTGCCTGGAGGCGATTTGCACCCATGGACCAAAAAATTTAATTCCCCCTGAACTTTATCAGTGGATGTAGCAATAATTGGCTCCACTAGTGCTGTGTTCGTTGGCAAGTGGAGATCTTCTCTGTTCCTCAACTGTGTGGAGGGGGAAACACGCGGGGAAGTCATCCACACGGCGCTGGAGACACAAATGGACGCGCAGTGTGCAGAGCCCCAGGGATGTGGACTCAAGGTCTCCAGGAACTGTGTTCGTGGGAGAGGAGAGGGTGCGGAGGACATGACAGGGAGCCGTAGAAGCCAGCACACAGGGTGGGGCCGGCGTCCCATTGGAGGTTTCCATTGGAATACGCTCATGATAGAAAAAAAAATGTAAAAGAAATCACCTAGAATCCCATCACCCAGAGAAACCACAAACCATCCTTGAACATCTTGCCATATTTCCCTTAAGAACTCTTATATTGTAGTTCAATAAAAAAAGGTTGTGCTCATATGTCATATATATAATTTTATATCTTTTAGAACAGAATTATCACAGATTACTTTATCATAACTCATGGATGGAATGTTATTAATTCTTGATAAATGTTATTCTCTCTTTCTCCATGACCATACATTCAGAGAATTTACCACAGCCGCTTAATAACCTCCCTATTCGACATTTTGTCAGTGTACACTTTTCACTAGTACTAATAATGCTATACGACAATGAGTATTTTTGGCCATAGTTTTTCTGCATTTTGAATTCTTTCCCCTGGATAAATTCCCAGAAGTAGAATGTTGGGACAACAAATGCCTTTAAGACTCTTCATAAATATCACCTGGCCGGCCTGACAGCATCCAATGCTTTGAGTTAAATACAATATATTCAGCACCAAAACATTTGTATTTTGTTGGAGAGTTCTGAGAAGTTTGTTTTTCTCCCTTGAAGAGCTGTGCAAACCATGTTGCATAGTGAGCAGTGCGGTGTTTAGGAGGAGGACACTAGGAGCACTGTGGTCTTCTGATACTTATGGGGTACCTACTGTGTGCACCCAAAACATTGTGGTCTTATGATACTTATGGGGCACCTATTGTGTGCACCCAACACCCTTGGTGCTGGGAGGGATGAAGAAGAGACTGAATCCTCAGAGCATGGCGTCTCCTCCTGGAGTCCTGGCCTAGAGTGAGGGTGACGCCTGGATGGGCATCGTGGAAAAGCCCCTGGGGAGATTCTGAGCAGGCCTGGTTGACACAGACGTGGACAACATGTCCCGGAGCATCCTGGTCATGATGCAGGAGAAGCTCGAACGCACACTCAGCCCTGGTCGTGACAGAAGGACAGAGAGGAATGAGAAATGCCTTTGGGAGCTCCCGACCCAAGGGAGGGGGAGGATGTTCTGTACCTTGTTCTGGAAGCTTAGGTCTAATTTTTCAGTTACTCAGTTACTTATGGCTTTGAGGCTGGATAGCTTCGTATATTTTGTTTCCTGAAATGACCCCACAGGTTCTACAGAGCAGGAGAAAAGGCTGGACAGGTGCCCCCGCTGGATGAGACGACCTTCCCTCCCCCTCGGGCTGGGAGTCTGTGATCTTCAGGGCCAGCCCCCAGCTGGCGGGCCCCACCTGGAAGCTGAGTGTGCCTCTGCTGGTGGTCCCAGCCTTGGCAAGGCAGCTTCATCACCCTCCAGCCTGCGGTGGTTTTGATAAAGCGGCATTTCTGCCTTGTTGGAGCCTGGTTAGTGATGATGCATCTTAGTCCAGGCCTCTCGAGTTTGAAATAAGAACCACAACCCTTGGATGAGCCAGAACTGCCTTGGTTTGCTGGTGTCAGTTCAGAGCATTGAAATTCCTGCTTCACTTCAAAGAAAAATCTGTGCAGGAAGAATCTGTGTTTCTAGACTGCGTGGGAGAACTCTGAACTTTCTGTCACTTATTTTTAGAGATGTCCCAACAATGATTCCCTCTGCCCAGCCTCCGCCTGGGGGAACCCACCTTCCCATCTCAGGTGAGCCTGACCCCTTCCCCACCCGTTGGCTGCTGTTGGACTTCAGAACAGATTGCAGGCAGCAGCTGCAAACCTCAGCTTCCGAAATGTCACTCACTCATTCACTTGCCTGTGCAACCATCTCTCTGAACTCCCTGTTGGGGCCAGTTCTGCAAGTGTGTCTAGGGCCACACATGCAACGGTGGGCAACGCCTGCACTCACTGGCACAATGGGTCTGGCCCTCCAGGACAGACAATGGGCCCGTCACTGGGCCCATCACTTCCAGACACTACCCCTCCTCTTTCGCGAAGTGGGGAATTTGTCAAACACTGGCCCTAGCAGGCATAGCACAGCACCTGGGTCCTAACAATCCGTGAGAGGAGAAAAGGTGCAGGACACTAACGGGGCCACATTTCTTCATGAGGACTTCAAGGTTCTGCACAAGGAGGTGAGTGAATCTCAGACACAAAATGTACATTCTGCATGGTTTCACGTCCGTGACTTTCAAAAGCAGACCACGCTTACCTCTGACGGGAGACATCAGGATGTTGGTTGCTCTGGTGGGGAGTGGGGGGCAGAGGGTGGGGGTTGCTGAGAAGGGTGTGCAGTAGCATTCCGACGAGAGGCTGTGTCTCTATTGGGGTGAGGGTTGCATAGGAGAAGCAACTGATCACAATTGCACAGTGAAGATTTGTATCTTTCATTATTTGCCTGTTTTTCCTCCGAAATCCCTCTCAGGTGCAATGGAATAGGAGCACTGGAGACGCAGACGGCTGAACGTCGCGCTGTTGCCCAAGGCTGGTCTGGCTGCTGGGGCTGCTCGCCGGGCCGGGGTCTTGGGTTCTCCAAGTTTATGCCTCTTTTCCGGCCTGAGAACAAACCAATAGAGAAGAGGAGGTCAGGAACTCGGTGAGTGTGCCGTCCAGCATGGTGAGATGAAGGCAACAGTGCCCATCTTAGAAGGTGGTCGTGAGGATTATGTGAGTTAATTTACAAAGAGCACACAACATGCCCAGGGTTGTGGTTGTTTTGTGAACATCATCAAAGTCTGGTAAACTGTTTTCCACTCAGCTGTGACTACAGTACTGGGAACACTGGCTGCGTAAGGTGCTGCGGGTTGGACTGCAGCCTGGGCCCTCTCAGTCCAGATTCCTCAGCTCCACTGGACAGAGAGGCTCCCCTTTGGAAACATCCCAAAAATCCACTTGTGTTATTTTTGTTGGTTTATTACTAAATGGACATGTGATTTATTTGGCATAGCAACTCTGCCTTTTCCCAAGAGGTTCCCGGCTTGGGGTGTTACCTCAGATGGAGGGCTGAGGCTGTCTGGCCCCATCCTGGTGAGTGGTGGGCAAAGAGACGTAGTGTCCGAGCCACATCACAAGTACTGGAAGGGGGTGTTAAAATCTCTGTCCACACTGGAGATTAGTAAAACACATTATTCCCCACAGATAGGTTGAAAGCCTTGGTCTACAAGGTCAGAGACTTTTTCCTGTGGGCTCAGCACCATCCACAGCCTGAGAGCAGAGAGAACAGAGAACAGGTGAAGCAGCTGTGACTAAAGAACCTGCCCTGCCTTCTCCTCTAGGGCAATGGGGGCAGGTCCAGGGTGTCCTTTGGCTTTAGCCAAGCTCCATCATACAGACAGTAAGACAAGAGTAGAGCTGCGACAACCACCAGGCCCGTGATGTGCCCCCAGCCACCCCACAGAGAATTCACTATTAATACCATGTTACTCCCCCTATCGATCCCACATTTCCCCATCATCAGTCCTACTAGCTGTGGACCACTAAGCTCAAGGGCCTGTCGCCGCCTCTTGCCACAGTCAGTGTCCATGAACAGTGTCTGCAGGGCTGCTCTCTCAGGGCTCTGAAGGGAAGCAGATGGCGGAAACCTAGATGTTGGGAGACAAGGCTCATGGCAGTGGGCATCTCCCCATTTCAACCTCACATATTTTTCACATGGGTCAGGAACCACAGAGCATTCCAGCCGTCCATAGACATGGACATGATGTCAGTATTTCCTGCTGACCTTCCTCTGTGGAATGTGAGGGCTCCTGCCCTGTGGGCCCCAGTTGGGAGCAGCACTCCCGGTCCATCTGCCAAGCCAACTGCTTTTCCTCCTTCTCACCTCTCTGCAAAGCATACTTTCCTCACCACAAAAGGGTAGGATAAAAGGAAGGAATGTACCAGCCACATGCCAGCCCTCACTCTCCCTCTCTGCGGCGTAAACCTTCCAATTTCTTATAACCCTTTCCCATCTAAAGCCAACTGGTGCATCTCAAATAGCAATATATGATTCTGAAATTAGCACTAGAACCTTATTAGTGCAAAACGAAGCCCAGTGTGCTGTAGGCTGAGATGTTTTGGATTATCTAAGGGAGTTTAGTTATTTGAGCACCACAAAGACATTCTCTAAAAACATGTTCTCCTGAAAGGCAGCACTAGACAAAAAGACTAATGATACCTTGTGCTGCTGGGTAATCTCAGGTGGGCCCTTAACTTTTCCAAATCACAGTCTCTCAGGAGGCTGCAGATTAGTGGGTTCCCGTGGCCTCTTTTGAGCTCTGGCACTAGACAAGGTGGTTTATAATGGGAAGGGGCGAAAAGTGAGCTGTGGAGTCTATAGACTTAGTTTGAATTTTGGTGTTTCAAGTTTCCAGGGGTGTGACCTCAAAGAGCACATTTAACTTATTCTCAGATACCCTATCTGTGAAGAGGGCATGGCAATTTAAGTGTTAATACAGACGATTCAAAATAAAATATTTAAATGATAAATGTTTCAATAAATGATATTAGGACAATTAGTTATCCATTTTGCTAAAACAAAATTCCTTCTCTCTACTCTTTATTTCATGTATTAAAATACACTTCAGAGGATCAAAGATTTCAATGTAGGCTGGGCACAATGGCCCACACCTGTAATGCCAGAACTTTGGGAGACTGAGGCATGAGGATTGCTTGAGGCTGGGAGTTTGAGACCAGCTTGGGCAACATGGTGAGACCCAGTCTCTACAAAAAAAAAAAAAAAAAAAAAAAAAAAGAAAGAAATTAAACATTTTAGGCTGTAGAGAAAAAAAGAAAAAAAAAATTAAAATTTCACTGGGCATGGTGGTGCACACCTGTAGTCCAAGCTACTTAGGAGGCTGAAGTGAGAAGATTACTTGAGCCCAGGAGTTTGAGCCTGTGGTGAGCTATGATTGTACCACTGCACTCCAGCTTGAGTGACACAGCAAGACCTTGTCACACACACACACACACAAAAATTAAAATTAAATTTAATAAAAGTTGTTTCAAAAAAAGATTTAAATGTGAAAGAAGAAAGAAGGCACTCCCTCTGTGGTCGCCACTGGCTCTCAGAAGCAGTGCGTGAGCAGGAGGCTCTGCTCTGATCCAGGAGCACTGGCATCTATGAAGAGGGAAACCAAGAAAAATTCTTTCTGCTATCTTTCCCTTCAGTAATGCTTATCTTATGAACACTCAACTGAAAAACCACGCAACCTAAAAGTAGGAAAGATGGCAATTCTAAATAGCAACTATTATCCCAGGGAGACCCCTCAGATATGTAAGGAATCAAGCCATCAATGTACATTTGCTGGATATTATATACCACATCATCTCTATGATTACAGATTTCAAGGATAATTTTTACTCACTTAACAATCTCACTGTAACAGTGACCGATAATATGAAAAATGTGCTTTATCCAGTGCTGCTGATGGGTACACAGACAAGTGCTTGCTGCAGTTATTTCTGAATCTAGCCAGACCCTGGAGTCATGAAGATATAAACTCTGTGAGAGCAGGGACCATCTCTCTTTCTCGCATTATAGGCACTTGATAAATACTCATGGCTGAAAAAAAAAAAAAGAAAGAAAGAAAGAGGGAAAGAAAGAGAAAAGCAGGGCAGGACAAAGAAAAGGAAGAGAAAGACAGAAAGTAATAGAAAGCAAAGGTGCATATTTTTATAATCTTAGAATGAAGAAGACCACTCAGGAAAATCTCAATACCTCTCTGGATAAAAAATTCAGAAGGCACTGCAGAAAACAAAGCTAATAAAATATATTTACACTTTTAAACTCTTTGTGGAAAAAAATATGGTAAATAAAAGAAAAACTGGGGGCTGAGAGTTTTCAATTCACTTGACAAAGAGATGATTTCCATAACTACAAAGCATGCTTACCAATGAAAAAGTAGAGAATAGTCCCCAACTTTTGGTAATGGCAGAATAGCCCCCACTGAACTAACCTTTCCACAGGTAACAGCTATAAACTTTAGATAAAATATGGGGGGAAAACCTGCTTGAAGGCACTGGAGTGTGACTAGAAGCAGGCAAACGCTGGAGTTCTTGTGGTGATGGAAATGTCCTGTGCTTCAACTGCACTAATGTTTGAATCCTGATTGTGATGCTGCTCTGTAGCTTTGTGAGTTGACATTGGGGGAGGCTGGGTGAAGAGGACACAGGATCCCTGTGTTACTTCTGTGTGTGAATCAACAAATACTTCAAAGTAAAGTTTAATTTTTAAAAAGTCAATTTATGGCTGGGTGCAGTGGCTCATGCCTGTAATCCCAGCACTTTGGGAGGCCAAGGTGGGTGGATCACAAGGCCAGGAGATCAAGACCATCCTGGCTAACATGGTGAAACCCCGTCTCTACTGAAAATACAAAAAATTAGCCAGGTGTGGTGGTGGGTACCTGTAGTCCCAGCTGCTTGGGAGGCTGAGGCAGGAGAATGGTGTGAACCTGGGAGGCGGAGCTTGCAGTGAGCTGAGATCATGCCCCTGCACTCCAGCCTGGGCAACAGAGCCAGACTCCATCTCAAAAAAAAAAAAAAAAAAAAAAAAGAAAGCCAATTTATGTAATTTATATGATTAGAAAATAAAGGATTAATTCTAATCCTCAACAGATGTATAACAAACATTTGAAAATCAACAACCATTAATGATTAAAGAAAAAACCCAGGAAGCTTGAAATAGAAGGAAATTATCTCATACTGATAATGAACATTCTTAAATACCTAGAGTGAACATGATATTAGTGAAATATCAGTTTCCTCTTAAGATAGGAAACAAGGCAAAATTGACCATTCTAACCATTTCTTTCCACCATTGTCATAGAGGGCATGGTTAGTGCAATATGGCAAGAAAGAAAGCCAGATAAACAAAATCCTCACAGCAAAGGCTGAAGGTCTGTTTACCTCAGCTCCTTTGGTCTAACACATCATGTCCAGATTTCAAGAAAAAATTACAAGGCATGCCAAAAGGCAAAAAATACTGTCAGAAGACACAAAATGAGCATCAGAACCAGCTCAGATATGGTAGAAATTTAGGAATTATCAGATCAGGAATTTAAAATAACTATGATTAATGTGCTAAGGGCTCTAATAATAGAAAAAGTGAACAATATTAAAAAATGAATGGGTAAGATTGAAACGCAAAGAAAGTGTAAAAAGGAAATGCAAGAAATTATAAACACTGTAACAGAAGTGAAGAGTGCGTTTAATGGGTTCATCAGTGGGCTGAGAAGAAAAGAATCATCAGCCTGACATGTGGGTCAAAGAAACCTCAAGATAAATTAAAAAGTATTTTGAACTAAATGAAAATGAAAATGTAACCTATCAAAATTTGTGAGAATCAGTGAAAACAGAGCTTAGAGGGAAATTTACCACATTGGATGAATATATTGGAAAATAATAAAAATCTAAAGTCAATAACTTAAAATTCCATCTTAAGAAAATAGAAAAAGAAGAGCAAATCAAATGTAAAGTAAGCAGAAAAAAATAATAAAAATCAGAGCAGAAATCAATGAAATTGAAACAGAAAAACAATAAAGAAAATCAATGAAATCAAAATCTGGTTATTTAAAAACATGAATAAAATTGATAAACCTTTAGCCAGACTAGTCAAGAAGAAAAAAAAAAAAAAAAAGACACAAACCTCTAACATTAGAAATGATAGAGGGACATCACTATAGATCCCATGGACATTAAAAGGATAATAAATGAATATAGTGGGCCGGGCGCGGTGGCTCAAGCCTGTAATCCCAGCACTTTGGGAGGCCGAGACGGGCGGATCACGAGGTTAGGAGATAGAGGCCATCCTGGCGAACACGGTGAAACCCCGTCTCTACTAAAAAAAATACAAAAAACTAGCCGGGCGTGGTGGCGGCGCCTGTAGTCCCAGCTACTCGGGAGGCTGAGTCAGGAGAATGGCGGGAACCCGGGGGGCGGAGCTTGCAGTGAGCTGAGATCCGGCCACTGCACTCCAGCCCGGGCGACAGAGCCAGACTCCGTCTCAAAAAAAAAAAAAATAAAATAAAATAAAATAAAATAAAATAAAATAAAATAAATGAATATAGTGAACAACTCTATACCCAGAAATTTGATACCTAGATGAAACTGACTAGTTACTTGAAAGACACAATCTACCAAAACTCACACAAGGAGAAATAGATTATCTTAATAGACATATTTATTACAGAAATTGGATTGATAATTGATAATCTTCCCAAAGACAAAACACCAAGACGAGAAAGGCTCACCGGTGAATTCTACCAAACATTTAAGGAAGAAATTATACCATTTTTCTACCATCTGCTCCAGAAAACAGAAACAGAGAAAATACTTCCTAATTCATTCTATAAGGCCAGCATTACCCTAATATCAAAATCAAAGACAGTACAAGAAAGGGAAACTAAGGACCAATATCTCTCATGAACATAGATGCAACGGTTCTCAACAAAATATTAGCAAATTAAATTCAACAATGTATAAAAAAAATTCTGCACCATGATCAAATGGGCTTTATTCCACTTATGCAAGGCTGGTTCAACATCCAAAATTCACTAGTGAAATTAACCACATCAACAGGCTAAAGAAGAAAAATCATATGATCATATCAGTAGATGAATAAAAAGCATTCGACAAAAATCCAACACCCAATCATGAAACAGACTCTCAAAAAACTAGGAATAGAGGAGAACTCCCTCAATTTGACAAAGAACATCTGCAAAAACCTCAGTTAACATCATACTTAATGGTGAGAAACACTTTTCCCCCAAGATTAGGAAAGGGCAGAGATGTTTCTTTTCACTTGCTCCTATTCAACATCATATTAAAATGCAGTAAGACAAGAAAAGTAGGCCGGGCGCGGTGGCTCACGCCTGTAATCCCAGCACTTTGGGAGGCCAAGGTGGGTGGATCACGAGGTCAGGAGATCGAGACCATCCTGGCTAACACGGTGAAACCCCGTCTCTACTAAAAAATACAAAAAACTAGCCGGGCGAGGTGGCGGGCGCCTATAGTCCCAGCTACTCGGGAGGCTGAGGCAGGAGAATGGCGTGAACCCGGGAGGCGGAGCTTGCAGTGAGCTGAGATCCCGCCACTGCACTCCAGCCTGGGTGACAGAGCGAGACTCCCTCTCAAAAAAAAAAAAAAAAAAAAGACAAGAAAAGTAAATAAAATGTATGCAGATTGGGATAGAAGACATAACATTTTATTTGTTTGCAGATGACATGATTGTTTAGACAGAAAATGCCCAAAAATCAACAATTTTAAAAACCCCTCCTTAAACTAATAAGTGATTATAAGAAGGTTGCAGGATCCAAAGACTATAAATAAAATATCAATTGCATTCCAATATACCAGCAATGAACAACTGAAATTTAAAATTTTAAAAATACCATTTATATTAGCCCCAAGTTAAAAAAGGAAAAATATGTAGGTGCAATCTAACAAAATATGTATAAGATCTATATAAGGAAAACTACAAAACTTTAATGAAATTAAAATTTTAAAATCCAAGAAAATGGAGAACTATTCCATATTCAGGGATAGGAAGACTCAGTATTGTCAAGATGCCAGTTCTTCCCAACTTGCCATAGAGTCAATATATTCCATTCAAAATTCCAGCAAGTTATTTTGTGAATACCAGGAAACTGATTTTAAAGTTTATGTAGAAAGGCAAAAGACCCAGAATAGCCAACACAATACTGAAGAAAAAGAAAGTCACAGAACTGATACTACCTGACTTCAAGACTTACTATAGAGCTGTGGTAATCAAGACTGTGGTGCTGGTGAAATAATAGACAAATGGATCATTGGAGCAGAACAGAAAGTCCAGAAAAAGACCCACACAAATATAGTCAACTGATGTTTGAAAAGAAACGAAGACAGTTCAAAAGAGAAATGATGGTCTTTTCAACAAATGGTGCTGGAACAATTGGATATCCACATGCAAAGTTTAAAAAGTGAAATTAGGCCGGGCGCGGTGGCTCAAGCCTGTAATCCCAGCACTTTGGGAGGCGGAAACGGGCGGATCACGAGGTCAGGAGATCGAGACCATCCTGGTTAACACAGTGAAACCCCGTCTCTACTAAAAAATACAGGCCGGGCGCGGTGGCTCAAGCCTGTAATCCCAGCACTTTGGGAGGCCGAGACGGGCGGATCACGAGGTCAGGAGATCGAGACCATCCTGGCTAACACCGTGAAACCCCGTCTCTACTAAAAAATACAAAAAACTAGCCGGGCTAGGTGGCGGGCGCCTGTAGTCCCAGCTACTCGGGAGGCTGAGGCAGGAGAACGGCGTAAACCTGGGAGGCGGAGCTTGCAGTGAGCTGAGATCCGGCCACTGCACTCCAACCTGGGCGACAGAGCGAGACTCCGTCTCAAAAAAAAAAAAAAAAAAAAAAAAAAAAAATACAAAAAACTAGCCAGGCGAGGTGGCCGGCGCCTACTGTAGTCCCAGCTTCTCTGGAGGCTGAGGCAGGAGAATGGCGTAAACCCGGGAGGCAGAGCTTGCAGTGAGCTGAGATCTGGCCACTGCACTCCAGCCTGGGTGACAGAGCGAGACTCCGTCTCAAAAAAAAAAAAAAAAAAAGTGAAATTAGGCCGGGTGCGGTGGCTCACTCCTGTAATCCCAGCACTTTGGGAGGCCGAGGCAGGCGGATCACGAGGTCAGGAGATGGAGACCATCCTGGCTAACACGGTGAAACTCTGTCTCTACTAAAAATACAAAAAATTAGCCGGGCGTGGTGGCGGGCGCCTGTAGTCCCAGCTTCTCGGAGGCTGAGGCAGGAGAATGGTGTGAACCCGGGAGGCGGAGCTTGCCGTGAGCCGAGATCGCCCCACTGCACTCCAGCCTGGGCGACAAAGCGAGACTCTGTCTCAAAAAAAAAAAAAAAAAGTGAAATCAGATCCTGATTCTACACGATCATAGACCTAAATGTAAAATGCAAAACTATAAAACCCCTAGAAGATAATATAGGAGAAAATCTAAATGACCTTGGGTATGGCAATAACTTTTTAGATACAACACCAAAGGCATGATCCTGTTGATGACAAAAACTAAACTCTGCAAATATTTTAAAAGGGTTTTTCTGAGCCAGTGTGAGTGACCATGGCCTGGGAAACAGTCTTAAGAGGTCCTGAGAAAGTGTGTCTGAGGTGGTCAGGTTCCGGTTTGGTTTTATACGTTTTAGGGAGACAGAAGTTACAAGCAAAGGCATAAATCAATACAAGGAAGGTATATATTGATTGATCCCAGAAAGGTGAGACATTGTGAAGCAGGGACTTACAGGTCATAAGTGAATTCAAAGATTTTCTGTTTGGCAGTTGGTTGAAAGAGTTAAGCTTTGTCTAAGGACTTGAAGTCAGTAGAAAGAAATTCTTGAGTTAAGATAAGGGGGGTTGTGGAAGCCAAGGTTCTTGTTATGCAGATGAAGCCTCCAGATAGCAGGCTTCAGAGAGAATGGATGGTGAAGGTTCCTTTTTGGACCTTGAAAGTTGTCAGAGTCTCAGTTAATCTCTCCTAGATCTGGGGAAGGCCTGGTTGTATTAATGGAGATTCTCTACGGATGCAGATTTCTGCTACAAAAGGTGACTTTGCAGGGCCATTTACAAATATGTCAAAGAAATATACCATGGTACAAAATATTTTCATTGTCTTCAGGGTTTGCTATCTGTTATGTGATGCTATGCCAGAGTCGGTTAGCATTTGGTATCTTACTGCCACAGAGTCTTCTCTGTCAGTCTCATGATCTCTATTTTAATGTAAATGCTGGTTAGCTGTGCCTAAACCCCAACAGGGAGAGGTTATAATGAGGTGTGTCTGACCTCTCTTCCCATCATGGCCTGGAATTTAATTTTTCAGGTTTCTCTGGGATCCTGTTGGCCAAGAGGGGTCTGTTCAGTCAGTTGGGGGGCTTAGGATTTTATTTTTGGTTTACAATTCATAAAATAAAAAATTGATAAGCTGGACTCCATCAAAATTAAAAACTGCTCTGATAAAGACATTGTTGAGAGAATGAAAGGACAAGCCACAGACTAGAAGAAAATATTTGCAAAACACATACCTGATAAAGGAATGGAACTTAAAATGTACAAGACTCTTAAAATTTGACAATAGGAAAAAAACAATCCAGTCAAAAAGTGGGCCAAAGATCTGAATAGACACCTCACCAAAGAAAATATACAGATGGCAATTACACCCATGAAAAGATGCTGCACATCATATGTCATTTGAGAATTACAAATTAAAACAACAATGAGGCCAGGTCCATGGCTCACTCTTGTAATCCCAGTACTTCAGGAGGCCAGGGCAGGAGATTGCTTGAGGCAATGAACTCAAGACCAGCCTTGGCAACACAGCAAGACACCATCTGTCAAAAAATTTAAAAATTAGCCAGGCATGGTGGCACGCACCTGTGGTCCTGGCCACTCAGAAGGCTGAGGTGGGAGAATTGCTTGAGCCCAGGAGATTGGGGCTGCGGTCAGCCATGATCATGCCACTATACTCCAACCTATCTCAAACAAACACAAACAAACAAACACCACAATGAGCTACTACTACACACCTGTTAGAATGGCTAAAGTATAAAATATGAACACCAAATGCTAGGGTGGATTAGGAGCAACAGAAACTCTTGTTCACTGCTGGTGGGAATGCACAATGTTGCAACTGCTTTGGAAAACATTTGGCAGTTTCCTATAAAACTAAGCATACCTTTACCACATATATATAATGAAAACAAACCAAACTGTCTTCTCCTACTATACTGTCAACACAGAACACTCTGGTCCTCAAAATGTGGAGGGGCTTTCTCCACACACCTGTAATTGCCTGACGGGTTCTTCCTGCCTGCCATACAGACAAAATCAATTCACTGAGACCATGGCATTGTAGTAGAGAAAGAGTTTAATTGATATGAGACTGGCCCACATGGGAGAACTGGAGCTATCCGTGAAATCAGTCTCTCCAAAGGCTTAGAGGCTAGGGTTTTTATGGACAATTAGGTGGACGGGGGGCTATGGAATGGCTGCTGCTAACTGATTGGGGATGAAATCACAGGAGTGTGGAAAACAGTCCTCATGTGCTGAGTCTGCCTCTGGGTTGGGCCACAGGATCAGCCTAGTCATGAGACAGGAGTCCAGGCGGGGTCAATCTAAAAACATCTCAAAAACCAATCTTAGGTTCTACAGTAATGATGTTATCTATAGCAGCGGTCCCCAAACTTTTTAGCACCAAAGACAGGTTTTGTGGAAGACAATTTTTCCACAGACCAGGGAGTGTGGGGGAAGGTGTTGGGATGAAACTATTCTACCTCAGATCATCAGGCATTGGATTCTCATAAGGCGCTCACAACCCTAGATCCCTTACATGTGCAGTTCACAATAGGGTTTGCACTCCTATGAGAATCTAATGACACCGCTTATCTGACAGGAGGCAGGGCTCAGGCGGTAATGCTTGCTCACCTGCCGCTCACCTGCTGTGCCTCCTGGTTTTTAACAGGCCATGGACTGGTACCTGTTGGGGACCCCAATCTGTAGAAGCAATTGGTAAAGACACAAGTCTTGTGACCTCTGCTCACATGACTCCTGAGCAGTAAGGGGTTGTAGAAAGCATGCCTACGTTTCAGCAGAGTTCAGTTCCTCCCATAATCCTATTCTTGTACCTTTCAATAATCTTACAAAGGCGATTTTCAGTCCTTGAGCAAGGAGGGAGTTAGTTTTAGGGAGGGACTATTATCATCCTTGCTTTCAAGTTGAACTATAATTCCTCCTGAAGTTAGCTCGGCCTACACCCAGAAATGACCAAGGCCAGCTTGGAGGTCAGAAGCAAGATGGAGTCAACAATGTTAGAATTCTCTCACTGTCACAATTTTGCAACGGTGTTTTCACACCAAGCAATTCTCCAGTGCACACCAACAGAGTGACCCATAATTCAATTTAATTCTGACACTAACTAAAGTTAGCACAGATGCCACAGGTTGAGGTATTTGCCTCACAAGATGGCCCTTATTTCCAATGCCAATTGCAAGTCCCAGGTCATTTCACCTGTGCTTCCAACCTTCTGGCTATTAATGGGGGGTTCTCCTGGCCCTCCTTGTGTAGATTACTTGCTAGAATGGCTCACAGAACTCAGGGAAAAACTTTACTTATGTTCACTCACGCATGATAAAGGGATGTAAATGAATAGCCAGTTGGAAGAGATGCCCGGGGAGAGGCGCGTGGGAAGAGGTGCAGAGCTTCCACACCCTCTGTGGGCACCACTCCAGGGACCTCCATGTACTCACCAACCAGAAGCTCTCTGAATTTTGTCTTTTTGGGTTTTTATGGAGGCTACCATGTAGGCATGATTTGTTAAATCACTGGCCATTGGCGATCAACTTGACCTTCAGCCTTCTCCCCTCCCTAGAGTTGGGGATGAGACCACAAGTTCCAACCCTTTATGCACATGGCTGGTTCCTCTGGTGACCTGCTCCATCCTGAGGCTGTCCAGGCATCCCCAGCCCCCAGTCATCTCATTAGCATACAAAAGACGCTTGTCACTCCACAGATTCCAAGGCTTTAGGAGCTGTGTGTCTGGGAAATGGGAAAAGGACCAAACGTACATCACAAGATCATGCCATGCAACCCAGAAATCATGTTCCAAGAGATTACCCAAATGAGTTCAAAACCACACAATGTGCACACAAATGTTTATAGCAGCTTTATTCATAATTGCCAAACTTGGAAGTAGCCAGATGACCTTTCATGGGTGAATGGATAAGCAAACTGGTTCACCCAGACAATGGAATACTAGCCAGTGACAAAACAACACGCACTGCCAAGCCTAGAAAAGACATGAGGGAACTGTAGCTGTGTTTGCTAAGTGAAAGGAGCCAATCCGAAATGGCTGCACACTCTGTGATTCCAACCATATGATATTTTGGGAAAAGCAAAACTATGGAGTCAGTAAGAGATGAGTGGTTACCAGGGGTGAGGGAGGAGGGAGAGGTGAATTGGGAGCACAGATATTTTAAAGCAGTGAAGCGGCTGCGATGCTAGAATGGCGGACACAGCCATTACATATCCATCCAACACACAGAGTAGGTGTAGTGCAGACCATGGAGTTTGGGTGACAGTAATGTCTCAGTGTAGCTTCACCTATTATAACAAGTGGGTCACACTCATGGAAGCTGTCATTTGTTTATTATTATTGTTTTAGAGACAGGGTCTCACTCTGTCACCCAGGCTGGAGTGCAGTGGTGTGATCTCAGCTCACTGCAGCCTCGACCTCCCGGGCTCAAGCAATCGGCCTCCCAAGTAGCTGGGAGTACAGGCACGCACCACGCCAGCTAATTTGTGGGGGTTTTTTGTTGTTTGTTTGTTTGTTTGTTTTTATAGAGATAGGGTCTTACTTTGTTGCCCAGGCTGGTCTCAAACTCCTGGCCTCCAGTCATCCTCCCACCTCGGCCTCCCAGTGTTGGGATTATAGGTGTAAGCCACCAAGCCCAGCCTGCAAGCTCTTAGGGAAAACTGTGGGGGTGAGGAGAGAACACATGGGGACTCTGTGCTTTCTACTCAATTTTTCTGTTACCAACCTAAAGGAAGAAACTGAGGCAAAACTAATGTAATTTATTTGTGCTGAGCTGAGGATGGCTTTCCCTGACATATGCCCAGCTTGCCTTGGGGAGTGCCCCCTGGGCCCTTCGTTGCAAGCAGGTTTTCAAAGGCAAAAAGGGGGTTCAGGGACTGGCCTGACACCAAGTTGTTCATCAGGAATTCTTTTTTTTTTTTTGAGACGGAGTCTTGCTCTGTCGCCCAAGCTGGAGTGCAGTGGCGCGATCCTGGCTCACTGCAAGCTCCGCCTCCTGGGTTCACGCCATTCTCCTGCCCCAGCCTCCCGAGTAGCTGGGACTACAGGCACCCGCCACTGCGCCCGGCTCATTTTTTGTATTTTTAGTAGAGACGGGGTTTCACCGTGGTCTCGATCTCCTGACCTTGTGATCCGCCCGCCTCGGCCTCCCAAAGTGCTGGGATTACAGGCGTGAGCCACCGCGCCCGGCCAGGAATTCTTACCAGGAGCAAGTGTGTTAGTGACAGGATGGTTGCCAGGCCTGCCTCTCCCCTCATGATGGTCATCGTCCTCGAAATACAAGGAGGCAGCAGGACCACCCAGGGTCCAGGTTCAGTCTTTGGAGATGCAGTCCAAGGGTCTATCTGCAGAGCCTCCATTCATGCAGACCAACATGGAACAGGACTCACGGGGGCACACATATCCGCCTTCCCATCAACCAGATTCATGTGTATTCCCGTCCGGCTCTGAGTCACACCCAGTCTAGCGCTTTCCCTGGAGGAACACCTACCATCCTCACAGCAGGGACCTCCAAGGATGGCCCAAGCATTGGTTTCCTAGTGATACTGCTTGTTCCTGCTCGGAAACTCCTTTTCCATGGTGGTGAGATATTGAACTTGACTCATGGAATAGAAGCTCCCCGGGATGCCACCACTGTTTGAAATAGCAGATCCTCGAATTACCTTTGTTATGCTTCTAATGCCAGGGTCCAAAGAAGCCCTCTGTTGCCACCAGATGCATTTTGAACCCAGTTCATTCAGAAACCATGGTTGGTGGTCATCATCTACTTGTGTTCTGAGAAACCACAAAGTTAAACTGCAGCTCTTCAGTTATGGTCTTTTCATATTATTTGAGAATGTGAAACTTATGCTGTGTGTCCCTGCTTTTATGTCATGAACACAGCCTGCTCTGTATGGTGCCTAACTCTCCTGTGACCCCTGGGCTTTCCTCATGTTTAACGTTCTGGTTTTCTCCTTCCTTGAGGTCCCTGTGGCCTCTTCAAGGTCCTGTCTTCCTCCCATCTATTCTTTGTGTTTCTGTACAGACTGATGCATTTATTTTGCCTTTCCTAACTAAGTATTCCTCACTCTGTCTTTGATGGAGGGGAGAAGGGAGGGCAAAGAAGTTAAATTTACTTCAGGGCATCAAAATGAATGTCTACTTAATAACTTTGTAAAATGTAAAGTGATATATATATAATTATAAAGTAGTGTTAATTTTACCTAATAATTACAGTTAAAAAATATATCATTGGTTTACAGAAGTAACACTGCCTAGTGATGAGCTGTATATTGTTGAGCTGTGGGCATGGGTTATGGGGTCCAGCATACAGCATTGTGGGGTTCATTTGCATCTGTTCCAAGAGATGAACCCACAGCTCAAGGGGGAGTGGGAAGTGGCTGCGGTCTCTCTCTTTTTTTTTTTTTTTTTTGAGATGGAGTCTTGCTCTGTTGCCCAGTCTGGAGTACAGTGGCATGATCTCGGCTCACTGCAACCTCCGCCTCCTGGGTTCAAGCAGTTCTCCTCCCTCAGCCTCCCGAGTAGCTGGGACTACAGGCACCTGCCACCATGCCCGGCTAATTTTTGTATTTTTAGTAGAGACGGGGTTTCACCATATTGGTCAGGCTGGTCTTGAACTCCTGACCTTGTGATCTGCCCACCTTGGCCTCCCAAAGTGCTGGGATTACAGGCATGAGCCACTGCATGTAGCCAGCGGTCTCGTTTTAATGTCTCCCAGGGCCTGATATTTTTAAAGGGCTCAAATTCCTCTGATAAGAAAAACTTATATTGAAGCAAAGACTGCTTCTGAGTAAGAACAACAGAAGCAACCGCAGTGCCTGGAATATTGGGGTTCTAAAAAGTGACTTCTTACATGAACTTTTAGGTTTTATTATTTTATTATCTATGGTTGGTAGCATTTAGTGACTGATCTGAACGTGCTTTGAAACATACACTATGGCACAAAAACAGAATTCCAATTACAATAAATGATGGGAAGAGAATGTGTGGCCTGGGAAGACTTGCACCTTGTCTGCCTTGGGGTTATGTCCTCAACTCTAACCCCTGTGGCATATATTTGTGTAACTCGCACGCTTGGGAGAGCACACCTGCCTAATGTCCACACCCCACCTTCCTGGAACCTGTGGATTGCTTGCTTACACCGTACCAGGGACTCTGCATAGGGAACTCGGTGATGAATCTTGAGATGGGAGATGCTCCTGATGACCTGGTGGTGCCCAGGTAACCTGCAGGGTCCTCCTAAGGATGGAAGGGCTTGAGGCAGAGACTGAACACTGCTGTGCTGGGCTGTGAGGATGGGGTAAGGGGCAGGAACCAAGGGAGGCAGAGATGGACCTCCCAGTGCCTCCCGACGGAGCCTAGCGGCAACGCTGTCATTTCAGAACCGTAAAACAACAGATTTGTGTTGTTTTAAGTCAATAATAACAACAACAACAAAGTCAGGCTAATTCTTTCTTTCATTCAATAAATATTGAATGTGGACCATGTGCCCACGATGCTGGGAGTGAGGAAATGGCTGTGGAGGACATGGCCGGACACCTGCACTTGGGCAATGCAGCTCACAGCTGCACCGAGACTCACAGAGCCTCCTGCAGAAGCAGCAGAGGCCTTCACCCTCAGGGGCCAGGGGCCAGGGGGTGGTGGGTGGAGAGAGCAGCAGGCGCTGGCCGGGCCCTGGGATGGCCAGGTAGCAGGGAGCATGCAGACCCTCCCTAAGAAACCCAGCACCCCGCTGTCCTCCTGGCTGCTGGCACCCCCAGGTGCTGCCCCCACTGCCCACCATCGGGCACCCTACTGGTCACTAGGCCTCCTCAGCGCATGAAGGTTCTGTGAAGAGGGGTCGCGTGCCCCTCAGCCAGCATTCCCCGGGTTTGGGACCCCGGACCTTCCAGAGGAATCACCCTCCTATGCCAGAGCCCGGCCTCCAGGGAGACGCTGGCGTGAATCTACCCCTGGCCTGCCTGGGAGGGGATAGGGCTCTGAGCCTGGTCTGGGCTGTCCGCCTGGGCATAAGCATCACAGCCACTGCCAGGGGAGGGCGAACCTGGCCAGAGGCCCCACCATGTGCTGTGGAGCCAGCCCCTCCACAGCCCGGTCCATGTGGGACAGGCCTGGTGTTCCCTGGCCACTTTCGGTCGCTCACACCGCCGGGTGCTGGAGCCTGGCCAGGAGGGGGTCAGGGGACAACCGCATGCGTCCCAGTTCTCCCGAGGGCAAGGCGGGGCGCTGTCCAGGAAGAAACCCTGTGGAGGGAGGGGAGCGCACCTCAACGTTTCTTCCTTCCACTCTTGCAGGAAAATTTGGGGAAAATGTTAAGGCAGAAAGAGTGACCCTGTTCCTTTTTTTGGTAACTCCATTCACTCCACTTCAACCATAAGAATCCCAACCAGGAAACTTACCAAGCATCACAAACCACCTGGAAAAGCAACACCACACAGCCTACATGCGGGGCCGCTGAGGAGACATATACCCGGCCACTGAGGGGACGCACGCGGGGGCGCTAAGGGATGTGAGGTTGCTGAGGGATGCACGCGGGGCCGCTGAGGGGTGTGGGGGCTCTGAGGGGGTGCACACGGGGGCGCTGAGGGGACGCATGCGGGGATGCTGAGGGACGTGGGGGGCGCTGAGGGACGTGGGGGCGCTGAGGGACGTGGGGGGCGCTGAGGGACGTGGGGGGCGCTGAGGGGACGCACGGGGGGCGCTGAGAGACGTGGGAGTGCTGAGGTAAGGCAGGCGGGGGACGCTGAGGGGACTCATGCGGGGGACGCTGAGGGGACTCATGCGGGGGGCGCTGAGGGACGTGGGGGCGCTGAGGGACGTGGGGGCGCTGAGGGACGTGGGGGGCGCTGAGGGACGTGGGGGCGCTGAGGGACGTGGGGGGCGCTGAGGGACGTGGGGGGCGCTGAGGGGACCCACGGGGGGGCGCTGAGAGACGGAGTGCTGAGGTAACGCAGGCGGGGGGCGCTGAGGGGACGCACGGGGGGGCGCTGAGAGACGTGGGAGTGCTGAGGTGACGCTGAGGGGACGCACGGGGGGGGCGCTGAGAGACGGAGTGCTGAGGTAACGCAGGCGGGGGGCGCTGAGGGGACGCACGGGGGGGCGCTGAGAGACGTGAGAGTGCTGAGGTAAGGCAGGCGGGGGACGCTGAGGGGACTCATGCGGGGGGCACTGAGGGACGTGGGGGCGCTGAGGGACGTGGGGACGCTGAGGTAGCGCACGCGGGCCACAATCGGCCAAGGATGAGACCATTAGAACATCTGCAGTGGGTTGAAACGCCTCAAATACAGTAAGATCCAGGAGTTATAACGATACAAAAAATAGCAACAATGACCTAAGTCACCTTTGGACATGCTAAAAACCAACTGTACCTCAGGATGACCAAATAGTTGATGAGGAAAAATCCCTCTTCAGAAAACTATTACAGCTCACAGGTGAAGAAAGGAGACACAAAATCGAAGCATCTTCCCTCCGAAGCCCCACAATGGAATCACGGGTGCCAGGAGATGGCCAGGCACATGGCTGAGCTGGCACCTTAGGGGGAGGGTACCAGGGCCATGGGGTCCCTGGTTGCTTGCCTCAGATGCGGCCAGCAAGGGAGGCACGACATGGGGCTGTTGAGTGAATGTGTGAGAGGCTGCGGGTCCCCATGGTCCAGCCACTAGCGGCCTCGCAGCATCATAGGAGTCTGAGGTCTGTGCGGGCAGAGAGCGAGCTCCGGTGTTGTGTTCCCGCCAAAACTGGCCGCGAATCGCAGATAATGACGCCGGGACCGGCGCCTGTGCAGGAGAGACAGGGGTGTGGGGAGGATGCCGGCAGCCCAGAGCAGAGTCCAGACCTGGGGACACCGCGGGACAAAAGACAAGTCACAAGAGGAAGAAGTGGAGCGAGCCAAGAAATTTTTCCTGGTTGGGAAAAAAACAGAGTCTTAAAAATTCTGTGAGATGCCAGGGAGTCCTGGGCACTGATATCTGGCAGCATTAAGGAGTCACCATGGATTATTTTAGGCATAAATATGGAACTGGGGTTGGGTAGGGTGTTTGGTTCTTATCTTTGAGAATACTTTCTGAAGTGTTTATGGATAAAATAATATGATGTCTGGAACTGGTTTAAAATAGCCCAATGAGGAAGCGGGTGGGGTGCTCGCCTTGGCAGGAACATGGGGCCATTGTGCTGGTCTCTCCCCGCGTTGTGTTGGAACTCTTTATAAACAGCACTAGCGAGAGACGGCAGCCTGCCCTGTGCCTGCCCTGAGGTCACCCTCACTGAATTTGGCTCCCTCCAGCTCAGCTCTCACAGGGTCCCAAGTGGCTTCAGCCAGTGTCCTGTGCAGACTTCTTCCTAAAGGAACACTGAGTCCTCACGGTGGGATTTCCTGCGGTGATTCTTTGGTCTCAGAGGCCCGAGGGACACACATGTTTGAAAATCTTCTCCATTTCCATCTGTATGATTTTTGCCTTCATTCTCTTCTCCTATTAAATGGAGGCCATCAGCATGCTTAGACACGCCTGCCAGCTTTAAGAGTTTAGGGCTAAACAAATGAAGCACACAGTGCACTTCAAAGACTTTGAGAGGAAGGCCCAGTGTACACAGAGGTCCCAGGAACCCTGAGCTTCCCCAGGATGCCCATCCTGAGCCTTCGGGGGGCATCTAACCCACTCAAACCCCAAACACTCGTCCCTCCCCCATCACAAGGAAAGACAGGCATGGTACCCCACCCATCAGCGGTGTTGCTGAATCTGGCAGCCACTGTGTTTGTCAGACCTGCCTGCCTTGTTCAGCAGGGAAACCACTTGCTATGATGAATGGAGCTGCATGCGAAACTTAGATAAGCAGGCGGGTCGAAAACACCTCCCTTGCCAGCATTCCAGTTTTCTTGCTTGGCCCAAGAACCTGGTTTCACTTTGGAAAGGTGGAAGGAGTGTGGGGCGACCTTGTTGCCATTTTCAGGCATGGCTGGGCTCTCACACAGTCACTCTTAGAACAGGCATGTCCCTGCCTGGAGGCCAGTTCCTCTTGGGTTGTGGGAACCAAGCCCAAAAATGTCAAACAAGTGGCAAAACCTTTTGGGTAATTTTCCTCTACCTCAAAAAACACCCGGCTGCTTCTTCTCCCCAGATGTTAAAGGTCCTTTTATTAGCATTGTCCTATTGTGTTTTTTCATCTCTCAGACACAGACACAGGAAGCATCAACTCTGAGGCTTTGGCCAGGATGTGAGCCCGACTTTCGCAGCCCCAACTGGCAGGCTGACCTCATGTGAACTCCCTGGCGGTGGCATCCTGGAGACACCCACATGGCTGAGCTGGCACCATAGGGTAAGGGTACCAGGGCCATGGGGACCCTGGTTGCTTGCCTCAGATGCGGCCAGCAAGGGAGGCATAACATGGGGCTGCTGAGTGAATGTGTGAGAGGCTGCGGGTCCCCACGGTCCAGCCACCAGCAGCCTCGCAGCATCATAGGAGTCTGAGGTCCAAGACACCGGACTCACATCTCAATCCTGCCCTGTGCTGCTCAGGGCCAAGTCTAAGCTGCTGTGAAAAAGAGGCCCCCACATGCAGCGGCTGCCACAGAACACGGTCATCTGCTTTTCATGCACACTGTAGACCTGGTCATTCCGGCCAGAGCCCCAGGTTTTGTTGCTCTTCCAGGGCACATTCTGGGCCGTGTGCTGGAGGCTGGGCTGTGGGCTCCTCTGAGGAGGTAGAGGGATGCGCACCAGGGCCCGTGTATTGAGGCTCGGCCCCCGTCCCATCACCTCTACTCTGGTGAGGCCACTTCCTGCAAAGGCAGCTGTCTGCTCCTGCCTGGAGCTGCCCCCGGACCACACAGCATCCAGGAGATGAATGCACTTCCAGCCTCGCCACCCTGGGGAGATGTACAGCTGAGGTGGCAACTTCGGAGCAAGCAGGGTGGAGATGCTTCCCTCGAGGTCTCTCCCAGCCCTGCTGCCCTGTCACTCAAGGTATGGGTTGGTTGTGTTCCCCAAAAATACATGTTAAAGTCTGAGTCCCCCACACCTCAGAATATGACATCATTTGGAAATAAGGTCATTGCAGATCTAATTACCATAGTGCCCCCTTATCCTGGGGAAAATGTTTCAAGACCCTGGTGGATGTCTGAAACCTCAGATAGTACCTAACCTTACATACACTGTGTTTTTTTCCCATGTGTACAAACTTATGATAAAGTTTAATTTATAAATGAGGCACAATAAGAGATTAATAACAATGATAAAATAGAACAATTATAACAATATACTGTAATACAAGTTATGTGAATGTGGTCTCTCACTCTCAACATATCTTATTATACTGTACTTTCCCTTCTTGTGATGATGTAAAGTGCTGTAAAATGCCACATGGTGAGATAAAGGGAGGGGAGAGATGCAGGCATTGTGATGTAGATGGAAAATTCCAGAAATAGACAATTGTTTGGTGTTCAGTTGTATGCTGTTCCAAGCCATCCCATCCAAGCCTGGGTTGCCATTGGCCACTTGGCAGCCAACCCAGTGACCAAATGGGCTGTGGTGTCACAGTGCTTGTGTTCAGGTCACCTTTCTTTTACTTAATAATGCCCCCAAAGCACAGGTGTAGCCATGTAATATTTGTGAAGCGTGGTTGACTATGAGTGACTAAAACCCAGAAAAGTGAGACTGAAGACAACAAGGACCACTGTAGTTAGGATTAAGTCATGACTGTGTCCTTATAAGAAGAGGGGTGACACAGGAGCCCATGTGGTGGTGGAGACAGAGATGGAAGCTGTGAATCCACAAACCCGGGAGTACCCGGAGCTTTGGAGGCTGGGGAGGCAGGAAGGACCCTCCCAGCTGTTGGGGGAGCACAGCCCTGCTGGCACCTTGATTTTGGACTTCAGGCCTCCAGAGCTTAGAGAAGATACATTTCCGTGGTTTTGAGCTCCCTGGTTTGTGGTACTTTTCCAACTGCCCCAGGACACTGCTGCGCCAATGCCTTTGACCTTCAAGGTCGCATTCTGGCTGATGGAGCTGACAGGCGTCCCGGCTCCACTGCCCTTGGGCTCCCGCTCTGACTGGCCTGTGCTGAAAAGTTAAAAATAGCTCTGCATATATTGAAATAGTTATGTCAATTCTAAAGGCTCACACAGCTGCTATAAGTGTCTTGGATACTCTTCAAAATAATATTTATAGGCCTCTCCAAGCTCTGTCGAACTAGCTTTTTATCATTAATTAAAGCCAAGCTCATCTGTTTGTTTACAAGTTGGACTTGGCACACTTCAGCACTTAACAGGAGATGAAAACTGCAGTTTGTTCAATTTCCTTTTAATAATTTTGTTTACATTTTTGCCAGCACTCATAATCTGGGTTCAGTTTCTGCCAGCACTGATTTGGTTTATTCCACATGGCTTGGGCCACTGCGGGACTCCATTTGTTCCAGGGCCACCTTCCTGTTACCTTTTACTGTTTCCTGAGTCAGCAAGAAAGACAGATCCGCCTGAAGACTCCAGCACTCTCCTCAGCTGCAGCCCCCACAGAGCTCCGCGAAGTCCTTTCCCCCACAGGATGGATCTGAGGCACCCACCATTAGAAAAAAGGAGTGGAGAAATGATATGCAGGAAGAAGGTCCATCCTGATTCACCAATCGCATGGATGCACTTTCCTACCAGGCTAGGAGGGAGGAAAGTGGAGCCCCACCCTGACTGCTAAGCTGTTTGCTTTGGTGTCACGAAAAACAGTTCAGCTTCCCAAATTAGAGAGGAAAAGGTTTTCAGGGGGTCCCTTATTTCTATTATGTAAGCTTTAAATAACAAAGTAGACCTCTGGGGCCAATGTGGGTGTGTGATGACGGTTTTGTGGGATTCTCCCCATAGGCCCATCAGACGGCCTCACTTTCTGGGTCTCAGTGGGCCCAGGTGTGACACAGCTCCTCCAGAAATGATGACAGCCCTGGCGACCAAGGACTCTCTGTGCCACTGGGTTTGTGCTCAGAAGTATATTCAATGATTTCCCCAGAAAATTCCAAGTCACCTCCTAATACTGTTTGTGAAAACTAAATGAACTGTCGTGGTCTTCTTCAGGGACAGTTTGCTAGGAAGGCTGGTTATTGGCATAATTTTCCAAATCAATGAACTAAGTTATAAAACTTTCTCCAAGGCCCTGATGGCTGTTACAGAGACAGAAAAGTGAATGGTCAGAAAGAAGTGTGAAAATTCACCCAGTATTGGCAGGCCAAGGCAGGTGCATCACAAGGTCAGGAGATCGAGACCATCCTGGCTAACACAGTGAAACCCCGTCTCTACTAAAAAAATACAAAAAATTAGCCGGGCGTGTTGGCAGGCGCCTGTAGTTCCAGCTACTCAGGAGGCTGAGGCAGGAGAATGGCGTGAAACCTGGGAGGCAGAGCTTGCAGTGAGCCGAGATTGCGCCACTGCACTCCAGCCTGGGCGACGGAGCAAGACTCCATCTCAAAAAAAAAAAAAATCCACCCAGTAGACACAGCAGCCCTAACCGCCTCTGCAATTAGGCCTTTCTCAGTCCAAGACAAACAACCAAACGGCACACAGGCCTTCATCCTTGGCTGTGACGGATACTCGTCCGTGTGGAGGGCCAGGCCTGTTTCTCCCATCACTAATGGAAGCCTCTCTGAGTTTCTATAAAAGTCTCCCCCTCAGAAGGGGCTCTCTGGAGATTTTAAATTATGTTGGTTAGGATAGTAATACATGCTTTTGCTTAAAAATCAATAGGTGCAGAAATAAAAGCATAAAGTACAAAGTGGGTTTCCCCTCCTTGGCCAGAGGGAATGCTGTCAGCAGGTCAGCCCTGACACCACCGCTCACTGCTTGAGGAGCCTGTGTCTTTCCTTATGTACGGGGATCATGCAACGGCCACCCCTCCACACGAGAGTGGGGGCACCGACTAAGGCCAGAGCCAGGCACCGGAAAGGCGCAGTGGCCCCTCTACCTTACAATGGTGTCACTAGGACCCACGTGCATTTGGGGCCCCACATCAAAGCTCCCCAGGCACTCCCCTTGAAACGACTTTGCTTATAGCTCACCTCCAGGAAGGGCCCTTCCCTAGAGAACAGTAGGACACGCTGTCCCTCAGGCTCTGGGAAAGCAGCCATTATCCTGGAAACCAGGACTCCTAGGACATTCTGTGCCTCCCCCATGTGGGCCATCTTGATCCCCACATAGACTCCAGACTCAGGTGCTCTTCCAGGCTGGGCATCCCTCCACCAGGTGGTCCTGGTTCAGTCCCTCTGTTCTCTGCTCTTGGTCTTGTCTGATGAGCTCATGCCAGTTCACCACTGCCTCCTGGGAGGAGGACGGTGAGGTGGGCAGCCCTCCTGAGCCCCTTCCTCCTTGCAGAGCACTTCCCTGGGCCTGATGCAGCGGGAGGAGCTGAGCAGTCCCCTATCCAGCCCAAAACAGGACACCTCAGGGCTCGTAATCCTCAGAGTCCCCACCCACATGCTACCCACACAAGGCCAATGCCTGAGTGTGAAACACAGAATACCTCCTCTGTCGCCACCTGACTTCACCGACACCACAGCGACACCTACACCACAGCGATGCCCACGCCGCAGTGACGCCCACGCCACAGCAACACCCATGCCTCAGTGACACCCACGCCACAGCAACACCCACACCTCTTTTCTTCTGCAGCCCTGGAGTCACTCCCAGGCCAGGGCACCAGGCTGAGGACTGGCCTCAGAGCATCATCAGAAGCTGCAGAGGCAGGACAGTGCTGTTTCCTCAATAGCTTCATGGAAAGATCCAGCCAAGCCATCTGGGGCTGAGCTTTGCTGCGTCTTCCTGATCCTGGCCAGTGTATGGGCTTCCTGTCCTTGAAAGCAACACCTCACTTCCTGACGTCCCAAGAGTCGAACTTCTAGGTGTCGGGAACCCGGCGCCTCAGGCTCTGGGCACTCTGGGTTTCAGGTGGAGCTGGCTGGTTTCCCACCCCAAGAAGAGGGCACAGGGTTGCTTGGGTGTTGCTGTGGCCCCAGCTCCCAGTGTCCTGCTGGAGGAGCCTCGGCCGGGTTCCCCTGATGTGGTCCTGGCAGCGGCAGCAGTGCCAGCCACATGGCCACCTCCCATCTCTATGAAAGGGAGGCTTCACTGGACCAGAATTTTGCCAGACCTTCCAGCTGCTTCCGACCAACCGGCAGGTCCCCCAGCATGATGCACATTTGCTGTTCTGGGTGACAACGCCCAATCCCACGACCGGGTCAGACAGGAGGGGCCATGCTCCTCTGGAGAGTGAGCTAAGACCATGTTATGGACACAGAGAAGTAGAAAATGTGATGCAACAACTAATTATGTTGCTCAAATAGATGTGGAAATCCCGCGTTGTGGTGCCTCTTGGGGCAGGCGGCTCTGTTACCCTCACTCAGCCACCCACAGGTGATGCTGGCATGGGCCCAGTGTGGCCCTCGCCTCCCCCTGAGCCTGGCAACCCCAGGCTGCCTCCTGGAACGGGGCTGGAGCTACGTCTCCCTTGGGGATCAGGCGGCTGTTGGCCTCAGACGACAACTGCTTGGGCCCAGCCCCACTGTGAGGGTGGCAAGTGGAGCTGGAATTCCGACCCAGGTGACTGACGCCACAGTCCAGAGCCCATGCCTCATCTCCGTGGCCTGTGCTACTCCATTCTCATCTAAAGTGGGGAGTGAGAAAAATGCCCCACTCACCTACTGCCCCCCAGAAAACCCCCTCTACCAGGAACCACTCACCTACCCCCTCCCAGAAAACCCCCTCTGCAAGGCTTCCTGGGTAAAGCAGTACCTCAGGTTCCCACATGATCTGGTGCTGGTGCTGCCCCAGGAAAGAACTTCTTTACCAAAAACTACCAGACAGAACCTTACCCCCACCCCCTCCCACCCATCACCATCAACACACACACTCTCGACCTCCTTGCTCTCAACAGGCAAGGCTGTGAGTGGGAAGGGGCTGTGTGATGGGAAAGGGGAAACCTCCAGGCCAATGCACTCAGTCCACCTAGAGGGCCCATCACACACCTGCAAGGCCCGTCACATATCTGGAGGGCCCATCACACACCTGGAGGGCCCCTCACACACCTGGAGGGCCCCTCACACCTGCAGGGCCTGTCACACACCTGGAGGGCCTGTCACACACCTGGAGGGCCCATCACATACCTGGAGGGCCCGTTATACACCTGGAGGGCCCCTCATACCTGCAGGGCCTGTCACACAACTGGAGGGCCCGTCACACCTGGAGGGTCCGTCATAAAACTGGAGGGCCCGTCACACACCTGCAAGGTCTGTCACACCTGGAGGAGCCATCAGATGCCTGGAGATGAGCCAATGACTGCCTGCTCATGGCCTGGAGAGAGCTCTGACGTCACTCAGAGGAGAAGCCGGGCAGAGCCCAATGACCCCTCAAGTTGGGGAAGAGCCAGGTGACCAGGAGGCTGTGGCAGCAGAGCACAGGGAGGGGCATGAGAGAAGAGAGAGCCTCACGGAAAAAGGACTTTGGAGATTTGCAGAAGATCCTCTCCAGTTTCCAGCTAAATCACCACACCCTTGAGAAGAAATGACCCAAGGCCAGAGAAAGAACCACCTGGGCCGGGCGTGGTGGCTCATGCCTGTAATCCGAGCATTTTGGGAGGCTGAGGTGGGTGGATTGCCTGAGCTTAGGAGTTCGAGACCAGCCTGGGCAACATAGTGAGACCCCATCTCTACTAAAATACAAAAAGCCGGGCATGGCGGCGTGTGCCTGTAATCCCAGCTACTCGGGAGGCTGAGGCAGAAGAATTGCTAGAACCGGGAGGTGGAGGTTGCAGTCAGTCAAGATCGGGCCACTGCACTCCAGCCTGGGCTACAGAGCAAAACTCTGTCTCTAAAAAAAAAAAAAAAAGGACCACCTGAAAGGAGTAGAGGGACCAATCCCACAGCTCTCACAGGTCCGAATAGTTCTCGTTTCCATCCATCAGCGTGGAAAATCTCATTATCCACAGGACATTAGGGTGAGTGCTCACAAAGGCTTTGCCTGGAGTAGGAGCTTTTGCCTTGACTACCTGCGGCTCTGGTTTTGCCCTAACAATGCCTAAAAGGAAGCCTTTAGAGATAAAAAAAATATATTGTCTGAGATGAAGGATATACTGGATAGAATTAACAGCAGATATGATATTGACTAGATTAGGGAACTTGAAGGCATAGTAATAGAAGCTAACTAAAATCAAACCCACACAGAGGGGAAAAAGACTAAACAATGAAAACGGAATAGCCTTAGTGAGCTCTGGGAAAACTGGAAAACTCCAAGCAGCCATCTGTATGTGTACCTGGAGTCCCCTAAATCAGGAGAGCATCTTGGGGACAGAAAACAATATTTGAGGAAACAATACCCCCCAAATTTTCCAAATATAAAAATTAGAAACCCACAAATCTGAGAATCTCAATGAACCCCAAGCACAAGAAACATGAGAGAAACTACAGGGCACAATGTAATAAAGTTTCTTGAAATTAGTGATAAAGAGAAAATCTTAAAAGCAGCCGGAGGAAAAAGACATTATGTACAGATGAACAAAGAAGAGAATGATTGCAGATTTCCTGTTGGAGACAATATACACTAAAATACAGGAGGGCAATGTCTTTAAAATTAAAAGGCACAGGGGAAACTGTCAGTCTAGAATTCTATTTCCAGTAAAAAAGATCCTTCAAGAAAAATAATAACTTTTAAAGACATACAAAAACTGAAAGAATGTGTCACCAACACATATATGCTCAAGAACATTTTAAAGTTTTTTGTTGAGGCAGACAAAAAAAAAAAAAATGATACCAGACTGAGTCTGTATCTACTCAAAGAAATAGCAGTGCTGGAAATGATAAAGATATGAGTAAATATATTTTTTCTCATTATTTAAATATTTTTAAAAGCATTGTTTAAGGCAAAAAATAGCACTCTGTATTGTAAGGTTTATAACACATATAGAAGTAAAATGCAAGAAAACAACAACATAAAGAGAGGAGAGAAAGAGAAACAGACTGCGGCAAGTGAACAGATGACTCTAATAAGTTAAAGCTATATAATAAACATCACAAAGTAACACCAAAATAACACAACAAGCAGTTACAGTGAATAAGCCAACAAGGGAGAAAATTCTATCATAAAAAATTTGGTTAATCCAAAAGAAGGCAAAAAATAAAATAAAATAAAGTAAAGGAAAGGACACAACAAATGGGAGTAATAGAAAACAAATAACAAGGTAGTAGGTTGAGATCAAATCATTTTAATAATTATATTGAATGAAAATGATCTAATACCCTGATTAAAAAGCAAATATCAGATTGGATTATAAAAAGGAAGACTCAGTTACATGCTACCTACAAGAAACCTACCTTAAACATGAAGACAAAAATAGGATAAAGGAAAAATAATTAAAAAAATTATATATATATACACACATATATATATAATGCAAACAGTAATCAAAAGAAAGCTGGCATGGTTATTTTAACAATCAGACAAATAGATTTTACAGCAAAGAATATTATATCTCATTATGATAAAGGGATCAATTACTTGGGAGTACATAATTTTAAATATTTATGCACCAAATAAAAAAGTTTCAAAATACATGAAGCAAAACTTGAATAGTAAGGAGAAATAGACAAATTCAAATTCTAGTTGGAGATTTCAGCACTCCATTCTTAATAACTGATAGAATAAGAAGGCAGAAAATGAGCAAGGATATAGTGGACTTGAACAAGACTATCATCCAACTTGACCTGGTTGACATTTATAGAGCATTCCATCCAATAGGAGCTGAATAAATATTCTTTTTTAAAGCACACAGAACGTTTACCAAGATGTACCATCTTCTGACCACAAAACAAGTTTCAGTAAATTAAAAAGAATTCAAGTCATATACAATATGTTCTCTTTCCACAATAAAGCCAAATTATACATTGATAACCACAAAGATATCTAGAAACTTCCCAAATTGTTGGAAACTAAATAACATAGTTCTAAATAACCCATGGGTGAATGAAGATATCAAAAGGAAAATTATAAAGTATTCTGAACTGAATGGAAATGACTCACGTAAGTGTGGGATTTAAAATGTGTAGGATACAGCTAAAGCACGGCTGTAAGGAAAATTTCTAGCATAAACATCTGTATTAGAAAAGAAGTAAGATCTCAAATAAATGACCTCAGCTTTCTACTTAAGAAACTGAATAAAGAAGAGCAAATGAAACACACTTTATTTCATTTTTCTTCTGTGGGCAGAAGAAAGAACATTATAAAAATTGATTATATAATGAGAAAATAGAAAATGACAAATAATAGAGAAAATAGAGAAAAATCAACAAACCCAAAAGCTAGTTACTTGAGATCAATAAACTTGTTGAATCTCCAGCCAGAATGACCATGACAAAAAAAAAAAAAAGACAAATTGTCACTATCAAGAGAGGTGTCATTAATACAGATCTACAGAGATTCAAAGAGTATTGAGGGGCCAGCCACGGTGGCTCACGTCTGTAATCCCAACACTTTGGGAGGCCAAGACGGGTGAATCACTTGAAGTCAGGAGTTTGACACCAGCCTGGTTAACATGGTGAAATCTTGTCTCTACTAAAAATATAAAAATTAGCCAGCTGTAGTGGCACACACCTGTAGATCCAGCTACTTGGGAGGCTGAGGTGGGAGAATTGCTTGAAGCTGGGAGGCAGAGATTGCAGTGAGCCAAGATCACTCCACTGAACTCCAGCCTGGGTGACAGAGCGAGACTCTGTCTCAAACAACAACAACAGCAAAGAGTGTAGAGAAACTATTCGGAGCAGCTTTATGTCAGCACAGTAAACAACTTAGATACAATGGGAAAACTTTCCGAAAAAAAACAAACTACTAAAGCCAGTAAAAAAGAAACGGACTATTAAAGTACATATAGAAACGGAGTCTTACTCTGTCGCCCAGGCTGGAGTGCAGTGGCACAATCTCGGCTCACTGCAACCTCCACCTCTGGGCTTCAAGTAATTCTCCTGCCTCAACCTCCCAAGCAGCTGGGATTACAGGTGCCTGCCACCATGCCTGGCTAATTTTTTTGTATTTTTAGTAGAGACGGGGTTTCACCATGTTGATCAGGCTGGTTTCAAACTCCTGGCCTCAAGTGATTCACCCACCTTGGCCTCCCAAAGTGCTAGGATTACAGGCGTGAGCCACCATACCTAGCCTTAAAGAATATATATTAAAGAAATAAAATTTAGGCCGGACGCAGTGGCTCAAGCCTGTAATCCCAGCACTTTGGGAGGCCGAGGCGGGTGGATCACGAGGTCAGGAGATCGAGACTATCCTGGCTAACATGGTGAAACCCCGTCTCTACTAAAAATACAAAAAACTAGCCGGGCGTGGTGGCGGGCGCCTGTAGTCTCAGCTCCTTGGGAGGCTGAGGCGGGAGAATGGCGTGAACCCGGGAGGCGGAGCTTGCAGTGAGCCGAGATCACGCCACTGCACTCCAGCCTGGGAGACACAGCGAGACTCCGTCTCAAAAAAAAAAAAAAAAAAAAAAAAGAAATAAAATTTATAGGTAAAAACCTCCCCACAAAGAAAACTATAGGTCCTGATGGCATCATTGTGATTTTTGCCAATCATCTAAGGAAGAAATAAGACCAATTCTACACAAACACTTCTATAAAATTAAAGAGGAAGAAACACTTAACAATTCTATGAGGCCAACATTTCTTAGATATCAAACCAGACCAAGAAAGAAAACAACAGATCAGTACTCTCATAAACATCGATGCAAATATTCTTAACACATTTTTGCAAGTTGAATTCATCAATAATTTAAAGGTATGATATATCATGACCAAGTGGGGTTAGGGTTATTTCAGGGACACAAGATTGATTTAGCATTCAAAAATCAATCAAGATAATTCACATATTAATGAATGAAAAAAAAAACCCATATGATCATCTCAATAGAATAGATGCAGAAGAAAATTTTGATAATATTTAATACACATTCCTAATTTTTAAAACATAATTTACAGGAAGCTAGACATAGAAGAGAACTTCCTCAACCTGATAAAGAGAATCTATGAAAAGCCTACAGCTAACATTATATTTAATGGTGAAAGACTGGATTATTTTCACATAAGATCCCGAACAATACAAGGGTATACACCGTCTCCATTTCTAGTCAACATTGCATGGGAGGTTATTAGGCAGTACAATCAGACAGAAAAGAAATTAAATAGCACCCAGATTTGAAAGGAGGAAGTAAAAGTTAGGTGATACAAGATAAATGCACAAAAATCAAATGTTTAAACAATTAGAGATTGAAATGAAAAACAATACCAAAGGCCAGGTGTAGTGGCTCACACTTGCAATCTCAGCAGTTTGGGAAGCCGACGGGGGTGGACTGCTTGAGGTCAGGAATTCAAGACCAGCCTGAGCAACATGGCGAAAGCCCATCTCTACAAAAAATACAAAAAATTAGCCAGGCATGGTGGTGCATGTCTGTAGTCTCAGCTACGTGGCAGGATCACTTGAGTCTGGGAGGCAAATCCCAGCTACGTGGCAGGATCACTTGAGTCTGAGAGGCAGAGGTTGCAGTGGACTGAGATTGTGTCACTGCACTGCAGCCTCAGAGACAGAGTGAGATCTTGTCTCAATAAATAAATAAATAATGCCATTTACAATAGGACAAAGAAAGTGAAATATTTAGAAACAAATCTGATAACATATATATCAGGCCTGTACATTGAATACTATGAAACACTGCGGAGAGAATTTAAGAAGACTTAAATAAATGAAAGATACACTGTGTTCACAGATCGGAAGTCTCAATATTGCCAAACTGTTCTTTCTCTAAAAATTGACCTATAGATTTAATGCAATCTCAATTAAAATCTTAGCAGGCTTTTTGTAGAGAATGACCAGCTGCTTCTAATATTCATTTGTAGATGCAAAGAGAACAGAACAAACAAACAACTGCAAACTTTGAGAAAGAAGAACGTTTGAATCTTTACACTACCTGAGTATTTACATTACCTGACTTCAATTCTTGTTATGAATCTACTGTAGTCAAGACAGTGTGGTATTAACTTTAAAAAGAGACAAATAAATAAATGGGACAGAACAGAGAGTCTATAAATAGATTCACACACATATTATCAGTTGGTTATTGGCAAAGATGCAAAGGCAAGTCAGTGGGGAAAGAATAGTCTTTTTAATAAATAGTGCTGGGATGATTGCATTTCGCTAGGCACATACATACAGATACACACTTTGATTCATACCTCAGCATTTATAAAAGCTCATTCAAAATGGATCACCATCCTAAATGTAAAACTGAAATCTACAGAACTTCGGTAATAAAATCTTTGTGACCTTGAGTTAGGCAAATGTGACACCAAAAGCAGAATCCATTAAAGAAAATAAGCTGCACTTCAAAATTAAGAATTCTGATCTTTGAAAGACACTTTAATTTCTTTTTATCTTGGAGACAGGGTGTCACTCTATTGCACAGGCCAGCCTTAAACTCCTGGGCTCAAGAAATCCTCCTGCCTCAGCCTCTCAAGTAGCCGAAGCTACAGGCACCCACTACCATGCCTGGCTAAAGACACATTTAATAGAATGAAAAGACAAGCCACAGACTGGAAATAAATATTTGCAAACCACACATCTGATAATGGACTTGCTTCTAAAATAGCTATAGAACTCTTAAAACTCAACAAACAGCTCAACAATTGGAAAACCAAACATTCCAAGTGTATGAGTCAATTTCATGCTGCTGATAAAGACACACCTGAGACTGGGCAGTTTACAAAGGAAAGAGGTTTAATTGGGACGTACAGTTCCATGTGGCTGGGGAAGCCTCACAATCACGGCAGAAGGTAAGGAGGAGCAAGTCACATCTTAAATGGATGGCAGAAAGCAAAGACAGAGAGCTTGTGCAGGGGAAGTCCTCTTTTTAAAACCATCAGATCTTGTAAGACTTATTCACTATCATGACAACAGCATGGGAAAGACTTACCCCCATGATTCAATTACCTCCCACCAGGTCCCTCCCATAACACATGGGAATTCAAGATGAGATTTGGGTGGGGACACAGTCAAACCATATCACCAAGTAAAGGAAAAGTAATAAAGTAAAACTGAAACAGACGTTTCACCAGAGAAGATACCTGGACGGCAATAAGCACAATAAAATTTGTTCGACATCACTAGTTATTTGAAAAATGCAAATTTAAACTACAATGAGATACCATTATATACATATTAGAGTGAATAAAAATTTTTAAAGTGACCACAGAAGGCATGGGTGGGGATGTGGAGCAACTGGGACCCTCATGCATTGATGGTGAAAATGTAAAACGGTATAACCACTTTGAAAAACAGTTTAAAAAGTTAAACAGATACCTACCGTGTGATCCAGACACTCTGTTCCTAGATATTTCCCCAAGAGAAATGGAAGCACGTGAGCACACAATGTCCACACAGTGGACACACACACGAATGCCTACGGCAGTTTTATTTGTAATAGTAAAAATTTAGAAGCAAGTAAAATGTCCCTCAACGGGTGAATGATAAACAAATAGTGTTATATCCATACAGTGGAATACTACTGAGCAATAAAAAGAATGCACCTGCAACAAGATAGATGATTCTGAAAATAAATATGTTAAGTGAAAAAAAAAGACAAAAAGTGTGTATATAGTATAATTCTTTTTATATAAAAGTCTAGAAAATGCAAACAAATCTATCGTGATAGAAAGCTGGTCAGTGGTTTTGCACAGGGACTGGGATGTGGGGTAGGGTGGGGACGTTTAGGAGGGAGGAATTACCAAAGGGCATGAGAACACTTTTTTGGGTGATGGATATGTTCCCTAACTTGATTGTGATGATGGCTTCACAGGTGTACACAGCTTTCCACCTCATGGCCACAGACTGGTTAATCATTCATACAAAACATCCATTGCCCTGGGTCCAACCTCCTCCTGCCCCCTGTGGAGATGAACTGTCTACTTCACCGATGCTATTTCAGGTTGTATAATATAGTGCCTGACAACTCTCTCCGTTTTTGGAACACATCCAAATTGTTTCTTACTCATTTTCCATTTCTGCCTTAGAACGAATTTCCTGCCCTGGTAACTAGGTGAAGGATTTTGGAGTTATCTGGGGTAATGGAGACATCCTTCATTGCACCCCACATGTGCTTTCTGTATTCCCCAGTTATAGAAACCAAAATGAGCAGTTGTATGTGAATGCATTTTATCAAACCAAGTCTCTACATGATAGGAGGCAGTGTCATTACTAAGGTAGTAACTCAGTAGAAAGAATTGAGAATATGAGGAATGAGAGTAGGGTCCAGACTAAAAGGAGGCCAGGGGTCCTGAACTGCCCCATCCAACTGAGGTCATTCTGATACCTACTGACCTGAAGCAGCCGGCCCACACCGAGGGGCAGAGTGTTCCAGATGAACAGGCAGAGGCTAGAGATGCTCATTCCCAAAGGGATCAAATAATTCTGAGAATTGCAAGAACTCCATAAACTCTCTTCCCCAAAACTACAAAAATGTGCAGAAAATAATTACGAACAATTTTTAGGAGCTTACACTCTTTGAAGTGTATCCATGGGCTGCTGGAACCCTTGGGAAATAATGGCTAGAAGTGCCTCAGACACTGCCTGGCACCCAGCCGGTGCTCAATGAATATCTGTCTGATGAAGTGATTAGGAGCCTTGTAAATACTGATTCAAGCATGTATCACCCCATCCAATTTTTGAAACCAGCGCTTCTCAAGAACAAGCAGGAAAATTAAATATTGTTTTGAAGTAGCCGTGGTGGTTTCGGGGCAGAAGCCCAGGGGCACTCCTTACTCCACCTGCTCCAGTAACTAGACATGGGAGTGCCTGGCCGCTCTGGTTCAGACACAGGTGCAGATAGATGATTTCTCTATCCCATTTTAATTCTCTTTGAAGATCATTCCCACGGACATTCGTTTGCCATTTGCCTAAATTAACATATTCATGCTCGGCCGGGCGCGGTGGCTCACGCCTGTAATCCCGGCACTTTGGGAGGCTGAGGCGGGAGGATCATGAGGTCAGGAGATTGAGACCATCCTGGCTAACACGGTGAAACCCCGTCTCTACTAAAAATACAAAAAATTAGCCAGGCGTGGTGGCGGGCGCCTGTGGTCCCAGCTACTCAGGAGGCTGAGGCAGGAGAATGGCGTGAACCCGGGAGGCGGAGCTTGCAGTGAGCCGAGATAGCGCCACTGCACTCCAGCGTGGGCGACAGAGCAAGACTCCGTCTCAAAACAAAACAAAACAAAACAAAACTAAAAACATATTCATGCTCATAACCCCACTTTCAAACCAGTGACCTCAAAGATTTCTACCAGCAATCCCATTCCATTCTTCCAAGTACAGAAAGCAAAGAGAAACTGTGACCTGGGAATCTCAGCCTTGAGCCTGCTGAGCAGAATGGCCATCCATTTGGGGTGGAGTGCTGACTCATTGCCCCTTTTCATTGCATTTTGGGGTGTGGGGATTTCCAGAGCAAGATTCTCCAGAGAGGAGTATCCAAGCTCCCTCCTCCCCGCAGCAGGGGGATGCTGGGCTAACTGCCTGCTTCGGGTCCCCCGTGAGTGGTCTGCTGTGTTTTGATTCTGTTCGTTTGTGTGTGTTTTGCCTATGACTTTGCGAAATATTCCAAGACAAGAGCCAGAAAGTCTTGGTCTCTGAAGACAAGCACAATGTTGCTTTCAGCTTAAATATCTACTGGGAAACCTCAAGATTTTGAATGTCATCATTACAAAAAACAGAGATTACAAAAGGAAACCGTCGCATTTCACTCGCTGGCCCCCAGTGGGATTGGATCTGACCTCAGTGCATCTTTAAAATCTTTGGTAGGTTTTAAGTCTTGACAAAATGTGCTTAAGCATGAAGATTCCAAAAAGGATGCAGTAGATTCGGGGGGAATGGGGGTTGGAAAGAGGCTTAAATCTTCACATGACACCTGGAATATGGTCAAAATGTACCTGCTCAAGTTGAACCAGGTATTGCCTCCTCCTTTTACCCCATCGCTAGTGAAGACAAGCACTACCTGGGGAGACGCTCCTTTTCCGAGACACTAGAGTCCCGCCGCGTCCCGGATGCTGCGCTTTCCCCGCGCCCGGATCCTCCCGGGAACCCGCGCCCCGCCCGCGCCTGGTCCCGCCCCCGCCGCCTCCCCGCGCGCAGCCGCCCGAACCCGCCCAGACCGAGCGCCCGAGGTGCCGCAGCCGCAGCCGCTGCCGCCGCCGCGATGTGACCTTCAGGGCCGCCAGGACGGGATGACCGGAGCCTCCGCCCCGCGGCGCCCGCGGCTCGCCTCGGCCTCCCGGGCGCTCTGACCGCGCGTCCCCGGCCCGCCATGGCCCCTTCGCCCTCGCCCGGGCCCGCCGCCCCGCGCGCCGCGCCGCTGCCCCTGCCGCTGCGGCTGCTGCTGCTGCTGCTGGCCTCGGAGTGCGCGCTCGGTGAGTCCCGCGGGCCCGAGACCCCGTCCCCGGGCGGCGGGAGGAGGCTCCGGGCGCGGCTTGACGCGTCCTCCTCTCTCCCTCCGGGCAGCCGCGTTGTTGCCGGCGCGCGAGGCCACGCAGTTCCTGCGGCCCAGGCAGCGCCGCGCCTTCCAGGTCTTCGAGGAGGCCAAGCAGGGCCACCTGGAGAGGGAGTGCGTGGAGGAGCTGTGCAGCCGCGAGGAGGCGCGGGAGGTGTTCGAGAACGACCCCGAGACGGTGAGCGGCCGGCGGGCGGGATGCGGGGGAACCCCGGGCCCCCGCGCGCCTGCGACCCCTCCCGAGGGGCAGCGCTGCCGCCGCCCCCCAGCTCCGCCCGGCGAGGCCTGGCCTCAGGGTCCCAGGAGCCCCGGCCCGCCCCGCGTCCCCCGCGCCCATCCCCCGGCGACCCCAGAATCCCCGCGCAGGCTGGTGGGACGCCGCGGGGCTGTCCGGGAAACGCTCGCTGTCAGACGCCTCCCCGCGGGGAAGCCGGGAGTCCGTTTCCAAAGTGCGAAAGAAACACAATGGTTAAAACCCCGACCGCTTCCCCGCGGCCCTCCCTCTGCTGGGCTGGAGGTGAGGGACCCCCGGGCCGCGCCTCGCCCTCCTGAGAGGGGTGGAGAGCGGTCCCCTCCCGAAAGAGGAATTGAAAGGGCCGAGGGCGGGAACTGCTTGCGGCAGCAGGTCCAAAAATATGATTCCAGGAATCGAGCGGGGCCGCTTGCGGGAGGGGAGGGCGGCTCCGCGGCCCCTTTCTGCCAGGTGCTCTCCCAAAGGCAGCGGGTGCGTTCAGGAGCCCGGCGGTGCTGGCCCCGGCACCTCGGTTAGGAATGTCTTTGGAGGAGGCGGGGAACCTGGGGCCGCCCCCGCAGGAGCCGCCGTGTGAGTATGGCCTGGCCACTCTATCCTGCGGGCTCGGGGAGCAGGTGACTTTAGAAAGTCCGAGAAGGTGTGGATTCCCATTGACGTCCCTCCCGCCCTGAAGTCTGGGTGATTTCACAGTCAGTTCTACTGGAATGTTCCTTTTAAGGAATTCTCCTGGGGTGGAATGAATGTCACCTGAGATGAAAGAGTGGTTCTGGATAACCCATGGAGGCCTGTTTCCGCTTACATTTCTAGTGGTTGACTTGAGCCCTCTTAGATCTATCTGGTTTTCTGAAAGCTCTGAGGCTGTCAGATGGCCACTGTGCACCTGTGGGCATAGCTCATCCCTGCAGAGATGAGGCACCTGGGGCTGTTCTCAGGCGGCTACTCTCAGCACTCACAGCCCCACAGGCCCGTGCCCTCATTCAGTGCAGCCTAGCTGGTCGCTCTCCCAGGCCTCTCTGTTTTCCGGTTTCTTTAATGATGAATCCTGGCCTGTGCCGCTGGCCGAAGCAGCGTGGGCCTGTGTGCCCTGGTGGCTCGGATTCGCCGCCCAGCCGTGGGCTTGGTCGTGTGGCTGGTGCAGTGCCCTCCAACAGCGTCCTCACCCTCAACATTCTGCGTGCACAGGGACTGCGGCATGGGGCGTGCTGGTGATGGGAGTTGAGGGCAGCAGGATTCACCCCCAACCCACGGTGCCCGCTCTGCGCAGCACTGCAAGGCCCCGCTGCAGCCCCTCCTGGCTGTCCTCCTGGACAGGCAGGGCCCATGTCAATCAGACTGAAGGAGGCCTGGAGGTACTGTGTTGTTCTTCCCAAGTCAGTCCCCTACCTGGTTTTCCAATTTTAATTTAATAACTTCATTTACAAAGGTGTGAAATGAAGACAAGAAAATGAAAACAGCACTCAGGATCCCAACACTTTAATACAACTGCGGTTGGGTCAGATGGTTTCTGTGCTCTCATGTCCGTCCCCCTCACCCTTCTGCATATGGCTGAGTGGCTTTGATGCTGGGGAGGCCTCCTTCCCGTCCTTTCACAGCCTGGCCCCAGCAGCCTCTGCCGGCTTCCTTTCAGCGTCATCTCGTTTCCAGAGTTCTGCCCTCCTTCCCAGCCCCCATGCCAAATGATAACAACCCGCTTTCCCTCTGGTTTTTGGAGCTGGCCATTAGCTTGCTGTCTGTTTCTGTTTCGGGTTCCTGCAGGCAGGCGGATGCTGGGGAGAGCCTGGTTGGGGCAGGGGCAGGGTCCAGAGGCTGGCTGAGTCCCAGCCGGCTCTAGCACACCAGGCCCACCCCTCCTGGAACCCTAGTCTCCACTGCATCCTCTGCCACACCCTTGGGAGACCCCAGGCCCGAGGGAACCGTCCAAGCACAACTTCCTGCGAATGCATGAAAATCATCCATGAACTTCTCCCTGTCAAAGGCCAGGGGCTCCTTGTCTGAAATGTCGCTTGCTTTACATTTTGTGTGGTGAGGCTGATTGAGGACAAGGGCTGTGGCCTGAGCTCACGTGTTGACCAGGATCTGGCCGTGGTGACTGTCAGAGCATCCTCGGGCCCCTGGCCTCCCCAGGCCCGGGTCCTGATGTGTGGTCCTCCACGAGTGGTTGTGGGGAAGGTGGTCCCAGCCCCCTGCCATTTTAGGATGTGGGAAGTGCCTGGCCGCGGTTAGTTAACATGCACCTACCCAGCCCTGCCTGTTTTCCCTGGGCAGCCTCCTATGAGGGAGGGAAGGGACAGCTGGAGCCAGCTCCCCAGTGTGCTCACCTTCATGTCCACCCACTAAACTGCTAACCTGCTCAGGCTTCTTCCTGGTTGCGCCTTCTTCCCGGGAGCGCCTGCTCTGCAACCCTTCCAGCAGGCAGATACTAAGCACAGCACCCCTCCCAGGCTCCAAGGTCACTTGTGTGCTAACCCCTGTGCCCACCTGCCCACCTGCTAACCTGCCTGCAGCGTGTCCCACTGCCTCAAGCTGGGGCTGCTTCCTGGTTGCGTACTTCTTCCCGGAAGCGCCCGCTCTACAGACCCCCACCTTTCAGCAGCCGGATCCTTAGCCCAGCACCCCTCCCATGCTCTGGCCCTCACCACACACCTGTGGTTTAAAGCCCTGTTCTGCTGGAAGGGACACTCCTCCCACCTCCCTAGCCCTCTCTGCTGGAGCCGTGCTCCTCCCTCGACATTCCTCCAGGCTGGGCTGCCCCCACGGGCCTCCACCGCCCAGACCTTCTCCTTATCTTGTTTTCCTTTTTATATTGTTATTCTCCCTCCCTGGCCTTGCCTCTCCCTGCTGGGTTCCTTGCCCGAGTTTCTAATTCAGAGAGGACTGGGTAACTCCCCACTGTGTCTCTGCTAAAGCTTCCCAGGCCCAGTGCCTTTTTACTAAATCCTTGAAGGCCATCAGGTTCCAGGGCCTGCTAAGATCTCTGTAATCACCCCTCGATTCCAGAAAGGATCCAAGACTAGAGACTTATCCCAGTCCAGCCCTAACGCCCAGGTCCTCCGGTGCCTGCTTGGGAGCCTGTTTGTGCACTTTGATCCCCGGCTTGTGTGCAGGAACATCATCCAGGCTGTGGTTCCTGATCCCATCACCTGGCTTTATTTGAGATACAAAGCACGATATTCACCGAGGGCTGGTGGCCTTCCCTGAGGGTCGGCCTGGGTTAGCCCACCTGCACCTGCACCTGCACCTGCACGACATGTGGCCAGGCCTGTGCTCCGAGGCCAGGTTTCCCTTCCCCCTTGTCTTTCTTTGTCTCCCTCTGTGTTTCTCTCTCTTCTCCCCACTGCTGGTGGTGAGGAATTCTCTGCAAGGGATGTCGGTGTATCCGTTTTGAAACTTGCTGGCTCATCCTCAATTGCATGTGCCCTCCAAGCACCTTTTCCCTGACCTTGTGGATTCTTTGGGAACAGCTAGGGAAGGAGGACCCTGTATGGAAATGAAAACCCGTCGGAGTCCCCACCTGGGGACAGCCACTTGGCTGGGACACAGGCCCAGATGTTGGGATGGCCTAACGGGAGGTTCCAGTTGGAGGGGAGGGCTGTACAATGTGGGGGCGCCTGGTGGGGAAGATGATGGCCAGACTGAGACCTCCCCTGCCCTGCTTTGACAGAGGCTGCAGCACACTGCCACACACATCCCACAGATACATGTGCACATGCACACATTCACACATGGACACCTGCACAGATAGGTGCTGACTCATGGATATAGGTGTGAACGGACACACACACCCCTACCCAGACACATGTACACACGTACGTATGTTCCCATAGACATATATGCACTTACACATAGGCACACACATACTAATAGACATACGCATACATGCACACATTCACATAGACATACGCACACACAGTCACACACACTGATAGGCACACACATACTACCAGACGTGCACATACATGCACACATTCACACAGACATACGTACAGTCATACAAACTGACAGACATGCAAACACACATAGGCACATATACTAACAGACATGTACCCATGCATGCACACATTCACATATACATATACACAGTGACACAGACATGCACACACACGGGCACACACATACTGACATGTACACACATGCACATATTCACATAGACATATGTATACACAGTCACACTGATAGAAATGCACACATACACAGGCACACACATACTAACAGACATGTACACATACATGCACACATTCACGTAGACATACAGTCAGACATGCACACATATACACAGGCACACACACACTAACAGACATGTACACATACATGCACACATTCACATAGACATACGTACACACAGTCACACACAGACATGCACACACATACACAGGCACACACATACTAACAGACATGTACACATACATGCACACATTCACATAGGCATACATACACACAGTCACACAGACATGCACACACATACACAGGCACACACACACTAACAGACATGTACACATACATGCACACATTCACATAGACATGTACACACAGTCACACACACAGACATGCACACACATACACAGGCACACACACACTAACAGACATGTACACATACATGCACACATTCACATAGACATGTACACACAGTCACACACAGACATGCACACAGACACAGGCACACACATACTAACAGACATGTACACATACGTGCACACATTCACATAGGCATACATACAGTCACACACTGACAGACATGTACACACATGCATAATGACATGCACACACGTACACACAGTCACATACACACAGGCACACATGGATGCCCAGCCACATGCATGCAGACACACACAGACACATGTGCACCCTCTCACACACTTTTCCCTTTCCACAACTTCGGGGTCAGAAGACCACTGACAGCTGCATCAGGATCCCTAAAAACTGAGACAAGGTTCCGGGGCTCTGTGGCCCCAGCTTTCTCGGACCCCCGGGGTCTCTCCACTTCCAGAGCCCCCTGCCCGAGGGGCCGGAGCCCTGTGGCCAAGGCCTTTCCTCCTGGGCCCATCCTGAGGCCTGCAGGCTGGCAGGGGGACCAGGGCCTGGCCTCCTCTGAGGGCCGTCCTCCATGCTGGCTCTGCAGCCCTTTCCTGTGCCTGCACCTGTGCAGGTGCTTGTTTCTACCCGGTGTCTGCAGGCACTTGGTGCCAGGCTCCCCCAGGGCTTTCTCAGAGGCAGCCGAGTGCCAGGCCCTGCACACGACACCCTCACCCGAGCCGGAGAGCTTCACATCTGTGGAAAACTCTAATTAAAGACGTTTTGAGAAACGCTGAACGTCTCCCTTTGTTATTTAGGAACAAAACACCCTTTTAGGAAGCAAGTGCTTATGGCTTCGTTCTTGAGACTCTGAGTAAAGGGGCATTAAGCTTGCTAGCTGGGGCATGCTGAGCGCTTCCCAGGTTATGGTTTTACCCCAGAGCCATTGACAGGCATCCAGGTTTCCTCATGCTTCATTTTCCCTGTTTTCTAAGGTTAAAATTGAGAGCTGTGTCTTCAGTGCAAAGCTCATTGTTGAAGGGTTTCGTATTTGATGTTGGAAATGCTCTGGACTCTTCCGTGGTTTTTATATTCCAGTGATTTCATTGCAATCCTGGTGTGTAAATTTTCACCCTGACCAAGTGAAAGGTTCATTTTAAAAGTTTTAAAATACATTTTAAAGGGGAACTGGAAGTGGAGTAAATTAAGAACAGTATCCGTTTTGCATTTCACTCTGACAGAGGCACTGTCTGCTCTGACTGACTGGTGTTGATTAAAAGTATAATACTCAAAAGAAATAGTAAAGTATATTGAGCCTCGTTAATGTTCTACTAATTTTCTTGGGCTCTGTTTTCAAATTATAGGTAAAATATTTTTCCTTCCAGTGTTAGTGCCTATGATAAGAAAATACATTTTCTCCACATCTGTCCACAAACCTGCTAGACCCAGTTTTGTGATGACCTCCCCTTGGAACTTGGGGCTCCATGGAGAATACACAGCTTGACCCAGCCAGCACTCAGAGAGCCTGGGCCGGTCACTGCAGTGGCCGGATTCTCAGCATACAAAGGCCCAACGTTTGGCCAGGCTGGGACCGGCTCCCATCTAGGACCGACTGTCCACGGTATAGTAAAGCCACTCTCTGAGTCAACATTGATTCTTTTCAGAATTGCTAAGTTGACTATCCCTGCAGAATCAGTGAGGGCTGCAGTTTGGCATTCCTGCCCACTCCAGATGAGGGCAGCCCGGACACGGGAGCTCTCAGGGAGGCGCAGTGGGCTTTGGGTGTGCCTGGACCGTCCCCACCACACCTGGAAGATACTGTTCACTTCCTTTTTACACTTGTGGGAAATGCATGACAGTGTTTACAGGCAGGCCGGCTTTCCGTTTATTTCAACCCGGACAGTTGAATAGCAGCAGATGATGAAACTGTCCTGTGAAGACCATGGTCACTCCCATTCTCAGATCCGTTGCTCAGCTCGTCCATCGCTCAGCTCGTCTGTTAGTCTGAAAGATGAATTGTACACGGGTCTTCCCGAGAGCGCTGTTCTCAGGGTCTCCATGTGTGAAGTTGTTACGTCCTCATAACAACGTGTAGCAGCTGTCACTGAGCCATTTTACAGATGTGGAAACTGAGGCCCTGAGAGGCTGAGAAGCCTGTGGAGGGCTACAGCGTGTCCTGGGCGTTTGAGCCCCACACTCTGTCATTAACTCCTGCGCTCACCAGGACTGGGGGAGAGCAGGATGTGGCAGCACCCCTGACCCAGCTGTGTGCTCCTCTGTGTGCAGGCGACTGTGAGTGTGCTGGCACCCACGTGAGGGCTCAGTGGTGCTGGTGTGGGTGTGTAAAGCACAGGGCAGCTGCGGGGAGCTGGGTGAGTGTCAGTGGCTCGGAGTGTGAGTCCCACGAACACGGCCTGCCGGTGCGTCACGCTGGGCTACAGAGCCCGTGGCTCCACCGTAAATGGTGGTTTTGTGTTTGAACTTGAGTGTTGCTGCTCAGTGAGGCCAGAGGAAGGCACCCACCTGCAGGCCTGGCCGGTCCCTCACAACGCGGAAGGTAACCCGTCCACTGGAGACGTGTGTCCTGGCCACTGGAGGAGTCCAAGTGACCTTTAAGTCTAACCCATCCTCAGAGCACCCCAGGTGGCTTTGGGGCCTGGGCCCGGTCATCTGGCCAAAGACCAGCTCAACTTGGATAAAGCTGGAGGAGAAGCCTGTCCCTCAGGCAGCTGCCGGGGCGTCTGTGATTTGTGCTTGTGTGCGCGCTTGGCGACTGTTAGTGGTGGTCGCAGTCAGGGCATCTGGTTGGCTTTACTGTCCTTACACCAGCTGGGCAGAGCTCAGGCCAGGAGCCCAGTGGGAGAGGCTGGGGCGTGACTCCCGGTGCAGAAGCGGCAGTGGCCCGCCGGCGTCCAGGGCACAGCTGTCCCTGCCAGGACCCTGCGGGTTGGATCTTTGGGCTGAGTCAGGCTTGATGGTGCAGCCGCCCTTTCGAGGGAACTGAGCTGTCCAGCGTCCCATGGAGCAGCTGCCCTTGTATCTGGGAGAGGCCGTGAATAAACCTCCCCTTTGTAAGCCGGGAACAAACACGAACTTTGCAGTCGTATTTGTCCTGGGATCATAGAACGTGGTGGCTGGCAAGACCCAGGCGTCCTCCCCTCGTGTGCTTCCGAGAACAGAGGCTGGTAGTTTATTGAAGGACTGGTCCCAGTTCGTTTTTTTGTGGGGAAGACTCAGAGGGAAGCCCAGGCCCCAGACTCCAAGGTTAGCACATTTTCTTGGAGCGATCGACACCTCTTCAGGCGAACTTGGGTCCAAGACACGTGTGTGCGACCTGAAGCGTGGATACCGTGTGCAGGAGACGCCCTCACCGGAGGTGGGGACGAAGCCCACACGGTTCTAACTGCAGAATCACTGGCCCTGTGCTCACGACTGTTTTATTTTGCTGTTTTATATGATCAGAAAGTACACCATCTTGTTTTTCCCGAAGCATTTGCAGTGAGACATCCCACTTCCTCCCCGCGGCAGCTGTTGTGGGCACGAGGCTGCTCCCGGGACAGCGATGCCACTGGGGTCGGAGTGGGCACAGAGGAGCTCTCTTCCTTCCTCTTCCCCGCCCTCTGCTCCCCCGCAGACTGGCCTCTCTTTAGTCAGCGCTTCCCCAGGCTCCCTTCTCCCCACCACGTGCAGACAGTGGCTGTCCCGGGCCGCTCTCCTTGTAGTGTGTCTTGTGGCCAGCATCCCTCCAATCCGACAGCTGTGTGGCTTCCTGACTGGCTTCTCTCGGGGCCCCCAAGGATGCTGCCAAATGGCCAGAGACAGTCACTGCTCTGCACTTAAGAGCAGGCAGCCCTTGGTGGGGCTTGCTCTGAAAGACAGCAGGCCTTCCTCGCTGAGACCCGCGCTGGCCCAGGGCCTGTGGGGGCTGCCGCTCTGTTCCTTCACTGCGTTCACGCTCACATGCTGAATGTTGTGCACCATGGGGCACCCTGCTGGGGGCTGTCGGGAGTGTGCTGTGTGTCTGGGGCAGAGACGGGCAGAGTGAGTCTCAGCATTACTGCCATGCAGCTGCTGGAAGCCACTGGAGCTCCTCTGTCTCGTCTGCTACGAAGCCTGTGAGATACGCTGATGTGTGTCTTGGGGCTTCTGTGAGAAGAGCTTAGTTACCCACCGGTTCAGGCACCACGTCCGCGCATTGGGGCAAGGAGGGGTGCGCACAGCTGTGCAGTCAGCTACAGAGGCTGTTCCCTGCATCCACAGCTGGCCTGGCAGTCACACCCAGGATGGGCTTCCAGGAAGAGGGCTCCCAGCAAGGGAGGGTGCACCTGGGCGTGAGCTTGGAGGAGGGCAGAGGCGCCTGTCACTGCTGACCGTGGGTGCGGATGGGCGTGCCGGCTGTACTGACTGTGCTTTCCTGGGGCTCGTCTCCCTCCAGGTCAGCCTGGGGTCCTCTGGGCCGGGGGCCGTGGGCCGTGGGCGCTGCCTCCTGTGGGCAGTGGGGTCAGCACTTTCACTCTGCTTGGGGCAACAGGCTGCTGCGGGTGTGAAGACTTAGGAAACGAATTCGGAAGGAAGGCAAGGATTTTACACTTCCCAAGCTAGAAGAACATGAATAGAGCCGGGCTGCCAGGCCAAGGGTCTGTAAGACGGCGGCTCTTCAGAGGCTCTGCAAATGCTGAGAAAGGAAGGCTCCCCAAGGGCAGTTCCTGTGGGTGTTACTCTGCGTTTTCTCATAGAAGTCGAGTTCTTGGAAGACAAAATTATGGTCAAAGGGTTAGTGAATTCTTGTGACCGTTTCCCATGGAAAATATCAGAGAAAGTTATGGTGTTGATAAACAGTCCCTGCGCTCAGCAGTCTCAGCCCACTTGTCAAGTAAGATAAAGGTTTTTGGAAACAAAATTTATGGATGTTATTTGCTAAAGAGAGTAATGCATTCTTAGCACACTCTGAAAAATAACCACTATTTGCTGTGTGAATGCAGATGACGCTCACACGAAAAGATTTATGCAGGACTGACACTGGGTGTTTGCAGAGGGTTGTCCACGTTCACTGACCTCTGATCCTCACTGCGGCTCTGTGGGGACTGTGGCCCAAGGATGAGTGAGCATCAGGTCGGGCTGTGCCCTTAGTCCCCTGGCCGCCCCTCCCCACCAGGCAGAGACCTTGCTGGGCCCCAAGGAGTTAAAGTGTATTCAGAGATGAAGGCATTTAGGAAGTATTCTGGAACCTTCCAAACTGATTTTACCTGCGTGAGGTGCTTCCAGTTCATTGCACTTTGCGTTCAAAAGTGTTTCCTGTCTTCTTAACACGCTGCGTTGGGTGCCATCACCGTGTGTAGGTTTTGGCCATTTTTAAAAAGTGAATGGGCCCTCCCGGGGTCTGGTTTGATCGAGAGACCCCTGGACACCCTCACCAAGCTGCAGGCGGGTAGGCAGGGGCCCCAGAGCAGGCCCAGGGGAAGAACCCCCCAGCGCCTTGGAGGGTCTGTTCACGTGCTGGGTCCTGCTTGATTCCTGTGGCGGTGTGGGGAGGTCACCCCACCTTGTTCGGAACCACAGCTGTGGGTGAGGAAGCCTGTCCCCAGGTCAAAGGTCATTTGGGGGTTGGGACTTGAGAACCACAGTGCCCTGCTGGTAGGGTTGCCGCACGGGCGGCCAGGCTACAGCCTGGTCCCCGAGGCCCACCCATCCTGGGGACTCCGTGTGCAGCTCTCTGCCATGCTTGACCTTTGCCCTGTGGGTGGTTTTGAGCTGGGGAGACCTGGGTCTGGTGGTCGGCAGGGCAGGGGCGGTGGTGGACTTGGGTCTTTGTGACACTGCACCAATTCCCATGGGTTCTGCCAGCACCCACTGCTCTCCTGAGCAGATCAAAGGCAGCAGAGGCGACGCCAGGGTCTGGAGGCGGCATCCACTCATCAGACGCTTTCCATAGTTTTATAGCAAATTTTGGGCCTCATGTTAGACCCCAGCCAGACCAAGCTCCTGTCCTGGGGCTCAGCTCCCTCCAAGCTGCTTCAGGTTGTTTCTCCATACTTACGAAACCGAAAGGCAACAGGCGCCGTCAGGGAGGCGTCAGAGGAGGCACCGGCTCCACTGTTTACACCGGGATGTTCTGCAGACGGGGCTCCCAGCCTCGGCGGCCCCAGAACCCCCTAGCACAGGGACATCCAGTCTCTTGGCTTCCGTGGGCCACATTGGAAGAAGAAGAATTGTCTTGGGCCACACATAAAATTAACACTAACAGCTGATGAGCTAAAAAGAAGGTCTGTGCCTAAATCTCTTCTTTTAAGAAAGTTTATGAATTTATGTTGGGCCGCATTCATGGCCATCCTGGGCCGCTCGCAGTTGCTCCAGAGCCTCGGGAACGCGGGCCGAGCACCTGCCCTGCTTCACCCGGGGACAGGGCCCTGTGCTAACCAGGAGGCTGCTGCCCTCTGAGTTGTCCCTGCCAGGAACAGCAAAGTGCACAAACCTCCGAGAGACCTAATGGCTGCGTCCTCCATGCAGTGGGCACCACATTTGCCACCTGGAAGTGCGGGTCTGGCAGATGTCAGGTAATAACAAGGATGTAAATTTTAAAATCACGTGGAGTTTGTAAACTTGAGGAATTATAGCACAAACACTCCCCTATTATTAAATTAAACAGACTGGGAGCATTGATTTCGACTTTTCTTCCAAGTACTTATCTATGATTTAAGTGAAACTAGCATTCGGTGCTTTGTTGGAGTGAAAACTGCAGGACCTTGCACCTGCTCACTCATTCATTCATTCACCCACCCACCCACTCATTCATTCATCCACCCACTCATTCACCCATCCACCCACTCATTCATTCACCCACCCACCCATTCATTCATTCACCCATCCACCCACTCATTCACTCACCCATCCACCCACTCATTCATTTATTCACCCACCCACCCATTCATTCACCCATCCATCCACTCTTTCACTCACCCATCTACCCACTCATTCACTCACCCATCCACCCACTCATTCATTCACCTACCCATCCACTCATTCATTCACCCATCCACCCACTCATTCACCCACCCACCCATTCATTCACCCACCCACCCATTCATTCACCCACCCACCCATTCATTCACCCACCCACCCATTCATTCACCCACCCACCCATTCATTCACCCACCCACTCACCCATTTGTTCATTCACCCGCCCACCCACTCATTCACCCATCTACCTACTCATTCACCCATCCACCCACTCATTCATTCACCCATCCACCCACTCATTCATTCACCCATCCACCCACTCATTCATTTACCCATCCACCCACTCATTCACCCATCCACCCACTCATTCATTCACCCATCTACCCACTCATTCATTCACCCATCTACCCACTCATTCATTCATTCACCCATCTACCTACTCATTCACTCACCCATCCACCCACTCATTCATTTATTCACCCACCCACCCATTCATTCATTCATTCACCCATCCATCCACTCTTTCACTCACCCATCTACCCACTCATTCACTCACCCATCCACCCATTCATTCATTCACCTACCCACCCACTCATTCATTCACCCATCCACCCACTCATTCATTCACCCACCCACCCACTCATTCATTCATTTACCCATCCACCCACTCATTCACTCGCCCATCTACCCACTCATTTATTCATTCACCCACCCATTCATTCACCCACCCACCCACTCATTCATTCACCCATCCACGCATTCATTCACCCATCCACGCATTCATTCATTCACCCATCCACCCATTCATTCACTCATCCACCCATCCACCCACTCATTCATTCACTCATCTATCCACCCACTCATTCACTCACCCATCCACGCACTCATTCACTCACTCATCTATCCACTCATCCACCCATCCACCCACTCATTCATTCATTCATTCACCCATCCACCCACTCATTCATTCATTCACCCATCCACCCACTCATTCATTTATTCACCCATCCACCCACTCATTCATTCACTCATCTATCCACTCACTCGTCCAGTCATCCACTCCTTCCTTCATTTATTCATCCATCTCCATCCATCCAGTCACCCATCCACCCACCCGTTCATTCAGCTATCCATCCACTCGCTCGCTCATCCATCCATCCATCCACCCACCCATTCATTCAACTATCCGGCCACTCGCTCATCCATCCATTCACTCCTTCCTTCATTTATTCATCCATCTCCATCCAGTCACCCATCCACCCACTCATTCATTCACTCATCTATCCACACACACATCCACCCATTCACTCATCTATTCGCCCACCCACTCATTCACCCACCTATTCTTTCATTCATTTATTCATCTACCCACTCTGTCATCCACCCATTCATTCATTCATTCATCTATCCATCCACTCATCCACCCACTCACTCATCCATTCATCTACCCACTCATTCATTCCTTCATCCATTCACTCACTCATCCACCCACTCACTCATTCATCCACCCACTCATCCATCTATTCACTCATTGTTTTATTCATTCATCCATCCATCCATCCACTCTCCCATCTATCTACTCATTTATTCATTCACCCACTCAGTCATCTATCATCTCATTCATTTATCCATCCATCTCCATTCATTTACTCAGCCATCCCCTCATTCACTCTTTCATCCACGCACTCATCCATCCACTCATTCATTTGTTCATTCATCAATCTCTATCCACTCATTCATCCATTCATTCATTCCCATTCACTCATTCATCCACTGACTCATTCATTCATTCATTCATCCACTCACTCATCCATCCATGCATCTGTCTGCTCACTCATCCATCCTACTCACTAATCTATCCACCCATTCCCTCATCCATCCATTCACTCATCCATCCATTCATTCATCCATCTGTGCATTTGTCCATACATGCATCTATCCATCTATCCTTCCATCTGTTCACTCATTCATCCATTCACTCATCCATCCATCCACCTACTCATTCATGCATCCCTCCGCCCATCCACTCATTTATTCACCCATCCATTCTTTCATGCACTCGTCCACTGTTCATCTGTCATCCATCCACGTGTTTGGTGATGGCTCCTGAGGCCTCTGGGGGACAGTCAGTACCAGGCTCGATGCTAGGCAGGTAGATGTTGTCTTTTTCCTCTTGAAGCTTCAGCTGACAGTGCAGTGGTTTGCTCGCTTATTTTTATCTGTAGCTATTCGAATAAAACAGAATCAGATCCCCAGGGAGAGGATTTCCAGGGGCCAAATGGCGCCATTTCCAGCCTGGGAATCCCAGCTTCTTCCCACTGTTGCCCTCACCTAACCCCAGCACACCAACCCATTATTACCACAGGTCTCGCTCTTCCTAGGTCGAGAAGAAAGAGAGTCAGTGTCTATGTAAGGAGCTCCTGGTTCTAAATCTCGGCCTCCTGAGTGGTGGCCTCTGCTCCATGGGGACTCCTGGGGGTGCTGCCCTGGAGAGTTGGCGAATGCAGAGCTTCAGGCCAAGGTTTATGCACCTGAACAACTTGTAGTGCAGACAGGGGCGGGAGGGTTGTGAGAACAAAGTGCTCTGTGTTTGGTTCTGCAGGTCAGGGAGCTTATCTGGGTGCCTTTACTCAAAGTCATTTCTGGGTCTTACTTCTTTGGCCAGAATGTTCTAAGGGCGACGTGAAGTGTCTCTTTCTCTTGGGAGTGTGTAGCGTTTTTAGGTTTATTTGTTGAAGCTTTACTCTTGCTCAGGATTTAACGGTCTTTCCCCTAGATCACAGGTGGAATTGACACATGCTTTCTGCCTCCATTACCACCTCAAATAATCAAGCATGCAAATTAGGATACACTGCCCAGAGTTGTAACCCTGTGGTTTCAGAAACCCCATTCCCATAGGTATGGCTGACTGAGAGGAGATTGGCATAATTTTTCCATGAATAATGCCTTTTTGCAACAATAAAACTTGGTATTAATACAGATTACACATTAAGTAGTATGACTAGTCTTGATTTTGAAATATAGGACATGCTGTAAAGCTGTGGTAATGCAAGCATTTGTGTATAGTTAGGCCGTTTGCTCACTAGTTCTTAGTTGTTTTCAATCCCTGGCTTCCTAAACCTGAAAGGACACCTTTTGCATCTCTCCTAAGTCTTTTGTTTCAGAGCTAGAGCCTCCCGCTTTGAGACAAAGCCCCATCACTTCCCTTCTCCTTCCAAGCTGGGGAAGCTGTTGCTGCCCCGTGCTGCCCCAGACCTCCACCAGGGCTCACTCGTGTTGCTGGTCACCCCTTTTCTGGAGTTTGCCATGACTAAAATTGGAAGTGAGAGAAATGAGGGCAGGCATATGAGGGTGTGTGTTCCAGGTCTGAAGCCCTCCTGACCTCCAGGGCGGCCGCCCTCCAACAGACACATGAGCTGAACACCAGCTCACCCTGACCCTTCCTTTCTCTTAACGGAGTAAGATTTTAAGAGCATCCCATCTCTCCTGGAACACAACTTTGTGAAAACACATCCAAGCAGGCCTCAGGAAGGTGTTGGCAGGGCTGGGGTGGGGCCCTCCAGGCTCTTCCCACAAAAGGTGTGGCGAGGCCAGCAAGTGTGGGAAAGAGGTGGGAAGGAGGCAGAAAAGCCGTGCAGAGCCAGCACATGAAGCCAGAGGCGCGTTGCACATGGTGCTGGGTACTGCCTCTGCCCGCCACTCTGCAAAATGCTACCAGTGCCTGCTAATCCTGAGCCTCGCGCCTCCAGGCGAATCCCACACCATCCTGAAGCCAGGTTTCCTCGTTCCTGATAATGGGATTAAAAAGACCTTCCTGGGTGTTGTTTGTGAGGGTTTCATAAAATAGTGTGAAAATGCTGACTCATACGCAGCATGGAGAGGCCGCTGGGACTATTCTGCCATGACTGTGGTCTCTTGGTTTAGAGCATTCAGGGCCAAACTGCTGGCATGGTTGACCCTAAGCTGGAGATTGGAGGCTGCTTTAACCAGGCTGTGGCCCTAGAATCTGGGCCATGGCAGAAGGATCCTGAAGAAGTTTCCGGCTGGCCTCTGCTGGCCAAGTGACGGGCAGGTGGTTCCAGGACTCAGCAGCTCACTTGTGTCGAATGTGGACCTCGTCGGCGTGCTTTCATGGATGAGAAGACCCTTCGTTACAGCCTCCATGCCTCATCCAATACCAGTTTTGTTTCACCAATACAATGAGTGCAAATCAATGCCCGTGTGCCAAAAGGAAGGTCTTTGGGGTTTTGAGAGACCTTTGTGTCAACAGGGAACTGAGGTCTTTGGGTTCTAGAGACACTGATGTCAACAGGGAACTAAGATTGGAGTTTTACTTGGAGGCGTTCTCGTTCTCCTGGACAGGCCTCTCCGCTGGACACACGGGGTGGTGCTTCCTACGCAGCTGGAAATGGCCCTGCCTTTGCTTGTTGGTCTCACAGCAGTCGTGCTAATGGCTTCGTAAGCGCCCGTCTGCAGGAGCCAAGTCGGCAGCACGGCAGCTTCCCGGGTCACTTCCCCTCGGTTCCCTGGGTGGGGTGGCCTCTGGCCACCGTGGAGCAGCCTCTGATTAACCGGCGGATGCTTATGTTGCTTAGAGACCTTCGTAGCGTGCCAGTCAATGCTTGCCTTTTCTCTTTCTTTTTCCACAGGACTATTTTTACCCGAGATACTTAGGTAAGTCTCAATCACTTCTCTACCCTGGTTGTCATAGAGGCATAGTTGGGGGGTACGTGTTTCATGCTGGAGGCATCTCCTCACCACGTAACTCTTGGAAGGAAGATTCTTAATCACACGGTGCACGTGGAACTGTCCAGAACATGCAGGTCAGAAACACAAGATTCTCTGTTTATTTTATACCACAGCTTTATTCCGTGTTAGTGAACCTCAGGCGAATGCCGTTATCTGCAAACCCCTTCTCTGAGTTGACGCCAGGCTCGGCTCCATGTCAGGACATGTAATGGACTTTGTCTTCCAGTTTTCTGATCTCAGCACTAAACACTTCTGAAGTCACTGAGGACCCCAAAGGGGTCCATGTTCATGTGGGCTGTACGGACTGATATTTACCGTATTCTTAATTAAAACCAAGAACACTGAATAGTGTTTCTGTTTAATTTGAAGAACAGGAATGCACAGACGTTATCTCAGCCATCAGAGCAGCTGGTGCATGCGGGGCGGCCTCCGGAGACCCCCAGTGTACACTTGAGAAGGGAGGACAGCAGGAAAGGGAAGCCCAGAGACCCCGGGTCAGCCTGTTTGACTGACACCGTCTCAGAGCTCCTTGAGTGCATTTCACGTAGAAGGAGAGAAATGTATTCCAGGGTCTTCCTTTTTAATGTTGCAAAGTGCATTTTAGTAAATGTCCTTGTAAAGGGTCCTTCCCCGGGTCCATATCTGGAACACACACAGTGGGTCTGGAACTGGCCCGGAAAGTCCAGGCGCCAGCCTGGGTGTGCTGGGACTGAGTTCTGAAGTAGGGGATGGCCAGCTGTCCACGGCACCCCCGCAGGAGGCCTTCCGCTGTGTGTCCATGCCTTTCTGCACCTGCATAAGCAACAGTAACCCACCGAAGGGCCAGGTCGAGAGGCCCCGCACCGTTCCGCACAGTCTTCGTCTCGGGCCATCCCTGGATGTGCGAATGCCGGGCCTCACCTCCCCCGGCCGCCCTAGCGGGATGTCCACTGTCAAGCCGTGTCCAGCCAGCCAGAGAGCACGCAGGGGCTTTCTCTAAAGCAGAGTGGCTTTCCAGTTAAGGACAGCGTTTCCCAACAGGGGTCAACTTGAAAATGAAGTTTAGGCCAGGCGCGGTGGCTCAAGCCTGTAATCCCAGCACTTTGGGAGGCCGAGACGGGCGGATCACGAGGTCAGGAGATCGAGACCATCCTGGCTAACACGGTGAAACCCCGTCTCTACAAAAAATACAAAAAACTAGTCGGGCGAGGTGGCGGGCGCCTGTAGTCCCAGCTACTTGGGAGGCTGAGGCAGGAGAATAGCGTAAACCCGGGAGGCGGAGCTTGCAGTGAGCTGAGATCCAGCCACTGCACTCCAGCCTGGGCGACAGAGCCAGACTCCGTCTCAAAAAAAAAAAAAAAGAAAAAAAGAAAATGAAGTTTAGCTTTCTGAGTACTATCAGGAAACTTAGTGAACACTCCCGGTGATTCTCCCGTATGGCGGGAGGAACCCCCTCGAAACTGCGGGCAGTGCTTTAAGCACTTGACAGGTGTGGGTGCCCAGCTCCGCTGAGTTGCTGGAGGCGGTTTCCTATTTGTCGGGGTTGGGGCTAAAATGTTTTGTATGAACACAAGCTAAGCGGCATTGTTTCTGGAGGATGATAGCACCCCAGGTAAGGAGAGTAACTGCCTCTCCAGAGCTTCTCAGAAGCAGAGGATTTGCAGTCCGTCCGGTCTCGTAAGGATGACTGACATCCATTCCCTTTCTTCCTGCAGGCTGCATCGAAAAGTATGGGTCTCCCTACGCCAAAGACCCAGGCTTCGCCACCTGCGTGCAGAGTAAGTCAGCCTCCTTTCCTGGGAGCACTGTGGCTTTGGATGACTTTAGGCTTGGCTTTGGTTTGTGGAGGGCCCTGAATAGTTCTGGGTTTTTTTTGTTTTTTTTTTTTTAGGTTTGATTATCAGATTCCTTTCTCTTTTTTTTCTTGTTTTATTTTTTTATTTTTTAAAAATTTTTCATTATACTTTAAGTTCTAGGGTACATGTGCACAATGTGCAGGTTTGTTACATATGTGTACAGGTGCCATATTGGTGTGCTGCACCCATTAACTCGTCATTTACATTAGGTATATCTCCTAATGCAGTTCCCTCCCCCCTCCCCCCACTCCACGACACGCCCCGGTGTGTGATGTTCCCCTTCCTGTGTCCAAGTTCTGTTTTTCAAGGAGCTGTGGTCTCTTCCTGAGGCCTGCTCCCTTTTCACCAAACTTTCTTTTTTAAACAAGTAAATTTTGACGTTTTTAGCAATAGGCAATAAATGCACATGGAACAAAATGTAAATACTTCACAGGGTGTGATGTGGAAGCCCGTGCCCGCCTCTGAGTCAGACACCATTGTAGTTACAGTTCCAAGAATCTTGTGCTTAGACATGTAAATATGCGTGAGCGGCCTTCCACTCTTCACGTGCATGGCAGCTTAGCACACGCGGTCTGTCCCGTGCCTCTGCGACTCTGTCGGCGCAGGAGACCCTCTCTTCGCGTCTGTCTCCCCTTCACGCTGGCATTTCCAGCCGGTGCCATCACGCGGGCTTAGCCCATGCATGTTGGCTGACGTCCAGTTTATTTCCAATTTCCATCGTTATAAACAAAACTGGCGAGACATCCTCGTGCACCTGTCGCCTCCCACACGTCTGAGTGTGTCTGCGGGATGCGTTCCCAAGGATGGAATTGCAGAGGCAGTCCTCCTGTTTCCTTTGGATACAGATACTGCCAAATTATCCCAGAGCCGGCCTCAGCCGCCGCCCCTGCAGGGGAGAATGAACGGCTTTTTTAAACTTTTGATCTCTTCCAATATAACAGGTGAGAAATGACATCAGTCATTTCAGGTTTTTGTTTTGTTTTGTTTTTTAACTAATGAGTAAAGCTATACTTCCTAGGTTTAAAAACTGTGTATTTCTTTTCCCGTAAACTGTTGTTTATATTTTTTGCCCATTTTTCTCAATGTGTAGGTGTTTGCAAATTAGCCATTGGTAGTAAAGTTACCAAGCATTTTTTCAGCTTGCCACAAGTCTTTTTTATTATTTTAAAATTATCATAGAATAAGATTGATTATTTTGGGTGTCCTGTATGAATTTTAACATACCTGCGGCACAACCCACACAGCTCCCCTCACACTGGGTCTGTGGTCCCCTGGCGACACCTGTGTCTGGTTTTAGATGAAAGGCCACCTTGGTGCGTCCCTGTGGGCGCTGAGAATGGAGGCGTGGCAGTACAGAGTCGTCCTGGGAGAGGCAGGAGTCTCTTCTCAGGCGTGGCTTTGGAACCAGATCCCAGTCGGCAGAAGGAGTCAGGTGGCTCAGTCCCACTCCCCAAACCCCATGAGCTGTCCGTGGGCGTCTCTAGGCCTCCCAGACTTGGATCACAGACCCCAGCCCAGGAGCCACAGACAGACGAAATGCTCAGTGTAAACATGGGATTGGGAGGGTGGCCCTGCCGTGTGGCCCAGCCCGCCCTGACCTGCAGCCACACACAGTAGCCCGGTGCCACGTAGGGCCCAAAGTCTGCATATGAGGCGGAGGCTCCTGTGCGCTCGGAGGAGACAAGCAGATCCTGCCACACATGGTTTATCTTAGTGATTGCTAAACCAGTCTCTTCTTTTAAATTCTGTTTTCACACTTGTTATATTCTCTTAGTTCCTGGGCTTTAGGCTTCTCCCCAAGATGACAAAACAGTTATCTGCTGTTAGGTGTTTTCATCTGTGATCCGCCTGTAATTTCTTTTGGCGTGATAGACGAGGGGATGTAGACTGCAGGCACAGTTCCTGCCCCAGCACCACACGTTTGAAGTATGTCTCGTCCCCGTTGCCTCGCCTGCCTCCATCCTCACGTCCCCGTTGCCTCGCCGGCCTCCGTCCTCACGTCCCCGTTGCCTCGCCGGCCTCCGTCCTCACGTCCCCGGTGCCTCACTTGCCTCCATCCTCAGATCCCCGGTGCCTCGCCGGCCTCCATCCTCACGTCCCCGGTGCCTCGCCTGCCTCCGTCCTCACGTCCCCGGTGCCTCGCCTGCCTCCGTCCTCGCGTCCCCGGTGCCTCGCCTGCCTCCGTCCTCGCGTCCCCGGTGCCTCGCCTGCCTCCGTCCTCGCGTCCCCGGTGCCTCGCCTGCCTCCGTCCTCGCGTCCCCGGTGCCTCGCCTGCCTCCGTCCTCGCGTCCCCGGTGCCTCGCTGGCCTCCATCCTCACGTGCTGGGTATTTGGGAGATTTCTGCCGGGTTTTCCACAGGCCATGGCCGCAGCTTTAGACTTGGCCTCATGCACGCGGGTGGGTCTCCTATGCCCTCCTCAGTCTTTTTTCTGGTTATCTTGCTTATTTTTTAATACAACTAGACTTTAAAAAATAGTCTTAAAAACCTAAAAAAGCCCTTTTGATATTTTTAACTGGGCTTGCAATTTATATATTGGAGACTGTCTGAACAGCGTTGTGCTTTCCTCACCCCGGCACCGTCCTGTCCGTCCCTTGGAGCACTTTTCTTCCCGTGCGCCCCGCGCTTCCTTTGCCAAGTTCACTTCTGGCTATTTGTAGCAAAGAAGGCCGTCCTTTCCACGGCGTCGCCGCGCTTGCTTGCGGGATGAAGATGACTGATTGCTACATGTTCATTTCTGCTCCCGCCGCCCAGTACAGTTATCTTGTTTCGGTTTATTATTTCCTTTGTGGCATCAGCATCCCCGAGTGCAGCCAGCTGGGGAGAGGAGGGCAGGGTCAAGATCCTTGAGTTTGTTCCCTGTGTGATAGGAAGAGAATCTCTTGCTGTGGCTGCTGCCAGAGGCAACACATGCAGTTTATAACAGGTCCACCTGCCCCAGGCCAGAAGCTCCGGCCACTCTCCCTGAGCCGGCCCTCAGAGGCTGCCCTGCCTGTGGCCTGGGGCTCTCAGCTTCCCCTCCAGAGCACATGGCTGGGGCCTCTGATGTTTGAGTGCCTCAAAAGACACCTGGCGGTGAGGAAGGTGCTTTGGGGGCCACAGCAGGCAGCCTCACACTCCCCTGGGAAGGCACCTCTGGAGGACACGGCTGGGGCAGCCTCGCACCCTGTTCCTGTTCATCAGTCCCTCGTGAAAATTCTCTGACTTGGTGCTCACGGTGCTGTCCTGGCTTCAGTTCACTGGTTATCGGTTATTGTGAAATTAAAGCCATAGCCCCACAGAGTCCCAATTCAGCCCCAGACAAGCCGGCCCCCAGCGGGCCTTGCATGGGAGCCTGTGGCCCTCGGGCTGTCCCAGGACCCAGGCGGCACGGTGGACGGAGGGAGGAGGCCTGGGAAGAGTGTAGGCTGCGTTCCCGGGTGCCCCTGAAGAGCCTCTGCTTCCATTTCTTTCCTTTCCCATGGACACATCCGGCCTCTACACGGCTGAACACTCCCGTCCTGCCCTAGCGGCCGTTTGGTGCTTGGATTTCTCGGCTGCTTTGGCCCATGGGTTTCCCCAGGAAGGTCAGGTCCCCACAGGCTGTGGCCCAGGCAGCGGTCACTGAGCCCCGGCTACCAGGATCCCCACCCCCGCCACAGGGAGCGTCCCCTCGCCCTTCCCTCAGACGGATAGGGCCCTGGTCCTTGCCTGTCACCACCCAGGGAAAGGCCCTAGCTGCCGGCACTGGCTTCAAATTCCAGCCACAGCCATGGCTGCTCCCTCCTGTCCTTCAATGCAGTCATGGGCGGGGCTGAGATAAACTTCACCTCCTGAACTCTCTGCAGGCGCCAGTGCCCAGGGCATGACCAGCCAGACCACCGACTCCCTAGGCCCAGCTTGCGGGATGAGGGTCAGAGAAGTGGGTGCCCGTGAGGGAGCTGGGCGGGGTCAGGGAGGTGGGTGCCCTCTGGGGCCTGCAGAGGTTTCTGTCTCTGTTGGTTTCCCTGCTGTGTGGAGGAAATTCCACAGACATCTGCTGGGCACCAGCTGAGTGTCCACCCCTCAGATGTGGTTCCGTCCTCACATCGTAGAGGTATCAGTACATGCCCAACAGGGAAATAAATGAGTTGGGGGAGGCCCCGGGGTAGGCGGCCATGAGACTGGGGACCACTTAAGAGCTGGGCACCCGGCAGGAGCAGGCACTGTCCTCAGCCTCGCCGTCCCCCGGCCTCGCCCTCCCCCGGCCTCGCCCTCCCCCGGCCTCGCCGTCCCCCGGCCTCGCCGTCCCCCGGCCTCGCCCTCCCCCGGCCTCGCCCTCCCCCGGCCTCGCTCTCCCCCGGCCTCGCTCTCCCTCGGCCTCGCCGTCCCCCGGCCTCGCCGTCCCCAGCCTTGCTCTCCCCCAGCCTCGCCGTCCCCAGCCTCGCCGTCCCCAGCCTCGCTCTCCCCCAGCCTCACTCTCCCCCAGCCTTGCTCTCCCCCAGCCTCACTCTCCCTCAGCCTCGCTGGCCCCAGCCTCGCTCTCCCTCAGCCTCTCTCCCTCAGCCTCGCTGTCGCTCAGCCTTGCTGTCCTCAGCCTCAGGGACACAGGTCTTTCCAAAGGGCGTTCCAGGCAAAGTCAGGACTAGGTTCCCAGTCCTTCACATCACATGGGCAGGTGTCCACTTCTGAAATGACTTTAGTCTCTAACCAAACATTGTAAGTGGCAGCGCACAGCATCCCTCCACAGTGGGGGCCTCTTGAGGGTCAGGTTCTGGTGCCGGAAGGTTGGGCCCTGCACAGGCCGCCTGCCCTGCATGTGTCTGACTCCCTCCTGCCCCCAGAGCCTCTTCATCTGAGGCCAGAGTGGCGAAGTGGACGCGCCCCTCATTTCTCTAGTTCAGGCCGGACCTCCCCCTTCCAGGCCCTGCTGTGATCACATTGACGTCTCCAGACGTCCTGCGGACACAGCACCCAGGTACAGCCGGGCCATGGCAGGGTCAGGGATGGGGCCCCGGCCGGCTCCTGGTGGCTGTGCTGATGCAGAATCCCTGGTCCTGGTCCTTGTTTCCTCAGCCCCAGCCCCTGTGTGCTTCAGAGTAGAAGGCATTTATAGCGACCTGCTGAAAATAGCGTCTTAGAAATACTTCGAGACGCGAGCTCTGTCCACACCTGCAAGTGTTCTGTTGGCAGTCATTTGTGCAAAACAAGCAAACTGGAGGCGTATGGAGGAAACTGAGGCAGATGGAGGAAACTGTGAGGTGTACAGAGGAAACTGAGGCGTATGGAGGAAACTGAGGCGTATGGAGGAAACTGAGGCATGTGGAGGAAACTGAGGTGTACGGAGGAAACTGAGGCGTATAGAGGAAACTGAGGCGTATGGAGGAAACTGAGGCATGTGGAGGAAACTGAGGTATATGGAGGAAACTGAGGTGTACGGAGGAAACTGTGAGGCGTATAGAGGAAACTGAGGCGTATGGAGGAAACTGAGGCATATGGAGGAAACTGAGGCATATGGAGGAAACTGAGGTGTACGGAGGAAACTGTGAGGCGTATGGAGGAAACTGAGGCGTATGGAGGAAACTGAGGCGTATGGAGGAAACTGAGGCATATGGAGGAAACAGGTGTATGGAGGAAACCGAGGCGTATGGAGGAAACTGAGGCGTATGGAGGAAACGCTATGAGGCATACGGAGGAAACTGGGGTGTACGGAGGAAACTGAGGCGTATGGAGGAAACTGAGACGTATGGAGGAAACTGAGGCGTATGGAGGAAACAGGTGTATGGAGGAAACTGAGGCGTATGGAGGAAACAGGTGTATGGAGGAAACTGAGGCGTATGGAGGAAACGCTATGAGGCATACGGAGGAAACTGTGGGGTGTACGGAGGAAACTGAGGCATGAGGAAGAAACTGTGGGGTGTACGGAGGAAACTGAGGCATGAGGAGGAAACTGGGGCATACGGAGGAAACACTGTGAGGTGTGCGGAGGAAACACTGAGGCATGCGGCGAAGCATCGCAGGAAGAAGCCAGTGTGGTTGGGCAGCTTTCCCAAGAAGTCTGGGACTTGTGTCCGGGCTTCTGGTGAGCTCGGTGCCTGGACCCGACTGGGAGGACAGGGGCTGTGTCTGTGCTGGCCACACGCAGTGACTGGATGAGCTGGAGGAACACAGCTTCGTGAACCACAGACCCGCCTGCCGCTCACCCTGGCACCAGGCACCAACCAGTGCAGGTGGGAGGGAAGCAGCTCCTGCACTGACAGCCGAGCCCGGACCCTCTGTTGGAAACGCCACGTTCCACGGACCTGGTGGGAAGCATCACCTTGGGAGCCTCAGGAATGGAAGCGACACGCTGGCAGTGAGATCCCATCCGTTGAAGACTCGATGTGCCCCCACCAGAGCTGACCCCCTCAGGATGGCGCTGGCCGAGTGCTCTGGGGCCCTGCTGGCCCGGCCTGCGCTTTTCCCAGGGACTGGTCCTTATTGAACTTGTGTGGAATCAATGGACAGGAGCCTCTCTCAGCCAGCGGGGGCCCTACCCAGGGTTCCCCACGGAGCCGTGTGTGGCTAAGCTGAGCGTGGCTGAGTCCTCGCGTGGGGCGGAGCCGAGCGTGGACCGCGCCCCTGAGCACTGCCACGCCCAGCCCTGAGCTGCTGCTGCTCGGCCCGCGGCCGTGAAAGGGTTCTTTGAGCTCCCGGCGTAATTGTAGTTCTTCCTGCCAACTTCCTGGGGCTCAGGCTTGCGTAACCGCGCTCTCGGGGGCTTCCCTGCCTGCCTCTGGGACGTGGGTTCGGTCCGTGTCCTGGAAGCGTTTGTGAGCAGCTCCCGGTACGGGGGACTCTTTGGGAAGCAGCTGCACTGGGACGGGTTCCCGCCCTCAGGCCCCCACCCACCCCCCTGCCCTCTCGCCCTGCAGGAGCTCAGCCCAGGTGATCGCCCTGAGAGAGGGCAGCACACATCTGGCCTAAAGCCGTCAAGACACGTGGAGGGGGGCGGCTAAGAAGAAAGAGGGGGCTTCCTGGAGGACCCCTCCGGCAGTGCAGCCTGGGCTCGGGGTCCTGTCCGCCATGCCCGGCCGGGAGAGTTCACCAGAAATGGGCTGGGGCTGGCCACGGAAGGCAGAGTGTTTTGAGTCCACCTGGAAGGGCCCCAGGTCAGCTGGGGGTTCTGTTTGCCTGCTCCCCGGGAGGTCCGAGCTCCCGGGCCTCGCGCCAGGCGGTTCCTGCTCCTTTGCCCTCGGCCCTTCCCACCTCGCCCGTCGGGCCTGCCGGCACTCCCTGCCAGCTGATCTGAGTTTTCCTGGAGCCGGCCCCAGCCCGCTAGCCTGTTCTGTCAGCCCTGGGCCAGCACAGGGGGCTCGGGTGCCCGGGACCCGCCTCAGCCTCCGCGTCTCAGCTGCTCCGGGCTGGACCCGAGGCACCATGGCTGCCCCACTCCCAGCTGCGTCGGGGACGGGGGGCAGCTGAGCATGATTTTCCACTTTGTGTCCCCAATCAGACCTGCCTGACCAGTGCACGCCCAACCCCTGTGATAAGAAGGGGACCCAAGCCTGCCAAGACCTCATGGGCAACTTCTTCTGCCTGTGTAAAGCTGGCTGGGGGGGCCGGCTCTGTGACAGAGGTAAGACCCCCACAGCCACGTGAGGCTGAAGACAAAGGCAGGGTCTCCCTCCCTCTCCAACCCTGTCCTGATCCCCACTCCTCACTCCCACTCCAGGCACAGCCGTCCTCAGGCTACTCTCTGACAGCCCCAAGGCGGCTGCAGCCCTGAGGTATCCTGGAGCCCCAGAACTGGGAGGAGCTGCGGTCTCCTCTCTGGGAGCAGGGCTGGAATGAAAGGAAACGCCAGGTGGTGCCTCAGCGCCCACGACTGAAAGGCGGGGGAGAAATTTCACCTCTGACCGTCCTTGAGTGCAGACCTGTGGTATCAGTGAAGACCCTGGAGGAAGAATAGCTCCAGGGCCTGGTGGAGACCCATAGTGGAGAGTCCAGCAGGCCAGCCTGTCCCCTTTGGCAGGTCCCACCCCAGAGGTGACCTGGGAGAGCTTCACTCAGGAGTGGCCAGCTCTGGCCTGGCCTTGTCTGTCCTCAGGCACCCAGAGGTCACTCCTGGCCTACAGCCTCTTCCTGCAAGCACGTGGGCATCCAGGGAGCTGAGCCCTGTGGCTGTGACTGCCAGCAGCTCCCCGGGCTGAGACCACAGCAGGGGATCCCCCGGTGACTGCCAGCAGCTCCCCGGGCTGAGACCACAGCCCTCCCATCATCACCTCCACACGCAAGGCCAGGACCAGGGCCCTGAAACGCTGGGGCTGCTGAGGGGGGTGTGAGGTCCGAGCCCTGGGGACCCTCCCTGCTCTAGATGGGGGCTGTGCACCCCTGGGCTCCCTCCCTGCTCCAGGGCTGGGCTGTGCCTCCCAGCCCCGGGGTCCCTCCCTGCTCCAGAGCTGGGATGTGCACCTCTGGGATCTCTCCCTGCCCTAGACGGGGACTCTGCACCCTTGGGCTCCCCTTCAGGCCTGTGCTTGTTCCCAGATGTCAATGAATGCAGCCAGGAGAATGGGGGCTGCCTCCAGATCTGCCACAACAAGCCGGGCAGCTTCCACTGTGCCTGCCACAGCGGCTTCCAGCTCTCCTCTGATGGCAGGACCTGCCAAGGTAAGGCCCTGGGGTGAGGCCTCTCTCCTCTCCCCACCTTCTATTTTTGGTCACATCTGCGCTTCTGCAAGAGGCTGCTGCTGGCTGGGTTCCTGTGGTTCGGACGGGATGGGGCATCCTGCAGAGACTGCACAAGCCCAGGCGAGCCGCAGCACAGGGAGCTACTCGGCACCACGTCAGGATGACTCACCCGGCATCTGAGGGCCAGAACTCAGAGGCCACACTGCTGGCTGCAGGGCCTCGTCCCGTCCCCAGAGCCTCGCAGAGCCTGGGAGTGCTCCAGGCTGTTGTGCAGTGAGCTTGTGGGTCAGAGTTCCAGGCTAGGGTCCCCGCTGCCGTCCACTCTCCCCAGCGTCCCCAGAAGCACCCTGTTGTTGGTCTCCCTCTGTCTGTTCCCTAAATACAGCCCTGCCCTCCCCATTTCCCTTCGTGTTTCAGTCTGGGGTTCCCTCGGCCCAGGGCCAGAGCTGGGGAGCCCCGGGACACCCCAGAAAGTCACTGTGAATGTGCGCACCCCCGATGCTGTCCTGGGCGCTGCTCCTGCCACTGGGGCTTCGCAGGGGGAGCACCTTCCTCCTCCCTCCCGCCTTGGATCTGGACATGCCCAGGCGTGTCCCTGAGAATTTCTGGCATCGTTCTTACTGCTGCTGCTGGCTGTCCAGGACGCCGGACTGCGTGGATGGGACAGACAGTTGCTCAGGGAGAAACAGGCCCAGGAGCTGGAGAGTGAATCTGACCAGACAGGAGGGGCCACACGCTGTCCCCCGATTTCAAAAGGCAGCTGCTATTTGTGTCCACTTTGATGGTTCCCTTCCCTGACCACCCAGGAGTTAGTCCTCTGTGCAGATGATGTGATTCCCATCTTAACACATAAACCCATTTCCCCGTTCAGCTCCTCCTCTTGCCTGGAGGACAGAGCCCCTCCCATCACTGCTCTATCCCTGACCTGGAAGACAGCAGCACCCCAGGTTTAAAGAGAGGTGAAGACACGGTCAATCCTGAGAGATGACGTCTAAAGCACCTCACATGGGTCCCTGCACCAGTCGGGCACTCCGGGCAAAGTCTGGGCTCACAGTTACTGCCCACACTGACAGGCGTCCTGTCCTCTCCTCCTCCCCATCTTCCTCCTCCTCTTTCTTCTCCTCCTCCCCCTGGTCCCCCTTTTTCTCCCCCTCTTCCTCCTTCTCCTTCCCTCTTCCTCCTCATTCCCCCTCTTTTTCCCCTGCCTCCTCCCCCTCCTCCCATCCTCCCCTCCTCCCCCATCCTTATTCCCCCTCTTCCTCCCCCACCACTCTCAACCCCTCCCCTACCTCCTCCCCTCCTCCCCCTCCCCCTCCCTCACCTTCTCCTCTTCCTCTCTGCTTCTCCCCCTCCTCCTCCCCCTCCTCTTCCCCCCTCCTCTTTCTCCCCTCCTCTTTCTCCATGCCCCTGTCCTTGCTCTCCTCTGGTGACTAAAGGTCTTCATTTCAGGGTTGCCCCTTGTACCCCAGGGTGCTTGGCCATAAACAGTGTCTGTCCCACATAGATGTTCAAGTCTTAGGATTGTGGTTTAACCCGGTAGTGAAAATTGATTGAAACCTATAAATGCTTCTCTTTGGGGGTTTTGGTTTCAAATGCCCCTGGTGGAGTTGCTTTTTACTGCCCCGTATCCTGTGGCACCATCATTTAAATGGAACAGCACAGCGTGCACCACCGCCCCCCACCCCTGGACCAAGCAAGGCCCTTCCCAGCTCTCCATCTGCTGGGCTGAAATCAGCCTTCCCAGCCGGGCCTTGATCAGAAGCATGCCCCCAACACCCCAGGAGCTGCCCCGTCAGGGGAGGAGGGGAGGGAATTGGGGCCAGGGCGCGTTGGCCCCACAGAGCCTGGGTGTGATGTCCGGGTGGTGCCCTGGCCAGCCCCTACAGCCACCTGCCCTGGCCCCGTCTGAGATGCTGCCATGCTGAGGTTGGCCGGTCTTGCTTGCAGACATAGACGAGTGTGCAGACTCGGAGGCCTGCGGGGAGGCACGCTGCAAGAACCTGCCCGGCTCCTACTCCTGCCTCTGTGACAAGGGCTTTGCATACAGCTCCCAGGAGAAGGCCTGCCGAGGTACCCACGCCACGCGGTCACCCTCGGGTTCTCTCCTCCTCCTCTGACGCCCAAGCCCAGACACGGGTGCCGGTCACTGCCTGAGCCAGGGCAGTTGCTAACAACTGGGCGCTTCTGGTGAAAGAAAGTCTCTTTCCCTGTTTCTGTGAGCCTGGTAATGGCCTCTTCTACCACCATGCCCCCACACACGTGAGCACACACCCATGCCCCTTGTGCACACGAACGTACCGTGCACATGCATATACACCGCATGTACACACGTGCGTACCCTTCTCCACCTGCGTAGATGGGGCCTCTCCCCAAAGGTATGGGGAGCAGCAAGCCTCCCTCTACTGTTCTCTCTTTTCAGCCGCCATGGGGGGACCCTGTTGGCCGCAGAGCCTCCAAGAGGGGCCATGCCCCCAGTGATGGGAACAGGGGCTGAGTAGGCAGACAGAGAGGGTGGGGAGGCCCAGGCTGCCTGCACTGACCTCCATCTCCCACCACAGCTGTCAGCGCCTCTGTGCTCCCGGGGACACCTCACTGCACAGCCCGGGCCTTGTTCTTCCTAGACCTGCCGTCCACACCAGCCTGGCGGCGGGAGTGGGTCTGGCCCATTGGGAGCGTCCCCCTGGAACACCTGTAGCACTTTCACTCCCTTCAAGAAAGAGCCTGGCAGGAGCAGGCCGAGGGTGCAATCCTAGCTTTCCAATGGGGGCCTACAAACCCCAGGCTGCACCCATTAGAATCTGCACGTAATTCCCCGAGTGCACCTTGTGGTTTGAGCAGTTGTGGTGTGATCCTGCCCCGTACAGTGTAGAGGCCTCCCCCGCTCACCGCCACTTCCCTCTGGCTGGCAGATGTGGATGAGTGTCTGCAGGGCCGCTGTGAGCAGGTCTGCGTGAACTCCCCGGGCAGCTACACCTGCCACTGTGATGGGCGCGGGGGCCTCAAGCTGTCCCAGGACATGGACACCTGTGAGGTAGGCAGCCCCTGGCCCCGCGGGCCTCTCACGGTGGTTCTGGGGGCCCTCGCCGGTGGGGGCTTTCGGGAGAAACGCTTCCATGAAGACCTGGCTTTGGCTGCAGTGTTGGGATCTCCAGGGCCACGTGGAGGTTGGGATGAGAAACGCTTCTGCTCCCTGGAGGACGTTTGGTTGTTATATTTATAAAGTCTCTATATTTATAAAGTCTCTATGGCAACTCCCAACTCACAGTGGACCAGCCTGGTGTGGACCCCAGTGTGACACCCACGGGGCACGGTCCCCACTGCCACGTGCCAGGGAGCCAGCCTGACCGACCTGTCACACCGGGGGGATGTGGTACCCACATGGGGACGCTTCCCGGCAGGGCGGCTCTCGTGTTTCCTGTTCACCCTGGGCCTGTGCCTGGGGAGTTGGCGAAAGTGAGCATTTATTTAAAAAGCAAAACCACGGGATTCCACAGGTGAAACAGCCACCAGGACAGCTTCTCAGAGTCACAGACCTGGGACGCGGCTGTGGGGCTCTTGGGTCTGGGCTGTGATGTTCGGGGCTCCCAGCCAGCCCTTGCCTTGAGGTTCTCTGCCTCACTGTCTCGTGTACTCGTGCAGAGGGCGTTGGGCCCCTGCCAGGCGTCCAGCTCACCCTGGCTGCCCACGGTGGGCGGAGCAGGCCGGCTCAGCCCCAGCCCCAGCCCCTCTGTTTTCCAGGGACACCAGCTCGCACCGGCCTTGGTTCTGTCCCCCATAGGGCAGCATGGAGGAACCACAGCCCAGAGCAGGGAACTTTCCAGGACAGCCATCTTCAAGGCGTCCATATTTATTTCATAATAGTGTATACTTTTTTATGATTCTCTGTACTTTTTGTATGCTTGACATATTTCATAATTTAAAAATAAAGAGTCAAGGGAAATGGGCAGGGAAGGAGGTGACGGGACCCCCGAGAAGCCCTGTGGGAAGCAGCTGGTGCGAGCCCGTCCTTCACCTGGGAGCCCCGGTGGTGGGGCCGGTGTGACAGCCTCTGGGGCCTCGGCAGCTGGAGGTGGGGCGGCCACACTCCTGAGGCATGGGAGGGACAGTGGACCTGCTGCACGGCGGGGGCCCGGGGCTCAGGGGAGCTGGAGTGGAGGTTGCGTCCCCGACCGGCGTGGTCCCTATCTGTGGCAGGACATCTTGCCGTGCGTGCCCTTCAGCATGGCCAAGAGCGTGAAGTCCTTGTACCTGGGCCGGATGTTCAGTGGGACCCCCGTGATCCGACTGCGCTTCAAGAGGCTGCAGCCCACCAGGTGAGGAGGTGTCCACAGAAGGCAGCACAGCTTAGCACGGCCAAGGTGCTGGCTGCACGGGGCCCGGGCCCGGGCTTGGCCGTACACCCGGCGCTGACTCATTTCTCCTGTGGGTGCCCAGGCTCGTAGCTGAGTTTGACTTCCGGACCTTTGACCCTGAGGGCATCCTCCTCTTCGCTGGAGGCCACCAGGACAGCACCTGGATCGTGCTGGCCCTGCGAGCCGGCCGGCTGGAGCTGCAGCTGCGCTACAATGGCGTCGGTCGCGTCACCAGCAGCGGCCCGGTCATCAACCACGGCATGTGGCAGACGGTGAGTGTGCGGCAGCCGCCCCTTCCGGGCCGCACGGGGTTGTCCCTGAGCCTGACCCGGCTGTTACTCGCTTGTGCAACCGTGGAGATGAGCTCTGGGGCCTATACCTGCTGCATGCAGGCAGGATAGGGACCCCTGCCCTGTTCAGTTCATGCTCTGGGGGACAAGGACCCCTGCCCCATTCAGTTCATGCTCTGGGGCACAGGGACCCCTGCCCTGTTCAGTTCATGCTCTGGGGGACAGGGACCCCTGCCCTGTTGAGTTCATGCTCTGGGGGACAGGGACCCCTGCCCCGTTCAGTTCATGCTCTGGGGGACAGGGACCCCTGCCCCGTTTAGTTCATGCTCGGGGGGACAAGGACCCCTGCCCTGTTCAGTTCATGCTCGGGGGGACAAGGACCCCTGCCCTGTTTAGTTCATGCTCGGGGGCACAGGGACCCCTGTCCTGTTCAGTTCATGCTGTGGGGGCTCACTGCAGTGCTCTAAGCCTCTCTGCTATTTCATCACGTATCAGCCTGGCTCCCTCAGAAGGGGGCCTCAAGTGAGTTTGGTCTCCCGGAGTTCAGGTCGCTCTTGGCTCAGGTGAGAACCCGTGGTTCTCAGCCCCAGGGACCCTGGGCTGTGTCTGGAGGCCATACTGTGTATCCTGAGCGGGGCGGGGAACAGAGGCCAGGGCTGTGTCTGGAGGCCGTACTGTTAATCCTGAGCGGGGTGGGGAAGAGAGGCCAGGGCTGTGTCTGGAGGCCGTACTGTTTATCCTGAGCGGGGCGGGGAACAGAGGCCTGGGCTGCTTGATGCTGCACGCAGGGTGCCCCACCAGGGGAGGAAGCCACCACTGAACCTGCACCACAGGTACCGCTCCTGCCATACGTGTCTCCCTGGCTGTGGACAGGCCAGGCGCCACCCACCCACCTTTCCCTGTAGGACGGTGTGGACGCTGCCGTCCCTGAACTCTGGCTCCCAGGGCCTGCTGGTCAGTGCAGTCATGCATGCCAAGGGTCCAGGTGACCTCACCGGGGCTGCCTCTTGCCAGAAACGTCCTGACCACCTGGACTCCAGCGCCATGGGCCACCTGAGGGGTCCTGGTCAGACCTGCACTTGGGCAGCTGTGGGCAGCGGTAAAACGCGCCCACCCCACATCCCCATCCATGGAGTGAGAGGGTCTGTAACCAACCAGGCTCCCGCCCACAGCGCTGGGCCTCCCTCACCACACGGGGCTTTCAGAAGTAAAAGCTGGGAAGAAAGCACGTCATGTCCTTCAGAAGTGAAGATGAAGTGGAAAATTCACCTTGGCCCCGCAGATGAAACATTGTAGACTTTGCTCCTATTTCCATTCTGCAGAGTAAGGCCTCGCTCCATTTTCCCAGCCTCTTAAAGGAACAGCATCTCCAAGAGCAGAAGGCTGTTCTCAGCAAAGCTACAGAAAGCAAATGGAGGGGAAGCAGTTTCAGGGATGAAGCCACGGGGTGAGGGGCCAGGGCAGGTGGCCAGAGGCGAGGTCGCCGTGGGGAGCGGTATTGCATAGACCTGCCCAGTGACTCACAGTGGCCGCCGCGGCCCAGCAAGACGGGCCCTTCCCCGGCAGGGGTACCTCGTGAGGACCCTCTCTAGCTGCTCCCCAAACCCAGCTGACCCGAACTGGTACCGTGTTTTTGTGACTCAGTTCAAACCCAAATACCTGAAAGGTGTTTTCACACAGGAACAAGGATATTTTTCTGAAGCTTAGGAATATAGTGTATCTAGTGTTAGACTTACAGGTTTCCTGTGAGGAAAGTTTCTGGTGACCACACTGATGCATCGAGGGCCCTCCTGGCCCAGGTGATGAGCACGGACTTTCTGAGGTCGGGTCCCTCTTGGCCCAGGTGAGGATCAGGTGGTCTCCCCGAGGTCAGGTCCTTGTCGGCCCAGGTGAGGATCAGGTGGTCTCCTTGAGATTGAGATCCTCTTGGCTCAGATGAGGATGAGGTGGTCCCCCTGTTGGCCCAGGTGAGGATCAGGTGGTCTCCCCGAGGTCAGGTCCCTCTTGGCTCAGGAGAGGATGAGTGTGGTTTTTCTGCAGTTGGGAGCCCTTCAGAACGTGCACTCCCACCTCTTCTCATGGCGCTGCCTCTCTTCAGATCTCTGTTGAGGAGCTGGCACGGAATCTGGTCATCAAGGTCAACAGGGACGCTGTCATGAAAATCGCGGTGGCCGGGGACTTGTTCCAACCGGAGCGAGGACTGTATCATCTGAACCTCACCGTAGGAGGCATTCCCTTCCATGAGAAGGACCTCGTGCAGCCTGTGAGTACCGTACCTGTGCCTGTGTGGACACGCCGTGTGCTGGGATCCCGGGAACGGTGTCAGGAAGGCTCAGTCACGCCCTGCCCTGTGTTTACCACTGTACCTGCGTAGATGCGCCGTGTGCTGGGATCCCGGGAACGGTGTCAGGAAGGCTCAGTCACGCCCTGCCCTGTGTTTACGATTAACCAGGTGTGGGGAGGACCTAGAGGAAGGAAAGGTTTCCTAGAATTTGACAAAGTCATGGTACAGCTGTGTCATTAATTTTACCATCTCTTTTTATGAGACCCGTCTAAGTTTTCATCTGAATTGATAATAATGTTGTCTATTTTTCAATGGAGACAAGACACAATGAAATTATTCCCTAACAGAACAACAAACTTTTTTGGACAATTTCCAATAACATTTTGGGTTTTGTAACTCTGCCATGAGTCTCATAAGGGAAGAACAGCCATGGTGGGGAGGCCAGTGTGGGCCCTTTCTCCAGGTCCCACCTTCTCTCCTCTTCAGCACAGCCCACACCTGTGCCCCCGACCTGTCTCCAGCCCCCACGCACTGACATCTAAGCCTTCATCCTGGGTGTTTTCACTTCCACACCAGACAGGAGAAGGGCACACATGTCTTCGCGTCTGTGGGTGCTGAGTGTCGGCAGTGCCTGTGCTGAAGCCAGCCCTTCAGTGTTATGAGGGGCACCTGCTTCCCAGGCCCACAGACTGCCTGGTGCTGGGACTTTCGGTGTTGTGAGGGGCACCTGCTTCCCAGGCCCACGGACTGCCTGGTGCTGGGACTTTGCCTGGCTCGCCCCTCCCTGTTTCACACATAAGGGGGTTGCCCTGATTTGCCCACAGCCATATTGAATATTGAATAATTCACGTGAGTGCTGGATGGTTAAACAATCCTTATTGTTTGACCTTGGACCCATGTGGCCTTTTCAGTCCTTTCCTAGCTTTAAAATTAACCTATATTTCCTGAGCATACACCAGTGCAAACAGGTATTCTGCAGTGGGTCATTTTGTAAAGTGAGGAAACCGTCTGTGAAAATCACCACCACCAGTGGGATTGGCCCATTTTTGCAGTAGGTCTGCACTTGCTGCAGCTGCGAAGGCACCACCCACTGCCTGGGGTGTCCGGCATGGGCCTCTCGCTCCCAGGAAGCCACGGAGATTTCTCTGCCTTTCCAGATAAACCCTCGTCTGGATGGCTGTATGAGGAGCTGGAACTGGCTGAACGGAGAAGACACCACCATCCAAGAAACAGTGAAAGCGAACACGAAAATGCAGTGCTTCTCGGTGACAGAGAGAGGCTCGTTTTACCCAGGGAGTGGCTTTGCCTTCTACAGCCTGGACTACAGTAAGTCTTGGCTCTTCCCGTTGGGGCGGCTGTGGCTGCACCTTCAGGCATACGCTGAGAGCAAGCAGACGGCCTCAGATGGCAGTGTCAGGACAAGCTGAGGCTCCTCCGGTTCCAGGGCAGGGTGGGGTGGGCAGAGGTGTGCGCAGAGGCCCACCTCTCAGGATGGCTGTGCAGGTCACTCAGTTCAGAGTCAGCCAGTGAAGAAGAAATGACAGAGATGTGCCGAGAAGATGCTTGCCAGGCCGGTGCTGGGAGGCCGGGGAGGCTGGGAGGCCCTAGAGGGTCCTTTGCAGAAAGTCCTGAGACAGCACCAGCCTTAGGACTTGTCCAGAGGCACATGGAAGCTCTCAGTAATGTGGTGAACACTGCGGTCACCGATAACCCGGTGAGACATCTACAACAGGAGGTGTCTAAAAACAGCAATGAAGCTGCCTGGGGGACAGTGAACTCAGGCCTGAAAAAGGAGGACAGGGTAGGTGTGAGCTGCTGGCCCAGTCCTGCGGTGCCCTGGGGAAGGTGCTGCCGCCCTCCATGGTGAAGGCCCTGGAGCTGCTGTGCTGATAGAGTTACTGCTCAGCCCGCCCTACCTCACATTCCCACCCCACATGGGTCCCACTGGGGCACCGCAGCCCCACCTTGTTCCTGAACACCGAGCCGTTTATGGCGAAGCCCCCACATGCACAGAGGGCAGACAGCGCCCCCTCCATCAGATCTCAGGGCTGCCAGCCCTCAAGCACCCAGCAGGAACCCCAGGTTCAAGGGGGTCCACGCGGAGCAAAGGGGAGGGTCCTGCCCCGTCTCCTGAGCCAGATCCAGTGTCCGCGTCTCTCCCTGGGTGTCAAAAGCGTGACCATGTCAGGAAAGGCATCTGTGAGAAAAGCCCGTCTGCCACCGTGCACGCATTCTCCCTCAGTCTCGATTTTTCACTTACAAATCTAGAGCATCATTATAATGTTTGACAGGAAATCATGTCATATGAAATGCTTAAATCCTTTTTCCACTTAATATCATACACATTTCTCAGGGGTAACCTTACGCAGGCATCACAGGGGCCGTTTCCAGTGACTGCCGGCCGCGTCTGCTGGCCCGTTTTGGTCTATCCAGACTGAAGCAGTTAGAGCTCCATGCGTTCCCAGCGAATCTCAAACTACACCAGTAACGTCTCTTAAAGACAGAAGAAACTTGCTGGGAACGGTAGCACTGGCCTGGCTCACTCTGCAGTGACTCAGCCTGGGCTCAGGCTCACAGATCTCCAGGTCTGTGCAGCCTCCACGTGAGGGGCCACGTGGAGCCGGGAAACCTTCCCGGGGAGAGCAGAGGCCAGTGCCCTCGTGAAGCCCATGATGGCCAGCACGTGCCCGGTTCCTGAAGGGAGCTTCCTTTTTTTTTTTGAGATGGAGTTTCGCTCTTGTTGCCCAGGCTGGAGTGCAATGGCACCATCTTGGCTGCACCTCCCAGATTCGCACCACAACCTCTGCCTCCTGGGTTCAAGCGATTCTCCTGCCTCAGCCTCCCGAGTAGCTGGGATTACAGGGATGTGCCACCACACCCAGCTAATTTTGCATTTTTGGTAGAGATGGGATTTCTCCATGGTTGGTCAGGCTGGTCTTGAACTCCCGACCTTAGGTGATCCACCGACCTCAGCCTCCCAAAGTGCTTGGATTACAGGCGTGAGCCACCACACCCAGCCAGGAGCTTCCATTTTAAAGGACACCATCATCTTTCCTTTCACAGGTGATGGGAAGACCAGCCAACAGGAGAATTTTTGTTACTTTTTGTTTCTGTTGCTGTATTTTTGTTACTTTTTCTGATTTTGTGTTTCAATGCCATAAACGGTTGTTGAGAACTGACATGGCGGGTACCAGCTAGGGACAGGCGATGTGGGTTTGAGGTGCACACAGCCCCGTGGGAAAGAGACAGGGAAGCCAGCACAATTCACTATGACCCCACTCGGCCCGCAGTGTGAGGCCCCCGATCACAAATCCATACACACATTGATTTGGGGTCCTTTTTCCTAAAACAGCTTCTTTGTTAGGACTTTGGAATTCTGGGTGAGATAGAAACACTGAAAACAGGGTGGAGGTTTTATCTTCTGGCTTCTAAGTCCGCGGAGGGCTCAGCGTGGAGAGGACATGCGGTGGTATTCTCCCTGGGAGAACAGGAATTCAGCCCTTTCTAGTAACATACGTTTTGGGGCACTTTTGTATGAGCTACGGATGCCACGTGATTTCATTCAGATGCATTACATATGACACACGTGGGTTCATGCGCACACGCAGCGCGTGAGTGGAAAACCCCACTGAGGCAGGAGCAGAGCAAAGACTGACAGCGCAGACCCCACACCGTGCGTGCTCCTGACAGCGCAGACCCAAGACCGCCCGTGCTGCTGAGAGCTCAGACCCCAGACCGCGCCTGCTCCTGACAGCTCAGACTCCAGACCGCGCGTGCTGCTGACAGCTCAGACCCCAGACCGCGCACGCTCCTGACAGCTCAGACCCCAGACCGCCCTTGCTGCTGACAGCTCAGACCCCAGACCGCCTGTGATCCTGACAGCTCAGACCCAAGACCGCGCATGCTCCTGACAGCGCAGACCCCAGACCGCGCCCACTGCTGACAGCTCAGACCCCAGACCGCGCGTGCTCCTAACAGCTCAGACCCCAGACCGCCTGTGATCCTGACAGCTCAGACCCCAGACCGCGTGCGCTCCTGACAGCTCAGACCCCAGACCGCGAGTGTTCCTGACAGCTCAGACCCCAGACCGCGAGTGTTCCTGACAGCTCAGACCCCAGACCGCGAGTGTTCCTGACAGCTCAGACCCCAGACCGCGAGTGTTCCTGACAGCTCAGACCCCAGACCGCGCCTGCTCCTGACAGCTCAGACCCCAGACCCCGCGTGCTCCTGACAGCTCAGACCCCAGACCGCCCGTGCTCCTACAGCTCAGACCCCAGACCGCGAGTGTTCCTGACAGCTCAGACCCCAGACCGCGCCTGCTCCTGACAGCTCAGACCCCAGACCGCCCTTGCTGCTGACAGCTCAGACCCCAGACCGCCTGTGATCCTGACAGCTCAGACCCCAGACCGCGCCTGCTCCTGACAGCTCAGACCCCAGACCGCGTGCGCTCCTGACAGCTCAGACCCCAGACCGCCCGTGCTCCTACAGCTCAGACCCCAGACCGCGCACGCTCCTGACAGCTCAGACCCCAGACCGCGCCCGCTCCTGACAGCGCAGACCCCAGACCGCGCGCGCTCCTGACAGCTCAGACCCCAGACCGCGCCTGCTCCTGACAGCTCAGACCCCAGACCGCCCTTGCTGCTGACAGCTCAGACCCCAGACCGCCTGTGATCCTGACAGCTCAGACCCCAGACCGCGCCTGCTCCTGACAGCTCAGACCCCAGACCGCGCGCGCTCCTGACAGCTCAGACCCCAGACCGCGCGCGCTCCTGACAGCTCAGACCCCAGACCGCGCGCGCTCCTGACAGCTCAGACCCCAGACCGCGCGCGCTCCTGACAGCTCAGACCCCAGACACCGCCTGCTCCTGACAGCGCAGACCCCAGACCGCGCGCGCTCCTGACAGCGCAGACCCCAGACCGCGCCTGCTCCTGACAGCTCAGACCCCAGACCGCGCGCTCCTGACAGCTCAGATCCCAGACCGCCCTTGCTGCTGACAGCTCAGACCCCAGTCCGCCTGTGATCCTGACAGCTCAGACCCCAGACCGCGCGCGCTCCTTGACAGCGAAGACCCCAGACCGCGAGTGTTCCTGACAGCTCAGACCCCAGACCGCTGTGCTCCTGACAGGTCAGAACCAGACCTCACATGCTCCTGACAGCTCAGACCCCAGACCGCGCCTGCTGCTGACAGCTCAGACCCCAGACCCTGCGTGCTCCTGACAGCTCAGACCCCAGAACGCTCGTGCTCCTGACAGCTCAGACCCCAGACCGCGCGTGCTCCTGACAGCTCAGACCCCAGACCGCGCGTGCTCCTGACAGCGTAGACCTCAGACCGCGCGTGCTCCTGACAGCTCAGACCCCAGACCGCGCGTGCTCCTGACAGCTCAGACCCCAGACCCTGCGTGCTCCTGACAGCTCAGACCCCAGAACGCTCGTGCTCCTGACAGCGAAGACCCCAGACCGCGCGTGCTGCTGACAGCTCAGACCCCAGACCGCCTGTGATCCTGACAGCTCAGACCCCAGACCGCGCCTGCTCCTGACAGCTCAGACCCCAGACCCCGCGTGCTCCTGACAGCGTAGACCTCAGAACGCTTGTGCTCCTGACAGCTCAGACCCCAGACCGCCTGTGATCCTGACAGCTCAGACCCCAGACCGCTGTGCTCCTGACAGCTCACAACCAGACCGCCATGCTCCCAACAGCTCTTGTCTGCACTCTTGACTCACGCTGAGCCTGTGCTGCTGCTCAGAAGCTGCAGGTGAGACTCGAGGCACGAGGCCATGCACCTGTACGTGCTCTGAGGAAGGAGCTGCCAGGCGCTCCTGAAACAAGAGGACATCAGACAAGGCAGGGACAGGCCTGCATCCCATGGTGCACAGCCCGTGTCCCCTCAGGCAGGTCTGCGTGGCCTGGTGGTCGCCTAGAGCGGATTTGCAAGTGGGGTACTGGTGTGGCCAGGGAGAGACAGCCTGGGGGTCCCTGGTGCCTCTGGGCTCTGGGCCAAGATCTGAACCAGACTCTCGAGTTTTCCATCACATCCCAGATCAGGGCCGTCCGCGCAGCTTCCCACCGCGGCCGGGACTGCCTCTCTCAGGGCCCCGCTCCGACCTCACTGTGGCCTCTCCACTGCATCCCACCCTATAACGCACCGCTTTCATCGCAGTGCGGACCCCTCTGGACATCGGGACAGAATCGACCTGGGAAATAGAAGTCGTGGCTCACATCCGCCCGGCCGCAGACACAGGGGTGCTGTTCGCACTCTGGGTCCCCGACCTCCGTGCCGTGCCTCTCTCTGTGGCCCTGGTAGACTATCACTCCACAAAGAAGCTCAAGAAGCAGGTAGGGCCTCCGCCACCCGGGGTGTCCTGACCGGCTCGCCCCACAGGCACATGGGCCGCACTCCCTGGCAGGGGATGGAGGGGGCCTGGGGTGGGATCCCCAGGGAGCCCCAAAAGCCTCTGACCAGAGGTCCGATGAGCCAAGGCTGGCGCGGGCCACCCTTCCAACTGTGGGGGTTGTTTGGACACGGCTGACTGGGGGGGCCGGTGCCTGCGAGCCACACTCGGCCCACAGCGTGGGAGCTTTTCCCGTTCGGCTGGGCAGACGGTGGCTCACAGCAAACTGAATTAGTCTCTCATGTTTAAGTCAGATGATTCAGCAACAAACTCAGTTTTCCTATTTCCCTGGAAAAGTCAGATCTGTGACCTCGGTTGGTGCCCCCCACAGGTCTTTCCCTGAGGGACAGTGGGTGGAGCTGAGTGCAGCTGCCCCTTGGACGAGGTCCCCCACCCCCGGTCCTCACAATAAGTCAGCTGTCTTGGGCCGGGGGAGTCATGCTGTTTTCCCCACAGAACAATCAGGAGGTGACAGAAACAGGTTGTATTCTCTCGCTCCTGTGCTAAGGAAGACGACATGAGTCAAACCAGAGAGGCCCTTGTTCTCCAAGTCTGCCCACCCCAGGGCCACAGGGCCCTCCTGGTTGCTTGGATGCAACAGTGACAGGCTTGGTTCACACAAATGCTCATCACCAGGGCCAGACGCAATCCTGGCATCTGGAATAAACAGCCGCCCTTATGTAGCAACAGCTGACCCCTGGGCTGGGGAGCGGGCAGCTGGGCTGCGGTGCCAGCGTGAGAGCCCACCGGGCTGGGAGTCCACCACCACAGGGCTGGGCCCTGGGTCCCCGTCAGGGGACACACCAGTTCCTGGTCAAGTGCAGCCTCGGTCCTGTGTGTGCCTGGTGCCTGGGGCTGGGGTTGACCCTCTCACACTCAACCTGGGGGCCACACCTGCTCCCCCACAGCTTCCCAGGCTGGCCCCTGGCTTTACGCGCAGAGAAGCTGAGCCCCAGGTGGGGTGGGGGCGTCATCCAGTCAGCGAGCATCCGGACCCAGGGCTGCAGGGAACCCTGGACAGAGACAGGCCTGCGGCGTGGGGGTGGCCGGCAGCTGTGAGGACCAGCTTGGACCTAACGGCTTACATGGGGGCGGCCGGCAGGCCCTGACCACATCTCGGTCTCCTGCAGCTGGTGGTCCTGGCCGTGGAGCACGTGGCCTTGGCCCTGATGGAGATCAAGGTCTGCGATGGTCAAGAGCACATGGTCACCATCTCGCTGAGGGAGGGTGAGGCCACCCTGGAGGTGGACGGCACCAGGGGCCAGAGCGAGGTGAGCGCCGCGCAGCTGCAGGAGAGGCTGGCCGTGCTCGAGAAGCACCTGCGGAGCCCCGTGCTCACCTTTGCCGGTGGCCTGCCAGGTAGGTGCTCCCTGCCCTGCTCATCCCGAGTGAGGGGCTCCAGGGATGCCCAGCTTGGTCACCCCAGATCGAACCTGGACAGGCTGGCATTCCAGGTTGTGTGTTTTAAGAGGAAGGGGAAGTCCAGGTGGGTCTTTAGTGGCCATTATGGTGCCTCGGTGCTGGTCAGGTCATCAGCTGAGGCTGAGAAACACGTACAGGGGCCGGCATTGGCCTGAGTCAGACCCCGTGAACCTACATCTTCAGGGAGCGTTTGTCCACACCCATCAGACCGGCCCCTGGGGAGAGGGCTGGGCAGACCTCGGGCCACGCTGCAGTTGGGACCCACGGCTGTCACCATAGCTGTTAGCAGCCAGCCCCTCCCACGTCCAGCAGGGCGCCCCGCCGTGTCCCATGGGCTACACAGCACAGAGGCTGGGACCAGGGATGTCCTTGCCATTAGCTGGGAGGGTGAACAGGAAGGCACGTGGGAGCCCGCTAGTCCTTGGCTGCCCGCAGGTTTTCACTTGCAGCAAATGGCAGGATTTCTGTCCTGGCTGCCAGACACAGACCCCACTTAGTTTGAATAAACAGAGCTTTGAAGAGGATGAGAGCAAGCCAGGAGGCCTGCAGCCTGAATGACTCACCGGGCAAAGAAGAAGATCACGTTTAATCGATGGGACTGTCTGTGCTCCCGGCGGGGAAGGGAGGGCCGGCGTCTGCAGAGCCCAGGCTGGCGGATACCTCCTACTTGTCTGCAGCCGAACAAACAGGGACAGAAGTTAGAGAAGAAAGGGAAATCAGGGAAATCCCTTTCAGAGGAAACCCAGGGCTGGCCACAAGTGCTGCCGGGGGTGGGGGACCAGGCAGGGCCAGCCACGCGGCGATCCCTGGGACCCAGGCTGGGTCTGCTAAGATGTGTTTGTTCTCTCCCCGCGGCCCAGATGTGCCGGTGACTTCAGCGCCAGTCACCGCATTCTACCGTGGCTGCATGACACTGGAGGTCAACCGGAGGCTGCTGGACCTGGACGAGGCGGCATACAAGCACAGTGACATCACCGCCCACTCCTGCCCACCCGTGGAGCCCGCCGCAGCCTAGGCCCCCATGGGACGCAGCAGGCTCCTCAGCCTCTGTCCGAAACAGCGGAGGAGCATGGGGGCTCCTCACCACGTGGGGCCACCTGAGAGCTGGGCTTTCCTCTGTGACCGTCCTGGCCTGTAACATATCTGTAAATAGTGAGATGGACGTGGGGCCTCTGATGCCGCGCACTCAGCCGCAGGCCCGGGCACGGGGAGGCCGGCGCAGGGCAGAGCGGGTTTGAAGAAAATAATTCTCTATTATTTTTATTACCAAGCGCTTCTTTCTGACTCTAAAATATGGAAAATAAAATATTTACAGAAAGCTTTGTAACACTGCGTTGGCCGCCATCTGCTCCCCGTGGGGTTCTCGGCACCTGGCAGCGTTTGGGATGAGCGGGGCTGCCAGGGCTCCAGGCTGTACGCTCAGCCGCTCCAAAGATCTCGCTTTTCTGCTCCCAGCCTGGTTGGGTGGCCACGGTCTGCTCCCCGGGAGCCTCTGACGCTGGTAGTGAGGGCAGGGGCTGGAGCCTCAGTTTACTTATTCTGCAAATGGGGAGAAAGCCCCGCTCGGCCCCCACCACGGGCAGCCAGTCAGTGCCGAGTGAGGAGGGCACGGTGAGGACTTGGCACACAAACGCAGGCTGCTCGGACAGCGGCCTCTGAGCCAGCCTGGAAGAGACCCCGAGCTGGGACCGAGGGCGGGAAGACGCCAAGGCGGCACCTGCACCCATGTGCCATCCCGCCTCCACCCTCCTGCACAAACCCACTTGCTTCCGGGGCTCAAGCGTGTTCTGTTGAGAAAGGGAGACGCTGCTTTCTGTGTGTCTCAGTCTGTGGTAGAGCTTGCCGGGAGCAGAGCCAGCCCCGCTTCCCGCGTCCCCTCTGGCAGGGTCCCCATGTCCCTCAGCCTCAGCTTCCTTGTCTGCAAGGGGTGGAGCGGTCACTGCTGCTCTCTGACCCCAGCAGGCCACGAGTCCGCAGGGAAGGTTGGGGCAGCCGGAACGCCGCGAGGCAGGTGCCTGAGATGCACTCGGGACCCTGCCTGCCTCCTGGAAGGACGCTGGAGCCGCAGCTGGTGGGGGCCATGGAGTGGGGGCCACGGAATGGCTGCTTCTCCTTGGTCCCAAGGGGACGACCAAGACTCGTGGCTTGATGCTCCCGTGGGACGTGGCCACCTGTGCTACAGCCTCTGTCTGGGCCAAACGTGGGTCCCCAGGGCGGGTGCTGCCACTGCAGGGGCCACACGGGGGACCAGGGCTGGTTTCAGCATCTGAGACCCAGACTGGGATTTTACTTTAAGACCAAACCCCGACCTGTGCTTGGAACTCCCTGGGCGGGAGACACAGGGCAGCTGGGAGCAGCCACACCTCCCACCAGTCAGTCCCGGAGCTGCGCCCACCGGGCAGGACAGGCTGTGTGTCGGGGCGTCTTCGCCTCTGCCTGGCTGGGGTCAGCGCTTGACCCAGAGAAAAGCCGGGTGGAGGAGGACAGAATCCTGAGAACCCGTCCAGGGATAAATCACCACAAATGAACTGCAAAGAGGTTTCTAGAAAGAGGCCTGTGGCTTTGAAGGCCACACGGGAGACCCCGCTGGCTGGACTGACAAGGTGGCATCGGCCGACTGGGCTCCTGAGGGAGTGGCCCCTGGCCTGACAGCTGTGGAATGGGCAGAGCTTCTCCAAGGCTCCGGGAGCCAGCAACACTCACGCCCACCTGGAGGGACCCTGCCCGCCTGGGCCGAGCTCACCCCACGGATGGACGGCCAGCCAGGCACCTTGCCAGGGGCCATGCACAGGGCCCTGGCCCTGGGGTCCCATCCCCTGCTGGCCAGAGCTGCCCAGCTCATCCACACTGGAGCCTCCAGGCCCTGGTGGTCCCTGAGGGTCCTTGGCAGATCCACCCTGTGTCTCTGGGGCTCTTGTTGACCAATGCCAGTTTTGAGCTCCTCGGGCCACATCCCACGACCCTGTGCCATCGTGGGCATGACGCCACTTGCTCTGGACACGCCGGGGAAGGGCCTCTTGTTCTTCCCAAAATCTTGGCAGCATCTGGGTAAAAGTTCCATTGACTCAGGGCTGCAGCCTGAATTCAGGACTTAAACCTAGTCTAAGAGGTACTGCAGGGAACTTTCGCATTGGTACTGTGAGAAAATAGTGACGGGGGAAGCGTTGACCTCAGAGGGCAGACGCCAGGCTCCCACTGGCTCCTTTCAGAAATGTCCATCTGCAGCCAGCGGCCCCGCGTGTGTGTGACGGCCCTCACCAGCCTCGCCCGGCAGCGTGTGACGGCCCTCACCAGCCTCGCCCGGCAGCGTGTGCACTTTCCGCAGGCAGACGTGCTTTCTCCCCTCGGGCCAGGACAGGTGGCCACTGGCTGCTCACATGGTCGGGGACCCGAGGCCCTCACACTGGCTCCGGGGTGCCCAGGTGCTGGTTGGCTGAGGATGGTAGAGTCCAGGGCTTGGATCTGCCCATCTGGAGCACAGGAGCCCAGTTCCAGGAGGGCTCAGGCGTGGATGCTGACGGCTCACTGAGCAGGCCCACTCGTCTGACCCCGATGGTCCAGAGCCAGCTGACCAGAGCTCCAAGAAGCCCGTGAAACAGCCCCTGCACTGCCCACCACACGGCCTCGCACGGCCACAGGGGCCACAGCCTGCACTGCCCACCACACGGCCTCGCACGGCCACAGGGGCCACAGCCACACGCTAGGATCCAGCCCCCAGCCTGGTACCGCATTGTCCATCAGATCACATTGGTGGCCCCCCCAGTGCTCTCCCCAAATTCTCCCCGGCTGGCTGGGAGCCTGCTCCTGCCCAGCCTCCATCCTCCCCAGGTCAAGACAGCCAGGAGCAAAAACAGGCAACAGCCAGCCTCGGGGACGGGGACGTGGTGAGGTCCCCACAGACACAGGCCACAGTCACCAGTGTTCTCAGGACAAAACCCTCCGCCTGGGTTTCTGCTCTGGCCCCAGAGGAATCAGGAACTTGTTTCCTGGTATTGTTTTCTTAGAGTTCCAGGGGTGCCAGAAGTTATAATAACCACTGTCCCAAAGAAGCAAAACCAATGGTGCTAGGAATTGCCACACAGAGGCCCAGCCAGGCCTGTCACGTTGGCGACCTGGCACCCTCCACGACCAGGCATGTCTGGGGTGTGCAAGAGGACGGGAAGACAGAGCACGTGGTTCTAGTGTGGGCGTCCTGGGGAGGGAGGAGGGAAGTGTCCCATGCAGGGAGGAGGGATGGCTCTGACTGCATCCGATGGAGGGAGGAGAGAGTTCCCCATACAGGGAGGAGAGATGTGTCCCCTGGAGGGAGGAGGGATGTGTCCCAGGAGGGAGGAGGGATGTGTCCCGTGGAGGGAGGAGGGATGTGTCCCAGGAGGGAGGGGGGATGTGTCCCAGGAGGGAGGAGAGATGTGTCCCCTGGAGGGAGGAGGGATGTGTCCCAGGAGGGAGGGGGGATGTGTCCCAGGAGGGAGGAGGGATGTGTCCCATGGAGGGAGGAGGGATGTGTCCCAGGAGGGAGGAGGGATGTGTCCCCTGGAGGGAGGAGGGATGTGTCCCCTGGAGGGAGGAGGGATGTGTCCCCTGGAGGGAGGAGGGATGTGTCCCAGGAGGGAGAAGGGATGTGTCCCGTGGAGGGAGGAGGGATGTGTCCCAGGAGGGGGGGGGGATGTGTCATCTGGAGGGGGGAGATGTGTCCCAGGAGGGGGAGGGAGGAGGGACGTGTCCCAGGAGGGAGGAGGGATGTGTCCCAGGAGGGAGGGGGATGTGTCCCAGGAGGGAGGGGGGATGTGTCCCTGGAGGGAGGGGGGACGTGTCTCCTGGAGGGAGGAGGGACGTGTCCCAGGAGGGAGGAGGGACGTGTCCCAGGAGGGAGGGGGGACGTGTCCCCAGGAGGGAGGGGGGATGTGTCCCCAGGAGGGAGGGGGCATGTGTCCCAGGAGGGAGGGGGGATGTGTCTCCTGGAGGGAGGGGGGATGTGTCCCAGGAGGGAGGGGGGATGTGTCTCCTGGAGGGAGGGGGGATGTGTCTCCTGGAGGGAGGGGGGATGTGTCCCAGGAGGGAGGAGGGATGTGTCCCAGAAGGGAGGGGGGATGTGTCCCAGGAGGGAGGGGGGATGTGTCCCAGGAGGGAGGGGGATGTGTCCCAGGAGGGAGGAGGGATGTGTCCCAGGAGGGAGGGGGGATGTGTCCCAAGAGGGAGGGGGGATGTGTCCCGTGGGGGGAGGAGGGATGTGTCCCAGGAGGGAGGGGGGATGTGTCTCCTGGAGGGAGGGGGGATGTGTCTCCTGGAGGGAGGGGGGATGTGTCCCCAGAAGGGAGGGGGGATGTGTCCCAGGAGGGAGGAGGGATGTGTCCCAGGAGGGAGGTGGGATGTGTCCCAGGAGGGAGGGAGGATGTGTCCCAGGAGGGAGGAGGGATGTGTCTCCTGGAGGGAGGGGGTATGTGTCCCAGGAGGGAGGGGGGATGTGTCCCAGGAGGGAGGAGGGCTGTGTCTCCTGGAGGGAGGGGGGATGTGTCCCATGCAGGGAGGAGGGATGTGTCCTGTGCAGGGAGGAGGGATGTGTCCCAGGAGGGAGGGGGGATGTGTCCCGTGGGGGGAGGAGGGATGTGTCCCAGGAGGGAGGGGGGATGTGTCTCCTGGAGGGAGGGGGGATGTGTCTCCTGGAGGAGGGGGGATGTGTCCCAGGAGGAAGGGGGGATGTGTCCCGTGGGGGGAGGAGGGATGTGTCCCAGGAGGGAGGGGGGATGTGTCTCCTGGAGGGAGGAGGGATGTGTCCCAGGAGGGAGGAGGCATGTGTCCCAGGAGGGAGGGGGGATGTGTCCCAGGAGGGAGGGGGGATGTGTCCCAGGAGGGAGGGGGGATGTGTCCCAGGAGGGAGGAGGGATGTGTCCCGTGCAGGGAGGAGGCATGTGTCCCAGGAGGGAGGGGGGATGTGTCCCAGGAGGGAGGGGGGATGTATCCCAGGAGGGAGGGGGGATGTGTCCCAGGAGGGAGGAGGGATGTGTCCCAGGAGGGAGGGGGGATGTGTCCCCTGGAGGGAGGAGGCATGTGTCCCAGGAGGGAGGAGGCATGTGTCCCAGGAGGGAGGGGGGATGTGTCCCAGGAGGGAGGAGGCATGTGTCCCAGGAGGGAGGAGGCATGTGTCCCAGGAGGGAGGGGGGATGTGTCCCAGGAGGGAGGAGGCATGTGTCCCAGGAGGGAGGAGGCATGTGTCCCAGGAGGGAGGGGGATGTGTCCCAGGAGGGAGGGGGGATGTGTCCCGTGGGGGGAGGAGGGATGTGTCCCAGGAGGGAGGGGGGATGTGTCTCCTGGAGGGAGGGGGGATGTGTCCCAGGAGGGAGGGGGGATGTGTCCCCAGGAGGGAGGGGGGATGTGTCCCAGGAGGGAGGGGGGATGTATCCCAGGAGGGAGGGGGGATGTGTCCCAGGAGGGAGGAGGGATGTGTCCCGTGCAGGGAGGAGGGATGTGTCCCAGGAGGGAGGGGGGATGTGTCCCGTGGGGGGAAGAGGGATGTGTCCCGTGGGGGGAAGAGGGATGTGTCCCAGGAGGGAGGGGGATGTGTCCCAGGAGGGAGGGGGGATGTGTCTCCTGGAGGGAGGGGGGATGTGTCCCGTGCAGGGAGGAGGGATGTGTCCCGTGCAGGGAGGAGGGATGGCCCTTACTGCATCCCATGGAGTGAAGAGAGAGATTTCCCCATATGGGAAGGAGGGATGTCCCCTATGAAGGGAGGAGGGACGGCCCTGCCCATGTCCTGTGGAAGGAGGAGGGATGTGTCGCAGGAGGGAGGAGGGACAACTCTGACTCTGGGCTGGAGAGGAGGAGGGAGGCTTGGGATGTGTTTTGCAGGTGGGGTCCTTTGATCTGGCCGTGTCCTGTGCCCAGCGGATGCAGCTGCGCCCCCTCCTGGACACTCCGCCTCATGACAACACGAAATGTCTGCAGAGGTTGGCTGCTGTGCCCTGGGCCCGGCACCTCTGTGGAAACACTGCTCTAAGCACAAAGGAACGTTTCCTCCTACTTCACATAATACAGAAAATATGAACATCGGGTATCTAAATGCCAACAGAAGCGTAAAGCGAATGTACAGCCGGGCTAATCCCAGCCTGGCCTGTTTGTGGAAGCTCTAGCTCCAGCCCCTGCCTGCAAAGCGAGAAGGGTCACCGGCCCCAGGGTCGAGCCCTCCACGAGGGAGAGGGGAAGGTCCGCTCCATGGTGCCCTTGTTTCAAGCATGTTTTCCGCTTACTGAATTCCATCAGTTAAAGGTCTAGGAAACAGAAAGGGAAGTGGTGTGTGTTGCTGTCTGAGGATCTGCTGACGGGCCCCGGCCTCATGGAATCCTCCTCTGCCTCTGGGTCTCCGGAGTTTCAGAGGTAACTCTGCTCCCACCGTGGAGCCTGGTGGCCACAGGGTCCCCAAGTCTGCAGAAGGAGCTGCTCTGCGTGGCAAGGGTGATGACCGTGGCTCTTGTTCACCGAGCACGGCCGGCGGTCAGCACTGCCCGAGGCGCCAATGCAGCCCCATAAGGCCATCTTCACAACAGCCTTGGGGCCTGGTTCTCCCACCCCCGTTTCCATGGAGATGTGATTCACACGGCAATAGCGACGCCTCATGAGTGCAGGGCACTGGTCGGCAGTCAGTCCATCCACCGGGCCGTCCACCCGTCACCTCCATCTGGCTCCCGGACACTCCTCTCCCCACAAGAACCCATGTCTGACAGCAGTGACTGCACCTCCCTCCCCATCCAAAACACGCTCAGAACACGCTTGCCTCCCCCAAAAGAACCCGTGTCCGTGACCAGTGACTGCACCTCTCCCCATCCAGAACACGCTTAGAACACGCTTGCCTCCCCGAAAACAACCCGTGTCCGTGACCAGTGACTGCTCCTCCCTCCCTATCCAGAACACGCTCAGAACACGCTTGTCTCCCCTAAAAGAACCCGTGTCTGTGACCAGTGACTGCTCCTCCCTCCCTATTCAGAACACGCTCAGAACACGCTTGTCTCCCCAGAAAGAACCCGTGTCCGTGAGCAGTGAGTGCCTGCGCCTCCTTTCCCAGTCGGCTTCTGTCTGTGGACACACCTACTCTGGACACGCCTGCTCTGGACATGCCTGCTCTGGACACGCCTGCTCTGGACACTGCATATAAACAGAACAGAGTCTTGGTGTCTGGTGTCCTTCCCTGAGCACCATGTGTTACAGCCTCACCCCATAGCACCCGTTAGAGTTTCCTTCCTCTCTGTGGCCAGGTGACCCGTGTATGGATGGGCCACTGTAGTTCTGTTCTCATGCTGCTAATAAAAACTTCCCCAAGACTGGGAAGAAAAAGAGGTTTAATTGGACTTACAGTTGCACATGGTTGGGGAGGCCTCAGAATCACGGTGGGAGGCCAAAGGCACCCCTTACACGGCAGCAGCAAGAGAAAACGAGGAAGCGGAAGCGGAAATCCTGATCATCCCATCAAATCTCGTGAGACTTATTCACTCTCATGAGAATAGCACGGGAAAGACCAGCCCCCATGATTCAATTACCTCCCGCTGGGTCCCTCCCACAACGCACAGGAATTCTGGGAGATGCAATTTGAGATTTGGGTGGGGACACAGCCAAACCCTATCACCCACGTCCCTTCCCCTCTCTGTGGCCGGTGGCCTATGTGGACGGACCACATCCCTCCCCCACTCAGTAGTTGCATTTGGGCTGCTTCTGACTGGGGGCTCTTGTGAGCAGTGCTGCTGTGTGAAATGTAGAAACTGAGGCAGGAGGAGGCTCCCTGTAACCGAAGGTCCCAAGCTAATAAGGGTGGGGCCAGTTTCAGCTGAGCCCTGCCCAGGGCAATGTTCTGACCCCGCCCTCCCCAGGCCTGACCTGCAGCTGCATCAGGCCCCACCTCTGAGCTGCAGGAGAAGCCTGTCTCTTGTGTGACCCAGTGAGGCAGGGCGTGCAGGTGGGACCACAGCACCCCCAAACCACCCAGCACCCCCTGCCCCACCATCCCCTCCACCCCATCTCTCGAGGCCTTCAGGGTCTCCCTGGCTTCGGCTGTGCGTGGGAACTGAGCGAGGGCAGAGTTGGGGGCCCATCCCTCCAGGGGAGGCTGGGAGGAGGCTGGGATTAAGAGGCCCCAGCGGAGCCCAGGGAGGGGTTCATCAGACCGTAACTTAGGCCGGCAGAGCTTGGTGGCCCCAGACAGGCTCCGTCCACCAGACGGGGGCACCTTGAGAGCAGCCGCCGCCCACACTGCAGGCCAGGCATTAGCCGGAGCCCTGTGCCTGGTGGGAGCTGCCCTGGGGCCTGGAGGACCCTCCGGCCACCACCAGCCTTAAGTCAAATTGTTCACATTCTTTGTGGCTGGGGTAAAGGATAAGGACATTTTTGTGGCAAGAACAAAATCGTTGACCTTGGAGTTGAATATTTTTGAACAGCTTTTGACTGTAGACAAGATTAAAAGTCAGGGAAGATGGACGTTGTGTTTGGGGGATGCTGGTGCGTGCGGCCTCGGGGAAGCACTCTGATGCCCCCACACTGCACCCTGCAACCGAGGGCTGACATGAGGGAACGATGGTTATCCCTGTGACTTTGCTGGCCAGGGCTCCAGGGGGCAGAGGCTGCCTGCCCAGACCTGCAGTTCAGCTTCTCTGCTCTTCGTACCCCTAGAACAAGAGGCCCTGGGGCCTGCACCAGGCAGCTTCGGGGGCACAGGCCGAGCTCCAGAGTGCCCAGGCCACAGAGAACCGCCCACACAAGACCACGGCACCGTCAGTACCCATAGAGCCTCCCGAGGTAAAACGAGAGCCTCGGGGACTCGGGAAATCCATGGCACACTTTTCATCCCCCCAGGCGCAGCTGAGTGCCTCTCCCGGCGCTCCAGAAACCCCTTGGTCTCTGCTGCTTGTTCAGCTTCTCAGTCGGAGCCAGGCACCTGCAGCCCTGGAGGAACCCGGCGGTGAGTTTCCAGACAGGATGCAGCGCCTCCGGCTCATGCCTGACCTCCTGGACTGGTCCAAGGCCAGTCAGCCCTGAGGAGAGGCCAAGACCACATTCTCCTGGAAAGCAAGTGGGTGAGGCTGGATTTATAAAATAAAAATGACAGGCAGTGGCGGGTTCACAGACCAGAGCTGGCTGCAGGCCTTTCAGAGGCCCTTTGGCGCCCCTGGGCCTGGCTGGGCACCGTCCGTGCGTGGATGTGCGCTGCGGGCCTTCTGCCCAGGAGCACTGAACACAGGTTGAGACCCACCGTCGGGCAGAGGGGGACAGAGGGAGGCTCCCGGGCAGCGGAGGGGGCAGGAGCCTGTGTCTGCATGAGTGTGGCTCCCGTATCTTTTTTCTCCCACACCCAGGACTGGGCAGGGACGAAAGTCCCCGCTCCAGCTCCCAGGCGGGTGCTGTTCCATGAAATAAGCTGGAGACCTCAGACTCACTCAGGAGAAGAGTGGTACTTGTTTACTGCAGACACCGTGGGGCTTTGAAGGGAGGGACGTGAGGCCCTGGGGCGCCAGCTTCCGAGGGGAGAGGGAGTGACTGGGGAAGTGTGAGCAGCCCACAGAGCACAGGCGGCGACTCGGTGTCTTATGGTGCGTCTGAGAAGCAGTGGGATCGCCTCTCGCCTCCCCCGTGCCCCGGCGAGTCCGTGGTTCCTTGAGGATCTGACTTTAGGAATTGAGAGCCTCTCCCCACGTCCACTGCTTTTCAAGAGACTCTGGCTACTTTGGGGTGGCGCATCCTGAACTCGAGTCACTGGGGCGCCTGGGACCCACCGGGGACCTGCCTCTTCCCAGGCGCGCTCACCTGTCTCCCCAGGTGTGCCTGGCAGGGCGCATGCTGGGCCCGCGGGGAGCCAGGCTGGTTTCCACAGGGAGCGCTGCGGCCCCAGACCCTGAGCCGAGGGACCGTGAAACACCCTCCTCCACTATCCCCTCCTGAGACACTGCGGTGAGGGAGCCGCCGCGGAAGGACAGCAGAAGTCCAGGTGCCGTAGCTGGGAGACAGCTCAGGGAGAGACCCTCGCGCCAGTGGCCCGGGCAGATTTGCACCCGGGGCTGGGAAGGATAACTGGGCCCCCAGACTCTGGCAACTCGCAGGCGGTTAGACACAGCGCCGGGCGTGGGAGCCAAAGCGTCGTTCCCTTCCTGGCATATGTCAGGGGCACAGCACGCGGGGCGGTGGGTCCTGCCCTGCCCTTCTCCAGGACACAGACGCACGCGTGAATGTGTAACGCACAACACACATCCACAAACAGGAACACACACGCAGGGAGGCACGGAGCTGCACCTTCTTTGCAGAATCATAATAGCAGCTAATTAATTAAGGGATGTGAAAACACCAGAACAATCGCTGTCAAAGGAGGAGGCCGGGTGGTGTGAGCAGAGCCTGAGCCGAGGTGTCACCAGCCTGGGTCTGCAGGGCCCCCCTCCCTGCCTGGTCCCAGCCTCCCTCACCAGTGTGCCCAGGGAGGGAAGCAGGGGACAGACTTCCGGAACACTCTCCTGGGTTCTCTAGGAGGTTGGCCACAGAAGCGGGATTTCCAGAGGCTGCCTTTTTTTTTCTTTTACTCCACACCTCTCTCAGGGTGCATACGGGGGTGGCTTCTCCCCTGGGGGAAAGTAGGTGGGTACATAGCACGGTGGGGCCTGGCCAGGAAGCCCAGAGCCAGAGCTGCTTGGAGAGGGGGACTGCAGGTCCTCAGACAAAGCCAGGACGGAGGCGGGCGCGACTGGGAAGCGGCTGCAGGGCTGCAATAAACAGAGGGCCCTGGGTTAGCAGGTGAGACCATCCCGTGCTGGACCGCAGGGAAGCCTGACATAGACCAGGGCCACTCACACGTGCACCCCACCCCCACCAGCCCAGGGCCATTCACACGGGCCCCCCCGCCACACACACACAGACCCACGGCCATTCACACACCCTCCCCCCACAGACCCAGGGCCATTCACAAGCCCCCCCCCCCACACACACACAGACCCAGGGCCACTCTCAGGCCCCCCTCCCCCACCACAGACCCAAGACCCCTCTCACCGGCCCCCCCCCCCCCAGATCCAGGACCGCTGGATGGAGCAGCTCCAGCCCTGGTCACAACAGGAGAGGGTGGCCAGGGCCTCACTGGCACAACCTTGGCTTCCACAGCTGGACGGGGAGGGGGTAGATGCCCCAGGAAGGGTGTGCCCAGACCACATCCCGCTGCCTCGAAGACAGCGAGCCTCTGACCTGACTCCAAAACCGACAGTCAGGGGCCACCAGGCCCAGGGCCCAGGGCTCACCCAACACTTCATATTCAGGAAAGGCCCCATGTATGAACCCCACGCGTCCACACGTCCAGCAGTGTGTGGCCGGTTCAGTGTCACCGTGGCTGACTCAGCGGCTCACACACACATCTGGGTGTTGCTGTGGAGGCGTCTTCTGGTGTGATTGACACCCTTGCATATAGCGCCTCAGCCCCCTGACACGGACGGCCCCTCCTCTCCCCTGAAGGCCTTAAGAGGCTGCGGTCCCCAGAAGTGGACTGTGCCCCAGCGGCCTGAGCACTCCCGAGGCAGCGTCAGCCTCCCTGGTCCAGCCCGTCCCCTTCCTGTGGTTGTGCACCTGCAGCCCCACGGTGGCCAGCCAGTCATTCAGAATCGATGGATTGATCTCTCTTCACATGTAGGTACCTGTATTCCCCATAGGCTCTGCTTCCCTAGAGAGCCCCGACTAACACACATAGACCCACTCAAGTAATTCTGAGACCGGAAAAGCGAGGAACAGATTTTAAATCGATACATTCTAGCTTTTCTCCAACTGCCAACACACATCTTAGTTCTTCCCCCCGCCCTAAATTCTAGGGGCTAAAAAACTCTATCTTGAAATCAAATTTTAAATAAAGCAAACAAACTCCTAAGAAATAACACAGGAAGAGTTTTTTAAACTCCAAGCTACCAGATGTGCTCTATGCTCCTCTTGCCCTGGCCTGCAGGGTCCCATGAGAAGCCAGCTGCCTGTCTGAGCCTTTCCCTGGAGAGCTCTGCAATGCAGACGCCCTGGGAGCTAGCAGGACCTCTGGATCCTGACAGCAGAATTTCTGCACAGGTGTAGGTAAGGCTGAGAATGGGGCCCTTGCTCAGAGGGACTGCGATGTTGAGGCTGACAGCCCAGGCTCATGGGATCCAGTGGCTCAGGGACACCTGCCAACCTCATTTCTTTCTTCCCCCCAAAACTCACAGGTTTCTGGCCACAGGCGACAGAGTGAGACACTAGGGAATATTCTCTCAAGTCTGCTGGGAACTCCCAACTTCTAACTCCATAGCACCCACCCTTCTTCACAGCAGATGAGCAGTCAAGGAAACTGAGGGGTAAACCCCAGGACCATGGAGCAAAACTCTCAGAACGACAGAGTAACCCCTCCCCCCACCAGGAACACGGAGTAAACCCCCAGGACCATGGAACAAACCCTCAGGAACACGGAGTAAACCCCCGGGAACCACAGAACAAACCCCAGGACCACATGGTTAACCACTGAACGGACAAGGACAAGCCCCGCCCACAAACAATCTCACAGGGGGAGGGAGGGCACGTTTCTCAGTAATGGGGCAGGAACTCATCCTCTGCTGTGATGCCACATCCTCCCCTGCACTTCATGCCTGGCAAAGCTGCTGGGTGCAAGGTAGGTGGTCTCTTTAAATTGCCCTTTTTATTAACTGCTCAAAACAACCCCCAAGTCACTGTTCCCACCCCCCTCTCCAGTCTCAAGTGGGAGTATTTTCTGCTGCTAACGACTTCCATGGAACACACTGAACATTTTCTCTCCATCTCTGCAGAAGCAGAGCCCCTCCTCTGTTGTTCTTCTGAGGAGCACATGAGCCTCATCTGATTTGCCACCTCTGAAATCCGATGATCAGCGTGTGTATATTAAGCTCTCACACACGCTGGCACAGAGGCTGGCTGGGCCATCCGAGGGCCCCAGGCCTCCCCAGAAGAAGAGGGGAATATCCACCCTTTGTGCAAAGCCAGAGCTCCAGGGTGGATAAGGATGGAGCACCATGGGGATGAAGTGGATCCGCCCTGGCATCCCCCACATCCCGTAAGCCCGCGTGTGATGGGGAGGACCACCCCCACATCTGACACCTCCGTGGGGCTCACAGGCAGGGAGGATGCACCTGCCTGAGGGAGTCACCACCCCTTCCCCCCACAAAGCCTCGCTGTCTCCAAGGTCCCAAGTCAGAATGCAAACTTGAAGCCTGGCCCCTCACAGCCAGAGCTTCAGACAGCCAGGCCCCAGCACCAGGGCAGCCCAAACCAGCCCTGGAGCCAGACAAGAGGAAGCGGCTGATGGAACCACGAATTCTCTCTCCTCTGGGGCCCCAAGGGGTGGCGGCTGAGGTTGAGGATGGAAGACAGGCCGGGCCACCCAGGCTGTGCTCTGGGCTGCGAGTTCTTGGCACCTATGCGATTCCAAGTCCAGGTCTGTGCAGAGCCGCCTGGGGAGCACCTGCCAGCCCAGCGTCCCCCGAGATACCCCTGCCCCTGCGGGCCTCCAGGTCTGGGCTTGGCAAACTTCCCACGGGAGACCAGGCGGCCAGAGAGAAGCCCCCAGGACAAGGCTGTGGCCCCGGGGGACATGGTCCCTGCCGTGATGGGGACGTCCCTGGGGCAGGGGCAGGCGGCTTGGGGGGGGATGAAGCTGCCTGCAGCACCGTGCAGACGCGCCTGCCCACAGGAGACACCACCGCAGGGTCACCGGCAAAAGCTCCCGCCATCTTCTGACCCTGGGGACCACATCTTCCCCGTCACAGAAATGGAAAACATGCTTCCAGGCCAGACCTCCGGCAAGGGCCTTGTGTTCCCAGGGAGCAGGGCCCCAGCTTCATATTCAAAGTGAGAGAGGAGACTGAGGCACAGGGTGCAGGGATCCCTCCACGAGGAGATGGTGTCAGGCTGGGGCCCTAGTAGTCCCCACTGAGCCCAACAGCTGCCGTGTCCTGGGCAGGACTGAAGGCGGCTGCCCCAAGCAGGCCCTGGACGCCAGGGACCCCCAGCAGCCCCCTCTCCATGAGTGCCGGTTCCCGCTCCCTCCACGGGGTCCCTGGCGCAGGTCCCCGGGGTGAGCTGAGGAGGTCGTGGCTCTCGGGCCAAACCTGAGCCCTGTCTTGGACGTGAGGGTGGGGTGTGTACACGCCTCCCCCGGACGTCACTCTGAGGAATGTCTCTTCCTGCCAACGTCATGGGTTGGGAGCAGGTCTCCTTGCGGAACATCCGAAGACCTGTGTCATGCGTGACTTCAAAACTAACGACCCTCCACGTTCCCCCTGCCCTTCCCCGCACAGAAACACATCACGGTGGTGCTTCGATCTGCAGCTTCGTCGGGCTGGGCCTGACACAGCTTTCTCTGCAGAGGCTGCTGTTAACACACGCAAAATGACCTGCCAGTCAGCCGGGCGTGTGGGCCGTGCCTCCCACCCAGAAAGGAAGCCCAGGTTTATCAGGACCAGGGGTTCTCAACTGTGTCCCCAGGGGGCATGTGGCACATCCAGGCAGGAGGCACAGGGCACGTCTGGAGACAGTTTGGGTTGTGACACTAGCGGCTCCTACATGCTGCAGGCAGAGGCCAGGGCCTGCCAGCACCCACAGCACCCAGGGTGCCCCAGCACGGCGGGTGGCCAACCCCGAATGCCTGCAGTGCCGAGGTAAGAAACACGGCCCGGTCGTTGTAGTGATGCTGGATTATCGGGGTCTGCTTCACCCGTGGCCACAGGACAGAGCTTCGTGGCACAGAAGGCGGTCATGCCCAGGAGTGGAAATGGGACAGGCAGGTAGAGGCCACTGTTCTGCTCGCCTGCCACCGTGGCCTCTCCCTCTGTTGTCTCCAAGGTCAACAGCATCATGTCAGGATGAACCCTATGAGGTCTCCACGTCTACAGGTAAAATGGGGTTGGATTCCGGCAGATCCATATGGCTCCACCTAAATAACCTGGCTGTGCCCCCAGGACGTCCACCAGCAGACACACAGGAGCCTCCACACTGCAGCGGGAGCTGCCCAGGCCTGTGCAGGGCCAGTCCCGGGGTCAGAAGAGCCAGCTGCCGGCAGAGCATGGTGGCGGGTCACCAGGGCCACCTGGCGCAGTCCCCGGCCATACTTGCAGGGACGTTGTGCCCCAACGGCCGGGTTGTTACTGCCCCCCCACCTCCCATCCCTAATTCAGAAGGTGAGGCGGCCGTAAGACCTCATCCCCTCCGACTCCAGCCCCGTCCTGTCCACCCCACTGCCTGCAACCAGCACGTCCAACTCCAGCAGGTGACGCTGGCCCTACCTGAAGGGGCAGAGGGTAGGACGAGCAGGTCGGGACAGGCTCGGGCGTTGGGCGGAAGCCTGCACAGGCCAGGATCTGCTGGGCAGGGTTGTAGAGGGTCTGCGGTGGGACGGCTGGGCCGTAAGCCAGCTGGGACAGAGGCACCTGCCACGGAGAGGAGACGGGCGGTCAACGTGCACCCCCCAGTGGAAGGAGAGGCCATCCAGCCTTCCTAGAAAGCCCAGCACCCCTGACCCCACCTCTCAGGCTGGAGCTAACCCCGGCCCGGCGTGTCTTTACACTCACGTTCTCTACATCTTGGTCCCAGGGCCCTGCCACCTGCCAGTCACACCGGGTGATTGCTTGGCTCAGGCTTTTTTATTTAATATTTTTTGGGGGAAAATAGCACTGGTTTCCTTCTCTCCGGGCCCCAGAGTCTGATTTTTCGGCACAGAAGGGTGCAGGTGAGGAAGATCCTCTCAGCATCGGGCTGACAGCTCTCGCTTCCCCAAGCCTGCACCCGACCAGCGCGGGGTTTCTGGGGAATGCAAACAAAACCAAAGCCTTCTAAGCTCCCATCCACACTTCCACTGACCCACTCAGGCAGTCAAAATTCTCCAAAGAAGGTGCCAGCTCCAACTCAGGCCCCGGCCGGCCTCATCCCCCACAGAGGGAGGGGCCCACGGCTCACACAAGCTCCAGGGCTTCCAGGGCCAGAAACACGGGGACTGCGCCAAGGGCACCCGGGCCTCGCCTCCCTCCCCACCTTCACACAGGTGCCCCTCCACCTTCCCCAGCCCCCAGCCCTCAACCCCGGGTTCAGCAGCCCCCTGGAGGGAAGCCAGGGGAAGATGGCACAGGCAGGGAAGCCAGGCCGGAACTGCTGCAAGGGTCTGGCCACAGTGACGGCCCCGGGCCACGGTGATGACCCCAGGCCGGAGGTGTCCTCAGATAGAAAACAGCGCTGCCTGCACCCCCGGGGCTGGGAGGGAGCCCCCTGCCCAGTGGGCGCTGGAGGGTGGGAAGGGGCAGGGGCTTCTGGGCAGCTGGTCCTTGGTCTACATGTGCAGGAGGCCGTGGTTCTGCCTCAGACCCTGCAGAGAGCAGGGGGGCAGCTGAGGTGGGCCTGGGAGGTGGATGGGCATGGAGGGTCCGTGCTCCATGAGGGAGGAGCAGCAGATTTGAGGTTCTGACAGGTAGAGGGGTGGGGAGGCCTCTGAGCTGGGGGTGGCCTGAGGATGGGGCCAGGGCAAGTGCACAGAAACCAGAGAACAGGGGGGCCACGGAGTCACACGTGGAGGAGGCCACGGAGTCACACGTGGAGGAGGCCACGGAGTCACACGTGGAGGAGGCCCGAGAGGCTGGCTCAGCCGCCTGCCCTTGCCGGTAGGTTAAGCACCTCCCATGCACCCGTCACAAGGAATTTGCCCTCGTCTACGGAGAAGGGCCGTCCAGCTTGGTGACGGGTAAGGAAGCATCTTCATTCCTTAGCAAAATGTTTAAACGGCAGAATCAATTAAACTCACAAGAGTGCCTGCTTGGTGGGTGTGAAGGTTAGCAAGCCCCCTCCTTGCTCTGCACACCCCTGAGCTTTGGGTTTGAGAAAGATTTCCCGGAGCCGGGGGTGGCTCTGTGTTGTGGGCTGGCCCTTGGGGCATCTCCTGTTCCTGATCCCGCACTCCAGCATTTTATCACCGGCTTTAATGAACACACGAGCCACTTCCGGAAAACCCTGGAAACCCCGGGCCTGTGCGGCGAGCATGGCGCCTGCACCACACGCGCGTTTCTGTGTCCTGTCTACAATCCAGCTGCAGTTCTTCCTAGGGCAGCCACTGAGGGGAGACACTGAGCCGCCGAGGCAGAGAAGCCTGAACCGAGGAGACACCAAAGGCACCCAGAGCCTGCACGATCCCCGGCAGAGACCCTTCCCAACCCCAGACTCCCGCTCCCACCCGGCCCCAGCCCACAGGGGCTGGCCAGCTGTCACTGCAGAGCAAGGACCCTGGGAGGTGCCTGTCTTGTGTTGGTGTGCAGGCGTCGGGGGGCCCAGGGTGGGGTTTGGGGGGCCACTGGGTGGGGAGCCAGAGGGCTGGACCTTGGGATGCCAAGGTCACTCTCAGCTTCACCAGTTTTGTCTGGAAGCACGAAAGTGCTGAGAAAAGGAGAAGCTGAGAAGCAGATGGCAGGAGGGTTCCAAGCTGAGTTACTTTTTAGTTACGGGCAGTCTCTGGGATGAATGGGGCATGAAGAAGCCACTCAGGAGTGCTGTCACTGCCACACTGGGCCGGGTGTGGCCTGCAGGATGTGCATCTGCCTGGTGCTGCCCGGTCACCTCGCGTGGGTGCAAGAGGGGATGCCCTTCGTCCCTGGGTTGCTGTTTGGATGTTCTCAGGGTGGGGCTCCCTCACTCCTGGCTGCCCCTCCCTTGCAGCTTCTCTGCGAGTTCAGGGGCGGGTTTGCTGGCCACACCCCACCAGAACATCTGGTTCGAAACAGGTGCCAGGAGAGGGCAGAGGAGGGAGAAGGGAGAGGACAACCAGCCCAGGCCAGTGATATCCCTGTGGTTTCCTGGGTGGGCGAGGGTCGGCCTTCCCAGGACAGGTCCAGTCCAACGCCTGCGAGGGGCCCCGTCCCTCCCTCCTCCTGCCCAGGCCGTATGGGTCTCGCCTCTGGGGTCTGTGAAGGCACTGGCCCCGGCCCCAGCCCAGACCTGCCAGTCTGAAGCCCCAGGCAGTTGCTAACGAGGGGAGCTTAGTGCACAAGGGCTGGGCCTCCCTCTTGGGAGCTGAACTTTGTTTCTTGGGGGTGGGTTGTGCCCACCTCAGCAGGGAGGCAAGGATTAAATCAGGTGATTCTTGGGACAGGCTTGGGACAGGATGGCCCCAAGGTGAGTCGGTGCACACCAGCTATCACCCTGACACACCGCTGGCAGACACATGGGCCTCAGTGCCCCATCTGTAAAGTGAGGGCCAGGGATCCCCCAGCCCACCCTGGGGAAACGGACCCGGAGCCTGGCTCCCGGTGAGCAGTGGGGGTCCCGCCGAGGGGCCTCACCATGTCCTTGAAGGCCCCCAGGACGGCAGCGGTGATGATGCCCAGGAACAGGCCCAGGACGTTCAGAACGGCAGAGGCCCAGAGCAGGCGGTACAGGTGCAGCACGTCCTGGCAGCCGCGGACGCCGATGAACTCGTAGTAGGCGGGCGAGGACTCTGGGCTGCACAGAGAAGGCATTGTGGCATCACCACACGAGGCAAGTGACCACCCGCAAGTTAAACTCGTGGTCAGGTGTCCTCTGGACCTGAGCCCTGCAAGGCTGGGGGAGGAAGTCAGGGCTGGAGCCCAGTCAGCACCGGTCCCTGCACTGCTCTGGGGGATCAAACCTACGTTTGATGGGATTGGCCTGTGAGGCTCCCAACCTGGGGCCCACAGTGGCAAAGAGCGACAACTGGGCCTGGCAGGCCAGCCCTCCACCTCAGTGGCCCAGCAGGACGGGTGTCTGAGCCACCTCTGTCTTCACGCCAGGATGGGAAGGCTGTCGGGGTCACGGGCCCCTGTCCCAAGAGGAGGCCGGGCCGGGTTTAAACTCTCGCCCGACACACGGGCTGTGTCCTCTTGGGCAGATCAACCTTTCAGAGCCTCCATCTTTTCATCTGTGAAATGGACTCAATGTCCTTTCCTCATGTAAACATCTAATGAGTAAAGGAGACGATGTAGGTGCAGGGGCATGGGGGGTGATGTCGGGAGCAGAAGGATGGGGGCCTTGCCCCTGCAGGCACATACAGGGGTCCCCGGCACCCCTCACCTCCTGCAGGCATAGCTACAGGGGTCCCTGATGCCCCTCACCTCCCTCAGGCCTGGATACGGGGGTCCCCAGCACCCCTCACCTCCCGCAGGCGTGGATACGGGGGTTCCCGGCGCCCTTACTTCCCGCAGGCGTGGATACGGGGGTTCCCGGCGCCCCTCACCTCCCGCAGGCGTGGATACGGGGGTTCCCGGCGCCCTTACTTCCCGCAGGCGTGGATACGGGGGTTCCCGGCGCCCCTCACCTCCCGCAGGCGTGGATACGGGGGTTCCCAGCGCCCTTACCTCCCGCAGGCGTGGATACGGGGGTCCCTGGCGCCCTTACCTCCCGCAGGCGTGGATACAGGCTCCCCAGCGCCCCTCAACTCCCGCAGGCCTGGATACGGGGGTTCCCGGCGCCCCTTACCTCCCGCAGGCGTGGATACGGGGGTTCCCGGCGCCCTCACCTCCCACAGGCGTAGAGGTCACAGCAGTAGCAGGTGTTGCTCCTCACCTTCAGCTGGCACTGGCCGTCCAGGGAGTGACAGGTGACCTGGGGCAGAGAGGCCTTGTCAGGTCACACGCCAGCGTCCACCACCTCACTCACCCCAAGGCAGGGCTGCCTTGTGGGAGGTGACAGCGGCCACTCGGGCCCAGCCAAGCAGCTGCCCCTCCTGACTTTGCCCTGACTCCAGACGCAGGGGCTTGGGGGCTCAGGGGCCAGCACCCTTCCTGCAGGAGTCGGGGCGCAGGCTGGTCCCAGGGGCCGGATAACCGGGGCTCGGAGGACAGGCCTCGTTTCTTTGTGATCCCAGGAGTAGAGGGAAACATCAGGGTGTGTGGGAGGAAGGACAGAGCCCAGGAGGCCCTCGGCATGGGGTGCACAGAAGCCTGAGAGCCCAGAGGGCAGCAGAAGAGGTCCCGTCCCAGGGCGCCCTCCCCCCAGGTCTGAGCACGGGCAGCCTCGGAAGAGATACCTGCCACCTCCACGTGACAGCCTGGAAAGCCCTGGCCATGGGACACCCCCCCAAACACACACACAGAGGACACCTCCCCCCCTACACACACACAGGACACCTCCACACACACACACACACAGAGGACACCTCCCCCCCTACACACACACAGGACGCCTCCACACACACACACACACACACACATACACAGGACGCCTCCCCACCTACACACACACAGGACGCCTCCACACACACACACACACAGAGGACACCTCCCCCCCTACACACACACAGGACGCCTCCACACACACACACACACACACATACACAGGACGCCTCCCCACCTACACACACACAGGACTCCTACACATACACACACACAGAGGACACCTCCCCCCCTACACACACACAGGACGCCTCCACACACACACACACACACACACATACACAGGACGCCTACACACACACACACACACACGACGCCTACACACACACACATACACAGGACGCCTCCACACACACACACAGAGGACACCTCCCCCCTACACACACACACACACACACACACACACAGAGGACGCCTCCATTCACACACACACACACAGGATGCCTCCCCACCATATACACACACAGGACGCCTCCCACCTACCCCCCACACACACAGGATGCCTCCCCCCAACACAAACACACACACAGGATGCCTCCACACACACACACACACACACACACACACACACACACACACACGCACACACAGGATGCTTCCACACACACACATATACACACAGAGGACGCTTACCCCCCTCACACACTCACAGGATGCCTCCCTCCCAACAAACATACACACAGGACACAGACACAGACACAGGATGCCTCCACACACACACACACACACACACAGAGGACGCTTAACCTCCCCCCCCACACACAGGATGCCTCCCCCCAACACAAACACACACACAGGACGCCTCCACACACACACACAGGACACCTACACACACACACACACACACAGAGGACGCTTACCCCCCCCCCACACACACAGGATGCCTCCCCCCAACACACACACACAGGACGCCTCCACACACACACACACACACACACACACAGGACGCCTCCACACACACACACACACACAGAGGACGCTTACCCCCCCCCACACACACAGGACGCCTACACACACACACACACACACACGACACCTACACACACACGACACCTACACACACACACACACACAGAGGACGCTTACCCCCCCCCCCACACACAGGATGCCTCCCCCCAACACAAACACACACACAGGACGCCTCCCACCTATCCCCCCCGACACACACACACACAGGACGCCTACACACACACACACACACACACACAGAGGACGCTTACCCCCCACACACACACACAGGATGCCTCCCCCCAACACAAACACACACACAGGACGCCTCCCACCTATCCCCCCCGACACACACACACACAGGACGCCTCCCACCTATCCCCCCCCCGACACGCACACACACACAGGACGCCTCCCACCTATCCCCCCCCGACACACACACACACAGGACGCCTCCCAGCAGCTACTGGAGAGTCCCAGACAAGCTGGCAGGTGCTGGCCACAGAGAGGCCTCCAGCTCCGCCTGCTCCTCTGACACGTGCTAAGGATGAGAGGCTTCATTTAGTTGAAGCCAGGAATCCACACAGGGCAAGCTGGAGACACACAGACAGCGCCGTCGCCGAGCTGTGCCCTCGGATGGTCCTGGCGAAGGCGGCAGCCGCCCGCGGGTCATTACTGCCTGCATCTCACTCACCTGGAAAGAGAAATGAGGTCACACTGCCTGCCGCTGTCGGTGGCTCAGGGAAATCCAGAAGTTTCTCGGACACTGTAAACGTATTATCCTTGCTTCTTATTGCAATAATTAAATTAGAAAAGTGCTAATTGGAAGAACCACACAGAACTGGACACATGAACTCTGAGACTGCTGTGATTTAACAAAGTAAGTCTGGAGCTCTGACTCCAGAGTGAAATACAGCACATAGAAGCATCAAGGCCCAAAACACAGGGGGCACTGACGGCTCACCAGCCGCACGGGAGACCCCCAGGAACTATTAGAATCGAAATACTCAGACCATGCCTATGCACAGGGAGAACCACATGGGGTCAGTGGGGTTAGCGGAGCAAAACCCACGTGAATGTCAGTGCTCCTGCTCACCTCTGTCTGGTAGACGTCGTACAAGTACCCCACCCCACTGGAGTAAAACTGGCACCTTCCCGTGGTGAGGGGCCTCGGTTCCTAGAGAAACAGATAAACACAGATGGAATAAAACAGGTGCCTCCAGGCGGGAGAGGCCAGAGGCAATTTCAGGCCTGTGGGTCTCAGGCTCAGGGCCTCAAGGACCAAGGCCAACACCAACTCGAGCCTCCCAGACAAAACTGAAGACGGGACACTCCACGCTCCCTGCAGAGCGGCTGGGCTGCTGCATCCAGGAGGCCAGACAGCAGAAAGTCCCATGGGAGGGTATCTCGGCTATGCAGGCTTGGCCGACACATATTCTCCATCAGTCAAGGGCAGCAGAAGGGAGACAGGTGCTTGGCCTTTTGAAGGGCATCCCAGCACCCCACACCACAGGTGTTAGGCTCCTGCACCGTTTCATAAAAAAATATTGTCTCTTCTACTAGGAAGGTAGCAGGAAGGATTTCAGACTAATAAACTCATCCCTCCAACCACCCAACCATCCACCCACCCACCCAACCATCCATCCAATCATCCAGTCAATCATCTATGCACCTACCCATTCTTCCTTCCATCCTCCACATCTATCTATTCATTCATCTATCATGTGCCCATCCTTCCATTCATCCACATCCATGCATCCACCCATCTGTCATCCATCCTTCCATCCTTCCATCTATCCATCCGTCATCCATTATCCATCCTTCTATCCATCATCCATCCTTTTATCCATCCACATCCATCATCCATCCTTCCATTCATCTACATCTATCCAACCACTCATCTGTCATCCATCCATTATCCATCCTTCCATTCATCCACATCCATCTATCCATCTGTCATCCATCCTTCCATCCATCCATCATTCATTATCCATCCTTTTATGTATCCATCCATCCTTCCATCCACCCACTCATCCATCCATCATCCATCCTTCCATTCATCCACATCCATCCATTCACCCATCTGTCATCCATCCTTCCATCTATCCATCCATCATCCATTATCCATCCTTCTATCTATTCATCATCCATCCTTTTATCCATCTACATCCATCATCCATCTTTCCATTCATCTACATCTATCCAACCACTCATCTGTCATCCATGCTTCTATCCATCCATCCATCATCCGTCCATTATCCATCCTTCCATTCATCCACATCCATCTATCCACCCATCTGTCATCCATCCTTCCATCCATCCACCATTCATTATCCATCCTTTTATGTATCCATCTATCCTTCCATCCATCCACTCATACATCCACTCATACATCCATTATCCACCTTCCATTCATCCACATCCATCCATTCACCCATCTGTCATCCATCCTTCCATCTATGCATCCATCATCCATTATCCATCCTTCTATCTATCCATCATCCATCCACATCTATCATCCATTCTTCCATTCATCTACATCTATCCAACCACTCATCTGTCATCCATCCTTCTATCCATCCATCCATCATCCATCCATCATCCATCCTTCCATTCATCCACATCCATCCTTCCATCATCCATCCTTCTATGTATCCATCCATCCTTCCATCCATCCACCCATCCATCCATCATCCATTCATTATCCATCCTTCCATTCATCCTCATCCATCCATCCACCCATCTGTCATCAATCCTTCCATCCATTCGTCCAACATCCATTACCCATCCTTCTATGTATCCATCCATCATCTATCCTTCTATCCATCCATATCCATCATCCATCCTTCCATTCATCCACATACATACATCCAACCATCATCCAACCATCCATCCATCATCCATCCATTATCCATCCTTCCATTCATCTGCATCCACCCATCCCTCTATTCCTCTGTCATTCACCCATTATCCATCCTTCTATCCATCCATCCATCCATCATCCATCCATCCAACCATTCAGCTATACACCCATTTATGGCCCCATCCAACTATCAATCCATCCCACCATCTGCAACATTCATGGAGCAGACACAGTGCCAAATGGTAAGGATAACAAGACACAGTTCTTGCCCTTAAGGGATTTATAGGCTAGTGAAGCAGACAGACCCATAAACTGACCATTGCAAAGTGCTTATAATTGCTACGGTAGAGGACAGCAGGAAGTACCAAAACTAAAATGCCACAAAACTGCATCACCTGTAAATAAGCTAGGGTCGCACTGCCCACACTTAGTTTTTTTTTTTTTTGGTTTTTGTTTTTTTTTTTTTTTGAGGCGGAGTCTCGCTCTGTCGCCCAGGCTGGAGTGCAGTGGCGCGATCTCGGCTCACTGCAAGCTCCGCCTCCCGGGTTCCCGCCATTCTCCTGCCTCAGCCTCCCGAGTAGCTGGGACTACAGGCGCCGCCACCACGCCCGGCTAATTTTTTTGTATTTTTAGTAGAGACGGGGTTTCACCGTGTTCGCCAGGATGGTCTCGATCTCCTGACCTCGTGATCCGCCCGCCTCGGCCTCCCAAAGTGCTGGGATTACAGGCTTGAGCCACCGCGCCCGGCCCACACTTAGTTTTATTAGTATTTCTTAAAGTGCTCCTAGTTCTGATCCAAGAAAAGTATTAGAAATCACTAGTAACACTGCAACAGATGAGAAGGAGAATCACTCCTCTGTCCCTTGGGCCACCACTGGTGAAGAACTACTATGTCTGGACACGTTCTGGGTGACACAGCAATGGAGGAAGCAGACACAAGTCTCTGTCTCTGGGTGTTTATCTTCCCCTGAGGGAACAGACATGAGACCACAGGTAACGATGAGTAGCCCAAGGGGACAGAGGCTCCTGCCGGGAGGGAGGGAGGGCGGCGTGCTGCAACCCCATGGACAGAGGCTCCAGCCGGGAGGGAGGGAGGGCAGGGTGCCACAACCCCACGGACAGAGGCTCCAGCCGGGAGGGAGGGAGGGCGGGGTGCCACAACCCCACGGACAGAGGCTCCTGCCGGGAGGGAGGGAGGGCAGGGTGCCACAACCCCACGGACAGAGGCTCCTGCCGGGAGGGAGGGCGGGGTGCCACAACCCCACGGACAGAGGCTCCTGCCGGGAAGGAGGGCAGCGTGCCACAACCCCATGGGACAGAGGCCTAGTAGCATGGCGTCCTCGGCCTCTCTCAGCAGCTGGAAGGTGCGCACGTCCCCACATGACACCCTTGGAGCTGTCATTCACCATCTGTCTTCTTCCTCAGCAGCACGCAAGGCAGTGCCACGTTTCCCTCGACAGCATCTGAGCTCTGGTGAGTGCCGTCTGTACATCCATCCTCAAGTCAGCCCTGGGAGGCCCCGGCCAGGGGCCCTTTGTTTCTGACCAAGAGGCTCCCACGCCTGCCTGAACCCGTGTGGCCCTCCAGAGTGGAGAGGCGCCCGAGGTCTGGAGCCTGGGGACACCCCCAACTGCAGTCAGAGACTGGACCCTGCCCCTCAGCGGGGCCATAGCCATGGGCACCGGGAGCACAGTGGAAACCGCCACCTGGAAACCGTGGAATAGCAAGTAACCCAGCCGCCCACTGAGAAAGCTCCCACAACGCGCCTCCGCGGGAGTGTGTGCGCGTGTGTGAGAGCCGTGGTGTGTGCGTGTGCGCACGTATGAGCCGTGGTATGTGCATGCATGTGCACACGTGTGTTTTGTGAGTGTGCTACCACTTCATATAATGAAGGTGAGTGTGGGGCAGACAAAGGCCTAACACAACCTTCAGTGCCTTTCAGTGTGATTTATGGAAAAAGAGGGAGAAACAATCACAGGTTTGGTTTGAGAGTTCATGACAAGCAATTTGGCAGCTCCCGGGGACCAGCCGCCACCCAGATGGCGAAGCCCACCAGGAGCCCAGCTGGGGAGGGGGTGGGGATGGCACCGCCCACCTGAGGCCGAGGACCCACCTCAGGAGGACACAGAAACGATTCCTCAGCCTGAGATTTTAGAGAAAACCTGTTCATTTAGAGGTGAAAAGTGTGTGCTCTGGAGTGTGGTGTGTGGTGTGTGGTGTGTGTGCTGTGTGCTCTGTGTGTTTTGTGTGTGTGTGTGCTGTGTGCTCTGTTGTGTGTTGTGTACTCTGTGTTGTGTGGTGTGTGTGCTGTGTGCTCTGTGTGTTGTGTGGTGTGTGTTGCGTGCTCTGTGTGTTGTGTGGTGTGCTGTGTGCTCTGTGTGCTGTGTGCTCTGTGTGGTGTGTGGTGTGTGTGCTGTGTGCTCTGTGGTGTGCGTGTTGTGTGCTCTGTGTGTTGTGTGGTGTGTGTGCTGTGTGCTCTGTGTGTTGTGTGGTGTGTGTGCTGTGTGCTCTGTGTGCTGTGTGTGTTGTGTGGTGTGTGTGCTGTGTGCTCTGTGCTCTGTGTGTTGTGTGGTGTGTGTGTTTTGGGCTCTATGTGTTGTGTGGTGTGTGTGCTGTGTGCTCTGTGTGCTGTGTGTTTTGTGTGTGTGCTGTGTGCTCTGTGTGTTGTGTTGTGTGTGCTGTGTGCTCTGTGTGTTGTGTGGTGTGTGTGCTGTGTGCTCTGTGTGTTGTGTGGTGTGTGTGCTGTGTGCTGTGTGGTGTGTGTGCTGTGTGCTCTGTGTGTTGTGTGTGCTGTGTGCTGTGTGGTGTGTGTGTTGTGTGCTCTGTTGTGTGAGTGCTATGTGCTCTGTGTGTTGTGTGGTGTGTGTGCTGTGTGCTCTGTGTGCTGTGTGTGTTGTGTGGTGTGTGTGCTGTGTGCTCTGTGTGCTGTGTGTGTTGTGTGGTGTGTGTGCTGTGTGCTCTGTGTGCTGTGTGTTTTGTGTGTGTGCTGTGTGCTCTGTGTGTTGTGTTGTGTGTGCTGTGTGCTCTGTGTGTTGTGTGGTGTGTGTGCTGTGTGCTGTGTGCTGTGTGCTCTGTGTGTTGTGTTGTGTGTGCTGTGTGCTCTGTGTGTTGTGTGGTGTGTGTGCTGTGTGCTGTGTGGTGTGTGTGCTGTGTGCTCTGTGTGTTGTGTGTGCTGTGTGCTGTGTGGTGTGTGTGTTGTGTGCTCTGTTGTGTGAGTGCTATGTGCTCTGTGTGTTGTGTGGTGTGTGTGCTGTGTGCTCTGTGTGCTGTGTGTATTGTGTGGTGTGTGTGCTGTGTGCTCTGTGTGTTGTGTGGTGTGTTTTGTGCTCTATGTGTTGTGTGGTGTGTGTGCTGTGTGCTCTGTGTGTTGTGTGGTGTGTGTGCTGTGTGCTCTGTGTGTTGTGTGGTGTGTGTGCTGTGTGCTCTGTTGTGTGCGTGTTGTGTGCTCTGTGTGTTGTGTGTTGTGTGCTCTGTGTTGTGTGGTGTGTGTGCTGTGTGCTCTGTGTGCTGTGTGCTCTGTGTGCTGTGTGGTGTGTGTGTTTTGTGCTCTATGTGTTGTGTGGTGTGTGTGCTGTGTGCTCTATGTGTTGTGTGGTGTGTGTTCTGTTTGCTCTGTGTGTTGTGTGGTGTGTGTGCTGTGTGCTCTGTGTTGTGTGGTGTGTGTGCTGTGTGCTGTGTGGTGTGTGTGCTGTGTGCTCTGTGTGTTGTGTGTGCTGTGTGCTGTGTGGTGTGTGTGTTGTGTGCTCTGTTGTGTGAGTGCTATGTGCTCTGTGTGTTGTGTGGTGTGTGTGCTGTGTGCTCTGTGTGCTGTGTGTGTTGTGTGGTGTGTGTGCTGTGTGCTCTGTGTGCTGTGTGTTTTGTGTGTGTGCTGTGTGCTCTGTGTGTTGTGTTGTGTGTGCTGTGTGCTCTGTGTGTTGTGTGGTGTGTGTGCTGTGTGCTGTGTGCTGTGTGCTCTGTGTGTTGTGTTGTGTGTGCTGTGTGCTCTGTGTGTTGTGTGGTGTGTGTGCTGTGTGCTGTGTGTTGTGTGTGCTGTGTGCTCTGTGTGTTGTGTGTGCTGTGTGCTGTGTGGTGTGTGTGTTGTGTGCTCTGTTGTGTGAGTGCTATGTGCTCTGTGTGTTGTGTGGTGTGTGTGCTGTGTGCTCTGTGTGTTGTGTGGTGTGTGTGCTGTGTGCTCTGTGTGTTGTGTGGTGTGTGTGCTGTGTGCTCTGTGTGTTGTGTGGTGTGTGTGCTGTGTGCTCTGTGTGTTGTGTGGTGTGTGTGCTGTGTGCTCTGTTGTGTGCGTGTTGTGTGCTCTGTGTGTTGTGTGTTGTGTGCTCTGTGTTGTGTGGTGTGTGTGCTGTGTGCTCTGTGTGCTGTGTGCTCTGTGTGCTGTGTGGTGTGTGTGTTTTGTGCTCTATGTGTTGTGTGGTGTGTGTGCTGTGTGCTCTATGTGTTGTGTGGTGTGTGTTCTGTTTGCTCGGTGTGTTGTGTGGTGTGTGTGCTGTGTGCTCTGTGTGTTGTGTGTTGTGTGTGCTGTGTGCTCTGTTGTGTGTTGTGTGCTCTGTGTGTTGTGTGCTCTGTTGTGTGTGTGTTGTGTGCTCTGTGTGTTGTGTGGTGTGTGTGTTGTGTGCTCTGTGTGCTCTGTGTGTTGTGTGTGTGTTGTGTGCTCTGTGTGTTGTGTGTTGTGTGTGCTGTGTGCTCTGTGTGTTGTGTGGTGTGTGTGGCGTGTGCTCTGTGTGTTGTGTTGTGCGGTGTGTGTGTTGTGTGGTATGTGTGCTGTGTGCTCTGTGTGCTGTGTGCTCTATGTGTTGTGTGGTGTGTGTGCTGTGTGCTCTATGTGTTGTGTGGTGTGTGTGCTGTGTGTGGAGAGGGAAGCTCATTGTGTAGGAAATGAGACTTGCTGAGAGGAGAGGCAGCCACTGGCAACCCCCCAGTGAGGAGACCGACTATGAAGCCATCTGAGCTGAGTTCTGCAAAATGAAATTTTACTTTTTCCATGTCGAGTCTTTCAGCCCCAGAAAGCGACCGAGACTGTGCACACAATGACAACGTACTCACAATGTGCTGTGCTGCAAATACACCGTCCACGATGGCGCAGCAGAAGGCGGCCACCACACCAAAACTGATGAACACAATCGCTGCCACCAGCTGCAACGGAAGAAGAGTGTGGGTGCCCAGCTTTTACCAACCCCGGCTTTCAAGTGCAAACCAGTTCAAAGTCCCAGCTCGAGGTCGAGGCTGTTTCGCAGAATTGCCTCTTCTCACCTCTGCCTTTCGTCCTGGGACCTCCAGCCTGGCCAGGCCAGACTCCACCCTGTGGGTGGTCCTCATGCGTCTGTCCCACAAGACCCACCCAGGCGCCTTCTGCACGGAAGGGCATTGCCATCCCCGGGCCCTCGGCATGTGCCTCTGAGAAGCAACCTCTGATGGCAGGTCGTATGCACAACCCTAATGTGTGTGCTCGTGACACACACACACGCATGTGCACGCTTGCCACAGGCCTTAAAGTCATCGGATCAGCTTCACACACTGCTTTTGCACAATCTGCTTTTCTTACCTAATGGTCTTGGAGCTTGGAGCTAGCAATGGTTTATAGTGCATTAGTGAACCGGTGCACACTGATGGAGATTTAAACAGTTGGCAATTTCTTGCCACTACAAACTCTGCTATAAAGCGGGGTGTCCTGCCCTAACCCTAAAAACTGGCAGGGAGTCTCCATCCCCGTGGATGCCCGACGGGGTGGGGGGGGCACGTGCTGTCATTCTCTTCTCGGTGCCTGGCTCGGTACCATGCTGGGCAGAGCAGACCCTCCTGAATGGCCACTGAAAACTGTGGCCCCGAGGTGGCACCTCGCTTGGTTCCATCCCGATGCGATGCTGAGTTGCCGGCTTGGGAAAGAGGTCCCAGTGACAAGCAGAACCCATCGGTGACAGCAGAGGGAGGGCCTGCAGCTCGGGGGCTGTGGTGCTGCACGGGGACGTGGGAAGCCTAAGTCTGTTTGGACCCGTCCTGCACACCAGGCACGAGCAGGAGTGCTTGTCCGGACCACCGAGCTCTTGTCAGAGCAGAGCTGACTGAGCAGGGTGGTCTCCTCCTCCACAGACTCATGAAGACACCCAGCAGAGGCGTCCCTATCTTCCTTCTCCCCAGGGAGCCAAGTGTGGAGAGAGGAGTTTCATCCACCGTGACCCTCACGTGGAACTGCCGTGGCCTCTTCCCCCTGATGTCAGCGTGGCCCTGTGTGTCCATCTCTGCCCCAGGCTGCACACCTATTGTCGCCCGCAACCCAAACAGCAGCCAAATCCAGCCCATCTGCCACGGCTCTAACGCTACCCACTGGATTCACAGGTGGGACGCGTTCCCAGCAGGCCCCACAGCAGCAGAAGGTGGCAGGTAGGGGCTGGCAGGTCCAAACCTTTCAAGCCATGGGCCAGTGGTGGCCACCTGCCCCCCCACTTCTGACCCTCCACACCACAGGCCTGCTGGGGGTCCTCCCAGGAAGCCCCATCAGAGCCGGTCCAGGGCGCCCCATGCTGCTGGCCAAGCCCTTTTGCGGAGGAAAGTGCAGCTTTTTTTTTAAACAGTGGGCACCCTCACTGCGAATCTGGGTGTGTTTATCCTTCAGCAGAGGAAGAGCTGTCAATCGGTGGCTTCCTGGTGAGCCCACGCTAGACAGTCACAAAAGGCGCCTTGCATTAAACGTGAGTGATGAGGCAGCAGGGCTGGGGCAGCGGGCCAGAGAGCGAGTCCACGAAAGTCAGTACATCCTCGGGCGGGTCCCAGGCCGGCATGGTCCCCGCGTGAGTTAGAGAGAGACGGTTCTTGCACCTTCTGGCACCTTTCTTCTAAGGAAACCTGCCACAGCAGATCAGACGAGACGTTCTAAGAGCTCAGACATCAAGCACGTGCACTTCCAAAATACATATTTTAGGTTTACGAGAAGAGGCAGGTCTGAACAAAGCCTGGGCAGTTAGTATGAAGCTGGCTGACTCCCCTGAGCTCTGGCCCCCAGTGGCTGTGTGAGGGGGCGGAAGGGGATGTGGCCACCAGACCCAAGGGCAGCACATGGGTTCTCGGAGTGGCCTTGAATGGAGCCCTAGCTCTCGTACGCCCCCTGCCACCTCCCCAGGCAGAGCAGAGCAGAACAGAGCTGGCATGCTGAGTTCTTCCGGAGGATTCTCTGAACTGCTGGGCTGGACTTGCCCCTAGTGGTCCCTCATTCCCCCTCTGGAAAGGGAAGTGCTGGGCTCACTGACTTATTCACGAGCGTCACGGATGCTCCAGCGTCCCCACGGGATACGCAGCCCGGTGCTGCAGGCGCAGACGTGACAAAACAGGCGCATACCCTCCCTTCCCGCGTCCCGCGTTTCTGGCATTTTATCGCCGATTGCCTAAAAGAAAGTTGAGGTGCTCCCAGAAGGAAGCTGTGCAGAAAACCATGGCTGCATTAGCCTGAGTCTGAACCAACCGCTTGTTTCTATTTGGACACTCTACAGGCTGTGGCAATTTAAAAATCTCCTCTTCTGCCTAATTGCTCTGGTTCGATTGACTAAACATGACAGAGCCCATCGCACGGCGCGGCTGCCCGGTGTGCTGCAGGAACAGACAGGTAAGGCAGGTTCCCCCTTGAGCAGCTGACCCCGTCTGACGGCCACCGTAGCAAAGCGTAAACCAGGGCTCTGGGTGTGCACATGAGGAAGGCCTCACTGCACCCTGAGAAAGAAGGAAGGGCTGAACCAGTCCTGGAAGAATAAACAGAATTTCCTCAAGGCGAGGGGAGGAAGGTGCTGGGGGCTGCACATCGGTGGGACTGGGGCCCGCTGAGGTGGGGCAGGGGCCACGGTGTGTGGGCTGGGGGCGAGCTGCAGCCACCATGTGGCTGTCAGAAGCTCATCAATGTCAAATATGCAATGGTGTTTGGCTTTCTTTGGGCTATATTTGTATAAATATGTTATTGGTATGTGTTCCAAAGTTATGGGACACTCATAATTCTCATAAATTTTAGTGTACATTATCAGTAGTAATTATCATTGTTATGTTAAAATTATTGTGTGCCATGAGGTAACAGATTTCCTTGTCAATTGTGTCCTTATGGCTACCCTAAAACATTTTGTCATCCATGAACAATTGTTGTCTCGTCTTGGTCCTCTTTAGAAGATGGTTTTATAATCAGCTATGAAGCTCTAACAGGTGCTCCTGAATGCAGGTTTCTGATAACTTTGAAGAGTGTGACATCAGAATAGAGGAAAAACGTTCAGGACTCTTGAAGAGCTAATATGTTCATTAATACCAAGCAGGACAGGAATTAACTGCATGAACTGAACCAATAGGAGACTGCAGTGATCTTTTAGACGCTTTGCTTAAAATGTTGCTAATCCTTTGTCTTGCTTTTCAGAATCAAGGAAACTTCTTCTGAGCTATTGACAGCTTTTAACAATTTAGTATACTCCCATGAACAAAATTTGGAGCTTGTTTCTCTCTACCTGATTTTCTCTAGAATTTGGAAACTATTTGTGACTATTCTTAAGTTATGGCAATACAGTTATTTGCATAAGTGCAATAAGAATCTGTTTCGTAACAGGACACAACTGGAGAAACTGGTTATTTTACCAAGACTTTGACTGGAATGGTCAAAGTCTTGGTAAAGTAAGACTTTTTGTGTGCTTTCCTTTAAGGAACCAAACTTGACTTATGAAGCCAATAAAGCTCTTGGAAACTGGCCTCCTGTTCTGCGTACACAGTCCCTGCACAGGCGTTCTGATCTGTAGTAAGTAAAAAATGTCAGTTTCTGACAGGCCAGGAACCTCAACAGGAGAGGAATTCACCCAACTCATAGGTATTTAATGGTACAATTCCATGGCTGGGCTCAGCTTTAAAAAGTCTTATCCCAGGCTCCTTCTACAAAACAAAGTTCCATCAAAGACAATTTAAAAGGCCTAGTGAAAAAATAATTATTCTTGCTGCACTGTATACAAATAATCAAGCCACGTATAATAAAGTAAACCAGTCCCATCATGTGTCTTTTAAAAAAATGGAAAACTGGAGAGAGAAAACTATGTTTCAAAAACTATAGCACACCTGTTGTTAAATTCCAGTCTTGTCTGATGTTTTTCAATTGTTATGATTTTCTACAATTTAAAGTCTAATTTTTCTGGCTACAAGTCTCCAAAATAATGTTTTCAATTTTTCCTTTTTCCCCACTTTTCTAACTGGAAATCACTGAAACCTAAGCTGTGCTTTCAGCCCTGTAAGCTGAAGACAGATGCATCCGCAGACGCTGCCTCTAAGCCCCTAAAACAGAGAGTGTTTCCAGGAACAAATCCACCTCTTCCACTCCTAGATGTATCCACAGACGCTGCGTTCAGTGGCCTGTAAGGACGACTCTCTCTCAGCAGGAAGTAGCCAGAAAGAACATGCCACACCTCACCCTTTTCAACTATAGAGTCTGGATTGACAGAGCAGGAACGTCGCCGTCTTGGACACACACCACCATTTGAAGTTCTCCTTGATTAAAAGCCCCCAAAAATCCAGCCCCCAAAACATCAACCTAATGTCTAATATCAGTGTGACCATAAACCACAAATGACACCTTTGGCCAGAAACATGCCAACCCCAAGACAGACTCCCCTCTGACCCGAAACCTTCCAACCCAGCCATAAAAATCCCCCCACCCCAAAACACTCCGAACCTGCGACAAGCTCTCCCTCCCTGAACCCTCAAATACCCTTAGTCTGTAAGAGAGGACACTCTGGACCTAAATAGGCCAGAAGGCCCTCTCGGGTTTATTCTCCAAAATAAACCTGTCTTTGTTGAGCTGCTTTTCGTGTTTCTTTCTTCTTTCTTCAACTCCAGTGGCCAGGAGTGAGCATTTGTGGGTATTTCTCTATGGGTCAGCAGAGGCCCTGCCCCAGCTAGAAAAAGATCAACAAAAACCTAATGTCAGGTTCTTGAGGCAGCTGAGTGAAATCGGGACTCAGCCCCAAAGAGAAGATGCCACGGCACCACAGGTGATCATCGTCATATCGTTACAGCAGGTGAAATCGGGACTCACCCCCAGAGAAGATACCAGAGTGCCACAGGTGATCATCGTTACATTGTTGTAGCAGGTGAAATCGGGACTCACCCCCAGAGAAGATACCAGAGTGCCACAGGTGATCATCGTTACATTGTTGTAGCAGGTGAAATCGGGACTCACCCCCAGAGAAGATACCAGAGCGCCACAGGTGATCATCGTTACATTGTTGTAGCAGGTGAAATCGGGACTCACCCCCAGAGAAGATACCAGAGTGCCACAGGTGATCATCGTTACAGCAGGTAATACCATTGCTTGTCGCAGACCCAGCTACACACACAGGTTCAGACTCTCATCTTGATGGGAGATGACAGATTGAAGCTAAAGATCCCCTTTCCATCCCTCACATCTCCATCCCTGCCCAAAATCACTTGATTCCTGTTCAGCCGGCTTTTTATACCGCGAGGTTCTGCCAGACGGGAACACGCCTGCCCTGCACTGATCCCGCCAGAGGGCAGCTTGTTCCGAGCCTTCCTCTACAGCAATGCATCCCATCCACATCTCCTGACAAGCCCAGGATTAGCCTTGCGCTGTCCACCCCCTCAGGCCCTCCACCCTGGCACAGGCAGCTGTGGGTTCCTGTCTGTGGCCCTGGCCAGCCCTGACAATTCCACAGTCATCCAGGAAACCCCCAGAGACCACGCAGTCCTGCCCGGTACCACCCAGATTGGTTATTGTTGGCAATGGCTTCAGATTGTGAATGACAGGGTCAGCCAAGGAGGAGGCACTCAGGGAGAGGCAGAGCCACAGCACCCACCCGGGAAGGCTCCGTCTGAGGCCACCCAGGCTGCACAGGGCAAAGGCAGTGGCAGGAAGCGCCACGCTCACTCCCCCCATGACCTGGGGAAACGGCTCATCCCCCTCCTTAGGACAAGGGACCTGGTGCAGTGACCCCAGGGACTCCCTTCCCAAGACCATCCTCCTCTCAGCAAAGCCTGGTGGATCCAGGCGGGAGCTGTTCTAGGTGCTGAAGACGACGTGCACCCCCTGCCTTCTGGGCTGAGTCCAGAGTCAGCCCAGCGCTGGGGGAGCTGCCCCCAGAGACACAGCTGGGGCCACCGCGCCTCCCCTCGGCCCCACAGCAGTCTGGGGGGTGCACAGGCAGTGGGTAGAGCTGGCAGCCTCTGCCATTGTCCAGCCCTGCACTGGGAACCCAGCAGGCACTGACAGGCTTGACAGGCACTGTTGGCCCCACCCAGGTCTCACAGCTGGCAAGAGGCTGGGTCTGGGTTCGAATCCAGGTGTGCTGGGTGTAAAGAGAGATAGAGAGGGAGACAAAGACAGGAAGACAGAGACAGAGAGATAGAGAGGGGGACAGAGAGATAGAGAGGGAGACAGAGAGGGAGACAGAGAAAGAGAGAGAGGGAGATAGAGAGATAGAGAGGGAGACAGAGACAGAGAGGGAGACAGAGAAAGAGAGATAGAGAGGGGGACAGAGATAGAGAGGGAGACAGAGAAAGAGAGATAGAGAGGGGGACAGAGATAGAGAGGGAGACAGAGACAGAGAGGGAGACAGAGAAAGAGAGGGAGACAGAGAAAGAGAGAGAGGGAGATAGAGAGATAGAGAGGGAGACAGAGACAGAGAGGGAGACAGAGAAAGAGAGGGAGACAGCAACAGAGATAGAGAGGGAGACAGAGCTAGAGGGAGACAGAGGTCCCCAAAGTGCACCACATCTTCTAGCAGACGCCGAGGCTCTGGTGACATGTAACTCCCTGTGGAGTGGCCACAGAAACAGATCTGGCTGTGGCTTTCCATTAGAAATTCCAGGGCCCTGTCCAAACACACACAGATATTTAGATCCAGCTGGAAAATGAGTTGGATTTTCCAAACAAGCCGCTGTGGATGCAGCTTCTGTGGCAGCAAAAATAGAAATTCCAGGTCTTGGTTTCAGACAGAGCACTTCACAAGCAGACAGCCCAAGCACCTGTGGCCCTAGGCAAACCCCTACCTCTGTAACCAATGCATCCGCAGGCGCTGGCTCCTGGGACCGGCGGGTGGGCGTCAGGGATGCTCAGCATGGGGTGTGGCTCTGCTGCAGAATGAGGAGGAGCTTTTCCTGCTCACCGGGGCGTCAGCACCACCAGCTCACGCATCAGGAAAGGAGACAACCAGGGGAAAACCAAGGTGGGAACAGGTCGCCTGTGCCCACTGTGTCGGGAAGCGACCCCTCTGAGTGTCACCCTCGGCCCCACGTGTCCAGGGGGCTGCACCCCAGCCCCTGCTAACCAGGCATGCCCAGGGAGGCAAGGCTGCTCAGACAGCAGAAAAAACAGGCATCCTGAGGCGAGGGCCTGGTAGGGCCCCACTGTGGCCGTGGGACGGAGCCAGCAGCTCTGAGGTGGGGTCGTGTGTGCAGCTCACAGCTCGGCCAGCAGCAGGGCGAGGGTCTGGCTTCAGCCTGTCTGGGCTCGACGTGGCTGTCGGGAGGATGACAGCAGGCAGGTACCGCCCGCAGAAGAGAGGCGTGTTTAAGAAACCAGCGCCGCCACGTTGGCCCCTGAGTGGCAGGTGCACAATCCCACAGTCCTCCAAGTTCAGGGGCCTAAAACCTGGGACTTGGTTGGTTTTCCTGTAACTAGACCTAGTTCCTGTGGCAGATGCCCAGGCAGCCAGAAAAGAAGGCCGGGCTGGTGGCCCCCAAGTCTCTCCACTCACCCACCCTTGTGCCAGTCCCCACCCTTCTCCCAAAATTAACCCAAGTCTGGAGGGTTCGGGTGAGCAGAGTGGGGGGATGGGACAGGGTCCTCTGAACTTCACCCCATCCCCTGCAGGTGTGGCCTGAGACATTTGCATGGAGGAGGTGTGGACTGGTGTCCTGGGCAGGTCCCACCGCGGTCCAGGAGGGGCGGCCCGGAAGACAGCCTCAGCTCACAGGCTGCACGTGGCTGCACAGAGACCTTCTGAAGCCACGGGCCACGTCGGACTCGAGGCACCTGTGGGGCCGCAGGGGTCCCACGGTCTCTGGGCAGGGACGTGGGGCCACTGGCCTCAGAGAAACACCCCCCAGTGCCTGACAGGCCCAGAGAGCTGGGGCCCCGTCAGGGCCACACGAGCTTCAGGGAACGAGGTCTCAGTGGTGAGGCTGTGGGCCCGGCAGGGCCAACCTCGAGCTGGGTGCCCAGCGAGTGTGGCTGCCTGTGCCCGTGCTCTGCCTGTGCTCCACTCCCTTAGTTACTCCCCCACCGTGGGTGAGGTCGTGGGATCCAGGGTTGGATGGCAAGTGGATGGGGCCCGCCTGATGCCCGTCCTCCAGAACACCTGGCCCTTGTGGGACCTACTCAGGGCCGTGGGGCCTTGGCACGGGCTCTTGCCCTGAGCAGCTCACAGTGTCCTCCCCAGTGACTCGCAGAGCCGCCCAACACTGCCATCCAGGGATCCTGGAAACCACTCTCACCAGCCCCACCCAAAGGGGCAGAAACCCTCACAGCTTCCACAGGAGAAGGTGCAGGGCCCGATGCCCCAGGAAGGCTGATGGGGCTCCCACGACAGCGAGGCCCTAAGCAGATGTCAAGGGGGTTGCACGGAAGGCGGCCGAGACCTCACCCTCCAGCACTTAGAGGAATGGAGAAAACGGACTCCGTCCAGACCAGACTTCTGTGTGTGGTGTGTGTGGTGTGTGTGCTGTGTGTGTGGTGTGTGTGGTGTGTGTGTGGTATGTGTGGTGTGTGTGGTGTGTGTGCTGTGTGTGCTGTGTGTGGTGTGTATGGTGTGTGTGGTGTGTGTGCTGTGTGTGCTGTGTGTGCTGTGTGTGGTATGTGTGCTGTGTGTGGTGTGTGTGGTATGTATGCTGTGTGTGGTGTGTGTGGTGTGTGTGGTATGTGTGGTGTGTGTGGTGTGTGTGCTGTGTGTGGTGTGTGTGCTGTGTGTGGTGTGTGTGGTATGTGTGCTGTGTGAGGTATGTGTGGTGTGTGTGGTGTGTGTGCTGTGTGTGGTATGTGTGCTGTGTGTGGTGTGTGTGGTATGTGTGCTGTGTGTGGTGTGTGTGGTGTGTGTGGTATGTGTGGTGTGTGTGGTGTGTGTGCTGTGTGTGGTGTGTGTGCTGTGTGTGGTGTGTGTGGTATGTGTGCTGTGTGTGGTATGTGTGGTGTGTGTGGTGTGTGTGGTATGTGTGCTGTGTGTGGTATGTGGTTTGTGTAGTGTATGTGGTGTGCATTGTGTAGTGTGTGTGTCATATGTGTGGTGTGTGTAGTGTATTGTGTGGAGTGTGTATTGCATGCTGTGTGCAGTGTATGTGGTGTGCATTGTGTGGTGTGTGTGTCGTGTGTTGTGTGTAGTGTGTGTGGTGTGTGTGGTATATGTGGTATGCGTGGAGTGTGTGGTGTGTGTCATGTGTGCGGTGTGTGTCATGTGTGGTGTGTGTTGTGTATTGTGTGGAGTGTGTGGTGTGTGTGGTGTGGTGTATGTACTGCATTGTGTAGAGTGTGTGTTGTATATTGTGTCTTGTGTGTGGTGTGTGTTGTGTGCAGTGTATGTGGTGTGCATTGTGTGTTGTGTTGTGTGTGTTGTATGTGGTGTGTGGAGTATATTGTGTGGAGTGTGTGTTGTGTATTGTGTGTGGTGTGTGGTGTGTGGTGTATGTGGTGTGTATTGTGTGGTGTGTGTGTCATCTGTGATGTGTGTTGTGGTGTGTCTAGTGTGTGTGGTGTATGTGGTGTGTATTGTGTTGTGTGTGTCGTTTGTGTGGTGTGTGGTGTGTGTGTCGTGTGTTGTGTGTGCTGTGTGGTGTGTGTGTCGTGTGTGGTTTGTGTGTTGTGTGTTGTGTATTGTGTGGAGTGTGTGGTGTGTGTAGTGTGGTGTATGTATTGTATTGTGTAGAGTGTGTGTTGTATATTGTGTCTTGTGTGTGGTGTGTGTTGTGTGCAGTGTATGTGGTGTGCATTGTGTGTTGTGTTGTGTGTGTTGTATGTGGTGTGTGGAGTGTATTGTGTGGAGTATGTGTTGTATATTGTGTGTTGTGTGTGGTGTATGTGGTGTGTATTGTGTGGTGTGTGTCATTTGTGTGGTGTGTGGTGTGTGTGTCGTGTGTTGTGTGTAGTGTATGGTGTGTGTGTGTGGTGTGTGGCATGCATATGTTTTGTACTGTGTGGAGTGTGTCGTGTGCGTCTGTGCATGTGCACGTACGTGGGGCACAGGAGAATCACCAGTTAACACTGTTTTATGCCCTTCCCTTTCCCATCCCTGTGGGACCTGTGGGATTGTATCAGGTTACAGAGCTCTTCCTGAAATCAATGATTCATATGTCTGTTTGGGTGAGGAGCAAACAGTAACTCATTCAGCAGTGGAAAAATATCTAAAGCTGATGTGATTTGGGGCATTCTTCAGATGTCACCGGAGACTAACATGATAATGGGTAGGAATAATGGTGAAGCCATTCCTAATGATCAGATTCCATCCCCTAAGTGAACAGAGTGAAATCTTTATAAATGAAATGATGCCATGTCTGGTATTTGCTTCTAAACAACACGGGAAGAGAAGCAGGCTGGGGGTGAACCAGACAAGTGATGGAGTTGGGTGGGGGGCACAGAGGATTCATTAGGCAATTCTCTTCACCCTTGTATGTGTGCAAAGCTTTCAATGGTAAAAATTTAAAATAATAAATCGAGAAAAAACGTGTTCATGTATATCTGGAAGCATTGGAAATACACTCGTTCTCTTTCTAGCTGACATTCACAGCCTGCCTTGCTGCCTTTTGAAATAACTTGAATGTTCTGACATCTATGCACTTAAAACCAGTGTAGAACAATGGCCACTGTTTTCTCGAAACCTGTCATGAACAAGACATTCTCATGTGCATTGGCTCAAATGTTCCCAGCCACCATGCAAAAGAAGAAACTGAGGCTGAAATACTTCAGTAAGTTTCCTAGGATCACACAGCAGTCACGGCATCCAGGTTCCAGCTACCACAAGTATTAAATTAATGTGAGATTGTGAAATATGGGTTCACTATACAACATTAACCCAGAAGAATTCCTCTCCTGAAAAGGCAGAAATGAGCTTGCACAGGCATCACAGACAACCCCTCAGAGGCTCTGGTCTGGGGCATCCAGGTGCCCTCCTCACCCAGGTGAGGGAAGCCCATGGACAGGTGAACACCACACGGCTCTGGCAGTGGTCGTCACTCCTGGGTCTTTATCCTGTCATTCCAGTACCCATGTGCTTTTACCGAAGCCATAGAAATGGTCCCCCTGCATCCAGATTGGAAAGGAAGAAGCAAAAGTGTTTCTATTTGACATACTCTAGTAGATAAAAAAAAATCCTAAGGAATCAATTTTTTAAAGAACTACTAGAACAAAGAAATGAGTTCCACAGGGCTGCAGATATTAGATCAACATAAAAAGTCAATTATATTTCTAAACACTTGCAATGGACAACCCAGAAGTTAAATTAAGAAAACAATTCCACTCAAAATAGCCTCAAAAAGAATAAAGTACTTAAGAATAAATTTAATTTGGTAAGTACTTCATTTGATAAATACTGAAGAATAAGTAAATTTGATACAAAACTTACACTCTAAAAACTACAAAACATTGTTTTTAAAAACTAAAGAAGGTCTAAATAACTGGGAAAGCATTCCATGTTCGTGGATTGGGATACTTAACATTAAAATGGTAACACTCCCTACACTGAGCTACAGAATCAACACATCCCTACCAGAATCCCAGCTGGCTTCCTTGTAGAAATTGACCAGTTGATTCTAAAAGTCATATGGAATGGCAAGGGATTCAGAATTGCCAAAATAATCCTGAAAAAGAATAAAGCTGGGAGACTCACAAGCCCTTATTTCAAACTAACTATAAAGCTACAGTAATCAAGACTGTGGTACCAGCACAAGCAAAGACATATAGATTAAAAGAATATAATTAAAAGTCCACAAATAAACCCATATATCTATGGCCAATTAATTTTCAACGAGGGTGTGAAGACCATTCAATGAGAAAAGAACAGTCTTTTCAGCAAATGGTGCTTGGACAACTGGATGTCCACAAATGCATGAACATGGGTCCCTACCTCACACCATGAAGAAAGTTAACTCCAGGTGGATCACAGAACCAGATGGAAGAGTTAAAACTATAATAACCCCTACCTCATACCATACACAAAAGTAAACTCAAAGTGGATCACAGACCCAGATGGAAGAGTTAAAACTACAAAACTCTTCTAGAAAACTCTAGGGGTAAATCTTCATGTCCTTAGATTTGCAAAAGATTCTTAGGTATGACACCAAAAGCATGGACAACAAAAGAAAAAACAAATTAGAGTTCATCAAAATTAAAAACTTTTGTGCCTCAAAGGACGCCATTAAGAAAGTGAAAAGGCAATGTACAGAATTTGAAGAAATATTTGCAAATCACATATCTGAGAAGGGACTTGTTTCTAAAATACATAAATGACTCTGACGACTCAACAGGAAAAGGCAGCTCAATATAAAAATGAGCAAAGGAAATGAACAGACATTTTTCCAAGAACATATGCAAATGGTCATAGGCACATGAAGAGATGCTCAACTTCACTAATCATCAGGGAAATGCAATCAAAACCACGATGAGATACCACTTAACACACATTAGATGGCTAGAATCAATAACAGTCAGAGAGTGACAAGTGCTGGTGAGGGAGTGGAGGAACTGGAGCCCTCATGCCTGTCTGTGGGAACATAGGGCAGCCACTTTGGAAAACAGTGTGGCAATTCCTCAAACGATTAAACAGCATTACTGTATGACCCAGCAGTTCCACTCCTAGGTACATGCCCAAAAGAAATGAAAGTGCATTTTCACACAGAAACTTATGTACAAATGTTCACAGCAGCATTATTCACAAGCGCTAAAGGGTGGAAACAGCTGTAATGTCCATCAACTGGTGAATGGATAAGTGTGGCACATCTGTACAGTGGATTATTATTATTATTATCGTTATTATTATTATTTGAGACAGAGTCTTGCTCTGTCACCCAGGCTGGAGTGCAATGGCGCAATCTCGGCTCACCGCAACCCCTGCCCCCCAAGTTCAAGTGATTCTCCTGCCTCAGCCTCTTAAGTAGCTGGGATTACAGGTGCGCACCACTGCGCCCGGCTAATTTTGTATTTTTAGTAGAGATGAGGTTTCACCATGTTGGTCAGGCTGGTCTTGAACTCCTGAACTCGTGATCCACCCACCTTGGCCTCCCAAAGTGCTGGGATTACAGGCATGAGCCACTGTGTCTGGCCCATATAGTGGATTATTATTCAGCCATAGAAAGCAAGGAAATTCGGAGGAAGCTTAAAGACACAATGCGCAGTGCCAGACACCAGACACAGAGACCACATATTACTCATTACTCCCTTCACACGCAAGCCCAGAGTAGGAATCTACAGAGATAGGAGTTGATTCCTGGCTGCTCAGGCTGGGTAGGTAGGTGCTAACAGAAGGGTGTGGGTTTCTTGCTGAGGTGATTCATGTTTTAACACTGGCTGTGCTGATGGTTCACGTATCGGCGAATACCTAAAAACCACTGAATTGTGTGTTTTCAATGGGTGAGTTACATGGAATGTGGACTATATCTCATTAAAGCCATTTTTTTAAAAGGAAAGAAAAACAGACCCACACTGCCCACCCACCCTTGTATCGCCAAAGCCCAACTTCATACCCAGCTTCTGCCTCTCTGGGGAAATCTTACGGAAAAACCTTCAGGAGGCCTTCCACCCCCAGGTCCACTCAACTCCCTGCAGGCACCAAGCAGCCCCAGACTCTGAAGAGATGCTGTCTAGAGACCATCATGGGGGCATACTGGCTCCCAAAGGTGGCCTCTGTTTCCAACGCCGTTCTGCAGACTGGTGTGTGTGAGGCCTTTGCCCACCCTGGTCAGCTGTGACACCCACAGTCGGGAGCCAACAACAGGGGGTGGGTGGGAGAGGAAATGCCGGGGCTATCTCTCCATCTCTTTGCAACTGCTAGCGAAGAACGGCAGCTCACCCTGCAGTGCACACTGTCTCCAACATACAGAACAGAACGCTTTGCTCTACCAGAATCCCAGTGTCTTTGCAGCCACCCCCCAACCCTCCAGGGACCTCCCACCCTCACACGATAAGGCTCCATCTGCCCAAGGGTCAGTTTCCTGGGCAGCAGTGGGAGTTTGCTGGGTCCCATACGGGGTGATATGGCGTGGCTGTGTCCTCACCCAAATCTCACCTTGAATCCTCGTGTGTTGTGGGAGGGACCTGGTGGGAGGCAATTGAATCATGGGGGCAGGTCTTTCCCATGCTGTTCTCATGATAGTAAGTCTCACAAGATCTGATGGTTATTATAAGGGGGAGTTTCCCTGCACAAGCTCTCTCTTTGCCTGCTGCCATCCACGTAAGACATGACTTGCTCCTTGTTGCCTTCTGCCGTGATTGTGAGGCTTCCCCAGCCACGTGGAACTGTAAGTCCAATTAAACCTCTTCCTTTGTAAATTACTCAGTCTTGGGCATGTCTTTATCAGCAGCATGAAAACAGACTAATACACAGGGTTCCGAGGGCACACACCACGGCCCAGCCATCGCACCCTCCCTCTCGGCCTGGGAACTGGGTTACAGGCAGGGGTTGGGGACCCAACACAGGTCATTTGCACACTGGATGATACAATAAGATGACAGCCAGCACAGGGAAGAGATGAGAACTCCAGCCTGGTCTGAGGCAACAACTGGGAGATGAGGCAGAAGTGGCCCAAACACCTCCCCTCTAAACAATGCTCTTAACATTAACCAGTTTCTGTTTATAAAGTTACAGTCCCCAAAGCAGTGCGTCAACAAAACGGACTCCAGCTGAACCTGATCGCTATTGCCACGCATGCAGCCACTAACATCACGGACTGGCAGCGTCTAGATTTCACTCTGCATTGCTGCCGTGTGAACCAGGGGCTCCCTCCTGGTTTTATGTCTTTACCGCTCCTCTTAGTCTGGGCAAGATAAACATTAGCCCAACTCAGATGAAAAACAGGACTCTAGAGCCATTGGTTCAAAAGGAAGAGAGGCTTGTGCACATGTTTTTGCCTGAACTTTACACACCAGGACTTAACTTAATTTGCCGCCCCCGTCCCAAACTTCATGCACTCCCTGAGCTTCCCAGCCCTTGCCGTTGGTGGCTGCACACCACGTGAGACTGATGCACCAGCAACCCAGGGCCATGCTCGTTTAGACTAAGGTGTGAATGGTACCCGCTGAACCCTGCACCCAGGACTGTGCAGGCCACAGTCCGGGAACCTCAGAGCTGGTCCTGTAGACACCAATGTGTTGGGGAGGCGGGGCTAACTCTTCTCAGAGCCCCAGCGCAGCTGTACCGTCCCCGATGAAGGGCTCATGATCCCCACCTCCCCATGTTAGAAAGAAGCAATGTACTTTCTCACCATTTGCCTTCTATTCTCCACCAAGTTGATGCCAATAATTCCTAAGAAAGATCCGAAGCCGAGCTAAAACCAAAGGAAGAACGAGAGAGAAACACTCATTAGCATTCCTGGAAGCTTAACACTGACATTTAACAGCAAAAAATCCCACCCTCAAAGGCATTTTATCCAGGGACGAAGGCCAGACATCCCCACCTCAAGAACCTCAACCACTGAGCATCAGGTGTGTCTGCTGGCGTTGGGCGGGCATCTCTGCAACATCACCCATCCTGTCTTCTCTACTCAAGGGTTTTTAATGATGTGTCCGTTTGGCTTGTGACTGTGCGGTAAAAGAGGATCCCACTCGTCCCCCAGAGACAACATCTTCTCGGAGACCCAAGGCCACCAAGCACCAACATCTGCCCCGTCTTCTCTGGGCCTGAGATGCCCCTGAGCATGGCTCCTGGGTAAGGCATTAGGGAACTACAGCTGTGTTTCAAAAGAAGGGTTGCCAGGCACCAGGGCCACCTGGGACACCTGCTCAGATGGCCTACCTGTGGCTGCTGCTTCGGGAGAGTGAGCAGGGCAGGCCGTCAGCGGGGAGGTGCCTGGTGTGGGGAAAGGGCTCCGGAGCGGCCCCGGGCTGCAGCACAGGCCACCAGGGGTCCGGCGGAGCCCCCTTGCTCCACAGGAAGCCCCAGCTCTGGGCAGAAAATGAGGCCGGGATGTCGGGAAATAGACATGGGACTGTGCTGTCTTAGAATAGAGGCCAGCGGCTGGGCACCCGCACCCTCCACCCAGGGCCCGTCCTGGCAGGTGACGCACACCTGGCAGAGGAATTTTTAAAACAGTGCGAAGAATATGCGTTTCAGCAACACCCACCAAAAATCCGGTTCAGAGCCGCCGGCTAAGGTGCCTCCCGCAGACAACTCGGAGCTGCCAACGATCCTGCCGAGGCTAAGACGGCCCCTACTTGCGTGCAGGTGAGCCGGGCCGGTTACGCTTCCCAGTGAGCATCTGTTGGAAGGGGCGGCCTGCCCGGCACAGCCTTGGAGTTCCTGGGGCCGTGGTGTGAAGTTTAATGCACTGGAAACCGGACTCCTTTATGTAAGTAGTTTTGCCTTTTCTGTAATTGTGTCTGTGCGTCTGTGGTGACAGACGTGTACACATGTGGCTTTCACCAATGGTTTGAGAATTCTCCAGGGATAACAGGAACATGTCTTCATGTGCTGAGCTTCAAAACACCACAGTTCAACGCCACAGTTCAAAAACATCAAAATTTCACTTCAATGTACGTGTATTAATGTTTCACTACATTTTATTTTGGGGGGATTTGAAAAAAAAAACACACCTTTCTTCAAAATGTTGAGATGTTTTCATGTTCCGGCCGCTTCTTCTGAGATCACCTTTTTCTTTGAAGCCTCTACATTGGCACGAGTCTCCACAGAAGTGACTCTTAGCCACGTTTCCTTGAGGCTGATTTGATTTGTCGTCTCCCTAGTTGGCTCTCAGAACTGTCTGGGCTAAAGTCATTTCAAGCTGGTCAGCACAGCGTTAATTCACTGCCCAGCAAGCAGATTTTATATAGAGCACAGCTCGAGCATTAGTCATTGATGTTTTTGATTACGGTATTTTGAGGGAGCCCTTAAATAAGCTTGAGAACGAACAATAAAAACAGCTACTCAAGGTTGATCTTGATATTCTGCAAATCACTTGGGAGGTCCCTCCTCACAGCCACTTGCCCTCTGGGCTCCCCTCTCTGCCCAGGAAGCAGAAAAGCCCCTCGCATGAGGCCAGGGTCCCCACACCATTGGCCTCTTGTAATTTTACTGATAAAGCTTTTTCTGCACAGATACTATTTGTATATGTTTATTTATAAACTATACACAGGTAGATAGTGTAGACGTATAAAGTACACCTTAAGATTAAACAAAGGGGCCGGGCGCGGTGGCTCAAGCCTGTAATCCCAGCACTTTGGGAGGCCGAGACGGGCGGATCACGAGGTCGGGAGATCGAGACCATCCTGGCTAACACAGTGAAACCCCGTCTCTACTAAAAAAATACAAAAAACTAGCCGGGCGAGGTGGTGGGCGCCTGTAGTCCCAGCTACTCAGGAGGCTGAGGCAGGAGAATGGCGTGAACCCGGGAGGCGGAGCTTGCAGTGAGCTGAGATCCGGCCACTGCACTCCAGCCTGGGTGACAGAGCGAGACTCCGTCTCAAAAAAAAAAAAAAAAAAAAAAAGATTAAACAAAGGAAAATATAAAGGTGAAATAAATGATATTTGTAAAATATTTCTAAATATTGAGTGCCAAAAATCTTTCATCTTTGCTGACTGTCATCAATATTATTACCAATCTTGGTAGTACTTCAGGTGAGAGTGATGAGATTGAAGAAGCCGCATTTTAAAATCTTGCTTTAGCACTTCATGACATAGCAACCGGGCTCTGGGGCACGTGAAGGGCATTGCAGCAGATCCAAGCCACTCTGACAGAGGTTCACTGTGCAGAACGCAGGCACTTAGGACAAATTTTTTTGCTAACGACAGAGGATGTAATTTCATAGTTCAAAGAACCTTGATACTTTTGAATCCAGGTGACCAATTCTTGCCAATTAGGTTACCATCAATTTACCTCGCCGCCTTACTGTCCAAAATCTGGCCTGCGGGGTGGATGAGGTCAGCACCATCACCTTCTAGCCATTCCCACGTGATGGCGTCACTAATACAATCTGTGATCCATCGCTTCTTGGCAGGAATCGTTTAAAGTTACTTTTCCCTTCCACGGTTCCATGGGCTATGGTGGTCGACCTGGTCCCTCAGGGTAAAATTCTTCCGGGACGCTGGGGGAGGCTCTGACTGGCCTTTTCGGACATCCTGGGCTCCCAGCCCCTCCTCCACCTTGGACATTTCCCGTCGCCGGGCTCTGGCCCCCCTCCCACGCCCTGGTCACCCTGTGACTGCATCAGGCCAACCCGGACAATGGAGGACACCTGGCCCTATTTTACGGTCAGCTTGGACCTCAACCCGAATCCCCCTCTGCCTTGGACCCGCCACCATCCCAGGTCCTGGGGATCGGGATGTGCACGTCTGTGGGGGCCGTAACCCTGCCGACCACAAGCCCCGATCGAAGCCTCCCCACCTTCAGCCCCAGCCCTGTGAGCTGGCATGGGCCCACCCTGAGCCAGCCACACACCACCCTGCCCTCCCCGGCCCAGGCCGCCCGCTCAGCGCACTCACGATGACCCCTGGGTAGTAGCCGCCCACGGCCACGTTCTCTGTCCTGGTGGTGGCAGCCAGCCCGACGGTCACTATGAGGACAGACACCAGCAGCAGAGACCCCACAAACCACAGCGACGTCTTCTTCCTCCTCGAAAGCCCTTCTGTGGGGAGGAAGGCGAGGACCTGTCAGTGAGGGCTCAGGCTCGGGCGGGTGTCAGCCCGGCAGGCTCTGGGCCGTGCTCTGTTGCCCGGGGGGTCCTGGGATGCACTATCCCCACCTGCCTCCCAGCCCACCTCGGGGACCACCCCCAACTTCCATTAGATAACAGAATAAAATCTCTGGATCTTAAGCCACTATACTGGAATTTGCGGCCAGAACTCAAGAAAGCAAACTCGAAAGGACTCCTTCCCACTGGCTGCCTCTTCCTCCATCTGACTTTCTCCCCTTGGTGTCCCCAGGAGGACGGGAGCATCTTTTGTTTACTGTTTTATCATCACCACTGGCTTGCGGACACACCCTCTCTACCCGCCTATCACAGCCGCACTCAGAGGGGGAGGGGGCTGCCGCCAGGGGAGGGGCAGGGAGAGAGGAACAGCACCCAGCAGCCGTCCAGCTGGGCCATCTGTTTTGCTTTGTTTTATTTTCTGAAAACTAAACCATCTTGATCCCTGTGTGACTCCAAACAAAACAGGGGATTTTTAAAAACCATGGTAAAGTCTTCCTACTCCAAGATTTTGAAAATCAACATTTGTGTGTGTGCACATGTGTGAGTGCATGTGTGCAGGGAAAGCAGACAGCACACTGGAGAGCCGCCGGCAGCGAGGACGGCCACGCAGACATTGTCCACACCCTAGAAGGTCCACGTCCGAAGATTTACACTTCTGCAATCCCATCAGCAGAGCTCAATGGCAAGGCAAGGTTATCGCGCCCAAGGAAGGGACTGTTACGTCCTCAGAAATAAGTTTCGCAAAACTGTAAATCAATGTGCAGATGCAGAATCGCTCTGCTGATCTGAGAGAGCCGTTTTTATCCAGCTGACCCAGCAAGGGCGAGGCCTGGGGCACGGCCTTCCTTCCAGGCCCTCTCGGACTCAGCACAGCCCCTGGCACAGTCACCCTGCCTGCCCCTTGACTCTTGCAAAGTTACACCTGTCCCAAGAATCTCATCCCAAATCGCTTTTTACCTTACACCTTGGAGGGGACCAGATCACTCCATTCGCTAACGTAATAAACCATTGGCTCCCACCAGCCAGCCAGGCTGCCCCCATCTCGGACCCACTGCACCGAGGTGGCCAGTGGCACTGTCCTTGGTGTTACCCTCCAGGCCGCAGGCCAACATTCTCAGGCTCTCCCTGGTCGCCCCATCTCCTGCCTCCTTAGAGAGAGGCTTGTTCCAGCATCCACGGGGCCTGTGCACCTGCTGTCTCCCAGCCAGACACTCCCAGCACTCTTAAATGTTGCTGCACAGACACACTGAGCACAGTAGCTCCACTCACCCCTGTGCTCTCCACAGTCACCCCCTCTCCCCTGCCCCTGCAGAGTGTCCCCGAGTGTGAGAAGCAGAGGGGACGTCAGACAGAGGCACACGCTGCAGGCATTGGAAAAGGCCAAGTTCCGTGGAGAAGACTTAGGCAGGGCTGGGGACAGGGCGCTCTGGATGCATCGCCCACAGGCAGTGGGTGGAGGGCAGAGCCTTCCCTGGGGGGCCTGGTGGTGGCACAGTGCACCCCTCAGCCCAGCACCACCGGTGTGGAGTGAGGCCCTCCTTCTGAAAGCCACTCTACTGAGACACTAGAGGCTGCAGCCAGGTGCAGTCCAGGGAGCAATTCCCACACCCAGCCTCAGGAACACATGCGGTGTGGGGTCCCTGCAGCCAGGGCCATGCCTGCGCCCCCCAGGTCCCCAAGGCGGCTTCTGCAGGGGTCATGCTGAATAAGCCTACGGGGTGACAAGCAGGTGAGCATAGGGGTGGGCACAGCTCCAGGAGCCCCAAGGCCACGCTGGTGGCCCAGGACCTGGCGCCTACACTTCCGTCATCCAGTGTCTGTTACAGTGATGCTCCCCTGGTCCCACCCCATGCCCCTGTGAGCAATGGTTCTGAATCATCTCATTCAATTACACAATGGTAATATTTTGACTCCGGATATAATAGAAATAACAAAAAGACTCCCAACCTTAAATACATTTTATAAATACATGACACAGCATAAAAATGAGACAAAAAATAAACTCAAGAAAAGAAGGTGGATATCTTTATAATTACCATGAGAGAGAAGCATTTTAAGGTCAGATTTCATCAGAAAGGGGCTTTCACTTAGGATAAAGATAACTAAAATCACCTGAATAATTTCCTTGCCGTTCCCGTCGCGTTAGCGGAAATACTATTACGTGCACTGTGAAAATTAAAGTGTTCCTAAGTGCCCCAACTATTAACTAAAGTATCTGCCCACAGTTTTCTATTGCGGAGGCAGCTTACAGGGACCGGACCCAAACCATTCTGGGTCTGTCCAGGCCCACTGTGTGGTCTTGGGTGGCCGTTTAATCTCTCTGAGCTTGGGAGAAGAGAGCCCTGTGAGAGCCGAGAGCTCTGTCTCTCGTTTGTCGCCAGTCCCCGGGGCTCAGATGAGGACATAGACACATCTCCTGGTACGGAATAAATGAAGGCCCTTCAGTCTCCTGATTTGTAGGATGGAGGAAATCATGAGAAGCACCTGCTTACCCACCTCTTGAGATTGTGATAAGCGTCCAGAGAGACATGACACATGGGCTCTCATGTATAGGTTTTCATAAATGCAATGCACATGCTAATCATCCGGGTAGTGTTAACTTTAAGATGGCATAGCAGTTATTCTTAACCAGCATTTCTCCCACTGGAGTTGCAAGGAGGAGTTCTGAGATGTGAAGCTAAATGAGCCAACAGCTACCTCTCCGCTATTGTGTGCGCTGATTTTTCTAACTCTAGTCTTCCCCAGGTGCAGCCCATCTAGGATATCCCAGAATATCACCTTGTCACTCCCCACCAGCCCCCAGTTCTCCCACCCAACCTGCTCTCCCCTTCCTGGCTCCCACCCCAGCCTTAGCTGGAGGAGCTGAACCACAGGAGCCTGTGCCCACGCCTGGTTCTGCCTGGAAGACACGCGAGGCTGGAGGTCAGGCTCTCCCTTCCCCTCAGACCCACTTCCTCCACTCCACAGAGCCAGGAAGGGGAATGTCACAAAGCATGGGAGGTGGCACTGCTCGGAAGGGTTCCAAGATCTGGCCTTCCTGCCAGCAGGGCCTGGAACGCCCAAAAAGAAGAGTGAGTTCCATTTAATCATGTGGGGACACCAGTCATGGTGTCCAAGTAATAATCCCAGGTAAAACTGTAATCACCCAGCCATCAATTTCTTTTTTGTCCTGATTTTACACATGCCCAGGGTAGTGAACAAAGAAGGGCAAAGCGGAAAAAACCATAATCCACCCCCAGATACCTCAAAGCAGAAAGGCCATAACCCACCCCCAGATACCCCAAAGCAGAAAGGCCATAACCCACCCCCAGATACCCCAAAGCAGAAAGGCCATAACCCACCCCCAGATACCCCAAAGCAGAAAGGCCATAACCCACCCCCAGATACCCCAAAGCAGAAAAACCAGAATCCACCCCCAGACACACCAATACTTCATACATTTTAGCAAAAGACCAGCTCCAAACAAAAAGACCCACAACCCTACCCCAGATACACCAATGTTTCATATACTAAAAAGACCGGCTCCAAGTATTACGTTTTCAGGTTTCAAGTTCTTTGTCAGAAGAAAATCTAAGTCAAATGCTATTTTTAAACCTTCAAGGCATTCTAATATAATAACGATAAAACTAGTTAATAAATAATAATAAAGAGTTATCATTAGGATACACTAATAGTCGAATCCACATTAACACGTTTGACCACAGAGCATTTTGCTTCAGAGAGTGGGAGGAACATAGTGGTTTCTTTCAGAAAGAAGCCAAATTCTTTGATTATTTTAAACAACAGTAACTCGTCCGGTTTTTAGAAACTTCCCAAAGATGCCCCAGTAAAAGGGTTGTGAGGTTAATCCCCAGCGGTTTGTATAGGATTATTTCTGAGGCAGCGGCAGAGCCCCCGAGACTCCACGCCATCCCTCCCTGCAGCCGTCAGAGCTTCCCTTTCTAGGGAACTCTGTGTCTCTCGTTTTGAAATCCGCGCAGCCCTCTGCCCGTCAGGAAAACGCCCGCATCGTTCCAGTGCCGGCCACTTCCCAGCGCAGCCCCCGAGCCCGGCCTGCGAACTTGCGGACACGCAACAGGTTTCCTGTTTTCCCAGCCCGCGCCGGGCTCCACAGCTGCAGCGGGCGTGATCTGGGAAGTGGAAGGACCGGAGGTTCCGTGAACACACACTGGGGAGAAGCACGAGAGGGGGCGCCTGAAACCAGGCAACACGGTCCGGTTCCGCGAGCGCCTCTGCACGTTCCCAGGCTCTTCGAAAGGAAGCGTCCCCGGAAAACGGTGTAGGTTGGAACGCACGGGAGGGGTGGGGAAGGAGCGCACTTTGGGGCGCCTGTTCTTCATCATGAAACAGAACAGGAGAGAGGCGAAGAGGAACGGACAGAGTCAGAGAAAGGCAAAGGCGGAGGAGGCAGAGGGAGAGAGAACGAGGGACTGAGGAATGCACGACGCCCTACCCCGTGCGAAGTGCAAAGTGTTGCAAAGACAGAGCTCGAAGGAGGCGGAGGGCCCAGGCCCCGGGCGCGTCTCTGCACAGGTTCCGCCCGGGCCGGCCGGGGACCTGCGCTCCCAGCCCCGGGGTCCCCACGCTCCCCCGCAGGAGCCGAGAGACGCCCCAGCCCCGCGCTCACCTGCGGCGTCCAGCAGGCCCGGGGGCCCGGGCACCGGCGGCTGCATCCCGAGGCCCCACCCGGCTCTCCCGGGGCCACAGCCCGGTCCTGCCGCCAGGAGCCGCCCTCGCGGCGCCGCCCCTTCCCGCCCCCTGCGCCTCCCCGCGCTCCGCCCGCCTTGCGCCCTTCCTCGCCCTCCTCTCCCTCTCGCCCGTTTCTTCTCCTCCCTCCCCCGCTGCCTCCGCTCCCCCTTCTCCGCTCCACCGCCTCCAGCCGCCGCCTGGTTTGTGGACATCAGGACGCCGCGGCCGGGAGTGGAAGCCAGACCCCAGATGGAAGGTGCCTGGAGAGGACCCTGCGGACGCGGGTGGGAGCCCGGCCTGGGACGGTGACCCCGGGCCTCCCGCCGCTGGCGCCACGCTCAGCCCTTGGCAGTGCCTCTGGGTGGGTCACCACGGGTTCGCCTCCCCACTGGCCGGTGACGGAGCTCCTCGGGGCCGCAGGGCCAACCAGCCCTGGATCTCTGTGTTCAGAGGGTGGCACAGAGTGCTACAACCCAGTCTGCGAGGAACCAGTAAACGAGGAACACACGCATCCGGCACCTCATCAGCAGCCCCGAGGCAGGGCTGACCGGCCTCTCCAAGGCCTGCGTTTTTGTGTCCACAGCACTGAAGTTGTTCTGAGTAAAATCTGCGGCTGGAAAGAAGGGCAAGGAAACACGGGGCCGGAAAGGGTTCCTCGTACGGCAGCAGGAAAAAAATAAAGATCCTTCTAAATGTATTTTTAACATCTTTATGTCAAGGACATCAGCGGTCCCTTCACAAAAGAAGATGCTTTAACGACCAATAAACTCAGTCCCTGGAATTAGGGGAACGCTGTGGGAACAAGAGGATGCGTTCCACCCTCATCCTATCGGAAAACCCCGAGGATCAAACAACTTAAAGAGTGTTAATGAAAACGTGGGAATCTGCATTCGCCGCTGGGATCACGCGTGGTGCCGCCACTTTGAAAACAACCTTTAGGAGAACTGGAGCCGTAGAGGACAAGCCAGCAATGTTTTCTTTCTAGATATGCCCAGGAACACAAACACAGATCTGCTCCTTAGAGCCGGGAGCCGTGGTTCTCAACCCTAGCTGTCGTTAAAGTCATTAGGAATGTCTTTAAAAGAAAACAAATTACTGCGGCCCTGAACCCAGACCAGATCAACTGAACCAGAATTTCGGGAAACAAACTAATAGCTCAGAACTCCCTAGTCATTCTAATAGGCCATCCACTGTGAGAGAGAAACTGCCGCAGGAAGTATGCGTGTACAAGAAGACGCGTAGGGAATATTCCTCACAACGCTGTGTGTCCAAAGCACCTGACACACCCTGAATATCCAACACGGGGAGAAGCGATAAAGAAATGGGCACATACAGCGAAATACCACATGGCAGTTAAAATAAATGAGAACTACATGGATTAATGAGAATAAATGCCAAAAACAGAACGAGGAGCAAAAATGCAAGTGCACAGTACAACACAGCGAGTACGGCAGCCAGTATGGTACCATTTATATAAAGCTTTAAACCATGAAAATTAACACTATTCACCCATTGAGCCTCTCAAGATGTACTAAACATCCACAATATACCAGACACTGTTCCAGGTACTTGGGATGTATCAATGAGCAAGACAGACAAGGATCCTGGTGGGGAAGAGAGGCCATTAATAATAATACAATAAACAAGAAAAATGCACAGCATGTCAGAGGGCAACACATGCTATGGAATACACACACACATACACATACACACATGCATACATACACACATGCATACATACACACATGCATACACGTGTGCACAGATACATATGCATACATGCATGTATACACATGCATGCATGCATGCACATACACACACTTATACATACACACATGCATATGTACACACATGTATATATACACACATATGCATACACACATGTATACATACATGTGCATATGCACACGCATACACATGCACACTTATACATGCACACATACACATACACACATGCACACTTATACATGCACACATACACACTTACACACATACATACATACACAGCCAGGTAATGCAGGCCACAGAAAAAGGAAAGAGGGGTAAAGAAACAAAATAGAAAGTATAGTGTGGGAGTGGGAGTGAGCTGTGGTTTTTAAGTAGTGAAAAGAGAGCTTGTTGAGAGGTGCTGTTGAAGATCAAGCTTGAGGGCATGGAGGTGGTTGCTCAAACAGACATCTGGGGCAGAGGGTCTGGGAAAAAGGAACCTCTGTGCAAAGGCCCTGGGTTGGAGCTGTCCAGGCCTAGAGGGAGCAGCAAGGAGACGAGGGTGCCAGAGGTTTGTGGGGACCAGGTGGAGGACATTGGGGTGAGCTGCAGGGCCTCTGGCTTTTGCTCCAAGTGATGTGGGGGTTCTTGGAGGGTCCTACACATAGGATTACTGGAGAGTAGTTGTAGGGTAGCAGAATGGAAGCTGAGAAACTGGTTATAGGATATTATGAAGCAGTAGGAGGTGATTACACGGACACCATGAGTCTCGTGTGTGCAGATACACGGACACCATGAGTCTTGTGTGCAGACACACGGACACCTTTAGAACTATGTCTCGGGGCTTAAACTCTATTTGTGAAAACTTCTTTCTTTAAAAAAGTCAAAAGACTTGGAAAAAAGGGGAAATGTTGAGATATCATTAAGGCTAGACGGTGTGGACAGGGTTGTTATATTATTCTCTATACTTTTCTGGATGTTTAAAGTAGATGATTACTTTTTTGTAACTTTTTACTTTTGTGTATTTTCAAACCTAAAGGTGGGTTGCAGGGATAGTGCAAGGAGCTCCTGTGCAGCCTCTACTCGGGTGCACCTTTGTTGCAGCCTCTGCCCAGGTGTGCCTTTGTTGCAGTCTGTCACTTTTTTGTTTTTTGAGGCATGCTCTGGCTCTGTGGCCCAGGCTGGAGTGCAGTGGCGTGATCATAGCTCACTGCGGACTCCACCTCCCAGGCTCAAGCGATCCTCTCACCTCAGCCTCCCAAGTAGCTGGGACCACAGGCGTGTGCCGCAACACCCAGCTAAGGTTTATACTTTTTGCAGAGATGGGGTTTCCTCATGTTGCCCAGGTTGCCCTGGGCTCAAGTGATCCGCCTGTCTTGGCCTCCCGAAGTGCTAGCATTACAGGCGAAAGCCACCATGCTCGGCCACAGTCTGCTACATTTTAAAAATTAAATGAACCAAAGGAAAAGAAAAGGAGGAAAGAGGGCGTCTGCTCGGCTCTGCAGGCCAAGTCCCACCCTGAGCCGCCGGGATGCCCAGCCTCTTCCATCCCTGAGAGCAGCCCAGGGATTTCCATGCTTGTCTCATTCCACCAGGCCCAGGGAGTGCCTTTTTAAAGAGGAGAAAAAGCGCCTGCCAGGCGTGGGGAATGTGCAGGGGCAGATTGGAGCACAGCCAAGTCAGAACTTCTTCGGGGGCTCCCTGAGCAGGCCCCACCTGCCTCCTCTCCCCAGGTCTGCACCTCGGAAGTGGCTGGAACCCACAGCCAGCACCTGTCCTTCCTGCCAGCGCCACCTTCCTCCTCTGCTCGCTCAGAGATACCGGGGGCCCCCATGACTGGTTCATTCTCCCCTCACCCCTAACTCTCCGCAGTCCTCAGATCTCTAACCCATTCCTGCAACATCCAGTGAGGTAGGGAAGCAACAGCACTGGCTCTGAGGGCCAGGGTCAGGGCCAGGGGCTGGCTCCCACACTGTCCTGTCCTGAGCACTGTCCAGGCCCAGAGCAGGGCTAGGCTTGGCGCTGGGCTATGGAAGGACAGGAGCGATTACTGCCATGGGGCCCTGATGGAGCTCAGAGGCTGGTGGAGAAGAGACAGAAAGACTCAGCCCTCCCAGGTGACACCACCGTGTTAAGCTCAGCGCTGAGAGGCAGCGGGAGATGTCGCAGGGAGGGCTCCCGCGAGGAGCGACGCAGAGCTAAGAGCTGGAGGGCAGGGAGCCAGGCCACTCCGGCCCTTCCTGGAGGATCGGATGAATCTGTTATCTCTGAGCAAGCTCCAGGAAACAAGAGACAGGCCAGGTGCCGGCTTGATGGGGCAGTGGATGGGGTTGCCCAAGATACGCTGCGACCTATGGGCGTTGGGAAGGTGTTCAGACTTGGGAGGAGTCCAGGAGACAGAAGTCATAAGATTGTCAGTCTTTACAGTGGGACAGGTCCTTGGAGGTCGTTCTGGTTCCTACGACAGTGGGACAAATGAACCCATAATTCAGCGGCTTAAAAAAACACATTTATTTAGTTGAAGTTGAAATTTGGGCAAGGCTTGGAGTGGACACCCTGCCTCTGCTCCACTCACGGTTAGCTAGGGTGGCTCCCAGGACTGGCACCTGGCTGACTGTGGCTGTGGCTGACTGTGGCTGTGCCTGTGACTTCTCCAGGTGACGTGGGCTTCCTCACAACATGGGGGCTGGGCTCCCAGGAACGTCAAACAGGAGAGAAACCCAGGTGGAGTCTGTGGCACCTTCCGCAACCCAGCCTCAGCTTCACGCTGTGTCAGCTCAGCAGCCCTGTGAGGAAATTCAAAGGAAGAAGGAAGAGGCTCTCCTGTGTGCGGGAAGTGGAAAGCTGATGTGGTCATTTGGGGAAAATCGAATTTGCCACAGGGATCACTGTGTCAGGACAGGACCCTCACTACAGGGAGGCTGGAAGGTGAACAAAGCGATAACCAAAGATAACGAAGCTTTTCCTCTTACTTCAGCAGATATTTAGCAGCTGTTTGGGCAGCGTGGAGCGGGAACTGCTGTAGTCTCCCTAGACCACGGGTAATGAGGGGTGGCGTGGAGGAGGCAGCCGCACCAGGCAGGAAGATCGTCCTGGGAGCCGAGATGTGTGCATCGGAGGCACCCGGAGAGAATAGAAGCTGCCAGAAAAATGCGAGGAAACCCAGAAACTTAGAGAGCACAAACGAATCACAGTTTTTATTGTGTGAATTTTCACTAAATATCCTACAATGAATATTCGTCATAAGAAAAACAGTCATTTTTAATGTCATGATTTCCTGGAAATACAGAAAGAAAGAAAAGCAGAGAAAAGGCACAACTCCCCCAAGCACAGCAGCAGAGTCTCGGTGGCGGGCGCTCCCCTGCCACACCCGGGGAGGCTCCTGCTGCGGGAGTTCACTTGGCTCAGTTATGGCAGCAGGTTCTGATGAGGCAGAGCTCAGAGCAGAAAGGCTAAGGATGCCTGTTCAGGGCCCCTACTGTGTGTGTGTGTGTCTGTGTGTGCACGTGTGTATGTGCGGGTGTGTGTGCATGACTGTGTGTGCTTGACTACACGTGTGTGGGTAGGTGCACATGACTGTGTGAGTGCCTGTGGGAGGGGTGGATGCGCCTGATTGTGTGTGTGTGTCTCACGCCAGATTGATTCTGCTCAGGTGCTCTGCAAAATTTCTGCAATCTGATTTCTCCAAGTCTGAAAGGTCAAATGTGCACCGTCAACAGCACTGAGAGCCTCTTAGAAAGACAAAGTCTCCCCAAACCAGATGCACTCCCAGCTTCCATGCCTGGAATTAGCATATTTCCTGCAACACCAGGCCGGGCAGAGCTAGGCAAAGTCAGCCAGGATCTGGAGTTGCCAGAAGGCAACGTCTGCCACTGACATCATCATCGTGGCCAAGAACTGCCCTCTTCAGACCACGTAAAAAATCCCCCAAATAAATTTCCTAGGAAGAAGTAAATAAGTTCATTGTATCTAAGTTTGGAGGTGACCAGTCCTAACTGGTAACAGAATTCCTGGCGATGTCTTACAAATCCTTTGCTTTCTAATTCTGTAAATTATTTGTGCTTTTCCCCGGAGATCTTCTGAGAATTTCCTTTAGAGACGTCGGCATCTGATCAGCCCAGGACACTTCAATGGTGAATTGTGTGATAAGCAACAAAATCTCGGTAAAGCTAAACATCAGCACAGAAAAGACCTTCACGAAACTGCTTCCTCAGCCACAGAGCCAGCACGTCTGGAAAGCAATTCTCGGAGCTGAAAAACAGTGGGTTTGCAAAGAATGAGAAAACACAGAAAAGGCAGGTCATGTAAAACCTTCCGTGTCTGTAAATAGCAGTTGCCCGCCGAGAAGTCCAGATGCACCGGGGGGTCTGTCCATGCCAAGGGAGAGACCAGAGATGCACCGGGGGGTCTGTCCATGCCAAGGGAAAGACCAGAGATGCACCGGGGGGTCTGTCCACGCCAAGGGAGAGACCAGAGGGGTGACCAGCACAGCAGTAACATCTGGGGGCTCTGGCCCCCTGGACACTCCCCACTGAAGCCTGGGGCAGAGGAGAAACCTTGTCCCTGCACACAGAAGGCACCTCGCAAGGACCCGTCTCTGCAGTGTGACTGTGGAAACCAGGCCTCAGGACCCTGGGACCGGCACCAGGAAGGCCAGACCTGGTTCTCCGAGGCTGCGGCATTCCTCCCACGTCTGCCTCCAGGGGCCGCACAAGGGAGCTGAGACACGGGAGTTACAGAGCACTCGGCTTCCCCACATGAGCCCCGTTTTGCACTTGGGCCCCCAGAGCTGTAAGGGGATAAGCGTGTGTGTGTTAGGCTTTGACGCACAACAGTACCTTGAGGGCTGCGGCGTCTCGGACACTCCACGCTGGGGGCGTGCGAAGATTTTCCAGGTGGCTGCGGTGGTGCAATTGCTTAAGGGAGTCACTTCCAGATCTCTGATTGCCAGATGCAGTCTCTCACAAAGTAGATCTGGCTGAGTCCAGGGCCCTGGCTCCACTGTGTCCCCTTCCCACCCGACTGCCACCAAGAGGGGCCAACCCTGTCCCCAGCCCAGCCTCCCTGAGGTGCAGCTCTCCCTGCGTGACCCTCGGGCCCCGAACACAGAAGCAGTCACACAGCACGGGGCAAGGCCGGGCTCCGGGGTAGGGGGGGAGTCACAGATTCTGTGCCCGGTGGATTCTGTGCCCAGGAGGTTCGCACAGGGCCCAGCCTTCTCCTCATCCACGCCCAGCGGCCAGGGCAGGAGGACCCAGAGGGAGGGGTCGTCACTGGGCACCTCCCGACATCCTAACAGTTCTGACAGAAGCCAGACCGGTTCTGCCAACTGCTTTGAAAGTAAGGACTGGCTCCCCAGCCAGGTTGCCTTTGTCTGTTTGGTGAACCCCGGCCAAGCCTTGCTCCAAGCGCCCGGTTCAAACTCGCCACAGCCTTGCGTCAGGGGCTCTCGCCACCGCCGTGTAAGATGAGGAAGCCAAGGCTCGGGGCAGTGGCGTGAGCAGTCCCAGGTCACACAGCAGGCAGTGGCAGAGCCGGGGCAGACCCAGGCACTGGCCAGGCTCACACACACGGCCTGTGCTGCCACGAACCCCGGGCGGAAGGACCTCGCCCGCAGATCCCGAGAGAGTGCTGCTGCGTCACCAGAAATGTGCCCTTTCCGACCAAACCAAAAGGATTTTAGATGCAAACCTGACATGGGCACATTTCTGAAAATTCTTCGAGGGCTACATGAGCAAAACGTGCTGAGAGCCGGGACCTCAGGCCTTAGCTTCAGTAACGGAAACCGAAGCCATCCCTGAACAATCTCGGTATGATTCCCCTTCAAAGACGAGAAACTGAGGCTCCAGGAGGTTGATTGTTGTGGCGCATGACAGACCCCCAAAGCCCCTGTGCTTAACTGCAGGGCAGGGACACCGGCTAGAATCCGGCCACTGGAGCCCCTCCCGCCGCAGGGCGCAAGCTGGTGGCCCACAGCGCCTCTCCTGCAAGCCGAGATCAGCTCAGCAGGGGCAGTCGCCTGGGATCAGGGTATTTTTAAAATTTAACTTACTTTAGCTCTTCCAAGAGGCAGTTAGGAGATGAGGAAATCTGTCTTCCGCTGGACTGAAGATAATTAGAGACTAGATAAATTGTTATTGACAGTAAGAAGATAATTCGTTAGAACTGCTAGAAAACATGCCTGCTGTCCTTCCCAGTTCCAGATTCCTTCCTGCTTAGAGGACAATTTTGAAAGAACCCGAGGTTTCCTACCTTGACTTCCTCCACACCAACATGGGTCCTGTAAACCAGAAAGCATGACACACAGGCCTCAATCCATTAAGTTCATTTGCAAGGTTAAGGGCATGCCCGGGAGACAGCTCTGTGCCTTTCTCCAAGATGATTTTGAGGGTTTCGATACTTTAAAGGGGAAATGCAGGCTGGAGGAGAAAGAGGGAGGTTTGGTTGCCTGACTGAACCCACGTGTTGCAGGAGGAAGGAACAGGCAGGACAATGGTGAATGATGCATTCGTCCTGGGCTCAGAAAGTCGGACTTTGCACAAGGCCAGGGGACATAGAGCAGCTGCCGGTGGAGAACTGAGCCTTTGCTGGGCAGCTCCCTGCTCAGGAACACAAGGAAAGGCTGCTCCTCACGGGGCTCAGCTTCTAGCTTTAAGGGTTTCCCTTGGCAGTGAATTGGAGTCCCCAGATTTTATTTTCCTTTCACAGCCCCACTGTTGCCCCAGAAACAACACAGACTCCTAAGTTTCCCACACCCTTCAGAATGCTTCAGGCAAATCGGGGTCTGGGAGGCGGGACGAGCGTGGATGGAGCGCCTACTGTATGCCTCATGCAGTGGCTGGTCTGGGAGATGGGACGGGTGTGGATGGAGCGTCTACTGTATGTCTCACCCTGTGGCTGGTCTGGGAGACGGGACGAGCATGGATGGAGCACCTACTGTATGCCTCACCCTGTGGCTGGTCTGGGAGACGGGACGAGCATGGATGGAGCACCTACTGTATGCCTCACCCTGTGGCTGCCACTTTCACATTCTGCCTCATCTCAGCCTTGCCATGTGGCACCCATTTCACAGATGATGAAACAGAAGCACACAGAATTCAGTAACTTTTTTCAATGTCAAATAGGTGGCTAATGGGAGAAACAAGATATAAACCAGCTAAGTCTGATTCAAAACATAACCACATCTTCCAAGTGGGAAAGCGTGCATTTACCTGAATGTACACTTTCAAGTTAATCTTTCACTCAACCAACACACATGTGTTGGATTTCCTTACATGCAGGATGCTAGACAAGGTGCAAAGACGACTCGTGCAGTTCTGCCCTGTAAGAATCCACAGTTACAGTAAGAAGCAAGAGAAATGGAACAGACGATGAGGAGACAAAGCGGACAGCGGTGACAGCATCCCACCTCACGGCCGCCCTGCTGGAGAATTCACGGGGAAGCCCAGGATGTGGCTGGCCCGTTTGCAGACCAGGAACTCACTGACCGATCAGCACATCAGGCAGGGGGTTGGCAACTGTGGCCTCACCTGAGGGTCCCCCAGGGGCTGCTAAAGACCCAGGACACAGGCCAGACCTCGCACATCAGTCTCTGGAGGGGGTGGATGTTTGAAGCTCCCGAGGTGGTTCTCTAAGTAGCCAGGCCCGCGGGGGGTGGTGGGGGTGAGCAGCGGGTGAGTTTGGGGTGATGGGGAGGAGCAGTGGGTGAAACCACTCCCCGGGGGGCGGGGAGGAGCAGCTGGTGAGCCACTCCCTGGGGGGTCTACGGTGGTTCCAGGCAGAGGCTGCATTTGTCAGGCCTTGGAGGATGGCGCTGAGCGGGCAGAATTCCAGGAGGCTCTGGGGCAAACCCTAACCCTAACCCTAATCTTGGCCCTGGCAACACCTCCTCGCAGCTCCTCTTCCTCCTGCAGCCCACAGTAGATTCCCCAGCACGAGCACCAGGAAGACGCCCTGTCCCAGAACCCACCCCAAGCAACAGGAGGGGCAGGCCCAGGCCCCAGACACCAGGGCACAGTGCGTCTCCTCCCACCCTCCCAAGGCTGGTCTCCAGGGCACAGCACCTCTCCTCCCACCCCACCCCCACCCTCATCTGCCTGCCAACCTCGTGGGCCTCCCTCACACACACAGGCACCCCCACACAGGTATGCACACACTCACACACACAAGGACTGCACACACACGCCACCAAGCACACATGCTCATACAGGGACTGGCCCGGGTCCAGGCTACGCAGTGTCATGGTGGCTGGAGTGGGTGGGGCTGAGGCATCGGCCATTGGTCCACACTTGCCACAGTATCCACTGTGGGGCTCAGGCAGCCTTTCACAGCCAGCATGCCTCTGACCTTCCGGCCACAGTGAGGGTGGGTGTGCTGTGTGGCCCGGTGCTTGTACCCCCAAGTCTGCAGCGAGGCCTGGCTGGGGAGCCACCGAGATCACCTGCTCCGGCTCGGCCACCCTCTCTCGGTCCTGTCCTCCCCAGGGAAGCCCTTCCTAGTTTTCTGCCCAGGCCTGTGAATCCCCTTCTTCCTCTTTCCCTGCTTCTTTCTCCTTAGGGTTTAGACTTTGGAGAAACCAAAACAGAAAGACCTGCCTGAAGCTCCCTCATGGACCCTCCCTGGAGCCCCCGATTCCACCGGCCCCCACTGGAACGGGAGAGGAAGTAGAGGAAGAAGGTACATGCAGCCTCCAGAACAATGATCAGGAAGATTCCAGACTCACCTGATCAGGCCACCCAGGGCAGGCGATTAGCCCCGATTCCACCTGGGGAGAGGGGCCTCCCCAACCATGCAGCCCTGTGCGGGGAAGGAGCTGCTGGGGCCTGCCAAAGGAATGGGTGTCCCCTGGAGTTCTAAGAATCAAAAGTTGTGCCTTTTTTGCATGAAAGCAGGACAGAAGGAATTGGGGGTGGCGGTGGCCAAGGCACTACTGAGTTCAAAAGAAGCTCGTTGAGGGCAGGGACCTTCTCCCCAGTTCTCGCGGGAGGCACCCCCTGAACAAAAGCCGCAGGAGGACCAACGCGCCAAACTGCCAAACTCCGACCAGCACCTGCTGGGCCAGGGCCACAGGGACGCCTGGTCCTCTCCCATCCATGCCCACCACAGCCCCCGGGCAGAGGATACGGGGGCCCCGCGGGGGCCTGACTGCTGGGAATACAGCAGATGTGCGTCAACAAGACTCAGACAATGACGTGGGCTCTAAGCAGGTGACAATTACATGACCCGTGAGGCTCGGTTCCAGTTCCTCCCGCTTGCTCAGAGCCTCCGCATCCTGGCCCCAGCCGGGTGGGAGTCGTTGCTGAGGCACCTGCGTGTGCACGTGGCCTACCTGGATCGGTAGCGCTGGCAGCAAAACGTGATCCTTCCTGTAACCAAACACCCGTGAAACGCAGCAGGGGATGAATAATGTAAGCCGGGCCATGGGGGAGCTGGAGGGGCTGCCCCGCCTATCTGTCCGTGAAACGCAGCAGGGGATGAATAACGTAAGCCGGGCCATGGGGGAGCTGGAGGGGCTGCCCCGCCTATCTGTACAGGTGTGGGGTGAGGGCAGGAAGGAGACAGGAGGTGCCCCCAGAGGCATGAATTTTTTAAAATTAAACACGCTCCTTGCACTTTGCTAGAAGGCCTCTGTCACCGTGTGACCTGGGACCTCTCGGGGGCTCCCGGCAGGAAAGGCAGAATTACACCCCCCGGGAAGCCTGAAGCCCACCCTCTCGCAGCCCTGAGCTGGGCAACGGCGGCTCGCCAGCGCCTCCGGTTCTAGGTGGCATTTCTCTAAAGTGCAGAGTGCAGCAGCCTCTGCGTCACCCCGGGGAAGGGAGAGAGCCACGCCCTTTGTGGCTGGGAAACCAGACCCGCCGGACAGTTCGCCTCCAAGCACACAGTGCCTATTGGATGCTGACGGGCCGGGATGGCAGTGGGGCTCCTGGGACCCACGTGACCGGTCTAGAGCTGAGGCTCAGCCCGTCACCCCCACAAGGCCAGCGGGAGAACGCCAGGTCCATCGCTCTCCACGCTGTCGTCCTCAAACCCCAGCAGGACGCCTCACCCTTGGTAACATTCAGCCTTCAGCCCATTTGTCTTGGAAATAAAAAGGTTGAACTTGGAAGAACGTTTCATTACTGTAATTGGGGGATTGGGGTTTGGTTTTTCAAAAATCAAATGAAGCCTTCTTATCTCCATTTTAAATTGCCTAGATAGAAACCGAGAGTCAATCTCACATTTATTTGTAATTTCATGTTATCAGATTGAGGTTTTCTTTCAAAACTGCTCTTCCGTGGACTGGCATAACGCCTGTAATCTGTACGTTTCATTTGCAGCTGAGGCTCATTTATGTGTCTAAACACTTGCAGAGGGATGGACCCCATTGTGAAAAAACCACGATGGGCCCCAGCCAGAGACCGCCCGCTTTTCGAGGACTCACTGTGGGGGAGCTCACGTTGAGGGAATTACACACTCAGCAAACCCACAGACTGCAGACAGGAATAAAGAAAGAACCACCACTCTGACCATATAACAAATAGTTCAGTAAAGGAATAAAATAAGAAGTGCTGAGCCTGCAGCCCGTGCTGGAGTTATCAGAACTGGCCCCACATGTCCTGCACGGCCATCTCTGGCACAGCCCCCCCTAGACACCAGCTGGCCCCGTAGGCACATCCACACTGAGCTCCATGGCCTCTCCTCATCCACGCTGAGCTCCACGGCCTCCCCTCATCTGCGCTGAGCTCCACGGCCTCTCCTCCGTCCGCGCTGAGCTCCACGGCCTCTCCTCCGTCCACGCTGAGCTCCACGGCCTCCCCTAGGAAGCCCTGGCTTCCTTCCCTCGCCGGCCCTCATGGGAGGGGCCGCTGCAAGAGTCTGCCCTGCTTTTCTCCAGATCGTTTGAGTCTGGGGAACCCCCTCTCCCCAGCCACCCTGTCAACTGGTTCTGGAGACTATGGGCTGGCGTCACAGCTTCCCCAGGCCTCACTACCCCATCCCATCCGAGGGGCTTCTGCCCAGAGTGTCCGGCTGCCCTGGGGTGCAAAGTCAGGGTGGCGAGAAGGCAGGGTCGTGGGGGCTGATGCAGCCCCAAATCTCTAACCTCATGTTTGCCTGACATTTCGCAGAGGTGCCCCTGAATGAAATTTTAGCTGCTGCCCGTGACAGCTCTGCCTCTGTAAGTGACAACTCGTCACGGTTTTGAAATAGCCTCACAAAATCACGTTTTTTTGTAATTATGAAGCTTTTTCCTCAAATTCCCAAAGCATAAACTGCATGAATGTGCTATAGAAGTATTACTAGAGAAAGCAGATGGTTAGAATAAATAGGCAAATAATTCTAATGCTGACAAGAAAAACATTTTCTAAATTCTGAGAGGTCTTACAGCCTAGGAATTAACTCCGAAAAACTGGATGGGCAGTTAAAATGTGGAGGGAAAGGAAGATTAAATTGAGCTCATTAATTAGCTCATGCTGGTTAACTTTACAATGTTGGCAAAAATAAAGCTTTAAAATAACACATTATAAGAAAATGCCAGCCAGACACAGTGGCTCCCCATGCCTGTAATCCCTGCACTTTGGGAGGCTGAGGTGGGTGAATCATTTGAGGCCAGGAGTTCAAGACCAGCCTGACCAACATGGTGAAACCCCGTCTCTACTAAAAATACAAAAATTAGCCAGGCACGGTGGCGTATGCCTGTAGTCCCAGCTACTCGGGAGGCTGAGACAGGAAAATCACTTGAATCCAGGAAGCGGGGGTTGCAGTGAGCTGAGATTGTGCAACGACACTCCAAGCTGGGTGACAGAGCGAGACACCATCTCAAAAAAAAAAAAAAAAAAAAGAAAAGAAAATGCCAGTATAACAGTATAGTCATTAGAGAAAAATGTCAACTATGTGGGGAATGTTAATATTATCTTTCAAAGAATGACTTATTTTAATGTATATGATTGTCTCTAGACTATGGAAATGGTCGTTTTTTGTTGCTTTTAAAAGAAAAAGATTTTTGAAATGGGAAAAAAAGAAATAGCCACAATGAAAAGTTATAATCAGCTTCCATTATCAGCAGATATTGTAATCCCAAGTAAGATAAATTCAAGTAGACCACACCTAGGCACACTGTAGTCAAACTGTTCAAGGCTGAAGATGGAGAAAAAAAATCTTGAAAATAGCAAGAGAAACCCACTCATCTAGCTGAGGAGCAGCAGCATGACTGATGGTCAACTTCCCTTCAGAAATGAAAGATGCCGGAGACAGCAGAACTCAGTGCCGAGATCTCTCAGAGCTGTCAAGTAAGCATTCAATACCCACCTAAACTATCCTTCAGAAACAAAGGGCACTGGAGGCAGGGGAACCACAGGTTCAGTGCCTCAGTGTCTCAGAGCTGTTATGTAAGAATCCAGTACCCAGCTAAACTATCCTTCAGAAATGAAGGCAAATGAAGAAATTCCAAAATGGACAAAAACTGAGAGGAGATATTTCCAGTAGACAAGAATATAATACAAGAAATACTAAAGGGAAATCCCCCAGGCTAGAGTCCTGCGGCTGGGATGAAACGAGCAGGTGCCCAGGGAGGGACACGGAGGGTGCTCGCACAGGGGCTCAGGAGGCACGGGGCTGGCATTCTTAGGACCTGGGACTGGGGCCCTCCTGCTCAGTTCGCCCTGGACCCACTGGAGGGCAACTGGGATCCACAGGAAGAAATAAAAGACACTGGAAATGGTGAACATATGGTTGAACACACAGACATGTAGATGGAATTGTTTCTCTTTTCTTCTCTTAATTTACCTACAGGACAGAAGATTTTATCCAGGCAGCAGCTTTGTGGGCTTGGGATGCATTTCAAGGCCCATCAGAAAATTGTATTTTTTTTTTTTGTCATTACAGGAATACCGCTAGGACGAATATGAACACAGCATTGTGAAATGTCCACATAGCCCCAGTTCTTCAGAGGCCTCCCTCTTATCCAGGGCCCTCTTTATCTGACAACTTGTACAAGGCCTTGCACATGGTTGAACAAGTTTGTGGGGAAGAATGGAAATGTAAATCTGATTTACAAGAAACATCAGGTCATTCAAGGCCGAAGCCCTTAAGGAAATATCTACCCCCTCAATCGGGCAGGTGTGGATGGAGTGCCCAGCACCACCACAGCACAGAGGGGACGCGAGAGGTGCCTGCAGCTCCAGCCATTTCTCCTCCAGGGGAGGAGACCAGAGGCAGAGGGAAAGCAGGCAGCTCCCGCAGGACAGCCCTGAGCCAGCGTGAGTGGTGGGGGAAGCTCCCGGTGCTCACTGCAACAAGGAGGATGCGTGAGCAAGTGCGGACACCGGGGACTCCGCCCTGACCGGCAATGTTGGCATCTGCCAGCCATATGGAGATGAAAATGAAGGCATGTCACACGCCTGTATGTGTGTAGAGGTGTGTGTGCACATGTGCACCTGTGTGTAATTTTGAAGGAAAGAATGTGACTTGGAAATCATGTCACAATCCAGGGAGTCCACTCTTCCTTATTAACTTTTATTTTTACTTTTTTATTTGAATACAAATTGCAGGTTTTGTTTTTTACAAAAGGAAAGGTCATGTGGCATTGCTCCTCAGCCCCCTGGTGGCCCACGGCTCCCCTGGCTGCAGCGTCACTAAGGCAGTGCGGTGGGCTGGCCCTGAGCTGCAGGTGCACACGCTTGCCCAGGAGGTTGACAGTGGGATGTTTCTTGCCATGTTTTTGGCCCCAGCATGAGCCAATCGCATCAGCCGCCTCCGCAGATGAGACAGAGCCATCTTGCAGGGATTCCCATGGGCTTCTAGGCGCACTGGCCGTGGCCCACGTTAAGGATAAGAGGATTGAAGCTGAGGGCTTCTCTGCAGAGGGTGCGCCTATGCCTGCCTCACTGCAGCCAGATGCCCAGATGCCTCGGCCTCTTGATGTGCGGCCCCACCCTTTGCTGACCCCCAGGGAGATTACAAACCCAGACCGGCCAGATGGCTGCCTGGGCAGCAGAGTGGGGCGTTGCTGGTCCAGGCAGCACCAAGAGAGAGCCCAGGGAGGGCAGCAGGGGGTTGACCCCGCTGAGGAGAGTATTTGCCCAGATTCAGGGACCTGAAACCCCAAGACTGCCCTCAACAGACGGCCCAGATGAAGAGTCCACAGAGGCATCCACATGGAGGGCACCGAGCCACGTGCAGCAGCACCAGGCAGGCAAGAATGGCCCTGGATGCCTTCCTTCATCCCAGCTCAGCCCTGCAGAGCCAGAGGCCGAGGCTGGCCACGGGGAGCAGGGCGGCTCTGCCGGCAGGTGGGCATGAGACACGGGCACCGCCTCCGTCAGACACTGCAGCCCTGTGGGTAGAGGCCCCAAAGCTCATCACATGTGGAGCTGTGACCGTCACAGGGCCACACGCACTGAGCCCCTGAGGGGAGGCTGCTGCTGCCTGGGTGGGGAGCCACGGGCGGGGGCCGCAGTTTCTGAGCCCCGGAACTGAGCGGGGTCCCCCGGGGTGTCTCTGTGGGATCATTGACTCAGCATTTGTGATGTATTTTCTCCATAGGACACGAAGCTTTAGAAGTTTTTTTTTGTTTTTTTTTTTGTTTGTTTTTTTTTTTGAGACAGAGTCTTGCTCTGTCGCCCAGGCTGGAGCGCAGTGGCCGGATCTCGGCTCACTGCAAGCTCCGCCTCCCGGGTTTACGCCATTCTCCTGCCTCAGCCTCCCGAGTAGCTGGGACTACAGGCGCCCGCCACCTCGCCTGGCTAGTTTTTTTTTTTTTTTTTTTTTGTATTTTTTAGTAGAGACGGGGTTTCACTGTGTTAGCCAGGATGGTCTCGATCTCCTGACCTCGTGATCCGCCCGTCTCGGCCTCCCAAAGTGCTGGGATTACAGGCTTGAGCCACCACGCCCGGCCTAGAAGTTTTTAAAAATAAAGTGACAATAGGCCGGGCACCGTGGCTCACGCCTGTAATCCCAGCACTTTGGAAGGCCAAGGCCAGTGGATCATGAGGTCAGGAGATCAAGACCATCCTGGCTAACATGTTAAAACCCCGTCTCTACTAAAAAATACAAAAAATTAGCCAGGCGTGGTGGCGGGCGCCTGTACCCCGGCTACTCGGGAGGCTGAGGCAGGAGAATGGCGTGAACCTGGAGGCGGAGCTTGCAGTGAGCCAAGATTACGCCACTGCACTCCAGCCTGGGCGACAGAGTGAGACTCCGTCTCAAAATAAATAAATAAAAAATAAAGTGACAACAGGGCTTTCGAATGCCTTGTATGAACGCATGGGGCCAGCCTGAGTTTCATCAAGGGGTGAAAACACCACTCAGCTGACCCAAGAGATGGCAGAAGCCAAAAACGAAGCTGCTTTTGTGGTTTTAACCAAACAGGTTGCCTGTGCAGTGGAACCACTGCTGATCTTACAGATAAATATATAATCTGCAACAGGCTTGCCAGAGTTAACCAAAAGAAAACTGCAGAACATCCCATTAAATCTGAATTTCAGAAAAATGATGAAGCATTTTTTAGGACAAGTATGTCCCACACACTGCATGGGATAGACTTACACTAAAAAATGATTCCATATTTATCTCAAATTCAAATTCATTGGGATGTCTTGTATCGTGTCTGGCAACCCAGCCCTGAGACAGGCAGAGGGTCTTTTTGGTGGGCCTGGGGGCCACGGGGCTCCTCTCCGGCACGGAAGCCAGGCTCCCCTCCACCGCCGTGACCACTCACAGCTCCTCCAAGCCCCCGATCCCAGTAAAGCCGGGATGAGATTGCTCACCTGTCCAGGGTCATAGGAATGCAAGGCAGGTTAAAATGGGTTTAAAAAGTCAGAAGTGGAGTCTTTCATGTTCCAGAGTGTAGTGAAGTCAGATTGATAGCCATTACCTAATAAATGTGTAACATTCTAGAAAACAAAACAGGAGGGCTGAGGCAGGCAGATCGCCTGAGGTCAGGAGTTCAAGATCAGCCTGGCCAGCACGGTGAAACCCCATCTCTACTAAAAATACAAAAATTAGCTGGGTGTAGCCAAGCATGGTGGCTCACGCCTGTAATCCCAGCACTTTGGGAGGCTGAGGTGGGTGGATCACGAGGTCAGGCGATCAAGACCATCCTGGCTAACACGGTGAAACCCCACCTCTACTAAAAATACAAAAAATTAGCCGGGTGTTGTGGCGGGCGCCTGTAGTCCCAGCTACTTGGGAGGCTGAGGCAGGAGAATCGCTTGAACCCGGGAGGCAGAAGTTGCAGTGAGCTGATATTGTGCCACTGCATTCCAGCCTGGGTGACAGAGAGAGACCCTGTCTCAAAAAGAAAAGAAAAGAAAAGAAAGAGAAAGGAAAAGGGGAGGGGAGGGGAGGGGAGGGAAGAAGGAAGAAGGGAGGGAGGGAGGGAGGGAGGAAGGGAGGAAGGAAGGAAGGAGAAAGAGTGGACACGGAAATCTGTCCGGCAGCTTCCCACGGGCCTCCTCCTGGGCCTGCCTGGGCCTGTTCAGGTGCACCTGGATGGGCAGCTTTAGGTAAAAAAGCACTGGACACCCCAGAGCTTCTCATGAACATCTCAGGTCTCAGAAGTGTCAGACTCTCAGAGCCAGGACAGGAGGAGGCTGGGAGGTTTATTCTGCAGTCCAGGTTTGCTTCCCAAGAACAGTCTGCAGGTGCACGAGGCACCTGGACAGGACACGTGAAAGTCTCCACAAAACCAGCCGACGTGGAGTTCTGTTGGGGTTCTGTGGGAAGACGTGCTCCTAACCCTGCAGCGAAGCTGACTTAGGATCTGTGGGAAGACGTGCTCCTCACCCTGGGGCACAGCTGACTTAGGATCTATGGGAAGACATGCTCCTAACCCTGGGCTGTGGCCTATCTTCCCTCCAGAAGATCTAAAACCACATAGGAGGGAGTTGGGTCCCCATTTTGGCTGCAGTCAGCAAATCTCCAAAATTGTGGATTGCCAGGGTCCTCTTCTCCCCAACAAGAAAAGGATGACCTGGCAGCCTGGGGACTGTGAGGGCACAGGCCCTGCCCACCGCAGCGCTGACTCTCAGGCAGTTGTCTCTGCCGCTTCTGGGAGACATTGTGAGACCCCCCAGTCCAGGCTACAGAGGACCCATCTCTTCCACTCCCTGCAGGACATGACACCCCCAAGTGGGGCCTTCCCAAGCCACCCTGTCTCCATCAATCACATCATCAGCCACTCGCCACAGTCCGTCTCGCCAAATGAGAGTAGACAGGGCTTATTTCTACCACCAGCTCCACCCCAAGGCTCACAGGGACGTCCCACCGTCTTCTCTCCCTGTGACCACATGTGGCGGGATCAGGCTCCTTCTCCCACTGGTACAACAGTGGCCGGGGCTCAAAGGAAGTTCTTTCCTAAGAGGAGCTCAGAGACCCTCTCTGGAAAGGAGTCCTCAGGCCCCGCATCACCACTCCTCCCCCGTGGCTTGGATGGACTCCCTCTGAGCCCTCCACTGAGGCCACGGAACCCAGGCCAGCACCGCCGGCCCTCAGGAGGGAGTGTGTCCTGGAGGCAGTTGCAGCGGAACTCGCTTCTTGCAGTTAAAACACACAAAGCACTCGGGGAGCCTTCGGTGTTCAAAGTGCAGTTGGAAATGCCAGGGGCATTGTGGGTGGGGCCGGGCTGTAGGAGAGGGTGGGCCATGACTGTTTTCCCGGCTGTGGCTTTAGGACTCCAGTGCTACTGCTGCTGGGAACACAGAGAGGGGTTGCAGCAAGGAGCTCTGTCCCTGTGCACAAGGCTCGTGGCCTGAAGTGTCCCCTGGGAGATGAGCCGGACCAGCCCTGGTCGGGGGAGGGGTCAGAGAGCACACGGTCCCGGCTCTGCCCACCAATAGCAGCAGGGGTGCTTCCGGGGCTCAGTGTCAAGACAGAAAACATTTGCAGCCCCCAGCTCAGGGGTGGGAACTTTGCACCAGCTACCATCAGCTGGACACTGAGATGAGGAGACCCCGAGATGCACTGAGACCCCCAAACCCCACACCCACTCCCCTCCTCCCAACAGCCCAACAAAGCCTGCGCCTGGCAGATGCGGACCACGGCACCCTGGCGTGCAGGAGACCACGTGGCATGCAGGCCACCAGCACAGGGCCCGGGCACCCTGGGAGGCAGGAGCCTGCACAGAGGGACCTGTGGGGGCTGATGTCCGGCCCTCCCCAGTGGGGCCCGGGGTTGTGGCCAGGGTTCACCAACCCCTCACCTGGCCACAGTGCACTCCCACTGAGGAACGTGGCTCTGGGAAGCCGATGGATAAGGTCTTGGGAGGCCCAAGCCGAGTCTCTGCCCCTGACCGCACAGTTGGTCACTCGCCAGTGCCGGAGGCTCCCTGAGAGTTTGTAGATTTTTGGCTTACTCCCTCTGGAGAGTATCTTATGTCTTCTCAGTGAAATGGAGCGAAAGGAGCGAACTATGCGGTCGGGGGCTCACGGCACCAGGTGTGCGTCTGGCGGCTCAGGCCGACACAGGCTTTCTCCTCCTTGGGCCGCAAGGAGACGGCGTGATGGGGACCTGGGTGGAGGGAACCGCGTGTCCCCTTGCTGGTGGACCCCAGGCTGGCACCACGGAGGCAGGCGGCCCCCACCGAGCCCTGTGGGTCCTTTTCCTCCACGTGGACTCTGGGGCGTCACCTAGGAAACCAGACACATTCCTGACTTGGACGAGGAGCCAGAGCCCCCGGAGACGCCCTTCATGTCATCTGGCATCTGGCCGTCTGAGCGCCACACGTTCAGCTCTCCGAAGACGCCCGTCTCGATCATCTCCTCCTGCCAGGGGATGGGGCAGTTGCCCGTGGCGAATTCCTGAAAGAATTCTGTGTCTGTTTTGTCAAAGGCCACACCTTTGACAGTGGAAAAGGCACCCACGTCCTGAATATCCTTCGCGTAGACAGTTTTGGAGTCTGGGATGAAAGGGGGTATCAGCATCCCTGTGGGAGACAGAAAACACAGAGGCAGGCACCTCGCGCGGGGAAAGAAGCGCCGTTTAGCCAAAAAGCCCCTCCCGCCGTGGCTCTGAGATGCACAAAGGCCTGGGGCAGCTCTTCCTTGGGGAAGTGTCCCCGAGGCGGATAGAGAAAGCCCGGTGTGCCTGGACGGCCCCTGGTTTCCCTGAGACCACACAGCTGGGGCTTGAGTGGCGGCGGAAGCAGCCCGGGATCCCAGGGCCCATTCTGGAGCCTTCTCGTGAAAGGGCCTGGCGCTCGCGTCTGCCTCCTTGGGAGCCTCCCCTAGGGCCTCATCATGAAGCCGTCTCCTCCCAAACACCCCTTCCCCTGGGGCCCTGTCCCCACCAGGGCTTCCCCTGCACACTCTGCAGACCCCAGACCCCAGGTGCTTCAGCACTTGCTCCAGTGAACTTGGCAGCTTCCTCCCAAACCAGCGTCCCTCCCTGACGCACCACGGCCCCGATGGCCAGGCACAGCCAGTCACAGACATCAACATCCCCAGTGGGTGGGTGGACCCCTCCTCTCAAGGGTCCCCTCCTCGTCCTGTGACCCCTTGGAGCCCCCTTGGGCTCCCTGACCTCAGTCATCCTTGCCTTGCTGGGCCTGCCCAGGGCACCTGTCCGGCAGTCATTGCTGTGATGCCAATATACGAAAGCGACTTCTCATTTGGGGGATCTCCTGCTCTCTAGTCACCCGTGGCCCTGTCCTAAGTTAGTCACACTGCACGTGGACTGACCCTTCCACCTGACCACAGGGTTCTAGAGGGCATGGCTGTGTCTCAGATGCACAAGTGCACGAACACACATACATGCACACACACACGCACGCACACGCTCACATGCACATGCACACACACACGCACACACATGCACATATGCACACATGCTCACACACATGTACATACACACACACATGCACACACATGCACACGCACACATGCACACGCACATGCACACACATAGTATCTTCCACATCCACTTGACAAGCAAGTGCTGGGGATGGATGACTTTCTCCCTGGCAGACAGCCTGAGCTGCCGGCTTCTGTTTGATCGCGGGCTCCCTCCAGCACCCGGGGACGTGGCGGAAGGTTTGGGTCTCGAGGTCCCAGTGCAGCCAGCATGTTTCCTGCCCCCTATCGCACCCAGAGCCCTTTGGCCTGATGCCAGCTCCATCGGCTTGTCCTGGGGCCGGGAGGATGAGTGGAGGACTGGGGGCCTTGCTGGGGGCAGAGGGAGAGCCTCAGGGGTCTCAGGCACTCCTCCCTGCTGACTCTCACAGGCTGGACCCGGTGGCCACACAGCCCAGACCCCCGCTCTCCCCGGGGCTGAGGCGTCCAACAGTACCGGCCTCCAGCTGCCTCCAGTTAAGGTCTTTGAAGAGGAAGTGGGTGCGGAGCTTGTCGCAGGTCTCGTCTCTGAACCCCAGGCGCTTCTCCGGGTCCTTCTCCAGCAGCGCCTCGCAGAAGTCCTTGCTGGCCTGGCTGAACTTGTCCGGGTACTTCACAGGCTCTGAGATGATCCGCTGCTTCAGTTCCTTGTTCTCCACCTGCAGGGATATGCGTCGCCTTAGCCCTGCCGGACCCGCCTCTCTTGGGCAGTCAGACCAGACCACAGCTCCTCCCAGAAGAGCCACTGCTCACCCACATGGGTGGAGGACCCGTGAGGCCTTGTGCCCCTCCCCAGCACAGCAACATTTGAGGCTCCAGTCTCAGGAATGGAATCCTAAAGGCGAAGTTCCCAGGAGCCACAGGTGGGTGCTGTGCATTTTAGGGACTCTGTCTGACCCACCCCCAGCACAGCCGCACCCACCGAGGAAGGAGGAGTGACAGGAAACTGAAGGCCAGCGTGGGCCCAGCTGGGGAGCAGCCTCCGTTTTCACTCCGCCGTGGTGGACAGAAGCCTCGGTGGCTTTGTGGTCTTCAGGAGCTCTGCCAAGGTCTCACTTCCCCACCAGAGGCCCCACCGGTGGGCACAGTGTGAATGGTGCTGCTCAGCCCCCAAGGCCCCTGGATCAGGCCATCGATGCCCCTCCCATAGACATCCCCTTGCCCTGGCAGCCCACGCCTGTGCCACGTCCTACAGATGCAGAGTGGCCACGGGCGTGCTAGTGTCCCGGGACGACTCTGCTGCAAAACCTGTCTTGGTGGGATGGGTCACACGTCCAGGGAAGTCAGGAGGGAGACGGGTGGGCATGGCCCAGGTGGCATCGAGCGGGCGATGGGTGACCAGGGAAGAGCCACACCCCTCCAGCCCAATGGGACTCTGAGATGGCAGCCTTCTGGCTCTGTGCGGCCACTCCCTCGGTCCAACGAGAGGAAGCCCCAGCCCTGAGCTCTGAGTCAGCCTCACTGGGGAAAAGCCAGCTTTGCTCCACTTGTCTCGAATAAGGGACTGGCACCTCCCAACGTTATCTCTATTTGCAGTTCTGGTGACCTAGGAGCCGAGACAGCCCAGGGGGTGCTCAGAGGAGACCCAGCAGCTCAGAGCAGTGCTGGGCCCACCGTGGGGTTCTTGGCGTCTGGGGAGAAGGGGAGCTTGTGCTGCAACAGCGAGGGATAAGACCGTCCAGGGAGGGGGGGCCCACTCCCGTGTCCCCAGGAGCCCCGGCCTCGCCAGTCCCCAGGGGATGAAGCTGCACCCCATGAAGGTGGTTTGTCCTGCTGCCCAGGGTCTGGGGCCACAGTGGGTAAGTCACCCTCCCTTCTCCGGCCTGCCCCAGAGGGACCGACCCAGCAGGGCCCTCAGAGGCTGAGTGGTGGTGTGCTCTCCGGTGGGAGGGTCTGCCTGCCCTGGGGCACAGGGTGACTTGGAATCCCTCAGCCCTTCCACCTGCAGGCCTCAGGGGCTGGGGGCGTCACTCATCGAGACAGAACAGCACGGACCAGGAGCGAGACCCCAGGACGTGAATCTGTGACCTCCCCACCCCAGGGCCCACAGAACAACTCCCAGGTCTGCCCCAGTAACAGACCCCATCGCTGCCCTGTCCCCAGTGAGAGCCAGGGCACCAGGGTGGCTGCAGAGACACCTGCTGGCCACCTCCTACCTTCTCTCCACGGGCTCGGAAGGGTCCTCTGGCCGCAATCATCTCATACAGGGTGACCCCCAGGGCAAAGTAGTCCACGGAGAAGTCATACTCTTCGCCCTGCAGGAGCTCGGGGGCCATGAAACCTGCCAGCAAGGGACATTGCGGGTTCAGAGGCGGTCACCTCCATGGTGGGCACGCACTGTGGCAATCGCGGGACTGATGCTCTGAGGATGCATCCCCCGGGGCCTCAGCACTCTCCACATTTGGGACCAGAATATCCTTTGTGGAGGGGCTGCCTTGTGCGTTACCAGGTGCCGAGCAGCACCCCAGACTCTGCCCACGGGGTGACAGCAGCACCCCCAGGCTGTGACAACCAAAAATGTCCCATGCCCACTCCAGTGCTGGGCCCAGGGCGGGACTTGTTGACTGTAGCTGCACTGAGGCAGCCTTCCTGGACTCTTACTGGGGAGAATCCAAAATCAATCTCTTTTGGATTTTCCTCTTGAGCTGGTCAGATCATGCCAAGGCAGGTCCACCACATTCTGGGAACCAAGTTCAGAGGAGGACTGGGGAGCCCCAGCTATCCGTCACTCTCCTCTTCCTCAGCTGTCAGCCTGTTCTCCAGTTGTCCGGTGTCCCAGGAGTGCTATGGGTGTGTCCTCTCCAGAGAGGCAGCCCCAGTTGTCTGCCAAGAAGGCCCTTAGCTGCAGGGACTGTCTCGGGATGGAGGGATGGGTCTGGGTGCAGCCACGGGGGCTGTCTCGGGATGGAGGGACGGGTCTGGGTGCAGCCACGAGGGCTGTCTTGGGATGGAGGGACGGGTCTGGGTGCAGCCACGAGGGCTGTCTCGGGATGGAGGGACGGGTCTGGGTGCAGCCACGGGGGCTGTCTTGGGATAAAGGGATGGGTCTGGGTGCAGCCACGGGGGCTGTCTCGGGATGGAGGGATGGGTCTGGGTGCAGCCACGAGGGCTGTCTTGGGATGGAGGGACGGGTCTGGGTGCAGCCACGGGGGCTGTCTCGGGATGGAGGGACAGGTCTGGGTGCAGCCACGGGGGCTGTCTCGGGATGGAGGGATGGCTCTGGGTGCAGCTGCTCTCACGAAGTCATTCATCCGCCAAAGCCACCTCTGCACAGACACCAGGCACTGGGCACTGACAGTTCCGTGCTGCTTCAGGGGGCTCTGGTAGCAGCTTAGCATTCTGCTTCCTCGTGTCAGCTGCTGGCTCCCCTCACCCATCGTCAGTCTTTCAGCTGCCATGACGCTGCCACTCACACCCTCCTTTGAGCACGTGGGTTTGTGCTTTTAGCGAGATTCCTTCACTGCCCCCATCCCGGTACTTCAGGAGGGAAAGCACATCACATGTGTGTCCAGCCCACGAGAATATCTGAGTGTCCGCTTCCTGACACTTCACTAAATTCCAAACACACTTTCCACTCCTCACTCTGTGCTCTGGCTCTGCCAGGGATCAGGGAGCAATGGAGCCGGCAGCCTTGCTCGCTCGTCTGCTGGTGTCTTAACGTCGAGGCAGATCTCTAGGCTCCGCACTTCCACACTCACAAACACCCCTGCTCTAGGTTCCTGCCTGGAAGCCACGCCAGGCTCACGTATGTCTAGTTCACTGAAGCCGAGTTCTCCGCCTGGTCCCACAGTCTCAGCTCGAGTCTTCTGCACCCTAAAAGGCACCTCCCCTCACCGTGGCCTGACCCTGAGGCGCCTCCCTCACCGTGGCCTGACCCTGAGGCGCCTCCCCTCACCGTGGCCTGACCCTGAGGCGCCTCCCCTCACCGTGGCCTGACTCTGAGGCAGCCAAGCACCTCTCAAACCCTTCCCAGCTCCTCCTCACAGAGAAGACGGAATCCAGTGTGGACTGTGGCCTTCAGGCACCCCCGCGCTGCTCAGGCTGGCACAGGGTCCTCTCCTCTCCTCCCCACCTCTGGCTGAGGCTTGCTCACCTACCTGGCCTTGTCCACCTTTTGTGGCTCCCTGCAGACCCTGCCAGCCAGGCTGTGCCCTCCCCGGCCCTTCCACCCTCTCCATGGTATCCCTCCTTCTTCACAGAGATGAGGTTCAAGGCCACAGCCACACACTGAGGTTTCCCTCTCCTTGTGAGCAAGCTTCCCTTCCAGGGTGGAAACCGCAGACCCCGCCTGCCTCAGCTCAGGCACTTCCATGGTCCAGCCCTATGCCTGTTCCACGGAGCCAGGGCATCTCTGAGTGATGGCCACAGACCCTCCAGGCCCCGCTGCGATGCCACCATGGTGATGAGCACAGCACTTGCTCCAGCCTGCCCTGAGTGCCAGGCACAGCAGTCCACTATATGCCATGAGCTCGCCATGGGTACTCCTCATCACATGGGTACTCCTCATCACCATGGGTACTCCTCATCGCATGGGTACTCCTCATCACATGGGTACTCCTCATCGCCGTGGGTACTCCTCATCGCATGGGTACTCCTAATCGTCATGGGTACTCCTCATCGCCATGGGTACTCCTCATCGCATGGGTACTCCTCATCGCATGGGTACTCCTCATCGCCATGGGTACTCCTCATCGCATGGGTACTCCTCATCGCATGGGTACTCCTCATCGCATGGGTACTCCTCATCGCCATGGGTAGTCACGATGGGGATGTGCAGCAACTTGTCTAAGGCCACAGCCCACACCCCACAGCCCATAGGCCACTGTCCACAGCCCACAGTCCACAGCCCACAGGCCACGGTCCATGGTCCACAGGCCACAGCCCACAGCCCACACCCTACATCCCACAGTCCACAACCCACAAGCCAGTCCACAGACTGTGGGCTGCCTCCCTGAGTGCTCTGCCCTCTTGTCTCCAGTGGCCGTAGCCATGAGCTCTGGGGACTCCCTCCAGATGGCTACATGCTCACCAAACAGGGTCTTTGGTAGACGTCTGGTCTGGTGAGTCAGACTCCAGGATAGGTTCAGACACCTGCCTGGCCCCTGAGCCAGCTCTGTGTGGCACGTGGGGCCTGTGTGAGCTATGTCAGCTCCCCAGCTGCCACCCAGGCGAGGCCAGCCCAGCACACAGTGGTGGACAGGCCCGTTAGATGGCCCCATGACGGACGTCCTGGGACTGGGCAGAGGGGCCGCAGGCTGGGGCGTGGGGGCTGCTGGGGCTGGTCAGTTCTGACATTTCTGGGTCAAGGTCCTTCCTGGTCCTTTACTGTGTCTGAGGGCCAGGCTGATGTGGCCACAGAATCCTTTTTCCCCAAAAGAGTCGCAGGAACCCTCCTCCACAGAGCCATAGGCCCTGAATATGCCCTGCTGGTCCAGGATTACACTGATGTCAGAATTCTGCCCAGACCCCGGGGAGGAACTGCTCACATGATCACAGCCTCTAGACCCACCCAGAGCCTTCTTAGCTCCAGACCAGGCACAAGCAAGGCCCGCCAGACCGCAGGCTCCTGTCAGTTCCTGGGCCAAGGAGCCCCCCAGCCCTCCTGGCCTGACCCCATGACGCAGCCCAGACGGCGCACCTGTTTGTGCCCCAGGCCTCCTGAGGGACCTGCAGCCACGCAGCGGCCAGTAAATATTGACAGAAAGCGTGAGGGAGCCAGCTCTATCTGCTCTGTTCACAAATTCTCCTGCCCCTGAACTCAAACTGAGGACCGGGCATGACCGGCCCCACCCTGTGCACGCCCCTGGGCTGGCACAGCACTGGCAAGGGGGAGTCCCCGGACAGACTCCTGATGGCTGTGGTATCTCTCTCTGCGTGGGGGGCTGTGTGGGAGGGTGCGAGAGTGCCAGGAAGAAGGACACAGACTCTGCGGCTTTGCTGAACTGGCACCGGCCTCCCAGCCTGCACCCTGACGTCAGCATCTCCAGGTCACTGTGCTGGGGTCACAGCCTGAGCCCAGCCCTGCTGTGTGCACCTGGGGCTCTGAGGAACGGGCACCAGCGAAGGCAGGGGGCCCCCTGGCGGCCAGCCGGGCCATCACACTCGGCCTCAAAGCTGGGCCCTTTCCATCCGTGAGGTTAACTCTTCAAGTCCCGGCCTCGGAGTGCACCTGGATCTCCCCAAAACGTGTGAGGGGGCTTCCACCCACGCGGTCACACCCAGGCTTGGCGAGGATCCCAAAGACTTGAGGGCCACAGTGCCCACCGTTTCTACAGACCCAGAAAGAGGCTTGGATCATCTCACGAAGAACAGGTGCCACCCGAGGCTTCCTTGAGCCATGGGATCCCCCAGGGTGAGCTGCCTTCCAGAAAGTTCTCAGACCTTCGACCACTGGGTGCCTTTCACAGAGCCCTAAGCACTCAGTGGCTACTGAATCCCGCATCCAGATTGCAACCCAGCCGTGAGAGGTGTGAGCACAGAACTGCCCCTCTTCAGAAGTGTGGGGACACAGTCCTTAGCCCCCATCCCGAGGTGCACCTTCCCCTAAGTCCAGCTGCAGCAAGGATGTCCCCACCTTGGCCACGGCACAAACACACCCAGTGCCTAAGCAGCCACATGCGAGGATCCGAAACACCACCGCACACAAACCCCACCAGGCGACAGCACCGCCTCCCCAGAGCCACAGCAACCCCGGGGAAGGGACGATCTCTGGAAATCCCAGCAGGAGTGAGCCTCGACACGCAGACCCTCAAGACTGCGGAGGAGGGAGGAAGAGCTGAAATTCACAGTGTGGCTGCTGTGCACAGGCGCCAGGCACGTGGCGTGTGAGGTCTCCTCAGCAAGCCTGTGCACCGAGTGCTAGCAGGAGGCTCAGAGGTTAAGCAAAGCACACAGGCCACACGCCAGCAGGTGCTGGGCCCGGAACACGGACCCCGCTCTGCTTGACTGCGGGGGTCTCCTCTCCTCCGCAGGTGTTGCGAGCCTCCCTGCCTGGGGGGAGGTGAGAGGAGATGAGACGGGATGGGGGAGGCAGCAGGATGCACCATGCATGTGCACTCACACACAGGCACATGGACACACATGTGTGCACAGAGATGCAGGCATGCACACAAGGCACACATGCACACATGTGTGCACAAAGACACAGGCATACACATACAGGCACACAGGCACACGGACACGTGTGTGCACACACAGGCATGTACAGGCACACATGCACACACACACGTATGCACAAAGACATACACATGCAGGCACACAGCAGACACACATGTGTGCACAAAGACCCAGGCATGCACACACAGGAACACATGCACACAGACACACATATGTGCACAAAGACGCATGCATGCACATACAGGCACACAGGCACACAGACACATGCGTGTGCACAGAGACATGGGCATGCACACACAGACACACGTGTGTGCACAGACGCAGGCATGCACACACAGACACGTGTGTGCACAGAGACGCAGGCATGCACACACAGGCACACATGCACACAGACACACAGACACACAGACGTGTGTGCACAGAGATGCAAGCATGCACACACAGGCACACATGCACACAGACACACAGACACACAGACACGTTTGTGCACAGAGACGCAGGCATGCACACACAGGCACACATACACACAGACACACAGACACACAGACACGTGTGTGCACAGAGATGCAAGCATGCACACACAGGCACACATGCACACAGACACACAGACACACACACATGTGCACAGAGACGCAGGCATGCACACACAGACACACATGCACACTGTAAAAGAAAAATATCTCGGGACCCAAAATCACTAAACTAAAGGGAAAAGTCAAGCTGGGAGCTGCTTATGGCAAACGCGCCTCCCGTTCTATTCAAAGTGGCCCTCTGCTCACTGAGATAAATGCGTATCTGACCGCCTCTCTAGAGAGACTAATCAGAAACTCAAAAGAATGTAGCCATTTGTCTCTTATCTTCCTATGACCTGGAAGCCCCCTCCCCACTTCAAGTTGTCCCCGCCTTTCCAGACAGAACCAGTGTTCATCTTACGTATGCTGACTGATGTCTCCTGGCTCCCTAAAATGTGTAAAACCAAACCGTGCCGCGGTCGTCAGGACTTCCTGAGGCCATCATGGACTCGTGTCCTCAACCTCAGCAAAATAAACTTTCTAAATTAACTGGTACCTGCCTCCGATTTTCAGGGTTCACAACACTCACATACACATAAATGCACAACCACACAGACACCCTCAGACACAGGCACACACAGACGCCCATGTGCACACAGACACACATATATACACAAACTCACATGTACGTGATGTGCACACACATATATACACAAACTCACATGCACGTGATGTGCACACAGACATATATACACAAACTCACATGTACGTGATGTGCACACACACATATACACACGAACTCACATGTACATGATATGCACACAGACACACACATATACACAAACTCACAAGTACATGATGTGCACAGACACACATATATACACAAACTCATATGTACGTGATGTACACACACATATATACACAAACTCACATGCACGTGATGTGCACACACACATATATACACGAACTCACATGTACGTGATGTGTACACAGACACACATATATACGCAAACTCACATGTACGTGATGTACACACACATATATAACAAACTCACATGTACGTGATGTGCACACAGGCACACATATATACACAAACTCACATATATGTGATGTGCACACACATATATACACAAACTCACATGTACATGATGTGCAGACACACATATACACACAAACTCACATGTACATGATGTGCACACACACATATATACACAAACTCACACGTACATGCATGTGCACACAGACACACATGTACACAGGGATGCACACATGCACAGAGCCTCCCCAGCTGTGCTCAGACCCTTACCTGGGGTCCCTGCATAGCCCTTGGTCTTGCTCTGCCCATCCAGCAGCTCCACAGCCAGCCCAAGGTCAGAGATCCGGACATTGCCTGAGAGGCAGACACAGTGGAGTCACCCCTGGCTGCACAGGTACCAGTGAGCCCAGAGCCACCTTCACACAAACGCACACACACAACACACACTACACCACACACACCACACAGATCACACCACAGACACCACACACACACACACCACGAACACCACACACCACACAGATCACAACACACACCATGGACACCACACACACACAGATCACACCACACACACACTACACACCACACACACTACACAGATCACACCACACACCCACACCATACCACACAGACACACCACTACTACACTATACATACCATACCACACGCAGACCACATAGACCATACCACACATACCACACCACACACACACATATCACAGACACACACCACACACAGACATACCAGGCAGCCATGAGGTCCCAGAGCCCAGAAGCCTCCCCTCCCTAGCCAGACTCACATGCACACACCCCACCACCACACCACAAACACATACACACACACCCCACACACACACCCCATGACCACACCACAAACATACACACACACCAAACAGCCATAAGCACCACCCAGTGCCCATGATCCTCCCCTCCCCAGCCAAACTCACAGACACACCACACACAACCCACATGGTCTCAGACACACCACACTCACTGCACACTCACATACCACACACACCACATTCCACAGACCACACACACAGCACACACCAACAACCAAAGACTACATACACACCTCACACACACGTGCCACACACAATACCACACATACCACACACAATACCAGACATACCACATACCACATCATACAGATACCACACACACACACGCCACACACAATACCACACATACCACGTACCACACCAGATATCTCGCACCACACATACACATACCAAGTGACCACGAGGCCCCAGCACCCCAGACTTACACCACACACACCAGACATACCACACAATCACACACCACACATACACACCATATGCCACACACATACCTCACACACAACACACACCCCACAAACCACATACACGTACACAGCACACACCATGCACATGACAGCGGCTCCCTGGCTGACGGTGAAGGGCGCAGGGTGTAGGGAAGAGGGCCGGTCGTGTTGCAGCTAGGCGTGGGTGTTGCCCACCGGGATCCTCCCATCCCAGCCCCCCACACTCTCTTGGGCCCTGGTGCGTGTCTCGCACTTGCCTGACCTGCCAGCGTCGGGAGCCTAAACCCTTGTGTTTATTTCTGAGAAGAATCCCTGTGTGATGCCTCATTCAGGCAGAAGGAAGGTGGGGACTGGGCCTAGCAGACTCACCATTCCCAGCTAGTTCTGCACCGCAGACCCCTGCACTCACTCCCGTGACTCCTGGTGCCCAATGACACCCCCGCTGTCCACGCAGCTGTCAACCCTCGTGAGGTTGTGCAGAGACCTCCAGGGAAGCTGCGCCCCGCCGTCCTCGGAGCCCCCATCCCTCACCGCCGCGGGCGCTGCCTACCGTCGTTGTCCAGCAGCACATTCTCAGGCTTGAGGTCACGGTAGACGATCCGCCGCTGGTGCAGGTGCTCCAGGCCGCAGATGATCTGCGCCGTGTAGAAGACGGCACGCGGCTCCGGGAAGCCGGGATTCTCCTCATTCACGTTGTAGATGTGGTACCTGGGGGCAGACACGCGGGAGCCATGTGCCCCGGGTTTAATGGGGAGTAAAATCATGGAAAGACAGAGCGGGGACCTCAGAACCAGCCAGCGTTCTGGTCGTTTTGAGGCCTGGCCCCCCAGCGTCCCTGCAGAGGAGACCCCGAGGCCATGGTGGCTGGCGGCGTTAGCAGCTCAGGGACCCCGAACCCCAACGGCTAACGGGGAGAAAGTGCCGTCCACGTGTGTCTCCTGTCCCCATGCTTCCTGGCGTGGGCTGCAGGTGCTGGAAAACAGCCCAGACCGTCTCAGGAAGAGGCCAGGCTGAGGCGGGATGGAGCTCCGCAGGCCCCGAGTTCATCAGACTCGTGAAGGATTTGCAGCAAGGTGTTTCTTCTCAGCCTCTTTCCTCCCCCATAAAACATCATTTCTTATGTTTTCCGTGGACAGGTTTTGCAGAGAAGCAAAACCTAACAAATAAAATAAACTATTTAAACTAGGTGGCACCAGGAGTATAGTCGCAGGAAACAGGAGAGGAGGCCCTGGAGCCAGGTGGATCATGAGGCGGCCGGAGCCACCAGGCCCTCCCTGGGCACCCCTGTGACTAAGCTTCCCAGCGCCCCCTCCCCTCTGCCTGGGCACCCCCGTGTGTGTGCTTCCCGGCGCCCCCTCCCCTCCGCCTGGGCACCTGGCATGGTGACTTAGTCTGGACTCACATTCCTCATCTGAAAAATGGGCCACCAGCCTCACCTGAAGGAGTTTCCTTGGAAATTAAAAGCAGGTGAGAATGGGGCATGGTGCTGCCAACCACAGCCATGGCCCCTGCCCATCCCCAACCTTAGGGGTATCAGACACTGTTAATCTTCCAACAATCTTTCTTTTTTTTTTTCTTTTTTTTTTTTTTTTGAGACGGAGTCTTGCTCTGTTGCCCAGGCTGGAATTCAGTGGCAGGATCTCGGCTCACTGTAAGCTCCACCTCCCGGGTTCACGCCATTCTCCTGCCTCAGCCTCCCGAGTAGCTGGGACTACAGGCGCCCGCCACCTCGCCCAGCTAGTTTTTTTGTATTTTTTTAGTAGAGACGGGGTTTCACCGCATTAGCTAGGATGGTCTCGATCTCCTGACCTTGTGATCCACCTGTCTTGGCCTCCCAAAGTGCTGGGATTACAGGCTTGAGCCACCGCGCCTGGCCAAACAATCTTTCAACTTAGATATTATCTCTTCCCATTTTATAGACCAGGAAACAGAACCAAGCAATGGCTAAGCGGCCCAGGTACCAAGCGAGCCTGTGATCTGATCTCCCACACGGGCCTGGGGCCTGCCTCGGTGATGGATCCGGGGCCAGGACTTTGTGGAGGCAGCACCACCTCCTCTCTGCCAGAAAGCAGGAAGGCCATGGCCCCAGCTGGCCTGATCTTGTCTCCAGCTCCAGCGTCAGCCCCAGGAATGGGCGGGCGCTGGTGAACTTCATCTTCATTTACTCTCCTGGTGCAAGGCCCTCAGCCCTGCAGAGGCCCCTGCACTGCATCATGTGTCCCCCACAGCACCACATGCCCCCCACACCCACACCAGGGCCACACACAAGGAGGTGCCCTGGCTGTCAGGTTGGGCGCCTCCCAGGCTCCTGCACCAATGTGGGTCCAGGGTGTATTGTTTCAGGAACCGGCGCCTACCGACAGCGAGAAGGGGACGGTTATGGGTGCAAGGCTTTCCCTCGAGGGCAGGCCTCGGGCCACCATGGCTCTACACACAGGAAGCAGCCCCATCGGGCCCCCCGCCGCCGGAAACCCTGACCCAGTGGGACAGCAGGGTCCCCTGGCGCCCTCTGGACCAGCCCTTACCTGATGTCGCCTCCGTTCATGATGGTCATCACCAGACAGAGGTCAGCTTTGGTTTCAAATGCATAGGCCAGAGACACAATGAACCTGCTGTGCACTTTCATCAGAATCTTCTTCTCCACCATAGCACCCTGAAAAGTGAGATGATGAGTATGTGATGGCTTTGAATAGGAAAGGGACCAGTGCATTGTAGAGACCGTGTGCACACGGCCACGCCCACTGCACACACAGCCACTAGTCGCAAACACGCTTTAAATGCGCCTTTCACGGAGCAATTGCAAATGACTTCAAAACATGTCTGTACCCCCATTTCAGAAAACCAGACGTGTGAATTCCTTCACACAGGGGACTTCTGGTCTTCCGGGCCAGCCTCTGGCAAGGGGAGGCTCAAGCCCCACGGCTGAGCAACATGGGTGAGGACCCCGCCAGCCCTGCCTGCCCAGCAATCCTGCAGCCACAGCCCTCCCTGCTGTCTAGGCCCCTGTGGGCTGGGATCACAGACCAGCACCTCCCAAACCACCTCACCACTCTGCTTCGTTTTGTCTTTATTTTAAAACCTCACAATGCTCCACTGAATGAGTTTGTAAGTGTCTGGATAAGGACAGCACACCCCTCTTTGAAGAGGGAATTCCTGACGTCGGAGGCCCCTTTCTGTGCATTCACACTGGGGGAGGTGTTCAGTTGATGTCAGTATGGAGTTCAGTTAGGTGATGGAAGTCAGGAGAAGAGGCTGACTGTTGGGTTAAATTTACAGTTAGATGTGAATGGCATGGTGTGGGAATTAGATGTCAAGAAAGCTAATTTTAAAAAATTACTGCTACAACCACGTGGCATAGTTACCCACCCCGAGTTCCACGGCAAGAACACACGGATATTCCAGGGCCTCTGCCCAGCGCCATGACCACCTGGTATTTCACCTTCACTAAGGGTTGAGGCCCTGCAGAGCCAGGGTGCACAGCGGCTGCTGCTTAACCCTAAGAGTTTCCTGTGCCCTCAACACAGCTGCACGGTGGGAGAGGGGCCAGGAGCTGCGTGGAGCCGAAGTGCAGGGGGCTGGCTCGGGAGATCACGTCCACACCCGGTGCAGCCGCTGCCTCTCACCCTTAAGACCTGTAAGCAGCTTCTGCTGATCCTGCCCCAGATGCACAGTCTGACGCCAGTGGGCAGAGCGGATGAAACTTAGCGTGGCCTGCGTGCCCGTCGCTCACTCCCACCCCCAAGAACAGCGCAGTCAGGGGAATAGTTCCTGCATCCGGTGTCACGCCAGGCTTCTCCTCACAGAAAGTGTCATCGGAGTGAGGCTGCCTCCGTCCTGCCTCACTTCCTCCTGCATTCACTGCCATCAGAGGAGCCAGGTCCCTGGAAAGTCTTCCACGGCCATGGCAAAGAATCCGGAGACCCTGCCCTCTTCAGCCTCCCCTGAGAGGTCCTCTTTCCCCCACACTTGAGGCTAGTCTGTGGTTGGTGAAAAGCTGACGAGCAAAGGTGGCATGTCCCCACCCAAAAATGTGGAGGTCCCTCTCCGAGGAGGGACGTCCCCACCCAAAAATGTGGAGGTCCCTCTCCGAGGAGGGATGTCCCCACCCAAAAATGTGGAGGTCCCTCTCCGAGGAGGGACTTCTGCACATGGACTGGAACTGCCCGTGACTGCACGGCCGCAGGGCGCCCACATGGCAAGGCTGGCGAGGCACCAGCTGTTAAGGGCCACGGAGCCCGACAGCGACTTGGGGGCCCTCTGCACCCTGCTGCCCCATCCCTGTTGGCTGGGCCGCGCTGCTCACCTGGTAGCCCTTCCTCTTCTTCAGTCGCTTCTTGTTCAGCTTCTTGCAGGCATACAGCTTGCCGGTCGCCTTCATCTGGCAGGCCGACACCTCCCCAAAACCCCCTTTCCCCAGCACCCTGAAGTCCAGGAACCAGTCCTCCCCCATGGGCTGGGCTTCCAGCCACTTCCACTGCAGGAACCTCAGGAAGTACAGGCTGCCCAGGTACTCCTGGAAGGGGGCTTGGCCCAGGTGTGCCAGGGTGGCCTGCAGCAGGGGCTGGAAGAGCCCGTCCTGGCTCTCCACGGGCCCCTCCTTAAACTTCACCACCATCCCCTCATCCAGGAAGCTGCAGAAGAGTTTGGCCTGGGGGTCCAGGTACTGGGCCAGGATGGTCTGGGCCTTCTGTGGCTGGAGGTCGTTGTCTGCTGTGTCATAGTCCTCGATGTCTTTCCAGAGCTCCAGGGCTGGCACGTGCTGCTCTGCTGATTGCAGGAACTGCTGAAAGAGCTTCTTGCCGATGGGCTGCTCCAAGCACACGCTCTCAAATTCCAGGCTGAGGCTGTCACGGAGGTACTCACACTTGGACAGCGGGGGCAGCTTGAGCTTGGCCAGGTACTTCTTATCCCGGGAGGGTTGGGAGCTGCTGCCGTCAAAGCTGCCTCGGGCGGCGATGAAGGCAGAGTTGGCCACCACGGTCTCCAAGGACCCGAAATCCATCCCGGAGCTGGCTTCCTGCCCGCTTCAGGAGTGAGGGCCCATCGGCCGAGGCCAAGCCGGCGGTGCTCACAGCAGAGCAGGCCCGACCGCTGCCCTTGGCCTGTGGCCCGTCCCTGCCCTCGCTGGACGAGGGAGATGCCCTGGCCGTGTTGAGGGTGCCTAGGGACCACTGGGAAGCCCCTGGGAGCCCAGGGCTGACACAGCACCAGGCTAAATCTCAGCTGGGGTCACGGAGGACGCTTAGGAGTGGCGAGAAGGTGCTAGAAAAAGACAATCCCCTGAGCTGCTTGGAATCCGATTAGCTCATTCTGCCCGGCCCTTTCCTCCAAGGGGCCGCCTCGCTTTTCCCGAGACGGACAAATAACTCCCAGGCTTCTGGGGCCCCCGGCTGGAGAGGCACTCAGAGCTCTGTTCTGAACCGCCTCGTCCACCCCATGGCCTCAGCAGCCAGGCTCAAGCCTGCTCTTTCCTTGGGATGTGGGCCCGACAGGAGAGGGTGGTGCCAGGAGAAACCATAATTTACAAAGGCTGTTTTTCCCTACTATATTTCATTTTTATTTTTAAGAAAATAGCAAGTGAGAAGAAAACCACCTGATAATAGGAATTTAGAGGAAAAAAGCCCACAATGACCAGCTTCCTGGGGGTCTGTAGGTGAGACCACCAGTGCTTACTGAGGGGTCAGTTCCCAATTATTTTTCTTCTTCTCACCTGGGGTTTGCAAGCAAGGCAGGACTGTCAAGAGACAGTTGCTGGTGACACCAGGACCAGGGAGCAGAAGATCCTCGGAGCTACACCAAACCAAGGCTCCACTCAGAGGGCCGTATGTGGAATACAGCTGGGGCACACCTGAGACACACCTGGGGCACAGCTGTGGCACACCTGGGGCACACCTGGGACATACCTAGGACACACCTGGGACAGCTGGGGTACAGCTGGGGCACATCTGGGACACACCTGGGGCACACCTGGGGCACACCTGAGACACACCTAAGGAACACCCAGAATCCACCTGAGACACATGTGGGACACAGCTGTGGCACACCTGGGGCACATCTGGGACATACCTGGAACAGCTGAGACACACCTGGGAACACCTGGTGCACACCCGGAATCCACTTGAGACACACCTGGAACACAGCTGTGGCACACCTGGGGCACATCTGAGACACACCTGGGACAGCTGGGGCACACCTGGGACACACCCAGAATCCACCTGAGACACACCCGGGACACATCTGGGGCACACCTGAGATACAGCTGGTGCACATGTAGGATACACCTGGGACTGCTGAGGCACACCTGGGATATGCCTGGGGCACACCTGAGACAGCTGGGGCACACCTAGGATACACCTGGGCTGTACCTGGGGCACACCTGAGACACCTGAAATGCAGCTGAGGAACACTTGGGACCCATCTGAGACACACCTGGGGCACACCTGAGATCCACCTGGGATACAGCTGGTGCACACGTAGGACACACCTGGGACAGCTGGGGCACACCTGGGATATGCCTGGGGCACACCTGAGACAGCTGAGGCACACCTAGGACACACCTGGGGCACAGCTGAGACACACTGGAGATAGTTGGGGCACACCTGGGATGCACCTGGGATGCACCTAAGACACACCTAAGACAGCTGAGGCACACCTGAGACAGTTGAGGCACACCTGGGATACAACTGTGGCATACCTGAGACACACCTGGGACAGCTGGTGCACACCTGGGGCACACCTGGGATGCAGCTGGGGCACACCTGAGACAGCTGGGGCACACCTGGTATACAACTGTGGCACACCTGAGACACAACTGGGACAGCTAGTGCACACCTGGGGCACACATGGAATGCAACTGGGGCACACCTGGGATGCAACTGGGGCACACCTGGGATGCAGCTGGGGCACACCTGAGACAGCTTGGGCACACTTCAGACACACCTGGGACACACCTGGGGATGGTTACGCAAATAGGAGTGTCAGCTTCATGAGGGCATGGCCCTGCCTTATTCCAGCACACAGTAGGTACTCAATAAATGTTTAGAGAAGAACGAGGAGGAAGTTAGCAGGGGATTGGTTCCAGCTCACACAGGGAGGAAGCAAAGGGTCACAGAAAGGAAGAATGCCAGAGTGTGGAGAGGTTGAGAATGTCAGCCCACCCCGTTCCACGTGGGAGAAGAGGCACCTGTGGGAGGGCGCTGGGGCTGCACCTGGCAGGGTCCTCTGTAGCGACCAAGGAGGCTGAAGAGAGGGCCTGCGGACTGAGCTGATGTCCCCACGGCCTCCCGAGGGCTTTGGCAGGTGGATCACGAGTAAATATTTGAGGTGAGTGATATCCCATCGTCCGCCAGGAGCCCTGCACGGGCCCAGCCCTGCCCTTCACAGCGGTGACCTTGGGCCAATCACATTAACTCCTTCCTGCCTGCTCACTCAGTGGGGCAACTGTGGTGCTTTGTGAAGTGAAGCCGTCTCTGCTGATGTCTCCCGGCCTATCCTAGGCCATGCCTCAAACAGCTACACACACGAATCGCCCGGAGACCTTGCTGGAATAAAGATTCTGCTTTAGTGGCTGGGCGGTCCAAGACTGTGCACCTGTAACAAGCTCACAGGTGGTGCTGATGCTGCAGAGATGCGGGGTCTGAGGAGGACGGCTTCCTGTTGGACTGGGGGCTGTTCCACCTGCACTCATGTTGGGAAGCGTTCGGTGAAATAAAGTTAAATATGTTAAATAAACAAAGTTAAAAATATGTTAAACATGCCCATCACAGAGCTTATTCAGTGATTTCAGGGTGAACATGGTTCTCAAAGAGAAGTAAAGTATGTCGTTCCCCAAATTCATTTGGCCCTGGAAATCCCTTTTTAAACTCTTTATTCTGTGATAGTTGTGGATTTACATGCAGTGTTAAGAAACAATCCAGAGAGATCCTGTGTATCCTTAACTCCGTCTCCTGTAATGATGACTCTTGCCAAGTAGCAAAGATATTGACATCCATACAGTTGAGACAAAGGCCGCCTCCATCCACGGGACCCTCCTGTGCCACTTGCAGATGCACCCACGTTCCTCCAGCCCGCCCTCCTCAACGCCCGGCAACCACGACTTCTCCAAGAACGTTATATGAATGGAGTCAGACACTACGTAGCTTTTCAGGATCTGCGTTTCTCACTCTGCACCGTTCTCCAGGTGTTAGCCATGCCCTCCTGCTCGTCTCTGAGTTGTGCTCCACAGAGGGTGTCACGGTCTGTTTCGCCGTTCACCGGTTGAAGGACCCCTGGGTCATCTCCTGTGTTTAGCTATAAAGCTGCTACAAACATCTGTGTAGGCCTTTGTGTGAATATGTTTCTATTTCTCTGGGGTCAATGCCCAAAAGTGTCGTTGCTGGTTGCTGGGGCACACAGTAATTGCACATTTAGTTTCGAAGAAACTGGCAAGCTGTTTTCTGGAGTGGCCATGCCATTTTACATTCCCACCAGCCATGGGGGAGCAGCTCCTTCCTCAGGATCCTCCCCAGAGTTTAGCGCTGCCACGGTCTTTTATCTTGGCTCTCCTGGTAGGTGTGGGGTATTCCCTTACGGTTGTAACTTACATTTCCCTAATGGTGGTCGAACACCTTTCCATGTGTGGATTGCCACCTGTGTGTGCTTTTGGGTGACATGTCTCTTCACATCTTTTGACCATGTAACAACTGGATTGTTTGCTTTCCTGAGTCTTGAGATTCTATCAATATCAGATACTAGTCCTTTGTCAGACACACGGTTTTTGAATATCCTCTCCCACTGACAGCTTGTCTTTGCCTCCTTTCTATATGGGCTTTCACAGAGCAGAAGTTTTCAATTTTGTTGAATATAAATATTATGGATTGTGCTTTTGGTGTTGTCCAGCCCCAGATCTTGAAGATTTTCTCAAGAAAAAAAGTTTTATAGTTTTACAATTTACATTTATGTTCATATCTACTTTGGGTTAATTTTTGTAGAAGGTTTAAGAGGTTGAGGGTCTTTTTCCTCCCACTTTGGCCAATGGATATCCAGTAGCTCCAGCACTGTTTGTTGAAAAGGCTATTTTTGCTTCATTGAATTCCTTTTGCACCTTTGTCAGAAATCAGTTGCACATATTGTGTGGGTCTACCTCTGGATTTTCTCTTCTGTTCCATTGATCTATGTGTCTCCCTCTGACCATACCCTACAATCCTGAGTACCATAGCTACATAATAAGCTTTGAAATTCAGTAGACTGAGTCTTCCCATCTTATTCTTGTTTTTCAAAAAATTTTTCAAAAAATGTTTAAAAAAATGCTATGTTCAAAATATGCAAGAAAATATTTACTTATTCTAGTTCCTTTGCTTTTGTATATAAATTTTAGAATAATCTTGTATGTATCTACCAAAAACATTGTGCCTGGATTTTGATAGGAATTATGTTGCACCCATATATCAATCTGGGGAGACTGATCTCTTTGTTATGTTGAGTCTTCCACACTATAAACATGGTGTGTGTCTCCATTTATTCAAACTCTATTTCTTTCATCACTATTACATGGGTTTCAGCATGCAAGTCCTGTACATGTCGTGTTAGATTAGCACCTAAATATTCCTCTTGGTGTTGAGCAATCATAAATGGTATTGTGTTTTTAATTTTGGTATCCATATGCCTATTGCTACTATATAGACGTACAGTGGATTTCTTCGCCCTCATCTCATATCCTGAGACCTTGCTAAACTCCCTTATGAGCTGTAGGAGTTTTGTTATGGATTCTTTGCGATTTTCTACATAAGCATTCATGTTATCTGCAAATAAGGACAGTTTTATTTCTTCCTTTCTGACATTCATGCTTTTTATGTCCTCTTCTTGTTCATTGCTCTAGCTAGAACTTCCAGTACAATGTTGGATAAAAATGAGGGAGCCTTGTTCTCGGTCTTGGGGTAAAAAAACGTTTCATCTTTCACCATTGGGCATACTGTTAGCTGTGGGTTTTTTGTCAGTGCTTTTAATCAAGTTGAACAGGCTTCCTTCTACTCTTGGTTTGCTGAGAGCTTTTGTCACATGGAAGCTGAATTTCATCAAATGCTTTTTCTACACTGATTGATATGATTGTGTGGTTTTTCTTCAGCTTGGTAATGTGGTGGATCACACTGATTGGGTTTTGAATCCTGAACTAGCCTTGTATTCCTGGAATACATCCCACTTGGTCATGGCGTTTGCTTTTCATACTTCGTTGGATTTAATTTACCAATATTTTGTTTATGGTTTTTGCATCTATATTCATGAGGGATACTGATCTGTAGTGTTCTTTTTTTTGAACTATCCTTGTCTGATTTTGGTATAAAGGTAACACTGGTCTTATGAGTTGGAAAATATTTCCTCTTCTTCTATTTTCCAAAATATGGTGAGGAATTGGTGTTAATTCTTTATTAAATGTTTGGTAGCATTATCCCATGAAATCATCTGGGCCTAAAGGTTTCTTTATTGGGAGATTTTAAATAATTAATTCAATTTTCTTAATAGTTACAGGCTATTTACATTATCTATTAGAAATTGGGTGAGTTGTGATTTTTGATGAAGCAGACCATTATCTAAGTTGTAAAGTTTATGTATGTAGAATTGCGTGTAGTATTTCCTTCCTTATCTTTTTGATATTTGCAGGGTCTGTAGTGATAGCTCCTATTTTATTCCTGCTATCAGTTATCTCAGCCTTCTCTCTAGCTACAGATTTATTAATTTTATTTATATTTTCAAAGAACCAGTACTCTCGATTGCTTTTGCATTTTCAAGTTCATCAGTTTCTGTTCTTATCTTTTAATTTCTTCCTTCTGCTTGTTTTTTTGTTGTTGTTGTTGTGGTTTGCTTGCTCGCTTTTGCTTTGTTTTACTTGCTTTTCTTTTTCTAGGTTTGTGAGATGAGAGCTTAGGTTTTTTTGAGACTTGTCTTCTTTTCTAAAATATGCATTTTTAGTGCTATAAATTTTCCTCTTAATACTGCTTTAGCTATGTCCCTTGAGTTTTTATATGTTGTATTTTTTCTTCATTCAGTTCCATGTATTTTTAAAATTTCCCTTGAAACTTCCTTTTTGACTCATGAGTACTAGAAGGATGTTGTTCAGTTTTCATATTTGGAGGTTTTTCTGTTATCTTTGTTATTAATATCTAATTTGATTCCATTTTGATTGGAGAACACTCTGTATGATTTAAATTCTTTAAATTTGCTAAGACTTCCTTTATGGCCCAAGGTATGGCCTATCTTGATACATATTTCATAGGGACTTAAAAAGTACATGTATTCTCTGTTGAGTATTCTACGAATGTCAATGACATCCTGTTGGTTTGATGATGTTGAGTTCTTCTATATCCATGCTAATTTTCTATTTGGTTATTCTATCAATTGTTAAGAGAGGAGTATTGAGATCTCCAACTATAATTGTGGATTTGTTTATTTCTACTTTTAGTTCTATCAGTTTGCTTTCCATATTTTGCAGCTTTCTAATTTTTCATTTGTTTCAGGCTTGTTTGTAATTGCTACTCAAGCATTTTTATCATGGCTGTTTTAAAATTTTTGGCAGCTAATTCTAACATCTCTGTCACCTTGATGTTGGCATATATTGTCTTTTTTAATTCATTTTTAGAATTTTTAAATTTTTTTAGCAGAGATGCCCGGGCTGGTCTGGAGCTCCTGGTCTGAAATGATCCTCTCACCCCAGCCTCCCAATGCTCTGGGATAACAGGCATGAGCCAAAACACCCAGCTTTGTATTAATGCATCTTAAAATCTTCCTCATTCTTTGTGTGATGAGTGGTTATCTACTGAAACCCAGATGTTTTCATATTACTTAATCCTCCTCTTTTTATTGGCTTTCTCTGACCCCACTTCAGCAGCAGAAGGGAGAGGCTTCAGCTTAACACCATGTGGGGCTAGAAGTGTAGGTTTCCCACTGGAAACCTTTGCGTGGGCTCCTGAGGACTGTGGGTGGGTGGGTAGGAGTCCTGGCTCTCCATATGGTCTCCACCGACACCACAGTGGGTGGTGGCCTTGTCACCGTGTGGTGGCCACAGTCCTAACTTTCCACTAGGCTGTGTCTGACACCACTCAGGTGGGGGGAGAGAGGGGTGACCAGTGGCTACCAGATGTGGGTGGGATTCTGGGCCCCCCTCATTGTCTGGCACCCAATTTGTATGGAGCACCTAGTTCTATGTTTTCAGAGCAAGCTCTGGGGAAACTGCCCTCTACCAAGGTCTCTGGCCGTCCTCCCTACACGCATGTGTCCAGAAGAAGGTCATTCTGATAACGTGTACAGTTCAGCACATGTACCTGCTTCTGGAAATTCAGAGACTACATTAGGAAGACTAAATTCAAAGATGCTTAGAAAGAATTCACACTTTGTTCATTTCAAGAGCATCTATATACTTCACAGACAGCAGCTGCTGCATACCGGTGTTGTCAGACCCCTGGCACTCTGGGGTCCCAGGGCCACAGGCTGTGAATGATTAGACTGTGGTCTACTGCCAGACCCTGTGTTTTTATTGCCCTAACATTCCAAAGTCAGAAATGAGTACAATGTTAAAGAAAATGCGTAGGATGGGTCCATTAAGAAATTATGGCTGGGTGCAGTGACTCACACCTGTAATCCTAACACTTTGGGAGGATCCCTTGAACTCAAGAGTTCTAACCAGTCTGGGCAACATAGGGAGACCCCATCTTTACCAAAAAATAAAAGAAATAAAAATTAGAAATTAAAAAAAAGAAAAGAAATTATACGAATCCAGGTTAAAATGATGTCATTCCATTTGAATTTTAGGGCAATTATTTTGCAAACTCTAAATTATCCTAAAAAATTAAAGCAGCATAATGCCTTCAGGGTTTTTCTTTCTTCTAAGAAATGAATTTGGTTACACGGGTCCCTGAAAGGGACGGCCTAGAGGTGACAGTGTGGGAAACTCTGCATGTAATTCTGGACGCACAGGGCTCATCATTTCAGTTGACTTCGATTCATATTTGTCAGAAGGCCTCTGAGCACGTTCCATTTGCCCTGCATTCCCGTCACCCCCTGCAGAGATGGGCGCTGCAGCCAGCAGGCAGCAATGGCATCCGACATCCAGGACCCCCGTCTCCAACAGCGAACCTCCAAGCCGGGATTCTGTAGTGCCCCGCACAACAAGACTGCCTGGGAGCCCTCCATGTCCTGGTGCTCGGCCCCATGGGCGAGGGGCTCAGGCAGAATCCCCGGGCGGAAGTGGCCAGTAATGACTTCATGGTCCCTGCCCCGGCCCTGTGACCCCAATGCACTGCCCAGACCCCCCGGTGACCCCGAGGTGCTGCCTAGGCTGAGCACTCCCCACCTGGACCTTGCCTTACTCCCTCCCACCAGCACTGTTAGAAATGCAGTGTGGGGCCCCCAGGACTCGCTGGGCTGAATCTGTGTTCAGCAGATGCTCAGGGCTCCTGTGCACTTCATTTCAGGGTCCTCTAGATTTAAGGGCTTATATTTATGAATTCCTCCATAGAGACAAAAAATCCTAAAGGGCCCTCCATGCCACTGCCCTCTGGGGATCTAAGAGGATATTGCTGCTCTGAGTGAATCTGGGAGACAGAGGAGCCCCCGGGGACCCCTGTGTTCCCTGCTGACCCAGCTCCAGCTGCCAGGCTCACCCTTCCACTGGGCGACCCAGAATCGGGCCGGCCGCAGCTGGGGACCCAGGGAGCCGATCACCCCTCACTCGCCTGCCTCACACCCTCCCAGGCCAGGGATGCGGCCCCAGCAGGCTCAGCCCAAGGTCGTGGACACAGTGGGTTCAGGCCGGCTCTGCTTTGACCTCGATCTCTCTCCTGAAGGAGAGGAGGGAAGGGGCAGGGCCTGTGAGTGCTGCTCACCCGGGAACGTGCCCTCACTGCAATCAGAGCAGACAAAGCTGAAGCCAAGGGCGTCCCAAGAGCAGCGGGGTGAGGAACGCAGGCCTGGCCCACCCCAGGGGCAATAGCCAGGCTGCACTGGGCCCCTGGTGTTTGGTGAGGCGATGGCCAGCGCTGATAACTCGGCCCTGGACTCTCCCTGGAATCCTTCGCCTGCCATGCCTTTGACCTCTGGCAGAGGAAACTATAAAGCCGAGGCGGGTGTCTGGTCTCAGTCAGGGCGTAGGGGGTGCAAGGAGCAGGCGGGAGGCTCCCAGGCCAGGGACGATGGCGGCGCTGCAGGAGAAGAAGACATGCGGACAGCGCATGGAGGAGTTCCAGCACTACTGCTGGAATCCGGACACGGGGCAGATGCTGGGCCGCACCCTGTCCCGGTGGGGTACGTGAAGGGGGTGGGCCGGTTGGGTGCATGGAGGGGGCTGCTCTGAGAACGTGGCCTCCAGGTGAGCTCAGGAGGAGGGGAGCAGAGGGCCCCTGACAATGAGACCCAGATGCTGCCCGGATGGCATGGATGGGCTTTGGCCAGGGCCTCACTGGCCTCCCAGGGAAAGTGAGGGTCCCCAGAGCATCCTGAAGGCTGAGTTGACCTGGAGCCCCGACTGCAGAACGCCAGTGGAGGGCATCCACAGACTGGCCCCAAATTCCAGCCATATGCCTGACAACAGCATTTTAAAAGTATGTTTCCAGTGAATCATTTTTAAAAGAATGTGAAAGGTGGTCATGGCGATTCCTTGGTCACACAGATTCACTCAATAACCTGAATACGGGGCTCTGCCGAGATGCAGCTGCCAGCCCCTCTTTCTGGGACACCTGCTGGCGTCCAGATGCGGAGGTGGGGAGTAAACCAGGCCTGCCTCAGCCTGTAGCACCTGTGCCTTGTGTGAGGTCCGCCCTGCAGGGTCCTGTCCCTGTGGCTGCGCAGAGGTGCGGGCGGCCTGGCCCTCCTGGGAGGAAAGCAGATGCCTGGGCCTCCAAGGCCACACAGGCGGTGGAAGCATCTGCCTCTACATCAGGACTACCACACCCGTTCCGGGAAATGCCCTCACCCCTCACGGGAGAGTCTGGAGGAAGCACCTGCCCGCTCCCACCTCCCCCGGTGACCCCTGAGCCTCAGATGCAGCTGCACTGTCTGGCCAGGTGCTGGCCCTGGCTCCCAGGGAAGGTTGGGCCCTCCTCAGTCCCCATGGTACCTGGCTCTGGGGGTCCCAGCGCCGAGGTGGGAATGCAGAGCCCCAGGCCTGTCCCACCTGTACGTGTAGCTGAGAGGTAGCAGGAACACCCGCGACACACTGCCAAGCCCCTCACACTCACCACAGTGCTGGTGAAGGCCGCGGTCCTCACTGGAGGCTCCGCAGTATCAAGGGGCACCAGAGCCCACTGGAGCCACAGTGCATTTGAAGTAGAACAAATACCCCGTTCTTGAAGACGAAGGGACCGGGGGCGGGGGTGGAGGCGGAAGGGCCTCCTGGGCCAGGCGGGGCAGCAGAGCAGGAGACCAGGTTGGGGAGGGAGCTGAAGGTGGGGACTGGGCCGGGGGCTGCCGGCCAGGCCCTTGGAAGCCCCATCTTCTGAGCCATTCTAGATGCTAAGACTCCCACGTGCCGCCTCCTGGCTGCAGGACCACAGAGAACCTTCCGGAATGGTCTCACTGCCCGGTTGGTAGACGTGGCCTCTGTTTAAGTATAAGAAAGTCTTAGGGCCCCGGGAAAACACAATTCAAGTGAAATGACAAAAACAAAAGGAATAGGACACGTTATGTTTACTAATGGGAGGACAGGTGCAGGTGTGAGAGAAGCAGAGTGAGCAGCATCTGGCCGGCCCCGGGAGCTGGTGGGAATGGGACTCTCACCTCCCAACCCCTCCCCTGTGCACTGCAGTGTGCCCTGAACACCGTGGTGCAAGCGGGGGCCCAGGAAGTCCAGGACGCACAGCCCACTTGAGCCTGGGCCCAGCCTGGCCAACCTCGGGCTCCTAGCTGGGAGGCAGGGCTGAGCCACCTGGTGGAGCTGAGAATCGCCATGAAGCGGGTCGGCAGCCACTGGGGAGACACGCACTGCCCACGTCTCCACTGTGCACCACAGGCCTCAGGGTAGACCCACAGGACCCGCAGCGGGGAAACGGAGACCTCTGCCTTCACGGCGTAGGTCCCTGGGGGGCAGGCGGCCAAGTCAAATAGAAGCCACAGCAGGAGTGACCTGAGAACACTGAGGCAGAGACCTGCAGGGCCAGCACCAGGGAGGTGCCAGGCATGATCCAGTGAGAGAAGAATCCTCTCCACCACCACTGGTCCCACGTTGCTGAAGCTGGAAACCCAAAACTGGAGACTGAAGCCAAGCTGCTGGTGGCCACAGGCCCCCGCCACACGAGAATGCTGCTACCAGGGACGCCCGGCAGGGAAAGGAGGGACTCAAAGTGGATGCCAGGTGAGCAAGACCCAGCCCTGAGCCCAGCCGGTGCTGAAGGGACCTGGCTCAGAGACCTGCGCTGTCTCAGCTCACAGGAGGGGCCCCCCCAGAAAAGGACACACGGTCCGCAGGCCACAGCCTCTCATCACAGCTCAGAGCTCCGGCCTCTTGGCCCCACGCTCCCTTGCTTCTCTCTGACTTGGTCCCGCTCTTTGGTTGTGTTTTGGGTCACTGGAGAACAGCTCACTAAGCAGAATCCATGTCACATCACCGGAGAGGAGGAGGAGGCCCAGTTCATTACAGACTCTTCCCAGAAAGAGAAAAGCCGTGGCAAACACACAGCCGTCCTCTTCCTGGCGGTGTCTCCGTGCAAATGCCTGCGGCGATCCACACAGGCGAATTTACAGAGACAAGACAGCATCCAGGAGCCGCCTGTGTCCAGGAGCCGCCCATGGCCGCGGGGACGGTGACCTCCGTTAGGCTCTGATTCTGAGGGGAAGCTCACAGGAGGGTCTCAGAAGCAGATGAGATGAAGCCACACCCTGAGTGGCCAGTGCCCGTGGATACCCCTGCTTCTGAGAAGAGCCATCTCCAGGGCCTCCCTTCCTCTTCCTGATGTCCTTGTGGAAGCAGGGCCGGCCATGCGCTTCCAGGCCACACTACAGGTCACCATGGGCAGGACCTCACCTCTCTGCCTCAGTTTCCCTTTCTGTGATGGGGAGAACCAGAACTCCCCTCTCAGAGGGCCCTTGGCTCCTGCTGGAGCTGGGATGGTGGCGCAGCCTTGGACACATCTCGAACAGCAGCTGGAGTGAAGTCAGCTGGGTGCAAGGGCCTCAGGTCGCAGGATTCTGCCTACGTGGACATCGAGACAGGCAAACGCAGAGGCAGAACGTGGCCGGTGGTGCAGGGCTGGGAGGGGAGTGCAGCGACGGTGGGGACGGGGTTTCTGTTTTAGGGGAAGAGAATGTTCTGGAACTAGGTAGGGAAGATGGTCACACTACATCATGGACGCGCTCAAGGCCATCGAATTGTGCGTGTTAAAATGGCCGACGTGGTAAATTTTGTGCCTGCCTTGTGTCGCAGTGTGGATCAGCCTGTACTACGTGGCCTTCTACGTGGTGATGACTGGGCTCTTCGCCCTGTGCCTCTACGTGCTGATGCAGACGGTTGACCCGTACACACCCGACTACCAAGACCAGCTACGGTCACCAGGTAAGTGCCGGAGATGCTGCCCCCATGCCATGTGACAGGCTAGGCTGCTGCCTCCTGGGCTCTGGAGATGCCCAGGGGGACCCGTGCCTTTCCCAGAAATGAAGCCCAGAGAGGCCAGCCCGGCAGCCCCAGGGTGAGCCACACACCCCAGCAGGTGCCCCCGAGGCCGGCCCCCAGCCCCCGAACTAGCTTTAAGAGCAGCCCCAAGGCCTAAGTGGCCCCTTAGTTTCTTTCCATGAGGAAAATGACCCCAAATTATAAAATCTGACTTTGGCTTTAGTTTTAATTATGAAACAGAAGGGTTTTGTTATAGAGACAAGTTTTTCCATCCACTTACTTCCTACGCTCGGATATGCACATGGAATGTTTCTGCAAGGAGGTACAGGAAACGGTTTCCAAGGCGCACACCTGGGAGACCAGCAGAAAAGAGCCCGCTGGTCACCTACACATCAGCAGGGTGCAAAAACAGAGGAATAGGCATCCGAGTTGTCAGAGGCCACAGGACAGACGTCCCCGTCAGTGTGCAGAGCAAGTGCAGAACCTCCCTTTCCCTTAGACCCTGCTGAAGGCTTTTGTTTTAAACCATGTATAGATGTTATTCTAACAACATCCACAAAACAGCAACACCTAGCCTCAAATATAAAGCCAGCAGCATCCACAGGGGATCGGCTAAGCAAACTGCAGGCTTCACACAATGAAACCGCATTTATGGAAAGAATGAGGTGAGTTGACGCAAAATGACAGAAAAAGAGGCTCCCAATCGCATGGGAAGTGGAAGTGTGTAGCGTGCGTGGCCACTGGGAAGCGAGTGGCGTGTGGATGGTGGGCTGGTCCTAAGGACCTGAAGCAAACACACGTTTCTGCATCTTCTGTGTTTCCACAGAAACAGGAGAGTGTGTAAAGGACGCACATTTGACAGTTCACGTTGGGAAAGTCGACGGTTCTGGGTTTAACTCCCCGCTGTGTGCATCCTGATATTCAGTTTTACAATTAACATGTTGTTAGACCACTTTTGTTCTTAACCAAAACCAGTGAAGACTTTTCTAATGTGTGTTCAAATACAATTTTACATAGAAACCCAGCTGCAGCCTCTGGATTAGTCATCACCTAACAGAGCAGGCACCCAGTGGAAAGAGCCAGCCACCACCCCCCGCCAACCCCACCACAGCAGCCAGCCAGGTTTCAGGGCCTCTCACACCCCAGGCAGAGCCGGGGCAACTCCCAGGAGGGCCCCGGGCCACATTCTAACCATGCTGTCCTGGGGGTCCTTCCTTCCTGTGCTGCAGACAAGTTTACTCCGAGGAGGCTCCAGGGTTGGGCCACAGCCTCGGGCGTATCCTCAGCCACTTCAGAACTGATGGCTTAAAAGTGGTGAGCATTTGGAGACACTAAACACAAAGGTCTCTCTCTCCAGGGGTAACCTTAAGGCCGGATATTTACGGGGAGAAAGGCCTGGAAATTGTCTACAACGTCTCTGATAACAGAACCTGGGCAGACCTCACACAGACTCTCCACACCTTCCTAGCAGGTAAAGTGTGAAACATCTCCACAGCTGCGACTTTTTTTATGAGAAACTGGCACTCAGGGCTCAAGGCCTTCCCGGGGGGCAGCCGGGCATCAGGGCCAGAGCAGGACAGGGCTGGCAGGTGCATCCATCTGCAGGCTACTCTCCAGCAGCCCAGGAGGACAGCATCAACTGCACCTCCGAGCAGTACTTCTTCCAGGAGAGTTTCTCCGCTCCCAACCACACCAAGTTCTCCTGCAAGTTCATGGCAGATATGCTGCAGAACTGCTCAGGCCTGGCGGATCCCAACTTCGGCTTTGAAGAAGGAAAGCCGTGTTTTATTATTAAAATGAACAGGGTGAGTACTGAGGGTCTCCTTCCGGCGCCACTACAACAGTGCGGTCAGGGCCTCTCACTCATCCCCACCACAAGGAGCACATGTGTCCCGACTGGGGCTTGCCCAAGCGGGGACAAGGACTCCGGCCTCACCACCCTGTACCTTGGTTTGGCACACACCTGTCCCATTTGGCTCTTAGACACAAATTTAAAACCACTCGTCAGACACCAGCACATAGCTGGTCCTCTAAAACACATGGAAACACGTGAACAGGGGTCTCTGTGAGGCCAGGGCCCCCTTCAGGGCGGCCAGAGATGCCAGGGCCAGGTAAACGGGTCTCAAGTTCTGGAGTCAGGACTGGGAGGGGTTTAGCACCTTCTAAAGCAGAGGCTTCCAACATGGGACCAGGGGCCCCTCGAGGGGTATGGGGAGGTGACCCCTGAGCCAGGCTTGAGCAGGGCAGATCCTGGCCAGGCAGAGGGCTTGGGGCCACCGCTCCATGGACCAATCAGCAGCTCTGTGCTAGGCCTCTGGGCAGCTGCGCTGTTCGTTTCCCACTTAACAGGCTGTACACTTGTGCCCTCCACACCTCACGGGTCCCTCTGTCAGCCAGGGTCTCAGCACTGCTGGCATGGAGGGGCTGTGACGGGGGTCCCAGCAGGGCGTGGTGGCCACTGTGCCCGTCTCATGGCAGCTGCCACCCTTGGAGCACAGCAGGGGATGGCTGGGGCTGGAGAAGCCCAGGGAAGAGGTGTGAGGAAGGAGGCTGAAGGCACAGGTGGACCAGAGAGAGTTTTCCAGAATGGCTGTGCAGAGCAGTGGGCGGACCCAGCCCTGCTGTGAGGCAGGCCAGCCCGTGTTCTGTTTCAGCACTCCACCGCAGACCTGGACACAGTTCGAGAGCTAAGACCACCCCGCCCTAGCTCTGCCACCTGCCAGCCACCTCCTGAAGCCTGGGCCAAGCGGCCTGCTAATGGGTGGGTTGGGGGAGGGCTGTGGCTCCAAGTGATGAGTTAGTGACACCTATGGGGATTCCTCCAAGGGAAGCCGCAAACCAGACCAAGGGTCCTTCTCAGTCCTGGTCAGAAAGCCCAGGCTGGGGCTGGCCAGGTCCCAGCTCCACGGGTGGGTGCTGCTGCACCTCACATGGTGGTGGGGGTGGGGAGCAGACACACTCAAGCTTTTCCCTTCTAGATTGTCAAGTTCCTCCCCAGCAACGGCTCGGCCCCCAGAGTGGACTGCGCCTTCCTGGTGAGTATGGCCGCACGGTGGGCAGGGCTGCCCCAGGAAAGGAGCTTGTCAGGGTCGTGCTGGTTCACGCTGGGCATGGCCCACCTGGTTCTCTCCAGGAATGTAGGCCTCGGCCCCGTAAGCCAGATGTAAACACCACCGAACCATCAGCACAGCGAGTTCCACCATGGGGGTTAAAAACCCAGCAAGGGAAACACGATGCTGTTTTCTCATCATTTTGCTTCCAAACGCATCTGAGTAGCATATCACCAGCACGTTTCAAAATGCTTGGTGGCCATGTGGAAAGACCAATGTACATCTACCAGTTCTGTTCTTTTTATGTGCTTCTTTACAAAAATATTCCAGCTTGCCAGCAGCTACAGTTGTTTGTGTTTAGTATACAGACTGCTAAGAGTTGGCATTGATCTCAGGCTAATTCCGCTTTTTAAGTCAACATTTTTTAAAACTAAATTTTTTAAATTAAATGTTTTCTAAGGTTTGCTTCCACCATTACACCCAAAGGCAAAGGTTTCACAGCATGGTTCCATTACTGCGTGGAGCCTTCCCACTCGGGTGTCTGAGGGAACCTCACTTCCCTCGAAGCCTCCACTTTCCGTGTGGGCTACGGGGGTTTGCTTTTCCTTTTTCAATTTATTTGGGCCACACCGTGGCTCCTGAGATTCTAACAGATCCAAAGCACCCTTCAGCTGTTTGTTGATGACCCTGAGCTACCCACTGAGCAAGTCTGTGCTTCTGAAATGAGAGGGCCCCAATCTCACAAAAACATGTGTTCACTTGTCCCTCTCACACCAACTTGTAACCCAGTTGTGGCAAAGCAGCACATGCCACTGAACAGTGGCCATCCTCGAGTGTGGACAAGCAAGCAGACTCCCAGCTTCACCCACCTACATCATCCTTCCAACACTTCAAGTTGTTAGAAGCACACATTGAGGGGTCACTGGGCATTTTGCATGCTAACAAATCATATCCTTGCTGAGATCTCAACACTGAGTATAAAGATTGCATCTGATTTATGCTAATTATGCAATAAAGCATTTATGCAAGCACCTACACAGTGCACATGTGCACACATGCACACAAATGCAACACACAGATGTGGGCACACACCAGCTCCCACCAGACTCAGACAGTGGCCTCTCCTCCCCAGGACCAGCCCCGCGAGCTCGGCCAGCCGCTGCAGGTCGAGTACTACCCTCCCAACGGCACCTTCAGTCTGCACTACTTCCCTTATTATGGGAAAAAAGCCCAGGTAGGTTCCTTCCTTTCACACTTCCCTCTCACACTTGGCCAAAGGAAAGCAATAAGCACCTTCATGTATAAAAATGAAACAAAAGTGAACAGTCTGCGTGTTTCCCAAGCCCAGGTTCTTGTATCTACTTGGAAACATTCCTTTCATACAACATGAAAATACAACTCTAATTGTTCTACCTTTTTTTTTTTTTTTTGGAGACAGAATCTTGCTCTGTCATCCAGGGTGGATTGCAGCGGTGCAATCTTAGCTCACTACAGCCTCAACCTCCTGGGCTCAAGTGATCCTCCTGCCTCAGCCTCTGGAGTAGCTGGGACCACAGGCACACAACACCATGCCCAGCTAATTTTTGTATTTTTTGTAGAGAAAAGGGTCTCAGTATGTTGCCCAGGGTGGTCTTGAACTCCTGGGCTGAAGCACTCAGCCTGCCTCAGCCTCCCAAAGTGCTAGGATTACAGGCATGAGCCACTGTGCCCAGCCTAATTTTTCTACTTCCCAGATCCTCTAAAACAACTGCATATCCACTTCAGAGACTTTCCTCCACGTCACGTGCTTTTCCTGTTTCATTTTTATGTTCATCATCATAAGAGTTTGTAGCTGAATTTACTCCTGGTATTGTCTGTCCCCTAAAGACCGTTGCTCTCCATTCTTACATGAGGGGATGTTATCTCAGCAAATTCCAGGGCATGCATTCGGTCACGACCAGTCTTACACAAACGAGCTGCTCCTCTGCACCAACCTGACTGTTGACACTTCCCTTGCTTAGTTTTCTCTCCTTAACTTCAGAGATTTTTGAAACACCTGTCCTTTCCTCACTCCCACTTCAGCCTCACTACAGCAACCCTCTGGTGGCCGCGAAGCTCCTCAATGTCCCCTGGAACGCTGAGGTCGCCATTGTGTGCAAGGTCATGGCAGAGCACGTGACCTTCGACAATCCTCACGACCCGTATGAAGGGAAAGTGGAGTTCAAACTCAAGATTGAGAAGTGAAATGGTTTGCGCAGGGGTCCTGGGCACAGCCTGCGGTGTCGCTCATGGACGCCCTCATGGTTGGGCTTCCCTTGCTCCTCAGCTCCCTGCCAAATCATACCCAAAGTGGTTTAGAGCAGCAACAGTGTTGTCAGTGTGGGAACTCCAGAGAAGTGCCCACAGTGAAGGGCCTGCTCGCGAGTATCAGTTCTTCCTTCTTGAATTCTTACAGTTTTTAAATGGAATTTGCTACTATAAGAATGTCCAGCTAACATGGGAACGCCAAGGCAGCAACTCTAATTTACCAGGTTGTAAAAACAATTCGTCTTCTCCTGTGTAGACATCACTTTCTTATTATAATTTATTTTTCTACACTTCAATATGAACTGCCCACATTAATACAACAACTATTAATGCACTGATATGAAACACGGCTTACACTAATGACATTCTGAATTCTTGCTTTTAAAATTGCAATTCCTATGTTGTAAACATAAAATACATTAAAGTTACTCTTATTGTATGAAAAAAAAAATCATGTGTTTCCTGATATGGGAGAAAAATTAAACCAAACACTTCCTTAAAAATCTCATTCTAAAAGTCTCAATTGCAAGTCAGGGAAATTACAAAAACCATGTTGGTGTGGGTTTGTCACCTAAGGATGCTCACAGCTCCGGGAGGCAAACAGTGGGGAGTGAGGGTGTTGGCAACCTGATGGAGTTTAAAACCCAATTAGTTACAAATACACTTCTCGTTCACCAAGAACAAGTCTCTCTTCCAGTTAGCAACTCTAACCCTTTCAGAAAACTGAAATGAGAACATTCTCCCAAACAAGCAAACCTGCTCTTGCTGAAGGCCACGGGCTGCTCACCCAGACGGCGGTGTGAGGCCTGGGACCTAGTTTCACCACTGAAGGCCACGGTTGCTCACCCAAGTGGTGTTGTGCGGCCTGGGCCCCAGTTCCACCACCGAAGGCCACGGGCTTCTCACCCAGACGGCGGTGTGCACCCTGGGTCCAAGTTCCACCACTGAAGGCCACGGGCTGCTCACCCAGACGGCGATGTGTGGCCTGGGTCCCAGTTCCACACGCTCAGTAGCGTGGCTGTTAGTGCCCAAAGGGCCCCAAGCACAGCGACTGACACGTGGAAATCTATCGACCCCCAGTAGATACAAAATTCAAGAAAAACGGTGTCTGAAGAAAGATTACAAACCTTGCAGATACGTTGTAAGGTTAACGAAATCAATTTACGGACGGAAGGCGCTGTACCCAGCATCTCCACTGCTTACTCCATCGGTAAAAACTGCTGGCAAAGGTCTCGGCACAGACGTGAGTTTACCTCATGGGACACGTGGCCACACTCACAGTCTGTGCTTCTTGGAGGGAGGGGCTTGTGTGCAGCTGACGCCGCTGGCTGCCCCTCAAGCTGGAGACAAGGTGGAAGCACAGCTGCGGCTGGACGTCTGAGGCGGAGGGCGGGACGTCTGAGGCGGAGGGCGGGACGACTGAGGCGCAGGGCGGGACGTCTGAGGCGCAGGGCGGGACGTCTGAGGCGCAGGGCGGGACGTCTGAGGCGGATGCGGGGACGTCTGAGGCGGAGGGCGGGACGTCTGAGGCGCAGGGCGGGACGACTGAGGCGCAGGGCGGGACGTCTGAGGCGCAGGGCGGGACGTCTGAGGCGCAGGGCGGGACGACTGAGGCCCAGGGCGGCGGTGGCCGGTGGCGCAACACCAGTGCGGAAGACGAGGTACCTGCAGGAGGCGTGGGAGCTTGTGGAATCAGGTCCTGAGCCCAGGACGCTCCATTATGCTGGGCAGTGAAGATTCACAGAGAGGGAAGGAAATTAGGGGCTACGCGCCAAAGACTTAATCTGAGTTTTAATTTTGCCTTTGAGAAGTCAGTGGAGCGCTCTTTCAGGAACCCGGAAGGCAGAAGACAAGTCCTTGACTGACCCGAGGCAGTGCGGGAAAGGGCGGCCGTGCCAGCAAGGTTGTCTGCGAGCCCGGGGTCCTCGAGGACAGCCGCCCCGCTCACTGGGGACACGGGAGGAAGCTGAACCGGGAGGCGGTCATGCTCCCAACCAGGAGTAAAACAGCGCTGCCAGGCACAGAAACGAAGTGGGCGGTGACACCAGAATATTCCAATGAACGCAGCCCTCGACGGTCTTAAGCCTCACATTCAGATCTCAGGTTCATTTTTTGGCACATGGAAAATCAGTTTTCCCAATACCAACACTCAGGCTAATATGTGGGACACCTGGGTCACCTCAGTAAGGTCATGCCATGCTGAAGGTCAGAGGTGACACCACCTCAAAGTGACGGTGGGGCCATGAGAGTTCATCCCACCCGACTGTCAAAGTCCACCCAGCTGGAACCCAACACGCCTGCCACGTGTCCCAGGGCCAACCAGAGCCCCCATCTCCAGGCCCTCACAGAACCCTAGCCTCCACCTCCCTCCCCAGACTCTCCATGGACACCAAAGCCCCCTTCTTTCTTTAGAGGCAGGGTCTCTCTATGCTGCCCAGGCTGGCCTTGAACTCCTGGGCTCCAGCAATCCCACCCACAGGGCACCCCTGTGCCCGATCAGAGCCCCTTCCTGATGAAGCCGGGGGCTGCTCCCGCGCCACCCTTCAGAATCACCAGTCCTAGTTTCAGCCCCAAGGCTTGGAGGGAACCACAGGCACAGGAAGCTCGCTGCGGGAAGCCACGGTGCACCAGCAGGTGCTGGCTGCACATGCACCCAGACGGAGCGCTCTGAGGCACGACTGCCCGCTGTTTTATTAAGTTCCACAACCCTTGAGATGCTTAATGTAATTCAAGATTAGGAAAAAATGACTCTTCTAAAACTAGTCTTTTATTGGAATTTTCAGTGATTTAGCCAACTCAAAACACTTAGCTCTCCTTCATACCTTCTATGTCTTTCCAATTTTTTTTGTGGCAAAATACACATAACATAAAATTTACCATCTTAACCACTTTTAATGCACAGTTTGGTGGTGTTGGGCACATTCACAGGGTCCTGCAGCCACCACTGCCATCCACCTCCAGGCCTCTCCATCCTTCCAAAGAGAAGGTCGGTCCCATTCAACACTTATTCCCCACCCCCTCCCTCAGCTCCTGGCAACCGTTCAACTTCCTGTCTCTATGATTCAAAGACTCTAAGTACCTCATATAAGTATTTTATGACTGGCATATTTCACATAGTATAACGTCCTCGAGGGGCATCCATGTTGTAGCATGACAGGATTTCCTTCCAAAGATTTAAGATTTCGCTGTCTGTACAAACCACACTTTGCTTGTCCACTCATCCATGGATGGACACTTTGGGTGCCTCTGCTGTTCAGCTATCCTAAATAGTGGTACGTGTAGACGTGGGTGTACAAATGTCTCTGGGTATATACCCTAAGCAGAATTGCCGGGCATAGGGTAATTCTGTTTTTAATTCTGTGAAGAACAGACATTTGGTTTTCCATAGTGGCTGTGGCTCTTTACACCCCCACCAACAGTGTAACAGGGCTCTCTGCCTTCTCCACATCCTCGCCAATGTTTATTTTCTATTTTATAGGTTAATCTATGTTGCCTTCATGATAGTGACATTGAGCCCCTTTCATGTTCTTACAAGCCATTCATAGACTTTTCTTTGGAGAAATGCCTATTCAAGCCCTTGCCTGTTTTTAAATCAGTTTGGTTGGTTGTTGAGTTTTAAGAGTTCTCTATATATCCTGGATATTAATTACCTACCAGATACAGGGGCTGTGCACATTTTCTCCCATTCTGTGCATTGTCTTTCTATGTTGACACTGTCTTCTGATGCAAGAAGGGTTTCTATTTTCATAAAGTCCACATTGTCTATTTTTCCCTGTGCCTTTGGTGTCATATCCAAAAAAATCACTGCCAAATCCAATGCCATGAAGCTTCTGCTCTGTTTTCTTCTTTTGTTTTTTGAGGCAGAGTCTCGCTCTGTCACCCAGGCTGGAGTGCAATGGCACGATCTCAACTCACTGCAACCTCTGCCTCCCGGATTCAAGCGATTCTCCTGCCTCAGCCTCCCGAGTAGCTGGGATTACAGGTGCGCGCCATCTCACTGGGCTAGTTTTTTGTATTTGTAGTAGAGACGGAGTTTCACCTAGCTTTTACAGTACTAGCTTGACAATACTCACCTCTTACAATACTAGCTTTTATAGGTGCCCACATATTTACCTTTACTGAGATCTTGATTTCTTCCTTTGGCTTCAAGCACGTTGGCCAGGCTGGTCTCAAACTCCTGACCTCAAGTGATCCACCTGCCTCGGCCCCCAAAGTGCTGGGATTACAGGAGTGAGCCACTGCGCTCGGCCACTCTTGTTTTCTTCAGAGAGTTTGACGGTCTTAAGCCTCACATTCAGATCTCAGGTTCATTTTTTTTGCACATGGAAAATCAGTTTTCCCAATACCATTTGTGAAAAGACCACCCTTTCCCCATTGCATGGTCTTGGCTCCCTTGTCAAAAAAATCACTTGACCAAGTATGTGAGGGTGTTTGGCAGGGCTCTCTATTCTATTCATTTAGTCTGTAGGTCTTTCTTTATGTCAATACTGCTCTGTTTTGATTATTATAGATTTGTAGTTTTGAAACCAGAAGTATGAGTCCTCCAGCTTTGCTCTTCAAGATTGTTGGGGCTATCTGAGGTCACTTGAGAAATTCTGTATGAATTTTAGGATGAGATTTATTTCTGAAAAACAAATCATTGGGACTTTGACAGGGATTGCATGTAATCTACAGATTAAGTTGGGTAGTGTTGACATCTTAACAATACTGTGTTCCAATACATAGCCATGGGGTGCGTTTCCATTTGTTAATTCTTCTTAGCAATGTCTTGTCATTTTCATTCTGTAGGTCTTTCATGTCCTCCAAGTTAATTCCTAAGTATTTCATTATTTTGATGCTATTGTAAATGGGATTTTTTCTTAATTCCCTTTTCAGATTTTCATTGTTAGTGTACAGAAACACAAATGACTTTCATATTTACTTTACAACCTATAGCCTTGCTTATTAGTTCTGTTTTTTAGTGGATTCTTTCAGATTTCCTGCATATAAGATCATATCAACAAATGGAGATAGTTTTACTTCTTCCTTTCAAATACAAATGCCTTGTATTTATTTTTCTCATATAACTGCTTCGCTAGAACTTCCAGTACTATGTTGAATAGAAAAGGCCAGGGTGGGCATCTCTGCCTTGTCCTTATCTCACAGGAAAAGCTTTTAGTCTTTCACCTTGATGTTTGTTCTCTTTTGAGTTTTTCATATATGGCATTAACTATATTGAAGTAGTTTCCTTCTATTCCTAGTTTGTTCCTTTTGCCATAACAGGATGTTGAATTTTTTATTTTTTATTTTTTATTTTTTGAGACGGAGTCTCGCTCTGTCGCCCAGGCTGGAGTGCAGTGGCCGGATCTCAGCTCACTGCAAGCTCCGCCTCCCGGGTTCCCGCCCTTCTCCTGCCTCAGCCTCCCGAGTAGCTGGGACTACAGGCGCCCGCCACCTCGCCCGGCTAGTTTTTTGTATTTTTTAGTAGTGACGGGGTTTCACCGTGTTAGCCAGGATGGTCTCGATCTCCTGACCTCGTGATCCACCCGTCTCGGCCTCCCAAAGTGCTGGGATTACAGGCTTGAGCCACCACGCCCGGCCAGGATGTTGAATTTTATAAAATACTTTTTGTACATCACTTGTGATGATTACAGCTGAACACAGTGGCTCACACCTGTAATCCAAGCATTTTGGGGGGCCAAGGTGGGACGATAACTTGAGCCAGGAGTTCAAAACCAGCCTGGGTAACACAGAGACCCTATCTGTGCAAAAAGATAACAAATCAAAAAATTAGCCTGGCATGGTGACACACACCTGTAGTTCCAGCTACTTGGGAGCATAAGGTAGGAGCTTGAGCCCAGGAGTTTCAGGCTGCAATGAGCTATGATCAGGCCACTGTACTCCACCCTGGATGACAGAGCAAGACTCCATCCCTAATTTAAAAAAAAAAAGCTTTTAAAACAACATTGAGATGATCATGATTTTTGCTTTCATTCTGTTTATGTGTGTATTACAATGATCAATTTTCTTATGTCAAAATATCTTTGCATTCTAAAAATAAATCCCACTAGGTCATGCTGTGTAATCTTCTAAAGACGCTGCTAGTATTTACGTTGTATAATCTTTTAAATACGTTGCCAGTATTTTGTTGAGGATTTCTGCATCACTGCTCCTCAGGCATCTTGGTGTTTTGTGCTTGTGGTGTCTTTGGCTTTGATATCGGGGTAGTAATGGCTTCACAGAATGAATGAGAATGTGTTCCCACCTCGTCAATTTTTTGGAAAAGCTTGAGGACTGGTAGTTATTCTTCAAATGTTTGGCAGAATTCACCAGAGAAGACACTAGGTCCAGAGAAAGATTTTAAAGTACTGATTCAATCTCCTTACTAGTCAAAGGTCTATTCAGATTTTTACTTATTTTTATTAAATCTGGGTAGGTTTTATTTCTAGGAATTTGTCCATTTCATCTAGGTTTTTTATGTTGACATATAATTGTTCCTATTATTCTCTCATAATCCTTTTTATTTCTGTAGAGCCAGTAGAAATGTTCCCATTTTAATTTCTGATTTTAGTAATGTCAATCTTTCTTAGTATACCTAACTAAAGATTTGTTGGTTTTATTGATGTAAACACACTTTTCAGTTTCTTGATTTTCTCCATTGTTTTTCTGTTCTCTAATTTTAGCTTTGCTCTAATTTTTGTTAAATTGTCTTCCCTCTACTTGCTATGGGTTTAGATTTTTTTCTAATGCCTGAACTTATAAAGTTAGGCCATTGATTTTGAGATCTTTCTTGTTTTTTAATGTAAGCGTTTATAGCTATAAATCTCCATTATCACTGCTTTTGCCACATTTAAGTTTTGGCATTTTCATTGTCCTCTAAGTATTTTGTAAAATCTCCCCTGGTTCTTCTTTCATTGTTTAGGAGTGCGTTGGTTAATTTACATAATTTTGTTAATTTTCCAGTTTTACTTGTTACTGATTTCTGACTTCATCTCCTGTGGTCTGAAAAGATACTTGGCATGTTATCTATCTTATTAAATCTACTGAGACTGAATTTGTACCTAGAAAAATGTCCCATGGAAACCTGGGAAGAGTGTGCATGCTGTAGTTGGGTGGGTGTTCTGTATATTCATGTCTGAGATCTAGTTGGCTTACTGTATACTCTATTTCCTGGTTTTTCTGTCTGATTGAGAGTGCTATATTGAAATCTCCAACTATAATTAAAGAGCTATTTCTCACTTCAATTCTGTTAGTTTTTGCTTCATGAATCTTGATGGTCTGTCATTAGGTGTGTAAATGTTTTTAATTGTTTTATGTTCTCACTGTACTGAAGCTTTTATTAATATATAATGTCCTTTGTCTTTTGTAATTTTAAAAATTTAGTCTACTTTGGTATTACTGCTCTCTTCTGGAGACTATTTACACAGAATATCTTTTTCTATGCTTTCACTTTCACCTATTCATCTCTGGATCTAAAGTGAGTACTTTGAAGACAGCATGTAGGTTGATCACGTTTTTATCCACTCTATCAGTCTTTTGATAGGAGAATTTAATCCATTTACATTTAAAGTAATTACTGATAAAGACTTGTTATTTTGCTATATGGCATATATTTTTCCATATGCCCTATAGCTTTTTAGCTCTTCTTGCCTCTCATTTCTTGTATCACTGTCTTCTTTTATGTTAAGTTGGCTTCTTGTAGCTAAAGTTTACATTCATTTCTCATTTCCTTTTCTGTAAATTCTATAGTGATTTTCTTTGTGGTGGTTACATTTAACATCCTAAAGTTGTAACACTTTAATATGAATTTGTACCAGCTTACCTTCAATAGCATAAACAGTTCTCCTTTAAAGCTCTGTTCCCACCCCTTTAGGTTGCTGATACCACAAAATTACCTCTTAGTACATTGTGTGTTCAAAAACAAATACTTCTTTTAAATACATTAGTCTCTTAATCCTGTAAAAAACAAAAAAATGGAGTTACAACCTATTCTTACAATACTAGCTTTTACAATGGCCCATATATTTACCTTTATTGAGATCTTGAATTCTTCGTTTGGCTTCAAGCTGTTGTCTACCATTCTTTTATTCCACCCTGCAGGACTCCCTTAAGCATTTCTTGCAGGGCAGGTCTAGCGGCAGCACATTTCCTCAGCTTTTGTTTATCTGGGAATGTCTTAATTTTGCCCTCACCTTGTCTTAACTGAAGGACAGTTTTGTCAGCTGTAGGATTCCTGGTACCCAATTTATTGTTTTTCTTTTAGCAGTTTGAATATACTGGCCCACTGCTTTGTGGCCTCCAGTTTCTTTTTTTTTTTTTTTTTTTTGAGACGGAGTCTCGCTTTGTCGCCCAGGCTGGAGTGCAGTGGCCGGATCTCAGCTCACTGCAAGCTCCGCCTCCCGGGTTTACGCCATTCTCCTGCCTCAGCCTCCCGAGTAGCTGGGACTACAGGCGCCCACCACCTCGCCCGGCTAGTTTTTTTGTATTTTTAGTAGAGACGGGGTTTCACCATATTAGCCAGGATGGTCTCGATCTCCTGACCTCGTGATCCGCCCGTCTCGGCCTCCCAAAGTGCTGGGATTACAGGCTTGAGCCACCGCGCCCGGCCATGGCCTCCAGTTTCTGATGAAAACTCTGTGGATAATTTTAATGGGGGCCACTTGTATGTGATGAGTTGCTCCTACTCTGCTGCTTTAAAGATCTTCTCTGTCTTCTGAAAGCTTAATTATAATGTGTCTCGGTGTGGATCTCTGAGTTCATCTTACTTGGAGTTCACGGTGCATCTTGGATGTTTATATTCATATCTTTTATTAAACTTGTTGCATTTTCAGTCATTATTATCTTCAAATATTCTCTCTGCCCCTTTCTTTCTCTTCTCCTTCACAGACCTCACAACATGTGCACTGGTCAGCCTGATGGGTGTCCCGCGGGCCCCATAGGCTCTGTTCACTTCAATCTTTTCTCTTTTTGCTCCTCAGACTTAGTTATTTCCATTGTTCTGTCTTCAAATTTGCTACTTCTGCCTTTGAATCACTCTGATGAATTTTTCATTTGTTACTGTACTTTTCAGCTACAGAATTTCTTTTTGGTTTTTCAGATTGTCTGTCTCATTATGATCCTTGCATTTGGTTCTATTATCATTCTCTTGACTTTCTGCACATATTCTTTGGCTTCCGTGAGCATCTTTGACACAGTTGTTTAAAAGTATTTGTCTAGTTTGCCTGCCAGCAGATCCTTTCCAAGGACAGTTTTTTTCCCTTTAAATGGGCCATACTTTGCTATTTGTTGGTATGCCTTGTCACTGTTTGTTGAAAACTGGACATCTGAATCTATTACTGTGGTAAAACTCTGAAAAGAGGTCTCCTGTTCCCCGGGATTTGCCATTTTTGTTATTGCTGTGTTTATTGTTTCTTTGACAGCTCGAGGCTATACCTGTGCCGTGGTTCAGCCTGAGGTGTAAACATAAGGTCTTCTCGGGTCTTTTCTGAGCCTCTCCCTGGGCAGCCCCGTATATACAGTTGATTTTGTACATCCTAGTCTTCAATGTCTGGCTTCCAAAAGGGGTAAGAGAAAAATGAAGGAACAGGGGTTGGGGTAGAAAGCTGAAATGGACCAAAATTAACTGCAATGTGCTGACCAAGCCTCCCTTGAAAGTTTTCAGCCTTCAGTAGATTCCAGTTACAGAACAGCTGCATCAGGCAGATCCTGCCCGCAAGGTAGACGTCTACCTGGGGAGCCAGATTCCTGGTGCTTCCTATTCCGCCATCTTCCCAGAATCCTCTCAATTTTATTCTTGTTCTCAAAGTCAAACTTTTAAATTTTGTCTCAATTTTCATTGTGAAAAAGGGCCAAGGAACTTGGCTTATCTTTCTCTGCACCACAGGCACCAAAAAGGAAGGTGCCTCTTTGCCCTGTGTCCACCAAGACCTTCACCCTTGGCCACCTTCCACCTTCAGGGTAAGCTCCCAGAGGATGTGCCTCAGACAACATTTGGTGGGGAAGGGGTTCACACCCACAGGGACCACCCAGGCCTAAGGCGTCTGGGCCTAACAACCTACTTTCTCACTCAAGTATAAAGTAAAACCAACAAGACAGACAAATTTCTAGATAATAATCCTGAATTAGAGAAACACAGCTTGTTTAAAATGCCCATGCGCGTTTTATTAATAAAAACTAACAGTGCCAAGTTAAACAAGTCAAACAATTAAAGTCTCTTTATATTCCATAAAATATTACAGAAAAGTTTATTTGTGTTTCAATAAAAAGACTATCGTTTTAGAACAGGCAGCTAATAGCAACTGTGCAGTTAATGGGTTTTGTGAATAAATTTTAAAAGAGACTACTGCCTGTCCTTAAATTCCTTTTTCTTTTTATAAAAAAAGAACTATTAAAAATGATTGACAAATTTTGAGTTAAAAAATTGTTAAAACATTCTCTATATTTAATTTCAATTTTATAATAGATTACAGGAAGATGCTTATGAAACAAATACATTTGTTTCAGTAGATGTCTTTAAATGATAGACTTATAAGTATGTAAACAACTATATAATAAAAGGTTTCCAAACACTGCCTGTAAGAAATCAGGCAAATTTTACCATAAGCAATAAACCATTCCAAGCCTTCCAGACAGTCTCCATAGCCGCACCAGCGTGGCAATAAGCTTTAACCAAACAAAAACAAACAAACAAAAGCACTTCGCAATTTGTTGCTGCAAAATAGGGAGAGAAAAGAGTGTATAAACTTGATGGAATCACAACAGTCAATATAATTTAAGGGACAATAAAGTCAATAAGGTTGATGGTGTTTATTGTTTAAAAAGTCGAATTCTGCTGTTTGCTTAGGGCTGTTTAGAAAGTCGAATTCTGCTGTTTGCTTGGACACCGTACCACTGAACAAACTCCACAGTCTCGCTATCCGCCAGCAGGGGCGCTGTCCAAACTCATGGCAAATAAGTGGCATCAGGGGGCGCCGTCCAAACTCACGGCAAATAAGTGGCATCAGGGGCGCCGTCCAAACTCACGGCAAATAAGCGGCATCAGGTGCTCACCGTCCACAACAGGAGGGTGTTTTATTTTCATGGATGTGGATGAAATACAATTTCTTCAGCAAACTCAGCAAAAACTTTTCAGGGGCAAAAATGAACTCTGCACTTAAAGAAAAATAGCAAATGAAAACACAAAATCCTAAAAAGTAAATAAACGCTCTGCATCAGCACACTGGTATCAAAACACACATCCACAGCACATCCTAATCCTACGGGAAACAATCCTTGCTTATTAGAGGTGCATATCTAAATTCAATAGCTTACCAATATCTTCTTGGGAGTAGGCCAAAAGGAACAGAAAACCCACATTAAAAAAAAAGTTTCTTTTCCTAAACGTTTTCCTGAAGCTGAATTTGAAGTGGGGAGGACATCAGTCGTCCTCGTCATTCTCATTGAAGTCATCGTCCTCCTCATCGTCCTCCCCGACGTAGGACACCGGGGTCTCCACCCTGGAGCCGCTGTACTGAGACCCATTGGAGCTTGTGGCCAGCATCCCATCTGCGCCGTTGGTCAGGTCACTGCAAGGCAGGAGGCGGATGAGGGGTGGTCAGTGCAGGGCAGCCCACTCAGCCTCCCCTCGCCTGAGGGCCTGTGGCCAAAGGACAGGCAGTGCCCCACAGGTGTGGGTTTTGTCATTCACACAAACAGAACTGGAAGGTTGTGAGTGTCTGCAGTAGAGCACACCAGCGCTCTGGCACTCACTCCATCCCTGTCTGGTTCTCTTCTAGCCCTGTCTCCTGGCATCCATAACAACAGAAACAGGAGGCCGAGCAGTCACACGCTGCCTCTCCCTCACTCATCATTCCATCAGGAGCAGTGCCCCAGAGGGAACAAACTGTAAAACCATTAGACCCCTCCCTCCAGGACTTTCACTCATAACCAGCAACAGGAAAAAAGAGAGCCTGGGGCAGGACCGGATGAAGTCCAGAGTATGGGTCGAATCTGGCAGCATGGACTGAGAACCCAGAGGGTTGGCAGCACCACAAAAACCTACCACCAACCAGAGCTCACAACATTCCTAACATTTAAAAATGTTTTTCAATTAACATAAACCCATATGTACATATTTTAATACATTTTAATGGTATTTAAAACACTACAATAAAAATCAGTCAATGTGCCTTTTGATGAAGTAATTCCGTATCTTGGAAACAAGTCAGAATGGTGAGAAATTCAGCCATAAAGCTGCACACTGTAGTTTTTCTTATAACTGGGAACTACCTAGATGTCCTTTCATGAGGTACTTTTATAATATGTCCTATCATGCCACTATGAAAATTGGTATTTGGTAATAGCTTCGTTTCTATTGTTATGAAAAACTGACGAGTCTGAAGAATCACATCCATAAAAAGATTATATGATGATAAAAGTCCTAAAAATACCCGTATCCCACCTCATGGAAGAACCAGCATTAAACATGTTAAACGTGTTTACAGACGGACCCCTACACGTTCACACATAGCTACAAGAATCGGCCTGTCAAAAGCTTGTCACCAAAGTCCTTTCTTCCATCACCATCTCACTGATCCTTGCCACAGATCAGTAACTCATCAATCACCAGTCTCACCTTACAGGTGAGGAGGCTAAGGCTGGCAGAGGCTGGCTTTGCACCTCCAGAGCTGGCCAGGAAGCTACACGTGCCTGACACACCTGTTACATCTCATGGCTACAGCACATCCCAACGCAGGCTCAAGCGCACTGCAACTCACTATGTCGAGCCCTGTTATCCAGACCCATAGGTTACTAAGTTCTTATATTTCTAATGAAAGATTTTATTAAGATTATAATATAAAGTAATACTATATATTGTATCACAATGCAATATAATAGTTAATAAAATAATTGTTTTGTTAATATTTACCATAAAAGGTATATTTATCTTTGAAGCACTAAGATCAATACCTAGGGACATCATTCTACTCTATGGGATTGCAGGTTATAGATTAAATACAAATTTATTTAAATAAAGGCCCTTTAATAGCATAGAAACTATATATATTAATACAATAAAATGTAAGCTGAAAAATGCACGGAACAAAATATGTGTGCTGTGACCGCAGATGCGTTCTGAAAAATACATGCACTGTGACCGTTCTGAAAAAGACGTGCACTGTGACTGCAGATGTGTTCTGAAAAATGGGAGAAAAAAACCTAGAAATACTTGCTGTTACTTGGGCTGCCCGGGACAGGAGGGTTTGGGTGGTTTTCGTTCCTACTTTATTTATTAGGTGATACTTTGAAAAAATCCACCACCATGTATTACTTTTAGTTTTTAGTGAGCAAAAACCAACTGAGACAAGCAGGGAAAGCCACACAGGGAAAGCCAGCAGGGCCCCACTGCCTGGACAGACAAGCCACATTGGAGCAGCCTCGGACCTGATGGCCACACGAGACGGCTGCCCTGCCTTGGCCCCTGGACCCTGGGGGAGGCCTAGACGATGCCTCTCCCACACCCTCAACCACTGTCACCTGGCAGAGAACCTTGTGCCGTTAGACGTGGAACCTGCCGTCGTGATGAACACGCCTCCAACAGTTCCCTGAGCCATTTCTGAAAAGGGAAAGAAAATAAGCGAATGGTCATGAAACAGAAACAACACAAGACGCACAGGCCACCAACAAAATGACACGCAGCGCCACAGGACAGACGGCTGGAAAAGCTTCCAGATATCCTTCACTTCTCCAGTATTTTCTGCACTGTGCCACGGAGCAGGACATCCCTGTGCAGTCACATAAGCCTGTCTTCTCTAAAAAGGCACAGAGAGCCTTGCAATAAATACCTGCACACACTGACTTACAAACGGCACACGTGTGCTTCTGCATCAGTATCACACCCATCGTGAAACAGAACAGAATGAAGTGTCGAGCTGAAACCCTCTTCCCACAGCCCATCCTGGCGGTTCCACGAAGCACAGGACAGAGGCCGGGGTCAGGGCTCAGCCCACGTGGGCGGCCGGAGCCCACTGTCACCTGACAACATGGACCAGCCAGATTTTCACAAGATCTGGAGTGGTTTAGGAGCTCAGGGAGGAATCTCTGACCCTCTCGGGGAATAAATCCACACCCCAAGTTTAGCCTGACAAGAGAAGGATCAGCAGATATGGCACTTTCACAATTTCTCACCTTAAAGCCATTCTGCTGTCAGTGGCTGGGACCCTACGGCCCCACGGAAAGAATTCACCAGAACAGAAAAAAAGTTCCTTCAACAAAAGCTCCTGTGCTCCCGGCCCTCCGGAGCAGGACGCCAATGACTCTGAAACGCTTTTTCTTGGTTACTTTGCCCTAGTGACCAATCAGCTACCATCAGTGGGTGGGATCAGCAATCCAACTGCACTTCTCAAAGAATGTCAACTTCTACTTCTGGGCCTACGTGGAGGGTAAAATCCTGACTTAGCATCTCCTCATACAAACCACACGGGAAATCCACACCAGCCACCTGCAGACTCAAGGCCCCCACATCCAGTGGGTGATGGCACTGGCTGGACCCCGCCCCAGCCACACCCCCGCCCCCATGCCCCTCATAGCCCCTTTGTCTTTGCTCCTGGCCCTACACACGTGGGCCCAATCTCAGCAAGACACATCCCAAGCTGGGAGGGGAGGGCGCCATCCGAGGCTGGGAGCCATTCCTCACACAGCCACGCCGGGTTGTCTGGGCATCGCTGACCTGTCACGTACGGCTCTAGAGCCTTGGGGACCAGACTTCTGGCCATTTTAAGGTCTTCGGCAGAGCAGCTCCCCGACTCCAGTCCACAAGCCATGCCCATCCGCTTCAGCACTTCTATGTCATCGTGGATTTCAAATGTGTTGTCAAAATTAAACAGATACTCAAATCTGAAGGGGAAAGGCACAGTCAGAAACACAGGGTCTCCCAGTGGAGCCGGTAACCGGTGGGGCCAGGACAGCTGACCCACGGACCGCCACACACAGCCTCCACATTCCCAGTCATCAGCATCTCCTCACAGAATTTACAAACTCCGCAGTAAATGAGGTGAGAGGCAAATCGAGGTCCATTCTCCCAGGACATGCCCTGAGGCACACGCTCCCGGGACACAGCCTCCCACCACCCCACAATGGACAGCAAACCCCGGCTATTTGTGCAACATTTAAAACTTGTCCTCGTGACAATCCCAAAGGGGTCAGCTCCCTCAAAAAGAGATAAGCGACCAGAGAATGGCTCCCCGCCCACAACCTACTTGTCATTGGAGATGCTGCAGTCGATGACCGTCTTCTTGCTGGTGTTGACGATGATGAAGGGCAGGTGGATGACTGAGTTGGGTGGCGGCGGCCGGCTGGCCTGCTGCTCTGCATGCCGGTTTCTCTGCACCAGGTTCTTGAAGGCAATTTGCTAAAAAAAGGAGGAGCCAGGTGGCCCGTGGCAGCACGAGAACACAGTCCCTGTGCTCGAGGGGTCCTCACAGCCCTCCCTGCGCCCAGGCAACAGTGAGAAGTTGGCCTGGACATCTGAAAAGGCCAGCACCAGCAGCTGGGTGCTGACCTCTGCAGCCCAGGGACAAAAGCGCTCAGGAAACGAGATCCTGAGGGAAGAACTAAGGGAAAGCGGGCGCATAGCCATCCGGGCCCGTGATAAAAGTGTCCTCCATGGGAACAGTGCTCACACCTCACAGTCATCTGTGCCCGTGATGAAAACGTCCACCACAGCAAGGGTGCTCAACAAAACACCAATTTTGGAAGTCGATTTCTTGCTGTCCTTCACCCCTCTGAGGCCACCCACCCCCGTGGCACCTACAGGGTGACAGCCTTGGAGGGGTGCCATGCCGTGGACTTCGCCCACCCTGGGAAGTAGAACGCGGAAGGGCCCGTGTGTTGCAGGGGTGCTCCTCTGGGGGAATGGGCCCTGCAAGGCTGAACCCAGGGCCAGGGCCTCAGGCCCCAAACCAAGTGTTCCACTTGGAGAGAACTTCTCTGCTATTATTGTAGAGCCAGGAGATTCCCTTCCTCTCCCGGCCACCCTGGGTCTATCCCCGTTAGGCAGGTACTAAGGCACTGGCAACCAGGACTGTCCCTCCTGACAGACTCTGTGGCCCTGAGCAGCTCTCGCCCACGAGTCTCCATCACCATGGCTGCCACACCATCCCCTCTGGGAGGGCTCGAGCACACCTCGGCCAGAGCAGCAGTCAGCTCTGCACTGAGCACCTTGCACACGACCCCCTCCACACCAGACACGGGGCCCCCAGGGGTGCCGCCCACCCTCAGCACTCAGTGGGAGGTGGGGAAGGCCAGCTCCAGGGCCCTGATCAGCACTGTCAAGACCCAGGTGCATTGCGCCCACCACAGTTTTACATGCCTCGCCTGGCACCTGGGCCTTGGGTTAAGCACCTCTGAGGGGATTTTTCAAATGCTGCTTTTGCATGAAGTCATCCCTCCATCTGTCTTTTGGCTGTTTAGACACTGTGACGAGGGATACACACATACACATGCACACACACAGGCACATGGATGCAGGCACACACACGCAGGCACGCACACACATGCGTGCACACACACGCAGGCACACACGCAGGCATGCACACACATGCACACACACAGGCACATGGACGCAGGTGCACACACACATGCACACACACACGCACGCATGCATGCATACGCACACACATACACAACCTCGCTCTGGGAACACGGCCCACATTCAACACCTATGAGATGAACTCACACTCAGAATCTTAAAGCAGTCATTTAATTTGCCACACAGGAGCGTAACCCAAGGCAGTATGTTGCTGTTATAAAACTAAATTAGTAAAATAAAAATTACCCTGCCTCCAAAGATATGTATTCTCTTACCTGTAGAATAAGTTCTTGAAGTTGAGACTGTTTCTGTTTTATTCTTTCAAGTCTCCTCTGTCTTTCCACCTTCAAAAACAAACCCCCCATGTAGAGAATCATCACGATTGTTCCATACAGTGCATTTTACAACCCGCATCCTCAGTGTTACCTATGTTTACCTTGAATGTAATCGAAGGGATATGGACAAATCTAGACATAGCAGATGCCACAAAATACAGGTGAGTTTTTCTTCCATTTCTAAACTATACCTTTTCCCCTCTCCTCTCATTTCTTGGATTTAACTATGGTATCTAAAAAGAAAACAAAAATCCCACAAACTAGGATTCACAATTAACCTGTGCTAGAGTTTAACACACTCTAGTGGGTCTGGGCCAACCATGCTCCCTCCCCTGACAGCCGAGACTGAGAAACGCAGGGAGACGTCTGCATGACCGTCTGCCAGCCGTCTGGACACAGAGAGCATAAGGGCATGGAGCCCAGACCCTTCTGAGTGACGGACAACAAACACATCTACACAGACTTGAAGGGAAATCAAGGTTGAAGGGCCACCTCTAAGTTCTGACATTCCTGAGCCGAGTTGGTGGGCAGACCAATCCACTTGATCTCCTTCTTCTCCTTGGAGATGATGTTCATGGCCATCAGCACGTTTAAGGCATCGTAGACGCGCCGTCTTATGTTCTTCTGGTCATAAGCCTGCGGATGACAGGGAGTGGATTTTCCAAATGATCCAAAAAAGCCTGTGGATCCCACCTTAAACTGTAGGCCACGTGCACCGGCTTGAAGGGGCACCCCGCTCACAGAGCTGTCACCCCAACACGTCCTCAGGGAGCACTCCCACCCTACAGATGATGCAGGGCAAGACAGGGCTGTGCGAATCCCAGTGTGTTCCAGGAGGGGAGCTGGGGGCCCTCGGGTGTCGAGCCCAGCTGGCGAGGAGGGCACGTCTGCATTTCTGGGCCGCTGGATGTGCAGAGCCAGCCCACGTGCTCGCTCACTGACGCTGACAGAGCATCATGCCAGCAAATGGACTGGGAAAAATTCTGTCATGCTGTACTTGGAATTTTCTGTATGGTTTTAACTGTTCCCAATATTAAAAGAGTAAAACGTGCCACACCACTTGGTTCCGCTACCCTGGCCTCTCGGCCCCCAGCACACACTTACTGACTCGTTTGGTAAGATGTGGTTGTCGGCAGCACTGAACTCCGCGACCAGCTCGTCCGCCACTTCGTTGTAGGAAGTGGTCCCTTTCCTCTGCACCTTCTCGCAGACCTTCATGGAGAAATGCCGCAGGCCCTTGCCATTCTTCTCTCCTTTCCTGTTGCGCTTCCTTCAAAATACAAAGGAAAAAAGAAGCGACCGTCAGCCCTCCTGAGCATCAGTCTGAATCGAGGAATGCTTTTACCTGAGAGCTCTAATGAGCTGCACAAAAAGGGGCCACATCCCACGGGCGCAGCAGATCCAACACGTGAGCAGGCCAGGACCACCTAGCCCCAGCCCCCAGGCCCAGTGCTCCTGCAGGTCAGAAAGCGAGTGTCTCCCTGGCAGGCTGCACCTCTGTCCTTCCAAGTGTCAGGGAAAACGGGAGGCGTCCCCAGGACCCGAATCAGCATATGGAAGGCCTATCAGTACTCAGCATATGAGAGGCCTATCAGTACACCAAGCACTTCTTTTTTTTTTTTTCTTTTTTGAGATGGAGTCTCGCTCTGTAGTGGGCTGGAGTGCGGTGGCACGATCTTGGCTCACTGCAACCTCCGCCTCCTGGGTTCAAGCGATTCTCCTGCCTCAGCCTCCCAAGTAGCTGGGATTACAGGCGCCCGCCCGCCACCACACCTGGCTAATTTTTTTGTATTTTTAGTAGAGACAGGGTTTCAGCATGTTGGCCAGGATGGTCTCAATCTCTTGACCTCATGATCTGCCGGCCTCGGCCTCCCACAGGGCTGGGATTACAGGTGTGAGCCACAGGCATCACTTTTCTAAAGAGGGCAACCAGAATCAGGAACTATGGGACATTTCAGTGTACATTTGGGAATTTTTAGGACAAATTTCAGCAGGCTATAATTTCATACGGCTTGGGCTGTGATAGCCGCTTGACAACAGGTGCAAACCACTAAGTGTTCTTCACACAGAGGGAAAGCCCAACTCTACACTCTGGTCAGTCCCCACGTGGCGGGAAAGGTCACCTGCGGTCCCAGCTGGTGAAGCTTTGGGCACCGACACAGGTAGGTTTTTGTAGCTTTGCATGTGTGTTTTTTTAAGGAAAGACACAGCTCATCAGATCTTGCTTTAGTGGAAGGAGCCACTCTGGTGGGACCACTCACGGGGGCCGTAACCCCAGGGGCAGTAGAGGCTGCATTCAGGGGCAGTGGGTGAAATCCATCCCGCGTGCTCCCAGCACAGACGATGAAAAGTCTCCAAGGTCCTGTGGCAAGTACAAGGCCAGCTTCTCCCCGTCTTGGCCAAGAGCTGCCAGCCCTTCCAAGAGCACCCACTACACCAGACACAAAGCAGGGTGGGCAGTGCCCAGCCCGACTTCTCCGTGACCGAGGCAGTGCGCCTCGACTGCACACCTGTGCGGGGCACGATGATGGGTGAGTGTGATTCGGAGGCTGACATCAATGCGCATGGGAGCCCCACCGTGCGACTGTGTCACGCACGTGGCCCAGGAGAACGTGGAGGTGCGAACCGCAAGCAATCCTACAACTCTAAGGGTCCGGAGGGAAGTGCTCACCCGGCAGACCAAGGTGAGGAGTCGGAAGGCTGGTTCTGAGAGGCAAAGTGAGTGCTGGGGGTGTGTGGGCTTCCTACCACCAGGGTGTTTGACGCTGCCGGTCTCTGAGGCGTACCAATTACCTATAGTCAAAAAAGACAATTCAGACAGTCAGTCCCCGCCCACACGGCGAGGGTGCCACGCCCACCAACTGTTCGCTATCCACAGCCACTGTGGAATTTTGTTAACCACAGCGAGCAGCCACGACGGGGCAGGAAAAACGTCTGGCGGTGGACGCTTTTGACACGGTGACGGCATCACCACACCTGTTCTGACTGTGGCTCATCTTCCTCCTGTCAGTCACAGGCATCTTCTCCAATTAGACAAAAGCAACAAGAAACTGTGAACAACCCAAGCAAGCAAGAACAGGACAGGGCAGAGCGTGACCCCCAAAGCGCTAACGGTCATTTAACGAAGGGGGCGGCACAGAATTCCACACAGGGCACTTCGGCACGCTTCTGTTTTTCCCTTCACCCTTTTACTTCCTTTTAGCAATATGGATGAGGATGAAATTGTATCCTTCCGTGGTACTAAAAAGAGGCCTGAAACAAACCAAAATAGCTCTCGAAGGACAAAAGCACAGGCAGGGTGACAGCCATCACCTGGTAACCCTGTGCCCTGGGGCCCTGTCCGGGGAGACCCCTGCACCTGCAATGACGTCAGGCAAGGAGGGAGGGCGACCAGCACTGGGGGCGGAAGGTGGGGAGCTCCACGCACCCCTGGGGCTCACACACCTGGGCCCCTCTCGGGGGAACCACGAGAGGCAAGGCCAGTGTGGACGCTGACCCACCCACCTCACCCCACAGCACACCCGAGGTGTCGACAACTATCTCTTCCTCAAGGGACATGCTGGCTGGTGTGACTTTTGACAAGTTCTTATCACTTTGGTTCCTCAATGAATGTTTGAGTGTGAAAACCCGGGCACCCTCATACAGGCAAACAACTCTGACTTCAAAGATCTTGTGGCATGACTCTATCTAAACTGGAAACACTATTTCTCAGTAAATGTTGAGTCATTCAATTCACCACAAATCCAAGTGCCTCAGCGACTGAACTGCTTGTGTGGGCATGTGGCTTCCGCTAAAGGGATTGGAGCTGGACACCTGCATGCTGGCGGGGGGTGCTTCATGCGGCCGACGCCCTGAGCTGCTCTAAGCTGGGCCCGCCACCCCAGCTCCCCTTCTTACAGGGATAAATGCATCACCTGCGGTGGCCCTGGGAGCAGCTGAGGGGACACTTTCCAAGTATCCCCAGGCCAGATCGCCTGTCAGCTCCTGAGAAGAAAAGCATTTCAACAGGACCAATCTTTTCATTGACACTCATGTCTCCGATGATCAGAGACGCATCAGAGTGCGGCCTTCTGTGGATCACCCCGTTAGCAGGCCACGAAATCAAACTAGTGAATTTGCTGCAAAACGAAACCATACAAAAGATAAGTCTCCTGGGCATGAATAAATGTCCTGTGAAGCTTGTTTGGTTTAATACGTGTGTGTGTGTGTGTGTGTGTGTGCGCGCGCTGCTGGGGCACTGCACCACGTGGCAGATCGAAATAGCTGACAAAAGGACCCTGCGACCCGGTTGCCTGCAAGCACACTGGCCCCACACGGCTTCCTGCGTTGAGTTCAGCGGATGCCGTTCTCCGGGAGCCGATGTAAGACTGAGAACCCGCCAGCTCCACACCAGGCAGTGCTGGCTGGCTCTGCGCATACCACACGCACAGGTACGGGGGACTGGAGAATCCCACACACAATTCTAACCCACCTCATGGGTCTACTCCCTTCCCCAGGAATCCCAGGACCACACAAGGCACTGGATCTTGGCCCCAAGACAAATGCCATCACTGTGCCGCCGTCCTCCAGTCAGGAGCAAACCGACTCACGAAGAGTGGCTCTGACTCACAATGGGGAACATCCCGATAAACCCGCGTGAGCTGAAAACACCCTAAGTCGAAATGCACGTCATCCACCTGTCCTACTGCACATCACGGCTTAGCCAGTCTACCTTACATGTGCTCAGATCACGCACATTAGCCCAGTCGGGCCAAAGCATCTCACATAAAGCCCACTCTAGATGAGTGTGGGTATCCCAGAACTGGATACCGCACTCAAAGGGAAAAACAGGATGGTCGTGTGGACACTGGAAGCTGTTTCCACTGAATGCGTGTTGCTTTCGGACCATCTTAAAGTCAAAAAATCGCAGGTCAAACCCACTGTAAGTAGGGAAGAAGAGAAAACCAGAGGGCAGGTGCACACCAGGTGCTCAATGGTGCTCACCAACAGCCTTTCCTGGAAGACAGGACTCAGCACCCAGGGCACCCTGAGACCAAGCCGCCAGTGCACTGGGAAAGCGTTGTTACGGAGGCCAGGTCTTAACAGGAAGCCCTTCCTACTCTCCTGCTTTAACTGCTCCCTGCGGAAGGCCCCACATCATCAGGCCCATGCAGTGCTGGGGGAGGGTGCCGGCACCTTCCTCTGCGTGCCCTGCATGGCAGCTCCCCTCGCTGCGTCTCCGCAGCACTGTCCCTGCTCTTCACCCATCACCTGCAGCTCACCAGCCCTGTGAGCTGAGTCAGCTTCATAGGGGCGGCCTGGAGCCAGCCCTCCCAGGAATGAGACTCAGACGCTTCGCTCCCGGACCTGGCACAGGTGCGTTTCCTTCCTGGTGCACAGGAAGCCGGGTGAACTCCGGCCGGCCGCCTGTGCCACAGGATGCCTTCTGGCCTCCCATTCAACAGACATGGAGCAGGCTCCCAGCCTCACTTCCCTACACCAGGAGCCACACTCAACAACCACAGGAGCCACAGCAACACACTGAAGCCCTGGAGGGCGTGTGTGGGCAAAAGCGCAGGGAAAACAGCAACCAAGGAGGTGCCAGAGGGTGGATGGGTCAGTGCCGGGAAGGACAGTTCAGAGTTGGGCCCCTAGGAGAGGAGAGGTGGTTTCGGAAGCAGAGGCCACACTAGCTGGAGCGGTGGGCAGAGACCCTGGAAGGGAGAAGTGGTCACAGCACAATGAGGGGTGCTGCCCAAAGTTGGGAGGCAGTGGGTCTGACTCCAACCCGGGCTTTCCAGGAGATCCAGGAGCCCTCTGGGAGCAGGAGGCAGGCGGGGCTGCAAGGTGCCAGGGACACCCACTCCTTGGATTTAACGGTGGCTTCTCTGGAGGATGGGCTCTGCCCTCATGACTCCCCCACCCGCCTCTCGTGGGGGAGCAGGGGAGGTGACCCGGGCCCCACAGGTCACGAGGGGTCTTCTCTTCCTACTGTGCTCACGGCTGGAATCCAAGCTGTGCTTCAGAGAAGCTAAATGACACGGCTTCAAACACAGCCGTTTGATTCTAAAGCTTTTGCAGCTTCCATGCCAGCAGTTGCTAGAAAATGGAGCACGCGGTGTAAGCATCCCACAGTAGAGGACCTGCCAGAGGTCCACCTTGCCTGAGACCAGTCCTCCTCCCCCAGGAGCCCCCCTCACTGGCTCCACAGCGAACCCTGGTGTTTTAAAGCAGCGATCCCCTACCTTTTCAGTACTAGGGACCAGTTTTGTGGAAGACAGTTTTTCCACAGACCGGGGTGGGGGGTGGTTTGGGGAAGAAACTGCTCCACCTCAGATCATCAGGCGTTCGGTTCTCATAAGGAGTGCCGCCTGGATCCTGCATGTGCTGTTCACAGTGGGGTTTGCGCTCCTGAGAACCGAGAACCTAATGCCGCTGATCCGACAGGAGGCAGGGCTCAGGCAGTCCCCTCCTGCTATGCAGCCAGCTTCCTAACAGGCCCAGGGGTTGGGGATTCCTGATTTAAGGAATTCCTTCTGCCCTAAGAGCACACTTTTTGCACCTTAATTTCACACACTCTAAAAACTGAGATTACAACGCCTCTGTGCAGCGTGACCCCACCAGACACAGAGTCCTAGAGATGGACCAGGGTTAACTGCAGTGTCCAGAGACATGGCCAGCGGTGCAGCTGCAAAGGAAAGGCCACTGCGACCACAGAGGCCACCTTCTGGGACAGAGGCCTGGGTGGGGGCTGCTTCTCACGGGGGTCTCACACAGGCCGCTGCTCCTGCCGCCTGAGCGCATCCGTCCCGCACACCTTCCTGTGCGTGAGCTATGCTTTGCAGCACTGCAGGCTTCACGAGCATTTGCACCTCAAAAGACCTTGACCTTGACAAGCCCTGTGCCTGCTGGTGAAGGTCAGAGACCGAAGGAACCTCCCACCGCTTTCACTCACATGCCTGGACTGAGCTCCACCCCTCGCATCAGAAGGAGCCAGTCCCGGTTTTTGTAAACCTCTGGTATATAAAAAGGTTTAAGAGACATTTGCCATTTGTCAGCTTTAACTCCTATCACTGAGATTTTGCAAAGCATAAAACAGCAATGATAAGCTCCACCCGAACAGGTGAATTTAAATCAGGAACTAGACTTTCAGTGACAAAGTTTAAAGCACATCAGTAAGATAATCTTCTCATTCATTTTCCTCCAGTGTATTCAGACCGGCAGTCAAGACGGAAGTGGTGCTACAATTAATCACCCAGATAAACTCCGCTATGATACACAGCACCTATAAAATCAACCTTATAATTCCCAATCAACTTATAGTCAAATCTATAATCTAATTATAAAGCAAAACAAAAACTGAATTTTTAGCGTTTATCAAAATGGCATTTACTGAAAAGCCGTGATCAGCCGTGATCAGTTATATCAGCCGTATAACATGGAAGAGCTTCCACAAACCGCTACTTTCAATGGCCACAAAACTTCTGCAGAGCGAGGTTTCTGTCACCTCCCACTGGCAGGAAAGGGGCCGTGAAAGCTGCGTGGGACCTGGAACCGCTCACTCAGGACAGCTGTGTGGGAGCACGCACGGGGTGCGGGGGAGCACGCATGGGGAGGGGGTGCGTGCGGGGGCTCACGGGGAAGGCAATCCCGCTCACATCTCTCAAGGGTGTGACCCACAAGCCGCTCTCTCTTAAAACTCATATCCTAAGATCTGTTAAAGAGTCCAGAGAATTTCAAGGGTATTTAAATAAATGGAAATAGCAGGACTGCATATAAAATAAAGACTAAAGTACAAAAATGACCAAAATATCCCTGGTATGTGGTCATTGTTCTCTAAAGAAAACATGATTAGACCAAAGGGAGATGCCCTAGACAACAGAAAACAGCTCAGTACAGAGAGCTCTCTACAGGGCTGGGGACACCTGAGGATGCCTGGGGACACCTGAGAGACATGTGAGGACACCTGGGGATGCCTGAGAGACACCTGGGGACACCTGAGAGACACCTGGGGACACCTGAGAGACACGTGAGGACACCTGGGGATGCCTGAGAGACACCTGGGGACACCTGAGAGACACGTGAGGACACCTGGGGATGCCTGAGAGACATGAGGACACCTGGGGACACCTGAGAGACATGTGAGGACACCTGGGGATGCCTGAGAGACACCTGGGGACACCTGAGAGACACCTGGGGACACCTGAGAGACACGTGAGGACACCTGGGGATGCCTGAGAGACACCTGGGGACACGTGAGAGACACCTGGGGATGCCTGAGAGACACGTGAGGATACCTGGGGATGCCTGAGAGACATGAGGACACCTGGGGACACCTGGGGATGCCTGAGAGACATGGGAGGATACCTGGGGATGCCTGAGAGACATGAGGACACCTGGGGACACCTGGGGATGCCTGAGAGACATGGGAGGATACCTGGGGACACCTGAGAGACACGTGAGGACACCTGGGGATGCCTGAGAGACACGTGAGGACACCTGGGGATGCCTGAGAGACACCTGGGGATAGGTGAACGGACAGGTTCTCATCCCACCCGGAGGTGTTCAATCCTTGTAAGAGGACAGGGCCACAGCATAGGCAGTGCAGGGTGAGGGGTTGGAGCGGACCAGGAGGCTGGGGTGCGAGAGGTGCTGCATCACCAAAGCCCACGGCTGGCAGGAACAGGGCTGGGACAGCTGCCCAGGCGGGGCCAGAGCATCATCTCAGGACCAGGAAGGAGCTCTCAGGCACCATAAACAAGTCCCTGAGGAAGGACTGGAAGCCCAGCCTAGCCTTGGGGTTGCTGTGTCCCTCACCACCAGCTCCAGTCACAGCCAAACCTGCCCACCCAGTGCCTGGGGCCCCACTTCTGGTGAGGTCAGGATTCCGTGCGGGCTCCTTGTCTCCAATAGCCTGCCACCGGCAAGAACGCGGAGGGTAGACAGAGACAGGAAACAGCATTGTGAGACGCGGCATCAGTTGGCCAGCAGCAGCCTGGGGAGGGGGACGCGCCGTTTCCCAACGCCCATGCGCCCCTCTCCTGTGCGCAGCTGAGCGAGCGGCATCTGCCCCGTCACTGCCCCGGGGCCAAGGCACAGCCACGGCCAGGGCCCTGCCCCTACCTGGCTTCCCAGCCTGGTGTCGCCAGGAGGGCCACGGCCAATGCTCGGCCACATCACGTAAGAAGCCCTTGTTAGAAGAAGAGCTTTGAGCTCTGACACTAAGAGGAAGGTGCCTCTGGCTGGGGCTGGGGCCCCGCCCACCACCCTCCAGCTACTGGAAGGACGGTGTGGGCTGGGGCACACAGGAGTGCTGTGCATGCCATCATGTCTCCCACAACAACACGCAGGCAGCTGCAGAGGGCCGTGGAAAATCTAGCACTGGCCATGGGCTCCCTGACGAGGGGAAGGCCCTATGCTGCAACCAGAGTCCAAATCCAGTCATGCCTGGGAACACCCCCAACCACACGGCTCACCCAACCCCGACCCCGCACCAAGATCCCGACTGGCCGCTCCTGCGGGAGCCTTACCACTTGCTGGGCAATGTTGACATTGGACTGTCCAAAGGTTTTTGGCAAGAGCTGCTTCCCGAGCGGGTTGACGGTGGAGGGGTGAACAGCCACGAGGGACACCACGCCTGCAACACAAAGACACCAGGTCAAGGGCGAGACTCCTTTTCTAAGTTAAGGCTAAAAGTGACCGTCCAGCAAGATGGTGCTTCCAATTAGAGATGCTTAGCTTTCCCCACTTGTACTGTCTCAAATCCATGGCTCAAGTGCAAACACCTCCATGAAGCTTAATTCCCAACGTAAAACCGTAAGGGGAGAGCTGCAGGGCCGTGCTGACGCGACCCAGGTGACCCAGGCTGATCACCCACTGCTCTGGCCCCTCGGTGAGGTCTGCAGAACGTGCTGGTGGGACCACGGCCTGGAAAAGTCTGTGATTCTGTGACAATTATGGAACAGAATTTTAAAAGTAGAACTTTTATCCCAACATTTCTCTATGAGGTTGCAAACCTAGCATGGAAATCTGATAATCCACTTTTCCTTAGGAAGGAGAGCCACATTTGTTCCCAGGAAGGAGCGTGCCTTCCGTGGAGGCTGCGCCTCTAAACACACAGGAGCCCTCAGAACACTGGTGAAGCAAGTGGGGACCCCTCTGCAGGAGACGTGAGGCCTCTCTCCTCCAACAGCGGAATGCAAAAGGTCCTAGGGACACAGCAGTGGACAAAGTCCTGGAACATTTACACAAAAATAGTAAAATGAAGCAGTAATGATAAAGTTCAAAAACTGGCATCAGCAGGCAGAGAGAACAGAGGAACCTGTAAACTAGGTGGTAGCGAGCACCCTGGGAAACAAGGTGGGAGGCCCGCGTGGCCAGCACAGCCCGGGAGGGGCGTTAGGCGGCCACACGGAGGAGCAAGGGGCTCGCAGTGCCCCGCGGCATGGCTGGCGGAGCTGAGCCGATGGCCCCACATTTGAAAATGCGCGATACCCTCAGGTGAAGAAAAGACAGACTTGCGGGTCATGACAATATCAGGAAAGGAGAACTTCCCAATCTCGCCACACCTCAGGCCTCCCCGGACGGCTGCCCGTCCGACCTCGGGCCTCCCCCGACAGCCGCCCGAGGAGCTGCAGGACCCTGGACTTCCCCACAGGCATCTCCCTTCATTCCCACCAGTCAGCACCAAAATGACTCACAAATCATTGGTGAGACTTTCGAATACGTCGTCTTTGCGATCTGGTTTCATTTTGGGGCCCTTTACAACCCATGCGTTCTAAAAACATCTACTGCTTTTTATGCGTTTCTTTAAAATATACTAAAGAATGAATTTTGCTGCTATATAAGAACACTTAATAATTTCTCTTAATAACCTAAGTTGGCCAAGACAGATTATTAGGAAGTGATTAAAAAGACATTTGCCTTTTGATTCAACTGGGTTAAATATTAGTATTTTTACCAACCAATATCAACACATATTTAAAATTCTTTTCTGGAACTAAAATAAGATGATCTGCTGTGGGATAATTTTCTTCCAAAAATAAAGATGTGTATCCTAAGAAAGGGCAAATATTTACTTTTTAATTGTTTTATATATGTGAAAGATATTTTTATTTTAGAATATTCAATTGAAAAGTAAAGATTGTACATATTCAAAATGTACAAGTGATGATTTGATGCACATATACACTGTGTAATACTTACCAGAGAAAGACTTTTTAAAAGCAAACATAATATTCTACTATGCAGGGAATGATTTAAAATACATAATTAAACACTTTTCAGATTCATGTACAGATGAGTAAATAGTAAGCTTTCAAGAATATTTAGCTGATTCATTACAAAGATAACATCTTTTAAAATTTGCAAACGAGTCTCTAATTTCAATAAATGTGGAGAAAGCAACAGACCTCTGAGTTCACAAAAGCCAGTGGCACCATCACTCCCCATCAGCAGCCAGGCGGCTCTTTCCGTCCTGCATGGCCCGGCCACAGCACCACAGCGCCCGGCCACAGCGCCGCCCACCAGCACCACAGGTACCGTGCACTCGGGCGTCCCAGTCTGGGGCTCCCCTTTCCTGCCCCAGCAGTGAGTGTGGGTAGGACTCGGGGATTCGGGGGGTGGTGGGGCTGTGGGACAGCAGTGTAGCTGAGACCCTCGGGGCATCTGGCCTGCCCTCCATCTGCTCTGCCCACAGGCCGGCTGGCTGGCCTGTCTACGCCATCTGTCCTTCCAACCAGGTCTCTCTCTCTGGGCCAGAGGCCAGCACCATGAGGCTGGGGTGGGTTGCTAAGGGTTTTCACAGCTAGGAAGGGGGAGAAACACACAGACGGAAGAGGGTCCCTCCTCTGGTACCCAGCACAGGATGAGTGAATGCAGGCAGATGTCCAGGGCCCCTGAGCTTCCCCACTCGCTCCTGTTGTCCACCTGGAGTCTGAGCCCCCACACCAGTTGCAGGTAAAGGGTTTTGGAGCCCGAGGGCTTGCCAAGCACAGAGGGCCCCTCCCAGCCTAGACACAAACCAACAGAGAACCTCTGAGCAGCACACATCAACCAGCAGCACCCCTGGGTCACCAGCTGAGTCTCTGCAGGACAGAGGGCAGGGTACGTGCATCAGTAACAGGGAGAAGAAAGAAATCCTGAGGCTGAGGGTGAGTATCCCCTGCCCCGCCCCAGAGCAGCATTTCAGAAGGGCCTTGAGATAGGGGCTGAGTTCGCACGCCCACCCGGCCAGTGAGCAGCAAGGGCCCTCCCTGAATACATCTCAGACCCACACCCAGAAGTACAGGCTGGAAAGGGCAGTGATGTCTGGGGACCAGAGCTGGGTGGGTGGGTTTCTTTCTTTCTTTTTTTCTTTTTTTTTTTTGAGATGGAGTCCTGCTCTGCTGCCCAGGCTGGAGTGCAGTGACATCATCTCGGCTCACTGCAACCTACGCCTCCCAGGTTCCAGCGATTCTCCTGCCTCAGCCTCCTGAGTAGCTGGGACTACAGGCACCCGCCACCACGCCCGGCTAATTTTTGTATTTTTAGTAGAGATGGGGTTTCACCATGTTGGCCAGGCTGGTCTTGAACGCGTGACTTAAGGTGATCCACCCGTCTTGGCCTCCCAAAGTGCTGGGATTACAGGTGTGAGCCAATGTGCCTGGCTGGGCTTCTTGTTTCTATTCATTGAGAAACTTTTCAAATACAAACAATAACACGACAATTTTATTCCAGTACACTTCAGATACACTGTTATCATCGTACTTGCTTCAAGTTTCGTAGAGACATAAGGAGCAGAAATAAAATGAGTCCCCAGGACCCTCAGCCTCCCCGCGAGGCTGCCCGTGTGCGGCGCCCAGGGCCTGCAGGGACGCACTCTCTTCATTTTTCATGCTTTTCCAGGATGTGCGGAACTGAACCTAAGGCTACAACGATTGTTTTTTGTGCGCCTCTGAAACACAGACAAATATTATCTGGCTCGCATTCTGCAATTCTGCCAACACTGTGTTCAGACTTACCCACACGTACAGATCACGCTGATTTCCTCAAACGCTGCTACACTATTCCATCGTAATAAAGTGGTCATATGAACACAGACGTCATATGAAAATGCTGTTTGTTATTACTGAACCGCATGCTGTGTGTTTTTCTCAGCACGCCTGCCGCCAGCGAAGCCTGGGTCCAAGCGGCCGCCGTCCCAGAGTCCGCCCAGTTCCCCAGGCGGTCATTCCAGTCCAAACGCACCAGTGGCAGCCAGGCTGTCGCTCCCCGCCACTTTTTTGTCCACCTCAGGGTAGAATGTTATTTCAATTAGTAGTTGTTGTTGTTTTTGAGACAGGGTCTCACTCTGTCACCCAGGCAGGAGTGCGGTGGTACAATCTCAGTTCACTGCAACCTCCACCTCCCGGTTCAAGGGATCCTCCCACCTCAACCTCCCAAGTAGCTGGTACTACAGGCTCGCACCACCACACCCGGCGAATTTTCTTATTTTTTGTAAAGACAGGGTTTCGCCGCATCGCACAGACTGGTCTTGAACTCCTGAGTTCAAGTCATCCACCCGCCTTGGCCTCTCAAAGTGCTGGGACTACAGGTGTGAGCCACCGTGCCCAGCCAATCATTTAGTTTTAATCTGGCAATATAAGTAGAGTGTTCCACATATTTTCTTGGTAAGACTGACCCACACAATCTATGCATGGGAGGGAGGAGGACTAACATTTCAGGGACAAGCTGAGTCACATGAAGACATGGCCCATAAGCTGACTCTACAGAAATAATATTGTTTCAACTGTAAAAGGCACACATAGCCTTTTTCAAAAGAACTAATTAAAAACATTTTATATACAGCATTTTAAATGGAGAATTCCTTTCTTGGGAAGAAAATTAGTTAAGAATATATATGGTCTAAGTTGCTATAATCCATTAACAGAAAAAGGAGTCTAAATACAGTACTCACATTTTTATCATTACTTGTCCTATTCTATTAATATCTATAGGGCTTAAGATAAATTATGAAACCATAAAGTTTTGTATTTTCTGAAAAACAATTTTAACATCTTTACATTGTCAGAGCCAGAGGTCTACGAGTTACTGTTTTGCCCACCAAGCTGGAGATGTTTTATCTGCTCATCTGGTCAAGCACAGCCCCTCTGCAGGGGAGCGGCTCCGCAGGGAAGTAGCTCCGCAGGGGAGTGCCTCTGTGGCTGGCTTGCAAGCAGCATTTGTGCACACTTGACTGGCCACAACAGAACATTCTTCTCTGTTGTCAGCACTGAGGAGGAAGCTCCTGCCTAAGTGACCACAGCCAGGCACCTGCCCAATGGAGACATTGCTCTCCCCAGACTCCATTCAGACTCAGGAGACCTGAGCTCCTAGAACGCAGGCTGAGGCAACTCCCACACAAAACCTATCCTCTGGCAGTTATCAGAGACCTCAGCTGCACAAACCACACACCTACTGTGCCTGACGTGGCTGGGCCCCCGGCAGGACCTGCTCCTGAGAACACGCGGTTACTACTCCAAGTTCACAGCATGGCTGAAGTCACTCCCAAGAACCTCTCTGTCCAAACACACAGAGCTCCAGCAGGCTACCCTGCATCCAAGAGTCATCATCTCACACCTGGGAACAAGGGTTACAGCCACAGAAATGCCATTACTGGGCTAAAAACAGAGGCTGGGTTTTTAATGTCTTTCAGGCTAAAAACAGAGAAATACGAAGAGAGAAAAAGCGGATGGCCTCTCCTGACAGTTCTGTAGGAGGCTGGCAGTTTGAAGAGGCCAACCAAAAGTTATACCCTCCCTTCCTATAACCCCCTTCCTAACAGTTGTACAAAGATCAGTGCGTGTGTGGGGGGGTGGTGGGGGGGCACAGTTCACAAGCGACAGTCACCACGAGTAAGGAATTACGTAAGCAACACTAAGCTGCTGACCACACATCACTGATAAATTTCCTCCTCCACTTAGAACCCTAAAGCTGACAGACATGAGACTGAAGCAGGAGGAAAGTAAAGACACAACAAAGGGAGATGCTCTTTCGGAAGCAGTCATTCTGGGCTAAGAGGACATGTATAATCCAACGCCCACATGTGCTGGGCACTCCCATATGAGCAGCAACCGAGGGACCCGGGCCCGGCGCCGCAGACAAGGTGAACCTGCACCGTGCACAGCCATGACCTGTGTCTGAGCGCTCTCCACGGACCCACTATGTTAAAAATCATGAGCACACTATGAGAAAAAGGCAGCAAATAACCAAAGGTAGCAAACACATCGCAGTCGCCGAAGCCACGACTGGAAGGGCCCCAGTGACTAAAGACAGGAGCCACCACACAGCATGGGGAGGACGCAGACACTCCACGCACCAGCTGCCAAAGTACACACTCAAATGTACACTTATACATTTACTCTTTTTTTTTTTTTTTTTTGAGACAGAGTCTCACTCTGTCACCCAGGCTAGAGGGCAGTGGAGCGATCCTGGTTCACTGCAACCTCCACCTCCTGGGTTCAAGTGATTCTCCTGCCTCAGCCTCCTGAATAGCTGGGATTACAGGCGTGCACCACAGCGCCCCAGTAATTTTTATATTTGTAGTGGAGAGGCAGTTTCACCATGTTGGCTAGGCTGGTCTTGAACTCCTGACCTCAGGTGATCCACCTGCCTCGGCCTCCCAAAGTGCTGGGATAACAGGCGTGAGCCACAGTGCCCGGCCTACTCATTTGAGACGGGGTCTGGCTCTGTCGCCCAGGCTGGAGTGCAGAGGCTCAATCACAACTCACTGCAGCCTCGACCTCCCACGCTCAAGTGATCCTCCTGCCTCAGCCTCCCAAGTAGCTGCGACTATCTATAGGCATGCGCCACCATGCTTGGCTACTTTTTTTTTTTTTTATTTTGTAGAGATGGGGCCTCATGTTGATGCCCAGGCTGGTCTTGAACTCCTGGCCTCAAGCAATCCTCCCACTGCAGCACTGAGATTTCTGGTGTGAGCCCCTGCACCTGGCCTACACACGTATCTGCGCTCTCAGGAACAGTGTGGGCAGATTCTCAGTGAGCCTGGATCACCCCTCAGTACAGGGGGTGCACAGGCAGCCCTGAGGTACAGACAGACAAGCACACTTCCAGGCCAGCTGTGGCCTCCCGGCTGGCCTCCCTGAGGACGAGGCGCAGGTCAGACAGGATTGCACACATCAGGGAGGAGGATGCAGGCAGCCCTGGGGCCAGGTCACGCTGGGACGGGGGCAGGGTGGACCAGGCAAAGCCAGAGGGAAAGCTCCTACCAGTACCGCGGGGCCACAGGCATGATATGAGTAAGAGCCCACCTGCGACACACAAAGCCTGAAAACCCAACACCACCAAATGGTGGTGAGGACACGGAACTGTCAGACACACAAAGTGTGTGTGCAAATGTTCACAGCAGCATTTTGCTCTCAGGGAACAATTAGAGGCAAACCAAACAGCCACGACTAAAATAGCCCACGTAAAATGTATTGTCAAAACCTCCACGTTGGGACTCTCATCCTTGGGGAGCCTGTGGATGCAAAATGTCTCGAGTTTGGTGCATTTCTCTGGGTGGAAAGCAGTTTTCTGAGCCTCGAAGGGTGTGGTGGTCAGTTTTACGTGTCAGCCTGACGGTGCTCTATCCCGTTATTCAGCCAAAGGCCAGCTGAGAACTTGCCGCTAAGCTCCTTGAAAAGGAGCCATTAAGCAAAGGAAATTGTGCTCGATGCAGGTGGGCCTCGTCTAACCCGTTGAAGGCTTTTAGAGCAAAACCTACATTTTTCCAGAAAAAGAATTCATCACCAACCGCCCTGCAGGCTCCGCCCTGATGGCCCCACTATGGCTAGGCTGGGTCCTGTCGTGAGTCCCCACCTGGGTTCCCTGTCGCCCTGGCTGTTGCTCTGGAGAACACTGACAATCACAGTGGGGACCTGGACACAGGCCCCCCACGGCAGCAGCAGGAAGAGACACAGTGGCCCCAGGCAGCTGTGGCATGGAGTGGAGCTGGGAGGACCAGGGCCAGGGACCCACGAGGAGCCTCGGCTGGGCTCATCCCCTCTACCTTCCCCTGATCCACTCTCACCGGGACAGCTCCTGTCCTGCCTTAAGATCTGACTCAAGGAAGGGCTCCACAGCCCTCGAAGTGCTACTGACCATGCCCTGGGCTCGCAGGGCACAGACAGAGGAAGGCGGAGCCTTGCTCACTTGCACCACCGAGGGCAACTCAAAAAGCACCCGCAACGGCTCCATCTAAGGGCGCCGAGGACCCTGCCTAGACCGCCCCACCTCCCAAACTAGAGGCAAGGGGGGCCCACTAGTGAAGACGGGTGTCTGTTGCGGAAGCAAGGGCTGCACGCTCACACACACAACTCACACACATGCACAATCAGAACTCACACTCAACTCATGCACATACACGCATACTCACACAACTCATACTCAACTCGCACATACACACACTCATTCAATTCACGCACACAACATACACACATGCACACGCACAGAACACAACACACACAACACTCCACACACAAAACTCACTCAACTCACACCCAACTCACATGTGCACATGCACACAATTCACATGCAACTCACGCACAACTCACACACACAACTCACATACTCACATCTCACATGCACACAACTCATGCACACAACACACCTCGACTCACAAATGCACGAACACAACTGACAACTCACGTGAACTCATGCACACTCACAACACATGCACTCCACACACACTCCTCACAATTCACACATACAACTCACTTGCACACACATGCACACAACTCACACGCATGCACACACACGCAAACTCACAGGTACACTCACGTACTCACACAACTGATGCACACAACACACATGCACACTCAACACATACTCAACTCATGCACACTCAGACATGCAGTCATTCCTCATGCACAATGCACCGACAAGCACTCCTCACATACACACTCATTCACGCATACACACTGACACTCATGCACACACTCCTCACATGCACACTCAGTGACACACACGTTCCTCACGCGCACTCATGCACACATATTGACACAGACACATGCAAACACCAACAAACTGTTCTATTTGTTAAACAGAATTCTCTGGAACAAACACCGGAAGTGAACACTGGTGCTAACGTGCTGGGCAGAAGAGGAAAGAAGGAAACCTCTCTGCACCTTTTCACACTTCAAAATTTTAAAACATGAACATGTCACTGACGCAAAAGCAAATTTAAAATAACCACGTGTGGCCAGGTCTCTCTGCACCTTTTCATACTTCAAAACTTTAAAACATGAACATGTCACTGACGCAAAAGCAAATTTAAAATAACCACGTGTGGCCAGGTGCAGTCGCTCACGCCTGTAATCCTAGCACTTTGGGAGGCTGAGGCGAGCGGATCATGAGGTCAGGAGTTGGAGACCAGCCTGACCAACATGGTGAAACCCCATCTCTACTAAAAACACAAAATTAGCTGGATATGGTGGTGGGCACCTGTAATCCCAGCTACTCAGGAGGTTGAGGCAGGAGAATCACTTGAATCCGGGAGGCGGAGGTTGCAGTGAGCCGAGATCACACCACTGCACTCCAGCCCGGGCGACAGAGTGAGACTCCATCTCAAAAACAACAACAACAACAAAAGCTCCACGTGTGTGGTGGAATCAACACCAGGTGAGGGGAGGGGAGGCCCAAGAGCCGCTGCCGACGATCCGGGGAAAGAACTGACCATCCCAAGGCTCACCTCGGGGGGATCAGGGGCCGGGGCACGTGGGGCAAGCAGACGGGAAACGCATGGCCCTGCCGCGAGCCGGGTCAAAACCAGAACATTTTCAGCTATGCCACAAATGCCAGAGTATGTTCCCTCCTAATCCCAGCAATTCAACTCTTCAGCTCCATTAAACCTGTTACAGATTTAAGCACAGATTTGTGAGTAAGAATGGAAAAGGAGACAGCCCACATGTGGTAAGAAAGCTGACTGCATGTAACCTAACAAGAGGAATTCAAATTCAACACCATAGTAACAGACTTCATCATTTCAAGCATAAAATGGTGAAAATGGTGAATTTTTCATTGTTATTTCTGCTTTATCACTTGAACAGAAAATGTCATGCCTGCAACTTGTGCACTTTTAAGTGTTCAATTAGTTACACTAAAACTATACTTCTCTCGAGCAATCTGTGAATCCTCAAATGATCAAGACAAAAAGCTCATAAATAATCCTAAAAGGGCTGCGCAGATTTGCTCCCTATTCCTAGAAAAGCAGCAGGGAAGGACCTGTGTCAGCAGAAGAGCAGGGCCAGTCCCACCACCTTCCTCTGGCAGGGCCCACAGGCAGCAGGAGGCTGGGGAGGCTGCAGGCTGGCTCAGGTCACAAGGCCAAGTTCTCCCAAGGAAGAGACCAGAGTAGGACCTAGGGACGGGCCCCAAGGAGACACCTGGACCTGGCTCCGCAGCACGTAGGGGTTGGAGGCAGATGGCACCATGGGCACCCGCACCAGCACTGGACAGAAAGGGACGGGCAGCAGGGTCAAGCCTCAGCAGAGAGCTGGTGGCCTGGTCACCACAATCCCACGCCCCAGAGCCACGGCAAGCACTGAGAGGTCACTTACAAGGGTCTCAATGTTAAGAGTAAAAAAAGCTCATTTTATATATGGGAATAATTAGAAAAATCAGAAGGCCGGGCGCGGTGGCTCAAGCCTGTAATCCCAGCACTTTGGGAGGCCGAGACGGGCGGATCACGAGGTCAGGAGTTCGAGACCATCCTGGCTAACACGGTGAAACCCCGTCTCTACTAAAAAATACAAAAAACTAGCCGGGCGAGGTGGCGGCGCCTGTAATCCCAGCTACTCGGGAGGCTGAGGCAGGAGAATGGTGGGACCCCGGGAGGCGGAGCTTGCAGTGAGCTGAGATCCGGCCACTGCGCTCCAGCCTGGGAGACAGAGCGAGACTCCGTCTCAAAAAAAAAAAAAGAAAAGAAAAATCAGAAAGTTCCTTCTAGGAATCTAAAACGGAAACGCATCCAGGCCTCTAGGCTCCTCCCTGGGCTGACGCAACCAAGTGCATGCATGTCGCGACCAGAGCACTCAGTGGGCCCACTAGGTTCTGCAGGCAGAAACGTCTGAGGACAAAGCAAGCTCTTCCACAAGCTTGTCTCCCAGCAATATCACAACAAACCACAATGAACCGCCCTGCACGCACTCCCAGCTCCACACAGCACAACCTCTCACGAGGGGCCAAGCACCGCACATCAAAGCTTCTAAGTGGTGTGTCCTAACCCAGCACAGGTAAGGAGTTTACCTGGTGAGCACACACACCTTCATGAATGTAAACCACAGCACCACTCCAAGGTGTAAAATGGAAACTGCCAACCGTGGGACCCGGAAGAGGCGGCTTCAACCTCTCCAGCTGACTTCCTCCCCTGGATTCCTCAAGACAAGAAAAATGGCTTTTCCTCAAGAGCTAGTAAAATACACATGCGAAGCGTTAAACGTGGCAAGTGCTTGCTTCGCAGGAGGTGTGCACCATGGTACACCCATCTTTCCTCAAACAGCACAGGTGAGTCTGGCTTCTGGAAGAGCCCACACCACTGCTGAGACGTCATTATCTTTGGGTGGCGGGAAAACAAATTGTCTTTATTTCTTCTTTACATTATTCTACCTTTTTCTAAATGTTTGCAAATAGTATACACACCTTAGAATTCAAAATCCACAAAGCTTCTGGTGTGTGTGTGCAGGCTGTGTTCTAAATATTAGAAGGCCCCTACGCCCACCCTCCTGGATTCTCAGAGCACAAAGGTGCCCGTGCAGGAGATGCCATCATTAGCAAGAGGCTTCAACGTCAACAGCTTCATAAACACGTGAAGCTTCACGCATTCATCAACACAAGTGTGTCCAGAACAGGTGCCCTTACCTTTTCCGGGACTAAGGTTCTGGTCTATGAAGACCTTGAGTTCTCCGTTGGCTTCAATTAGACCGGCCTGCAGAAAGCAACAAAACAATAATAAATACAACAGCTAAAAGGGCTACAAAACTAGGGGTGTCTAAAACCACCCTCAAGGGTTCTATCAAATAACGTCGTAAAAAGGCAGAAGGGCCACAGTTAAGCAACTCCAGGAACACCCCGGAGAACGCCAGGCCCGGAGAAGGAATGTTGCTATCACCATGGCACCTGCAGGGCCAAAACAGCACCGTCCACCAGGAATTAGCCACGACTTACAAAATCCACACAGTCTTGAAAAATCACGACTGTAATGAGGAAAACGTTCACAATAGAATGTTAAACGAAAGGCGGCACAGATAAGAGTACAGCCACACAGCAGGGGCACAGGCGTGATGGCGCAGCCACACAGCGGGGGCACACGCGTGATGGTGCAGCCACACAGCTGGACACACATGCATGATGGTACAGCCATACAGAGGGGCACACGTGTGACAGTATAGCCACACAGCAAGAACACACGTGTGATGGCACAGCCACAGCAGGGGCACACAGGTGACGGTATAGCCACAGCAGGGGCACACACCTAATGGTCCAGCTATACGGCAGTAACACACACCTAACGGTACAGCCACACAGCAAGAAACATTAAGGGGGACTCCTATCAGAATTGTCAACCTCATCCTGCTTCTCCAGAAAAGTCATGAAATGTTTCATTCTCTTCCTAGTCCCAACAAAATGTCAGTCCCCAGGGGCTGGGCTCTGCGAAGGAAAGGCCATCCCAAGAGGAGGTCTTGGAGGGGCGGCCTCTGGGAGTGGCGTGCTGGCAGCCCAGGCATGGCAGCCTGAGCATGAGCACACACATGGCAGCACGCTTGAGTACCCAGGGTCCGAGGAGGCCACGCACCTCAGGCAGTGGGGCTGCGGTGTGGCGATGGGGGTTGCTGTCTTCACTGAGAGTAAAGGCACTCGAATGCACCCTTCTATAGACAACACCACGGGAACAAGGAGACGCCATGACCCCATGGTGCCACCCAGGTAAGTCAGGGGACATGGGGAGGCAGCCCAGGTACAAGCCAGGCAGCCAAGACTAAAAGCCCAGCAAGACGACCCCTGCAAGACCACCGGACAATTTCCTGGGCATCTTCACAACCCCCTTCCCCACAGAAGATGAGGAAAGCCAGGGCTGCCCGTAAGCTTGAGGACGGTGGCAAGTTCACGTCCTAGGAGGCTAAAAAAAAGACAGGAACGACAGACGTTCAAACCGGGTCCAACCGCACTTTCTGAGTCTGGCTGTGCAGCAGGCACCATCCCAGCCTTGGCTGTGGGACTTGCTGGGCGGTGGGTGGACGACCCAGTGACCCCCTGCACACAGAGCCAGGTGAGGTGGGATGTGCAGAAGGGGCTGCATCACACTGGCCACACCAAGGGGCTGGGATCCAGGCTCCACCACGCCCAGGGCCCAAAGACAGCTTGTGATGCAATCTAAGGAAAAGAGCCATGGGGCAAGAACCTGACCACACCCAGGAGGCGCCTCTGAGGCCACCAACCTGATGCAGCACCAGACAGGCCCGCAGAGGGCTACGCCGGCACAAACGCACGACACCAGACAGGCCCGCAGAGGGCTACGCCGGCGCAAACGCACGACACCAGACAGGCCGGCAGAGGGCTACGCCGGCGCAAACGCACGACACCAGACAGGCCGGCAGAGGGCTACGCCGGCGCAAACGCACGACACCAGACAGGCCCGCAGAGGGCTACGCCGGCGCAAACGCACGACACCAGACAGGCCCGCAGAGGGCTACGCCCGCGCAAACGCACGACACCAGACAGGCCCGCAGAGGGCTACGCCGGCGCAAACGCACGACACCAGACAGGCCGGCAGAGGGCTACGCCGGCGCAAACGCACGACACCAGACAGGCCGGCAGAGGGCTACGCCGGCACAAACGCACGACACCAGACAGGCCCGCAGAGGGCTACGCCGGCGCAAACGCACGACACCAGACAGGCCCGCAGAGGGCTACGCCCGCACAAACGCACGACACCAGACAGGCCCGCAGAGGGCTACGCCGGCACAAACGCACGACACCAGACAGGCCCGCAGAGGGCTACGCCGGCGCAAACGCACGACACCAGACGGGCCCGCGGAGGGCTACGCCGGCGCAAACGCACGACAGGAAAAGCATGACCCATGGTCAACGATGGTGCCTGAAGGTCGGCGTGCATGGCTTTGTGCTGGCACCCATTAGTGTGTTACAGGTGTGAGATGCCAGATGTCCTGGTCACCATGAGGGCAATACCATCCAGGCCAGGTTGGTAAGGCCGAGACGTTAAGCCTGGGAGAGAAAGGGCAGGAGGGTACGGCCAGTTAGAAAAAGGCGAGTGGGTGTGGACAGGTGGTTGAGCCAGGTACACACGGCCAAGCGGCTATGGAGGGCCAGAACCCACAGGAGATGAAGGTCAAAACACTACAGCAAAGTAGGTAAGGTCAGGTGACTATGACCAAGGAGGTGAAAGCAAACTAGGTAAGACTGAGAAGTTAAACACAAGGTGGGTCAGCCAGGAGAGAACAGCCAGGTGAGTAAGGCCAGGAAGTTACAGCCAAGAGGTTAAGGCCTAGTGGGTGAGGCCAGGAGGCAAGGGCCTCGGTCAGGGCTGGTCAGGCTTGAGCCCAGCTCCAGCATCTGTGTGGGAGTGGAGCGTCTGTGTGGGAGTGGAGCGTCTGTGTGGGAGTGGAGCGTGCTCCAGCCCCGGGTACGTGGAGCTGGAGGAAGCCCTGCCAGGGGTCTGATGGAGCAAGTCCCAGTTGTGGAGGACGACTGCCCTCCCCGCTACACAGCCAGGGCTGTGCCCACTTCCCCTGCGTGGCGTCTGCGCTCCCAGCCCTGGCATGTGGCAACCATGGTTTGGGCTCTGAAGCTGTTTTGTACCACTGTCCCTGTCTATCGCCCTCCCTCACCAGGATGAACAAATGAACACCTGCTAAGAAGTGTAGGGCCAGGGACTGGTGCAGGGCACGCACTGCGCAGGATGGCACAGCACCTTTTTTCTGTTGGTGGGGACAGTCCAATGGGCAGAGACAGAGCGGGGGCTGCTCCTCCTCATGCCTGCAGGGCGTGTGGAAGACCCCCAGGAGCAGTGGCTGCCTGCGGCCTCCATGAAACGCTGGCAAGTCTGGCCTCAACAGAGGAGCCCTAGGGCCACCGTGCACTCAGACACGGGCCTGGCCCGGCCACCACGACGCTCGTGTCCGTAAACGTTCTGCCGCTGCTCACAGAAAACATCCTCACGTGCACCAACACAGGCCCTGCAAGAACGCCAACTGGCCCTGCCCGGGGAGACCTCGGCAGCCGCGGGGGCTGGGGCACAGGTGGCCTGGATGTTTCTCACTCTGCCCCATTGACGTGGTGGTCAGCCCCGGCTGGGACAGGAACTCAGCAATCCCTGAGTAGCCCACGCCCAGGAAACCCAGGTCCAAGAGACCACTGCCCCGTCACGGCCACCCACCAGCACAGCCCCTCCTTCCGGGCAGTGCTTCCTCCTCCCCAGCAGCTGCCCAGGGAGTTAACGGGCCAGGCTGTGGACCCAGGCGGCCCTTCCAGGAATACTGAGATGGGGTGAAGGGGCCAGTCTTTCTCCACCAGCCTCAACGTTGTGACATAAAGCTCTGGGGTAACTGCACGGATGCGGAGCACACAGTGACGGCAGCCAGTGAGGAGAGAACAAGGCCCACATGTGGGCCGGAGTCACACTGCCGACACAAGCGTGGCATCATCTGTGGGTCCAACTGGGTCTGCCACAAGCATCGTTTTGCTCCAGGAAAAACCCTTTCATTCCCCTTCTTTATGCAACTCATGCTTCTGAAAGTAGAAACGGCTGATAGCACTTCAAAATCCACAGCCTCGGCCTGCTGGTTCCACCGGCCACGTGCTCAGGTGTCGCCAGATCCCTGGCAAGCACCCGCAGCTCACAGCTGGCCCCTTTCCTCAGCTTTCTCCTGGAGAAGCTCTGGGCCCAGGAGGCAGGGGCCATGAATGACGCCCTGCGCTGTCTCAGCAGCAGTGCTGACGCTGCCACCTGCACGGCTCTGCCAGGGGCCAGCCTCCCTGCAGGGTGTTTGGTGGCATCCTCAGCCTTCACCCCGCGTGGGACAACCGGAATCATCCCCGGACACTGCAAAGCCACCTGCAGCCAAGAACCACAGACTCAGAGGCACGACTTCTGGGGCCGCAGGGCCTCTAAGCAGACCTCTCCAGAGCTGGCGGAGAACAAACGCACACCTGGCTACAGAGGCTACAGTCTCAACCTTAATTTCCAACTAGGAACATGAGGCTGTAAGACAGGAAATCTGACCTAAAAGGAAACCACACAGTGGGTTCCTGTGGCTGCCTGTAAGTGCCTATCTTGATGGGATGCGCTTACTCCACACTGAGTTTGACAAACACTGAAAATATTTCATAATACAATGTGTGTCAAAATCACAAGGGAAATGCAAACTCTCCTTTCTATAAAGGAGACTAGAAAACAAAACCACCACCTAGACTGCCTCTGTTCACAGATCATCTGAAGAACTCACACAAATGTTCTACAAACCAGCACTGGAGGAGGGTGAACTGGGGAGACGTGAGGGGGAGCAGGTGGCTGACGGCGGGGCTGGGGCACACAGCCTCCAGGAAGGCTCTGCGGCGTCTTCATGTGCGGCCCTCCTAATCCTGCTTGGGATGGTATTTCGAAGTGACTGGGCCATGAAGGCACAGCCTCCCAGATGGAATCTGTGCCCTGATAAAGGGGCTCCCTGGCCCTTCCACCAGGTGAGGGCACGGCAAGAAGACGCTACTTACCAGCCAAGCAGCGGCTCTCACCAGACACCAAACCTACCAGGGCCTCGATAGTGGACTCCTAGGCTCCCGAGCCGTGAGCAGCCGATTCCTGTTGTTTCCAAGCTGCCCGATTCATGGTCACAGTATTCTTGTGACGGCAGCCCAAGCAACCAGGACAAGCTCTCCTGCAAATACCCACCACTGTGCTGCCTTTCCAATGGGCCCTCCTGCAGATATCCACCACCACACCGCCTTTCCAACGGGCTCCCCGGCAGACACTCCCCACCGCACCGCCTTCCCAACAGGATCCCATGCAGACACTCACCACCGCACCATCTCCTACTGGCTCCCCTGCGGACACTCACCACCGCAACACCTTCCCACAGGATCCCCTGCGGACACCCACCACCGCACCACCTTCCCACAGGATCCCCTGCGGACACCCACCACCGCACCGCCTTCCCAACAGGATCCCATGCAGACACTCACCACCGCACCATCTCCTACCGGCTCCCCTGCGGACACTCACCACCGCACCACCTTCCCACAGGATCCCCTGCGGACACCCACCACCGCACCATCTCCTACTGGCTCCCCTGCGGACACCCACCACCGCACCATCTCCTACCGGCTCCCCTGCGGACACCCACCACTGCACCACCTTCCCACAGGATCCCCTGCGGACACTCAACATTGCGCCACTTTCTCCCTGAACTGACTTCTGTGACCCGACCCCCAGGAGGATGGAAATAAGGGGCAACTTCTGAAGCTAGGTCACTCCCTGTCCTCTTGCGAAAGCTGGTGCCATGGTGTGAGGATACTCAAGAGGCCCTGAGGTGGTCGTGGTGCTGAGGGCTCCTCCTGCTAACTCCCAGACCTTGGTCTTGAGGTCTGCAGAGCTGGGCAACGTCTCAACTGCAACTGCGTGAGACTCCAGGACAGAAGCACCCAACCGAGCCACTCCCAAACTCCGGGCCCACAGCCATTGTGTGGGGGTAAGAGAGCGTATTGTTTTAAGCCACTACATTCATCTGTTTCACAGCAATAGATAACACAGCAGTTAAAGAGTTTTCTCTAGAACATTAAAAAAAAGTGATTATTTTCATCAACCAGGTCGTCACTGAATTTATTTTCGAAGGGATCTTGAACCCTGCGCAAACTTAGCTCCACACGGAAAGCTCACTGGCACTGTCGTCTGAAGAACGGGATCCCACATGCCACACCCTCAGCATCAGCCTTTCAAAGCTGCACTCACTCTCTGACACCCCCCTTCCTGGAAGGTGACCCCCAAGGACAGGGAAGATCGTTATGACGACCCCCTTGGCTGACAACAGGAAGAGTCACAAGAACTAAGTGCAGCATTGTCCCTGAAAAAGACAGTGACGATGCCATGATTTAAATCCCATTTGTCATCAAACACAATGCCCCGCTGAGGCTGCACGCAGCCACCCGCTGAGGCTGCACGCAGCCACGAGGAAGCTCAGCCAGCCACATCCCGACAAAAACCTACCAAGAGCTTGAGGTTCATGACTCGCTGCTGCCCACCTGGAGACCACAACCTCCCCACGTGGGCTCCACCTCGCTCCCGGGACAGGGCCCACGCAGGGCCGTAAACATGCAGACCCTCAGCCTCCGCTCCTGCCCGAGACAACAGCACCAGACCCCCAGCATAGCGTGTGAACACTGAGAACCCTGTATGTGGGGTAACGACCCGTCCTGGTTGGCCCGGAACTAAGAGAGGCTCCTAGGACACAGAACCACCGGGGTCCCGCCAGGCAGGCAGGTCCCAGGCTGGCTATAAATGCTGGCTGCTAAACGGGACTTGTTAACAGGAACACCGGCCGGGGTCGGTCCGCTCAGTGTTCGTGTCAACAGGATGCACACGGGTGCACACTGGCCTGCTGGGCAATGGCAAAGTGGCCTTGGCACCCAAGTCCCCACTCTCCAGACCAGGGGCCAGCTGTGGCCTTGCTAGCTCCCATGTCAAAGCCAGCACCTGAATAAGCAACCGCACGTGAGCCACGCAGGATCCAAGGCCACAGCCTCTCCTGTCCTGTGTCCTGTCTTGAGGAGTGTGGGTGTGAGTCTGGGTCTCCACTGACACTTTAGAACTGACTAAGACACACCCAAGTATAGCCTCTGTGATTGTTTAATATGAAGTCATTCCTATGGGTTGATATTTAGTAGATACTACAAAACCACAACTAACAGCTTGAGTATGTAAGGAGCTGTAGGAAAGACCCTCATGTGGGTCCTCCTTACATTTCTCATGGGCTGTGACCCACAGGAACTCAATAAAAAGCACCAAAACACAAACGGTTTCATTTGACTTTTTTTTTTGGAGACAGGCTCTTACTCTGTCACCCATGCGGGGGTGCAGTGGTAAGACCTCAGTTCACTGCAGGCTTGACCTTCTGGGCTCAAGCCATCCTCCCACATCAGCCTCCGAAGCAGCTAGGACAGGCACGCACCCCATGCCGGGCTAGTATTTCTTCGAGGTCTCATTATGTTGCCCAGGCTGGTCTCGAACCCCTGGGCTCAAGCAGGCGTAAGCTACCACGCCTGGCCCAGCTTCCTGTGTTTAACATACTGCTGAAATTGCTATTAGTTTAACATACTGCTGAAATTTTAAGACATGTGCACTGGACTTATTTTCCTGTTAAATCTTTATACTCAAGATGCAGCCCTACCTCCCAGTAGGGACACCTCAAGGTGCTAAACACATTCACATATAAGCCAACAGCAAAGGTGCCCCTTGGCTAAAACTAACCTTAATTTCTATTAGAAAAACTGTGTTCAACTATATTTGTGTTTATAGTTAATGGAGATAACAGTTGATTATTCTCTTGTCTTACATTAGATAAAACCGTACTGTGAGTAGCAGCAATAACAGCAAAACACACGTTCCCAAAACACGCCATGCTGCTAGAAAAAGCTGAACCAACTGAAAACGAGAATTATTTAAGATGACATCGTTTAATAAACCTCACCAGTGCCCACTTTGTGACAGGGTCTACGAATGGGACTAACTTCCGTTCCAGGCCTAAAAGGGGGCCTATCACTGCCGTCATCTTTAAAACACACAGGTGACCACGGTTCTCACAACCTGGAGCTGCACTCGCCTGGCCCGGATGGAGGTGCTGCCCGGGCCCTCATCGCCTCCTTCCCTGCCAGCCAGCACCCACCAGGGTGTGTCCAGGGGGCTAATTCCCTGGCGATACACAAGCCCTAGAGACCCAGGAGGATGCAAGGGCGTGAAGAGGACGCTCCCCTACACTCGACACACAAGCCCCAGAGACCCAGGAGGGTGTGCGGGCGTGAAGAGGACGCTCCCCCACACAGCCAGTGAGGGGTCAGCCAGTGGCACACAGCAGCCAGGTGGGGCACATGCCGGACCCCGCACCGTCTCACCCCTCTCTGCCCCGCTCTTCTCTGTACTTTCTAATCTACTGAACAATTTACCATTTCCATTGCTAACGGCTCCCCACTAAAGTGTAAACCAGGCTTATCTGAGCCGTGGCCTGCAGGCTGTACGTGGCCCGAGACACCTTTGAATGCAGCCCAACACAAATTTGCAAATTTTATGAGTTTTTTTAGCTCAGCTATTGTTAGTGTTATTCTACTTTATGTGGCCCAAGACAATTCTTCTTCTTGCAATGTGGCCCAGGGAAGACAAAAGATTTGACGGCCCTGGCATCAACTCTGTGAAGCAGGAATTTTGCCTGGTAAGAAAACGGCCCAGCAGGGGCCCTGCAGTCCCGACATCACAGGTTCACAAGCCAGGCCCAGGGGAGGGCTGGAGAGAGGGACACCAGGGCCACATACTTCTCAGGGGGGACCCAGCAAATGATTCAGGCTTGAGGGTCATCCAGTCTCTATCACAGCCACTCAGCTCTGCCTTCACAACAGCCAAAAAAGTGTCAAGAAACAATCTTAATTTCAAAAGTAAGCAGAGGCAAGAAGAAAGTGACCCAGCTGCACTGAGGGATCCCCCTGAGGACTGGAGTGGTCCACGCCAGACTCCAGGGCAGAAAACACTTCACTGCACATTAAACTGTGTAATGAATGAAGAGACCTAGGGAAGAGGCCACTCTGTAAACAGCAGCCAGGATGGGCTGCCTGCTACCAGGGCCCTCCTGGTCCCAGCACAGGACTCCTGCAGAGAACTCTCTCTGCTCCTCCCTTGACTTGTGCGGAGAACTCCGTCTGCTCCTCCCTCAACTCCTGCAGGTAACTCCGTCTGCTCCCCCCTTGACTCCTGTGGGTAACTCCATCTGCTCCTCCCTCCACTCCTGCAGGTAACTCCGTCCACTCCCCCCTCAACTCCTGCGGGTAACTCCATCCGCTCCTCCCTCAACTCCTGGGGGTAACTCCGTCTGCTCCTCCCTCAACTTCTGCGCAGAACTCCGTCCGCTCCCCCCTCGACTCCTGCGGGTAACTCCGTCTGCTCCTCCCTCAACTCCTGCGGAGAACTCCGTCCGCTCCTCCCTCAACTCAGGCGGGTAACTCCGTCTGCTCCCCACTCGACTCCTGCGGGTAACTCCATCCGCTCCTCCCTCAACTCCTGCGGGTAACTCCATCCACTCCCCACTCGACTCCTGCGGGTAACTCCGTCCGCTCCTCCCTCAACTCCTGCGGGTAACTCCGTCTGCTCCTCCCTCAACTTCTGCGCAGAACTCCGTCCGCTCCCCACTCGACTCCTGCGGGTAACTCCGTCCGCTCCCCCCTCAACTCCTGCGGGTAACTCCATCCACTCCCCCCTCGACTCCTGCGGGTAACTCCGTCTGCTCCTCCCTCAACTCCTGCGGGTAACTCCGTCTGCTCCTCCCTCAACTTCTGCGCAGAACTCCGTCCGCTCCCCCCTCGACTCCTGAGGAGAACTCCGTCCACTCCTCCCTCGACTCAGGCGGGTAACTCCGTCTGCTCCCCACTCGACTCCTGCGGGTAACTCCGTCCGCTCCTCCCTCAACTCCTGCAGGTAACTCCATCCACTCCCCCCCGACTCCTGCGGGTAACTCCGTCTGCTCCTCCCTCAACTTCTGTGCAGAACTCCGTCCACTCCTCCCTCAACTCCTGCGGGTAACTCCATCCACTCCCCCCTCAACTCCTGCGGGTAACTCCGTCCGCTCCTCCCTCAACTCCTCCGGAGAACTCCGTCCGCTCCTCCCTCGACTCAGGCGGGTAACTCCGTCTGCTCCCCACTCGACTCCTGTGGGTAACTCCATCTGCTCCTCCCTCAACTCCTGCAGGTAACTCTGTCCACTCCCCACTCGACTCCTGCGGGTAACTCCGTCCGCTCCTCCCTCAACTCCTGCGGGTAACTCCATCTGCTCTTCCCTCAACTTTTGCGGAGAACTCCATCCGCTCCCCCCTCGACTCCTGCGGGTAACTCCGTCCGATCCTCCCTCAACTCCTGTGGGTAACTCCGTACGCTCCCCGCTTGACTCCTGCGGGTAACTCCATCTGCTCCTCCCTTAACTCCTGCAGAGAACTCTCTCTGCTCCTTCCTTTTGGCTGTTGGGTTGCCCATCACAAACAGCTGGCACCTTCCGCCCACCTGGCCACAAGACCTTTCTCTGGGGCTGGGGCTGGGACCCAGCCTGGAGCTCCCAGGAGCCCTCCTGGGCCCTGGAGAGCACACCTGGGAACAAACACAACCCCAGAGCTCAGGGAAAACCTCTGGCAGCCCCAGCCACTCCTTCTGGTACCCTGGTCCTGCAGGGGACCCTGCGTGGGCTGCCCTGACCTACTCCCACCAAGCACCAGAGCCTGGTGAGGGTGAGGGTTGCCTCAAGAGACTGACTCTGACCTTGCTGGCTTACCCTGAGGAAGCCACCAGCGAGCTGCCCTACACTGGGGTCCAAATGGCAAAGCACAAGAACACAACCCCACCAACAACCCACAAGGAGCGTGTTCCTATCAGCAGCCCACAAGGAGCGTGTTCTCACCAGCAGCCGGGCGAGTTAATCTGAAAGTGGTCCTGCCGGGACCAACTCAGGGCACCACAGGCCAGGGCCACCTGGGACAGGCTGGACAGGGGACCTGGGCTTCTAACAGGCACTGGGAGGCAACAGACGCTGCTGGTTCAAGATCCTAAGTCCAGACAGGACACGCTGGGTGACCGCCATGCCCAGCCTTTCTCAGCTACAGAGGCCAACACCTCCCCACGTCCGGGAAGAGGACACGGTGCCACCACAGAGCAGGGATGCGGCAGAAAAGAACCTCGCGTCTGAAGAAGATCTGGGACAGTGTGAAGGCTCATCTCACGAACACGCTCCGAGTAAAAGCATCAAGTGGGAAGAGCAGGACAGGAGCTGCCGTGTCTGGAAATGGCAGGACAGGAGCCTCAGATCAAGCCTGCTACAGAAACAATTACAGAAGAAATGTGTTTACATAAAAATCCTAGAGGAAAACCTGGGCAATACCATTCAGGACATAGGCATGGGAAAGGACTTCATGTCTAAAACACCAAAAGCAATGGCAACAAAAGCCAAAATTGACAAATGGGATCTAATTAAACTAAAGAGCTTCTGCACAGCAAAAGAAACTACCATCAGGGTGAACAGGCAACCTACAGAATGGGAGAAAATTTTTGCAATCTACTCATCTGACAAAGGGCTAATATCCAGAACCTACAAAGAACTCAAACAAATTTACAAGAAAAAAACAAACAACCCCGTCGAAAAGTAGGCGAAGGATATGAACAGACACTTCTCAAAAGAAGACTTTTATGCAGCCAACAGACACATGAAAAAATGCTCATCATCACTCGCCATTAGAGAAATGCAAATCAAAACCACAATGAGATACCATCTCACACCAGTTAGAATGGCAATCATTAAAAAGTCAGGAAACAACAGGTGCTGGAGAGGATGTGGAGAAACAGGAACACTTTTACACTGTTGGTGGGACTGTAAACTAGTTCAACCATTGTGGACGACAGTGTGGCGATTCCTCAAGGATCTAGAACTAGAAATACCACTTGGCCCAGCCATCCCATTACTGGGTATATACCCAAAGGAGTATAAATCATGCTGCTATAAAGACACATGCACACGTATGTTTTTTGCGGCACTATTCACAATAGCAAAGACTTGGAACCAACCCAAATGTCCATCAATGATAGACTGGATTAAGCAAATGTGGCACATATACACCATGGAATACTATGCAGCCATAAAAAAGGATGAGTTCATGTCCTTTGTAGGGACATGGATGCAGCTGGAAACCATCATTCTCAGCAAACTATCACAAGAACAGAAAACCAAACACCGCATGTTCTCCCTCATAGGTGGGAACTGAACAATGCAATCACTTGGACACAGGAAAGGGAACATCACACACCGGGGCCTGTCGTGGGGTGGGGGGAGGGCGGAGGGACAGCATCAGGAGATATACCTAATGTAATGACGAGTTAATGGGTGTAGCACACCAACATGGCACATGTATACATACGTAACAAACCTGCATATTGTACACATGTACCCTAGAACTTAAAGTATAATAAAAAAATAAATTAATTAAAAAAAAAAAGAAATGTGTTTAAATCCTTTGAATCTGTCTAATGCAATCAGAGAACCCATGACCAGGGCAGGCAGGGCCAGTGCTGAGGCCCCCCGGAAGAAGGCTCCAAGCAAAGCCCCCATACTGGGGTTGGGACCTCCCAAGGGCCACACCTTGAGAAGAAAGACCTGGAAACTCAAAGAGCCAGACCCTCACCCAGCAGGAAGCCCAGACACCAAGACCCGAGGGATCCGTCGCCACCATCTGCGGCCCAGCTGCTGAGAAGGGCCCTGCACTTCCTCCACAGACTCTGATATAAATGCCCAACAGGCCACAGGACAAGAGGGCAAGTCGTGACCAAAAACCAAGAGCACGGGGCCAGACCCACAGGGATGGGGGTGAAATCACCAGAGAGCCAGACCCGCAGGGATGGGGGTGAAATCACCAGAGAGCCAGACCCACAGGGATGGGGGTGAAATCACTAGAGAGCCAGACCCACAGGGATGGGGGTGAAATCACCAGAGTAACTGATCAGACGCTCAAGAAATTAAAACTCAGGTTTGACCATTTTAGCAAAGAACTAAAACCTATAAAAGAAACCAAAAGAAAGTTCCAGAGCAGAAAATACAATAACTGCACATTAGACAGTGAGATCAACTATCCGGTTTGGAGCAGAGGTAGCAGGAGGGAAAATAAAGAAAAACGTAAGAAGCAAACACGATGATGTTAAAAAGGCCAAAGAATTGTACCATTTGCACCCAAGGAAAGAGAAAAGGGCAGTGAAAGTCTCCTCATCAAAGGGAGCCATTTAAAAAAAAAAATCAAGAGTGCCGCAGCCAGGGAGGACATGCCTGCAACATGCAGACCTGAGGCTGGACCACACCCAGAGCAGAGAAGCAGCCCTGCAAGTCAGAACAAAGAGACAGACAGACAGCCCAACTCCTGCGCGTGGACTGGAGACGCCACTCCGCATCAAGACAAAGAGGCCCTTCTGCAGCCCGGGAGCAGAAGCGACACACAGCACCCTCGGGCGCCAGGAATGCAGGTGGAGGCCACAGGCGCCCAGCACCCCAGGAGCCATCACGCCCTGCTGCCCAACAGCTGTGGGCACAGGAGCAAGCCCCCTTGGGTCTGCCCCCAGCTCAGCGACCCCACAGGGCCAAACCATGCAAATCCTCCACAGACACGCACAGACGTGCGCCAAAGACCATGCAAGATGTTCACAGCTATAGATGGTCATAACTACAACTGCCAAAAACAGGACACAGCGAACGTCCGTTCCTGAGAATGCATCTGCAGCGGTAGCGGTATCCTTAGCACAAGGCACTGTGGCTGGCGGCAGAGCTGACTTCTCACTGCTGGACTCCAGCACAGGAGGAGAATCATGGCAGGGGGACTGCCGTAGGCGCATGTGGGAGGCTCCTGGATGGCTGTGTTGCCATCTGGGCAGTGGTGACATAGTGTGTGTGATGTTTAAAATCCATTTAGCTGTATACTTCACATCTGTATATTTTATAGTAGGTATGTTATCATTCTTTAGGTTTTCTTGCACTTTATATATTATTATTCACTGAGGTTTTTTTTTTTTTTTTTTTGAGACAGAGTCTCACTCTGTCACCCAGGCTAGAGTACAGGGGCGCAATCTCAGCTCACTGCAACCTCCAACCTCAGAGTTCAAGCGATTCTCCTGCCTCAGCCTCCTGAGTAGCTGGGATTACAGGCGCCTGCCACCACATCTGGCTAATTTTTTGTATGTTTAGTAGACGGAGTTTCACCATCTTGGCCAGGCTGGTCTTCAACTCCTGACCTCGTGATCCACCCGCCTCGGCCTCCCAAAGCGCTGGGATTACAGGCATGAGCCACCACGCCCAGCCTCACTAAAGTTTTTTTAAGTCATAAGAATGCTAGAAAATATCAAGCAGAGTAAAGAAAACATAAAAACAAAAGTAATGGGAGTTAAGCTGTGAGCATGCAAAGGCATAAGAATGATACAATGGACTTTGGGGACTTGGGGGAAAGGGTGGGAAGGGGGTGAGGAATAAAAGACTACAAATTGGGTTCAGTGTACACTGCTTGGGTGATGGGTGCACCAAAATCTCAAAAATCACCACTAAAGAACTTATTCATGTAACCAAATACCACCTGTTCTCCAAAAACCTATGGAAATAAAAAATAAAAATAGAAAAAAAATGAAAAAAATTAAGAAAAAAGTATACTAGAAAAAGCAGACCTTTATAAGCAATAATAACCAGTTAGAAAATACAATGGGTGGCCAGGCATGATGGCTCACACCTCTAATCCCAGCACTTTGGGAGGCCAAGACGGGCAGATCACAAGGTCAGGAGATCGAGACCATCTTGGCTAATACGGTGAAACCCCGTCTCTACTAAAAAATACAAAAAATTAGCCAGGCGTGGTGGCGGGCACCTGTAGTACCAGCTACTCGGGAGGCTGAGGCAGGTGAATGGCATGAACCCAGGAGGCAGAGCTTGCAGTGAGCCGAGATAGCGCCACTGCACTCAAGCCTGGATGACAGAGCGAGACTGTTTCAAAAAAAAAAAAAGAAGAAAGAAAGAAAATACAATGGATAAAAACACTCATTGATAATAACAAATTTTAAAAACATATAACCCCTAAGATCAAATCTACATGCAAGGTATATATTTGCAAAACTAAAATTTTCACAAACATCCTAATTTTTCTGAAGGTAAAGAAAAACTTTACCGAAATGGAGACTCAAACTTTGTTCTTGGATAAGAATCAGAAGTTGATTAAAAGACAAACACCTAATAGAAAAATACACAAGACGCAAAGCTGTTAACAAACGTAAGACAAGACGTTCCAGCTATCCCAGTAGTGCTCTGAGAAATGCAAACAAAAACGTGCACTCCTGGGCTGGCAGAGATGCCGTGGCTGGCAGCGCCCAGGTCCTCTGCCCAGTCCTCAATCCCTACCTGGGCAGCTGTACTTCCAAGAACCCATTAGGAGGGTACTTGGAAGCCTAACCCAGCCAGTGCATTTATCACACACCTGCTTAGATAAAGACAAAGTGCTGCAAGCAACCCAAATAAACATGTGAGCCATGTCTTAGTCCTTTCAGACTCCGCCACCAAACACCACAGCCTGCAGCCCTACGTGCGAGGGTTCTCTCTCACGGTCCTGGAGCCGTAGGTCCAAAGGTTCTCTCCCGCAGTCCTGGGCTCTCTCGCGCGGTCCAGGAGCCCTACGTGCGAGGGTTCTCTCTCACGGTCCTGGAGCCGTAGGTCCAAAGGTTCTCTCCTGCAGTCCTGGGTTCTCTCTCGCGGTCCTGGAGCCCTACGTGGAAGGGTTCCGTCTCACAGTCCTGGGTTCCTTCTCTCATGGTCCTGGAGCCCTACATGCAAGGATTTTCTCTCACAGTCCTGGGTCCTGGGTTCTCTCTTGCAGTCCTGAGTTCTCTATTGCGGTCCTGGAGCCCTACGTGGGAAGGTTCTCTGTCATGGTCCCGGAGCCCTATGTGCAAGGATTCTCTCTCATGGTTCTGGGTTCTCTCTCACAATCCTGCAGCCCTACATGTGAGGGCTCTCTCTCACGGTCCTGGAGCCCTACGTGCAAGGGTTCTCTCTCACGGTCTTGGAGCCCCACATGCAAGGGTTCTCTCTCACGGTACTGGGTTCTCTATCACGGTCCTGGAGCCCCACGTGCGAGGGTTCTCTCTCACGGTACTGGGTTCTCTCTCACGGTCCTGGAGCCCTACGTGCAAGGGTTCTCTCTCATGGTCTTGGAGCCCCACATGCAAGGGTTCTCTCTCACGGTACTGGGTTCTCTCTCATGGTCCTGGAGCCCTACGTGCAAGGGTTCTCTCTCACGGTACTGGATTCTCTCTCACGGTCCTGGAGCCCTACGTGCAAGGGTTCTCTCTCACGGTCTTGGAGCCCCACATGCAAGGGTTCTCTCTCACGGTACTGGGTTCTCTATCACGGTCCTGGAGCCCCACGTGCGAGGGTTCTCTCTCATGGTCCTGGAGCCCTACGGGCAAGGATTCTGTCTCACGGTTCTGGGTTCTCTCTTGCAGTCCTGGAGCCCTACGGGCAAGGATTCTCTCTCACGGTCCTGGGTTCTCTATCGCGGTCCTGGAGCCCTATGTGCAAAGCTTCTCTCTCATGGTCCAGAGCCCTACATGCAAGGATTCTCTCTCATGATTCTGGGTTCTCACTTGCAGTCCTGGAGCCCTACATGTGAGGGTTCTCCCTTGCAGTCCTGGAGCCCTACGTGTGAGGGTTGTATCTTGTAGTCCCGGAGCCCTAAGCACAAGGATTCTCTCGCAGTCCTGAAGCCCTAAGTGCAAGGGTTCTCCCTCACGGTTCTGGAGTCCTACATACAAGGATTCTCTCTGGCAGTCCTGAAGCCCTAAGTGCAAGGGTTCTCCCTCACAGTTCTGGAGTCCTACATACAAGGATTCTCTCTGGCAGTCCTGAAGCCCTAAGTACAAGGGTTCTCTTTCACAGTCCTGGGTTCTCTCTCGTGATCCTGGAGCCCTATCCTACCTGCAAGGGTTCTCTCTCACAGTCCTGGGTTCTCTCTCACGGTCCTGGAGCCCTAAGTGCAAGGATTCTCTCTCGCAGTCCTGGAGGTGGAAGTGGGAGGTCAGGGCAGAGCCAGCTTCCAGGCTGTACCTACCACCTCCTCCTTGGGCCTCATAAGGCGGGAAAAGGGCAGGCTCGCCCTGGGGACTGGCTTATAAGGACGCTGATCCAACGGGCAGAGGGGCTACACCCTCATGCCCTCAATCAATCCTAGTCACTCCCAAAGGCCCCAACACCGTTGAGGGTAAGGTTTTGAAGGATGAACACTCAGCCAGGGCAGCGCATCAACAGGGTGTAGTAAGTGAGGGTGCATCGACGAGACCAGACTCCAGCAGCTGCGGAAAGGGGGCGAGGCTCCAATACAAACAAACTTTCCAAATTTGAGACAACTTGAGAAATCTAAATGCTGCCCATGTGACAATAAGAGTGAATGACTATCTCTCAGAGACACATGTCAGAGTATTTAATAACTACTTAATAATCACCCTGGCCAGGCAGGGAGTCACCCAGGTCCGTGACAGGGATGAGGCAGCAGCACAATCTCTCTCTTTTGTGTGTGTCTGAAATGTTCCACAAACTTTTTAGAATTATCTCTGCTTATATTTACTGATGTGAAAAAAAAAACGTAGGACAAACTGTTGAGTAAAAATTAGCAGTGAACAAAACGTGAGTTCATTTACTTAAAATTCCATACTGTACATGTGTGTTTCAACACACACATCTAGGTTATCCCCAAAAACAATCACCAAAAAGCCTTAACAGCAGAGCCCCCATGACTGTCATTTCAGATGGCTGCTTACTTTCTGATACCTTTCTGCACCACTGTTTTTAAATAATCTTTCCATTGTCATAACTAAACAAAGCAATAAAGCAATTTCATCCCCTAAATTAAGGGAAAAACCGCACGCCTAGGTGCTGAGCTGCAGGCGAAGGTGGGGCCCAATGTCACTCTAAGAAAGAGTCAGAGGAAGTTGGCATCCCCGAGCGGGCAGACGGACGGCAGCCAGAGCCACAGTGCAAGCCATGCAGGGGCAGAGAACGCCTCCTCCCGGCCCCACGCAACTTAAATGAAGAGGAAAGGGGGGTGCAGATTCCACCCAAGTGGGCAACACAAACCCCAGGTCCTCAGGGCACAGCCTGGAGCCACCAGGCAGGGAAGCTGAAGAGCAAGGAGGTAAGTTCACACACAACGCGAGTCACAGGAGGGGCAGGTTGGGGAGGTGGGGCTGTGCTTCAGGGGGCACCAGAACCTTCAGGAAACCAATGGATTCTGAAGCCCCAGCAAGCACAGAGGGTGGGGCCCATCCACTCGCGAGCAGACACCTGGAAGGCAGGAACCCAGCATCCCTCTCCCAGCAGAGGCTGCTCTAATCTATATGATCTATAATCAGACTTTCAGCCACCACTCTAAAGCCTGCTTTTCCAGCAGAAAAACAGCAAAAGATGCTCCTGTCTACAATAGGCACAAATGCAAAACCGCCTGGAAAACCCATACATGAGTTCCACAGCCGTTAAACAGGTGCTTGCATCCTGCCTCCGGCTGTCTTTGGGGCAGGCTGCACTGGGTCGTGCAGTATGAACCTGGCAGGCGAGGTTTTCCAGGGCTGGGGTGGTGGGGAGTAGAGGGACCAGACAGGGACTTGGCCAGGGACCAGCAAGTGGCTCCCAGCACAGTTGGATTCCACACTCTTGACAACGACTCACCTGAAATGTCAGCAGCTCCGCTCTCTTTTCTTATGAAGTCACTGCTGTGTTCAAACACCTCATGCCCGCAGCCCTCCCGGAAGCCGCAGCCTGCAGGAGAGGCCTGCTCCCTCGTAGACTCCACCTCTCCTGTATCTGGCCAACCGCCACCCCCTCAATCATTCTCAACAGTGCCCAGGGCAAGCCAGGGCCCCTCTGTGCAACACTGGGTCAGAGGCAGGGGCCACAGAGTCCCCAGCGTGCCTGGCTGCTGGCTCCTGAGCTCAGAGCCCTCACACTGGGCACGCGGCAATGGCCGTCCCTCCAGCTCTGATCAGACCAGTCCCTTGTGGCTGGGAGAAGGTCTGACCCCGAGCCCAGGCCTATGAGGTGCTCCTAATTTCGTCAAAGCCTTAAGTTCACTCCTTTGCATCCACCCAAGTTCAGCCAGGACGGGGCCAGCAGCTGACGCCCTCCTTTCTCCCTCACTGCCCTGTTAGGGAGGGTGGCTGGCCACCCACATGGGATAGGCGAGCACACAGAGGCCAGGAGTCCCCACCTGAGGTCCCAGGGCTAGCAAGGTCCAGCCGTGCAGGCCCCTGGAACCCCTGCCTCACACAGCTTCCTCCACAACACGTCACACAGGCCCGGTAGGAAAATGCTCCCCAGGGAAACGCAGCACACGCTGCCGGACAGCGCGACGGGGTCCAGGCCTGGGGCCTCAGGGAAGAGCCGCCCCGTAGCCCTCGACCAAGTATACTGCCAGCCTGTGGGAGGTGGAGACCATCTCCGTTCATCTGTTTACTTATCGTATCAGCTAACTTTAAAAGTAACAATATGTTCATCTAATTTCTCCTCTGGAAAAGTTTTTACATTAAACTCTTTTCTCTTTTAGAAAGAATTTAAATTTCCATTTTAACAAAAACCAAGTCATCCAAGGACAGAGTGAGCCACTGGCACTCTCAGAAACACTCCTCCAGGGTGGCCTGGGGTCAGCACGGAGCAGCAACCCTGGCCAGACGGGGTGTCCGGAGGGCCCAGGACACCCACCCTGACCATGGGCAGGCACCAGAGCCACAGCAGACTCAGGTGCGGGGTTTGATGCCCACCCACAAGGAGGCACTGTCAGGCAAGCTCAGGACAGGTTGGGGTGAGGGGATGCACAGCCTCCTCACCAGCAGCCTTTCTGTCTCAACAGTGAGCAAAAACGGGGCTCCAGGGAACCAATGCCCAAAAACACGAAGCATGGCTTCCAGGATCAGCATCCACGTGTGATAAATGCCACTGGAACCACGGCCTGGGATGGGACAGACACTGAGGACACGAATGGGCATCAACATCACCCTCGATGCTGACCACCTTCATCCCCTTCCACCCCAGAACAGGATTTGGTTCGGCCACTCCAATGGGAACTCCTTTTCCATTTGTTAGAGAAAAAAGAGGTTAAGTCCAGGCAAAAGTCATCGTGGCTAGCCGACTGCACCGCCGGCCTGCAGAGCTCCCAGACACGGAGCCCACAGACCAGAGTTTCCAGTTCTGTGGCTGCACACCCCCTGAGCTGTTGAATGTGTGACTCCTCCTCCCCAACCTGGCCGTGCTGGGGGAGGGGACACCCGGGGTCTCCCAAAGCGAGAGGAACCCCTCGTCCACAGACAGCTCAATTCGGGCTAGCTGGATGACGCTGAGGCAGACATCTGTCCTCCATGCTGCATCATTCCAGATAAGGCCTCTAAACTTAAAAACGACTCCGGGAGTCAAAGGATGCCCTAAAGCAGGAATGGCTTCCAAGAGTCAATAACTAGGTAAGAGGTATGACCTCAAACTCAGGCATGAAAACAAAGTCAGAGGCTGAACTCCCACCACGGTCATCTCCCTCTTCATCCTGCTTCCCTGCAAAATATAATTCGGATTCTATCAACAGTGGTGACATGAGATATTTTCATTCAAACCCTGATTTTTCTTAAAGGCAAAAGAAACAGCAGTCTAAAGTAAGTCCCATACAAATTACTCCGAGCCATTAATACTCTCGAGGAGGGGAAGTAAATGACTACACAGCAGCTAAAAAGCCTGACAGCACGTCTCAAAGACCATTTGTACTCGCAGACATACACGCACACAGGCAATTTCACCTCCAGCAGTTCATCCTAAAACTCATCCTGGATTTGTGCAAATTTGAGAAGATTTAACTGGAAACCACTAGAATCCCCAACCACAGGGCAGTGGGTAACTACTGAGGCACATGCAAGCAGCAGGAAGAGCTCTCCTAAGTCCGCCACCTCTCCCATACAGCGCCAGGCCGAAAGGACTCTTTGGACAGATCTGCATGTGTCTCAGACTCAGCCTTGCTCATTCCAGACACCCCTTTACACCAGCGGCTCTGTTATCAGCATCCTGGGAAAACTGCAAACAACCCCGGAGGCTGCACTCCGTGTCCTGAGATGTCTTTTACGTTCTCCACTCAATCTACAGAAATCAAAACCCGGTAAGGTGCTGGGTGTGGCTCGAAGGGGTGGCCCCATTCTCCAAGAAGAGGAGTTCAGTCCAGAGGCAAGAGATTTGGGGACCAGATGCACATTTGTTTGAATGTAAAATGAAGTGTTTAGGTACAGCATCTTTTTAAAATTATTTCCCAGGTTAATCCACGTTTTCAGTAACTGACCATCTACAACTCCCCAACGTACCAAATAAACGTATAGCTGCTAAAAACATGGTAGAAAAAAATAACTGACCAGAGAAAACACTGACAATATACTGAGGTAAAAAGATTAGAAACAGAAGGTACAGTACGTTCCCATCTTGGAAAAGCTGTTTTATCACACACAGCTAAATAGGAATCCAACAGGCATACGCTATAAAATCCTAACAGTTCAGCTCACATATGAACATAACTTTTCTTCTTTTTGCTTTCCTAGAATTTTTTTAAATTTTCTGCAACTAAGATTACTCTTACAATCAGAAGAAATATTGCTCGAACTTTTTTTAGTAAGTCATATTCTTTTCTTGTGAAAAGTCTACTTAATGGATACTATTAAAAAGCAACTGCGACAGAAAAGCTCGCTGGTACAGCAACCGGCACAGGCAGGTCACTCAGTAACACAAGGATTCCATGTCCACTAGGAATGGGCGGCACCCACAGCCCAAGCCTGGGCACAGCTGAGGACCAGCGCACAGGACACCTGTCACCTGGGCACGGCTGAGGACCTGCGCACACCACATCAGTCACCTGGGCAGGGTGAGGACCCACACACACCACACCTGTCACCTGGGCATGGCTGAGGACCAGCGCACAGGACACCTGCCACCTGGGTAGGGTGAGGACCCGCACACACCACACCTGTCACCAGGGAAGGGCTGAGAACCAGCACACAACACACCTGTCACCTGGGCACAGCTAAGGACCCGTGTACACCACACCTGTCACCTGGGCATGGCTGAGGACCAGCACACACCACACCTGTCACCAGGGAAGGGCTGAGGACCAGCGCACAGCATACCTGTCACCTGGGCATAGCTGAGGACCCACAGACACCACACCTGTCACCTGGGCACAGCTAAGGACCCATGTACACCACATCTGTCACCTGGACAAGGCTAAGGACCTGCACACACCACAACTGTCTCCTGGGCAGGGCTGAGGACCAGCACACACCACACCTGTCACCTGGGCAGGAGGGGAGGGCCAGGGACGCGTTGGCAATGCTGGATTCTGGGCTGATCCATTCGGGTTTCCGACCCTTTCCTGCTTCCCCATCCACTGGAGCAGATCACACTGCCTCTTTTCCTCAGACCCCAGTGACGCGATGTTATTGAATGGCACACCAGGGTGCACAGGGCAAGCACCTGTGTTAAAAGACACTGTATCTCAAAGCCACAGAGGACACACAAGGGTTTCATTCATCAGACCAGAATCTCTTAGACACTGGACCATGGAAAAACAGGATTTATGGCTGGGCGTGGTGGCTCACGCCTGTAATTCCAGCACTCTGGGAGGCCGAGGCAGGTGGATCACCCAAGGTCGGAAGTTCGAGATCAGCCTGACCAACATGGAGAAACCCCATCTCTACTAAAAATAAAAAAACTTAGCAGGGTATGGTGGCGCATGCCTGTAATCCCAGCTACTTGGGAGGCTGAGGTAGGAGAATCGCTTGAACCCAGGAGGCAGAGGTTGCGGTGAGCCAAGATCACACCATTGCACTCCAGCCTGGGCAATAAGAGTGAAACTCCGTCTCAAAACAAAAAACAGGATTCACACAAAAGACTGACAGGAAGAGGCAGATACAACTCTTCATCCTTGAGTCTCAAAATGACCTGCAGCACATGTGAACAGAGCCCATGACCTGTGCAACAACTTAAAAGCCATAGTCTGCGTCTGCACAGGAGCCCAGAAGCAGAGTCAGGATGCTGTGGGAATCTCAGCCAGCTGGGAAAAAAGTGCAAAGGGTGGACGCTTTTCCAGGCCTGCACCACGCACAAAGATACAGACAGCAGTGCATGGCCAGTACCCGAACAACCAGAATCATCTGAGTAAGAAGACAACTGGGGGATGAGGGGTCATCTAATTCAGCCTCTAATTCAGCCAATGCTGACACCGCCCTTCCCCCTGCAGATCCATCCCCACGTGTGGTCTAAGCCACCCACTGCTGCTAGGCCTCCTCTCTGAGCAAAACTTGACAAATCTAGTCCCTTACGACAAACAGCAGAAAGCCACACTGTAAGTCAAGCTAAATATCAACTGCAAATCTGGATTTTCTCATTGTTCTACAACAAAATAGTTTTTAATGTAAATACCAAGAGTGAAAAGTTTTTAACATCCCCTGAAGAGCACCTAACAGTTCTACTGCAAACTAAGCTGTGCACCAAAGGTGAGGTTTCTAATTCTTACACAATGAACTCCAGAGATTTTTTCCAAATACCAAAAGTAAAAAGCTAACAAAGAGCTGATTAAGATATTCTTTTTGGCCGGGCGCGGTGGCTCAAGCCTGTAATCTCAGCACTTTGGGAGGCCGAGACGGGTGGATCACGAGGTCAGGAGATCGAGATCATCCTGGATAACACGGTGAAACCCCGACTCTACTAAGAAATACAAAAAACTAGCCGGGCGAGGTGGCGGGCGCCTGTAGTCCCAGCTACTCGGGAGGCTGAGGCTGGAGAATGGCGTGAACCCGGGAGGCGGAGCTTGCAGTGAGCTGAGATCCGGCCACTGCACTCCAGCCTGGGCTACAGAGCGAGACTCCGTCTCAAAAAAAAAAAAAAAAAAAAAAAAGATATTCTTTTTATCTTTCGAATTTTATACCAGATGTTCCTATAATACCTCTTTCAAAGCACGTTTTAGGGGCAAAACTTTTCTTTTTTTTGAGATGAAGTCTTGCTCTTGTTGCCCAGGCTGGAGTGCAATGGTGGTGTCATCTCGGCTCACTGCAACCTCCGCCTCCCGGGTTCAAGTAATTCTCCTTCTCAGACTCCCGAGTAGCTGGGATTACAGGCGCCTACCACCACGCCTGGCTAATTTTTATATGTTTAGTAGAGACAGGGTTTTGCCACGTTGGCCAGACTGCTCTTGAACTCCTGACCTCAGATGATCTGCCCACCTCCTGGATTACAGGTGTGAGCCACTGCAACCGGCAGGGGCAAAACTTTTAATTAACCTATAATTTTCTAATTTTTAATACCTCTTCAGAATTAATCTAACCTCATCCTATGTAGGAAAAAAAATCCTGAAATATGAAAAGACTGTTGTAAAAACAAGCATGTCATCACAGATTTCTTCAATACTTAAACCTGAGGGGGCTAAACTGACAACCTTCTTAACCTCAAATGTAAAGTTGTTTCTTTATGAGGACAAAACAAGGCCTGAGTTGCTGAATCCTGTTCCCAGAACTCACTTCTTCAAACACTGAAGGAAACAGCAGTTTGTTGCTGCATCAGGTCCACCTCTTCAGGCCTGAACTTCATCGTCCAAGTCTGTAAAAGGACACCTGGTGGTAGACCCTTCGAGGAGCTCATTGGTCCCCTCTTGACATTAGCAGGGCCTCATGACAGCATCACTCAAAAGCCTCCATGGTGAGAGGCACACAGTTCTCTTTGGTCCCCAGCTTTCAATTTCAGGATTTCTCCATAAACTCACAGGACACAAACAGGCACCACAGAACGGCTTTCACAACCAAGGCAAGTGAATGCTGGGCAGTGATGTCCACAGCCACTTTCTCTGCACAGGCAGCTGACCAGGCCCGAGTCCCCGCCCAACCCAAGTTCAGATTCTCTGCATCTTTACCAAAAGCAGGAGGAGCTTGGAGAGACAAACAGGACCCCAGAAACAGCCCCACACTGGCTACACCCCAATGTCTTACAGCAAAAGCATCCCTGTAATGTCTGATGAATTCATCATCTGCCCGCCTTCCCACTTACAAACCTTCACGACACTGGACAATCGTGTGTGAGGGCAGGATCTTCCAAGGTCAAGAGGGGAGAGGCACAGCTCTGCCTGATCCCAAGGGTCGTGCTGCCTGGGCAGACAGGAAACTTGGCTGCAGGCCAAGATGCCAGTGCCAGGCTATACTCCCTCAGCCAAGGGCCCTGCCAGCCCAGCTCTAGAACAACTTGAGGCCCTGCAGCTGCAGTGACTCGTGACAAGGGCCTATCCGACTCTACAGGAGGCGCCAAAGTGTCTTCCAAGACTAAATCTGAAGACGGTTCTGAGCACCACCATTACCTGCCATGTGACCCCATAGATCCGCGGGTCACAGCCACCCTGCTCAGGAACGGGAGGACAGCCTCTCTGGGCCCTGAGGGGGAGGGCCTGAGACATTTCAAGGGCAGTTCAAAAACTCAAAGTCTGTATGGACCTCCCCGAGTGTCTCCAAACTTAAGACCGGACTGCACCTGAGGCTATCACAGACTGGGTGGGCCAGGCATGGAAACAGACAGTCCCCACAGCAAGGAAATCCTCCCCAAATTGCCAAGGGCAGCCCATAATCTTGATAATAAATTTCTGTAAGTGGCCCATGCTATGCCAGCACTCCTGCTGGGCAAGACCAGGCCTCAGGTTCCCGGCGCCAGCCAGGTCGCCATCGGACAGCTGACTCCTGTTCTCCACATTCTCCCACTCAACAGAGTATAAAGAGAAATATTCCATTAGAATTTACCATTTTAATTCAAATAAATAAAATAAAATAAAAAACAAGTCCCTGAGCAAGAGAGCAGAAACCTAATCCTTCTCACCATTTCTCCAGCTGCGCCCGCTCAAGGAACATCAAAGGCAGCCACCTTCCAGGCTGTTTCCTCCTCCTGTGACCCTATATCACCCACTCCAGCACCGCCACTCACTCTCCACCCACAATACCATCACCACACTCACTCTCTACCAGCTCCACCATCACCACTCACTCTCCACCTACAACACCATCACCACTCTCTCCACTCACAACACTACCAACACTCACTCTCCACCCACAACACCATAATCACACTCACTCTCTACCAACTCCACCATCACGACTCACTCTCCCTCCAATCTACAATCACCACTCACTCTCCACTCCACCCACTCCACCATCATCACCACTTATTCTCCCCCAGTCTACCACCATCACCACTCACTCTCCACCTACAACACCATCACCACTCACTCTCCACCCACTCCACCATCACCACTCACTCTCCACCCACTCCACCACCACCACACTCTCTCTCCCCCAACCTACCACCATCACCACTCACTCTCTAGTCACACCATCACCACTCACTCACCACCCATTCCGCCATCACCATCACTCTCTCTCCACCCACAACACCATCACCACTCACTCTCCTCCAGTCTACCACACTCACTCTCCATCCAATCTACCATCACCACTCACTCTCCACCTACAACACCATCACCACTCACTCTCCACCTACAACACCATCACCACTCACTCTTCACCTACAACACCATCACCACTCACTCACTCTCCACCCACTCCAGCACCACCACACTCACTCTCCATCAAGTCCACCACCACTCACTCTGCACCTACTGTACCATCACTGATCACTCTCCTCACCACTCCTCAGTCATTTCCTACCCACTCTGCAAACTCTCAGAGTACCTCTCTCCTCCCTTCTGTGTAGCTCCTTGCTATACAGACCTTCACACTCACTGCCTCTCAACTGCTGTTCAAAGATGACACCCCCAGAGGACTGACTTCATCCTCTTCTTTCTGCCCCTAACTCACATGGAGCCATTTGTGGCCTTTTCCCACCTGCTTGTCTCCCTGTGCCCTACTTGAGGTTGGAAGCTCCCGAGTTGTTTTTCTCTAGTGTTCTCTCCAGAACTTTCCAGTCTCAGGTCTTGGGTGTCCTTGTTTCTTCTCCTCCATGGTGACTACCAGGGACTAGTTCCAGCTCCCTGCATCCTGTGGCACCTCATGGCCCTCTACAGAGGCCCCAGGGCTCTGAGAAGCTGGAGTGGCACAGCTTTCCCCTCGAATAAGGGCTTTTGGCACATACCTATGGTTTTACTGCAGTACCAGTGCTTTAAAAACCTAACTGGTGGGCTGGACACAGTGGCTCATGCCTGCAATCCCAGCACTTTGGGAGTCTGAGGTGGGCGGATCACCTGTGGTCAGGGGTTCAAGACCAGCCTGGCCAACATGGTGAAACCCAATGTCTACTAACAAAAAATTAGCTGGATGTGGTGGTGCGCCTGTAATCCCAGCTATTTGGGAGGCAGAGGAGGAGAATCGCTTGAACCCGGGAGGCTAAGGTCACAGTGAGCCGAGGTCACGCCATTGTACTCTAGCCTGGGCAACAAGAGCAAAACTGTCTCCAAAAAAAAAAAAAAAACCCTAACTGGTGATCTATGTTCCCTTCTGCAAAAGCTGCCAACATTATCTTTTCAAAACTCAAATGTCACACCTCTACTTAAAAGAGTTAGCTAGGCTGGGCACTGTGGCTCACGCCTGTAAGGTGGGTGGATTGTTGAGGTCAGGAGTTCAAGACCAGCCTGACCAACGTGGTGAAACCCCATCTCTACTAATAACACAAAAAAATTTGCCAGGCATGGTGGCACACGCCTGTAATCCTAGCTTCCTGGGAGGCTGAGACGAGAGGATTGCTTAAATCCAGGAGGCAGAGGCTGCAGTGGGCCAAGATCGCGCCACTGCACTCCAGCTTGGGAGACAGCGCAAGACTCTGTCTCAAAAGAAAAAGAGCTAGAGAAAACATCAAATTCCTTGACTTGTCCACAATCTCCCTTTCCAGCCAGACCCAGCACTCCTGACCACTCCCAGACTTTGAGCAGGGAAGGCCTCACCAGCTATAGAATCCTATTCTCCTCCCAGCGCCAGCCCCCAACTCAGATCATAACCCCTGAGCGCAAGGTAAGCCCCCAGGCCCTGTGCCTATGCAGCCCCTGACAAATGCCGCGTCTCAAATGCCAAAACTGGATAGAGCATTTGGAGTCCCGCAGAGTCGGATCACCTTTCTGTATGCCCCCGACCCCCAGCCTCACACTACATGCTGTTCACATACAGTGCCAATGAAATCAAGGGGGAATGAATGAGGGCCCCGGTGACACCACCCATTATGTATCAAAGCGTGTTTGAGAACCATTTGAGGAAACCACACAGGAAACCACACAACACCAGAAGCGTGCTCTAACCGAGGCCCTGGGCCCAGCTCCTCACTGTGAGGAGACGTAATGAACACGGCTGCGCGCTGAGCACATGGCCACATCTGGCATTCTGAGTGCATGCACGCATGAGGTCAGGGCATGGTACGGACAAGCACAGTGGATAGGATAAAAGTAGCCTCGCAGCACACCCAGATATGACTTCAAAAACCCACATTGGGTCCACCTGTGTGCTCATATGCCCTCTCTAAAGCACATCCCAGTGCTTGAAGCCAGGGACACCGTGTGACGTAGGTGGTCACAGGTCAGGGAGGGCAGACGCCCCACAAGGACTCACAGGGACCACTGAAACCTCTGCGTCGATGGAGAGGGTTCCACACTCCGGATGCATTTTCGCTACAGCTGTATCAACAACCCCTTTCACTCACAGTTACAGAGCAATGCGTGATGGGAAACACTAAGGAATCCAGCTTGCTTCAGTGACCAGCATTACCAAGCATGGTAAAGAACCACACGCCAATAAAATAGAGTACATTTCTGGCCTTAAAAGCCTCGATCCCCACACAAGTTTAAAAAATTATTCAAAATATTCTATAGTTTCATGACAAATATTAAGCAGGCTAAGTAGCATTTCTTACCAGATTTCATAAACCACCAAATCTCACCCTTCTGAGAAAAAAAAGTGGCCAAAACAATTGCTTAGCTCTTGGTCCACCCAAGTGGAATTAACTTCCTCTATAGAAAGACAGGTGCCAGCAGGTGGCTACAGTCTGAGACCTAAGCCTGGCCCCCGTCCAGGATCTTATGTGGAAGCCCCCAAGAAATGGAGGATTCGCTGCGGTGCTGCAACACCCTCCACCTCAATTTAATAAGGAGTTTATTCAAAATTAGCAATTAACACAGTCGGTAAAGATAAGGAGAAAGTCAGAAGGCACCACCCCATCACCACCCAACTGCACAGTGTGGTATCCAAGGCCACAACTTGGGGGTGGTGAGCGCAGTTTCAGAGATCAGATCCTTCCATCTTTCACCTTCATCCCGCTTCAGATGCTTTAAAAGTCTGAAAATAAACACTACTGTAGCTTATGCGTTGTCATTCTGAAATAAAGGCAGAAAACTACAAAGAATTTAGTGCGAGGCAAACATTCGTGTGCAGCATGAAGCAAACATACTTACATCTTTTGCCATGTTACCAGATCCGGGAAATAAATGCTACAAATGTTCACCTTCCCAGAGAAGAAAAATGATTTTTCTGGTAAAAAAAAAAAAAAGGAAGGAAAAACAATAAATAAGTAAGAATGAAAAAAGAAGTTGAAAAAATAACACATCTCAAAGGAAACGTGGACCTTCCTTCCCAAAGGCACCCTCCATCCTGAGAGCGGAGCTGGCCAAACCGACTCCCACACTCAGGATTTTAAGTCGCCTCGTCAGACGGAAATGCCCCCTGCGCAAAAGTGGCCCGCGGGCCCGCAGGGTCACCACCACGACCCCCAGGTCCCCGACGGCCCGCCCAGCGGCCGAGGGTGGGGCTGAGCCCCGGCAGCCAGGGCGCAGCGCCTCCCTCCCGCCGCTGCAGGGGGGGCCCCACCACCCACCTGGGCGCAGCCCCAGGGTCCCGGCGCAACGTGCAGGCTCGCGGCGTCCACCCCAGACCCCGGCGGCGCCCGCCTGGCTGACCGGTAACTCTGACAGGTGGGCTTCCGGGGTCCGCGCCGCGCGCCTGTCACTAGGCCTCGGGCCGCCTCCGCACGAGGCGCCTCCCGCGCGCGCCGGAACCGGGTCCCCGCGGGCCGCCGTGGGGCGGCATCCCCTCCCCCGCCCTGCGCGCTCCGGCCGACCCTGGCCCTGGCCCCACCTCCGGCGCGGGGCGCGGGCGCTGCTATCGGCCAGGAGGGCCAGGCCCGGGACCCCCGCCCCGCGGTCACCTGGGGAGCCCCCACCAGCGCCGAGCGCGCGGGGTCCCCGAGGCACAGGAGCGCGCGGGGCGCGGGAGGGCGCGGGAGACCGCGGGTCGGGGCCGCGCGGCGCCTACACGCGGCCGGGGCACAGGATGGGGTGGCCGGGGGTCCCGCCCGCACCCCCGGCCCCCGCCCGCGGCTCCCGCGGCATCCCCTGCCCGCCCGCACCTGGCTGCCCGGTCCGGCCGCGCGGGCGGGGACGCGGAAAGGGCGCGGTGCGGGGCGCGGGGCGGCGCAGGGAGGCGCGGGCGGGGGCCGGGCCGGGCGGTCCCGGCCGTGGCGGGGTCCCTGCCCTGGGCCGAGCGGCGCCGGGACGCGGGGCTCACCCTGGCCGAGCGTCGGGCCGGCGTGACGTGCGCGCGGCGCGGTGACGTGGGCGGCGGCGGGCCCCGCAGCGCGCCTGCGCGCCTTTTCGCGCCTTCGGCGCCCTCCTCCTCCTCTTCTGCAGCTCCTCGGTCTCCCGCTCCTCCCGCCAGTGCTGCGCGCCCTGGGAGGGCGGGGAGGGGCCGTGCGCGCGTGTCCGCGTGTGCGCGTGCGCGTGCGGAGATGGAACCGGGGCCTGCGCCGGGACGGGCAGTGAGCGCGCGCGGCGTGCGCTCGGAGGCCAAGGGGCCGCGTTTGTGCGCGTCTGTGACGGTGTGTCTGGAGAGAGAGGTGGCCGGCTGTGTGCAAGAGTGTGTGTGTACATGGGGGAGCGGGGTCGGCTATGTGCACGAGTGTGTGTGCACGTGGGGGAGCGGCGACTGGTGTGTGCACGTAGGGGAGCGAGTAGTGTGCGCACTAGTGTGTGTGCATGTGAGGGGGCGGGGACTGGTGTGTGCACTAGTGTGTGTGCACATGGGGCAGCAGGTGGGGGGCCGGGTGTGTCAGGATGTGTGTGCAGGGAGCAGAGAGTGCCGGCTGTGTGCATGTGTGTAGGGGGGAGCACGGACTAGTGTGTCCAGGAGTGTGTGTGCGAATAGCGGGGCCGGGTGTGTGCTTGAGCTCTCTCTCACAAAGGAGAGACAGCCAGCTGTGTGCGCGCCTGTATGCACGGAGGGAAGGGGCCGCTTGTGTGCACGAGTGTCTGTGCACATAAAGGGCTGACTGTGTGTGGGGCTGTGCATGTATGGAGAGCAGGTGTGTGCACAGACGTGTGTATGTGGACACACGGAACAGAGGTGTGTGTGCATGCGTGGCACAGAGGCCGCTGCCTCTGCTGGACCCGGTGACCTCCAAGCCCATGCCTGGCCTACGCCCAGATTACCAACAATTCTGGGCGTCCTCGGTGCCCACTGGACGCAGCCTGGCCCGGGACTCGGGAGGGAAAGCAGGGACAGGAAAACTCCAGAAACAGTTTCATTGCATGGTGAGCCTGGTGGTCCCCGAGTCCTGGAGACTCAGTCCACCCTGGACGGCCCCGCCGCTAGGGCCAGGCCCGAGCACCCCAGCCAAGGGCGGGCTAGGCCAGAGAAGAGTCCAAAGTTCAGGGCCACAGCTGGCGGCAGAGGCTGGTGCGCACGGAGCGTAAGTCTAGGAGGACTTGAGGAGCTGACCAAAGGCCTCTCTGCCTATGCAGGGTATTATTACATGACAGCCCGCTTTGCACATTTTATGCTGATTTTGGCCACTCCTGCTCCTCAGGCAAGGCCGCACGCCCTAAAGTTCTGGTCACCTGGCTTCAACTGCTTATAAATTAGCACCCGTTTCTTCTTTGAAGACTACCAGAAACACTCACTTTCTGCGAGCTGGTTCACACAAATAGGTACTTAGACAACACTGATGTTCCTCAAATGGCCCTATCTTCCTAGCTCCGTTCCTTCTCTTTCACAGGAATTCTTTATGTGTTCCTAAATTTCAGTATTTGAGCCCTGATGGCAACAGTGACACCCTCCCGGCCTCTGGGGACTTCTCCCTGAGACCTGGGGGCTCCAGTTAGGAGGATACACACGTAGGGTACAAGATTGGGGTCTTAAACGTCTTCCCCACAAATTCAGGATTCTGATAAGCCAACAATGTTTATATAGTTGATAACTAATATTATTCAAAGAAATTTCTGCACAAAAATCACTGCACTGAGATACTCTGAACGCGCATGAGGCACTGCAGCTCACGGGGCTCTGTGTGGCTTAGCAAAAGGGCAAAAAGTTACTCCCTTTTTCCTCTCCATAGCCACATGTTCCACAGAAAGCCTTCGTTTCTCTTAACAAAAGTCAACAGAATTCCCTCTAAAATGTTTGGTTGATGATCCAAATATTTTTAGCCACTGCCTTGTCTTGCAGTCTCTTGATTGGGTTGCTGAAATGCAAACTTCCTAAATAAGCCCATAACCCTAGGAATTTAAGCCATTGGCCTCCCTGTGTCTCCAGAGCCTGGGCTGTTTAGGAGACAAGGTTCTTTTAATGATGCACTCATTCAGGTGTTGACTTGCACCACATGCCAGAGGCGAAGTTCAGCCCTATGGTTGGGGCCAGATACTGTCTTGTTTTGTGCATGTAGGCACCAGATTCAGCTACCGTCCCAAATATTACATGGAAATGGCCTGTGCTTCGTTTTACTAGAAGTGAACGTGTCCTTCCCAGGAAAAGTCTTCATCTCCCAAAAGCTGTGTATGTGTCTGCTCCAGAGTCTCCAGTCATGGTACAAACTCTCCCTGCCAATTCCACACCCCCATTAAACTGTCCTCTTTTTCAGAGAGAGAGAATTTTCTAATCCTGTTTTAATTCTAAATCTGCTGATTACATATCCAGATTGTCTTTTGTTTCCCTCCTTGATGACATTGGTCTTTTCTCCAACCATCTCCTGTTTTCTGCCTTCTTCCATCACCATGACAAGAGGCCTTTGGTGGGAGGACAAGCAGGAGGCAGGGACTCATGGAATGTATGGGGAGAGTTAAAAAATAACATTCCTGGATATGGGTAAATGGCATTTTCTTGATCTTTGGTAAAATGTCAATAAAGGCATCTGTAGAAAACTTTGCTCTGTGTATTTGAGTGCATCATAAAACATGGGAAAATCTGTGCACTTTCCCAACCTCCAGGTCTGTCTCGCGTGGCTCTCCTTTGCTCTCACAGATCAATACTCCTAACCCCACCACCACCCCCAGACACAAAGACATTTTTTTGTGTTTCCTACTCTCCTACTCTCTCCTACTGCATTATTGCTCCTTTTTAAAATTCCCGGTCAAATCCCAAGTTCTCCCTCTTGGAAGGAAGGTCCGTTGTGATCCTGCCACATTAGCATGCTATAATATTATTTCTGTCTTAAAGACTGTCACATTCATTTATAGTCTGAAACCACAGTTCTTTCAAAATCACCCCTTGGATCTGACAAATTCTAGAGGAGCATATCACCAAATTTATAAAAGTCTAATTTACCCTAATTGACCAATTTTGCCTACTCCTTAGACATGTTCCCTTGCTTTGATCTGGAATCTTCTCTGGCTTTTGCGATGAGAGACCCCTTGGCACCTCGGCCATTGACTCTGCAGTTCTCCTGAAGTGTCCCTGCCCTGTGGCTTGCTTCACTCTGGCTGAGATAATGTCAGGTGATGTTCTGTGGAGTCCCATGATTTCAGGTTGAAAGATATATGTTCTCCTGGCGTCATCTCCTTTCCCCACAGCACCCATCTGTGGTCAGCCCAAGGTGAAGCCAGCACCAGAAGCCTACAGAATAATTTTGTTTGAGAAATGTGGCCTCACATGCAATTGAGTACCTTTGGGTGTTTTTCTGCTGCCTGCCCACGCCTCTTATGGATTCACAGAAGGAACTTAGCGTCCACTGGACACTAATGCTGAGATGATGGGGCGTCACATCACTGTGGATAAGTGGTCTTAGCCTCCGTGATGTGCAAATTCCTTTAACTGAGAAATAAGTGGATAAAAATACAGTTTGTTAATAAGAAGACAAAACCACAGTTTTGAAACCCTTGCCTTCCCTGCATTCCTCCCTCCCCAAGCATTTCTGAGCTCCTACTAAGTGCCAGACACAACTCTGGGTGCTGATATTATGCCGATAATAAGAGACTGTCCAGAGTCAAACTGGAGAGACAGATGCACCTGCAATTATAATGGATGTGACCTGGTGGGACAAGCTCATGTTCACGATTGGGAAGGGGGCTATGGAAGCACAGAACAATGATTTCTCCCTGCACACAGTCAGCAACACTTCATGGAGAAGGTGACAACTGAGAGACACTATGACCAGCTGAGTATATACACAGGTGTGTCTGAGAGTGTGTGTGTGTGTGCACAAACAGAAACAAATCAGTTTGCACTCCAGCCTAGACGACAGAGCAAGACTCCCTCTCAAAAGGATTAAAAAAAAAAAAAAAGCAATGCAAGCAAGAACCAAGCAGCCAGTCCAGACAGAACCAGGACGTTGAACAGATGCTAGAATTAGTCTGCGCCAGATCTCATCAGAGCCCTGTGCTCCAGACTCACGTCCTGCCTGGGAGCCTTCCAAGGGCTGTGTGTCCTCCAGCCCCTAGTTTTCCCACTCTGGATGGCACCTGCCTCGGCCTCCCAAAATGCTGGGATTATAGGTGCAAGCCACTGCACCCAGTCTGATCTGCTAGTATTTTATTGAAGACTTTTGCATTTATGTTCATGAGAGAGATGACTCTGTAGTTTTCTTTTCTTGCAATGTCTTTGTCTAGTTTTCATATTATGTTAATGCTGGCCTCACAGAATAAATTAAAACATATTCCTCTGCTTTTATCTTCTGGAAGAGACTGTAGAGAAGTGGTATAATTTATTCCTTAAATGTTTAGTAAAATTTACCAGTGAACCTATCTGAGCCTGGTGCTTTCTGTTATTCATTATTGATTCAATTTCTTTAATAGATTTAGGTCTATTCAAATTGTCTCTTTTTGTGTGAGTTTTGGCAGATTGTGTCTTCCAAGGAATTGGTCCATTTCATATAGGATACCAAATTTGCAGGCACAGAGTTGTTCGTCATATGCCTTTATTACCCCTTTAATGTCCATGAGTTCTATATGAAGTCTAATGGGCCCTCTATCATTTTGGATATGAGCAATTTCTGTCTTCTCTGTTTTTTCCTTAGCCTGGCTAGAAGTTTATGGATTTTATTAATCTTTTCAAAAAACCATCTTTTGGTTTTATTGCTTTTTGCTATTGTTTTCTTGTTTTCATTTCATTGGTTTCTGCTCTAATTCTTATTATTTCTTTTCTTCTGCTTACATTGAATTTAATTTCTAGTTCACTAAAGTGGAGACTTAGATCATTGATTTTAGATATTTCTTCTTTTCTAATATATGTAGTCAATGCCATAAGTTCTCCTTTAAGCACTGCTTTTGCTGTACTCCACAAATTTTGATAGTTGTATTTTCATTTTCATTTAGGTCAATGAAAGATTTTTAAATTTCTCTTGAAATTTCTACTTAAGCCTATGTCTTATCTACAAGTATGTTGTTTAATCAACAAGTAGTTTGGGATTTTCCAGTGACAACCCGACTTGAAATTTTATACAGAATACCAACAGATCTAGTAATTCCAAGATCATCTTGAAGAACAATAATGTTGAAGGATTTATACTACCAAATTTCAATGCCACATTAAGATAGTGTGGTGATGGCCTACAGATAAATAAATATAGCTAAAGAGATCAATGACACAGAATAGAAAATCCCAAAATAGACTCACATATTATATTTACTTGATTTTCAACAAAGGCATCAATGCCATTAATGAGAAAATAAAAGTCTTTTCAATAAATGGTGCTGGATCTCATATGGAAAAAAAATGAACTTTGATCTCTACCTCACACCAAACCCCCCAAATTAAACTGTATGATATTACATTAATTTTAGCTTTATGAAAGCTAAAATTAGATATTTTGAAGAAAACAGGACCTTAGGATAGGCAAAAATTTTTTAAATAGAGCAAAAATAGCACCAAGTATAAAAGAAAAAATGTATAACTTGGACTTTTTTAAGATTTAAAACTCTTGCTCATCAAAAGCAAGTTTAAAAAATATTCACAGACTAGGGAAATATTTACAACACAAATATCTAACAAAGAAATATCCAGAACAATTAAGAACAACTACAAGTTAATAAATAAAAGAAAACTCAGTTATAAGATTGTCAAAAAGCCTTGAGCTATAGTAAAGAAGAAATCCAAATGGCCAAGAAACATGTGAAAATGTTCTCAGCCTCTTTAGTAATCAGAAAAACGCAAATTAAAGGCATAGGCAAATACCATTTCATACCCATCTGAATGGCTAAAAGGCAAGGGATTGACAACATCAAGTGTTGGCAAAGAATGTGACACAAGTGGAGCTGTCATATATTGGTGGTGGGAGTGTTAAATGTTAAAATTCTTTTGAAAAACTGACTAATATTCCCTAATGAAGTCAAACATACAACTACTCCATGGTCCAGCAATTCCACTCCCAGGAATATATCCAAGAGAAATCAATGCATTTGTCTATCAAAAGACATCTTCAGGAGGTTAAAGCAAGAGAATTGCTTGAACCTGGGAAGCAGAGGTTGCAGTGAGCAGCACTATGTGTAACTGTTCCAAACTGGGACCTGTCCCAATGCTCCCTGACAACAGGACAAATTCTGATAGAGTCACACGATGGAATGAACTGTCCACAATTACAGGCAGTAATGGGGTAAAATGCCTCATAAATACTGTTTTGAGCTCTTGCTCAAAGAGTAGCAAGACACAAAACACTACATTTTGTGTGGATCCATTTTTATACAGTACCAAACAAGCAAAATGAATCTAGTTGGGACAGAGGCTGCTGGTTGGAAGGTGGGAGTGGGAGTGGGAATAAATGGAAGAGAACACAGGGGGTCTTGGGGTGCTGGCAAAGCTGCATTTCATTGATCTGGGTCTAGGTTAAATAGGTGAATCCAGTGAAAATTCATCAAGCTGTAACTTGTGATATTTGTACCTTTCCATGCGTATACAATACAGCAATAAAAAGTAAGAAACCAATCCAGAAGAAATCAAACCAATATCCGATTTGACAACAGAACAAAATATGAAATACAAGGAACAACTCTAATGAAAAATGTGTACAACACAATACTATAAAATACAACTGAAAGACAGAAGAAGAACTAAATACATAAAGGTATATGCTGTTCATGGCTCAGAAGAGTCAGTGTTGTTGATGGGCCAATATATATACACATGAAAAGATTCTTGTTCTCATTAATTATTAGGGAGATACAGATCAAGACCACAGTCAGAAATCATTTTATGCCCATATGACAGGCAAACTTTAAGAAGTCGGACAATAGCAAATACTGGAAAGGCTGTGGGCCAATGACATTTCTTACACATGACCAGTAAGAGTGTGAGTTGATACAGTCACTTTTGAAAATAATTTGGCACAATCCTATTAGGTTGTATATTTGCACAACCTGCTACCTAACAATTCCACATTCAAGACCTGTCCCAGGGATCATGCTCAGCACCAATGTTTATGCTAACAAAAAGGTGGAAGGCAGCTCAAATGTTCAACTGCAGGACACCAGATAAACAAAGTGAGGCGTATTCCCACAATAGGATAACAAGTGAGAATGAATGAAGTAAAATGTCCCTAATGCCCATATATAATATCATATCCTTCTTATAAAGTTTAAAAACAAAAAGACAAAACTCATGTATGCATAATAAATATATATAAGAAAAGAGACAAGCTAGAAAGGATAACAAGTGTCAAAGTCAGAGTAGTTCTTTGGTTACTTTCGGGGGGAAAACTTAGGGAGCTGTGTGTCATCATGTTTTTGGGTAGGGCTGTGGTTACACTAGGATTTGTTATGTTCAATGGACATATAAACTAAGAGATACAACTGGACCATGCATGCAAGAGTGCAGCTGCCACTGAAACAAAGATAAGGATCAACCCTGTCTTCCTACCTGAAAGCAAGCTCTCCTCATTGTCAGTCCTTCCAAATCCTGCCACTTCGAAGGCTCGCCTGACCTCCACATGTTGACCTTTGCTTGTATGGCCCCTCCTCTACCACACATCAGCAAACCAGAGAAGTGAAGGGGATCTTAGAGCTACTTTTACTTCTTACTTTATATAATTTTGTTAACAGTGAAAATTATAGGCACTTTTTCCGGCATTTCTCTGTATTTCCATATAAATATATAAAATGAAATCTTAGTTTTAAAAATCTAAAGAACATGTTTTAGTACAGAAGTTGCAAACTGGTGGTTTACCCTACTCAGGATTAAAAAGAAAAAAAGCAAAGAATATTGCTAACATTTAAAAATCACAAAATTTTATACAGAAGTCCGTATTTCTGGCTTCTTTTAAAAAATCAGACGATCTGGCCAATGTTTCTGCATTCCTACTTAGCAGCTGCCTGCCAAGACTGAGCAGCACCAAGTTCCCACCCCTCTGATGCCACACTCAGCTCATTCACCTGCCTGGCCGCGGCATTTGTTCATTGATTTCTCTTTACCATCTTCCCTTCCTTTACATGATGCGCATGTTTGTCTCTGTGTCCTGACACCAAGGAAGCCTGTTCTTAGTAGCCCAGGGTCATCATCTCCTTGGGCAGATGAGGACTCTAACAAGAACCCAGGAAAATGACCGCACACCCTGGCACAGAGGTTGCCCCAAGCCAGGCTCCAAGTGAGCCATCAGTAGACAGGGCTCCAAGGGTGAGGGCAGGAGGTGACTGAGTTGCTGTTAGGGGCTGTTGGCCTAAAAGAGCTAAGATCTGTCCTGCTGGGAGGCGGGAAAATAAATCCATGATGGAACCAGACCAGATTTCACAGGGAGACACAGGCTGGTGATAGGCATGGCCAGAGGAGATCACTTGACATTTTGGTACAGGCTGAAAAAGAAACAATTCAGGGTTCGGCCTTTTATAGAAAATTATCAAAGCAACGTTTAAAAGAAACGTTCTCACTCAAAACCTGAGACTCACCTTGTCTGAGCTCAAACCACAGTATTTGAGCCTCAGGGGTGGGCAAGAAAACTAGGTCAGGATCAAACAGGGCTGCAGAGTAGGGTGGGGGCCGTGGCAACACCAGGCTGGGCCCAGGCAATTCAGAACGGCCCTGCATGGCGTAACGCCCTCAGGACACTGACCAGAAACCAGACCTCAAAAAGAAAGTCGCACTCCACAGGGAATTCGGGTTCCCTCTGGCCTGCACCTTTCCCTTCTTTCCGTCTTCTGATTATTGAAGGAGTGAATTACCTACGTGAGGCAGGGCTGTGGCTGTGGCTCCGGGCCTCGCTCTCGCCCGCCCGGGCCCCAGACCTAGAACCTCACGCTGGCCTCTGAGCGCCAGGGACTTGCAGGTCCCGCTGCAGGCTTCACCAGTCTCTGCGATGCACAGAGAGAGGAAATGTCCGCGCCAGTTCAGACCAGGCAGACTGAGGACAAAACAGGTCCTGCCGACAAGCGCACACGAGGCTCACGCACCACAGGTAGTTTCAGTCAGGCCTGAGCCGCGAAGGGCTGAGCAGTGCGCACCGGAAGGGGCGAGGGCCCTGCCGGAAACCCACACGGACAGAAAGACGTCCTGGAAAGACCAGGATGACCGCAGTGTTGCACGAGAAGACGGCACCGTGATCTACACTGGCAGAAACTCTGCCCACCTCCGGGTCTGAGGGGAAAGTATGAGGGGACGGTCTGTGGGTCTGAGGGGAGGGTCAGAGGGCCTGAGAGGAGGAGCTGTGCGTCTGAGAGGAGGGTCTGAGGATCTGAAGGAAGGATCGGAGGGTCTGAGAGGAGGGTCTGAGGATCTGAGGGAAGGATCGGAGGGTCTGAGAGGAGGGTCTCTGGGTCTGAGGGGAGGCTCTGTGTGTCTGAGGGGAGGGTCTGTGGGTCTGAGGGAAGGGTCTGTGGGTCTGAGAGGAGCGTTCCAGGGTCTGAGGGGAGCGTCTGAGGGGAAGGCCTGTGGGTCTCTTGGGAGGGTCTGAGGGAAGGGTCTCAGGGTCTGAGGGGGTCTGAGGGTCTGAGAAGAGAGTCTGAGGGTTTGAGAGGAAGGTTGAGGGTCTGAGGGGAGGGTTTAAGAGTGTGAGGGGAGGCTCTGAGGGTCTGAGAGGAGGGTCTGTGGGTCTGAGAGGAGCATCTGAGGGTCTGAGGGGAGGGTCTTTGAGTTTGAGAGGAGGGTCTGTGGATTTGATAGGCAGCTCTGAGGGGAAGGTCTGAGAGCCTGAGAGGAGGGTGTGAAGGAAGGGTCTGAGGGTGGGAGAGGTGGGCCTGAGGGTGGGAGAGGTGGGTCTGAGGGTCTGAGGGGAGGGTCTGAAGGTCTGAGAGGAGGCTCTGAGGGGAGAGGCTGTGGGTCTCTTGGGAGGGTCTGTGGGTCTGAGAAGAGGGTCTAAGGGGAGGATCTGTGGGTTTGAGGGGAGGGTTTGTATGTCTGAGGGGAGGGTCTGTGCTTCTGAGGGGAGAGTATGTGGGTCTAAGGGGAGGGTCTGGGGGTCTTGAGAAGAGAGTCTGAGGGTCAGAGAGGAGGGTGTTTGGTTCTGAGAGGAGGATTGAGGGTCTGAGGGGAAGGTCTGAGGGTATGCAGGGAGGGTCTGAGGGGAGAGTCTGAGGATCTGAGGAAAGGGTTAGAGGGGAGGGTCTCTGGGTCTGCAGGGAGAGTCTGAGGGTCTGAGGGGAGGGTCTCAGGCTCTGAGGGGAGTGTCTGTATCTCAGGGGGGTTCTGAGGGTCTGACGGGTCTTTGTATCTCGGTGGGGGGTCTGAGGGGAGGGTTGCGACAGTCTGAGAAGAATCTGAGGGTCAGAGAGGAGAGTGTTTGGGTCTGAGAGAAGGGTTGAGAGTATGAGGGGAGAGTCTGAGGGTATGAGGGGAGGGGCTGAGAGGAGGGTCTCTGGGTCTGAGGGAAGGGTTTGCAGGTCTAAGAGGAGGATTTGAGGGTCTGAGGAGATAGTCCATGGGTTTAGGGGGAGAACCTGTGGGTCTGAAGGAAGGGTCTGAGGGTATGACTAGAGGGTCTGAAGGTCTGAGGGGAGGGTCTGAAGGTCTGAGAAGATGGTCTGAGAGTCTGAGGGGAGGGTCTCTGTGTCTGACAGGAGGATCTGAGAAGAGGGTCTGAGGGTCTGATGGGAGGGTCTCAGGGTTTGAGAAGAGGTTCTGAAGGTCTGAGGGGAGGGTCTGTTGGTCTGAGTTGAGGGACTGAGGGTCTGAGGGGATGGTATGTGAGTCTGAGGGTAGGGTCTCTGGGTCTGAGAGGAGAGTCTGTGGGTCTGAGAAGAGGGTCTGAGGGTGTGAGAGGAGGGTCTGTGGGTCTGAGGGGAGGGACTATGGGTCTGAGAGGAGGATCTGTGGGTTTGAGGAGCATCTGAGTGTGGAGGGGAGGGTCTCTGGGTCTGAGGGGAGGGTCTTAGGGGAGAGTCTCAGAGGAAGGTCTGTGGGTCTGAGAGGAGGGTCTGACGGGAGGGTCTGAGGGACTTAAAGGAGTGTCTGAGGGTCTGAGGGAAGGATCTGTGGGTCTCTTGGGAGGGTCTGAGAGGAGCATTTGAGTGTCCGAGGGGAAAGTCTGAGGGTATGAGGGGGTGGTTTGAGTGTAGGGTCTGTGAGTCTGAGGAAAGGTTCTGAGGGGAGCATCTGTGGGTCTGTTGAGAGTATCTGTGGGTCTGAGAGAAGGATCTGAGGGGAGGGTCTGTGGGTCCCTTTTGAAGGTCTCTTGGTCTGAAAGGAGGGTCTGAGGGGAGGGTTTGTGGGTCTGAGGAAAGGATCTGTGGGTCTGAGAAGAGGGTCTGAGGGAAGAGTCTGTCTGTTTAGGGGGAGGGTCTGAGGGTCTGAGGAGAGGGTTTGGGGATCCGGGAGGAGGGTCTGAGAGTCTGAGGGGAAGGTCAGAGGAGAGGGTCTGAGGGCCTGTGGGGAGGGTGGGAGTGTCTAAGAGGAGGGTCTGTGGGTCTGAGTGGAATGTCTGTGTGTCTGAGAGGAGGGTCTGTGCATCTGAGAGGAGGGTCTGTGTGTTTGCGGGGAGGGTCTGTGTGTCTGAGAGGAGGGTCTGTGTGTGTGACAAGAGGGTCTGTGTGTCTGAGGGGAGGGTCTCAGAGGAGGGTCTGTGGGTCTGAGGGGAAGGTCAGAGGGGAGGGTCTGAGGGTCTGTGAGGAGGGTCAGAGGGTCTAAGAGGAGGGCTTGTGGGTCTGAGGGGAATGTCTGTGTGTCTGAGAGGAAGGTCTGTGCATCTGAGGGGAGGGTCTGTGTGTCTGAGAGGAGGATCTGTGTGTCTGAGAGGAGGATCTGTGTGTCTGAGAGGAGGGTCTGTGTGTCTGAGGGGAGGGTCTCAGAGGAGGGTCTATGGATCCGAGAGGAGGGACTGAGGGTCTTAGAGGAGCATCTGAGGGTCTGAGGGTTGGGTCTCTGGGTGTCTTGGGAGGGTCTGAAGGGATGGTTCATGAGTCTGAAGAGAGAGTCTGTGGGTCTGAGGGTAGGAGAATAGGGTCTGAGCATCTGAGGGGGGGTCTGAGGGGATGGCTTGAGGGTTGGAGAATAGGGTCTGTGGGTTTAAGACGAGAGGTCTGAGTGTCTGCGGCAAGGGTCTGAGAAGAGGTTCTCAGGTTCTTATGGGAAGGTCTGAGGGGAGGGCCTGTGTGTCTGAGGGAAGGGTCTGTGGGTCTAAGGGGAGGGTCTGTGGGTCTGAGAGGAGGGCGAGGGTCTGAGGGGTGGGTCTATGGGTCTGAGAGGAGGGGCATGGGTCTGAGGTGAGGGTCTGTGTTCTGAGAGGAGAGTCTCAGGGTCTGAGTGTAGGGTTTGAGGGTCCAATAAAAGGGTCCGAGGGTCTGAGCAGAGAGTCTATGGGTCTGAGGGAAAGTTACGAGGGTATGAGAAGAGGGTCTGAGCGTCTGAGGGGAGGGTCTGAGGGTCGGAGAAGAGGGTCTGAGGGTCTGGAGGAAGGGTCTGTAAGTCTGAGGGGAGGATCCGAGAGTGTGAGAAGAGTATCTCAAGGTCTGAGGGGAGGGTCTGAGGGTTTGAGGGGAGGGTCTGTGGGTTTGAGAGGAGGGGTGTGGGTCTGAGGGAGGGTCTGAGAAGAGGGTCTGAGGGTCTAAGGTGAGGGTCTCTAGGTGTGAGGGGAAGGTGTGAGGATCTGATGGGAGGGTGTGTGGGTCTGAAAGGAGGGTCCATGGGTCTGAGGGGTGGGACTGTGTGTCTGAGTGGAGGGTCTGAGGGTTTGAGGGGAGCGTCTGTGGGTCTTTGGGTCTGAGTGGATGGTCTTTGGGTCAGAGAAGAGGGTCTAAGGGTCTGAGGCGAGCATTTTAGCATCTGAAGGTAGGGTCTGAGAAAAGTGTCTTAGGTTCTGAAGGGAGGATCTGAGGGAAGGGTCTATGTGTCTGAGGGGATGGTCTGAGGGTCTGAGGGGAAGGTCTGTGGGTCTGAGGGGAGGGTCTGTGGGTCTGAGGGGAGAGTCTGGGGGTAGGTCTGAGAATAGGGTCTGAGGGTCTGATGGTCTGAGAAGAGGGTCTGAGGGTCTGAGGTGAGGATCTGTGGGTGTGAGGGGAGGGTGTGAGGATCTGATGAGAGGTTGCCTGGGTGTGAAGGGTGGGTTGGTGGTCTGATGGGTGAGTCTGAGGGGAGGGTCTGAGGGTCTGAGAAGAGGGTCTGAGGGTCTGAGGCGAGCGTCTTAAGATCTGAGGGGAGGGTCTGAGAAGAGAGTCTCATGTTCTGAGGGGAGGGTCTGTGGGTCTCAGGGGAAGATCTGAGGGGAGGGTCTAAGGGTCTGAGGGGAGGGTCTGTGGGTCTGAGGGCAGGTTCTGTGGGTCTGAGAGAAAGGTCTGAGGGTCTAGAGGGTGGATCTGTAGGTCTGAGGGGAGGGTATGCAGGTCTGAGAGGAGGGTCTGAGGGGAGAGTCTGTGGGTCGGAGGGGAGGGTCTGATGGTATGAGAAGAGGTTCTGAGTGTCTGAGAGGAGGGTCTGTGCATCTCAGGTGAGGGTCTGAGGGGAGGTTCTGTGGGTCTGAGGGGAGGGTCTGAGGGTGTGAGGGGAGGTTTTGAGGGTCTGAGAGGAGGGTCTGAGGGTCTGAGAAGAGGGTCCGTGGGTCCGAGTAAGGGTCTGAGGGGATGGTCTGTGGATCTGACGGCAGGGTCTCTGGGTCTGAGAGGAGGGTCTGAGGGTCTTAGGGGATTGTCTGTGGGTCTGAGGGTAGTCTCTGGGTCTAACAGGAGGGTTTGTGGGTCTGAAGGAAGGGTCTGAGGGTGTGAGAGGAGGGTCTGTCAGTCTGAGATGAGAGACTGTGGGTCTGAGAGGAGGGTCTGTGGGTCTGAGAAGAGCATCTGAGGGTCTAAGATGAGTGTCTGTGAGTCTGAGGGGAGGGTCTGTGGTTCTCAGAGGAAAGTCTGAGGGGAAGGTCTGTGGGTCTGAGAAGAGGGTCTGAGGGGAGGATCTGAGGGGTGCTTCTGTGGATCTGTTGGGACGGTCTGTGGGTCTGAGAGGAGGGTCTGAGGGGATTGTCTATGGGTCTGTTGGGAGGGTCTCTTCATCTGAGGGGACGGTCTGAGGCTCTGAGGGGAGGGTCTGTGGGTCTGAGAGGAGGGTTTGAGAACTGATGGGATGGTCTGAGGGTCTAAGAGGAGAGTCTGATAGAAAGGTCTGTGAGTATGAAGGGAGGATCTGAGGATAGTCTGAGGGGAGGCTCTGCGGGTCTGAGGGGAGCATCTGAAGGGAGAGGAGGATTTGAAGGGAGGGGAAGGTCTCTGGATCTATGGGAAGCGTCCGTGGGTTGGGGAAGGTCTGTGGGTCTGAGGGAAGGGTCTGAAGTTAGGGGATGGTTTGTGGATCTGTGGGAAAGGTCTGTGGGGTGGGGAGATTATGGGTCTGAGGGGAGGGTCTATGAGTCTGTGGGAAGGGTCTGTGGGTCTGAGGGGACTGCTTTGGGTCTGTGGATCCGTGGGAGGGGTGTGTGGGAAGTGTCTCTCAGTCTGTGGAAAGGGTCTGTGGGGCTGAGGGGAGGGGCTGAGGGGAATACTTGTGGGTCTGTGTGGATGATCTGAGGGGTGAGTCTCTCAGGCTCTGAGTTAACTGCAGACATGGTAAGTGCTGCGGAGGAGGTGTTAGGAGCTACAAAAATGCCACAGAGAGAAACCTGGCAATGTTGTTGTCAGGAGAGTTGATCCAAGGAAGTGTTGTGGGTTTAAGATCTCAGGGATGAGTGGAGAGAGACAGCTGGGGTCGTGCAGACTGGAGGGAATTGGCAAGAAGGTCTTTAAATCTGATGGAGGACTCTGAAATTTATCTTCAGAGGGAGTGAGAGCTGAGGAAGAGTTTGGGGTGAGTGGATAGCTCTTTGTTGTTGTTTTTAACTTTTTGTTTTGAATGAATTTGAGACTTACTAAAAAGTTGCAGAAATAGTACCCAGAGTTCCCACATAATCCTCTCCGGTTTCCCTCATATCCATGTCTGGCATGGCCATGACACAGATATTAAACCCAGCACCCAGTGTGACACTGTAGCCATGCCTGTAATCCCACAATTTTGGGAGGGCAAGACAGGAGGATCGCTTGAGCCCAGGAGTTCAAGACCAGCCTGGGCAAGACAATGAGGTCTCATGTCTACAAAAAATAAAATCAAATTACCCGGGCATGGTGGTGTGCACCTGTGGTCCCAGCTATTTGAGTGAGGAGGATTGCTTGAGCCCAGGAGTTGGAGGCTGCAGTGAGTCATGATTGTGCCACTGCACTCCAGCCTGGGTGACAGAGCTAGACCCTATGTCAGCCCTAACCATCCTTGTCGTGGGGCCTGGGCATGGATTTTGCTGGCTCGTGTTCTCAGGACTGTAATGAAGTCCAGTCCATTTGGCAAGCATCCTGTGGAGGTAAGGCTGTCTCTCAGTGGCTCCTGAGCTGATGTGTCCAACTACAGGTCCAGGTGGTGTCAGCTGAGTCTCCTGGTCAAATCACCATCCTTCCTCTGTAGTGGATACTTGTCCTGGAGACACTGGGAGACCAAATCCTGATTCTCCTGGAACTTCTCTGATTTTGGCATCCATGGGGGTCTTGTCGGCAGCAATCAGTTCCATGGACTTTGCCTCATGGGGATTTTCTGTTTCCCCCTTTCCTCAGGCATTTATCCATCAAGGTTTTCCTGCAGGGAAGAGCAGTTGGTCCCTCTTCCGTTTGCGTGTTGACACGGTCAATGACAACAGCGTGTGAACTTGCATGCATTTATGTTGTTCTATAGTTTGCAATCAGCACGACCATTGTGCATTTTGTTGCTCATACCACCCATGGTTGGCCCCTATGTCATCTCAGGGAATGACATTGACAGATTTACAGTTTAAAGCCCCTGCTTGCAGTGTGGGAGTGGGGTGTAACTGGGCAGGGTTGGACGCAGTGAGATAAGGCCCAGACTTGTTCCCACGGTAACAATGTCATCTCAGTGGACTAATGAGGAGCTGTGAGCTTCCTCAGTATTCAAAGCCCTTCTTCACTGACCTAGCCCTGGGTGGAATGCAGGTTTAAAAAGCCTAATGTGGTACATGTTTGGGTCCCTCCAATGTTCTAGAAACAAAACCTACTTTCCTTGAGACTTGCTTTCTTGTATTTGCCTAAAGACAACCCACACCTCTCAGCGTGGCAATCCCAGAAGCAGGTCACTGGACATTTGGAGCAGGTGACTGGGATTTCAAGGTGGAGACTTGGTCCACCCGCTGGCTTTCAAGAGTGAGAAGAGTGGTGCCGCCTTCTTTTTTTTTTTTTTTGAGACGGGGTCTCGCTCTGTCACCCAGGCTGGAGTGCAGTGGCCAGATCTCAGCTCACTGCAAGCTCCGCCTCCCGGGTTCACGCCATTCTCCTGCCTCAGCCTCCCGAGTAGCTGGGACTACAGACGCCCGCCACCTCGCCCGGCTAGTTTTTTGTATTTTTTAGTAGAGACGGGGTTTCACCGGGTTAGCCAGAATGGTCTCGATCTCCTGACCTTGTGATCCACCCGTCTCAGCCTCCCAAAGTGCTGGGATTACAGGCTTGAGCCACCGCGCCCGGCCAGTGGTGCCGCCTTCTAACTGCTTTTTAACAGGATTCTGTTTGCAGTGCCATAAACAAAGCGAGCCTCTGGGAGGCAGCAGAGACCTTGGAGGGGAGGTGCATTTGGCAGCCGGAGCTCATTGTGGGACTACCTGCAGGCATGCGGAGCATCTTTGCCTTGTGGAGCCTGGCACCAGGACTGCCGGGAGGCAAAGGGGCTCAGCTCCCACACCCAGGGAACCTATGCCACACCGGGGCCCTCACCAGCCTCACTGCCAGTATTTCTGGGACCACTCCCCAGATTACTTGTCCTGGGGTCTGCTCAGGCAAGGGAAGCAGAGCAGCCCTACAACCCCTCTGCAAACATACACATGGTCTCACCACAAACAGAGTAGAACCACACCACATGGATTCTGCATAACACCACACTGGGGCCCTGGATGTTTCCCCCTCATCCACCTTGTTTTGAATGTAGAACGAAGTTTATTCTAACAGTTCCAGGCAGGTTGGCATATCAAATCCATCCAAACCTAGTCTGCCTGTCCTCAGATCCCCCCTGCACCACAACGCTCAGGCAGTATGATCACCACTTACTTGCCAGAGGCCCTCACAGCTGGGCCTTCGCCTGCGACCTGGGTTCCACACACCGCTTTACCTGCATGAAGCTTGGGGGGCAGAATTGGCCAACAAGAGATGCAGCCACATGGGAGTGGCCTGGGCCTCCTGGAAAGCCTTTGGACATTGTGTGGACTGTAGAGAAGTTCCTGGGGCCCAGTGCCAGTGTTGCTCATGCTTGGGCACCTCTCCTGCCGCATCATCCCTGGCAGTGATGTCCACCGGCTCTCAGCCCAGATGGGGAGACCATCGGTCTTTATTCCTGAGTAAATCTCAGTCTGCTTCCACCTGCTAGTGGGGATTCTGTGGTCTGCAACTGAGCTTCTAAAACCGAGGGCAGGATAGGAGGGACGTGAAGTGGGCATTACATGGTGGGTGCTTGACACTCCTTCCTGGTTGTGTGACCATGAACCAGTGACAGCCTGAGCAGAGAGAGCCGTGATGAAGCTTGTTGCTGTATCGTGCCTGGGCCCCAGCCTTGCAGCTCCAGGTGTGGAGCCCTTCCAGAAACAAACTCTTCTCTCCCACTCTGGACAGAAGGCCCTGTCCATGTAGGAGGCTCTCACTGCCATTCACACACCTTGACCCTTCACTCCCCTTGTGAGACTCAGAGCAGCCCTTCTGAGAACAAAGAGCAGTGAACATCTCTGGAGCCACCAAATTCCCCTCGAGTGAGAAACAGACTCCAGAATGCAGGTTTTCAGGATGTGAACCCCGGCCCAGAGCCTTACCCATGGATGATGTACCCATGCAGTCCCCAGGGTGCCTTTGACCTCTTATTCTGTAACTTCACATATCAATTAAAGTGTTGAGGGAAGATGGCAATGACCAACACCAGCTCAAAGCTGTCCATCAATACAGTGAAGAAAACAGCCTCTGAAGTCAGCTTTCAGTGTGTGAAGGGCGGGCTGCCCTATTACAGGGCTCTCTCTGTGAATGTCACTGTCCCGTTGATCAGCCTTGAGTGAACAACTGGACCTCCATGGCTACCATTTCCTCTCTTGCAAACCATCATGCTAGTCAGCCCCAGCACCCAGGACTGACTCAGAAGTCCATGTCTTGGTGAGCAGCGGGATCTTGGCTGCAGTTCAGCTGGGTAGGAAGTGCCCTTTGGCTTCTGCAGCAGAGCTCACTTTCTGTACACCACCCACTCACAGGCCCGTGGGACCTGTCTATCTGTCCTTGGGCTGTCTCCCTGTGCCCGGGATGTGGCAGCAGTGGCCAGCATCCTGAGCCCCTACCCTCTGTGAGGCTACCGCGTCCTGGCTGCTGGGTCCTCCTCTCACCCTCCCGTCCCAAAACTGAAGTTTGAGCAGCTTTGTCAGCCCCTCCCAGCTTTTGCCTACATTGCATGCCTGCCTCCCCTTTCACCCTCTCAGCTGAGTCTGCAAATGTTCCTGCTACTTAGGCTTTTGTAAAACAAACACCAGGAACACAGGGAACTCGGTTTTTCCTGGGGCTGGGGCTGCCAAGAACACACCCTGAGATGCTGGGGGAGGAAATGCCCATCTCAAAACCTGCGCAACCCTGTCCAGACCTGCACGTGTTTAGGGGGTGCAAGCCGACACTGACATCCGAAGTGAGCAGGGGCTTAGAGAGAAAGCCCCCCAGAAATGTGCTCTTTTCCCACAGGGTGCAGGTGACACCTGCTCGGACACATCGGTTTGTGGACACATTGGCTCATAGGCATATCTCACCCCAGACCACTGAAGCAGCGGAGACACTTCAGTGATACAATGATCTCCCTTTAATAATCTTTAAATTTGAAATAGTGACGCTCCCCTCCCCCCCCCTTTTTTTTTTTTTTTGAGATGGAGTCTTGCTCTGTCTCCCAGGCTGGAGCACACTGCCACAATCTCGACTCACTGCACCCTCTGTCTCCCAGGTTCAAGCCATTCTCCTGCTTCAGGCTCCCGAGCAGCTGTGACTACTGGTGCGTGCCACCACGCCCAGCCAATTTTTTGTATTTTTAGTAGAGATGGGTTTTCACCATGTTAGCCAGGATGGTCTCGCTCTCCTGACCTCGTGATCCGCCTGCCTTGGCCTCCCAAAGTGCTGGGATTACAGGTGTGAGCCACCGCGCCTGCCAGTGATGTCCTTTTTTTGTAATCTTTCACATAGACAACAGCTACATGTATCCTTGTTCAATTATTTCCTCACAGCCCCTTGTACCTCCCCTTGCCTCTGGTTCTTGGGTCTGTTTCTCTGGACCACACTTCATCTTATTCATAGATCATGGAATAATCTGGTTAGATTGTGAAAGGAAAGACTCCAGTTACACACCCACGGAAAGAGAGCCACAGCCTCATTCCCTCCCTTGAGAGCACCCCCAGCCCTGGGTTCTTAGGACTTCATTTCACAGCCCTCTGGTCACTGACCATGCTGGGCAGCCTCAGTTTCCTGCCCCTGCCATTTGGGCCCTCTTTCCTCAGTGACATTACACCCGGTGGCTTCAGACTTTCTTGACTACCTCAGTGAGAAGCTACTTTATGCATCATCAGCATACACAAACACACACAAGTGGGAAGTAGGTGTAAAATGGAACCAAAGTCTTCATGAGACGGTGCACCTTCACCATCTATTCTGTTCCACTTCCCTTTCTAATGGCAGTCATAATCTTCCAAATTGAATTTGCTCTCCACTGATAGGTTGCTGTTTGAGAAACAAGCCTCTAAACCATCCTTCAAGGGATCACAGCACAGCAACCACTCCCAACTCTGTTCCTTGGGCCCCTCCTCTGAGTGCCATTATTCTCACTGCCTGGATTCAGTCAGTCAGTCAATCAACAAACATGTAATGAGGGACAACTGTGCAGATCCATGCTCTTCATGACAGGGTTCCAGGCCAGCAGCAACAGCAATGCCTGGTTGTCCATTGTGTGCCTGGGGTCCCTCACATGGGAAACTTGCTTGCAGTGGCAGATGCCCTGAGGCTCATGTCTGACCCATGTCCAGGATTCGCCAGCCTGACCATTGCCCTGGGGCTGTGAGCCCACTCTTGTGTTCCTCCCGCCCACTGGGAACCAGGGAAACAGCCTGGGCAACCCCTAGTTCTTCTAGTGGAAGGTGCAAATTCAACTCAGCCCCCACACATGCAGAGCTGCACACACACCACACACACACCTACATGTCTGCATCTGCATACATACACCTACCAAGACTCACACACGGGACATTATCCCTGGACACATGCCTACATACCTGTACACACCCATGTACACACACCTACACCCCCCATCTACACACACCTGTGCACACCCACGCACACAACCCCACCCACATGAGGGACATTACACCTGCACACACACCTACATACCTGGACACACCTTTGCAAACACACTTGCACACACCCACGCATGCAAACACCTATGCATGTGCACCTACACATACACCCCTCCACACATCTGCACACGCATATCCCACACACTTTGCACACATGCCCATCTGTAGACGCACACCTACACACATCTGCACACACCCACCTGTGCACATGCGTCCACCCATGCACACCTGCACACCTGTACACACACCTGCACACACCTACACACACACCTGCGCACACATGCCCATCTGTAGATGCACACCTACACACATCTGCACACACCCACCTGTGCACACACGTCCACCCATGCACACCTGCATACCTGTACACACACCTGCACACACCTACACACCTGTACACACACATCTGTACATACACCTGCACATACCTGTGCACACACACCTGCACATACACACACCTGTGTAGGTGGAGGACCAGTACTTTTGTTACCTGGGGAGCTCCCTTCCTTAGGCCCCTCCAAGCTGACCAGCTGCTCTCTACCCAGGTGGGCAGCTCTTGTCCCAGAACTCTCCTTGGAATCCCCTCAGGGTGGTGCTGTGTGTGCTGGACCCCAGGTCATCTGTCTTGGTTTTGAACCATTTTCCACAGCAGCTTCCAGAGGAGGGGCTTGTGACTCTGAAGACATCTTTATTATGCTCTTCATGGCTCGTTCTCCAGGTATCGGATCCTAGGTGGAATTCATTTTCCTTGGGAACCTCAACCGCTTCACTCTACTGCTTTCATGTTGTTGAGAAGCCCAAGGCCTTTTTATCTCTGTCCCTTTGCCTGAGAGCTGATTTTGTTTCTTTCTGAAAGCTATTTAGAACTTTATTCAGTGTTCTAAAATTTTGTGATGATGTGGTTTGTAAGGGACTTCTTTCATTTACTGTGTGGGTGGGTATCTGTGGCGCCCATATGACCGAGACAAAGAAATGGAAAATGGCAGGGAAAATGTAAGAAAATTAGAGGATCAAACCAGGCTGTCCAAAAGAGGGTCCAGAAAAAGAGAACCAAAGACACCAGGGACAGAGCTGCCAGAAGCAACCTGGGAAAGTCCCCAGGTCTTAGGAGCATTGGCCAAGCTCCTAGGTTCCACTGTCTCGTCCATCTCTCCCAAGTTTTTTATTTTGGTAATCCTTTTTTTTTGGTTTTCATTTCAAAGAGATTTTTTCTTGATTATTTTTCATGGTATTCTGTTTTTATTTTATGGATGTACTATCTTTTCATACATCTCTGACAGTGTATTAATGATAAGTTTTTATTTTATTTATTTATCGTTTTTTCTTGGAGACAGACTCTCGCTTTGTTGCCCAGACTGGATACAACTTACTTCAAAATGCTTTAATTTATACTACTGCAATCCATAATTTATATGTGCAATACATAATTATACCTGGCATTTTTACCTTCTCTATCTCAAGTATTTTGATCAAATTATTAGGCTCTTAAAGCTGACGCTTATAGGAGAACCCTGGCTTACAGTACTTGCTATGTTGTACACAATAAATATGTTGAATTTTATCTGTCAATTAAAAAAATTCATGCAATTGAAAAAGCCTAATAAGGTACCTGCTACGGTTCAAATGCTTCTGTCCCTTCGATGTGCAGTGCAAGCGTTGGGAGGTGAGGCCTGAAGGGAGGTGTTTAGGTCAATCTGCCCTTGTGAATCAGTGCTGCCACACAAAGGGGCCCAGGGAGTGGGTTCGCTCTCCTGGTCTTCCACCATGTTAGCACCCAGCATTCCAGGCGCCATCCTGGAAGCAGAGAGCAGGCCTGACCTGCCAGCACCTCCGTCTTGTTGTCCCCAGCCTTCAGAATTTCAAGAAATAAGTTTGTTTTCTTTACAAATGACCCAGTTTCAGGCATTCTATTACAGCACCACAAAACAGATGGGCACGATGCCCCTTAGGGAAGTCCTTGTGAGGCTCAGATCTTCACCTGTGCGGTTTTCTAAAATGGGGCACATAATCACCAAAATAGACGTTTAAATATCAAAAGTTATAACTTATCAATTAACACTGCATTAATTTGGTGTGTTGGAGAATAGCATGTTAATCTAGAAATCATCTTAGTAAAAAAAAATTGGCTGAAATTTCGTGTAAAGATTAACTCAACACAAAAAATTAATAAAAAGATTTTAATAAATTTCAGTTAATTATACCCTGATCATAAATTATCTTTATTAAAGAATACATATTCTTGCGATTTAAAACCAAATATTTTAAGTGACATAACTAATAGAAATTGACATGAAATTATTTCATTTAAAATAGTTACAATAAAAGGCAAACAGACATCCATATTTGCCTCATTTTAGAAAACATAGGCTTTAAGAATCAAAAGTAAGCTTCCAAGCTCACTGCTAGGATTACAACTTCACATTACAGAAATGTTTAATAACAAATATTGACCAATAGATTATAATTCTGAAGTTGTACTTTTTTTTTGTTTGTTTGAGACGGTGTCTTGCTCTGTCGCCCAGGCTGGAGTGCAGTGGTGCGAACTCAGCTCATTGCAAGCTCCGCCTCCCGGGTTCACGCCATTTTCCTGCCTCAGCCTCCGGAGTACTGGGACTACAGGCACCCGCCACCATGCCCGACTAATTTTTGTATTTTTAGTAGAGATGGGGTTTCACCATGTTAGCCAGGATGGTCTTGATCTCCTGACCTCGTGATTCACCCGCCTCGGCCTCCCAAAGTGCTGGGATTATAGGCGTGAGCCACCACGCCCAGCCAGAAGTTGCACATTTTAAAATGCCTTTTAATTTTGCTTCTTTACTAAAAAAACTATGATGAACTCACAATAGAAAATTAATAATAATTAATTTCAGGGAAAAAAAAGGCACATCCAGGCAACACATTCAAGGCGACTGGTAAAATGCAGCGTCCCGGGTCTACTGCACATAATCAACTGACTGCAAATAAACTACTCTGGAAAATTCTAAAATGGGACAGGAATATTCTGTAAAAACCAGGATAACACGACTGCACCGACACTTTGCTAGAGAGCTGTTCTGTTGCCAAGGTGCGAGCTTCCCAGAAGGAGCAGCTGCTGGCCATTTAAGCGCACACTCCCCACAGATGCTTCCCTTCCAAGGTCCATCATCTCCGTGCATCAGAGGCTGGACCGTCTCTCTGGTCTGGGCACACACCTCATGATTGCAGCTCTCCACAGCACCGGGGCGAGTAAGAGGCTGAGCGTGGTCACACTCAGTATAAGGAGGTACACCTGCAACAGCAAAGTGCAGAGTGGGTCACAGACACTGTCAGGACTTGCACCTGCAATAGGAAAGCACAGGGCTAGTCTCACTGAGCTCGGAGGGACGCCTGCAAAGCTAGAGTCCTGAGGCTGAGCGCAGTCACGCTGAGTGCTGGGAGGGATGACTGCACGGGTGGGTGGGGGGTGGAAGCTGAGCGCGGTCACGCTGAGTGCTGGGAGGGATGCCTGCACATCATAAACTCACTACTATCTCTTTAAAGCACATCGAAGTACAGCCAGAAGTTGAGGACACTGGGATGCAGGAGGGGCTGTGATTTGAAGATCAATGATGCATGGTTAGTCCTGATGGGCCACAGGGTAACAGCTTTAGCCTGTGTTTGCCTGAAGGCCAACCCCGGGCTGCAGCACAAGTGAGCCTGCCCTACAGCTTCCCTGACCCCGGGGATGCGGCCTTGGGTCAGGCCGCAGGTAGAGCTTCCTGTAAGCAATTCTATTTTTCAGCAATTACTTCCACTGCACTTAACACCTGGACTTCTACCCGCCTCACCCTTACAAAATGCAAGGAGACAAGCCCGTGAATCTGAATGCCCACGGCCATCCCAGTGTCCACAGGAGCTTCCACCCAGCTCTCAGGGCACGCTGGTATTTCAGTTTCTTGGGTGATACTTATGTGCACACTGGCAGTTAAGCTTTAAAAAGTCAGTTTTCTTTCAGAAGAAATATCTGACTACAATTAGAATTGTTGTAAAAAGTTAATGCAACAGTTCAAGTAGTACTAACTGCACCTTTCCTCTGAAAACGTCACATGCTGGATGAGCAGAGAGCAGCCAGGCCTCTGTGTGCCCACCTGGAGGAAGACCCTGCCCCCAGGCTGCCAGCCACCTTCGCCACACCTGCCTCAAACCCAGAGTGCAGCCCGTGCTGCCCAAGAAGCGCTTTGCGGGGGAAACCACTCACCTCCCGAGAGATGACGCCCGCTCTTCGTGCCCGGCTCCCCAGGACAAAGGAAAACTCGCTGACCTGGGCAAGCCCCGCGGAGACGATCCACTTGATGTATTGGCTGCTCCTCGGCAGAATGAGAGACAGGACCAGCACCGCCAGGAGAAACTGCAAGAGAGGTTCATCACGCCACCGCTGAAGACCGGACCCACACAGAGTTAAACACACACGAAAGAGAGAACCCAGACAAACCACAGGGACGCTGCGATGGTCCCCGAATAACACACCAACCAGGGAAATGCACAGAAGCACTCCAAATACCCGAAGGCACCAGACACATGCAAAACATCTTAAATAATCCACACAGAACAAAAAGGCAACATTAAGGGTTTAGGTTCATTAGCAGAAAATAAGCCTTGCCCTTGCCCCCCGGCCCCCGCTCCCCTGCCCTCGTCCCAACCAAACTAGATTAATAGCATTAAGCATGGGGTACTCAAGTTGGAAATTTCTTTTTCATACAGAGAGATGCGTGTCTCTGGGCTGAGCAGCTAAAAGCTGGTGGAGTGGCCCAGCAATCATCATAGATTCTGGCTCCTTAAAATGGAAATCATCTAAGTCACTGTTTATGAGGCAGAAAGCCACTGGTTGCTGACTGCGTCACCACACCTTCAGTTCAATGTGGACACAGGCAGCTCGTGACTGGCAGTCATGCAGGACAGACAAAGTGCCTACACCATTCTCAGGTCTTTAAAAAGCACATCTGCATCTGTCAGAAGAGGACAGGTCGGACTGCGGCCAAGGCCCGTCCTGAGGGTCCCAAAAGGTAGTTCCCCCTTTTAAACACCCTCAATTCCGAAACAATCGATCACATGGACAAACCCAGACCACCCAGCCTAATCTACATCTGCCTCCCCCGGGTTCCAGTGGCCCTCCTCCGAGACAAGGGACAGGGCCAGCTCTGCAGGCTTGATGTGGGCCCCGCTGGAAACCAGGGCCACAGGGAGGGCTGTGCTGGGCCTGCAAACTGCGAGGGGCGCGGACCCTTCCAGCCCATACCTTCATGACCACCACTGACAAGGTGAGGAACACCAGCACCGTGAGCTCGTACACCACAAATGTGGGGAACACGTGGAGCCCTGTTTGGAACAGGACAGACATGTTACAACCACAGGACAGCCTCCCCCAGTGCACACCATTTCTCACAACTTCAGTGTGTCACTTGCTTCAATACAGGAATTGAAATCCTAAATCCTCCCAAGCGCACTTGTGAAAGCAGCAGCAAATGCTAAACAGCCGTCCCTTTCCTGAGTGAACCGGGGAAAAGGCTGCCCCAGGGTGACCTGTCTGATGTGGTGGAATCCCAGCTCCACTCCCTGCAACGGGCCTCAACTGCAGAGAACACAGCAAAACACACAGAGGCAGCACTCGGTCTGGCGCTCCTTCAGGAAATATTCCAGCTGAGGTGCAGATGATCCAGGAGCCCAGCAGCCCCACAGTGCCCAGGAGTGCCACGCTCACAGGACGTCTGTGGTCAGTGTTCCTTTCCCTGCTTTATTTGGCTCACACATTTTGAAAAACAATGGGAAACACTGTCTCTACGTATTTCTTCTCTCTGCTCTCAGGGAGCTCTGAAACCGTGTGGCTGCCCACTGGGCTGTCCCGCTGAGTGACGCAGACGGGGTCGGTGGTGCTGGGGCTGGGCTCAGCTCTCCAGTCACACCCTGGGGCTGCCCGGCGATGCACGTCTGCCCTCGGAGGAACCCGGCAGCCCAGAGGCCTCCTCTTCATTGGAGGGACCCAGACCCCAGGGTTAAGTGCATGGAACAGACCCATGACCTTTCTGCCATTCACAAACCACTGTCTCTACCTGACCCACAAACACAAATGTAAACATTTGCCTTTTTCCTCTTGCCCCGACCCAGGTTCTCTTGCGCTTGAGGGCTGCCTTCCCCAGCCGCCCAGTCTTCTAGCCATGGCCCCTCCTCCTGGGTCTGGGTCTCAGAGCTGCCCCCTCCATGCCCATTCTGGCCCCACCGTGTCCCCTTCATCAGCCCCAGCCCCATGACGGCCTGGGGTCCACCTCCCTCTTGCCCCAGCTGTCAGCCAAGCCCTGGCCCTAGTCCTGTATCCCCCCAGGATGTCTGTGCCTCTGTCCTGCTGCAATGCCCGGTCCAGGCCACCTGTGGCCACATCGGTGTCTAGGAAGTCACTACCGTCACAGCCCCACGTCCACGCCACATGATTGAGACAAGCTCACAACAGTGTGTGCCACAGGGGATGTTCCCACCCCTCCCCAAAGGGGGCCTCACATCACAGCCACACAGGTACCGAGGGCTCCCTACCTTGGGCGTACCAGACTGTGTCTTCTCCCTGCTGCTGCCCCGAGGAAAGCCTCGCCTTCATCTCCAGCCCCACTGGCTTCCTTCCTGCTTGGGAATGTCCTGTTCCAGAGACTCCAGGCTTCCTTCCCACCTCCTACCTCTGGACTTTTCCACGAGCCTCTCTTCCTCCCCAGCACGCCCTGAGCCTCCACCTCTGCACCTGGCGCATCCCTCACCCCGGCCAGTCACAGATGACCTGGAGGCTCCTGTGCTCTCAGCTGAGCTGGGCGCCTGTGTCCCTGTATCTGCCCCCACCCCACCCTGGGCTGCAAGCTCCTTTGAGGCAGGGCTGCCCTGAGGACATGGCTCACTCACCCCTGCCTGAGCTCAGAGCTCCTAGCCCACGGTCGGAGGGGGAGTGGGAGGCAGTGAGTCAATAATTATGGAGCTGAATGCATTCCAGTCAGTCCCCAAAACAGCAATCAAAGTGAGAGACAGGAAACCTCCCTTCACTTTCTTTAATGAGCTATGCTGACTTTTCTATGTAGGGTCATTTATTCTCAAAACAAATATCAAACCTATACTTGGTGTAGCATAATGAGAAACTGTGTGGGCTCTGGGCTCAAGTCCTGGGTTCCCAGAGCCCACCAGCCCTGTAGCGCCCAGAAGTACCGCAGTCACTAGCTGGACCCAGGTCGATGTTTCAATCTGTGTGTGCCTCAGTTTCCTCATCTGTGAATGTCGATTTGGAGGCGAAGTAAATGAATATGCCATCTGAGTTGTGTGCCCGGCCCAGGGCTGTGCTAAGGACGCTGCCTGCACAGGCACCAGGCCACGGTATGAAGGTGAGCGAGGCTGGCGGGGGTGCACACCTGCGTCCACCAGGGAGGGATGCCCAACGGCAAGGCAGCTCCCAGCACTGTCCCAGAGCCAGTGGTGCCTGCTTCTGAATGCGGGAAATATGAGGAGCAGAGGATGAAATCCTTGCTGAAAATTTCACAAGGCACACCAAATGACTGACATTGTCGGTAAAGCTGGAAGTGACTAGGAATTAGGGTGCTGGGCAGGCGTCTTCCACAAAGGCCAAGATGGAAAACCTGCTGTGGACTGAGTGTCCTGCAAACTCCTATGTTCAGGCTCTAGCCCCAGTGTGGCTGTATCTGGAGACAGGGTCTGCAGGAGCTACTCAAGGCAAAATGAGGCCATAAGCGTGAGAACCTAATCTCTCTGCGCAGGTCATGGCAGCTGAGCCACAGATGACACAGCACGGAGGCAGCATCTGTGGAGCAGGCACGGCCCTCGCCAGACACCTGGATCTTGGACTTCCAGCCCCCACAACTGTGAGAGATAAGCATCTACTATTTGAGTTGCCCAGTCTGGAGAATTTTGTTGATGGCCCGAGCTAAATAAGTAGCACAACAGCGGCCACTGATAAAGAGTAAATGAGCAAGCGTGACTGTTTCCATAAAGCTGCATTTATAAAGGCAGGTGGTGAGCAGGCCTTGGGCCGCAGCTGGCCAAACCCTCATCTAGTGGGAAGAGCACCTGCTCTGAAACCTGGGCCAGGGCCACACTGCCACGCGCCGTCCACAAGACCCCGACCTTGCTCTGTGGCGCCTCCTGGACCATCCTTCAGCACAGAAGCCCTTCCTCGCTCGGGGCCTAAAGATTGCCCTTCTCCTTTCATACCCTCCAGATGCAGCCTCAACTCAGAAGCACAGCCTGGGCCTCACCCGGCAGGCACGAGCCTCAGGGCTGGAACCCGAGAGCTACGCCTGCTGGCCTGCAGGTGGCTGTGGCTGACCTGCAGCAGAGTCTCTAAGGCTGCACAGGGCAGGCAGCCCGGACACATCTGCTGGAGCCGGGAGTTCCACCCGGGCTTCTGCCGCCCTGAAGTGGACATCAGGTCCCACGCACAGAGGCAAAGCTGCCATCTGAAGCGGGCAGATGCCGTCTATGTGCTGCCTGGACTCTAGAACAAAAATAAGGTCCTGGCCGAGTTAGAGAAAAAAATGAGCTATAAACAAGTTTCTCAGACGGCAGAAAAATTAACTTGAATTCCCTGATATACTTAGTACAAAAAACTAGAGCACAAACACGTAGAATTATGTGAATTGAAAGGGTTCTCAATACAAAAGAACTCTAGTTTGAAGATAATTGCAAGTATGTCTTTGTAAATAACATATTTATGAAATTTTAAGATTTTTAACAAGAGCAGCTCTCAAACATGCATGTGCAACAAAGCCCTGGCTGACAAGACACCGGGTCATGGCCAGGGCAGCCTGGGGCTGGGGCAACATGGGAAAAATCAGGTCAGACCTGATCCATGTTATTAGTCCTCATCTAAAAGAAGTGAAAGGAAGATCAGGAAATCAGTTTATTTAGCTTCCTGAGGAGGCGTCACCAGGAGTGAGGGCAGGGGGCAGAGGGAGGAAGCGGGGGTCATACACAGGGAGGGCGGGGGGCAGGGGGAGGAAGTGGGGGTCACGGACAGGGAGGGTGGGGGGCAGGGGGAGGAGGCGGGGGTCACACACGGGGGGGCAGGGGGAGGAAGTGGGGGTCACGGACAGGGAGGGTGGGGGGCAGGGGGAGGAGGTGGGGGTCACGCACAAAGGGAGGGAGGGTGGGCGGGGGGCAGGGGGAGGAGGTGGGGGTCACGCACAGAGGGTGGGCGGGGGGCAGGGGGAGGAGGTGGGGTCAACAGAGGGAGGGCGGGGGAGGTGCTCCCGGGACACAGTGGCTCATAAGGCTGCACTGGGGTCAGGAGGTCACGGAGCCCCTGCTGAATGGTCCTATTTCACCTGCGACAAGGGCCCCAAGCCTCCCAACTCTGTGCTGCTTTCAGGACTGCCTCGGCTATTTATGGCCTTTGAATTTCCACATAAAATTCAGAATCAGCTTTTGAATTTCAGTTTTGTTGAGGTTGTGCTGAGTCTGTGGCCCCTGTAAAGCACAGGGCATCTCAGACCCCTGCCAAGTGGACAGCTGCCAGGGACGTGTCCCGACGCCAGACCCCTTGTGATTCCATCCCTTTCAAGTCACTACTCCAGGCTGCTCCACAGACCCCAACAAAGGGCCCATCTCAGTATGCTCAATTTAAATTTTTTGTGTCAAAATTAGTATTTCCTCCAAATTTGCCACTGACATGTTAGTTTCCATGGCCGACCCTGAGCTCCCAGGACTTGCCCTGTGTGGGCACCAGTGCCCGTGATGAGGGGGAATGAGAACACGCATTCTCCCCTGAAGGTAATCTGGCTGCTTTCGATGCCCACCGACAGCACACATCTCGGCGGCAATAAAGCATGGCAGTGACCAGCAATCGTGTGCATGGCAACAATCTTCCTCTTGCAGAATAAAGAGCCCGAGTAGCCAAAGCAACTCCAAGCAAAAGGAACAAAGCTGGAGGCAGCAGAGGCCACCTGACTCCAAACTCTAGCACAGACTACAGCAACCAGAACAGCACAGCACTGGCACAGAAACACAGGCCATCGGGACAGGTAGAGGACCCAGAAATAAGGCCGCACACCCACAGCCATCGGCTCTTCCATAAAGCCTACGATAACAAGCACCAGAACAGGACTCCCCATTCAACAAACAGTGCTGGGATCGCTGGCCAGCCACACGCAGAACACGGAAACCGGACCCCCTCCTAACACTACATACAAAATCAAGTCAAGGTGTAATAAAAACTTATATGTAAAGCTGAACACTATAAAATCCCTGTAAGAAAACCTCTGAACATCGGCCTTGGCAAAGGTTTCATGAAGAAGACTGCAAAAGCCATCGCAACAAAAACAAAAATTGACAAGTGAGATCAACTAAACTAAGGAGCTTCTGCCCAGCAAAGAAATGCTCAGCAGGGCAGACAACCTACGAATGGGAGAAAATACTTCCAAACTATGGATCTGACAAAGGTCTTGTATCTATAATCTAGCAGGAACTTAAACAAATCTGCAAGCAAAAAGCAAACAACCCCATTAGGAAACAGGGAAGGACAAGAACAAACCCTTTTCGAAAGACACTGACACGGCCAACACAACACGTATATGGAAACGATGCTCAACATCTCTGGTCACTAGAGAAATGCAAATCAAAACCACAATGAGATACCATCTCACACCAGTCAGAATGGCGATTCCAAAAAGTCAAAAGGCAACAGATGCTGGCGAGGTTGTGGAGAAATGGCAACACTTAGACAACCATTGGTAGGATTGTAAATTAGCCGCGATGGAAACCAGTCTGGAGATTTCTCAAATAACTGAAAACAGAATTACCACTGGACCCAGCAATCCCACTGCTGGGTCTGCATCCAAAGGAACATACATCCTTCTGCCAAAAGACACAGGTACTCACATGTTCATCACCGCGCCTCTCACAACAGCAAAGACATGGAATCGGCCCAGACTGTGAATTCCAAGGATCCCACTGTCCATCAACAGTGGACCAGATGAAGAAGACGCAGCACAGACACGTCAGGGAATGTTACATAACCATAGCAGAAGGAAATCACGTCCTTTGCAGCAACACGGATGCAGCTGGAGGCTGTTCTCCATATGAATTAACCCAAGAACAGAACACCAGACACCACATGTTCTCACTTAAAAGTGGGAGCTCAACACCGAGTACCTGTAGACGCAAAGACGGCAGCAAGAGACACTGGGGCCTGTGCGAGGTGGAGGCTGGGAGGAGGAGGGTGAGGATTAAAAAACTACCGAGGGTCCTATGCTCGTTACCTGGGTGACAAAACCATCTGCACACCAAAGCCCTGCTACACTCATTACCCGTGTCACGAACTTACACAGGCACCCCGAGCCTAAAAGAAAAGTGGGACAGAAGAAACAGTATAATAAAGTAAGATTTCTCTGCGCTCTATAAAGCAGAAAATAGTTTCTGGCTACTAGCAATCCAAACTGAAATATGCTGAATACACTTAATTTTTAAGATAACCATTTTTGCTATATAAAATATAAATATATATGCACATAAACACATTACAGAACCACTCTGCATGTGTTTAACCCACACAATTATAATGTAAAGAAGGAAGATTACCTATTGAGGCGAAGAAAACGATGGCCAGGAAGTCGCGGATGGGTTCAATGGAGGCGGCGATCTCCTCGGTGACCATGGGGCCCTGAGAGGAGACCAGCGCTCCGGCCAGGAAACAGCCCAGCTCCATGGAGACGTCCAGCAGCTCCGTGACCTGAGAGAGGCAGGACTGAGCTTTACACGAGACCCCACAGTGCACCAGGGTCACCCCCATCCCAAGGACACCCCGAGACCCAGCAGAGCCACCACAAGAAAACACAGAAGCTGCGCAAAGGGAGAGGGTCCTGGGCCCTCTGCTGGTCTCAGAGGTTGACATGTGGAGGCTGCTATTAGTTGAATTAACCTTACCGGGGGAAAAAATTATTTAAAAATATTTGAAACAAATATCCATACAGATTGCACTGAAATTTTTGAATGAGAATATTTTTCAATTGTTTTAAATATTTGTGATACGTTTTCTTTACCTTGAATCAGAATAGCCTGGTGGTAGTGTTAGAAACGCATTCCCGGCCGGGCACGGTGGCTCAAGCCTGTAATCCCAGCACTTTGGGAGGCCGAGACGGGCGGATCACGAGGTCAGGAGATCGAGACCATCCTGGCTGACACAGTGAAACCCCGTCTCTACTAAAAAATACAAAAAACTAGCTGGGCGAGGTGGTGGGCGCCTGTAGTCCCAGCTACTCGGGAGGCTGAGGCAGGAGAATGGCGTGAACCCGGGAGGCGGAGCTTGCAGTGAGCTGAGATCCGGCCACTGCACTCCAGCCTGGGCGACAGAGCGAGACTCCGTCTCAAAAAAAAAAAAAAAAAAAAAAAAGAAACGCATTCCCACTACCAGCCTCAAAGCAGAGAGAAAGCGACAGGGCGACAAGCAACGGAACTAGGCGGGCACGAAGCCAGAGAGAAGCATTGGCATGTCTGCGGCAGCTGATCTGATAACCCAGATTCGCGGCCACGGCAGAGTGCTGGCTGGACAGCCACGACGCAGGAGCCTCATGGCAGCTCTGTGAAACGCAGGCTTCCGGCAGCCTTGTGGATGAGGCATGGCTGACACCGGCCAACCTGAAAGATGATTTTTATCTTGAGAAAGTAAAATTGCAGACGATAGCAGCATCAGACGAAAAGAAAAGAAACTTGTAAAGAACTACGATTTTTTTTTTTTTTTTTTGAGACGGAGTCTCGCTCTTTCGCCCAGGCTGGAGTGCAGTGGCCGGATCTCAGCTCACTGCAAGCTCTGCCTCCCGGGTTCACGCCATTCTCCTGTCTCAGCCTCCCAAGTAGCTGGGACTACAGGCGCCCGCCACCTCGCCCGGCTAGTTTTTCGTATTTTTTAGTAGAGACAGGTTTCACCGGGTTAGCCAGGATGGTCTCGATCTCCTGACCTCGCGATCCGCCCATCTCGGCCTCCCAAAGTGCTGGGATTACAGGCTTGAGCCACCGCACCCGGCCAAGAACTACGATTTTTAACGGCAACAAAAACATCACATCCTGAGGATTCAACCCAAAAGAACACCCGCACCCGACACTGCAAGACACTGAGACCCACGAAAGACGAAAGACTGAGATAACAGCACCACGGGCTCAGCACGGCAGACCGGCGGATGCTCCCTCACGTGGCCGACAGACGCACAGGAACACCAAGAGACTTCTGTGTGTGTGAAACTGACCAGCTGAATCTAAACACTCGAGTGGAATCTGGAAAGAGCACGAATAGAGCCAAGACGACCCTAGCATAGAACAAAGCTGGGCCCAACACAGAGATCAAGCTACGGTGCAGCTGAGGGCAGGTGGACAGAGTCAGAGAGGCATGTGCACACACACACACACGTACCACAGGTACACACATCACACACAAAGCGGACACACACAAACACATACCACATGCATATACACCACACGCACACAAAGCACACATGTATGTACGCACACATGCCACACACATACACACACCACATGCCACACCAAAGTACACACATGCATGCACACACAAACGCATACACATGTACACATGCCACACATAAGGCACATGCATGCATGCCCACATACACAATCACATAAAGCATACCACACACATAGACATGCCACAAAGCACACACACGCAGACCACGTACACACACCACAAAGCATACACGTACACACCATACACAAAGCACATACATGCATGCACACAGGTACACGTCATGCACAAAGCACACACACATGCACATGCACGCACAAACATGGCTACTTGGTTTTTGACAGAGTGACGCTATAGAAGGAGGACAAGAGGTCTTTTCAACGCATGGCATTCAGAAACGCACGTGAATGAAGGAATCCTCATCCACTCCCTCACTTCCAACACAACGGAAGCTCACCCCTGAGTGGACTGCAGAGCTAATGAGAAAAGCACAACAGAACGCTCACTGACAATAGTAAAGAGCATCTTCACAACCCAGGGGCAGGCGGATCTTTCACAGGCACAGAAGACAGCCACGAAGAAAACAATTCATAACTGGATGACGCTGAAATTAAGAACTTCTGTTCATCAAAAGATACCAGTAAGAAAGTGAAAAGCCAAGTCACAGACTGCGAGACATTTGCAAACACGTATCTGACATGCTGGCATGGAATGTTTTTCAGCCATAAAAAGGGGTGAAGTGCTGGTGCGCACGGCGACACAGCCAGGTCTGGAGGGCGTGACGCTAAATGGAAGCCAGACACAGAGGCCCCCATGTGACGTGGCCGGAAGCAGCGGCCCTCAGGGCCGGGAAGTGGCTCCGTGGCCATGAGGAGGTTGGGGGGAGAACTGAGAGCGATGGGGACTCCTTTGGGGAGGTGGATATAATTGGATAGTGGTGATGGTGGCAAAGCATTTTGAATACTGACTTTCAAATGATTAAAATGGCAAATTTTACGTGAATTTCATCTCAGTAAATAAATTTTTAAAAAGGACAAAAAAATCTGCCGACATATAAAAAATAATTCCTACAAATGAGAAGAAAATCCTCACCCTACAGAAGAACGTCCTGGAGGCTTTAATAGGAACACCACCGGGACAACACCCAGATGCCACTGAGCTTCTGAAAGGGCTCGAGGGACTAGTCATTGGGAAGTGGACGCTGGAGCCCCCGTCAGAGCCCTGAGATGCTCCAGACACAGAGCAAGTGCAGGGAGGCTGTGGGGCACGGCATGCTCACAGCACAGCAGCAGGACGGGCTGAGCCTCCGGAAGGGCTCGAGAGACCAGCCATCAGGAAGTGGACACTGGAGCTCCTGTCCGAGCCCCCGTCAGAGCCCTGAGAAGCTCCACACCCGCAGCAAGTGCAGAGAGGCTGTGGGGCACGGCATGCTCATGGCACAGTGGCAAGACAGGCTGGCACTGGCATGGCGACTGTGGGGAAACCCACGTCATGACTAAGGCTGAGCTCCTGTTTACTGTGATCCCTGCAACCAACCTCCACAGGCACCGCACGAGGCTCATCAGCAGTCAGCACCTTCCAAACACACGAGAATGGACAGCGGCTCTATTCGTAACAGCTCTAAATGGAAACGAATCCTAAGACTGAACAGTGGAAAGAATCCATTGTGGCATCTGGTGCAGACGCGCAGAAGGCCCAGCACCCCAAGCGACTGGCAGCAGGTGCAAGGTGAGTGCTGCCCAGTGAGCAAGAAAACCCGAGAGCCGGGGAGAGAGTCACTATAACGGAAGAAGCCACTGGGAGGGCAACACCGAAGTTGTCCAGATAAGACAATTTCACTGGGAGTTATTTTCAAAGAGAAAAATACTCTGGAATGGATAAAGCAATGTAAAAACTTAAATAAGTCACACTCTTGAAATAGTTAAAATCACTACAGCCAGAAGCAAATCATAATTTTCTCCCAAGTTTACAAAATAGTAGCAGGCAATTAAATTATATATAAGAAACAATTTTTGTTAATTTATTTTTAAAATGGAAACTTTTTTTTTTTTTAAGACAGAGTCTTGCTCTATCACCTCTGCCTTTGCCTCCTGGGTTCAAGTGATTCTCTTGCCTCAGCCTCCCAAGTATCTGGGACTGCAGGCGTGTGCCAACACGCCCAGGTAATTTTTGTATTCTTAGTAGAGACAGGGTTTCACCATGTTGGCCAAGCTGATCTCGAACTCCTGACCTCAGAAGATCTACCCACCTCGGCCCCCCAAAGTGCTGAGATTACAGGTGTGAGCTACTGCGCCCGGTGGAAACTTTTTTTTTTTTTTCCCCCTGAGACGGAGTCTTGTTGCTCTGTTGCCCAGGCTGGAGTGCAGTGGTGCGATCTCAGTTCACTGCAACCTCTGCCTCCTGGGTTCAAGCAATTCTCCTGCTTCAGCCTCCTGAGTAGCTGGGATTACAGGCGTGTGCCACCACGCCCAGCTAATTTTTGTATTTTTAGTAGAGACGGGGTTTCACCATGTTGGCCAGGCTGGTCTTAAAACTCCTGACCTCATGATCTGCCTGCCTCAGCCTCCCAAAGTGCGGAGATTATAGGTGTGAGCCACTGTGCCCGGCCGGAAACTTTTTATTTTGAGATAATTATATACTAACCTGCAGTTTTAAGAAATAATACAAAGTCCTCATTACTCTTTAGTTTCCCCAATGGTAACATCTTGCCAAATTTCAGCACAAGACCCCACTCAGGTGCTGATATGGATACAGCGAAGACAGCGAATGCCATCCCCAGCCCCTCCCCAGACCACTCTTCCTCAGTTCCTGGGAACCACGAGCCTTTCCTCAATTTCGTAATCTTCTCACCTCATAAATGTGACACAAAAAGAACCACACAGTATACAGCCTTTGGGGGCTGCCTGCCCACTCTGCACAGTTCTCAGGAGGTGTGAGCTGGTGGTTTTACTGCTGAGTGGCATTCTGTGGTGTGGACATAGCTCAGTTTGTTGAACATTTATTTACCCACTAAAGTACCTTTGGACTGTTTATGGCTAATATGAATAAAGCTGCTATAATCACCTGTGTACAGGCTACTACTGTGTGAACACGGCTTTGTTTCTGTGGGATAAACAGCAGGAAGTGCACCTGCTGGGCTGAACGGTGACGGTGCCCAGGCGCGCTGTCAGGACCACTGAGGCTCTCTACGGGGGTCCAGGAGCATTTCCTGCCACTCTCATGTAAAGACTGTCGTCTCAGTAAGGAGAAGCCCACTTTCCAAAATGAACTTTATTTATTTAACCTTCCACATGGCATAAGTCATACAGTTAATTAGCATGTGAGCAACACAGAGTTAAAAACTGCTTTTCCAAACTTAATTTTGTATTTCAGGTTGAAAGCTATTTGAAAGTTTAAGACAGAGTAGCATGGTTTGATATTAGTGTTTATGGCGCTTTTTATGATCACAGTTTTTTTGTTTTGATATGGGGTCTTGCTCTATCACCCAGGCTGGAGGGCAGTGGTGCGATCACAGCTCCCTGCAGCCTTGACCTCCTGGGCTCAAGCCATCCTCCCAGCTCAGTCTCTCCAGCAGCTGGTACTATAAGTGAGCACAACCATGCCCGGCTAATTTTTCTATTTTTTGTAGAGGAGGGGTTCTCACTATGTTGTCCTGGCTGTTCTCAAACTTCTGAGCTCAAGCGATTCTCCTGCCTTGGCTTCCCCAAATGCTAGGATTACAGGTGTCAGTCACTACACCTGGCCCACAGATTTAATGTAATACTCACAAACAGTATTTTAGCAAAGTGCTTAAGAGTATGAGTCAAGCCAGTTAAACGGGTTTAGCTCATTGTATTACATATTGATGGGTAGTATAAGAAAGTGTGTATAAAATAAAAAATACTAGTAAATGTTTCAAATATTTTTAACCATTATTAAAATGAAAAGGTAAAGAATGGATCACAAGATTTCAGTGAAAGAGATATCAGATTTCATAAATAACACAGTTTGAGAATTACCGTTAACGTTAAGAAGATAAAGGCAGACATTCCCAAGATCAGGATTTCTTTGTTCCCCTTGCTTTCCACGTGCAGCTTCCGATAATAGGGTCCAATGAGATACTTCTTTATAACAAGACATAAAAGAAAAACCGCCACTAGCGAAAAAAGAATCTGACCAATCAAAACCAGGATTCGCAGAACTTCCATGACAATGCTAGGAAAGAAAAAAGAAGCGACATGTGATTTCACTTCCAAAACACAGTTCTCTAAAACTCAATGAAATAACCTTTCACTTTTTTTCTTTAACATGCTACAAAATAAATTACCTGAATCACACACATCTTTATTTTCAAATACAAAAACACCCTATGAATCATACTCATCTCAGAAATTAAGTTATGTTGAGCCAAAGGTAGAAGCTGGATTGGTTTGCAGTCAATACTTTGGGGTGAATACTTATTCTAGGATGTGAAAATTCTTGACTGACGGCGTTCCTATCTCAGCTGATGCCTGATGATAAAATTCCTCGTCAGGCCTCAGCCGCATGCGAAAGTCTCCGTCAGGCAGTGGTTCCTCTCCGTGCCCCACCGCAGTCTCCTGATGGACGAACTCTAGCGACCATCATCAAGGCACTCCTGATACAGCCACTGAAGTCTGTGTCTGTAGAAAGTAATTCTTTGCTATGTTCCGTTTATAATATACTACCCGGATATCAGAATAGATCACCATCTCAGCCAACGGACTTCCACTATCTGAGGTCTTTACAAATATACCTGTATTTGACCTTAGCCTTCCACCACTCAGGCCACAATTCTGGTGAGTTTCCTCGGTGGAAGAAACCTATGATTCCCAAGGGTGTCAGCCTCTGCAGCCTGGCTTAAAGCAGAAGTGCCGGAAACTCAAATCTCAAACTGCCACGATTCCTCGGGGGAATCAGAGCAGAGCTCAGCTTGAAGCAGAAGGATGGAATGAAGGGATCAACAGCAGCCACAGAAGCAAATGTGAGGCAGCGTCCTTCAGAGCCCACTGCGCCCACGTCTGCGACTCGGAAGGAGGGAGGCAGCGTCCTTCAGAGCCCGCTGTGCCCACGTCTGCGACTCGGAAGGAGGGAGGCAGCGTCCTTCAGAGCCCGCTGCGCCCACGTCTGCGACTGGGAAGGAGGCCCCTTTCTGCAGCCTGGCAGGAACGGAGACGGACTCACAGCCAAGCAGTCCAGCCTGCTGCACTCCTGACAGCTTCGTCACACTGCCGGGCCCACGTCTGGCCCTGGGCCCAGCACCATGGTCCCTGTCTGGAACGCCACCCCTTCCCCTGCAGCCCCAGTGGCCTCCTCCTGACCCATCTGCTCTCCACACAGAGGCCCAGACAGCTCATCAGGATCCTCCATCAGCTCCTGGACGCTGGGATGGAATCCAGGCTTCTCTGCCCTGCCATGCCCTTCCACTGCCCCAGGCCACCGAGCAGCCCACCCACACAGGCCGCAGAGCCCGCTGCCTGGAAGGTCCCTACCCTAGACTCTTCTCTCCACAGGCTCAGCTGCGTTCCTCAAATTCCAGCCCCGTCTCCAAGGCAGAGCCTGCGCCAGTCTGGAGCTCACTGTTGCTCACCAGCTCACTGCCCCGTCTGAATCATTCGCAGGGTGGTTCCCTGCTGCAGACGTCTTGTCTACCACTCATTTGTTCATCATTCACTCATTCTCCGAAACACAAGAGCAGCTCCCCACATGGGGAACGTCCTCTGCTGAGCTCACCCTTGCATCCTGGGCCCCTAGAGCACTGTGTGCCACCTGTTATGGCAGCCCGCTGAGAACTGTCCGACCCCCACTGCCACGTCACAGATGAGAACGGGGCAGAGACCAGGTGATCTGCTCCAGGCCACATGCCCAGAGCAGAGCTGGGGACGACCCAGGTGTCTGGCTCCAGGGCCAAGCCCCTAACAGCCACACAAGCTCTCCACAGCCACTGTCCCCAGGGTTTGGATTTAGGTCTCATTCCCCAAAGACTCCCACAGTGTCCATGAAATGCAGTGATGAGGGCTCAGAAAGACGCCAATCAGAAGCCACAGTGCACTCAACTCTGACCTCTTTGAAAGACGATCACCGTCACAAGTTTCTCAGGATTCTGGCTCACCGCCATGCCACCTGCAGGTCCACACTTGTGTGCTGCTCTTGATCTGCACATGTGGGGCGCGCCGTGGCCATGACTGTTCTGGCTGCCTCCTCTCAGCGTGTTTGGACGAGCTTCCCATCAGCACAGCTGATCCGCTGACAGGTGAGGAAGGGCTCCCTCACGGGGTGCACCAGAATTTGCTCAGCCAGATGCAAGGGCTGTCCCGGTTCTCACACGGACTCCATGGCCATCCTGGTTCTTGTGCACTGCGGTGGCCAAGGGGCCTGTGGGTCTATTGATGGTGGCAGTGGGTGCTCACTAAGGGAGACGGGCACCTCCCACTGTGACAGGTGCTGTCTGGTGGGCTGCCAGGAGGTTGCTCCAATTCCCATCCCAACAATGACACCCAAGGCACCCCACTTCCCAACCTGGGCCCCACCCAGCTTCTAATGGTGCCCAGTCTGATGGGTGGGCAGTGCCATCAGCCTTCTTTGGTGTGAGGGTGGGTGTTTCCTGCTTTACTCAAGTCGAATTACCTGTGAAATATTATGAGGGAAAGAGTTATTTCCTCTAGGAATGACCAAGGTTAATTCTGAATAAAGCCTAATAAGAAAGCAGAGTTTATCACATTGCAACTAATTTTCTTTCTTTGATATTTTAAATATAAATTTTCCCTGGTTATTAAAATTGAAAGGGAGGTTTTCCCAAATTACAGAAAAGTATATATAGTAGAAAAAACTTACTACAGATCTACTAGTCTACTAGTAGAAAATCATTAACACCTTGTTTTATATATATATAAAACATATGTATATATATTTCTATTCATGTTCTTCTATGTCTAATTAAAATAATTTAAAAATATATATATAGATATATATATATTTCTTGAGACGGAGTCTTGCTCTGTCACCCAGGCTCTGGAGTACAGTGGCCCGATCTCAGCTCACTGCAAGCTCCGCCTCCTGGGCTCACGCCATTCTCCTGCCTCAGCCTCCCTAGTAGCTGGGACTATAGGCGCCCGCCACCACGCCCGGCTAATTTTTTTGTGTTTTTAGTAGAGATGGGGTTTCACTATGCTGGCCAGGATGGTCTCGATCTCCTGACCTCGTGATCCGCCTGTCTCAGCCTCCCAAAGTGCTGGGATTACAGGCGTCAGCCACCGTGCCCAGCCAATATCATATATATATATATATATATATATATATATATATATATTTTTTTTTTTTTTTTTTTTTTTGAGACGGAGTCTCGCTCTGTCGCCCAGGCTGGAGTGCAGTGGCGCAATCTCGGCTCACTGCAAGCTCCGCCTCCCGGGTTCACGCCATTCTCCTGCCTCAGCCTCCCGAGTAGCTGGGACTACAGGCACCCGCCCCTGCGCCCGGCTAATTTTTTCTATTTTTTTTAGTAGAGACGGGGTTTCACCATGGTCTCGATCTCCTGACCTTGTGATCCGCCCACCTCGGCCTCCCAAAGTGCTGGGATTACAGGCGTGAGCCACCACGCCCGGCCTATCATATATATTTTTAACAGTTATGATATATAATTCACTTACCATACAACTTACCCATTTAAAAGTATTCAATTCAATGGTTTCCAGCATATTCAAAAAGTTACACAACTATTACCACAATCCATGTTAGAATACTTTCATCACCCCAAAAAGAAACCCTGTACCCATTAGCACTCGCTCCCCATCTCCCCCAACCTCCCCAGCCTCTGGCAACCAGTAATTCATTCTCTCTGTACAGACTGGCCTAGTTTGGACGTTGGTATGAATGGAATCACACAAGAGTGTGGCCTTTTTGTCCAGTTCTTTCACAAGCATCGTGTTTTCAAGGTTCATCTGTGCTACAGGATGAATCGATGTTTCTGGGCGGCAAGCCACCCAGGTGCCGAGGCAAGAGACTGAGGGCACGAGCTGTTCCAGCGTAATAAAACATATAAAATAAGAATAGTTATACTAGATATAGATCATAGAATTATATATGAATGTCATTAATCATTAGTTTGTAGAAATTACTCTTTATTCCAATATTATAATAATCCTCACTCTACAATCATAACCTAGGAAAAACCAGGCCATATAGAGATAGGGGCTGAGGGGACATAGTGAGAAGCGACCAGAAGACAGGAGTGTGAGCCTTCTGCTATGCCCGGGCAGGGCCACCAGAGGGCTCCCTGGTCTAGCGGTAATGCCAGCGTCGGGGAAGACGCCCATTGCCAAGTGGACCGTGGTCTAGAGGTAGCGTCAGTGTCAAGGAAAAACACCCTCTACTCAGCAGACCCAGAAAGGGAGTCCCCCTTTCCCTGGAGGAGTTCAGAGAAGACTCTGCTCCTCCACCTCTCGTGGTTGTCAGGCCCACCCGCAGTTATCGGGAGGCCTAACCGTCTCCCTGAGATGCTGTGCTTCAGTGGTCACACTCCTGGTCCGCCTTCATGTTCCATCCTGTACACCTGGCTCTGCCTTCTAGATAGCAGTAGCAAAGTTAGTGAAAGTACTAAAAACCTCTGATATGAAGAAATAATGGCGTAGGCTGTCCTCTCTCTCTGTCTCTCCGCCTCGGTGGCCAAACAGGGAAGGGCCCCTTGTCCAATGGACACGTGACTCACGCATCCTTGTCAATCATTGGAGATGGCTCACACTCCTTACGCTGCCCTTTTGCTTTGTATCCAATAAATAACAGCGCAGCCAGGCATTCGGGGCCACTACCGGTCTCCGCGTCTTCTCTTTTATCTCTTTGTCTTGTGTCTTTATTTCTACAATCTCTCGTCTCTGCACACAGGGAGAAAAGCCCACTGACCCTGTGGGGCTGGACCCTACAAATGCTCATTCTATGTTATGGCTGAATAATATTCCTTTGTTTGGATATAGTATGTTTTTTATATCCACCTGTTATCTAACTGACATTTGAGTTCTTAATACTTTTTAACTATACGAATAATGCTGCTTGAACATTCATGTACAAGTTTTTCATTGTGGTGAAATTCTCATACCATAAAATGTACCAAGTTAACCATTTCTGAGTGCATAACCCTGTGGTATCACGTGGATTCACACTGTTGTACCCCCATCACCACCGTGGACCAGTCTTTATGTGGATATATGTTTTTCTTTCTTGTGGATAACTACCGAGAAGTGAACAGCTGGGTCAGACGGGAGCTCTGTGTTAGCATCATGAGGACTGTGGTCGATAATTCTGATTCTGTTTCTTTTCTTTCTTTCTTTCTTTTTTTTTTTTTTTGAGATGGAGTCTTGCTCTGTCGCCCAGGCTGGAGTGCAGTGGCGTGATCTCGGCTCACTGCAACCTCTGCCTCCTGGGTTCAAGTGATTCTCCTGCCTCAGCCTCCCGAGTAGCGGGGAATACAGGCACGTGCCACCATGCCCAGCTAGTTTTTTGTATTTTTAGTGGAGATGGGGTCAGAGTGATCTCAATCTCTTGACCTCATGATCCACGCCCCCTTGGCCTCCCAAAGTGCTGGGATTACAGGCGTGAGCCACCGCGCCTGGCCTAATTCTGTTTCTTAAGTTTAACAGTATAACAGAGTACTTTTCCAAGTCATTAACTCTTTGTAAACATGAAGCGTCATGACTGAATTAGAACAATTTCAGTGGGATCAATACCTGTACTGCATTAATTTTCTGAATTGGAAAAATAAAAAAAAAAAGCTTTAAAAGTTTTCTGATTAAGACAGTATCTATGCCAACGTTTTAGACCTGTGTGTAACTGGAAAGAAAGTGGCACTGAGATCAACATGGTATTTGAGTTTTATAAGTGCCCTGCAGTCTCTGCCAGGGCTCTGCCTGTTTAGTATGGAGAGTCCGCCCTCCGCTGAGAATAATTGATTGTGCATGAAAAACGCTCAGACCTCTTAAATAGAAGTCAAGTCATCTCCCGCCAGCATGACAACTCTTCTTTCTGTTGTCCAAATTGTCCTTCACTTATGTTGAAGATTGTAGCCAGAAGGAATAAGAACTGATTCCGATTTGGGGGTTGGGACTAAAAGTGTTATTTTTCCGATACTTAAAGACATGTGGATCAAAGGAAAATGGCAATCATAAGGACCCTCTTAGCGAGTGAACTTTAACCACTGCTTCCACCAGCAGCTGCACTGAGCGCCCTGCCTGGTTGTCTCTTTCAATCTTCCCATGGTCCACCAGGCAGGCACTGTTCCCACGTCCTCCCCAATTTACAGAAAACTGCCAAGGCTTGCACGGCCAGAGCACAGCCAAGCTGGGGCTCTAGCCTGGGCTGAACCTCTGGAAAATCCACGTAAAAAGCCATTCATTCCTTCTACTTTCCTGCCTGCCTGGCTGAGCTACCGACAGCAGGGAAGACTTAACGTAAGATCTGGCAAAAGGCAAATACTAAAAAATTTTTCCACCCCACCGTCTGCCATGAGGAAGCCCTTGTCAGCCATTCGGGCAGGGGTGGGGCTGGGGGCCTGGCAGGAAGCAGAACCCCGTGGCCAGGCCTCACACCACCCTCCGCAGGGGAGCCACTGGTTTAAAGCCTCCTAATAAACACACGAACCACCCAGGATACAACGAAAAGTCACTCAGCATATTAAGAATCGGGAAAATCACAACTTGAAGGAGAAAAGACAAGCACCAGACTTCACATCGAGACGAACGGATGCTGGAGTTATCTGATGAGGGTGCTAAAGCAGCCATGATTAAAACGCTTCAAAAAGCCACAAACACTCTCTGTAAACAAATAAAAAATAGAAAACCTCAGCAAAGAAATACAGGCTACATAAAAGAAGCAAGTGGAAATTATACAACTAAAACAATACAGTCATCACAAAAATCTCTGGGGATGGGCTAAGCGGCAGAGTGGAGATGAGAGAGGGCAGAATCAGTGACCCCGAAGACAGACAGAATTCATCTGCCTGAACACGGAGAAACGGACTGAGGACGGGCAAGGCCTCAGGGACCCGCAGGCCCCTAACAAAAGAGCAGATTTCTAAGTTTCTGCAATTGCAGAAGGAGACAGCAAGTGGACTGAAAAAGGGTGTGAGGAAATAATGGCTGAAAACTTCTTGTTAGCCAAAAGACATAAACCCACAGATACGAGAAGCCGAGTGAATCCAAACAGAACAAACCCAGAGAAGTCGGCTCTGGGATGCACAGTAGTACAATTTCTGAAAACTAAAGACAGAGAAAAAACCTCGAAAGCTGCCAGAGAGAAACCCCTCATTCCTTCGAGACGAGCACAAGCCTAAATGGCAGCAGGTTTCACAGCTAGAACACAGAAGCCGGGAGCAGGGACACGTGCTTCCCAGGCACGGGACGAAGGGAGACACCACCTGGAAATCCACATCCCGCGAGATGCCCTCGGAGTGACACGGGGACAAAGGCCATTCCCAGATGAAGAAATACTTAGAGAATTTGTGGCCAGCAGATTAACTATGAAAGAATGACCAAAGAAAGTTCTCCACACAGAGAGGAAATGATTACAGAAGATAGCTTGGAACATCAGAAGGAAAACAACATCAAAAATAGGTGTGAGAAGAATAGATTATCCTTTTCCTCCTGAGTTTTCAAAACCGTATTTGACGTCTGCAGCAAAAATTACAACACCATCTGATGTGGTATTCAATAAAAGCAGAGAAAAGACAACAATTATACAGTCATGTGTCACTTCACAACGGGGATACATTCTGAGAAGCATCATGAGGCAATTTCATGGTTGTGCAAACATCCCAGAGTGCACTTACACAAACCCAGACCCACCCAGGCCACCTGGCACAGCCTCCTGCTCCTGGGCCACACACCTGCACAGCATGTGACTGCAGCCAACTGTAACCCAATGAGAAGTATCTGCATATCTAAACACAGAAAATATACACTAAAAGTATAGCATAAAAGATTAAAATGGCACACCCATATAGGTCGCTTGCAGGACTGGAAGTTGCTCTGAGTCAGGGAGTGAGGGTGAGTGAATGTGAAAGCCTTGACCCTGTGCACCACTGCAGACGCCACAGACACTGTCCACTCGGGCTACACTAATCTGAGACAGTGTCTCACTCTGCTGTCCAGGCTGGTGCGCAGCGGTATGACCACAGCTCACTGCAGACTTTATCTCCCAGGCTCAAGCAATCCTACAGCCTTAGCCTCCAGAGTAGCTGGGACTAACGGTGTGCGCCACCACGCCTGGCTATTTTTTTTTTTTTTTGGTACAGACGAGGTCTTTCTATGTTGCCCAGGCTGGTCTTGAACTCCTAAGCTCAAGCAATCCTCCTGCCTTGGCCTCCCAAAGGCTAGGATTACAGGTGTGAGCCACCACACCTGGCCAACGACACTGAGTTTATTAAAAATATTTTTCTTTCTTCAGCATTAACCTTAACTTACTGTAACTTTTTAACTTTATAAATTTTAAGGCTTTTAAAAACTTTTTGACCCTTGTAATGACACAACACGGAAACACTGTACGGCTATACAAAAAATATTTTCTTTCTTTTTATCTTATTCTATAAGTTTTTTTCTATTGTAATTTTTTTTAACTTTTTAAACTTTTTTGTTAAAAACTAAGACACAAACACACATTAGCCTAAACCCCCCCAGGGCCAGGACCATCAGTGTCGCTGTCGTCCACATCCACATCTTTCCCACTGCAAGGTCTTCAGGGCAGTAACGGGCACAGAGCTGTTGTCTCCAATGATGACAATGGCTTGTTCTAGAATAGTTCCTGAAGAACCTGCCTGAGGCTGTTTGACAGTTAACTTTTTTCTTTATAAGTAGAAGGAGTACACTCTAAGTTAATGATAAAAAGTAGAGTATGGAAAATACATAAACCAGTAACAGTGATTTGTTATCGTTATCAAGTATTCCATTGCATACCTAATTGGGTGTATGAGACTTTTATATGATTGGCAGTGCAGCAGGTTTGTTCATGCCAGCATCACCACAAGCACGGGGCATTACACTGCCCTGCGACATCACCATGGCCGCAACGTCACTAGGCAGCAGGAATCATTCAGGTCCATAGAATCCCACAGGACCGCTGCTGTACAGGCGGCCCGTCACTGACCAAAACGTCATTATGTAGTGCGTGACTATTTAACATGTGGGTGGGGGAGGCAGCTAAGTGGAAATAAGGCTTCTACATTTCACATGAAGTGGTAAAATGTGGATTCCAGCAAACGGCGATAAGTTACATGTGTCCACTGTAATACCCAGAGCAACCAAGAAAACCACACACAGCAATACACTCAAAACATTATAAATGGGTCTAAATGGAATCCCCGAAAACATGCAGGCAACCCATAGAGATGTAAAAGAAAAAGAATAACAAGAGACAAAAAACAAATAAAACGCTGACTTAAGTTGCAACGTATCAATATTTACCTGATCTATAAATGGTCTAAACATACCAATTAAAATACAGAGACTGGCTGAGTGGACTAAAAAAAAGTCATCCAACAATATGTTCTCTACAAGAAACTCCCTTCAGTACAAGAGCATAAGTAGGTTGAAAGGAAAAGTATGAAAAGGACACACCACTGCAGACATTGACCAAAAAAAAAAAATTAATATTACATTAATATCAGATAAAGTGAATTACAAGGCAAGGAAAATTACTAGCAATAAAAGAAATATGGCCAGGCGGCCGGGCGCGGTGGCTCAAGCCTGTAATCCCAGCACTTTGGGAGGCCGAGACGGGCGGATCACGAGGTCAGGAGATCGAGACCATCCTGGCTAACCTGGTGAAACCCCGTCTCTACTAAAAAAATACAAAAAACTAGCCGGGCAAGATGGTGGGCACCTGTAGTCCCAGCTACTCGGGAGGCTGAGGCAGGAGAATGGCGTAAACCCGGGAGGCAGAGCTTGCAGTGAGCTGAGATCCGGCCACGGCACTCCAGCCTGGGCCACAGAGCGAGACTCTGCCTCAAAAAAAAAAAAGAAATATGGCCAGGCACAGTGGCTCACACCTGTAATCCCAGCACTTTGGGAAGCCGAGGCAGGAAGATCACTTGAGGCCAGGAGTTCGAGACTAGCCTGGCCAACATGGCAAAACCTTGTCTCTACTAAAAAATACAAAAATTAGCCAGGTGTGGTGGCACATGCCTGTAATCCCACTACTCAGGAGGCTGAGGCATGAGAATCACTAGAACCCAGGAGGTGGAGAGCCGAGGTCACGCCACTGCATTCCAGCCTGGGCAACAGAGCGAGACTATGTCTCGAAAAACAACAACAAAAAGAAATATTACATAATGATAACAAGATCAATTCACCAGGAAGACAAAATGATCCTAAATATGTACGTACCAAACAAAAGAGCCCCAAAATACATAGAGCAAAAGCTGACAGAACTCAAAGGAGAAACAGACAAATACCCAACTATAACAGGGGACTTCAACACCATCTCCCTCGACAGCTGTTACAACTACAGCAAGAACACGGAATAGTGCAATTAACTAACATATATTTACAAAACTCCACTCAGCAATAACAGAATATACTTTTTTTTCCTCCCAAGTGACTTTGGAGCATTTACCACAGACAGTTGTCACTGGCCATAAAACAAACCTCAACAAATGTAAAAGAACTGAAATCATACAAAATATTCTCAGGCCACAGTGGAATCAAACTACAAATCAGTAACAGAAAGACATCAGGAAAATCTACAGATGTTTGGAAATTAAGCAACACTTCTAAACAATCCCTGAGTCAAAGAAGTATCAAACGAAAATTTTAAAACTCATTGAACAAAATGAAAATAAAAATACAACATATCAAAATATGCAATGCAGCTAAAACAGTGCTGAGAGGGAAATTTATAGCACTAAATGCTTACAGTAGAAAAGATGAGCAGTTTAAAATCAATAATCTAAGTTAATACCCTAAGAACCTAGAAAAAGAGTAAAATAAACCCAAAGCGAGAAGGAAGGAAGGTGAGGGTAAAACTAATGAAACTGAAAACAACGAAATAAAGAAAATCAGTAAAACAAGGAACCAATTCTTTGGAAAGATTAATACAATTGCCAAATCCCTAGACAAAGAAGATGCAAGTTATCAACATAAGCAATGAAACGGGGGATATCACCACAGACTCTGTGGACATGAAAAGAATGGTAAAGGAATACGACACAAAAACTCTACACATAGAAATCTGACAACTGAGACAGAATGGAATGATTCCTCAAAAAGCTAAGCTACCAGAACTCAGCAATATGAAGTAGATATTCTGAATATCTACTGGGACTATTAAGCAAAATAAATTGGTAACAAAACTCCCCAAAAGGAAATCTCATGACCCAGAGGGTTTTACTGCAGAATTCTACCAAATATTAAGGAAGAACTGACATCAATTTTATACAATGTTTTCCAGAAAATAAAAAGAAAGGAACACTTCCCAAAACATTTTGTGAACCTAGTATGACTCTTATTACCAAAACCCAGAGTATCAAAAAAAAGAGAGAGAGAGAGAAAACTACACACCGATCTCTCTCATGAACTTAGACCCCAAAATCCTCAATAAATTAGCAAACTGAAGGCAGCAATGTATAAAAATAATTATATACCTAGACCAACTGGGAATTATCCCAGGTATGCAAGGCTGGTTCAACTTTCAAAAATCAGTGTTATCCATCATGTCACCTAGCTAAAAAAGAATGCTGGGCGCAGTGGCTCATGCCTGTAATCCCACCACTTTGGGAGGCCAAGGCGAGCAGATCACAATGTCAGGAGTTCAAGACCAGCCTGGCCAATATGGTGAAACCCCGTCTCTACTAAAAATATGAAAATTAGCTGGGCATGGTGGCGCACGCCTGTAGTCCCAGCTGCTCGGGAGGCTGAGGCAAGAGAATTGCTTGAACTCAGGAGGCGGAGGTTTCAGTGAGCCGAGATCATGACACTGTACTCCAGCCTGAGCGACAGAGCGAGATTCCATCTCAAAAAAAAAAAAAAAAAAAACAGCAAAAAAAGAAAAATTACATAATAATATCAATTGGTTTAGCAAAAGCAACTGGCAGAATCCACCACGCATTAATCATAAAAACTCTCAGCAAACTAGGAATAGATGGGAATTTCCTTAGCTTGACAAAGAGTGTCTACAATAAACCTACAGCTAACATCACACCTAATGGTGAGAGACTGAACGCTTCCCCCTAAGGTCAAGAGCAAGGCAAAGATGTCCTCTCACACAATCTTTTTCAACAAAGTACTAGACGTTCCAGCCAGTGCAATAATGCAGGAAGAAACCCAAAAGCATGCAGGTTGGAAAGGAAGAAATAAAGTACATGAGACGGGTCCTAGCACTTCAATCTGGTTCCAAAAGAAGTTTCAAAAAGGTCTCCTAATTTTTTATCAGTACTCATTGCTGTAAGAAGTGCAATAAAGAGATTAGATCTAAAGCACAATATTTACATACATAAAGTATAGTATATTGGCCTAAAACAAACTCAAGCTTACAGTCCCATCCCACTTTAAGCTTCATAGGGCACCCTAGACTTTGCAACTGTCCTTATTTTCTGGCTGATATTCTTGGAATGTATTTGTATATGCGGCACAACCTACAACTTTCTGGATAAATTAATTCTTCCCATTTGGCTTCTCTCTCCATACGAACCCAAGCAGGTGCAGTTTACGTTTGGCAATACGATATTGGGAGAATGAAAAGAAGGACCGGGGAAGTGGTGATGATGATGACAGTGACAATGACAACCACACAATGATAGATCTCACACACACACACACCACACATGCATGCAGATACACATGCACACAGACACATGCAAACACACAGATATACCCCACATACGCACACGTGGATACCCCCCCCAGACATACCACAGAAGACACACACACACCACACATGCAGACACATGCCCCCCACCACACAGGCACACCACACATACATGCAGATATACATGAATACACGCACACACATACCATGTAAGCACACAGATATACCCTACACACACACACACACACACAGATACTCCCTCCCCATGCACACATACACACGCATACAGACACCCCCCTCCCTCCACATCACTTACTATGTTCTGGGCATTGTTCTAAGCATGTTTATAACTGAACTCATTCATTCCTCCTGACTACTCTATCGGTGGGCACTACTGCTACCCCTACTTGATGGAAGACAGGACTGAGGAACAGTGAGGATGAGTCGCCTGCCCGTGGTGAGGAGCTGCTAAGCACAGACAGCCAGGGCGTGAACAAGGCAGTGTCGCTCCAGGGTCTGTGCACGGAAGCCTGAGCCATCTGAGCTCAGAACATCTCTTTTGAAAAGGTATTAAGTAGTATTTTTATGCACAGTAATTTTAAACTAGAAAAACAAACTGTGTACACAAAGCATTTACCTAGAAGATGCACTGGCGCCCGCCTGTATGAGAGTCGGCATGACGGCCATGAAGAGCCCGAGCTGCACGTCCTGCGTCACCAGCATGCCAAGGAGCACGGTGCTGTAGTCAATGTCGCCTGTGTGGGGAAAGGCATTGAAGACAGGTCTACAGCAACTGAAAAGTATCTGAAGTCAAAATGTCACCATTGTACACACTTCCGAAATAACTCAAATTATTTTGGCACTTTACTTTTTCTTTTTTTGAGACGGACTCTTGCTCTGTTACCCAGGCTGGAGTGCAGTGGCACAATCTCAGCTCACTGTAACCTCCACCTCCTGGGTTCAAGTGATTCTCCTGCCTCAGCCTCCTGAGTAGCTGGGATTACAGGCGCCCACCACCATGCCTGGCTAATTTTTATATTTTTAGTAGAGACGGGGATTCACCATGTTGGTCAGGCTAGTCTCAAACTCCTGACCTCGTGATTCACCTGCCTCGGCCTCCCAAAATGCTGGGATTACAGGCGTGAGCCACTGCGCCCGGCTGGCACTTTACATTTTTAAGAATAGACTTTAAAATCTCTGAGAACAAACACTGAAGCATTTTAAGATTAAAAATGTTGTAAAGCAAATACTCAGAACACTTTTTACTTCCACAACTTACTTGTTATTTACATAATTATTGAAAAACCTCATGACAAAAAGATGACATGGCAAACAAGATGACAGGCTTGGATAATCACACCAACCTCATTGCATCCCAGAAACACACGGAGAAGCCTTCGCTTCTCACCTTTACAGCTTCTCTGAGCTACTCCGGGAGGCCTGACTCAGGCCCCTCTGGTCACGTGGTGTGTTCCACGTGTGCAAACCCACCCAAGCCACTGCCCAGAATGAGCCCTCACTGTGAGACCAAGGCAGGCTCAGCAGACAAATACTGGCTCCTGAGGGCAGAACAGGAGTAGCCACGACTACCTGAAGAGACTAGGTAACAACTCTGGAAAGAAGGAAAATGAGACATTTTTCACGAATTCAGTAACTTGCACAAGCCTCTAAAGGTCTCCATTTTCAACATACAGTTCCAGCTATGAACTATGTAAATACGTTTCTAAAAGTCATTCCCCCAACCCCACCCCAAACAAGGTATTTTTTCTTAAAAAAAAAAAAAAAAAAAAAAAAAAAGCAGCTGGCCGCGGTGGTTCAGGCCTGTAATCCCAGTACTTTGGGAGGTTGAGGAGGGTGGATCACCTGAGGTCAGGAGTTCAAAACCAGCTTGGCCAACATGGTGAAACCCCGTCTCTATTAAAAATACAAAAGGCTGGGAGTGGTGGCTCAAGCCTATAATCCCAGCACTTTGGGAGGCTGAGGCGGGTGGATCACCTGAGGTCAGGAGTTCGCGACCAGCTTGACCAACATGGTGAATCCCCATCTCTACTAAAAATACAAAAAATTAGCTGGGTGTGGTGGCGGGTGCCTGTAGTCCCAGCTACTCGGGAGGCTGAGGCAGGAGAATCGCTTGAACCCAGGAAGCGGAGGTTACAGTGAGCTGAGATCATGCCACTGCACTCCAGCCTGGGGGACAAGAGCGAGACTCTGTCTCAAAAAAAAAAAAAAAAGCTACTGCTATTAACAGATTTTTAAAGACCAATCTGATAGAAAAGGCTTATTTTTAAAAAGCAGCAAAACCACACAAAACCCCTTGATGCCAGCAAAAATCTCTTTCTGGATAGAAGTTATATAATCGTTTTTAGAAGGCTTGATTTACTTTTTGTACAAAACTAAATTTTTGGTAAACAAAATATCTTGGCTTAGAATTTTAAAACAGTCTGAACAGATGATCACGTTAAGCTGTTGTGGCTACAGCTTTGTGTCTTTTAGGGTTACACGATTCAGAAGATGATAAAAATTGCCTCCCAACTAACATTGTCCATGCGGAGGCTTCACACATCAGCCATTTAAACCCTAAGGCTTGCACGGGCTTGTGGTCACCGCACCTCTCTTCATCTCGAGGCCTTCGCAAGGCGGGAGGGAGGCTGCGAGATGAGTCTGCGGGACACAAAGGAGCCGCGGCCCCCCCACCCACATCTTCTGCAGATAACACGTTCACACCTGTGCCCCTTCTATTTAAAAGAAACAAAATCTGGCTGGGCGCGGTGGCTCACACCTGTAATCCCAGCACTTTGCAGGGCCGAGGCGGGTGGATCCCGAGGTCAGGAGATTGAGACCATCCTGGCTAACACAGTAAAACCCTGTCTCTACTAAAAATACAAAAAATTAGCCAGGCGTGGTGGCGGCGCCTGTAGTCCCAGCTACTCCGGGAGGCTGAGGCAGAAGAATGGCGTGAACCCGGGAGGCAGAGGTTGCAGTGAGCCAAGATTGCACCACTGCACTCCAGCCTGGGTGACAAAGCGAGACTCTGTCTCAAAAAAAAAAAAAAAAAAAAAAAAAGAAACAAAATCTCTCACTACATCTCACTTTTTAGAGACAGCCTTGGATGATATTACCACCAGCATTTTCTACATTTTAAATATTTTGTTCTCTTCCTTTGCACCGATCATAGCGAACTGGCTGAAATCAACACATTCAACTGCTGCCCACTAGACCACGGGCATCACAGACCAGAGACCAGGTCTTCACAGTGGTCCCTGGTGCAGGACCCTGAGTCCGCACCCACAGGGCCTGCGAAGGAAACATCCGCTCCCAGGCACTTCACGGGGCTGCAGGAGGAAGACAAGTGCTTGGAGCAGTGACAGGCACAAAACTTCAACAGTGCAAACACACAAGATAAAAATAATTATTACACTGAAATATTACAGCTTCTCTGATTTCTCAACACCTTTACTATTGTCATCTTTCTGAAATTTGCACTACCTTTTTGTGCTTATCACTACTATAAGAATTTTGACTTCTTCCTGTTTTCCATTCCTTTTATTAAACAGTTCAAATATACAGAGAACAAGGAGTATATCAAATGCTCACATACCCACTAAGGAATTTTATTAAATGTTAAACCTGTAACATATATGCTTCAGATTTTTAAAGAAATAAAATCCTAAGGGTGCCGCCAAGGAGCTCTGTAACCCCCTTGATACTGGGTCCCTCTTTCCTCCACCCACACTCCCCACTTGACCTTATTCTGAAAGTTCATCATCCCCTTGAATGCATTTCTACTTAATGTAACACCTATAGATTTGGAAGCAACACTGAGTTTATTATTTTGTAATATTAAACTTCACAGAGTGAACATTTCTGCAACTTGCCGTTTTTGATCACGACTATATCTGAAAATTATCCATGTTGGTGTTGGTGCACAAAGCTCTGATTCATTTTCAAAACTGTTGTAGAGGCCGGGTGCGGTGGCTCACGCCTGTAATTCCAGCCCTTTGGGAGGCCGAGGCAGGCGGATCATGAGGTCAGGAGATCAAGACCATCCTGGCTAACACGGTGAAACCCCATCTCTACTAAAAATACAAAAAAATTAGCCGGGCCTGGTGGCGGCGCCTGTAGTCCCAGCTACTCGGGAGGCTGAGGCAGGAGAATGGTGTGAGCCCGGGAGGCAGAGCTTGCAGTGAGCCGGAGCTTGCAGTGAGCCGAGATCGCGCCACTGCACTCCAGCCTGGGCGACAGAGTGCGACTCCATCTCAAAAATAAAAAATAAAAAATAAAAAAACAAAAAACTGTTGTAGGATAGACCACAATTTATCCATTCATCTCTTGGTAGACATTCAGGAATTCCATTTATTCACTAGTACAAAAATGGCTGCATGAAATCCCAGCATTTTGGGAGGCCGAGGCGGGCGGATCATGAGGTCAGGAGATCGAGACCATCCTGGCTAGCACGGTGAAACCCGGTCTCTACTAAAAACACAAATATTAGCCGGGCATAGTGGCGGGCACCTGTAGTCCCAGCTACTCGGGAGGCTGAGTCAGGAGAATGGCGTGAATTCGGGAGGCAGAGCTTGCAGGGAGCTGAGACCATGCCACTGCTCTCCAGTCTGGGCCACAGAGCGAGACTCCGTCTCAACCAAAAAAAAAAAAAAAAATGGCTGCACAAATATTCTAGCACATTGTCAGGGAAACCTCCTTTCCCCTCGCTTGCATTTCCACAAGAAGGGAGTGTTTCCTCCCCACTCCTGGCCTCTTGCCCGGTCCCACATACACCACTCCGGAGAGACAAGGGCGTTCCTCTGGGAATGGATACAGTCCCTCTTCCTTCGTAAACCAGCCAGCCCACGGCACCTGGTCTCAAGGTCCTCTTGCAGCCCTGAGTTTCACAGGGCAGGCCCTGCCCACGGAGGCCTCTGGAGGCCAGCGCTGCATGTGGCTGGGTGGCGAGTCTTGCTCCGAGGTTAAGAATGAGGCTTAAGAAGCTCACCACTGCCAGGTGTGCAAACCACACCTCCATAATCCAGCTGCCACTCTGACCTCCAGGTGCCACTCTGACCTCCAGCTGCCACTCTGACCTCCAGGTGCCTGCCTCCTCTGTTCCTCTTTCCATGGGTTTCAGCACAGGCAAGGCAGAGTTATACATTTGCTGGACTCCTTCGAGGGTTGGGCCCCTTGCAGGAGCTAGAAATCTCGAAAAATAGAAAAGGAGTAGAAATCGGACCAAAATCCATTTAAGAAGAGTGACTGAGGCTGCTGGTGTGGCCAGAGTTGATACCTTTAAGCTCTGGTGAGACAGTCTTAAGTTTGGGCTATATAGGAATTTCTTTTCTTTCTTTTTTTCTTTTTTTTTTTTTGAGACGGAGTCTCTGTGGCCCAGACTGGAGTGCAGTGGTGTGAACTCGGCTCACTGGAAGCTCCACCTCCCGGGTTCAAGCGATTCTCGTGCCTCAGCCTCCCGAGTAGCTGGGATTACAGGTGCCCGCCACCACGCCCGGCTAATTTTTGTATTTTCAGTAGAGATGGGGTTTCACCATGTTGGCCAGGATGGTCTTGAACTCCTGACCTCATGTGATCCACCTGCCTTGGCCTCCCAAAGTGCTGGGATTACAGGCGTGAGCCACTGTGCCTGGACATATATAGGAATTTCTAATACAATTTCAAGCACATGCGAAAAGAAAGAAAAATACAGTGCATCTTGGCCGGGCGCGGTGGCTCAAGCCTGTAATCCCAGCACTTTGGGAGGCCAAGACGGGCGGATCACGAGGTCAGGAGATCGAGACCATCCTGGCTAACATGGTGAAACCCCGTCTCTACTAAAAATACAAAAAACTAGCCGGGCGAGGTGGCGGGCGCCTGTAGTCCCAGCTATTTGGGAGGCTGAGGCAGGAGAATGGCGTAAACCCGGGAGGCGGAGCTTGCAGTGAGCTGAGATCCGGCCACTGCACTCCAGCCTGGGCGACAGAGCGAGACTCTGTCTCAAAAAAAAAAAAAAAAGAAAAATACAGTGCATCTCAAGGAACAGATAATCCAGTTTCCATGATCAGGTAGACGACCCCTGTTTCATACACTAACCTCCATTCTACCCTCCTGAGGGAAACCCCAGTCATCCTCTTAACCATACATTTCAGTGTCCATCTCTAAGAGACAAGGCTGGTGTACAAATTGGAAAGAATGAATTTAATGATCCTGTAAGCAGAGGAGATTATCTCATATGTAGAAAATCCAAAAGATTTCACACACAAAAATCTATTAGGATAAACCAATTCACAAAGGTGCGGGGCACAAAATAAACACACAAAAGTCAGCTGCATTTCTATATACTAATAATGAACAATCTGAAAAGGAGATTAAGAAAACAATTCCATCTACAACATATCAAAAAGAATAAAATACTTAGGACAGAGTGAACCAAGGAGGCAAAACACGTATACACTGAAAACAAACGCATGGCTAAAAGAAATGAAAGACACGCTTAAATAGAAAAATATCTTGTATTCATGGACTGGAAGACTTAATATTGTTTAGATGTCAATACTACCAAAATTACGACTGCAAATCCAATGCAATTCCTATCAGAATCCCAACGATGTTTTCTGAAGAAACAGAAAACACTATCCTAAAATTTATACAGAATCTCAGGCGACCCCAAACAGCCAAAATAATCTTGAACAAAGTTGGAGGATTCACACTTCCTGGTCTCAAAACTTACTAAAAACTATAGTAATAAAACACCAGCATTTGGAAGGTATAGACTGCATTTCCACTTTTTAGTGGTCACGTATTTTTTTTTTTTTTTTTTTTTTTGAGATGGAGTCTCGCTCTGTTGCCAGACTGGAGTGCAGTAGCGTGATCTCAGCTCACTGCAACCTCCGCCTCCTGAGTTCAAGCGATTCTCCTGCCTCAGCCTCCCGAGTAGCCAGGATTACAGGCACCCGCCACCACGTGCAGTTAATTATTGTATTTTTAGTAGAGATGGGGTTTCACCATATTGGCCAGGCTAGTCTCGATCTCTTGACCTTGTGATCCGCCCACCTCGACCTCCCAAAGTGCTGGGATTACCGGCGTGAGCCACCACGCCCAGCCAGTTACCTTGTTTTTAAAAACAATTATTATAAAATACTTTGAATCAAGAAAAAACGTACAAAGCATGTCATGAACAACCAGAGCCATCACTCAGCTTCTGAAAGAATGTCACAAGCAGCTGACTGCCCTGTGTCCCTCTCTGATGGCACACCTTCCCCGTCTCTGGCACAGCCACTCGGCCTCATTTGTCATTCTCAAACACTTTTTCTTGCTTTTAGTGTAGAAGTTTGCATGTATGTAAAGTTCAGACTTGACACACACAAGCATGTTGTATTCCACATCTTGTATCTTTCCCTCCATGCTATAAAAGTCATTCGCGTTTGCTTCTGCAGCATTCCAAGGTATGAATACACCTTAGCTGTCCAGCATGTTACCATGTTACTGAATATTCGGTTGATCAACTTTTTGCTATTAAAAATAATACTGTTTTGAATTATAATAATTTGCATGAATTTTCTAGGATATGTATGTAGAAATGGAATTTTCTGATTGCAAAAGTATCCTCCAAAGTGGCTGAACCAATTTACATTCCCACGGAGAATGCTTAATCTTGGCACTCCACACTCTTACCAATGGTACATCAGATTAAAAAATGTTTGCCAGGGCCAGGTGTGGTGGCTCATGCCTGCAATCCCAGTGCTTTGGGAGGCTGAGGCAGGAGGATTTGCTTGAGGCCAGGGTTCGAAACCAGCCTGGGTAACCCAGCAAGACCCCCATCTCTACAAAAAAATAAAAACTTAGCCAGGCATGGTGGCACACGCCTGTCATCCCAGCTACTCAGGATGTTGAGTGGGAGGATCGCTTGACCCCAGGAGGTCAGGGCTGCAGTGAGCCAAGATCGAGCCACTGCACTCCAGCCTGGGTGACAGCAAGGCTTGGTTTAAAACAAAGCTTGGCAGCAAGCTCATGTGGATGGCATCGATCTCAGTCCCATCAGCCTGCATCTCCAAATACTAGCGAGGCTCCTATCTTCATGTTTATTCATCATTTAGGTTTCTTCTCCCATTAAGTTACTTGCTCAGATATTCTGCCTATTTTCCCATTAGGTTACTTTTTGGTTTGGATTTACAGACCTTCTTGATTCATTCTGAATACTAATCCTTTGCTCTAAACAAACAAGAAATAAATAACTACAGGAAATATCTTCCTCTGGCCTGTGGCTTATTAAAAAAAAAAGCCTTTCAATAAAAGTTACAGTTTTCCCCACAGGGAGGTCAGCATGAAAAAGAAAGTTACAAAGTCAAATGTGTCATATGCATCGGTATTTTCTCTTTTGAATTCTGCATTTTATATTTTAAGGAATTCTACCCTGAGGTTATAAGGATATTTTCTATTTCCTTCTCGTAGTTCTAAAGTCAAGCTAATTTTATTTTCTTCCGTTTGGATAGCTAATTCCCACTCCTGGTGAGTCAATCTCCTTGGCTTCTCTGCAGTGTCTGGTCTGTGGGCCCCACTCGCCGGCTCCATCTCAGCCTGCGGTGCTGCTATCCGCTGTGACATCATCAGTCGTGAGAGCTGGTGGGGAACTCCTCACCTCAAATTAATGTTGGCTACTTGGTCTTTTGGTCCCCACTGAATTTTAGGATCAGTTTCTTCGGTTTCATGAAAAACCCTGCCAGATGTTTTTACTGGAACAGCTATGAGTTTATAAATTTGGGGAGAAATGACATCTTTATGAATGGAGACTTTTTACGAACTCCATGAACACGAATTCGCTCCATTTGTGACTCTATCCTCAAAGGTCACAGCTCTCTTTTGAGAAGTTTATTCCCGAAGCTTTTTTTCAAATGACATGTTCTAACTGTGCTGTGGGTATATGACACATTTAACAAGTCTAATTGTCAATTTCCTTTCGGTGTCCAAGTCCTTGAGTCTAACTACCTCCCAAACATGCAACCCTCCTATCTTCTTACTATCTAGAGTTTTAGCCTGGTCTTTAAAAAAAATGCACTCAAACACCTCCTTTTCTAACAGTCATAACTGACTGAATTTATCAGCCTCTAGACCCCTCTGTCTCCCTGCTGTTTCCACGACCAGCTCTGCCTCTGCAGGGCCTGTGTCCGGGCCCTGTGGGGACGGCGGGGTGGGTGGTGCTCTGGGGTCTCTGCACATCAGAAATGCCTGCATTTCACGCCCTATTCTTGGATGGTAATTTCGCTGGGCAGGCATGACTTTGTCTCCCCAGGGTGGGTTACCTACCCGCTACCTCCCACCATCTGACGTTGCCGAGGAGACATGTCCTATCAGCCCATTTACTTGATGTTCCTTTTTAGACCACCTGTCTTTTCTGCCAGGTGTTCAGACGTTCCCTTCTACTTCACGCTCTGCTGCAGCACATGACGTGCCGGGTGGACTCACTTCCCTTTATCCCATCAGTGCTGGAGGTAGGCTCCTGTCTTGAGTTCTGAAAACCCACCAGGTCCTCTTTCCAGTCCCAGCCCCTGGGACACCGCGTCTATATATACTGACCCTCTCCATCTACCCTCCACCCCTCTCCATGTACATTCCAGCCTCTAGGGCACCGAGTCTGTATATACTGACCCTCTCCATCTACACTCCACCCCTCTCCCTCTCCAGTCCTGGCCCCTGGGACTGTGAGTGTATACTGCCCACTTATTTTGAAGTCTTTATTAAGCTTTTCTGTCCACAAGGGCAGTTCACACAGTGACTGCTGAGTCTGTCAGCTCTTTTCCAGCCACAGATTTCTTCGCAGGTGTGGGTGTTCCCATGTGCAGGCCACTAAACCAGCAGTTTTCATGCATCGTTCCTGGTCCCCATTTGGTCTTTTTTCATTTCACTCGGTCCCCGACCCTCCACCTCTGTCCAGTCTCACGATGGGGCTGACCCTAGGACCGGCCCACAGGGATGCTGGGACCGGCACGGAGGAGGCCCACGGCTGGGGCCGCCTGTCCGTCTAGCAGGGAGGCTGCATCCGTGTTCTTCTGATGCCTCAGGCCCAGCAGAAGGCCGCAGATTTTTAAAAAGCTTTCCCTGCTTCCTTCACAGAGGGATGCTTCCCAACTGCTGGTCCCACAGTGAGGGCACGCGTGGGTTCCACATGCTCCAGCACCCGGCTCGGCGGCCCATGGCCAGCTCTGCTCAGCCTCTCAGCTGCCGGCACAGAGCCTGTCGGTTTACAGGAGAGGTCAGACACACCTCTGTGGTTTTCTCTTTTTGTATTTTCTCTTCTATGCCTGTGTGTTCTGGGCAGGGTGAACGTCATAGTGAAGTGACTGTGGCATTTCAACCCTGTCTTTTACTGACTTTTACAAAATAAGAGCAAAACAGTGACAGCTTACCCAGTGGGTAAGCAGGCTGCCAGAAACAGCAACCTGCCAAGCCTCCCTGCAAAGGGACACGGTCCTGCCAAGACTTCTGAGCAAGTCAGCTTCCACTAAACAGTCACGACTTAGAGGCGCCAATGTTTCATACATACGATGAAACTAAGGCCAAAGCAAAAGAGTTGGGAACACCTTCAGCTACCGAAGCACCTTTGATTTCACAGGAAGAAAGTATCGAAAGTGGGTCCATCCCCAGTGCCTGCTAGAATTAAAGCAGCAAAACACATGCAACTTCCTAAAACCCACCAATTCCACAGGTCATTTTCCAGTGCTGACTGGCTTTTCAAAATCTTGGTCCAAGTTCTCTCTGGCCCTCATTTTTTCTTAATCAAGTGGAGAAGTGGAGGTTGGGAGGACCTGAGTTCACAGGGACATCAGTTCCTTTCGGAATGTAAGCCCTGACATCCACAATTGTTCGGAAAGTCCTCAAAGGGGAAGTAAGACTTGCAATTTTTCCTCACAGGCCCTCAACTGTGAATTCAAAAGTTACCTACACATGAGCATGAGTCCGACACACACTTGGAGCACACCGTCACCTACCTTCTCTGTCAGCTCGAGCGCTGCCCACGAGGAACCTGGACACGAGGGGTGTGCTCGACAAGGACAGACAGGTGGAAATGAAGACGCTCTGAGTGGGTTTGATCCGCAGGAGATGCCCCCATAGCAAGCCAAACGCAATCATCAACAGTGTCATGTAACACGGCCCTTGTAAGGAAATCTTCCACACCTTAAAGAGAACACAGTGATTCACACGCTTTTTAGTGACAACAGGCAATGACCACACCACACAGACATCATGCATTTCCGCACCCAGGAAAGGAGGCAGAGCTGAGCTTTTGTGAGGCAACGCTGGGTCACATATCCTACGTCATCAGCTGAACACGGTGAGTACTCACACAAGGCTTCCTCTGTGCCAGGCACTGCCACAGGGCTGCACACACACAATACACGCACACCCACTCTCTCCCCAGGAGTGTAAATAAAACCTAATCCTCAGAACAACTTGAGCTCAAGATGACCATTTCCCCTACTTTTAGATGAAAACACCGAGGCACACACAGGTTAAGTGACTCGGCAAGGTCACATGGCCAGTGAACGTTGGAGCCAGGAAGTGAACCCAGGCACTGTGGCTCGGCAACTAAAGTGGCTCTATCAGGTGCCTCAGGGTGCACTCGGCACTGTGTTAAATGAGACGGGAAGGGAGAAGAAAGCACGTTTCAATCCTAAAATAATAAAAGCTACCTATTTATATAAACATAAATATGATGCATCAACCAAAGAAATTAACCTGGAACTCCTCCTACCCCACTTGAAGTGCTCATTCATATCGTTTTCTCCTCACTGCATGGTCCTAGTCAAAATAAGCATCAGTTCCCTGATTCCAGGCCTTCTATGGAAAGTGAAAGTTGGGGTGGGGGGTCCTAGAAGGAAGGGATGCAGGGGCTGTGTGGCTAAACACAGGCGTCGTGGAGCAGCTGGGCACAGGCGGTTCCGGGGGGCCCACCCAAGGAGCCTGCCAGCCCCAATGTACACAGGCAGCTCTGGGGGGCGCGCCCGCCAAGCCCGCCAGCCCCAGTGTACCTTGGGCGCTTTGGAGCATGTGAGCTTTTCCCTCCCCAGCTAGTTCTTGGTGAAAAGCAACACTTCTTGCAAAATTACAACTTTTCTTTTTGAGAATCAGGAAAATGAGCAGATACGCCCCAGTCTCCCACAGCTGTGACCTGTTGGCCTGTTTGTCCACCATGGAGCTTCCAGACCCCGGAGGGGAACCACGGTGCCTTCCAACCCCACGAGGCCCCAGGCTCACTTCATCTGAACACCGAGAGGCCACATGACAGGAGGCCGGCAGATGCCACCAAACAGCTCTGGGCCGCGGAGACTCGATAAGTCTCTACTCTGCTCGGTCCCCTCTCTCCTTCCACAAAGAAGGGAAGGGTCGGTCCCACAACGGCTGCTTCTGAATTTCTTTTCTCTACTTCCTATGCTTGGCAATCGTGATGGTTATCACAGAGCGCATCTCACACCCAAATATCACAGCCGAGGAGCAATGGAAACACCGTGCGGTCCACACGCACTTACACCCTTCCTCTTCTGAGTATCACAGCCAAGGAGCAATGGAAACACTGTGCCGTCCACGCACATTTCACACCCAAATATGACAGCTGAGGAGCAATGGAAACACCGTGCCGTCCACATGCATCTTACACCCTTCCTCTTCTGAATATCACAGCCGAGGAGCGATGGAAACACCGTGCCATCCACGTGCATCTCACACCCGAATATCACAGCTGAGGAGCGATGGAAACACCGTGCCGTCCACGCACATCTCACACCCGAATATCACAGCTGAGGAGCAATGGAAACACCGTGCCGTCCATGCACATCTCACACCCTTCCTCTTCCGAATATCACAGCCGAGGAGCAATGGAAACGCTGTGCCGTCCACGCGCATCTCACACCCGAATATCACAGCTGAGCAGCAATGGAAACACTGTGCCGTCCATGCGCATCTCACACCCTTCCTCTTCCAAGTATCACAGCCGAGGAGCGATGGAAACACCGTGCCGTCCACGCGCATCTCACACCCGAATATCACAGCTGAGGAGCGATGGAAACACCGTGCCGTCCACACGCATCTTACACCCGAATATCACAGCTGAGGAGCAATGGAAACACCGTGCCGTCCACACGCATCTTACACCCTTCCTCTTCCGAATATCACAGCCGAGGAGCAATGGAAACGCTGTGCCGTCCACGCGCATCTCACACCCTTCCTCTTCCAAGTATCACAGCTGAGGAGCAATGGAAACACCATGCCGTCCATGCTGGCTGCAGCCTGAGGAGGCCACGGGCTCGGGGGTTACTCCTGTGAGCAGTGTTAACCAGCTCTGATTCAGGGTCTTCCCAACCCTCAAGGGACACACGGAGTTGAGGCCTGATCTGCTGCTAACTCGCCATGCGCCAAGTGGGTAGCAATCTCTCTAGCTTTAGTTTCCACATCTATAGAGAACAGGCAAGACTGTTATCTCTGAGGTCATTACCAGGGTGAAACTTACCTGACCTTATTATCTTGTGTTACCGCACATTCCAGCCAGGAGGGCCCTGGGAGCAAGGTGTTGAGACACCACCGTGGGAAACGGCTCCAGGAAAGGCCACAGGGGCACAGGTGAGAGGAAGAAACTTCCCGTTCAACATGGGACCTGTGCACGCATCAGAAGCCCCACCTGCAGGCACATCCAGGTCAGAATCTGTGGGTCAGCAAGCCCCCAGGTGGCTGCATGCGCACTGGAGGTCAGGAGGCACAGGAGGTCAGGAGGCACTGGAGGTCAGGAGGCACTGGAGGTCAGGTGGCACTGACAGGAGGCCCCTTGGCACCCCCGGCTTCCTCTGCACTAGGACCCCAGCCTCAAATACCGCCTCTTCAGCTGTCTTCTTCTTCCTCTTCTAAGACACATTCTCCTGAAATCCCACAATACAAGCCACAGGGTAGAGGCACATCTACATTACACCCTGCCTCACCCAGCAGCCCCTGAAGGGCTCGGAACGCTGCAGGTGCTCAACAGGTGTTTGCAGTTAGGACAGAGAAGATACAAGACAGAAGTAAATGAAACTCCAACCCCAATGACTCTATGAACGATCTAGAGAGAGGCAGAAACTGACAGATTCTTATGTGATCAAGTTGAAGGAACAGTTGAAGTCCGGCTAGAAGAGCAAGCGGTGACAAGGGAGAGAACTGAGCGGGCAGCTCTCCTCAGCACGACGCGTGACGCGGTTTCGGGGCCTCGGCGTTCCGAGTAGTTTCTAATCATATTTTTAGAAGTCCTAAGAGGGGCCTTCTGGCAAGTATTAACATTTCAAAAACCCAAGGAAATTATTTTCCCACCCAGAAGTGGGGTGTGCAAGCTAACCCACGTGGCAGGAGGCTCATCAGTTCAGAAAAGTGACTCCGGGTATCTCAGGCTGTTCTAAAGCTCGGCCAGATATTACACCTGAGTAATAAAAAGGGGAAAATAAACACATTGCTTAGTCATGTCTCCGTGAACCAGGGATGCCGTCTCCATGAACCAGGGTGGGGCCAGACTCCGAGGGTTCCCGCTGGGACAGCAGCACAGGCTCAGCAACGGGTGAGAGGAGGAGTTTGGACCGGGAGACCCTCGTCAGCGCCGAGACACCCGCACATCCCAGACACAGAAGGAACCCTGCCCAGTGCCACTCAATCGGGGTCAACAAGGAGTTTCATAGATGTCTCCTGAGTCCCAAACCAGTGTCCTTCCATCATCTGACTGTCACCACGCAGGGCAGCTGAGCACAACTTCCTAACAGGGAACGCCAGGCTCCTGCCGAGCCCCCGAGTCTACACCACCAAGCAGGCACTTCAGAACCGGGTGCAAACCCTCGGAAGCGCCACTGAGATGACAGCAGCCCTGATGAAGCACGTTCTCACGCTGCTTACAATTATCTTAACGTTACGTTATACAATATTATTTTTTATTAACTGTGAATACTGTAGTGGAGAAAAATACAAACTATGAAAACACAGGGCCAGAAGACACCGGAGTCTTCTAGATCCCTCACTGTATAGGAGAGGAAGCACATGTCCAGGCAGTAAGTACCTTGTTGAGGCTCTGCCGCATAGCCAGAATGTCGCCCTCCCACCTCCCCTAGGGTCTGCCCTAAATTGCCCTTTGCTGTAAACGTCTCTAAATTACACACACACAGATACACACACACACACACACACACGCCCATGCTGCACCATGAAACGGAGGCCTCATGTTTTTATGGAGACTCGTGGGACGCTGGTGAGACAGGGCACTGGACAGCCACACCTCCTTACCCCCCATAACAGGCTCCTCCACAGGCCGGGCAGCCACGCGGCCCACGCCCCCTCATCCTCCCCCCATAACACTCCCTCCACAGGGTTAACGGCAAGGATGGCACCGCTTTTCCTTGGGACCCAGGAGAGTGGTGACTTCTCTTTAATCACTGAGCTTAGAAATTAACAATTTACAAGAAATATAAAAAGATGCCAAGTACCTGGAGAACACCCTAAAGTTAATTCGGAACGCCTTATGAGGCTGTGTGTCTTCAGGAGTGTTCACAGGACAGGGAGAGCAATGAGAAGATGGACAAATGGAGCTTTTAGTGGAAAAACAGAAGGGTAAAGAAAACAAAAAGTTCTAGGTAAGAGGATGAACTGAGGAAGCAAATGGCACGAGAGTATAAAGGAAAACATGCCAGTGAGATCAGAGTGAACTTCTGAAAGTAAACACAAGATTTTAAAAGAAAAGTTTATTTTTCCTTATAATGACAAAGTATTGACAGCTTATTACAGAAAATTTGGAAAATATGGAGAAGAAACCAGAAGTCACCATGGTTACCCGGCACGTTTATTTCCCACTTTCCCCCATGTGCTGGTGCTGCTTTTACATCGCCGCGGTCGTCGTTTATTTCCCACTTTCCCCCATGTACTGGTGCTGCTTCTACATCGCCGTGGTCACATTACATGCTCCTGCTTTCCCTCAAGTTTAGCATTCTAACCGATAGTTTGCTTTGCTGCTGATGCTCCTGCGACTTTGCAGTGGCTGCCTAACACTCCATCAGCAGTCATGCCACAGTTCAACTGGCCGTTAGACACTCGGGACTGGTTCCACTGTTTCTTAAATATTTACAATGAGGAGGTGAAACCTTTTGTGGCTAAATTTTTAAAAAACTTATGTTTGATTCTTTCCTTTGGAGAGAGACCTAGAAGAACTACTGGGCGCATATGCACATCTTAAAGCTCTAAGGTCAAACTGCTAGACAGCTTTCCAAAAAGAGTGTACAAATCCAAAGAGCTGGAGAAAATCTCCACAATCTATACATCCGACAAACGACTAATATCCAGAATCGACAAAGAACTCAAAAAAGTCAGCAAGAAAAAAAAGAAACAATCCTATCCAAAAGTGGGCTAAGAACATGAATAGACAATTCTCTAAAGAAGATAGGCAAATGGCCAACAAACATAAAAAATGCTGAACATCACTAATGATCAGGGAAATGCAAATCAAAACTACAATGTGATACCATCTTACTCCTCCAAGAATGGCCATAACCAAAAAATGAAGAGATGTTGGCAGGGATGTGGTGAAAGGGGAACACTTCTGCTCTGCTGGTGGGAATGTAAACTAGTACAACCACTAACGCAAACAGCGTGGAGGTTCCTCAGAGAACTAAAAGTAGATGTACCATTTGATCCAGCAATCCCACTTCTAGGGGAAAAGAAGTCATTATGTGAAGAAGATACTTGCATACACATGTTTAGAGCAGCACAATTTGCAATTGCAAAAACATGGAACCAGCCCAAATGCCCACCAATAAAAAATGTGGTATTATATATACCATGGAATACTACTCAGCCATAAAAAGGAGCAAAATAGGGGTATTTGCAGCAACCTGGATGCAACTGGAGACCATTATTTTTTTTTTTTTTTTTGAGACAGAGTCTCGCTCTGTCGCCCAGACTGGAGTGCAGTGGCTGGATCTCAGCTCACTGCAAGCTCCGCCTCCCGGGTTCACGCCATTCTCCTGCCTCAGCCTCCCGAGTAGCTGGGACTACAGGCGCCCGCCACCTCGCCTGGCTAGTTTTTTGTATTTTTTAGTAGAGACGGGGTTTCACTGGGTTAGCCAGGATGGTCTCGATCTCCTGACCTCGTGATCCACCCGTCTCGGCCTCCCAAAGTGCTGGGATTACAGGCTTGAGCCACTGCGCCCGGCCTGGAGACCATTATTCTAAGTGCAGTAACTCAGGAATGAAAAATCAAACATCCTATGATCTCACTCCTAAGCGGGAGCTAAGCTACCAGGACACAAACGCGTAAGAATGACACACTCGACTTCGGGGATTGGGAGAAAGGGTGGGGGGTGGTGAGGGATAAAAGACTACACATTGGGTGCACCGTACACTGCTCTGGTGATGGGTGTACCAAAATCTCACAAATCACCACGAAAGAATTTATTCATGTAACCAAACACCACCTGTTCCCAAAAAACCTATTGAAGTAAAAAAAATTAAAATTAAAAAAAAAATACAACACGAGAGGGCTGAGTGATTAGGCAAACCAGACACTGTAAATTAAGTCACTTTGTTTAAAATGACCAAGTCTTTCATGGAAAAAAAACCAACAAAACAAAAAGGGTATACAGCTGTGATTCTCATGAATCTGGTTCAAGAATGCCTATTACAGCTCATATCCGCTTAAAAACTTTTGCTAAGTTGATATTAGTTTTCCAGCTAGCACTGTAGGCAAAATGGTATCTGATCTTAATTCACAGGGTTCTTTTTTGTTACCAACAGTGTTCATTTTCTCTCTCCCCACCCTAGCCTTTCATCAGCTACTTTCCCCTTCTGTGCGTGTCTGTGGAAAAACAAAGTGTTTTTTAATTAACTCACTTCCAATTTACAAAGTTTCTTCTAGGGTAACACGCTGAATATGCAACCTTTATGACATCTGACCCTCTAACAGACTTGCCACCTTCTGGGAGGGACCATCTGTTAAAGTCCACACACGTTACTTTCCAGATCCCTCCTGAAGTTAGGCACGAGAAGCCTAATGCCAATTCTTCATTGAATTTCTACGCTTTCAAACCTGATGTTCTTCATCTCTCTGAATTTGTTTCAAAAATAACATCAAACTGAAATACCATATTCTATTCTAAAAACATTTAATTTGATAGTGAATTCATCAACAAATGTTAAAAGTATATGAACCAAAACCACATGATGTGAAGTCCCTTAGAGGCAGTAATGGGTTGATGAGGTCCTTACCTTTCTTAGCTTTTCTGGAGAAAATTCTAGGCCAACAAGAAAAAGAGTAAAAAACACCCCAAATTCTCCTAATGTCTCCACTTGCACAATAGACTGAAAAACACACAAAAAAATCAAACCATATAATTTTACAGGTTTAACATATTAAGTATACTTAACTAAACAATCATGTCCTAGTATGCCTGGTGGAAGTATCCAAAACACACACACACACACACACACAGTAATCACACAGTATACTTCTTCCATTAACCACTTCTCCCTTTGGCTAGTATGTGCTCTGATTTTTATCTTGGTCTATTTATAATTACATTATTTTCCATGATTTAGCTGATTTATTAAGAATTATAATTTTTACAGCATCCAGTTGTATATATTACTCAGGTATTTCAACTTATTTCTTGGTTTATGAGCACCTTTGCTATTAAGAAAAAGAAGGAAAGAAATTTGTATTTGCTTTTATTTGCAAAGGGCAGGAAGTGATTTTTCACCTCTGGTGTTTCATACTTGAATCACGTGAAAAAGACCTACTCCAAAAACCAAATTGAAATAGCCGTTCTTCCCAGAGGCCATTCTGCCAAAGCGAGCCCTGTCCTGGGAGCCCCCACACGTGGGCTTGCAGCTCCCCTGCCAGCCAGCTGCTCCCCAAGCCCAGGGTGCTGGGCGCGCTCCTCTTCACCAGCCGGGGCTGGAGCTCCTCAGACTCCTCCTGCCGCCCTGCAGTCTGGAGAAAGCCCTGGGGCTCCTGGGCCTGGTCCCAGGCTCCACCAGCAGCAGAGGGAAAAAGGCTTGGAGGGAGCAGGCTGCACTTCTCCCCGTCCCACCCCTTGACACGCCTCCCCACGGTGGGACTCACGGCACCCACTCTGGCACCCGCTCTCCACGCTGCTCGCACTGTGAGTGTTGCGGGGAGACAGTTGGAAGCTCAGGAACCTTTCCTCCCTGTCAGAAGTGCCATCAGCGTGACGGGGCCTAGCAAACAGCCCCACTGCCCGCTGCCTCGACTGGGGCTCATCGACTTTCCCATGTGTTGTGAGTGAGATGCTTAAAGATAGTTAGTGGGCCGGGCATGGTCAATGGGCTCACACCTGTAATCTCAGCACCCTGGGAGGCCGAGGTGGGCAGATGACGAGGTCAGGAGTTCAAGACTGACATAGTGAAACCCCGTCTCTACTAAAAATACAAAAAATTAGCCAGGTGTGGTGGTGCGCACCTGTAATCCCAGCTACTCAGGAGGCTGAGGCAGGAGAATCACATGAACCCGGGAGGTGGAGGTTGCAGTGAGCCAAGATTGCATCATTGCACTCCAGCCCGGGTGACAGTGCGAGACTCTGTCTCAAAAAAAAAAAAATACAGTGAATGCAGCACTTTGGTTGTATTCGGCACATGAAGGGCAGTCTGAACAACCTGGCCCAGCATGTTACTGGAAATGGACTCCTTAAAACTAACAGAAACGAGCAGGGTCGTTGTCTCCAGTAACACCGCCCCTTCAGTAACAGGCACAGCGACTTCCTGAGGGTTCAGAGACTTCCCATGACACCTGAAAGGACATCTTCTTTGAAATGGTTTATACAAAACTGGTATCTTCATTAATCACATTCAACACTTTTTAGTCTTCAGGAATTCTCTTTTTATGTTCTGTTAAACAGATACCAAAACAACTAAATTTTGTTCTTACCTTAATACTATTCAGTCCTGAAGGTCCTAGAAGTACACCACAAATAATATAACCAAACATTGTAGGCAATCCTATGGCTGTACATAGCCAGCCACAAGGCAAGGACAGCATTCCTATGGTAACAATGTCCTGAAGAAGAATCAAATAAATAAGAAACGTGTAAGATAACATGATAGGAAGAGGGCTGGCTGGCTGAGACGCAGAACAGGACGTAGTTCCCTGATTTCATCTGATGGGAATGAAGGGCGAAGACAAAACCACCGATTTTCCTCATGCTGAGGGTTCCAGAGAAGCTGAAAACATGAAGAGTGTATTCTGGGAATAGATGGAGTGAGTTTTTCATGGCCTAAAGATTACAGTCACCCCTTAGCATCCTTGGGACAGTGGTTCCAGGATCCTCCCCAGCCCCCGTACCAGGATCCTCAGATGCTAAGTCTCTGATTCCAAACGGAATGGTATGTGCATGTAACCCAGCACATCCTCCTGTATACTTTAAAGCACCTCTAGATTACTCATGATGCCTACACAATGGAAATTGTTGTCATATTTTGTTTGTATTTTTTATTGTCTTGTTATTCTTCAGTCTTTTTTCTGAATATTTTCATCCATGGTTGGTTGAACTGAGGATGCAGAGCACGTGGATGCTGACTGTCTAGCAAACTTTTTGTTTTGCTTAAGCCCCTTAAGAGTGTTCTAAGAATTCTGAGTCCTAGAATTCCACTGAGTTTTCTAATCTGGGAGACTCTCAGTGCTGGTGTCCAAATTGTAATTCACATGGCTTCGCCATGACGGGTGCAGGCAGGATCTTTAGTGGGTGCTGGCACTGCTGCGCCTGCAGCCCTGAAGGTCAGCAAGGAGCAGGATACTTACAGTCTCAAAACCTCTCCCTAGAAATTGCCTATTCATTACAAAGGGAGAAAGAATAGCCTTACAGAGATCTCCGCCCCTTCTTGGAGGGCCCTGACAGCATCACTCGGCAGCCCCAGTCCTCACGGAACCCACTCCATCGTGTCCACCTCTCTCTCTGGCTGGTCCTCTTCCTCTGGCCTGAAACAGCACCATCTTTGAGCCTAGATTCTCTGGCTTGGTTTCTGCTCCTGTACAAACCTCCAGTCTCTGCTGGAGACCTGACAGTATACACAGTGTACCAAGCTTCCCTGAGGGGCTGCACCTGTCATGGCCAAGCCACTCCCTCCTGAGTGACCACCCGAACCACGATGCTCTCAGCTTCAAGTACCTCCCTGCATAGCCTTTGTCTAGACCGAGTTCCGGGGAGGAAACAGGTCTGAATCCAGTTCCATCTGGAAGGCCAGGCACTGCTGAATGGGTTTTCATGCTCTGTACCCCAGGGTTACATGAAGCCACATACAACTCCTTAGCCAAGACCTCTCTGCCTTTTAAGGATTTTTAATTTTAGTGAAAACGGTTTTTAGATGACTAAAGTTTTAATCCCATTACAGTAACTCCTAATTTCAAAGTCTTCCAAATTCCCCAAGACAAAATTAACTTTCATTTTAAATATTAAAGTATCTTATTCCTTTAGAAAAAAAAAATAGAAATTAAGGGAAGATGCCTCAAATCACAGAAAATGCAGGGAATTCTAGTAAAATCTGTTAGACGGAAGGCTGTGCACCTCAGTATCATGTTCGGAGGATAAAGCTTGGTCGTACTGACACCATGAACCCGGAAGTAGGGGAAAGGTGGGCATCCCGCCATGACTCACTACCTTTATAAAGTGGTGATCCGCACGGGGGATGGTTGAGTCTCTGGGCTTGGTCAGAATATACTGGTTGTTCTGGGAGTCAATCAGCATGCTAAGGCCCAAGTCGTCCTCCACTTCTCGTTTTGTTATATTTTGCTTAGAATTGGCCTCTTCTTCCTCCACCCTCAGAACTGCCTCAAAATTGACCCCCTTGACCTGCAAGAATAATAGTATTATGCAATTAAAATCCATTAAATGCTTTCAATTTTTAGGGAATGAATGCTACACAGAAGAATGTTAAAAATGTATCAATCAATGTTCATTAGCAGTGAATTATGACTTTTCAATTAAAGAAGTAATTTAAGAATGGATAGGTTTAGGATTTCTGCTACTTTCCAAGATCTAGTTTACCATTCTTTTTTTTTTTTTTTCTTTTTTTTTTTTGAGACGGAGTCTCGCTCTGTCACCCAGGCTGGAGTGCAGTGGCGCGATCTCGGCTCACTGCAAACTCCGCCCCCCCGGGTTCATGCCATTCTCCTGCCTCAGCCTCCCAAGTAGCTGGGACTACAGGCACCTGCCACCTCGCCCAGCTAGTTTTTTGTATTTTTTTTAGTAGAGATGGGGTTTCAGCATGTTAGCCAGGATGGTCTCGATCTCCTGACCTTGTGATCCGCCCGCCTCGGCCTCCCTAAGTGCTGGGATTACAGGCTTGAGCCACCGCGCCCGGCCTAGTTTACCATTCTTTCAAGAAATTCATAGCCCTTAAAATACTTAGGAGTTCTCCTCTAATTCCATAATTAGTAGATTTTTAAAACACCTTGTTTCTTCTACTCTATTTTTATTCTCTCCGGTTTCTTCTCTAATCTTTTTCTGATTTGTTTTTATTACCCAACCCTTTCATGAGTCCTCATCAAGACCCACAGTCAATTTTCACCATCAGTCCCACTTTTTTTCTTAGAATCTTAAACATGCTACAACAAAAGAGCAGCCTGAATTCCTGCTTCACAGATGAAGATCATTTTCTGTAAGAAGTTCACTGTTCCCGTTACAGGTGTTCAAACCAAAGCAACTCCATCTTGAACACAAGCAGCGCGAAATGAGGATGAAACCTACTGGGCTGCATTTCAGGGACAGGCATTCTTAGTCACAGGATGAGACAGGAGGTTGGCAAGATTGGTATCACAAAATACAGGCCACAAAGACTCTGCTGACAAAACAGGATGCAGTAAAGAAGCCGGCCAAAACCCACCAAAACCAAGAAGGCAATGAAAGTGGCCTCTGGTTGTCCTCACTGCTCACTGTACATAATTAGAATCTATTAGCATGTGAAATGACACTCCCACCAGCGCCATGACAGCTTCCAAATGCCATGGCAACATCTGGAAGTTACCCTATGTGGTCTAAAACAGGAGGAACCCTCCATTCTAGGAAATGCCACCCCTTTCCCAGAAAATTCATGAATAACCAACTCCTGGCTTAGCATGTAATCAATAAATAATCATAAAAATAGCCCTCAGGGCTGCTCTGCCTATGGAGTTGCCTTTTTTGTTGTTTCTTTACTTTCTTAATAAACTTGCTTTCACTTTACTCTATGGACTCGCCCTGATCCAAGAACTCTCTCCTGGGGTCTGGATTGGGACCCGTTTCTGCTAACGTCCCAGTAGATCAGCATTAAAACCCACTGTCCAGGCTGTCCTGAGACCAGAGGCCCAGTGTCCCAATCCATCTGGCCTCTGGAAAATGCAGACAAGCTGCTGAGGAGCGGAACTGACTGTCGGTGTTAAAGTAAAGGATAATTAGCTGACTTCTACAAGACCAAATTATTTTCTCTATGACTGAGAAGCGTCTTAGTTTGTCTTCATTTTCAATCTACACTAAAAACATACATGTGAACAATTTCAACAACACGTCTTCCGATCAGCGAGCGGCTCGGGGGTGAAGCAGCAGCTGTTTGGGAACGCTTACTGATTTGTTGTCGTCGAAAGCGTGTTCCTCTATCTCTTCCTCCAGACGATCTGCTGCCTTTCTTACATCTTCAAGAATCTCGTCGAGCATGGATAAACTTTGGTTTTGATGTTGCATATTTTTAAGGGCTTCAACTTGATGTTTTTCTGCTGCTAGAAGTTCCATATATTCTGTTTCTTCCTAATCATTTGCAAGAAAAGAAGAGTGAGCTATATTAAGAAATAAGCTATGACATGACTTTCTTAATCAGTCCTCCTGCTTTCTTTGTCAAATGTCCCTGTTCATACGTCAATAACTTAACTCTGGTCAGCTAGGGAAGTCACGTGTCCTAGTTATTCAAACACAACTGAGCTTAACCAAATGTTTAGGGAAAGTTTTTCGTGTATGTACATGAATACACGTAAGAAACATTTGTTACACAAAAGTAAATGTAGTATCTGTAGGTCATCCATCCACACTAAACTCATTGACTCAATAGTGACTGTGCTCCAGGCCTATCGTGTGTGAGTGCAGCAGTACTTTAAAACCAGATGTGAGACCTGAATGTGGAACTACCACCTAAATTCAATGCACAGTCAAATTCAAGTTACAAGGGAAAACTGTTCCAAAACACATGTAGAAACCAACAGCATTAATCATTTGAAGAACTGATGGGTGATGCTGACAATAGAATTTAGTAATGTATTTTACACAACTATATTTTATCAATAACCTTACTTTTAAACATTTATTCTTAGCTAAAGGGGTGGGACATAGGCCAGAGCAGAGAGGACCAGAGTCTAGAAGAACATCACTGCCTCAATTACCAAGTAGTCACGAGACATCATCTGATGCCACTGACAAAGAGCTGCAGGTCTCACACAGCTGAGGTCTCACACAGCTGCAGGTCTCACACATAGCTGCAGGTCTCACACAGCTGACGTCTCACACAGCTGAGGTCTCACACAGCTGACGTCTCACACAGCTGACGTCTCACACAGCTGCGGGTCTCACACAGCTAGGTCTCACACAGCTGCGGGTCTCACACAGCTAGGTCTCACACAGCTGCGGGTCTCACACAGCTGCAGGTCTCACACAGCTGAGGTCTCACACATAGCTGCAGGTCTCACACAGCTGAGGTCTCACACAGCAGGTCTCACACATAGCTGCGGGTGTCCCACAGCTGCAAGTGTAACACACAGCTGTAGGTCTTGGACAGCTGAGGTCTCACACAGGTGCAGGTCTCATACAGCTGCAGGTCTGGCACACAGCTGGTCTCACACAGTTGCTGGTCTCACACAGCTGCAGGTCTCACACCGCTGCATGCCTAACACACAGCTGGTCTCACACAGCTGCAGGTCTAACACACAGCTGGTCTCACACAGCTGCAGGTCTAACACACAGCTGGTCTCACACAGCTGCAGGTCTAACACACAGCTGGTCTCACACACAGCTGGTCTCACTCAGCTGCAGGTCTCACACACAGCTACAGGTCTCGCACACAGCTGGTCTCACAGAGCTGCAGGTCTCACAGAGCTGCAGGTCTCACACAGCTGGTCTCACACGCAGCTGGTCTCACTCAGCTGCAGGTCTCACACACAGCTACAGGTCTCGCACACAGCTGGTCTCACAGAGCTGCAGGTCTCATAGAGCTGCAGGTCTCACACAGCTGGTCTCACACAGCTGGTCTCACTCAGCTGCAGGTCTCACACACAGCTGTAGGTCTTGCACACAGCTGGTCTCACAGAGCTGCAGGTCTCACACAGCTGGTCTCACACAGCTGGTCTCACTCAGCTGCAGGTCTCACACACAGCTGTAGGTCTTGCACACAGCTGGTCTCACAGAGCTGCAGGTCTCACACAGCTGGTCTCACACAGCTGGTCTCACTCAGCTGCAGGTCTCACACACAGCTGTAGGTCTTGCACACAGCTGGTCTCACAGAGCTGCAGGTCTCACACAGCTGGTCTCACACAGCTGGTCTCACACAGCTGGTCTCACTCAGCTGCAGGTCTCACACACAGCTGTAGGTCTTGCACACAGCTGGTCTCACAGAGTTGCAGGTCTCACAGAGCTGCGGGTCTCACACAGCTGGTCTCACACAGCTGGTCTCACTCAGCTGCAGGTCTCACACACAGCTGTAGGTCTTGCACACAGCTGGTCTCACAGAGCTGCAGGTCTCACACAGCTGCAGGTTTGATGCACAGCTGCAGGTCTAGCAGACCTGACACACAGCTATAGGTGTAGCACACAGCCGGGGGCCTATCACAGAGCTGCAGGTTTGACTGACATACAACTGCAGATCTGATACGTAGCTGCAGGTCTATCACACAGCTGCAGGTCGAGCACGTGACTGGAGGGCTAGTATAGCTGGTTTACCAGCACCTGGAGAATCTCGGCACAGGAAATAATAACTAGTGTATGTTAAAATACTGTTGATGTGTTATGAACTGTGCATATTGGTAGCCAATGTTACTCAAACTCATGTTTTTTCTCTACAATAAAACCACCACACATCTGGACCCTACCAATGGATCTTCATGTCTCCACTATACACAGGGTCACAGCAGCTCATGCACATATCACACAGGGAAGACAAATAAATCAGTATTATTGAAAACCTTGATTTATCCATTTGCCTGATGATATTTCTCCCCTCCAAAATATATTTTGGTAAAAAAAGTTTAATGTCTGTATTTTCTCTCATGTTGATGCTGTGTAATAATACCACAGGTTTTTCTATGAAGATGACACAATACTTTACACATTGAAAGGGCCTGGGAGGCTGAGGCGGGAGAATGGCGTAAACCCGGGAGGCGGAGCTTGCAGTGAGCTGAGATCCGGCCACTGCACTCCAGCCTGGGCTACAGAGCGAGACTCCGTCTCGGAAAAAAAAAAAAAAGGGCTTGGCATGATGCTTGCCATAGAAGAGGTACTCAAGAAATGATGGCTTTAAAAAATGTAAATAGATAATACAACATCTGATGCAATAAGTTCAGAAACTTCTCATCATTTTAAAAGCACCCTTGGTCAAAGTCCTTAATTTTAAATGCATACATTAGTTTAAAACTAATTTTAATATTTTTATCTTCGATGTATGACACTGAAGAAAAGTCAAACTTCACACTAAAAGGAACTCCTGTCAGAAACTCATCAAAATGCTGATTTAAGTTATATTTATTTCTACATCAGTTTACTAGGACAACTTGAGTAACTTTTTGAATTACCAGGGGATTTCTCCATAGAGAAAAGTATGAGAGTGGCTCCTAGAAGTAAGAACTACAGTATTATGCAAAAGAAAAGATTCTCCCTCACATGAGAGACTTTTCTAGATGTGATTTCCTATGAAAGACAACACCTGAGAGGCATCAGCCGCACTCACACCTTCCCTTCCCATCTGCTCCCACAGCTCCAGGTGGGTCCTCTCTAGGATGCGGATGTGGGCATGCACTCTCCCTCTCTCTTCACCTCTCTCTCTCTCTCCCTCCCTCCCTCCTTTCCTCCCTCCCTCTCCCTCTCTAGGACTGACCTTTATTGCAGCCTCTCTCAGGGCCTCCAGGCGCTGCCGGCTGCTCTCCTTCATGTTCACCACATCTTTGTAATCCCCCTGCAGGGCTCTCTGCAGTCCATAGATGGCTTGGAACACGGAATTTTCACTTTCATTCAACTCTTTCTGGAAAATTTCAAATGTGTGCACCTGAAACAGTTTCTCTTCATCTGACAGGCCCACGTCTTTCTCCACTGCTCCAATTGCATTTTTCAGTTTGTTCAGAACTGCATTCTTCTGGCGGAGAAGCCCTGAGAGCTTCCTGCAGCTGTCCCGGACCCACTGGCGGCTCTGAGTGGCGGTCGCCCCTCGCCCGCGGTGCAGTTTGATCACACGCTGCGCCACCTCCTCGTGCTCCACAGGCTGCACTGCCCAGGGAAGGACCGGAAACAGCACCCAGAAGAAGCTTCTTCCCAACACCTTCATGATGCGGGGTCGGAGGGCAGCGTACGGCAATCCACAGGTCTCTGCCCCGGTGAGCTTGCATTTCAGATACACATTTCAGCTGAAAAACAGTTATTGTCACATATAAACAACGATTCATTACTAGTGATCGAAATATTAAATAATCAGATCCGGAAAACTGATACCTTTCTGAAGAAAATACCATTTTTCCTAGATAAATATCAACATCTAAACTATCGCACTGAGATTAAAATCAAATACTGAATGCTGATGCACCTTGTATGGTGCCTTGTGAAGGGCTGAGATGATTAAAGGTCAGTTACATCTTTACAGAAAGGATTAAAGGTAATTTTTTTTTTTTTTGAGAACACAGCCTCGTATCTCTACAAACTCTACCAAGTCCAAAAGACAGAAAACAAGTCTATTTAAGAGAGTCCATGTTGGCCAGGTATGGTGGCTTATGCCTGTAATCCCAGCACTTTGGGAAGCCAAGGCAGGCAGATCACCTGAGGTCAGGAGTTTGAGACCAGCCTGGTTAACATGGTGAAACTCCGTTTCTACTAAAAATACGGGCCTGGTGGCACACGCCTGTAATCCCAGCTACTCAGGAGGCTGAGGTAAGAGAATCGCTGGAACCCGGCAGGCAGAGGTTGCAGTAAGCCCCAGATCACACCATTGTACTCCAGCTTGGGTAACAAGAGCAAAACTCCAGTTCAAAAAAAAAAAAAAAAAAAAAAAAAAAAAGAGACAGCATGTTATCAATACCATCAACTTCCCCTCACAGGTCAGAGGGCTGCCTGGGGACATCACGCTCAACATCACTCCAGAAACGAAATCTTCTGAGCTAATGTTAGCTCTGTAGGCTTCCTAAAATCATTTGAAATTTTGCCACATTTCCAAAGTCAGTCTACAGTCAAGTGCTACCAAGATGTCAAGAATTAAATAAATAAATATATATATGTATGTCACAATACCTGGATCTCTAGAACTTTCTGTTATCATCCCAATTCAGTCTCCTTCTCTTTCTTTCTTTAGGAAGACCTAAAACAATATATATTAATTCATTCTGGCAAGGAATAGCACAGACAGAAACCTGCTTTCTGAACATTACTGCTTGGGGAATGCGGACGGTTTCAGCGTGGCTGCAGCCGTGGCGTCCGGGTGGTGATGAGCAAGGGCAGGGCAGGGTGCCCAGACAGGAGCACTGTTTGGAAAGCAGGTGGAGACAGCAGCCAGCAAAGGTCACTAAGGCAGAATGAGCTTAGAGGCGGGAAACTGAGACTGTGGAAGGAAGGAGTAATAAACTAGTCAGTGGAATTTGGCCTCTAGGAGCTCACCAGTCACAAGGAGCCAAAAAAGGCAATAAAACCAACACCTACCACTTACGCAGATTTACGGTTTAAAGCAAACAACAACAAAATATTAACCTAACCATTCTTCATAGCAGCATCCAATGGAATGTTAGTCAGGAATTCCTACTCAACCATCACATATTCCAAAGATTCCCCGACCTGGAAACCTGGTTACTAAAAGGTGTATCTATATATCTATACTTTCCACTGCTAACCCAAATTCTAATTGGTTTAATCCAGTTTCCCAGGCAAGGCAGGTTAGCTGCAGCAAAAGTAAGGACCAGGCATTTCCGGAGGCAGCATTCTGCCCAAACCACGAAATGGCAGAAAGAGACAAACCTGATGCAAAACAAACAGGAGAACTCAAAAAGCCTGGAGGCCAGACCACTCAGTGAGGGCCACGACAGGCGTCACTGATCAGAATCACAAGCAAAAGTCACCAAGAAAAGACTATATTCTGGCTAGAAAGTGTTCAATTTTAAAACATTCTTGGAGACTGACTCCCAAAAGGTGAAGCACACTCCACGAAGAATTCGCTTACCTAGAACAGGTAACTTCCTACATGGTAGAATAAACGATAATGTGCTGTTCCAATCACTCAATGTTATGTTAGTTTCAATACAACTTTAAGTACACGTGTACAACTTAAGCACACATTTACCACCTTAAAAACAAACAATGAGGCAATCATTTAGTCACGCCTAGCCATATAGCTGAGCTGTTATTTTAATGACTCACTCAATTGCTAAGCTTCTCTCGGTTGGTCCAAGGGAGCTAAAGAAATCAACAGCTACTTCAGAAGTGCACTTTTAGTATTTTCCAGAACCAAGACAGAAATCTGAGATGCTTAGCTCATACTTCCCAGTTCCCCAAAAAAATCCCAAAAAGTGATTCTTTGACGGATTTTATGCTTCAGAAAAATAAGTTTCCACACAGCTCATGTGTGAATGACACCTCTATGTTCATTTCTGGTTCCTTCCTCAATCAGGTTCCTAAAATCAGTTGTCCCTCTAAGGGACCTATTAATTTTTATGAGAAATCTTTGAGGATTTTAGTTGTAGTTATACTAAAATATCCCACTGAAACTTACTCATAACATGAAACAAATTATTTATGGACCCTTAAAATACAAATCACCCTTTATTCAAACTCATCTCATTTTACCTTCAAACTTGCCTCCAAAATCCTATGGACTACTAAATTGTAGCATGTTTTTTGAGTAAATTAGTAAACATCTTTAGCTGTTCTAATTATTAAAAAGACACTTTGGATTCCTGTAATGTGTTTTTTATTGTTGTTGTCTGAGACGGAATTTTGCTCTTGCCACTCAGGCTCAAGTGCAGTGTCATGATCTTGGCTCACTGCAACCTTTGCCTCCCGGGTGCAAGCGATTCTCCTGCCTCAGCCTCCCGAGTAGCTAGAATTACAGGTGCCCGCCACCACACACAGCTAATTTTTGTATTTTTAATAGAGATGGTGTTTCGCCATGTTGGCCAGGCTGGTCTCAAACGCCTAACCTCAGGTGATCCACCCGCCTAAGCCTCCCAAAGTGCTGGGATTACTTTTTTAATAATGAATTCTTAGAATTTCTGTATCTTGAGCTATTGATACACATAACAATGCGGATGTATCTCAAGGCTAAGTGAAAAAAAATCTCAATTTTATTGAGAAGACACATAGGCGTAGATTCACACTCACTAGTGCGTGTATAGGTGGTGTGATCTCAACAGGTCAGGGGATTTAATCAAAGAAAATTTCCTGCGTATACTATGGTTTTGCACGGTGCTACCATTGGAGAAAACAGGATAAAGGCACTCTGCAGGATTTCTCTGTATTACTCCTTACAACTTCATATGAATCTACAACCATCTCAAAATGAAAAGGTTTTCAAATTCTACCTAAGGCCGGGTGCGGTGGTTCATGCCACTGCTGTATTATGCCACAATTATCTGTATTCCCAGGGCTCTGGGAGGCTGAGGTGGGCGAATGCTTGAGGCCAGGAGTTAGAGACCAGCCTGGGTAACATAGCAAGACCCCGTCTTTATTAAAAATGAAATAATTAGTCGGGCGTGGTGCCCTCTGTGGCCCCAGCTCCTGGGGAGGCTGAGGCGGGAGAATCGCTTGAGCCTTGGACCAGCCCCTGCACTTCAGCCTGGGCGACAGCAAAACTCTGTTTCAACAACAACAAAAAAGCTTCAGAATATTTAAGTCAAGCCTGTAGGAAAAAAAGCCACAAATATTTCACTAAGTACTCCAAACATTAAGACACTCCTTTTGGAAAAACCGGTAAATAAGATAAATTTGGAAGACAGAACAATCAGAAAAACAGGCAGTGAATAAGGACCCGATGCGTAGCGATCTTGTTTCCCTGCGCAGGCGTCCACACCCCGCCTCATGGACAACACCAGGAGCCGTTAGGAGCCACAGGAGGGGCGCCAGGGACAGGGCTGCATCTCCGCCGCCGGCCCTGGAGGCCCCGAGTCCACCCGCGCGGCCAGGATGGGAACGCAGGTCCCATTCCAGGTTAGAACGTGGGCCTCGGCGAAGAGCGCCTGGGCAAGGCCTGGAGGAGCGGGACCCCAGGCCACAAAGACCACCCGACCCCGAGAGACAGCACTTGCAAGAGAAGGGGAGCCCCGGAAAGGGAGGGAAGGAAGGGGAGCCCCGAGGAAAGAGAGAGGGGAAGGGAGTCCCGGGGAGGGAAGGAAGGAAGGGGACCACTGGGAAGGGAGAAAGGGAAGGGGAGCCCCGGGGAGGGAGAGGGGAGGGAGAGAGGGGAGGGGAGCCCCAGGGAGGGAAGGAAGGAAGGAAGGAAAGGGACCACTGGGAAGGGAGGAAGGGAAGGGGAGCCCCGGGGAGGGAGAGAGGGGAGGGGAGCCCCAGGGAGGGAAGGAGGGAAGGAAGGAAGGAGGGAAGGAGGGAAGGAGGGAAGGAGGGAAGGAGGGAGGGAGGGAGGGAGGGAGGGAAGGAGGGAGGGAGGGAGGGAGGGAGGGAGGGAGGGAGGGAGGAAGGAAGGGAGGAAGGAAGGAAGGAAAGGGACCACTAGGAAGGGAGGAAGGGAAGGGGGCTCCGGGGAGGGAGAGAGGGGAGGGGAGCCCCAGGGAGGGAGGGAAGGAAGGGGACCCCCGGGAAAGAGCCCCGGATGGACGGGCCTGGCGCTCACCGGGACGCAGGAGGCCGCGCCCGCCCGTCCGGCCCGAGCATCACCGTTCCGCGGCCTGGGCCGGGCTCTGAGGCGCCAGGAGTCGAGGGGCGGAGGGGGACGCCGTCTCCTGCCTCGGAGCGCAGCGCCCAAGGGCTTCCCTGCATCCCTTCCCAGGCGGGACCAGGGCCGGGAGGGAGCGGCCGCCGCCCTGCCCAGCACCGCCCTCGCCCAGCACCGACGCCCGGGACTCCGGCCCAGCCGCACTTACGGCCCCCTTTAAGAGGCGGGGCGGGGGCGGGTCCCGTCAGCCGTGGGCGGCGCAGGGCACGTCGGGAGGTGGAGTTCCGTGCACCGACCCACCGCCCACTTCCTTCCAAGAGAACCTGCCGGCCGGCGCGGGGCCTGGGAGCTGCAGGGCGGCGTCGGACTCCGCAGGGGCGAGCCAAGGCCCTCGTAAAGGCCGGGACGCGCAGGGGCGACGGGACGCGAGCTCCCGTCGACCCCCGGGCGGCGCTGAGCATGCCGGGAATGGGAGTCCCCGCGGCCGGCTCCTGCCAGTGCCCCGTAGCCCAGGGCCGCGGCGGTCCGAGGACGAGGGCGGAGCGGCCGCCGCGCCTGCGCAGAAGGCCGGGGCCGGCGAGACGCCGGCGGCTCGGGGGAGATGGTAGGTGGGCCGACGTCGCCTCTGCCGGTCGGGGTCGGGGTCGGGCGCCAAGGTCGGTGCGCTGGACTAGGGAGGCCGAGCCCAGCGAGCTGCGCGGGGCGTTCCGGGCGGATCCGAGGGAGGAGCGCGCCGGGGCCCGCGAGCGGGAGCGGCGGCGTCGGAGGCGCGGGACCGCGGAGAGCGCGGGTTTGACCCGGAGCCGCGAGGGACGCCGGGGAGTGAGCGGAGGGCAGGTGCCGCGGGGCAGGGGTCGGGCCCGAGCGGGAACCCAGGCCGCGGGCTTCCCAGGGCGGCTCCGAAACGGGCAGTCGAGGCAGGCGAGGGCTCGGCTGCTCCTGCGGGCGTCTGTGCAGATCCTGAGGCTGTTGACCAGAACAGCGCAAGGAAGGAATGCACCAGAAGCGCAGATTCGCGGGGGAGGCCCTGCCGCTGGGAGGGGAAGGGGAGGCGCAGCGGGGCTCCAGCGGGGCCTGGAGGGGGCTGTAGCGTGGCCCTAGCTGTGCGTCTGTGGAGCTGGTAGAGTTCTGCAGCCCAGGAGTGAGGCTGCTGGAGGTGCACATCAGTTTGAAATGTGGTGGAAACCATGGTGATGGATGGGATTTATTCAGTCCACATCCATTCAGAGGCCAGCAGGGTGCTGCTGGGGGTGACTGGTGCTGGGCCGGGCGTGATTTTGGCGTTGAGGGAGCTGATGCCCCAGCAGGGGAGACAGGCACCAGATGCACAACTGTTTAACCACAGTTGGGACAAGGGCTAAGGCACGGGTTCCAGGAACCTGTAGGATGCGGGTGTGGGAGTGGTGTCAAATGCTGAGGGTGTGAGTTGAACTCGAGAATTTCTCTGGAAATTAGCCAGAGGAAAAGTGAGGTGCCAGGGGCAGCCAGCCTTATGCAGCTCCAGGCAGAAGAAACAGAATGCACGGACCCTTAGTGGTGGGCGATGGTGACATATAGGAGCAGAAAGATTGTCCTGGCTAAGGCCCAGAGAGCCACCGGCGAAGGGACACGGTAACGTGTAGAGGGGAGTGGAGGGTGAGGACAAACTTCAGGATGGGAGAAGAGCCACAAAGGAGACGGAGAAGGGCGAGTAGGAGAAACCAGGAGACTAGAATGTGTGGAAACCAAGAGGATGGACTTTAAAGGAGGAAGGAACCATCAGCAGTGCTGACCAAAGAGCAGCTGAAAAGGTCCCACTGACTGCAGCAGCCGGGCTTTTGTGACCCTTAGGGGTCACTGCGGAGGCCGGGCTGGAGCGAGGTAGCATGAGTTAGGATGCACACCTGGGCAGGTGGAGATCGCTCGCTCCAGCTTTTAGGACGAAAGGGGCAGAGTGGACAGGAACTTAGCTTGGGGAAAACGACCATGTTCAGGATGCGGGAGAGGAGCGTTCCCCTGCTGCCGAGATTGGAGATCCAAGAGCAGGGATGAATTTAACTCCCCCTCCCTCTAGCGTGCTGTATACCAAAACAGAGTCAAAGTGATCCATAAGCTTATGTAGTTTATTTGATCAACATGATTGGCCTGCCAGCCCCTTGTAAGTCGACTCTAAGGACATTTTAAGAGTAATTTCTTTCCCTTTTACATATGGGTATCCTTGGTGCCAGATTATATGAGTCGTTTTTCACAAGGTCACAATTAAAGTGTTTGAGACTTTTTCATAGTTTAGAGATTTTATTTGCTGCTTCCACTGGATTGTCCAGATTTTTATTTCAAGAATTGTGTACATTTTAACAGAATAAAATAGTGAAACCTAGAAAATGCCCCCCCCCCCCCGCCCTATGTACACACTTTAAAAGTTGCCCTTAATAATTTAACTTGCATGACATGGTAAGCCTCAGTGAAGGTTGTGCACTTGAAGGGCTGTCCTAGTTCCAGTGTGTCGACCTTGATTAGATTGACCTGAGTTCAGTCCTGTCTGGGTGCACTCAAAGCTTCCTGCCAGCATCTGGGCCTTTGTTAGTTTGACCTGGGTTCAGTCCTGTCTAGAGAGACTCAGGGCTTCCTGCTCTCCCCTGTAGTTTTTTAGTTGACGAGCCTTTTTGTTTCCTAAGAAGCTTTATGCCAGTTCCCTTTTTCACAAGAGGCAACTTGGGTCTCTTAGTCACTTTTGGACATGAAGCACGTAGTCTTTAGACTTGGCTATCGATCTTTGCTTTAATCACTGTTATTTTATGGAGGAACCTGTAAGGGGTGACATCAAATGATTGCAGCTTTGTTGACTGGCCAGAGGCCTGTTGATGGGCTAAGCCTAGACCCCAGAGCTTCTCTTGCTCATTCAGAACCAGTGCCTTGGCACCACCGTGTGGTTCAGGGTTTGCTGGAGTATCTTGTGACATCAGGCAGTTTGAGTAGATTGCAGGGGAATCTTCGTGTTTCTCGATACCAACTTCTGTCCACTCTGTAGCTAATGGTAATGATTCAAAACCACTTTGAATGGCCTGGATCCATGTGCTCCTGCATCTGTTCTTCTAGAGTTCTAAGAAATTAGGCTGCTAGTGTAACGGTGTTGTCACATATTAGGGGAGGCTTCAAGGGGTGACCGGCAGGAGCTCAAGATCAGACACCATCATATCTTCCAAATTTCCACATTCCAGATTTCCTGATGTGGAGTCATCAGTTGTATAATGCTGGTTAAATAGTTCAGTCACCGAAGAGTATATTGTTTGGCTGATTAGTCTTGGAGGGTCTAAGGGTACAATGTTGAATTTTTTTAGGTGAAATTCACATAACATAAAATTAACTATTTTAAAATGTACAATTCAGTGGTGTTTAGTACGTCCACGAATTTGTGGAACCACCACCTCTATCTAGTCCTAAAACATTTTTGTCATCCCGAACAATAACTGTGTACCCATTAGCGGTCACTCCCAACTCCTCCCTTGCCCCAGCCCCTGGCTACCACTCACCTTTCTCTCTGTAGACATTTGCCCGTTCTGGATATTTCGTGTAAGTGGAATCGTACCCCGTGTGGCTTCTTGTGCCTGGCTTTTACTCAGTGTCGTACTTTTGAGGTTCTTCCATGTGGCATGTATCAATACTTCATTCCTTTTTATGGCCGAATTATGTTCCGTTATATGGATATACTAAATTTTGTTGTATAACCATGGCAGAATTTTTAAATCTAGCAATGATGGCCACTTCCATAATAAGGATGTCATGGCTGTTCCTAGTGGTGGACCATTTTGGGGGTTGCACTTCTGCCTTTATCTTAAGGTTTTTGGGGTAATTCTTGGCTTTGCTCACCCTCCCTTGGGAAGGCTGTCAACTTCATAAAAAGACTCTAGCTGTATCTTTTGTCAGCTTACTGTCAGAGAGTATGGGATCTGCCTTAATTTAGTTAAATTTGATCTTACCAGATAATACAACCTTGAATTTTTCGTTTAGTTCTATTCAAAAGCTCAGTTTCAGAAAATAATGTAGTGAATATGTATTCCATTTATTCCTCTAGAATCTAGATCGGGTTCAGCAAACTACAGCCCACAGGCTAGCTGTCTGTTTTTGTAAATTGAGTTTTATTGGAACACAGCCTACGGCTGTCTGCTTTTGCAACAGACCCACAGGCCTGAGATGGCAGAGCCGACTGCTGACTGGAACATTAAGAGAGAAAGTTGGCTGAGTGAGGCTTCTGATCTTCATCAGTTCTTCATCTGAGTTCTGCCTTCCCCTACCTTATGAGGACTTAGCAGATGGGCTTAAGCCATCTGTGAAACCACTGAAATTTTATGCAAAGCTGCCTGCACATGTGAGGTCCATATATGTGTTCCTGGAGGGCAGACCTGTGACTCCTCAGATTCTAACAGGGATTCAAGACTCCCAAATGCTCAACACTCATTGTTCTGAGTAGCCGAAATGTTAATTCTGTAGCCTCACCTGAGTTAGCAGTTCTCTCAGGGTTTAGTCTCAGGAGTTGTGTGGTTTTCGGGTTTGTTTTTTCTAACTTTTAGGTTCGGGGTACGTGCGCAGGTTTGTTACAAAGGTCAACTGTGTGTCATGGGAGTTGGCGTACAGATAATCTCGTCAGCCTGGTAGTGAGCACGGTACCTGGTGGGCAGTTTTGGGATCCTCTCCCTCCTGCCACTCTCAAGCAGGCCCCGGTGTCTGTTGTTCCTTCTTTGTGTCCACACGTGCTCTGTGTTCAACTCCCACTTACAAGTGAGAACATGTGGCATTTGGTTATCTGTTCCTGCGCCAGTTCACTTAGGAAAATGGCCTCTAGCTCCATCCATGTTGCTGCAAAGGACATAATCTTGGTCCTTTTTATGGCTGTGTAGTATGCCATGGTATATATGTACCACATTTCCTATATATTTTTAAGAATGATTAGAACCCCATTCTTAAATGAGAGCCCTTGTTTGTGTGGGTAATAGTCATCAATATTTACCATATTAGAAATTAAAATAGGAAGTATTAAAATATTTCTATATTTAATTAGCAATAATAAACCTATTACATTTTTGCAAATATTTTAATGTCTAGCTTGATAAAAGATAGGCTCTCGAATCTCACATTCATTCCTGTGATATCACAAGCCTTGCGGCCCGTGGAGGCCTCTGCTATGCACTCTGTGAGAATGAGAGTGAGCAAGGCCGGTGGCGGCTTAGGACGCTCAGGAAGGTGGTTCTGTGGACCTCCTGAAAGGCCTTAGGACCCAGCGGTCGCAGATGCATGTGGGAGAGTATGTATCTGGACAGTGTTATCTTAATGCTCCTGCGGAATTGTCCTCTGGTATTTTGGCATTAGCATGCTTTTTGATTTCCTGTCTCAAAAAAAAAAAAAAACCTTCTGGAAACTGGCTCTGCTGTACATGGTTGGCATTTTGGTGAGGAATTGGTATGTGTGAGGGGACATGGAACTTTTGCCAGGAGCCCAGGAGACGTTTCCCTCAGGTTTTAGGCCAGAAGGGTCTATACCACTTCTGAGCTGCTGGTAAGGTTTTAGATCTTATGAAAATGAATTTTCCTAACTAATTATGTTTTCTTTACTGTGGCACTGGGGAAGCTTGGAGCCTGATTTCCAGCTCTTAACATGTGACAGGCACATCCTTGCACTAACGGCACCCCTTTCTGAACCATACCTTGTTATCCTTCTGTACACTTTCGTTATGTTGTAATTCATTCCATGTGTTTTTATAAGTTGTCTCATCTTTATTTGAACAAGATTGAGTATAAATCCTTTTGAGTAAAAAATTTCCCCCTTATATTATTGTGTAAAGCATTTTTGTAAAACATTAGCATCCAGTGGATTCTAGGGTCTGTTTGGATTTAGAGAAGTTAGTGAATCACTTTTTTTTCCAGTGTTGCTTTCATCAGGTTTCTTTATTGATTGGTTGATTGAGATGGAGTCTTGCTCTGTCGCCCAGGCTGGAGTGCAGTGGCGTGATCTCAGCTCACTGCAGTCTCCACCTCCCAGGTTCAAGTGATTCTCCTGCCTCAGCCTCCCAAGTAGCTGGGACTATAGGCGCCCGCCACAACGCCCAGCTAATTTTTTTATTTTTAGTAGCGATGGGGTTTCTCCATGTTGGCCATGATGGTCTTGAACTCCTGACCTCAAGTGGTCCGCCTCAGCCTCCCAAAGTGCTGGGATTCCATCATCCAGTTACTTTAGATAAGTGGAATCTCAGCCCTCCTATATCTGGAAGTGTCAAGATGTTACTTTGTTTCATTATGTACTATATATAGTGCAGCTGCTTGGCAGCGTTGTTATTTATTGCCTGCCCAGATCCTCTGTCCTATTTTTCATTTTATTTCTGTCTGGTATACAGAGGCATTCTTGTTATTAGTATTATTGTTTCCATTTAATCATAACAGGCTTTTTTTGTGCCTGCTTGTGAAACTTTCGTAAATTACTTTTAACACGATGCTTAGTTATTTGTGTACATTTTCATCAATGTGATTCTGCTGATTTAAACTGGGAAAAAATGTCTGCAAACTGCACAGCCTCTTTCCGTTCATTAAAGCCTGAAGTTTATTGAAACCAAAGAAGACCCTGTGGCTGGGGCCCCGGTGACGCCGTGAGGTCCTTGCCCGGTGTCCTCAGAGGCTAGGTGTGCGTTACAGAGTTCCTGAGAGCTTTAGAAAAATGAGTCACGCTTCATGCAGGGTGAACTGGGTGGCGATCAGAATGTGTTTTGTATAAGATGTTAATTCTCATAGTTTCTGAAGCTCGGACTGCCTGTTTGTTACAGTGTAGGTACTGTTGTTTCGGAAGACCGTGCAGTCTTTTTAACTGATGACGAGCAAGGCTTTGTCTCTAATTCTGCCCAGTTAAAGTGCAGGCGTTAGGCTAGAGCTGGGACGAACCCCGAGCGGCTTCATTGGCTTTCCTACTTCTTTTGCATCCCAAAGCATAAGCTTAAATCGTCTCAGAAGGACAAGGTCCGCCAGTTTATGGCATGCACTCAGGCTGGCGAGAGAACTGCTATCTACTGCTTAACGCAGAATGAGTGGAGACTAGACGAGGCCACCGACAGCTTCTTCCAAAACCCAGACTCGTTCCACAGGGAGTCCATGCGGAACACTGTGGACAAGAAGAAGCTGGAGCAGCTGTACGGCAGGTACAAAGGTAAGAGGTGAGGGCAGCAAAGCCGGACGGATGTCGGCCTCCGTGAGCGGCCTGCACGCTGCACTTCCAGGGTTCTTTCTGGTGCCAGGGGCAGATCTCCGGGCTGCTGTTGCTTCTCCTCCCCACGTTCAGCTGCAGAATCCACTTTCTTCCGTTTCAGTGGGGCTGGGACTGTGATTGGTGGGGGTGGGGAGGGCAAGAAGAGGGGAGTCGGCGATGGAGCAGGACCAGGCCTGTGCCTGCTTGTTCTGTGTGGTGAGTCTGACACTGCACAGCCTGTCAGGGAACAGCTGCTGCTGGGAGGCTTGGTGTCTTGGCGTGAATATGTCTGTTAATACAGTATTTTTTTCAAGCACTTCTGTTTAGGCTGAAATATTGATGATGAGAAGGTTAAGAACAACACCAAATCGTGAAGACGATCCTGAAGTGAGGGTAAACCTTAGTGTTTTCCTTGCCCGGGCAGTGGCGTGTTAGCACTGAAGTAGCTTCAGTGGTTCGAGAGGCTTTGGGAAAAGCTCTCAGCAAAGAAACCTTGTGTTTCAGATTGTGAGCAGTTGTGATTTTTATTGACATCAGTGCTTGGATGGGAGCTTTTCTCGTCAAAATGCAGCTGTGCCTTGCACTAAGACTGCCATGATGAGCATATGCAGATCCACGCCCCTCTGCGGGTTTTAAATTTCATCTTCAGTGCAGAGGGGGAGGCAGCCATCTAAGAGCTGACTTATTTTGCTTTTTCTTTCTACCAGTTTTTAAGGCCAAGTTTTCTAAAACTTTAAAACAAAACCAAGCCCTGACTCTCATTTAAACAAGTATTAGCCCAAATATACAATAATTTCCTTGGCTTTAAGTTCCTGTTTGTTTGTTTATTGTGTGTGTGTGTGTGTGTGTGTGTGTGTGTGTGTGTGTGTGTGTGTGTGTGTGTGTCTGAGACGGCGTCTCGCTCTGTCACCAGGCTGGAGTGCAGTGGTATGATCTCGGCTCTCTGCATCCTCTGCCTCCCACATTCAAACGATTCTCCTGCCTCAGCCTCCCGAGTAGCTGGGACTACAGGCGCCCGCCACCATGCCCAGCTAATTTTTGTATTTTCAGTAGAGACGGGGTTTCACCATGTTGGCCAGGATGGTCTCAATCTCTTGACCTCGTGATCCACCTGCCTTGGCCTCCCAAAGTGCTGGGATTACAGGCGTGAGCCACCGCACCCAGCCTAGTTCTTGTTTATGTAATATTTTCATTTTTTACTTTTTAAAATACTGTGTGTGTGCTTTAGTCTTTCTGTTTAGATCTGAAAAGTGAGTTGAAAATTGCTTTTAAAAATCTTGGCTCAGAAACGTAGTCAGTGGTAAAACAAACCAGATTTGTACTTATTGTACTTCCCAAAGAATGAAAATTGTTTTTAGTTAAGCATTAGTCTACTTCAAACATTTTTGGCTAAGTTAGTTGTTGAGCTAATTTTGTAAATCATAAGCTTTTTATGCAGATTTTTAAAAGTTATTTAAATATATACAGCTCCTTTTGAAAAAATACTTGTGTATAAGTGGAAAATTGTGTCTTTAAGTGTTATTGAAGCTTCATCCCTTCATTATTATTTAACTTTATTCATGCAGTTATAGTCAGTTAAAGTGGAAACATGGTACAATCACTTTAGGCTCTAAAAATAAACATAGTTCTAAGACTGTTGACAAATATAACATTGGTTATTACGTTAGCATATACAAATGAACAAGTATTTGCAAAATTACTTGGAATATTGAATATGGTTGTAATCAAATTTACTGAGATGGTTTATGAGGTCAGAGCATTGTAGATCAGTATTTCTATTCATGAAGTATAATATTAGCAGATGGAATTGAATAAGGTGATAAGTGGGGATTTATTTTTTTACAGAACCTCTGTCCCATAAACTATGCTGAGGTTTTCTCCCTGATATGAGAATAGAGTTAGAAGGATGTTTATGGTTTTCTTCATTTTTGTTACCATTTTTCTTTGTTAACTGTATATATGTAGTAGTAAACTAGTTAAATGACCAGAGTTAGATTTTGTGTGAAGGGGAAGAAAAGTTTATCCTACCTAATCTTTCTTTGAGCAAAGAACCTACAGGTTTTCTATTTTTACCTTCTAAACCCACAATTTACATATGCATTACGACAATATGATATAATCTGTCTGAAATTACTAGCTTTAGTGAAGTCTTGCTGGGATGCCTTAAATATATTTTACTGTTTGATTTTCTGATAAACAAATGCTAAGTTCTTTAATTTTATTTATAAACTAGGAATAGGGAGTGGGGAACCTGAATTTCTAAACTATTAAATGTGGATACATAAGCTAAATGATTCTGAAAAATAGTTATTGTCCAGTACCATTAGAACTAGCAAATGAAATCACTTAAGAAAAACATCAATCATTCATTTACTTTGGCAGAGTTGTGATAAAAACCCAAGGTATTGTAAATACTTTATCAATACAGTATCTTTTATAGCATTTTGCCTTTGGGTGAGCTAAATTTCTCTAAACTTGAATTTTTATTTCACTTTAGGGAAATTAAATTTTTCTTAGTGAACAGATCTTCTCAAAAAAAATTCAATGATTTTTTTTTCCCTAAGACCCAGAACCCTAGATTTTAAAAATAGGACCGTTTTCTGGATAAATTATTAGTTGCTCACTATTTCTTTCATGTGTAGTAGAAAACTGCAGCCTATTGATTGATGTATTGGAAACATGCTTGCTAGAACTATGTAGTATAATAGAATGCTAGGATTCAAACCTCCTATTTTAGAATTCCTTTTCAAAATAGTATAACTTCCTTTACCCCTGATATTAACTACAGATCCACAAGATGAAAACAAAATTGGAATCGATGGGATTCAACAGTTTTGTGATGATCTGAGCCTAGATCCTGCCAGTATCAGTGTGTTGGTCATAGCGTGGAAGTTCAGGGCAGCAACTCAGTGTGAATTTAGCAGAAAGGAATTTCTAGATGGCATGACAGAACTCGGGTAAGTCAATTATTCGTAGCTTAAATTTTTTCAGAAATGAAAATACTTTTAACATTAATTATTTTTCAGCAACCTCTACATATTAATTTCATATGTTTATTTTCTTTGTGTGTCTTAAAAATTTCTTATGCATCTGCACTCTCTGCACTATTAAGCCTTTGGTTTCCTTTTTTTTTTTTTTTTTTTTTTTTGAGACGGAGTCTCGCTCTGTCGCCCAGGCTGGAGTACAGTGGCCGGATCTCAGCTCACTGCAAGCTCCACCTCCTGGGTTTACGCCATTCTCCTGCCTCAGCCTCCGGAGTAGCTGGGACTATAGGCGCCCGCCATCTCGCCCGGCTAGTTTTTTTGTATTTTTTTTAGTAGAGATGGGGTTTCACCATGTTAGCCAGGATGGTCTCGATCTCCTGACCTCGTGATCCGCCCGTCTCGGCCTCCCAAAGTGCTGGGATTACAGGCTTGAGCCACCGCGCCCGGCCTGGTTTCCTTTTAATTTTCAGTTTAAAGCTTTATTTCATTTCACATTTTGATTTTTTCATATTAACCCCTTTTGTAACTCATTTTCTTCTTTTTGAGTTTTTTTCTTTCCAATTTTGAATTGACAGTAAATACCAGGTTCAGTTCATTCATGTTATTTCATAATACTGTATATTAAATGTAGAATTTATTATGCTGCTATGTTAAAAATTAAGATGTCATTTTGGTTTTTTGCTTGTAACATTTTTCTATTCTACCTACAGGATTGGGATAAAGGCTTCATTAATAAGGTGTTTCTTACTTACAGATAAGTTATAAAAGTAAATGAAAGGGCCTAATGTGACTCTCTTAATCATTAAGCTTATTGAACGACAGTGATGCACTGCATAGTGACATTTCGGTCAACAGTGGACCGCTTATACAACAGTGGTCCCGTAAGGTTAGAATGGGGCTAAAAAATTCCTGCATCCCAGCCATCATAATGTCATAGCTCAATACATTGCCTGTGTGTGGTGGTGCTGGCACAGACAAACCTGCTGCTCTGCCATTCGTATAAAAGCGTAGCACATCCAGTTATGTGCAGTATATGATACTTGATAATATAAATGATTATGTTGCCAGTTTATGCATTTACTCTACTTTTTATTGTTATTTTCGAGTGTACTCTTAATTGTTTGTTTGTTTTTTGAGATGGAGTCTCATTCTGTCACCTAGGCTGGAGTGCAGTGGCACGATCTCAGCTCACAGCAAACTCCATCTCTGGGGTTCAAGCAATTCTCTTGCCTCCGTCTCCTGAGTAGCTGGGATTGCAGGCGCCTGCCACCACACCCAGCTAATTTTTGTATTTTTAGTAGAGACGGGGTTTCACCGTATTGGCCTGGCTGGTCTTGAACTCCCGACTTCAGGCGATCCACCTTGCCTCAGCCTCCCAAAGTGCTAGGATTACAGGCGGGAGCCACCATGCCTGGCCCAGATGGATGTTTAAATGTCACCTGTTCATATTGTTTAAAATAGATACAACTAAAACAGCTTTGAGGCACACAGGAACTCTGCAGATAAGGAGGACCATTTCATGATGATAAAGGGTTTATCTCACCTGGAAAGCAGTCATACTTATGTTTTTATGTATTTATTGAAGAGTCCCAAAGTATTTAAAGCAAAAATAAGCAACTACAAAGAGAAAGATGCAAATCCATGATCAAAGTGAGGAGTTTTCACACACATTGTAGTAACTGATAGGATGAGTGGATGAAAAATTAGTGAGGACATAGAAGATTTGGACAGCACAAAAAATGGCCTAGGAGAACATTTAGAACGTTGCCTTCGATGTTGAAGAATACGTTTTCTTTTCAAAAGAAAACACAAAACAGCCTGGCGGGAGAGATACCGTGATCATGAAGGTGGTTTTCCCGGGGCTGGGCTTATCCATTGCATTCCAGATGTGCTGACGCCTGTGATTTTCCCAAATGTGGGAAACTGGACTGCATAATTTGTGGTAGTGGGGGATTATGTTCGTGTTCTCTCCTGGTGTTTAAAATTAAAAAAAAAAAAAAACTTTATTAAAGGCACAGAACATTAATAAAAATTGACAATAAACTGGGCTATTAAGTAAATTGCAACAATTTTCAGAGGTTTGAAATGATACAGAGTATGTCTTCTGAGCACAGTATAGTTAAACTAGGAATGTAACAAAAAGATAACTAGGTAGGATATGTGTGGATATTGCATACCTCTGAGTAACCCTTGGGATGAGAAAGAAGTTACAATGGAAATTAGAAAATATCTTGGATAGTGAAAATATATGTAAGCTTGTAGAATTCAGCTTATTAAATGCATGTTTTAGAAAGAAGGAAAAGCTGAAAATCAGTGAACAAAGCCTTCCATCTCAAGAAATAGAAAAAGAATATAGAAGGAAGGAATTAATATTTTTGAAGCAGTATTCTACTTTACAAGTAAATTAGAAAATTTACTTCTAATTTACAAGTAAATTAGAAAAGTAAAGTATTTTAATTTACAAGAATAATCAAATAGAAAAGAAGTTGTCATTAGGAAGGATCAATAAAGCCAGAAGCTTGTTATTTGAAAAGACTTGTAAATGTAGTAAATCATAAGTAACATACATAGATGAAAAGAGGGACAAAATGATAGGTGCCAGAAGCATTAAAAAAAAAAGTCTGTTATGAAAAGCTTTATGCCAATAAATTTGACAACCTATATGAAAAATATAACTTACTAAAACTGACATGAAGAAATGGAAAATCTTACTAGTTCTGTAACTCTTAAGAATTTGAGCCTGTAATTTAAAATCGTCTCAAAGAGACAGCTTCTGTTTGGGATAACTTAATTGGCACATCCGACCAAACTCCTAATGAAAAGGAAAATCCCCAATTTTAAACATCCTTTTCCAGAGAATAGTAAAGGAAGAAAGATTTCACAATTTGTTTTAAGGCCAGCACAAGCTGCATGACAAAACCAAGGGATAACATTTGAGAATGGAAAATTATAGGCCACTCTCAGTTACAAGAATCAGAAGATGCCTAAGATGATAAGATGCAAAAATCCTACACACAGTATCAGGAAACTGACCAGTCATTAGCAAAAAATCCAAGACGATAAGCCCAGGATGATACATCATGACAAAGTTGGTTATACCCAGGAATGCAAGATCCGTTTAATGTTACAAAGTCAATCGGTATAATTAATTTACCATGGTTAACAACAGAAAAAAAGGATCGTCCCAGTGCATAAGATGGGTTTGATCAAATTCAGTGTTTCTTCATTTAAAAAAAAAAACAAAACTCATGGAAAACTAAGAATAAGAGGGGCAGTTCTTAATCTGACCAAAAGGAAAAAATTCCTATGGCAAACATTATACTTACGGGAATTGTAAGCCACCTCCCCTTTGAGACGGAACAAAACCTGAATGACTATTTCTATTCAGTATAAAACAGGAGATCACAGCTAGTCTAATCTATGGATAAAATATTCGAATCAGTAGTGACGTTAGCCACACTACAGGGTCCAAGGTCTGCAGATAAAATCCTGTTATATTTCAGGACACCAAGTGCAACAATCAGCAAAACAGTAAATTTTAAAATATATGTCATTTTTCAATATCTTCAAAAATACAGAATACCTAGAATAAATCGGATTAAAGATGTGTGATACTCCCATAGAGAAAATAATAACTCATTGAGAGACAGGAAACAAGACCTGAATAAATGGAGAAATATACTTCGTTCATAGGTTGGAACACAGTATTTTATCCTTAGGTTTTTATATTGAATGTGATCTCAGTTTGAAAATCCTAATAGATAGTGGGTTTATATATGTGTAATTTGACAAGCTGATTTGAAATTTCTATAAAAATGCGCAGTCAAAAAGCAGTTCTTGAAGGAAAAGAACAGGATGGGAAGATTTGCTCTGCCAGATAATCAGAACTTTACAGCTACGATAATGACGACTACATGGCATCAAGTGCCAGATCAGATAAATAGCCCAGAGACCAGCGGAGCAGAATGGAGGGCTCAGAAAGAAGTCCGTGTGTGTAGGGACTTCTGGTTTACGACAGAGGTAGACTTAAGTGGAGACAGACACTTTTTCAACAAATGATACTGGGAGAATTAGCTAGTATTTTGGGGAGAAATAAATCCTGACCTCTACCGCATACCATATGTAAACATCAGTTTCAGATAGATGTAGATCTCAGTATGAAAGGCAAAAGCAAAAAGTCTGTAGAAAAATAATATAGGAAAAGGTCTTTATGACTGTGAAATAGGATAATTTCTAAAACATCAACAAAAACAATCACTGTAAAGAAAAATACTGACAGCATATTATAGTAAAAATAAGAACTGGTTAAGAAACATCAAAGTAGTAGAAAGGCAATGCTTGTTCTGTGTGAAAGTTCTTTAAAAATACCTGGCAAAGGCTTGTATCTTTAATATATAAAGAATTTCTACAAAACAATAAGAAAAAGATGTTGAAAAACAAGCAAAAGATTTGACAAGCACTTTACAAAAGAGGATGCACAAGGGCCAGTTAAAGTATAAGATGCTTAATCTCATTTGCTGGGGAAATGCAGGTGAAAAGCTCGGTGAAATAGAACCCCATAACAAACCACCCTCTGGGGGCTAAAACAAGACACGACAGCAGATGTGAGTGAAAGTGCGTGGAGTGGGAGGTCCAATGTACTGTTCGACGTCAGTTACTAAATGGAAGGTGCGCAGACGCTGTGACCCCGCCGGCCACGCTGGAATGTGCCTACGTGTATGTTGTGATCTGTGTACAGAAGTGTTGACACCATTACTCCAAACCAGCAAACTAGAAACAGCCGGAATGTTCACCGACAGTAGCGTTTATGAATCGTAAAATATGTAAATAACAAGAATTCTATGTGGCAAAGAGAATGAACAGCTGGAGCCGAGCATACCCACAGGAACGAACCTCGGACGTCACAAAGCCAGAGGCACCCAGATGTGAGGTGGTGCACACTGTGAGTTCCTGTTTACGTCCAGCTAGAGGCGCGCTGAAGGACGGCTCCGGTAGGTGGTGGGCACAGTGGGCCTGGCCCGGAAGTCGGATTGTCCGTGCCTCGCTGGAGGGAAGAGGAGGCTGAAATGGCAAAGAGCCCTCAGCTGCCACCCACTCCCTTTTTCAAGAGCGTCACACTCTGTTGTGCCAACTGGGGTACGGTGGGTTGCTGGGACTTCGGGCACATGCCACCATGCCTAGCTAGTTTTTACTTTTTGTGGAGACTGGGTCTCTGAGCTATGTCATCCAGACTGGTCTCAAACTCCAGGCCTCAAGCGATCCTCCCTCCTCCTCCTCTCAAAGCGCTGGGATTACAGGAACGAACTGCTGCACCTGGCCCAGCTGCCACCGTTGATGTGGATGGTGCTTCCACTCACATTCACCTGCAGTGCAGTCACGCATCACTTCAGAGACAGGGACACGTTCTGAGAAGTGCGTTGTTAGGAAATTTCATTGTGCAGACATCACAGAGTGTACTTACACAAACCGAGATGGTACAGCCCACTACACACCTAGTCTGTGGTACAGCCTGTTGTTCCTAGGCTACGAACCTGTTCAGCGGGTGACTGTACTCAGTGCCGTAGGCAGCTGTAACACAGTGGTAAGTCTGTGTATCTAAACGCACCTAAAGGTAGAAATGGTCATGCATTGTGCTAGACATTGCAGTGGCTCTGACGCCCCTAGGTGGCAGGAACATCTAGGTGCCATTATGATTTTATGGGACCACCGTCACATCCACCTCCTGCTGTTGACCAGAACGGGACTGTGACTATTTACAGGACTGAGTCCTACATCTGTGCTTTTCTGTGTACGTCTTTATGGACTTTTCTAGCTGCTCTAAAGCTTTCTCCAATGTTCTTTCCTTACCTCTGCTCTGCTTGGGTAAAGTGGATAAGTGTTGCTTTTATTCTGTGCTTTGCTGTGCAGTCGAAATTAGAAAGATAGACTTTGTTTTACTGTTGTCGATTTCTGCCTTAAAGGCTGTTGACTGTTTTTAAAGGTTATTGACTTTTTGATGGAAAAAATCAATTTTAAAACAATATAGAGCTGTGTTTTACAATACCTGGATATTTTAAATCTAACCTGCTATAATGAAGAGATCCCTAAATAAGGTAGCTTAAGATTTATATGAGTTTATGTTTCGCTTGTATGATAGGACAGAGGTAGCAGTGGCCCAGGCTGGCAGGGCGACTCCATTCTGCAAGTCACTGAGAAATAGGCTCTTTCCGTCTTTCCATTCCCTCGTCCCTGCCATCTCCTCACCTCATAACCTGTCACCGCAGGGCAGGGGCCTCTCTCCATGGTCAGAGCCACCGAGTTAGACCACGCCCTTGTTCCAGTTCTCAGGAAGAGGGCAAAAGATGTTGTTTTGGGTTTTTCTTTTAATAATTTTATCGAGATCTAATTCACATACCGTATTTTCTCTCATTTAAAGTCTACGACTCAGTGGTTTTAGTATATTCCCAGAGCTGGGCAGCCGCCACCAGTATCTGTCTTAGAGCATTTTGAATTCCTTTTAGCAAGGGAGACATTGCCCCCCTTCCCTTCTCTTACATGATCATTTAGAGCCTTAGGCCGCGCCTGGGAAAAGAAGTTGAGAAATATGGTCTCCAGCTGGAGCCGCGTGCCTGGCCACAGTTCCTGCACAGAGGACAAGAGGAGAGTCGACTAGGGAGGTGCGTCTGCCGCAGCACAAACCACTGTCTCCCTCATTGCAGGTGTGACAGCATGGAGAAGCTAAAGGCTCTTCTGCCAAGACTGGAGCAGGAGCTGAAGGACACAGCCAAATTTAAAGATTTTTATCAGTTTACCTTCACTTTCGCTAAGAACCCAGGGCAGAAAGGTTTAGGTGAGTATGAAATCCAAATATGTAAAATGCCAGATCGTAATAAGATTATCAGTGGACGTGAACAACATGATTTCTGTATAGCCAACTAATGATTTTAGGTTTTGGTTTGGTTTTTTTGAGATAGGGTCTCATTCTGTCACCTAGGCTGGAGTGCAGTGGTACAGTCACAGCTCACTGCAGCCTCAATCTCCTGGGCTCAAGCAATCCTCCCACCTCAGTCTCCTGAGTAGCTGGGACTCCAGGCGTCCACCACTGCATCTGTCTATTTTCATTTTTGTTTTTAAATTTTTAATAAAGACAAGGTCTTGCCTTGTTGCCTGTGCTGGTCTCGAACTCCGGAGCTCAGGCATTCTTTCCACTTCAGAGTGTGTGGGGATGACAGGCATGAGCCACCGTGGCTGGCCCACCTGTAACATGACCACCCTTTGGTTTCTTGCCTTCTCCACACTTTGCTCTGTACGTAGGTAGATGAGTTTATGATACCACGTGCCTGAAGATCTCCGTCGATAGCGTCTCTCCACTTCTGGGTTCACATGTTTAAATTCTAAAATGTAAACGAATTTGTAAATGTCCTGTGTCAGCTCATAATTGTTCTCTCTGTGCCACGCCACGTAGACCCCAGCCTGCACACCAACAATTGAGCCCACTTTTGCGTTTTATTTTAAAATACTGTAATCCATTTTTATGGATCATTAATATGGCCCATTTGCATGGACAATAATAAATGTTTTTTTTACTTGAGGAGTCTGCATTCGCTTTAACTGTCACTCCTAACCCTACAGTAGGGATTCGGGGACTGCAGTGAAAGTGGAGGTGGAGCTGGGTTGGGTGCTGGGAGATGTGCACTGATCACCTGAGAGGCCAGTGGCACAGATGGACAGGCACAGGGTCAGAGACACCCGGCAGAAGGACAGGGAGCACAGGCACGGGGGACAGAGGGGCAGAGGCACGGGGGACAGGGATAGAGAGATGGGGGACAGAGGGACAGAGGCACGGGGGGACAGAGGGGCAGAGGCACGGGGGACAGAGGGACAGAGGCACGGGGGACAGAGGGATAGCGAGATGGGGGACAGAGGCACGGGGGACAGAAGGACAGAGGTACGGGGGACAGAAGGACAGAGGTACGGGGGACAGAAGGACAGAGGTACAGGGGACAGGGATAGAGAGACGGGAGACAGAGGGGCAGAGGCACGGGGGACAGAGGGATAGCGAGATGGGGACAGAGGGACAGAGGCACGGGGGACAGAAGGACAGAGGTACGGGGGACAGGGATAGAGAGACGGGGAACAGAGGGGCAGAGGCACGGAGGACAGAGGGACAGAGGCACAGGGAACAGAAGGACAGAGGTATGGGGGACAGAGGGGTAGAGAGACGGGACAGAGGGGCAGAGGCACGGCAGACAGGGGTAGAGAGACGGGGGACAGAGGGACAGAGGCACGGCAGACAGAGGGGTAGAGAGACGGGGGACAGAGGGACAGAGGCACGGCAGACAGAGGGATAGAGAGACGGGGGACAGAGGGACAGAGGGACGGAAGCAGAGGCGCCAGGGGGACACGGGCAGAGGCACGGGGGAGAGAGACCAGGTGCTGAGCTGCGTCTCGGCCCCACACTGTGGTTACTAAATTGCGGTGCCTGCTGTACAAGGCGCGTGGGGCCTGTTGGGCTCTCGCTTTGCCTCTTGGGTAACAGTAGCAGTGCCTGCTGCATCTTGGCTCAGGAGCCTGCCATGCGCGGCACCTGAGGATACCAGCAGTGCCGAGACCCCCAGCCTTGCTCAGGGCTGCGAAGCGATGAGAGCCTGTCCTGCCGTTTGTTTGTGAGCTGGGATGATCACAGAAGGAGGTCTTTCCATCTCCTGGTGTTGGTGCCAGAGGTACAGGCTGCTCAGAGAGGCGGGATGACCTCCGGGGCGAGTGCGTTCCCTGCTTCCTTCGACCGACGGTCAGTTTATTGTTCACGTCCCCGTGAACTCGTGGAGTGCTGTTGGTGTGCTCTGGTGGTGACAGCTCCCTTCCTGTCTGCACTGCAGGCTGTCCTGGGCTCGTCCAGTCGCCTTCTGCCCCAGACCTGGACTCGCTTTTTCTCCAAGAAGCCCTGATTTCTTTTAGCGGAAACTGGTTTCAGGCTGTGGCGGAGTCGCTGCTGGTGCTTGTTCAGAGTCGTCATTTCTAGGCTTTTTATTTTTTTATTTTTTAAATTTTGGTTCATTTGGAAGCTTCTAAACCACAGTCAGGACTACAGATTATTTTTCCTACCTGAGCTTGTCTGTGTTAAGCTGTGTTTCCCTTCTTCTGTTCTGGCCCTCCAGGGCGCAGGTGAAGGTAGCGTTAGAACGTCCGCGGTGACGTGTTAGCCAGTCCCACGTGGCGCACACCACAGGCTCAGTGATGATGTGATGTGTCTCCACCGGTGGAATTACTGTGAGTCGTGGAAAGGAAAGGGGGTTATACACGCTCCCCCCATTTAAAACAATAGTTTGGCCATGGCTTTGTTTTCCAGGCACACAGCCAGGCCTCCCCTGTCGTTCTGGGTGGTCCTCGCTCTGTGTTGCCCAGCAGCCCCTGCTTACCGCCAGGGCTTCCGCTGACGTCTCCCTGCTCACAGGTTTTGAAATTCGTTCTCCGGTGGATCCCCAGGAAGTGCTGCTGGGGACGGTGTTCCCCGAGTCCTTGCGTGACGGGTACAGAATCCTAGCCTCCTTTTTGTTCCTTGGAATGTCTCAAGGGTGTCGCTCACTTTCTTCTGGCGTAGATTGTTATTGTCAGACGGAGTGATGATGAGCCAGTCGTCTTGGCCTTGTAAGTTGCTTACTGTTTTGCCTAAATACCCAAACAAAGGCCATTTTTTCTTTTGCTTTGAAGCCCAGTAATTTTACTAAAATGTGCCTGGGTGTTGTGGGTCATCCGTGGTCAGTGTTCTCACATGATGCTGAGTGTTTTCAGTAAGTACTTTCTAATCTTTTTTTAATTTCAGGGAAAATGTTCTTGAATTGTAGTTTTAAGCATTTGCTCTGTTCCTTGTATTTGGTTTTGGTCTCTCTGGAAACTCCAGTTACCCATTTAATTGGAGTTAGGTCCTCTGTGGAGTTGGGTCTTCTGTGGAGCTGGGTCCCCTGTGGAGCTGGTTCCCCTGTGGAGCTGGGTCCCCTGTGGAGCTGGGTCCCCTGTGCAGTTGGGTCCCCTGTGGAGCTGGGTGCCCTGTGGAGCTGGGTCCCCTGTGGAGCTGGGTCCCCTGTGGAGCTGGGTCCTCTGTGTGGTTGGGTCCCCTGTGGAGTTGGGTCCCCTATAGAGTTGGGTCCCCTGTGCAGTTGGGTCCCCTGTGGAGCTGGTTCCCCTGTGGAGCTGGGTCCTCTGTGTGGTTGGGTCCCCTGTGCAGTTGGGTCCTCTGTGGAGTTGAGTCTTCTGTGGAGCTGGGTCCCCTATAGAGTTGGGTCCCCTGTGGAGCTGGGTCTTCTGTGGAGTTAAGTCTTCGGCAGTGTGCGTTGCTTTCTCTCAGTCCTTTTAATCTGTACTTCATTTCTTTTTTCTTTTAAAAATGATCTTCCTTTTTCACTATCTTCTCTGAAGTCATCACCTGTCACGTGTCACATAATGGCAGCGATAGGTTCTGAGAAATGCATCGTTAGGCAGTCTCATCCTTGTGCGACGTCACAGGGTGCATGTTTGCAAACCTGGGTGGCATAGCCTATTGCACACCTAGCAGTATGGCACAGCCCATGGCTCCCAGGATACAAACCTGGACAGCGTGTGACCGTACTGAATACGGTAGGCAACCATAACACAGTGGTGAGGATTTGTGTATCCAAACACACTGAAGCATAGAAAAGGTGCAGTGAAAATGCACTTTTGCAGTCCTGTTGGACCGCTGTCACTTATGCGGCCTGTCGTTGGCGGAGACGTTATGCAGTGTGTGGCTGCCTTTGAGTTTATCTCCCTCATGTGCCTTCTAGTAAAGTCATTTCCGGAATGATTTTCCTTTGTTTCTAATTCTTGAGTGTGATTTCCTCATTACTAAGTTTTCCTAATTCTCATTTGTGGTGTTTCATGTTTTGTTTCATTTCTTAATGTCCTTTATTTTGAAGTCAGTGGTCACACTTAAAAAAAAAATTTTTTTTTTTTTTAATTTATTTAGAGACGGGGTCTTGCTCTCTTGCCCAGGCTGGAGTGGAGTGGCGTGATCATAGCTTACTGCAGCCTCAAATTCTTGGGCTTAAGCGATCCTCCCACCTCAGCTTCCTCCCAAAGTGCTAGGATTACAGACGTGAGCCACCACACCTGGCTTAACATTTGATTTTAGAGTTGAGGTCTCCCTCCATTGCTCAGGCTTAAGTGCAGAGGTGTGGCCATGACTGCAGCCTCAGGCTCCTGGGTTTCGGTGATCCTCTCACCTCAGCCCCCCATCTCACCGGGACTTTAGGCACGCAGACTGTGCCTGGTTAATTTTTAAATTTTTTTTGGAGAGACGGAGTTCTACTATGTTGCCCGAGCTGGTCTCAGACTGCTGGTCTCACGTAGCCCTCCCACCTCAGGCTCCCAGAGTGCTGGGATTACAGGCGTGAACCATGGTTTCGGCTGAAGGTCGCACTTTCGATCTGTTCTGTCGGTGTGTTTCCCAGCATGCGTTCATTTTCAAAGGGGGACTTCTGTTTGTAGCATCTTTTTTCTTCGGATAGCATGGTATGGGATTTGATCTCAGGGCTGTTCTGTTGCTCATTTTTATGTGAAATTAGTTTTCCCAGTCTTTCAGGAGGATGGTTCAGGGCAGCTTTTTGACTTCATGGTGCTCTCTCTTGGCTGAGTGTGTGTGTGTGTGTGCAGGCGTGTGGTAGACAGAAATGTCTGCTTTGCTCTCAGATTGTCTGGCAATGATCCTCTCCCCTCCTCAGCTTTTCTCTCTTTTCCATCTCCGTTTTCCCTTTCTGCCCAGCTCTTCTGCTCTCGGGCTTCCCTGCAGTGTGGGCCCCGTTGGTGGCCTCTGCCCGCTGCCACAGCCTAATTCAGGCTCGTCCTTACCTGGTCTTGCCGTGTAGGCACCACCGAGGCCCTCCTGTTCTCACATCTGTCAGAGGCCTGTGACCCCCACGTCGCCGGCACCACGCGGGTCCTATTGCTGGCAGTGGCTCATCCCCTAGTGCTTACAACTTGGATGATACTTTCTCACCCAAACTTATGGTAAATGTCGCCTCTGGGTGTTTGACTTTGCTTTCTAATTGCTGCGTCTGCTTTTATGCACGGATTCAGGGAAGGTTAAACACTGTGCTCCCTCCGCCCCGACTGTCCAGGGCCCTCCCCCGCCCCCTTTTAGTGCTGTGTCCTCATAGGCTGCTTGTCTGAAGGAGAGAGTGATGGAGCGTGGGATGTCTCGTGTTTAAACCAGTCAAGTCAGGAGTCCTTGGGGGTTTATTTCCCCAAGACTGTTCTTTTGTCTTGTCTTGTCTTTTTTTTTTTTGAGACAGAGTCTCGCCCTGTCGCCCAGGCTGGAGTGCAGTGGCGCGATCTCAGTTCACTGCAAGCTCCGCCTCCCGGGTTCACACGATTCTCCCGCCTCAGCCTCCGAGTAGCTGGGACTACAGGCACCCGCCACCTCGCCCGGCTAGGTTTTGTATTTTTAGTAGAGACAGGGTTTCACCGTGTTAGCCAGGATGGTCTCGATCTCCTGACCTCTTGAGCCACCCGCCTCGGCCTCCCAAAGTGTTGGGATTACAGGTGTGAGCCACCACACCCAGCCTTTTGTCTTTTTTTTTTTAACCATTTTAACTGTTTAAGTTCAGTAGCACTAAGTACTTTCAGAGTGTGTAAACATCACCAGTGTTTATTCCCAGAACTTTCTCATCTTCCCAAACTGAAACTGTGTCGCCATCAAACACTGACTCCCCACTTCCCTCTCCCCCGCCACTGGCAGCCCCCATTCTACTTCTGGTCTCTGGAGTTGACTCCTCCTGGGACCTCACGTAAGTGGAATTTCACAGTATAGATCTTTCTGTGACTAGCTCATTTCGCTTGATACAATGTTTTGTTGTAGTGTGTGTCAGAATTTCCTTCCTTTTTCAAGGCTGAATAATATTCCCTGTATGTATAGACCACATTTTGTTTATCCATTCATTCCAGTGGACACTTAGTTTAATTTTACTGTTTGGCTCTTGCGAATAACACTGCTGTGAACATGCGTGATGCATGTACATATACCTGTTTTAGACCCTGCTTTTAATTCTTTTTTTTTTTTTTTGAGACAGAGTTTCGCTCTTGTTGCCCAGGCTGGAGTGCAATGGCACAATTTCAGCTCACTGCAACCTCCGCCTCCCAGGTTCAAGTAATTCTCCTGCCTCAGCCTCCTGAGTAGCTGGGATTACAGGCATGCACCACCACGCCCGGCTAATTTTTGTATTATTAGTAGAGACAGGGTTTCTCCATGTTGGTCAGGCTGGTCTCGAACTCCCGACCTCAGATGATCTGCCTGCCTCGGCCTCCCAAAGTGCTGGGATTACAGGCGTGAGCCACCGCACCAGTCCCTGCTTTTAATTCTTTTGGGTATATACGCAGAAATGGAATTACTGGACTGTATGGTAATTCTGTTTAACTTCTTGAGGAATGAGGACCAACATATATTTTTTTTACATTCCCATCAGCAACGAAGCAGAGCATCCAACCAGCCTCTGCACGTCCTGCCAACAATCGCTGTTTTCTGAATAGTGGCCATCCTAATGGATGTGCCCAAGACTGCTCTTTGTAAGCTGACATTTTACTTCGGGGACTAAAACTCTTTTTTTTTTTGCAGTGGTATAATAAATTTTAATTCAAAATAGGCACTCTGAAAACAGTAGGTAAAAAATAAAAACAAAGTTCAACAAGCTGTCTTTGAATTTACAACAGACTACACTGGTGATCACAGACAAGTTTCACAGTTGCCTCCAATATGCACATTATAGCAAGTATTATATTTTTTAAAATCCATATAGTAACATCATGTTTCTCAGAGGCTGTTACATCCTCTAGATATTTCTACCTAGAGAGACAGTAAACGGGCTTCTCTGCCGTGTACCACCAGCAGTATGACTTCCGGTCTCAACCAGCTGGTCTAGAGATACAGTAAACGGGCTTCTCTGCCGTGTACCACCAGCAGTATGACTTCCGGTCTAAGCCGGCTGGTCTAGAGATACAGTAAACGGGCTTCTCTGCCGTGTACCACCAGCAGTATGACTTCCAGTCTCAACCGGCTGGTCTAGAGGTACAGTAAACGGGCTTCTCTGCCGTGTACCACCAGCAGTATGACTTCTGGTCTAAACCGGCTGGTCTCCAGCACTGGTTCTGGTGCTTTAGGTTTTTTATATTGTGTGGGGGAAAAAACGAGGTTTAACATCCAAAGGACAGTGACGGCAATGGGGATTCTTTAACAGTTTGCCATCCCACCCACCTCGATTCCGCTTCCAGCCTGAACCAGCTGGAGAAGAGCCCGTTTCACCACGAAACATGGCCTCCAGGAGATGTGGTCAGAAACTTACTGTTTCAGCCACGGAGACATAGCTCTCGGTCTGCAAACTTCACCCTCTCCCCTGAAAACGTATGCTGAAATTTAAGTTAGTTTCCACATCGGGGGAGGAAATGTTTATTCTAAAGGCAGTGAAGAGTTATTATTTTGCCTCTGAATGGAGAAATGACTTAACATATCAAAAGAGGGGAAAGTCTACACTGAAAAGTATTTCTGCATCTACAGAATGACTCTGTTTATAAAATAACTCTTGATTTATGAACTACACACCAGATGTCAGATTCAGTCTACTTTTAACAAATGAAAGCATTTGGTTTTCTATGATAAAACTCTTGTTATTCATCTTCTCTATTCCACTTTTATTTCTTTCTAAGACGCTGAGGCAAAATAGTCATTAAAGTTAAAGCTCATTTTAGTTTAGACCCTGATTACTCAGTAACTATCATCAATATTCTCAAGAAACCATTACCAGTCTTTTCTAGAAACTAACAAGCAGGCCGAGCGTGGTGGTTCATGCCTGTAATCCCAGCACTTCTGGGTGGATAACTTAAGGTCAGGAGTTTGAGACCAGCCTGGGCAACATGGCAAAACCCCATCTCTCCTAAAAATACAAAAAATTAACTGGGTCTGGTGGCGCACACCTGTAGTCCCATCTACGCAGAAGGCTGAGGCACGAGAATCACTTGAACCCAGGAGGCAGAGGTTGCAGTGAGCTGATATCACATCACTGCACTCCACCCTGGGTGACAGAGCAAGATTCCATCTCAAAAAAGAAAAAAAAATATACACACACACACACACACACACGTATATATATACACACATACACACACACACACACACACACACACACACACACACACAAGAATTACCTGGGTGTGGTGGTACACACCTGTAGTCCCTGCTACTCAGGAGGCTGAGGCAAGAGGATTGCTTGAGCCCGGGAGGTGGAGGCTGCAGTGAGCTGAGACTGCACCACTGCACTCCAGCCTGGGCGACAGAGCCAGACCTTATTTCAAAAAAAAAAAAAGCAAATAGACAAGAGAATAATGGTGCAGAGGAAGACTTGGGATGAGATCCCTCAGCGTTCTTGGGCTCTGTCACTTGGTAAGGACAGGGCCACCTGTGCTCCTGACAGGTTCCGGTTTCTGCTATAGCTGTTCTTCCATCTCATGCAGTTTTTTTTTTTTTCTCTCCACTTCTCTCTGTTTCCTCATCCCCTCACCCCCGTTTTCTCTGGCAATAGTCACCCAAGCAAGAAATGCTGCTTCTCACACTTTTCTAAAATTTGGCCATTTCAGGTCTGAGTGTAATGATCATGATTTTTCAAGGAAAGTGTGGGTCATGCTTTACTTTTGAGCAGTTTAATTCTTAGACGTCTATCCAGCTTCCTTTCCAAAGTGAGAATTAGTCTGATCCAAATTTTAAAATAATAGCAATTATTTGTTATTGTTAAATGTTTATCAGGAAGGACACTTTGAAATTTCAGTGAATGATAAAACTTTTTTTCTGACTATTTTGAACTGTTACTTTAATATCTTCAGTATAATCTTAAGATAATTCAGCTTCTATTAGAGGTAACCATTTATAGTTATTGATACTCTGCAATGCAGGAGATCCTTCATTTAAATGTTGACATGGAAAAATGTTAAAAAGATTAGCATTTTATCTGACTGTCATGTGTAGGTATTATCTTTAAAAATTTTAATCTTATAATGCCATGTTAACTTGACACATACGGAAAAGTATTACGAAGCTTTTCTAGGCCCTTGGCAAAGCCAGCAACATCGGCATCACTGCAGAGCTTGCTGAAACACAGTCCCTCAGGCTTCAGCCAGGCCGGCCGCCTGGGTTAGTAATGACTGCGCAAATACAGGGGCTTCAAATGACAGTCATTTTGGTAGTTGATGATCCGTTGGGTCAGGAACTTGGGCAGATTCCACTGGGTGGCCCTTCTCTTCCATCCATGCTGCTCTGCGCTGTGGCCTCCCACCTGCCCCCAGCTGTCCTTCTTGGGCCTCCTTGCAGCGTGGTGGCTGGGGAAGAGCACTGGGCCTGCAGAGGCTCCACGCCCCCCGCAGCGAAGCCCGGCTGCCCCGTCCTGGAAACGCACCGAGTTCCTTCCACTGGGCGCCACCACTTCATTCCATGGTAATTTCCAGGAGGTTATAAATTAGAGTCTAAATTAATTGCCAGTTCAGAGTTGCAAAATTTATTTTCTTTCTGCACAAATGTGTCAAGGAAGGTCAGTATATGTGTAGAGAGTGTTTTGAAACATTTTTAAGATTCAGGACCTACCATGTTCAGCCTGCGTTTTATAAATTTCCTCAAGCATCAGAACTTTCAGTGGCAGAATAGGCCATTGAAAGCTGCAACAGATTGAGAGTTTATCCTTGAATTCCTCACTGAGAACAAGGACTTGTTTACTCCTGTAGACACTTAAATGAAATGTTTGTCAGAATCATTCACTATAGGGTGGGAAGCATCACTGGTTTTGTTTCTTTGCTTCATGACAATAGCTGAGAGAAAATGAAATTTTATAATAACAATAGCCTCCTCGGGAAATCATTAGATTGTGTGAATACTTCAAATAGATTATACACTATTTTTAGAAAAGTTTTTTTGAGGGCTTTTAACAAACAGAAATAAAACAAGAATAATAATTATATGACTATAACCCAAAAATAGAGCCATCGGTTTACCATTTCCAAAGATTACATGGTCTGTCTTGTGAGAAATTAAGGATAAATTGAACAGGTTGAGACAAGTGTCCAACTGTTGCTAGAAAAAGCATGGACTGCCGTGGGAACATGGAGCCAAAAGACACAGACTTACCCTTTATTTCCTTCGTGTGTGTGTCTGTGTGTGTGTTTCTGTGTGTCTCTGTGTGTCTGTATCTGTGTGTCTGTGTCACTGTGTGTATGTGTGTCTGGGTATCTGTCTCTGTGTGTGTGTCTGTGTCTCCGTGTGGGTATCTGTGTGTATCTATGTGTATCTGTGTGTGTGTGTCTGTGTGTGTGTGAAAATTGTACTGTATTTTTATGTAAGATGATGCTTTCCTCTTAACTAACGGTTAACCTACTAAAGAGGATAAAGTTACTTGGCTCTGTTTTGATGTAAGAAACAACATAGTTTCATACTGGCTAGAGTCTGGAATCAGTTGGCTTTGGGAATCGTGTGTGTGTGTTTTTTTTAAAAGAGGTGAGGGTCTTGCTCTGTTGCCCAGGCTGATCTCAAACTCTTGACTTCAAGTGAAGCTCCTCCCTCGGCCTCCTAAAGTGCTGTGATTACAGGTGTGAGCCACTGTGCCCGGCCAGCTTTGAGAATCTTGATGTTTGAGGAAGTCAAGTTTCATGAGAGCTAGCTAATATTTATGTCTGCCCCGAGGTCCTTTTTTGATAGAGGACACATCTTCATTATCTAATCCTAAGTGGAGCATCACAAGCATGAATTTTAAATCGTAATGCCTTCTTCTAACGTGTTTTCACTTAGGAGATGAGACTTTCTCGAGGTTCTTGGGAAGAAAATAGCTGCTATAAAGATGTAGCCACCAGAGTAGCTGTTGGTCTTGATTTCCGCCCTCAAGTTCTGCCATTTTGAGTTGTTGTTTTTGTTGTTGTTGTTACTGTTTTGCAAATGGCTAAGTCCATTAGGACAATATTAAAAACATTTTTATATAAATAATAATAAATATTGAAAAAGCATATATTTACTTCTGATAATGTGATTAACAAACATACAAATCAGGTCCTTTGTAAGAAAAGTTTTTAGGACTAAAACTAACCCAAAGTAACTAGATTAAATGTATGCCATAAAACTTTAAGTAACTAGATTACATGTATGCCATCAAACTTTATTTTTTCTTCCTCCCCAGGTTCACCTCCATTTCTCAATGTGAGAGCTTTACATCATTAAGATGAGTTGAATATAGATTTCAATTAATGTTCTTCCTAAGTGATAAGGATGTAGACTTATAAGCAGGACAAGACTAATCATCTTCTTAGCATTTTACTGCGGGTCCCATCGGTAAGGTCTAGAGAGCCGTTCTGTTTCTCAGTTATGTGGCACTTTCTGACTCTCTCTTTCTTTCTGATTCAGACTCCAGGGTATTCAAAACTGAGGAAGTTGGTAATGATGCCTTTGCACACAGGGAATTTAGAGGCGTTTTATTTAAAGTGGGTTTTGCTATTCATATGTCTCTTGCTTATCCCATTTTAATAATGATCAACCTGGAAATCTTACTAGAGCTCCAACTTTAGTAACTTCTGTTTAAGTGGGATTAAACCAGATTTAGAAAAAAATCCTTTGAAAAGTGTTTAGTTATGTGCTTTGCATTTAAACTAATATATTACTTAACGTATTAATCTGCTTTTCACATTAGTTTATCTTACGTAAATATAACTGTTCTTTTATTGCCTAAAAGTGGTGAACACTGTTCAACATGATTAAAGGAGGTCACTTTATTTATTTATTTACTTTTTATTTTATTTATTTATTTATTTTTGATACGGAGTTTCGCTCTTGTTGCCCAGGCTGGAGTGCAATGGTGCAATCTTGGCTTGGTGCAATCTCCACCTCCCGGGTTCAAGTGATTCTCCTGCCTCAGCCTCCCGAGTAGCTGGAATTACAAGCATGAGCCACCACGCCTGGCTAATTTTGTATTTTTAGTAGAGACAGGGTTTCACCATGTTGGTCAGGCTGGTCTCAAACTCCTGACCTCAGGTGATCCACCCGCCTCGGCCTCCCAAAGTGCTGGGATTACAGGAGTAAGCCACCGCGCCTGGCCGGTCACTTTAAAAAAGTAGAATTCTGAACCCCTTTATGTACTTGCTGTGTCAAGCATATAAAAAGAAATCGTTATCAAGATTCTGTTGAGCAGAGAATAAATCAGTATTTCACAAACTATGGATTGGAGACAGCCCTGAAACTAAGCATTCATATTCTATTAGACATCTTCAGTAGCAGAGATTTGTATAGAAGTCGTGAAATAATCACCACTTTTCCCGTGTGGGAAAAGTGAGGGTGTTGGCTTTGATTGATGCACAGTGTCGATGTGTAGATGTCCTGTTTGATTGATATGCAGTGTTGATGTGCAGATGTCCTGTTTGATTGATATGCAGTGTTGATGTGTAGATGTCCTGTTTGATATGCAGTATCGATGTGCAGATGTCCTGTTTGATTGACACGCAGTGTTGATGTGCAGATGTCCTGTTTGATACGCATTGTCGATGTGCAGATGTCCTGTTGGATTGATACGCAATGTCGATGTGCAGATGTCCTGTTTGATATGCAGTGTCGATGTGCAGATGTCCTGTTTGACTGATGCACAGTGTTGATGTGCAGATGTCCTGTTTGACCGATACGCAGTGTCGATGTGTCGATGTCCTGTTTGATCGATGCTCAGTGTCGATGTGCAGATATCCTGTTTGATTGATGCGCAGTGTCAATGTGTCAACGTCCTGTTTGATTGATACGCAGTGTCGATGTGCAGATGTCCTGTTGGATTGATACGCAGTGTCAATGTGCAGATGTCCTGTTTGACTGATGTGCAGTGTCAATGTGTAGATGTCCTGTTTGATTGATATGCAGTGTTGATGTGTAAATGTCCTGTTTGATACGCAGTGTCGATGTGCAGATGTCCTGTTTGATTGATACGCAGTGTCCATGTGTAGATGTCCTGTTGGATTGATACGCAGAGTCGATGTGCAGATGTCCTGTTTGATTGATGCGCAGTGTAAATGTTTGGATGTCCTGTTTGATACACAGTGTTGATGTGTAAATGTCCTGTTTGATACGCAGTGTCGATGTGCAGATGTCCTGTTTGACCGATGCTCAGTGTCGATGTGCAAATGTCCTGTTTGATTGATACACAGTGTCGATGTGTCGATGTCCTGTTTGATTGGTACGCAGCGTCGACGTGCAGATGTCCTGTTTGATTGATACACAGTGTCGATATGTAGTTGTCCTGTTTGATTGATGCGCAGTGTCGATGTGTCAATGTCCTGTTTGATACGCAGTGTCGACGTGTAGATGTCCTGTTTGATGCGCAGTGTAAATGTTTAGATGTCCTGTTTGATTGATACGCAGTGTCAGTGTGTAGATGTCTTGTATCAGTGAGAACGCTTTTCCTGCTAGGTGCCAATTTAACTTGATGCTTTAGGAACAAATCAGAGCCCTCATAAGGCCTCTATAATTACTTGTGAAACAGATTCTTAGTTCATATAGTAATAAGGCAGGTCTATTTGGAGAACAGTGTGTCCCTTCCTTTCTAAACTGGTCCTTTGATTTGCAGTTTGACACTCAGGCCAGTGGTCTATTTTTAAAAACAAATGATATGAATTAATAGTATCCAGATCAGGTCATGTTTAAAGAACACCCACTATGTATGGAAATGTAAGTCTCCAAAACTGATTAATTGGGGGGGAATTGTGTGCATATCCAAATAACTTAATATATAAAACCTTTTTGAAGAAGTTTCCCCAGATGTATAAAATTAGACTACATAGAGTTCTCAGGAGTGCTTCCGTAGAGATTAAGCCTCATGACTCTTGGGTAAAATTGCCACCTTTTACTGATGAAGTAAATATTGATGTGCTAAGAAGTGGTCGTTTTTTGTGCAGTAGAAAAAGAGAGTGAGATTTACTAACTGCTCTTTCTCTCTTTTTGCCAGACTTAGAAATGGCTGTTGCATATTGGAAGTTAGTGTTGTCTGGAAGGTTTAAGTTTCTAGATCTCTGGAACACGTTCTTGCTGGTAAGTGTCCTGCGTCTCGCTCTCGTGCTCACTGTGGAGGGAGGTCGGTAGGTGTGAGGCTGCGTGTGATCATCCACCTCAGGCCTCACACGTGAGGGAGGTCGGTAGGTGTGAGCTGCGTGTGATCATCCACCTCGGGCCTCACACGTGAGGGAGGTCGGTAGGTGTGAGCTGCGTGTGATCATCCACCTCGGGCCTCACACGTGAGGGAGGTCGGTAGGTGTGAGCTGCGTGTGATCATCCACCTCGGGCCTCACACGTGAGGGAGGTCGGTAGGTGTGAGCTGCGTGTGATCATCCACCTCGGGCCTCACACGTGAGGGAGGTCGGTAGGTGTGAGCTGCGTGTGATCATCCACCTCGGGCCTCACACGTGAGGGAGGTCGGTAGGTGTGAGCTGCGTGTGATCATCCACCTCGGGCCTCACACGTGAGGGAGGTCGGTAGGTGTGAGCTGCGTGTGATCATCCACCTCGGGCCTCACACGTGAGGGAGGTCGGTAGGTGTGAGCTGCGTGTGATCATCCACCTCGGGCCTCACACGTGAGGGAGGTCGGTAGGTGTGAGCTGCGTGTGATCATCCACCTCGGGCCTCACACGTGAGGGAGGTCGGTAGGTGTGAGCTGCGTGTGATCGTCCACCTCGGGCCTCACACGTGAGGGAGGTCGGTAGGTGTGAGCTGCGTGTGATCGTCCACCTCGGGCCTCACACGTGAGGGAGGGTCGGTAGGTGTGAGCTGCGTGTGATCATCCACCTCGGGCCTCACACGTGAGGGAGGTCGGTAGGTGTGAGCTGCGTGTGATCATCCACCTCAGGCCTCACACGTGGAGGTTTTCAGCAGATGAACGTCCCACACAGAGATCCACAGGTCCAGACAGGTTGCCACTTAGCTCTGTCACCTTGCAGGAGACCGCAGGGCTGGGATGGGGCTGATCGGGGCCACCTCAGAATGTGGCTCCTTGGCAGTCACGGAAGCTCCTCTCAGGCTGGGGTTCCTGGAGACTCTGCGACCCCAGCCCAGCAGCCCCCGTGTTGTCTCCTCCGAGGACCTAGACAGTAATTCTGTCTTTCCACTGAGAACTCCGAATCCTCAACACAGTGCCAGTGCCACACTTCTGTGCATTGGTTTGGGTTCCAGAACTTTGGAGTGTATCTGGCGGTGCCCAGCCACTGTGTGTCTGTGGTCTGAGGCCATGCTCAGAAGGAAAGGAGGCCTTCATGGGCCCTCTGGAGAGACACTTGCCTGGCGTGGGACAGGGCTGTGTCGTACCAGCTCGCCTGTGCAGCTGTGGGTTGTTGAAAGTGAGTGGCCACAAGCCTGGTGGTGGCAGAGATGCCCAGACCTCTTGCCATTCTGTCCATGAAAGTGGAAGAAGTGGTCTTCCAACGCTAACACACAGCCAGGCCAGGACCGCACCGCCTCCATTCACCTGACACCGGGTGACACAGACTTTGCCACTTACGAGTCCTGTGGCTTGGGCAGGTCACTTCCACATGCCTCTGCTTCCTCATGTGGGAACGGCACCCAGAGAGCATGGCAGGCGGGGGGCGGAGCTGTCTGTGGAAGGTGATGTCCTTCAGTTCTGTGGGTGGCACCCAGAGAGCATGGCAGGCAGGGGGCGGAGCTGTCTGTGGAAGGTGATGTCATTCAGTTCTGTGGGTGGCACCCAGAGAGCATGGCAGGTGGGGGGCGGAGCTGTCTGTGGAAGGTGATGTCATTCAGTTCTGTGGGTGGCACCCAGAGAGCATGGCAGGCAGGGGGCGGAGCTGTCTGTGGAAGATGATGTCACTGAGTCCTGCGGGTGGCACCCAGGGAGCATGGCAGGCAGGGGGCAGAGCTGTCTGTGGAAGGTGATGTCCCTCAGTCCTGCGGGTGGCACCCAGAGAGCATGGCAGGTGGGGGGCGGAGCTGTCTGTGGAAGGTGATGTCCCTCAGTCCTGCGGGTGGCACCCAGAGAGCATGGCAGGTGGGGGGCGGAGCTGTCTGTGGAAGGTGATGTCATTCAGTTCTGTGGGTGGCACCCAGAGAGCATGGCAGGTGGGGGGCGGAGCTGTCTGTGGAAGGTGATGTCATTCAGTTCTGTGGGTGGCACCCAGAGAGCATGGCAGGCAGGGGGCGGAGCTGTCTGTGGAAGATGATGTCACTGAGTCCTGCGGGTGGCACCCAGGGAGCATGGCAGGCGGGGGGCAGAGCTGTCTGTGGAAGATGATGTCACTGAGTCCTGCGGGTGGCACCCAGGGAGCATGGCAGGCAGGGGGCGGAGCTGTCTGTAGAAGGTGATGTCACTCAGTTCTGTGGGTTTGCCATGGGGAGGCGCCTTTGCAGCTGTGTGTTTCATCACATCCTGTGCCGTATTACTTCTCTCAAAACATCCAGAGGTCAGTAATGCTGTGCCCACAGCCCCCTTATGCCTTGCCTGGGTCAAACCTAAGTCATAGATGTTTCCCAGAGAACCTCACGCTCTTGTGTGTGGAAATGGGGATGAAGGCGCTCACAGTGTCGTCGTAACAGCAGAACACTGGAAAAGCCAGTGACCATCCACAGGAGAACGGACTAAAAAGTCAGAATATTGGTGCGATGGAGCACAGCTTTGGAGCCACGCAAACAAGGGCAAACAAGTCAGCCCGCATACGCTTCAAACGTTACGCTGAGTGGGGAAAAAACAAGTTGCGGAAAACTACATGTAATTCGATAGCAGGTTAATGTTTTAAAATGTAAGACAAGCTTATGAGCTGTTCATTAATATATACATATACATGCAGCTGATAGGCAGGTAACGAGATTAAAATGCTGCCCTTCTGTGTGACAAAACAGGAGTTTATAATTGTAATATTTAAAATGTTTTGTTTTTAAATAAGTCGCTTCCTATATTTGGACATTGGCATTGTTGTAGCACTTAACATTTATGCGGAACACTATTACTTTTAACAATGTTATTGTACTTGTTCCTAATCAAATTAATGAAGATTGTTAATTGAAGATCGCGAGGCCACTAGAATGTATGAGAGTTAAGCTCTGTATTTTAAATCTGGTGGGTTTTTTTTTCTCCTTATATATTAGGAGCATCACAAAAGATCAATTCCAAGGGACACCTGGAACCTCCTTCTGGACTTTGGAAACATGATTGCAGATGATATGTCTAACTACGATGAAGAAGGTACCGGAAGTTGTGCTTCAGATGATTGACCGAAATGCTTACACCTGAGAACGTTAACTTTTCCTGCCTCTAGAGTGGTGACCCCGTCACTGAGATGGGGGTGGTGATAGTACTACCTACCCCCTTCCTTATTTTCTGTAAATCATACAAAAGAAAAATGCGGCGTTATATTTAGTGTAAATCAAGAAGACAGTCCTCTAAGCCAAAGCATTTCAAAATTGGATGTGCAGAGACCCCCATGGGGGAGCCACGGAGTTAGGTGTTCGGAAACCACCACTCCCAGATTCTCAGTCACGCACGATGCCTTAGGTCAGTTCCACACTGCGCTCTTTAGGCTTCCTCAGAGATTCCAGCTCCTGTCTTCTTACATAAATATATCTCTAGGCCGGGCGCGGTAGCTCAAGCCTGTAATCCCAGCACTTTGGGAGGCCGAGACGGGCGGATCACGAGGTCAGGAGATCGAGACCATCCTGGCTAACACGGTGAAACCCTGTCTCTACTAAAAAATACAAAAAACTAGCCGGGCGACGTGGCGGGCGCCTGTAGTCCCAGCTACTCGGGAGGCTGAGGCAGGAGAATGGCGGGAACCCGGGAGGCGGAGCTTGCAGTGAGCTGAGATCCGGCCACTGCACTCCAGCCTGGGTGACAGAGCGAGACTCCGTCTCAAAAAAAAAAAAAAAAATATATATATATATATATATCTATATATATTTGTCTCCCCCCGTGTTTAGGACGCTGCATTGGAGGACCTTTGGAGCCTGCTGTGTGCTGGGCACGCTGCCACCTTCGGGAGGGATGGTTTCCGGGTAGAAGGCCCCCCTCTAGACCCCCACCCACTTTGCTTCCTCCCTCCCCCTCGGCAGGCAGTGATCTGTTCTGGACACTGGCGCCGTGCCTTTAACGGGTGGTTTACGTGGCTGGCTGCCTGTTTTAGCTTCTGTTTCTCTGTGTCCTCCACACTTTGCACCGTCCCTAGATCAGAGGCACCCAGTAACTGCTTGTCAAATGAAAGAAGGGATCATTGAATTTCATTGACAGAAGCACAGCTTCCAGGATTGAGGCAGCAGTGCAGGAGCTCAGAGGGCCCTCGGGGCTGCCGGGGTGGGGAAGGGCAGGGCATGAGGGGGTGGTCTCACTGGGGAAGAGCCGCAGGAGGCAGCACCCCCTGATGGTAAGAATGCCAGTGACCTGAGGAACGTGCCACCTGGTCCGAGTGGGTCCATTTCACTCCCTTCCTGAGCAGCTGGTGTGACTGCCTGGGCCACTCATGGAGCAAGCAGGGCCACTGTGAGCCCACAGCCCCCTGGACATACCAGCACGCACACACCAGGGCTCCCGACCTGGCTGTGCTAGGACAAAAGAACTGGGTAACTTGGGCTGGTTCATTCTGTGAAACACAAATGGTATGGACCTCAAATCATTTGGGTTCTTGAAATGTAAATGTTGGATTGATATGTGACACAATGCCTTGAAGATAAAAACGGTGCTCTAACGGGTCTTCTGTTTGCTTGCTTTCCTTTAGGAGCTTGGCCTGTTCTTATAGATGATTTTGTAGAGTATGCACGGCCAGTAGTCACAGGTGGAAAACGCAGCCTTTTCTAGGCAGCAAGTTAAGCAGGAGTAAGATTGTGAAATGATTTGTGTCCTGCAAGGAGATTCCGGTCAGTTCCTGGGTGCATTGTCACTGAGTCCAGAAGTCATTGTTGACCCACCATGGAACCAGAGGAGCCATCCCATTCTGCCGGAGGACAGCAGCGGCTGCTTTGTGGACACCGCAGGAAGTTCCCCAGGACATGGCTGCTTTGGGATGTTTGGAGATTTGTCATCATAGCTGTTGCGTTAGGAGATTTCTGCATGACTTTTTAGTATTTACAAAACACTAAGGTAGAGCCGTGGCGCCGCCTGTGGGACCGCAGAGCATGCTGCGTAGCTCGCACCATCAGGCGAACCAGTGGCCGGCCGAACGCCGCCGAATGATGTTGCAGTGGCACTGGAAGCACGGCACGTGTCCTCTGCAGGGTGCTGCGTTTTTATATAAGTCAAAGCTGTTAAGAATGTGCCCTAAAGGAGATGATCTTGTCATAGAGTCTAATGTTTTTTAAAATTGGTGCCAGGAATTCAAGATTTATATTTTTTGAATTATCGAATATCTAGATTTACCAGCTCTATTTTTGTTTCCATTTTCTCTAGACATACATCTGAAAATCATTTTATGGTTCTCAGTCCCCATGTAGCTTTGCACAGCAACGGCACACATGGCACAATTCCAGCAGAGTTTATCTCACACCGTTTATATATCAGTGGACCCCTCTTACTTAAATGTTACTTGACCTGAGAAACTTCATAAAGTGTGTTTTTAAAAAATATGTTTTAGTTATATTTTAAAAGACATTTTTCCATGAAAAACATTTCTTTCATGAGTGATGAATTGTGGATTTTAAAATCGAGGCCAGGCACGGTGGCTCACGCCTGTAATCCCAGCACTTTGGGAGGCCGAGGCAGGTGGATCGCCTGACGTCAGGAGTTCGAGACCAGCCTGGCCAACGTGGTAAAACCTCGTCTCTACTAAAAATACAAAAATTAGCTGGGCGTAGTGGCACATGCCTATAATCTGAGCTACTCGGGAGGCTGAGGCAGGAGAATCGCTTGAACCCAGGAGACGGAGGTTACGGTGAGTCGAGATTGCACCACTGCACTCCATCCTGGATGACAGAGTGAGATTCTGTCTCAATAAATTAAAAAATAAATCAATACAATAAAATCGAATGAGTTGGTTTTTTCCACCCTCCTGTGGTGCCCATGGTGCCAGCATCTGAACCTTTGTGCCCCTGTGCACATTCGGAAGCTAAAATGTACATCGTTGTCCGAAAAAACCCAACCCCAAAACCTTCATCTGATTGGTGAGCTGAAGTCCGTCTTTGTGCCGTGTTTTCATCTGTTTTTCGTGGCCGCCTGGTTGAGGGGTACCCACGAGTGCCACCCAGGTGTGGAGGGCGTGTGTCGAGTTGTGGACATCACTGCTGACCCTACCTCACATGTGCCGAGACCCTCATGTCACAAGCGTGCCTTGCTGCCCCCCTGCAGCACCGTGCAGGACGTGGACCAGCTGGAGCTGTTTCCCAGGGGAGAGGAGAGTCGCCGCAGATGACCCAGCTGCGGTGTGAGAGAACAGAGCCCAGACGCGCAGCTGGGTTGGCTTCTGAGAACAGGACTCGCCCTGTGCTTCAGGAACGTCTGATGGCTGAGGTTCGTGAGCTTGGCGGCTGCAGGACCAACCTTCGATGCTTCTCAGCAGAGATGGTCACAGGGGGCAGCAGGGACAGGACTGGAAGGGACCTGCAGCCTGGAGACCCCGCCTGGCCCCCGCTGGCTTCTGGTGGTCCAGTGATGGGCAAGTCACAGACCTTCCCCAGGCTCTGCTTCCAGAACCCTTAACGGGAAACTGGGCCTGTCTACCTTTAGAAGTCTTCGATTCTCAGAGAGCATTTGTTTAATACAATAAAAACTAGCTTTAATAAAAACCTCATATGTGTGAGCGCATCTTGGAGGCTTCATGGATTCTTGACATGTAATTGTTCTGTTCAGAAAAGTTTATAGAATTCAGATAATTCTGTATAAATTATGGAGATCCGCAGTACTTTTTTGTTTCTGAGATTTAAAGTTCTAAGAGATTGTCAATAGATATCAAAATATCACTGGACAAAGGCTTTTCCAGAAATTGTTTTTTTCTTCTGTTGTATACGTTTGAGTCCTGCATGCTGTGAAATGCTGAGAACAGAAGCATTAAATTGTTTTATCTCGGGTATGGTTTCCTTTCGATTTCTCCTCGGCTACAGGGATGCCTGCCTATAGGTGTCAGCATCTGAGCCCTTGTCCCGGGATGACAGAACAGCCCCCAGCTAGCAACCAGCGGGCATGCCCCTGCCCTTCCATGTGGCCCACCAGCCCTGGCCAGGTAACAGGTCCTCAGGCAGCTTCTGTCGTTGCGTTCCCTCTCAGCGGTGCACCGTGTGCCTGAAGTGGTAGCTCGTGAGGAATTAGAGATCTCACAATAGGATTTACGGGGGTGTGTGGGAGCAGGGCGGGGGGACGTGTGCCAGCACGCACTGCTGGAAACCATCCCTTATCCAAGGGAAACAGCCAAGCACTGGGGTCTAAGGATCATGTGCGACCTGCCCCTTCGCAGTGCACCTGGCGGGCATTCCGGAATCAACATTGCCAGCTCCTCTCAGTGACATTGTGCATGTCATTGTGTTGTTTTAGCTTTAAGTTTATATCCATTTGTGACCTCAGGCTTCATGGGGCCAAGAGTAAACTTCTGATATTTGTTACTGTGTCCACGGTTTCAGGTACAAAGTAGGGGCTCTGCAAATATTTCCTGGATAAACTATTTAGCTAACCTTATCCCGTCCTGTTTGCTGAGGGAGCCAGACAGTGCTCTTGGCAAAGGTTTCCGCTGCCTGAGAATCGACTGAAGTGCCCAGCGAGGGGTCTGTGTCACTCCCCTCAACAACACAGGCTTTGGCCCCACAGTGCAGCTCTGCCTAGAACGGGTGGGGGTTCGAACGAAGGGCTGCCCTCCTGTCTGTCCTGTTTGGGTAGGGAACCTGCGTGCATGCTGTTTTTTGTGTTTGGGGTTTTTTTGTTTTGTTTTTGAGACGGCGTTTTGCTCTTGTTGCCCAGGCTGGAGTGCACTGGCGTGATCTTGGCTCACGGCAACCTCTGCCTCCTGGGTTCAAGCGATTCTCCTGCCTCAGCCTCCCAAGTAGCTGGGATTACAGGTGCACACCACCATGCCTGGCTAATTTTTGTATTTTTAGTAGAGATGGGGTTTCATCATATTGGTCAGGCTGGTCTCAAAATCCTGACCTCAGGTGATCCGCCTCGGCGTCCCAAAGTGCTGGGATTGTAGGCGTGAGCCCCTGCGCCCGGCCTGCCTGCTGGTTTTGAAGGACTGTTTGTTTCTGGATCTCAGGATCATGCTAGCTGGCATGATTTTGTTAATGCCTGGCTCTACCAGCAGACAGTGGAGGATGAGATGAGCTCACTGCTCGAGAACCTCCAGTTTAACAAGTGCTGGTATAACGCCAGATGGTGACTTAAATGCTTCTTGCTGTCTCGCTGCATACTACAAGAGTTTCGTGTTTTTTGTTTTTGTTTTTGTTTTTGTTTTGAGACGGCGTCTCGCTCTGTCTCCCAGGCTGGAGTGCAGTGGCACGCTACAAGCTCCGCCTCCCGGGTTCACACCATTCTCCTGCCTCAGCCTCCCGAGTAGCTGGGACTACAGTCGCCCGCCACCTCGCCCGGCTAGTTTTTTGTATTTTTTAGTAGAGATGGGGTTTCACCGTGTTAGCCAGGATGGTCTCGATCTCCTGACCTCATGATCCGCCCATCTCGGCCTCCCAAAGTGCTGGGATTACAGGCTTGAGCCACCGCGCCCGGCCGAGTTTCATTTTTATCAGACGCATTTCTTCAGTCCAGGTGTCACTCCCTTCGCTTCCCCTGGGTCTGATGGAAACCAGGCCCCGAGGAGGGAGGTGGGGGAGAGAGAGCCCCGCTGGGCACCCGGCCTCTGCAGAGACCTATCCAGGGCTAGGGTTGGGCGACGGTCTGTTTCCCTAATTTATTTCAAACCAGGAGCCCTGGCTAGTCTGCCTCACCCCCGGCCTCCGTATTTTTAATATTCTTTTCATGAGCTAGCAGGGATGTTGTAAATATGCTGAGCTGACTGAGGGCCGGATGGGAGGTTCCAGCGAAGCCTGTGCTTTGCTGACGACTTTCCCCCTCACAGTGCAGTCCGGTTATCTGAGAGCCGTTAAACACCGCACAGCGCAGTCCGGTTATCTGAGAGCCGTTAAACACCGCACAGCGCAGTCCGGTTATCTGAGAGCCGTTAAACACCGCACAGCGCAGTCCGGTTATCTGAGAGCCGTTAAACACCGCACGGCGCAGTCTGGTTATCTGAGAGCCGTTAAACACCGCATGCTGAGAAGACACCGTCGTTTTTCACACGGGAGCTATATAGACTTTGTTCCCTTTACAAAGTGTTCTTTCAAAAACATTTCATAATCGAAAAGTTTTCTAAAAAAAACTGCATGTCACAGATTAATCTCAACATTATGTTGCGTGAAGGAAGACGGACACTGAAGGCCACACATTGTATTTGAAATGTCCAGGAAAGGCAGAACTGTAGACAGCAGATGGGTTGTTGCCTGAGGGGTGAGGTCACGCCCCGCAGCGGGCCGCAGTGACAGGCACGCCTGCACACATTTGCTCCCGCGTCACCCCGCACCACACACGGGGAAGTGAGAGGAGCCCCCGCTCTGTCAACGCTCTGAAGTGCAGAAGCCAGCAGACTCCTTTGCTGAGGAGCTGGTGCCTGTCCAGACGCGGAAGAAAGCTGACACCTCCCACGTGGGGGACAGAAAGGTCCTCTCATTGGTGCCACCTGCAGAGATAGACAAGGAGTGCCCGGCCGTCAGAGGACGCTCCTGACAGCGACACAATGACCACTATAAAAGTCAGGCGGGCCGAGGAGGAGACAAAGGCCAGGACGCTCTGCAGCTGCAGGGTAAGAGGAGCTGCCTCCAGAGATGGAGAAATTTAAGGCTGCAATGTTGCTGGGGAGTGTCGGCGATGCTCTTGGTTACAGAAATGTCTGCAAGGAGAACAGCACTGGGGGCATGAAGATTCAGGAGGAGCTGCAACGTTCTGGGGGCCTGGACCACCTCGTCCTCTCGCCAGGAGAATGGCCCGTGAGTGACAATACCATCATGCACATGGCAACCGCCGAGGCCCTCACCACAGGTAGGGCCGGGCCCCATCACGCTCTGGTGCATGGGCTGGAGGGAGCACTGTGACCATAGGTAGGGCCGGGCCCCGCCTCGCTCTGACATGTGGGCTGGAGGGAACACTGCGGCCACAGGTAGGGCCGGGCCCTGTCACTCTCTGGTGCGTGGGCTGGAGGGAGCACTGTGACCATAGGTAGGGCCGGGCCCCGCCGTGCTGTGGCGTGTGGGCTGGAGGGAGCACTGTGGCCACAGGTAGGGCCGGGCCCTGCCGTGCTGTGGCGTGTGGACTGGAGGGAACACTGAGGCCACAGGTAGGGCCGGGCCCTGTCACTCTGGTGCGTGGGCTGGAGGGAGCACTGTGACCATAGGTAGGGCCGGGCCCTGCCGTGCTGTGGCGTGTGGGCTGGAGGGAACACTGTGGCCACAGGTAGGGCCTGGCCCGCCTCGCTCCTGTGTGTGGGCTGGAGGGAGCACTGTGGCTGCTCAAGTTCTCCCAGTAAGCCCCTGAGAGCTTTGAAGGCAGTGCGGTCCTTCAGTCGATGGTGTTACATGATGCCGCTGCTAAAAGTGGCAATTTAATAGACACCAGTGTCCCTCAAATTTGATATGAGGCAGATCGTGTTTCTCCTGTGGTTTCTCTGGGGGTCACAGTATTACTTTGCAGATTAAGATTCAATTTTTAAACGTGACTTTTCACTTGTGTTTGTAAAGCGTTAACTAAGCCTAGCACCTTCTGTTTCTAATAGAGTTAAAGCCAATTAAGCCTCTCTCAGCTGTGCCAGTGTGAGCAGGGTGATTCGGCTGTGCTGGTGTGAGAAGGGTGAGGGCTCACCTCTCACTCAGAGATTAAACCTTCTTGTTCCAAATTCATTACAAAGGGATGTAAAATAAGCCCGTTTAAAATGTGGACCCATTAATACTGTTTGGGGATTAGTTCTAAATTCCAATGACTGAAGGTTAGAACATCATCTCCCAAAACGGTTCAGCTTGGAGAGTTGCCCATACACAAATGTGTTCTAAGAAAATGACGTAAACTCGACTAGACGAGATTGGAGACAAAGCTTCTTAAAATACCTTTAAGTAGCAAATTGATTTTAGGATCAAGCTTTTGCATGAATTTCAGGGAAATGGCAGGTGCACAGACATGCAGTCCAGCTTTCCTACGAGGCATTTGCTCTTCCAAACCTCGTGGGTGCTGTCTGTTGATCACGGCAGAATTAAAATCTGAGGGCTGCAGCTAAGTCACTGAAATCTCACGCGTTCACTCCACCATTCCGTTCATCCGCCACGGACGCGCCCAGTTTAGTTCTGTGCTCACGGTGGAGGAATGCCATCGAGCCTGTGGCCGGTCCCTAAATAACGGGAGAGCTGAAGCGCCAGCGATAAGATAAGGCTCCCGGCTTGCTGGAGACAGGGAGGCGTCCGAGTGTTCACAGCCTTGATGTCGGGGAGCTCCTGCTTCTGGTTTTCCAGGCAGCCTCTTGTGTGCCCTTAGGACCAGCAGCCCCACGATTGTGTCCCCGCAGCCCAGAGCAGGCGCACTCCACACACAGACACCTGTGGGACAAGGCTCCTGCTTGTTTTCACCGTAGACGGCTGGTCCTCACTCTTCAGCATGGCTTCCTCTGGGCGTCTCATGCCGTGTGTGCACTCACAGCAGCTCTGCATGTCCCATCTCTGGTGGCACTTGGTGGGCGTTTTGTGAGTGGCAGTGTCCATGGCTGTGGGTCTGGTCCTGCCAGGCCTGCAGGGAGGGCAGCAGCATAGGACACTCCAAAAATGCACCGACGGAGATCGGCTCAACAGGATACGAAATTCACACAGTTCAAAGGGTTACGGACGTTCGGGGTGCTGTTTTTTGTTGTTTTTTGAGACAGAGTCTTGCTCCATCGCCCAGGCTGGAGTGCAGTGGCGTGATCTCAGCTCACTGCAACCTCCACCTCCTGGGTTCAAGCGATTCTCCTGCCTCAGCCTCCTGAGTAGCTGGGCTACAGGCACCCGCCACCACACCTGGCTGATTTTTGTGTTTTTAGTAGAGACGGGGTTTCACCTTGTTGTCCAGGCTGGTCTCAAACTCCTGACCTCAAGTGATCCACCCACCTCAGCCTCCCAAAGTGCTGGGCTGACAGGCATGAGCCACCGTGGGGCGCTGTTATTAAGAAGGAAGGAAGTTTGCTCTAAGCTCTCACGGTCCTCAGCTGTGGACGGGAAGGGAGGGTTCACTGCGCTGCTGCAGTGTCTAGTTTCTGTGTCCTGAGAAAACACGCGTCCAAGATCACCCCTGGAATCGCTTACCCCTCTAGAAACCAAAGCAAGCAGATTCTTTTCAACTCACTAAAAATCAAAGTTGAAATTTCACTTAAGTTTAGCTTTGTTCTTTAAATCACAAATTGTAGCCTATGGAAGGGGGTCCTTGAGCTGTGTTAACAATGGTGAGGGTTGGGCACAGTGGCTCATGTCTGCAATCTCAGCACTGTGGGAGGCCAAGGTGGGCAGACTGCCTGAGCCCAGGAGTTCTAGATCAGCCTAGGTACATAGCAAGACTCCGTCTCTACAAAACGACAGTGGTGAGTGCTGACTCCATGGCACTTCTGTACCAGGCATTGTTCCAGCTGCTTCACGCGTGTTATCCTCCACACGAGCTCCTCACATCACCGCGGAGGCTGATTTTATCACAGTCTTACAGGAGAAGGAACTGACATACAGAGAGGTTCAGGCACTTGCCCAGTGCCACACAGCCCAGTGAGTGGTGGAGCTTGGACGGGAACCACACAGTCTGTCCCCGTGCTCGTAAGCACCGTCCCTGACTGCTGAGGTCACAGTGGCCTGCAGGTATCATAACAATTGCAGTGTGCGGTGGCTCTTCAGCATGCTTTCCAAAGACAGGCAGGCTTGTACAAACGGAACTACATTTGGCATCTTTAAGTAAGCTGCACTGAAAAGTCCTTCGCCCCGTGAGCCACGGGGCTGTGTGGTCTGGCAAACCCTGGCTCTGCTGCTCAAGTGAGCCCAGGTCAGAGGGTCAGGTGCAGCCTCTGTGGCTCCCCGCTTTTGGGTGTGCCTCTGAACAGGGCACAAAAGCAGACTCTGAACCAGGAATTTGCCGTGTCTAGCGTTCTGCAAGACATATAGGAGAGGCGGCATCCGTGGCCTTGAGCGAAAAGGCCATGTCACGAGCGTGTTATCACCGAGTCACTCGGCAGGCATTTAGCAGGTGTGTGTGTGCCAGGCCTGGCGGGGGAGGTGTGCACTCAGCCACCGCCCAGGTATGCAGCTGGCCATTCCCAGCTCCCCAGCCCCGCTCCCTGGGAAAACGGGGGAAGTGGCTTCCCTGCCAGGGCCTTCCTGCCTCAGTCACAAAGGATTAAATGGAGTGGCCAGCAAAGTGGGAGGAAGCACTTAGGCCAGTGTGGGAAGGTGGCCGAAGGCTCGTCTGACACGTCTCCGCCGTGAGGCTCACTGAGCCCCAACTTCAGGGCCCAGCAGGACGGCGGGAGGTGTCACTGGCCACGGTCTCCAGGGCACAGGGCCTTCTCAGCCTCTCCTGGGGCTGTAATAACTGAAAATACTTGGAAACACGACATTTTGCTACAAGTTCACTGAATGTTAGTATTTTGCCTTTTTTTTTTTTTTTTTTTTTTTTTTTTGAGACGGAGTCTTGCTCTGTCGCCCAGGCTGGAGTGCAGTGGCCGGATCTCAGCTCACTGCAAGCTCCGCCTCCCGGGTTTACGCCATTCTCCTGCCTCAGCCTCCCGAGTAGCTGGGACTACAGGCGCCCGCCACCGCGCCCGGCTAGTTTTTTTTTTGTATTTTTAGTAGAGACGGGGTTTCACCGTGTTAGCCAGGATGGTCTCGATCTCCTGACCTCGTGATCCGCCCGCCTCGGCCTCCCAAAGTGCTGGGATTACAGGCTTGAGCCACCGCGCCCGGCCGCCTTTTTTTTATTGAGATACTAGTTGGGAGACTCAGGCAGCTTTTTTTTTTTTTTTTCTTTTTTTAAGACAGAGTCTCATTCTTTTGCCCAGCTGGAGTACAGTGGCACCACCTCGGCTCACTGCAACCTCCACCTCCCTAGTTCAAGGGATTCTCCTGCCTTAGCCTCCCGAGCAGCTCGGCTAACTTGTATTTTTAGTAGAGCCAGGCTGGTCTTGAACTCCTGACCTTATGATCTGCCCATCCCGGCCTCCCAAAGTGCTGGGATTATAGGTATAAGCCACCGCGCCCAGCCCCTCAGGCAGCTTTATAAACTGATTTGTCTTTCAGGAGACCAGACAGGGAAGACAGGAGACAGGAGTTGAGTGTCCCAAAGGAAAGAAACCTGGGGAGAAGCCCAAGGGTAGCAGCTTTGAAATCTGTTTCTAGCTTAAATTCTAACCTGAAAAGACAATGCTTTTTGTGCCATTTTGTTTTATGGACTTCTTTTTGCTTTGAAAAGGCTAAATTTCAGTTAAATACAGACATTTCGTACCTAATTCCAGAATAAAATGAATCCTTTTAGGGGACTCAGGAAGGGTTAGGCTTGTCAACCCAGGACTGAGTTGAGAAAGGCTGTTTGTGGAACGACTGTGCTGGTGCCTGTGAGTGGCACATGCTGGGTTTAGACACAGCCTGGACAAAGCCACGCAGCTCTATGCCCACCCAGGGGCTTCGTGTGCAGGCAAAGGTGACCTTAATTCTGTAGGAATGAAGCCCTCACATCTCTCCCATAAGACTGCAGGACTCATGTCTCCCAAACCATGGTCTTGCCACATTCTCTGTCCTCCCTGACTCAGAACTGGGGTGATGAACATGGCATGATGTAAAACAATACTGTGCATGCACACAACACCATGTGTGCAGACAACATGCGTGTAGACACCATACACACACAACACCATGTGTACAGAAAACATGCACGTAGACACTACACACACAACATGGTGCATGTAGACAACATGATACATACAACATCGTGTGTAGGCAATGCCATGCACACACAACACTGCGTGTAGACAACACTGTGCATGTAAACACTCTGTGTTTATGCAGTGCAATGCTATGCATTTATGACAACATCATACATGCAGGACAGATAATACCATGTGTGTAGACAACACCATGCACATACAACACTGTGCATGTAGACACCAGGCATGTAGGCAACACTGTGCATGTGGATAACACTGTGCACATAAGACAACAATGTGAGTGTAGACAACACCGTGAGTGTAAACACTCTGAATGTAGTCAACACCGTGAGTGTAGACAATGCTGTGAATGTAGACAACACCGTGAGTGTAGACAATGCACGAGTGTAGACAGCGCTGTGAGTGTAGACAGTGCCGTGAGTATAGACAACACCATGAGTGTAGACAACGCGTGAGTGTAGACAGCGCCGTGAGTGTAGACAGCACTGTGAGTGTAGACAACGCCGTGAGTGTAGACAACACCGTGAGTGTAGATAACGCTGTGAGTGTAGACAGCGCTATGAGTGTAGACAATGCCGTGTAGACAACACCGTGAGTATAGACAATGCTATGAGTGTAGACAACACTGTGAGTGTAGACAACACCATGAGTGTAGACAGCGCCGTGAGTGTAGACAATGCTGTGAGTGTAGACAACAATGTGAGTGTAGACAACACCATGAGTGTAGACAACGCCGTGAGTGTAGATAGCGCCATGAGTGTAGACAGCGCTGTAAGTGTAGACAATGCCATGTAGACAATGCCATGAGTATAGACAACACTGTGAGTGTAGACAGCACCGTGAGTGTAGACAATGCCGTGAGTGTAGACAGCGCTGTGAGTGTAGACAATGCTGTGTAGACAACACCGTGAGTATAGACAACGCTGTGAGTGTAGACAACGCTGTTAGTGTAGACAGCGCCGTGAGTGTAGACAACGCCATGAGTATAGACAACGCCGTGAGTGTAGACAATGCTGTAAGTGTAGACAATGCTGTGTAGACACCACCGTGAGTATAGACAACGCTGTGAGTGTAGATAGCACCATGAGTGTAGACAACGCCATGAGTGTAGACAACGCCGTGAGTGTAGACAGCGCTGTAAGTGTAGACAATGCCGTGTAGACAACACCATGAGTGTAGACAGCGCTGTGAGTGTAGACAATGCTGTGAGTGTAGACAGCGCTGTGAGTGTAGACAGCGCTGTGAGTGTGGACAGCGCTGTGAGTGTAGACAAGGCTGTGAGTGTAGACAGTGCTGTGCCCATATGACAACACTGTGCATGTGGACAACACCACGCACAACCCAGCCGGCCATGCCTCCCGGGACTGCCCCTCACTCTTCAGAGGCCTCTGCTGGGCTGGGTCAGGGAACTGGTGGTAGGAGGACACAACATGGAGTCCTTGTCCTGAGCACTTTTCTGGGAGTTTGCAGCCACGGAAGCCCTCTCTCTCTGGGGGGTTCACAGCCGTGGGGCCCTGCGTGCTCTCTCTGGGGGGTTCACAGCCACGGGGCCCTGTGTGCTCTCTCTGTGGTGAGAGGAGAGGAGGTTTGCAGCCGCGGGGTCCCGCATGCTCTCTGTAGGGTTTGCAGCCGCTGGGCCCCAAGTGCTCTCTCTGGGAGTTTGCAGCCTCAGGATCCTGTGCACTCTCTCCAAGGGTTTGCAGCCTGAAGATCCTGTGTGCTCTCTCCGGGGGTTTGCAGCCACTGGGGGCCCTGCACGCTCTCTCCGGGGGTTTGCAGCGGTAGAGGTTTCGTGTCCTCGAGGAGGGAGTGACTTTGCCAAGTGCCCCTCCTAATCTCACCACCCATCCGTGCTGGGACATCTGGCTCTGATGTGGCTGAGGAAGGCCCCAGCCACCAGCGGGAAGGTCTTTTGCTTCCAAGTGCCATTTCTGCCCCATGGAGGGTGGGCCAAGCCTCCGTCTTTGCCTCCTTCTCCCCATTCATTCCCACTCCTTCCCTCCCCCAAGGTAGGGGATTCATCACCAAGGAAAAGGGAGCAGTGGCATCTCCCGGGGCCGACTCGCAAGCCCAGAGTGCAGTTCTAGTACAGAATGAAAACAAGCTGCTGGGTGTTAAAGTGGCCGTCGGGAGGGGCGCCCTCGCCGGTCCCACCTCGGTGGGCATCCGCCTGCCACAGCCTGTCCTGGCATGGCCGGGTGCCCGGGCTCTGGTTTCAGAGGCTATGTGGACTCCATCCACAGACTGCAGGTTACTTAATCACAGAAGTGCTCTGGCTTTGCCGGCAAACACATTTGCCAGCTCTGGCCTTGGGCAAGACACATAGCCTCACCGAGCCTTATCAGGCAAACCGGCAAATAAGAACCAGCCCTTTCTGTGGGAGGATGTCTGGGCCTCCCGGGTGCTGGGCGTAGGGCAGGTGTCTGCTGTGTCCAGCTCCTTCGCCCTCGTGCCCCAGGGTCTTTCAGGGCCTCGAGCCCACCCTTGTTTCCAGAGCTTGTGGGGCTGGGGATGCTGCTTGGCGGCAGCTGTCCCTGTTGTACCCGGGTTTCCAGCAAGAGAAGACGGAGCCGGAGCTGGGCACATCGGCCTCCACCATCTGCGTCACAAGCCCATGGAATGGGCCGGTTTCAGTTCTGTTTGTGGCCACATAGATACAACCGCTAGAAAAGGAGCACTGTGGGGCTGGGCGCGGTGGCTCACACCTGTAATCCCAGCACTTTGGGAGGCCGAGGCGGGCGGATCATGAGGTCAGGAAATCGAGATCATCCTGGCCAACACGGTGAAACCCCGTCTCTACTAAAAATACAAAAAACTAGCTGAGCGCGGTGGCGGGGGCCTGTAGTCACAGCTACACGGGAGGCTGAGGCAGGAGAATGGCGTAAACCCGGGAGGCGGAGCTTGCAGTGAGCCAAGATCGCACCACTGCACTCCAGCCTGGACGACAGAGTGAGACTCCATCTCAAAAAAAAAAAAGAGAAAAGAAAAGAAAATGAGCATGGTGGGTCTTTTCTTGATTCCCACGTGTGACTAGAATAACAAGTGTAACAACAAACTAGAAGGCCTGAAATCAGAACGAAATCTCAGGTGAACTGTTTGTCTGCATGTTCAACGTCCCTCAGCAGCCAGGGCTGTGCAGGACGGATCCCCAAACCCTTCTCCGCCTCCCTGAAGTCGCCTCTTCCCTGCCAGAGGCTCGCTGGAGCTGTGGCCGCGGATGTTGAGCCCGTGGGGAGCCTGCCCGAGCCCGCGGGAGGGAGGCCACAGCTCACACCACAGCTGGCTCTGATGTCTGCCCTCTCCTTTCTTCCCCAGACTACTGGTGCCTGGATGATCTGTACCGGGAGATGGTGAGGTGCTATGTGGAAATCGTCGAGAAGCTTCCAGAACGCCGGCCAGACCCAGCTACCATTGAAGGCTGCGCTCAGCTGAAGCCCAATAACTACCTCCTCGCCTGGCACACGCCATTCAACGAAAAGGGTCAGAGAAATCCTCTCCTTGCCCCGTAAAGCCACCCGTCTGGGGACCCTGCGGTCCTAACCGTCTGTCCTCCACTAGCCCCCAGCTTCTCCAGGTGGCTTCAGTGGGGACCCTGCAGTCCTAACCATCTGTCTTCCACTAGCCCCCAGCATCTCCAGGTGGCTTCAGTGGGGCCAGATCAGCCAAGAGTCCCTTTGTCCCTTCAGAGGGGTGGGGGCCCCTCCTGGTCAGCTCAGCCAGCGCTGGCATCTGTTTAAGGAACACAGGCAGTGGCCCCTCCCAGTCGGCCCGGCCAGCGCGGGCGTCTGTTTAAGAAGCACCCGTCACGTGGCACCAGGCTTCCCCATAGGGCTGTTGTCACCCACTGCCAGTTTCCTTTAAGAGATATTTCCCACTGTTTTCCCTTTAAGTTGGTCTTTTCTGTTACCACATCAATGACGGCTTGTGCGGTCTGCATGAATGTCTCTAAAACACTTTGATGTGTTTCTGGTGAAGCTGTATTTGAGTGGCCCCAGTGTCTGCCTCCAAAGAGCCTCTGCTTCTCTAGTCCTGGCCCTGCATCCTCCATGCTTATCCTTGAAATGTGGGTGGTGGCTGACTTGCTGTGTCATCAGTACCGCAGTGATGAGCCCCACTTCTTGTATAATCCCTCCCCAGAAGGCTCTTTCAAGCTGGAGAACTTGGACTCATTAGTAGACAGAAGAGGAAATGCCCATAGGCTAGAGGGGTTTCTGAGACAACCTGTGTTCCTGACAGAGTAGCAGAAACGCAGGTATCCCCAGAAAGCCACAGAGAGAGGGTAAGACCAGGTGAGCTGCTCTGGCAGCCCCATTCCCGAGAGGAACCTGCTCTGGGCACGTGGAAGGGGCAGTTTGAGCAGAAGTAGATCACCAGCCACAAAAGCCTTGGGGCCAGCTCTTCTGTGGTGCAGAAGGCACACAGCTTCCTGCTGGACAAGGGTAAGGATAGTATGACCTCTTGAGAGGGAAATCTGTCATTACCTGTCAAAATGATTTAATGAACACGCTTTTTGATCTGGCGCTTCTACTCCCAGAAATTCTAAACGCCCGTGATGGTGATATATAAAAGCAAGGGAGCAAAGATACATGGACGGAGATGCTCTCTGCCCCATCGTTTATATTAGCAAGACCTGGAACAGCCTAGTGTCCCTCGGTAGGAGAATGGTGAAACTGACTGTGGCACATCCATATAATGGAATACTATGCAGCCATTAAAAAGAGTGAAGTGGCCGGGCGCAGTGGCTCAAGCCTGTAATCCCAGCACTTTGGGAGGCCGAGACGGGTGGATCACAAGGTCAGGAGATCAAGACCATCCTGGCTAACACGGTGAAACCCCGTCTCTACTAAAAAATACAAAAAACTAGCCGGGCAAGGTGGCGGGCGCCTGTAGTCCCAGCTACTCGGGAGGCTGAGGCAGGAGAATGGCGTAAACCCGGGAGGCGGAGCTTGCAGTGAGCTGAGATCCGGCCATTGCACTCCAGCCTGGGTGACAGAGCGAGACTCCGTCTCAAAAAAAAAAAAAAAAAAAAATTAAATAAATAAATAAATAAAAAGAGTGAAGTGGGATCGATGTGTCCTGGGGCGTGGGACAACCTCTGTCATGGATGAGTGTAGAAAGCAAAATGCAGACCAGTGTGTCTGGCTCATCCCAGCTGTGTTTATTACTGAATGCCAAGTGTTCTTTATATATTTTGGATACAAATCCTTTGTCAGCTCTATATATTATAAATATTTTCTCCCCTTGGATGCCTTGCTTTTTTGTTTTCTTAATGGTATCTATTGAAAAGCATGCTTTAAATTTTTTTTTTTTTTTTTTTTTTTTGAGATGGAGTCTTGCTCTGTCACCCAGGCTGGAGTGCAGTGGTGTGATCTTGGCTCACTGCAACCTCTGCCTCCTGGATTCAGCAAATTCTCCTGTCTCAGCCTCCTGAGTAGCTGGGATTACATACGCCCGCCACCATGCCCTGCTAATTTTGCATTTTAGTAAGGATGGAGTTTCACCATGTTGCTCAGGCTGATCTTGAACTCCTGACCTCAGGTGATCCACCTGCCTTGGCCTCCCAAAGTGGTGGGATTACAGGTGTGAGCCACCAGGCCCAGCCAAGCTTTAAATTAAAACAAACAACCAAACAAAAAAAAAACAAAACAAAAATTTATTTTTATTTTTTTGTAGACAGGGTCTCACTCCATCACCCAGGCTGGAGTGCAGTGGTGCAGTTATGGCTCTCTGCAGCCTTGACCTCCCAGACTCCAGCAATCCTCACACCTTAGCCTCCTGAGTGGCTGAGACCACAGGTGCATGCCACTATATCCAGTTAATATTTTGGTATTTTTTTTTGTAGAGAAGGGGTTTCACCATGTTGCCCAGGCTGGTCTTGAACTCCTGAGCTCAAGCGATCTGCCCACCTCAGTCTCCAAGTGCTGAGATTACAGGCAGGAGCCACCACACCCAGCCAAGACTTAAATCCTAAAAGCAGAACCCAGAAAGACCAAACTATTTTCAAGTAAATTAACTGTATCCCAAGACAAAGGTCAAGAATAGTTATAGGAATATAAAAATATCCAGGACTCCATAGCATATGAGGCATGCAAAGAACCAGAAGAATCCAGTTCCTGACAAAGAAAATCAATAAATCCAAACTCACAAGGCCCGACACAGGCGTCATAATTCTCAGGCACCTATGTTCACCCTGGGCCTGGGCGCTGGGTCCCGGGGGTGCACCTATGTTCACTCTGCCTGGGTGCTGGGTCCCGGGGGTGCACCTATGTAAAAATGTTAGGATCGTGCATGTTTCATTGTGCCTAGTTTGTTGTATGTAGTTATAACTCAATGAAGCTGTTTTTACAGGGAAAACATCTCGTTGAAAGCGTGCTGCATATCATGAGCATATCTCTGGGCCTTCAAACGTTCTGTTTTTAGTGACTAAGTAACACCCGATACCTGGATGCCACCGAATTCCCCCATCTCCTTTCTGCTGCAGTCACTTGAGTGGCCTGCCTATGGCTCACTCATTTAAACCACACTCTGATGAACGTGTTATTACGCAAATTTTTACACTTTTAATTATTCATGAAAGCTAGATTGTCGGGGTGGAATTATTGGAGCAGAATTGTAAACCAGCTCTTCCTTCTCCGCGCAGGCTCAGGGTTTGGAGCGGCCACCAAGGCCATGTGCATTGGCCTGCGGTACTGGAAGCCCGAGCGGCTGGAGACCCTCATCGAGGTCAGCGTGGAGTGCGGCCGGATGACCCACAACCATCCCACAGGTGAGCGAGGGGCGGGGCCGGGGGCGGGGCCGGGGGCGGGGCCGGGGCGGGGGCGGGGCCTGGAGCTACCGCCTTCTGCACGCTGCTTAAAGGAGACAGACGCCGGCCCTGCACCTGCCGGGTGCCTGCTGTGAGGGTGCCCTGCCCGGGACACTGGGCTGGAAATCTCGTGGGATCACATCGGGTTTTTGATTTGTTGAGGGAGTTGGCTTATTTTTTAATCTGCTTTGCTTAAGGTCTGTTTTCAGCCCAAAAGCAGGATTAGCGGTAAGTGTGGTGATGTTGAAGAAACTGCTGGGGAAATTCTCAGTGGTTTTGGTATCATTTGTGTCTGAACAAAAGAAAAAGAAACGCACCAGTGCCTGGGTACAGGTGGGATCGGGGGGTGATGCTGGGAACCAGGGTTTGTACAGTATTTCCTGCATTTTCTTGCTGTGCCCTGGGTTGGCCCCACCACCCGCCAGCCAAGGGAGCCAAGGGGACCACGGGAACCATGGGAACGGCTCCACCTGCCGGGCCTCAGGCTTCTCACCTGTAACGGGGTGACCGCCCTACGTGAATCACACCCGCAAATCGGGCTGTGTGAGGATGAAGCGGGTTGGATCATGTCGCCGCCTTAACATGGCACTTCATTCCTTGTGGTCTGTGCCAGGTGGCCAGCTGCTCAGTGGGGTTTGTCCCCGTCCCCAGTCCATCCTGTGGAGGGCAGGCCTCTGAGAGGCCAGGCCGCGGTGGCTGTGGTAGCACCTGATGAGTGACTTTGAAAGGCAGTGAGGAGGCGGCTCGGTTGGCTTCCATTTAAAAAAAGCAAAAACAACTCAAAACTCCTGACCTGCAACTGGCCCTTAGTCCTGGCACCGCCCAGTCCCACACGTCCAACAGCCATGCTGGCCTCATTCAGGATTACCTTTTGGTATCTGCTGTGACCGGCCTCCCAGCGAGGAGGCAGAGCCGCCCACACCTCCACGAGAACAGCGATGAGCAACCCGCCTAGGATCAACACGCAGCTCTGCCGGCCTGGCCATCCCACCCCCACCGCGTCTGCAGCAAAGCAGGCGCGTGCCTTTACTACCCTGGGGACAGGCAGCCTAAGCGGCGGACGCACAGGCATGTGAACCAACTGGTGGGGCAGAGTCAGATGCCGAGAAGGGAGCACTGCTGGACTCCTGCTAGCTGAGTGGTGCAACCGGACGCAAATTAAAAAGTAAGGCCAGGCGCAGTGGCTCACGCCTGTAATCCCAGCACTTTGAGAGGCTGCGGAGGACAGATCACAAGGTCAGGAGATGAAGACCATCCTGGCTAACACGGTGAAACCCCGTCTCTACTAAAAATACAAAAAATTAGCCGGGCGTGGTGGCGGGTGCCTGTAGTCCCAGCTACTCGGGAGGCTGAGGCAGGAGAATGGTGTGAACCTGGGAGGCAGAGCTTGCAGTGAGCCGAGATCACGCCCCGCACTCCAGCCTGGGCGACAGAGCGAGACTCTGTCTCAAAAAAAAAAAAAAAAATTAAAACCTCAGACCCAAAAATGTTGGGCATTTGCCAGGTGCAATGACTCACACCTATAATCCAAGCACTTTGGGAGGCAGAGGCAGGAGGATCGCTTGAGGCCAAGAGTAGGAGACCAGCCTGGGCAACACAGGGAGACTCCATCTCTACAAAAATATTAAAAATTAGCCAGGCGTGGTGGCTCCTGTGGTTCCAGCTACTGAGGTGGGAGGATCGCCTGAGCCCAGCACGTTAGGACTGCGGTGAGCTGTGTTTGCGCCATTGCACTCCAGCCTGGGCGATGGGGCGAGGCCCTATCTCAAAAACAAAAAAAAAAGTTGGACATTTGAAAACAATGTAATGAGCACAAGAATCTGTGTTAATAATTTAAATTTCTAAAACATTTGCTAATATATTTCCTACTCATATTTTAAAAATCATTTCACGGCCAGGTGTGGTGGCTCACGCCTGTAATCCCACCACTTTGGGAGGCCAAGGCAGGCAGATCACCTGAGGTCAGGAGTTCAAGATCAGCCTGGCCAACATGGTGAAACCTCGTCTCCAGTGAAAAATGCAAAAATTAGCCAGGCGTGGTGGTGCATGCCTGTAATCCCAGCTACTCAGGAGACTGAGGCAGGAGAATCACTTGAACCTGGGAGGCGGAGGTTGCAGTGAGCCAAGATCATGCCATTGCACTCCAGCCTGGGTGACAGAATGAGACGCCGTCTCAAAAAAAAAAAACAACAACAACAACAACAAAAAAACTATTTCACATGTTTAATACATGAATGATTTCTATATTTCTATAATAATGACCAAAAATGTTTTAAGGGTTTGATTTTATAAAATTGACACTTCAAAGTGCTTTTTAACTCTACTCCCTTTTCCATTTTCAAACCACAGTTTGTGTTACAGCGTGCGTTATGTGCTCCCATGAGCCCAGAGCTGCGGCGTCCCTGGGCAGAGGCAGAGCCGTAGGCAGGGACAGGACCGGCCCAGAGCCCTGGGCTTGAGAACGATTCGTAGACTCTTGCCGCTGCTGCAGCCCTCCCGCCGGGCCAAAGGAGGCCCTGATTAGTGCCTTCAAGAGTGGCCCGACAGCCGCTGGAAAGCGTCTCTACAGCCCGTCTCTACATGGCGTGTTGTGGGCGACTGTGCTCCACACAGCGGCCATGTTCAGTGGCCGTTCACCGTGGCCCAGCCTGGGATTAGGGTCATCTTTTCCCCACGACAGCCCCGGTAGGGCGGGTGTCATCGCTCCGGTGTACAGACAAGCGGAACGTCAGAACACACACGGCACCCACCCTGGAGCCTGCCTCTGGCCAATGGCGCCGTGACAGTGGGCTCGCCCCTTTCCTGGGTGGGTGTGGGCCTCATACCCACAGGGTCTGCAGCAGAACCGACCCTTCTGAAGCTAACGTGGCTCCAAAACCGAGCAACACAACCTCTCAGCCCCGCATGCCTCGTCCACAAGAGGGTGATCGCCATGCCCTTCACAAGCTCTCGTGAGGACTGAGTGGCATGATGACACCCTGGGAGCAGTGCCCAGTGGGGTGAGGGCTGGGCACACAGGGGCCACTGCTCCCCTGCACAGCCACTCGCACTGAACTACTGCCACGGCCACGGCTGCTCCCATCAGCAGCACCGCACCATTCCTACTGCTGCTGTCACTAGCAACACTGCCACTGCCGCCACTAGTACCACTGCCACCGCCACCACTGGTGCCACCGCCACCCCCGCCTTTTGTCACCACTCCGCTTTTATCACCCATACTGCCATCTCCACTGTGGCTGCTGCTACTGGTCCTGTCACTGCTGATACCACTGGTGCCTCCACATGATACCGTCACTAGTAAGGCAACCACTGCTGCAGTTGCTGGCCCCACGCTGTTCCCACTGTGACTGTCACGAGTACCACTATTGTTGCTGCTGCTACTGGTACTGTCACCACGGCGTCACTGGTCCTCCCACCCGACTGCATCTCTGAAACCACATCACGAGTACCATGGCCGTCCCTTCGCCTCCTGCCACTACTGACCCGCGGCGGCTGCGGTCCCCACAATGGCTGGCAGTGAGAGGAGAGAGCTCATGTCTTTGGAAAAGGCGGCCTCTCCAGGGCTGTCTCCACCCAGACAGTGACCACGGGATTTCCAGGACTGTCCTGCCAGCCCCAGGCATTGTTAGCCTCATCATGGCCAGGATCATTGTGAATAATTCAGATAATTAAGATCAGTCTCTTCCGAGCTCCCGTCTGATGGCTCCCACACTAGCGTCTAATGAGGCCAGTGCAGCGGATGGATGGGAGCCTGGCAGGGCCAGACGTGGCCCTGTTCCCTGAGAGCTGCGCACCCAGTGCCACCTGCTCCGTGAAGTGCAAGGCTGGCTGTGTGGACTGTGGGGTGAGCTCAGGACCCCAGAAGCCCCTGGCCCCATCTTTCCCCACAGCCCGGGAAGATGGACCAGGACAAGCCTCCCGGACTTAACTTCTTCCTTAACCGTGTTTTATTAAATATATATATGTTTTATACACACACACACACACACACTCACATGCGTTTCTTTTTCAGTAAACGGTTGTAAAATTTGACATACCAAAGAAAATAAGGGAGACAGAGCCTATAAGGTGGGCTCTGAGCTTGTCTGTGCTGATGAGCTTGCCGGCCGCTAATGCACACCCAGGAGTCAGACGAGAAAAGCCCCAAGCACCAGCAGGGCACAGGAGTCAGCCCTGCACAGGAAGCGCCTGAGTGTACACAACGGCCCCAGAGCTCTGCAGGGTCTCCCTCGAGTCAGGAGAGCCCCCACCTCCGCCTTCCTCCTGCACAGGCTCATTAACTGATAATCCCCGGCCACAGATGCTAATGGTCTACGTGACGCGGTGTTCCCAATAGCCAAAGGCAGAGGCAGCCCATGCAGCCACACACAGATGACGGGTTATCAAAATGTGTTCATCCACGCACGGAATGCGATGCAGCCACGGAGAGGAAGGGAAGCCATGGCAAGCCACGCGGGTGAACCTGCGGATGCGTGCTGAGTGGAATACGCCCGCCACAGAGGGACAAATCGCGTGTGGTTCCACAAGGAACAGGCACCCAGAGCGGTCACATCCAGAGACAGAAAAGTCGATGGGGGCGGCCAGGGCCTGGGGTGGGCAGTGGGGTGAGTGGAGCAGGGGCAGAGCTATGGTTTGGGAAGATGGGGAGTTCTAGAGAGGATGCAGGACATCCAGTGTGAACGTGGTTAGTGCCGCCGAACGGTGCACCTGAGCATGGGAAAAATGGAACACGAGCAAACCCTCCCTCGGGGGTCCCACACAACGTGGCAGGTCACCCAGGTGACGGTGCCCTCTCTCTTCCCCGCCCCTCCAGGCTTCCTGGGCTCCCTGTGCACCGCCCTGTTTGTGTCGTTCGCCGCACAAGGAAAGCCACTGGTGCAGTGGGGGAGAGACATGCTCCGGGCAGTACCCCTGGCAGAAGAGTACTGCAGGAAGACCATCCGGCACACGGCAGGTGAGCCCTCCCCCGGCCCCAGTCCACACTCGGAGCATCTGGGCAGATTCAGCCCCTCCGTCGGCCCCCAAATACTTCAAGGCACTTTCACTCTTAGATGGAACTGGGAGGGCCCCGTCCGGGCCATGTGAGCAGAGCTGGCCTCACAAGGCAGGCCCCATGCTGCTCCCGACCAGTCTGCCTCTGCCCTGACCTGGGAGGGCTTTGCCTCCCCACCCGGAGCTTCAGAGAGACCTGTGCCCGCCAGGGACATTTGCCTCCAGGGGATCCACCCGTCCCCGACCACCCTGGTCCGAGGCGCCGAGTGACTGGCAGCCTTTGGGATGTGACTGGGACCCGCGGTGCGCCCTGGGAAAGCTCTGCTTCTGCCGGTCTGGGCGAGGTCAGGGCTGGGCCCTTCCCTCAGGAGCCCCATGAGGCTGGCCAGAGGCAGGGACAGCAGGTGTGGGGCTAGGACATCCATGACTGTTCCGGAAGGTTCTACCCCACGGGAGGTGCCGTCTAAGGGGGGAGGGGGCGGCACGGGGAGCACAGGCAGCCTCACACAGCCTTTGGCGTCTTTGCATTGTTGGGGAAATTGGAAATAAGGTATCCAGTGTGTCCTGGAGAAGGAGAGGGAGGATTTGAATGTAGGATCAGGTTTGCTTAGTTTTCAAAACAGCCTCAGGCTGAAGTCTTCTCGATTTTTTTTTGTTTTTGTTTTTGTTTTTTTGAGATGGAATCTGGCTCTGTCGCCCAGGCTGGAGTGCAATGATGCAATCTCAGCTCACTACAACCTCCGCCTCCCAGGTTCAAGCGATTCTCCGGCCTCAGTCTCCCGAGTAGCTAGGATTACAGGCGCCTGCCACCTTGCCTGGCTATTGTTTTTATTTTTAGTAGAGACAGGGTTTCCCCATGTCGCCCAGTCTGGTGTCAAACTTCTGACTTCAAGTAATCCTCCCACCTCGGCCTCTCAAAGTGCTGGGATTATAGGCGTGAGCCACCTCGCCTGGTCTAAAGTCTTCCAGAAACAGAAAAACCAGTGAATCCCTTTATTTCCCCTGCAAGGCGCAGGGGCATGTTCTGAAATGCCTCGTGGGGGCTGGTGCACAGCTATCCACGGGGGTGCAGCCATGGATACCTGCCTGGACGTGGCTCGGGGGCCGCTCAGCCACCAGGCCTGTGCTGATGGGGGAGCAAGGTCAGCGTCCACACACAGTCACCACCTCCTTGAGTCGCTGCTCTGTGTTCCCCACGGCCTGTCCTCAGAAAGCGTGACTGCTGAGCACGCCTGGCAGGCCACGGCACACACTTTATCTCTGGTGATTTCATCTCTGTTACCGCTTGGTGTGGGAGCGGTGGGAGATGGCCAAGCCTGTGGCCCCAGGTTCTTTCCAGCCGAGGTGGCTGTCTGGAGCCAGGGGCTAAGTCATCTCCCTAACCCCAGGAGCGTCGCCCTGACCCACCTTAGAAACAGGTGAGCAGTGAGGCATGGGGCCACGCCATGACTGAATTCACACAGTATTAACGAATGTTCTCCCAGAACTCTGGTATTCAAAACAGTCTTCCTCAAAGCATTTTCTGAAGAACGGTCGGAATTATCTGACCAGCAAAACCTCCTCCCCTTTGTGTTCATGGAATGTTTCTGACTGTTCTTCAGAAAGCTTTATTCTTTCTCTTAGGGATTTGAAATGCACAGACACCAGTTTAAAGCTCTGAGAAACAGTCCTCCAAATAAATCTATTTAATTTCAAATTTGTTTAACCCAGAGTTTTATGAATTTCCTTGACACAGAAACCTTTTTAACAGAACGTCTAAAATCATCCACCGGACTTAACGTTCAGAAGCCCAGAAACGCTGCTCTGAGCTTCTGGCCGGCCCACCTGACATGACCCCTCCGCAGTGAGGACAGTTCACAAATTAGCTCCCTCCTTTTGTGTCTGGACATCTGTTTCCAAATTGGCCAACCCCGCTGACTCGGGTGAGAGGCAGTGCTTTGAGTTTGCGCCCAGGTCCATGTTGACGCTCCACCCGGAGTTTCAGGCCCTGTGCCGGGTTCATGGGATACGCCTGTGGCCGCTGCCCTCTTACTTTTGCATCTTTCACTTCCAATTTCATGTCGCTGAACAAGATCCGAAGGGGGCTGAACTTTTACTTGTGTGAAACCAAGTTGGCCCAGAGTTTCGGAGGACCTGTGAGCCTCGTCCAGGGCCTGGTCCAGGGCCCTCCTGGCCTCCCTGTGGCCTGGAGCTCTGTGGCAGGAGCGTGGTCTCCCCACTGCAGCCCTTCAGCTCTGCTCTCCAGCGCCCTGTGCCCTCCAACCACAGCCAGGCAGACAGGATCTGTGCTCTGTCACCGCATGTGATCAGCACACGTGTCCCTTGGGCCTGACAGCCACCAGCAGCATGCACAGCTCCCGCCCTCTGTGGCTCCCGTGGTGCCAGGGAGCAGGAGGTGGCATGTGGTGGGCAGGGGTGCTCACCGTAAGGCAGGCAGGAGGGCAGCGGGCCTGGGTCTGGGCAGGCTGCACGCCTCCTGGCTCCACGGCGGGGAAGGGATTTCCTGTGGTCTGTAGGGTGTGTGGCTGCAGGTTCGGACTCCCTTCTGAGTCCGTGTCCTCTTCGCCAGATGACCTCCAAGAAGTCCCTAGAGCATTCAGGGGCTTGGATTTCAATTAGGAGTAATGAAACATCCCGCTCTGCTCTGCAGGCACAGGACTAATGCAACAGTGTAATGAAAATGCTTTTGCCCCATCTCCATCTTGCTTGCTGTCCTTTCAAAGCAGCTACAGGCTGGGCACGGTGGCTCACGCCTGTAATCCCAGCACTTTGGGAGGCTGAGGCAGGCGGATCACCTGAGGTCAAGAATTCCAGACCAGCCTGGCCAATATGGTGAAACCCCATCTCTACTAAAAATACAAAAATTAGCCGGGCGTGGTGGCGGGGCGCCTGTAGTCCCAGCTACTCAGGACGCTGAGGCAGGAGAATGTCTTGAACCTGGGAAGTGGAGGTTTCAGTGAGCCAAGATGGTGCCAGTGCACTCCAGCCTGGGCAACAGGGCAAGACTCTGTCTCAAAAAAAAGAAAAGAAAAAAAGAGGCCGGGCGCGGTGGCTCACGCCTGTAATCCCAGCACTTTGGGAGGCCGAGATGGGCGGATCACCTGAGGTCAGGAGTTCGAGATCAGCCTGGCCAACATGGCGAAACCCCATCTCTACTAAAAATTCAAAAATTAGCCGCGTGTGGTGGCGGGCACCTGTAATCCCAGCTACTTGGGAGGCTGAGGCAGGAGAATCGCTTGAACCCGGGAGGCAGAGGTTGCAGTGAGCTGAGATTGCACCACTGCACTCCAGCTTGGGGGACAAGAGCGAGACTTCATCAAAAAAAAAAAAAAGAAAGAAAGAAAGAAAGAAAGAAAGCAAGCAAGCAGCTACAAACGTCAGCATGTTCATAATTCTGGACAGTCGCTCAGTGGTTTACTCCAGGACGGGCGCTCCGCTTCTCCACATGCCTGCAGCTGGGTGGAGGGGCATCGACACGTCCCCTCCCTCCCTGCACCCACCCCAGGGCCCTCCGCCCCACTCCATGGATGCCATTGTGTTCAGCTCACCCTGTTCTTTATGTTTAGAATACCAGGAGCACTGGTTTTACTTTGAAGCTAAATGGCAGTTTTATTTGGAGGAGAGGAAAATCAGTAAAGACTCAGAAAATAAAGCCATCTTCCCCGACAATTATGACGCAGAAGAGAGGGAAAAGGTGAGCCTTGTCCTGGCACTGAGGCAATGTCTGGCACACCAGTGGTGCTCAATAAGTGCATAGCAAGTGGGTAGATGGGTGGGTAGGTGGATGGATGGATGGATGGATGGATGGATGGATGGATAGATGGGTGGGTGGATAGAAGCGTGGGTGGGTGGAAGGGTGGGTGAATGGATGAATGGATGGGTGGATGGATGGGTGGACAGGGGAATGGATGGGTGCATGGGTGGGTAGGTGGGTGGGTGGGTATATGGATGGGTGGTTGATTAGGTGGATGGAAGGGCACGTAGGTAGAAGGTGGGTGAATGGATGGGTACGTAAATGGGTAGGTAAATGGATGAATGGATGGGTGGATGGATGAGTGGATGAGTGGGTGGATAGGTGAATGGATGAGTAGATGGGTGAATGGATGGGTAGGTGGGAAGGTGGTGGAAGGGTGGGTGAATGAATGGGTAGGTAAATGAGTGGGTGAATGGATGAATGGGTGGGTGAATGGATGAATGGATAGGTGGATGGATGAGTGGATGAGTGGGTGGATAGGTGAATGGATGAGTGATGGGTGAATGGATGGGTAGGTGGGAAGGTGGTGGAAGGGTGGGTGAATGAATGGGTAGGTAAATAGGTGGGTGAATGGATAAATGGGTGGGTGAATGGATGAATGGATAGGTGGATGGATGAATGGACAGGTGAATGGATGGGTGAGTGGGTATATGGATGGGTGGGTGGGTGGATAGATGAGTGGATGGGTGAATGTATGGGTGGGTGGGTGGTGGAAGGGTGAGTGAATGGATGGGTAGATAAATGGGTGGGTGAATGGATGAACAGATGGGTGGATGGATGAGTGGATGGTGAATAGATGGGTGGGTGGGTGGGTGACTAATCTCATCTCTACTAAAAATACAAAAAATTAGCCAGGTGTGGTGGCGTGCGCCTGTAATCCTGGCTACTCGGGAGGCTGAGGCAGGAGAATCGCTTGAACCTGGGAGGCGGAGTTTGCAGTGAACTGAAATCGCATCATTGCACTCCAGCCTGGGCTACAGAGCCAGATTCCATCTCAAAAAGAAAAGGGTGGGTGGATGGAATGGCAGGTCACTAGGATGGGCCCAGGAAGCTTGTGCTGTAATGTACCCAGAAGTGGCTCCACTTGGGCACATGCCCCTGACCCACGGCTCTCTTGTCAGACCTACAGGAAGTGGAGCTCGGAAGGTCGAGGGGGAAGACGAGGCCATGATGCCCCCATGATAGCCTATGACGCCCTCCTTGCAGCAGGCAACAACTGGACTGAGCTGTGTCACCGGGCCATGTTTCATGGAGGTGAGATGTTCCTTAATGGCCGTGGCTTCCAGGAGGGTAGCACCCTTCTCCTGAAGCACCCCCTTGGAGTGTCCTAGGATGGCAGGCATTCAGGCACCCCCTCCTGAGCCCCAGCATATGCGTCCTTCTCTTCCTTTCTGGAACCGCTTTGGGAGGGCGCAGGCTCCAGGGTACACCGGCTGACGTACGTGCACTCACGTGCAGACGTCACAGGATACAGGTGTGACCGCAGGTCCTGCTGTGAGCTCCAGCAGACCAAGAGTCTCTCGCCTGGTCCACGAGCCTGGAGGGCAGTGCGGCCTTGGAGTAGGTGCGGTGTAGGGGTATGGAGGCTCCTACCCTTGCCACTGCTGCCTCAGGCTGGCCACCTTCGCAGGGTTCTGTTCCGAGGTCACTGTTGTCTTGTCCTTTGCTCTGCAGCCTCTGTGCAAAGTTGCAGACTGCCGCCTGGAGTTAGGTCCTGGGCTCGCATCCTGCTCCATCCATGCTGGCTCTGTGCCGGCCAGGCCGTCTCTGGCCATGGAGGGAGAGGAAGAAGCCCAGCAGAGTGGCTGTGGCAGCTCCAGGCAGCTCCTACCCATAAGATCAACCCCGTGCCTTGTGGGAGCAGCTGTCAGGTTCTGTGAGACTGGCTGAAATTGCCTCACTTCAGTGAGCTGAGCTTGACCAGACATGAGCTGGGAAAAGACAAATGTGGCCCCGTTTGGTCAGGAGCCTCTGCACAGAGCCGGCTCAGCCCCTGAGGGGTTTCCTCTGTGACCCTGGCTCAGGGGTGGGACCGTGCAGCCTCGGGCTCCCCTCCCTCCTCCTTCCTTCTGCACCGTCCTGGCGCCTCACTGACTCTTAGTGCTGAAACACCGCTTCACACAGATGCCTGACCCAGGGAGGGAGAAGGGAAGCACCTGTCCCCCTCCCGTTTGCTTTGGGGGGTTTTTTTGAGACAGGATCTCACTCTGTCACTCAGGATGGAGTGCGGAGAGGCAATCTCGGCTCACTGCCACCTCTACCTCCTGGGTTCAAGAGATTCTCCCGCCTCAGACTCCTGTGTAGCTGAGATGACAGGCGTGAGCCACTGCGCCAGCCTGCCTGTCCCTTTTATCAGCCGCCCCCAGCAGCACTGGGGTTTGGCCCACCTTAGGGGTGGCCAGCCCCAGGGGTCTTGCGGCCCTGGTCAGGTGGAGCCCACTGCGACTGCTGCCTTTGCGTTTCAGGGGAGAGCGCAGCCACGGGCACCATTGCAGGCTGCCTGTTTGGGTTGCTGTACGGCCTGGACCTCGTTCCCAAAGGCTTGTACCAAGACCTGGAGGACAAGGAGAAGCTGGAGGACCTGGGCGCGGCCCTCTACCGCCTGTCCACAGAGGAGAAGTAAAGCCATTTCTGCCACTTTGCCCCTAGAGAGCCAGTGCCACCCTGGGGCCCATGGTGTCCTCTCGCAGCCCCCTGGGTGAGGGTGTCCCTGTGCGGCTCCACTGCAGTCTGCGCCTGACTGGTCACATCTAACTCTCATTTCCAATCTCAGAATCCTAACTGTTGCATAAAATACACTGTTTGTCCTGCGGGAATATTTTCCGTCCTCCACCATCCACATTGACATTGTGTGGCTTGTCGCACTTGGACGTCCAGGCGTGGCACTCACCCACAGTCTCCCGGACAGACAGTGTATTTTATTCCGCCGCAGAGCTAATGCTGTTTACTCACTCACTTCAACAACACTAACTGTGGTGGCCTCCAGCAGGCCCCCGCTGCAGACCCTCCGTCCCGCCTCCGCCTCCACCTCCAGGCGTGCATTTCCCTCGAGGGCCGATGCGCCACCTCCCCGCCCTCCACCCCCCGCCATGTCCACAGTGGGCCGTGTGTGCCTGGACAGAGAAACAGTCACACTGGGGCCTGGGGGACACATATACAAGCATTGCTCTTAACCCCACCCACCTGTTTAATCACACTAGATTTTAAGATCAATCTCTTTTTGAAACAACTCACGGAGAAAACCAGAACCTAAATGGCCGCCTGCCAGCTCCGGCGTCTCTCTGTGGTCTGCCTTAGTGGGCCAGGTCCAGATGCAGAGCAGGCCTTTCCCCTCCGCGCCTGCCCTGCCGGGCTCGCTGACGAGGAAGCGCTGTCCCTGCCGTGAGGTTCTCTCTCAGAGAGTCTGGGAAAAGAGATCACTTGCTCTTGTTTAAAATACATTTGGACGTGATTTTTCCATGCAGCATCTGGTGTGAATAAAACAGCAGTTGACTGACGTTTATCGCTGTGCTTGGCCGCTTGGCTGGGGCCTCTCTTTTTGTTGTGATTTCATTAAAGGGCTCGCCCCTGGGCAGAGTCGGAATCCCGGGGAAGCCCCAGCCTCAGGGAGAGGAGGCTGAGGGGCCGAAAGCCTGGGTGGTTGGAATCTCTGTGGGCATCCAGAATGCAAGCCCTACCCCCACGGGCTTTGTCGTCTCCTATGGGCTAATTTGAAAGGGGGAAGTGGTGGCGTCTTTATGCTCCCACTTGGGATTCCTGTGTGAGTGGACTGGCAAGAGAGGCTGGTGGGCTTCACAGGCGGGCGCCACGGACCCCCACTCTCAGGTGTGTTGGGTTCAGGCTTCCCAGACGGGCCCTGCCAGCCACTTCCCGGCGCCTCCCTCCCAGGCCGCCTCCCCTTGGTGGAAACAACCCTGGCATTCATTCAGTGCAAGGAGTAGGCGTGTCCGGGGGTAGGCGTGTCCGGGGATAGGGGTGTCCGGGGGTAGGGGTGTCCCGGGGGTAGGCGTGTCCGGGGGTAGGCGTGTCGGGGGTAGGGGTGTCCGGGGGTAGGGGTGTCCGGGGGTAGGCGTGTCCGGGGGTAGGCGTGTCCCGGGGGTAGGCGTGTCCCGGGGGTAGGCGTGTCCGGGGGTAGGGGTGTCCCGGGGGTAGGCGTGTCCGGGGGTAGGGATGTCCGGGGGTAGGGGTGTCCCGGGGGTAGGCGGGTCCTGGGGGTAGGGGTGTGGGTGGGGGAGAAGTGTCACGGGAGGTAGGCGTGTCCTGGGGGTAGGCGGTCCGGGGGTAGGCAGGTCCCGGGGTTAGGGGTGTCCTGGGGGTAGGAGTGTCGGGGGGGTAGGGGTGTCCCGGGGGTAGGGGTGTGGGGGGGATGAGTGTCACGGGGGGTAGGAGTGTCCTGGGGGTAGGCGGTTCCGGGGGTAGGCGGGACCTGGGTGTAGGGGTGTCCCGGGGGTAGGAGTGTCGGGGGGTAGGGGTGTCCCGCTGTTAGGGGTGTCTGGGGGGGTTGGGGTATCCCGGGGATAGAAGTGTCGGGGGGGGTAGGGGTGTCCCAGGGGTAGGAGTGTCCCTGGGGTACAGGTGTCCCGGGGTAGGGGTATCCCGGGGATAGAGGTACGCTTTGCTTTTTCCATAGAGACGCCCGGTTCGTTTTGTGGGAAGCATAGTCCATGCTGGTGGAGGAGTCTGTGGCCTTCTACGCTGGGCAGGCCGCAGCAGTGCAGCTCTGTGCTGAGCTTCCGAATAACCGGACTAACCGAGCTGCTACTGGCGCTTTAAGTCAGAAGAACCAGAGACAGGCACATCGGGGCGAGGGGCCTCACGTCACACACATCCGTGCAGCGTGGTCCCAGGACCGTGGGTGTGGGGAAATTAACCGAGGATTACCTTTCAGGAAAAGAAACCCAGTTAAGGTAAGTCAGAACTGTTGCTAGCGTACGTAACACAGCAGTAGTACCTGTGTAGCCGGCTTTCCGGAAAGAGGCTTTCCCTCTCCACCTGCTGTGCGCCCCGCTGTGTGGAAGGCAAGGCCAGCTCGCATGAGCAGGGCGCGGCTGGATTCAAACGGGGTGGACTCCGTCTCCATCCGCAAATCAAACCCCTCCGTGAGAATCAGAAAGTGAGTCTATTTAGAAACCGATTCTAGATTAGACACACAAACACAAAACCCACAAGCATCGTAAACAAAAGCCGGCAGTGCCTTGCTTCACTTTCCTGTTACAGAGAGACCCAAAAGTTGAAAAGAAAAAGCCACAGAAAGCACTAAGGGGACACTGAGGGAGACACTGAGGGGGCACTGAGGGAGCACTGAGGGGGCACTGAGGGGACACCGAGCCAACTCTGCTGTTTAAAACGGCACCGGCGGGTTTCATTGTTGTTATAAAAGTGACGTGTGCACAGCTTCGGGAATCCAAATGCGTTCACAGCAGCGTGTGGGGAAAGCAGCTTCCAGCCACCCAGATAACAAGGCCACGGTGGCCCAAGTGTCCTCCCAGGAGCCTCCTCCACACACACACCCTGGCTGTGCACCTGTACGTGAGACACCCCTGCGTTTGCGTGCTGTGCCACACACACGATTCTTTCCCCAAACAGGAAGCATCGTATATGCCATGGTTTGCTTTTGGCTGTTTTCATTAAACTAGGTTTTAAAATATTTTTCTGTATTACCATACACAGACCAATCTCCACCTTTTTAACTGCTGCCTGGTATTCCATGGTACTCCTGTGCCATAATTCAAATACCCCGTGGGTGTGGCTCTCAGTGGGTTCCGTCGCGTGAGTGGCGTTTGCAAACACCTGCTCTTATGGCGACCTCCAGTGCTGCTCCCCCGCTCTTCTGAAAAGGCATTAGTCTGTCCCTACAGCGCAGTGGTGCCGTATTTCATTCTAGGATGCATTTTTGTCTTTCATTTTTCTGAAATTGTGGTGCATCCTATATTTTATGGTGTCCATAGTTTAAATGATGGAGTTTTCATTTTTGTTTCTCCAAGACATTCTTATGAAATAAGGTGTGGCCAAGTGTAGTGACCCAGGCCTATAATCCCAGCACTTTGGGAGGCCGAGGCGGGAGGATCACTCTAGCTCAGAAGTTTGAGACAAGCCTGGGCAACATGGCAAAACCCTGTCTCTACAAAAAATAATAATAATAATACAAAAATTAGCTGGACATGGTGTTGACGCCTGTAGTCCCAGCTCCTTGGGAGACTGAGGTGGGAGGATTGCCAGAGCCTGAGAGGTTGAGGTTGCAGTGAGTCGAGATCATGTCATTGCACTCCAGCCCGGGTAACACAGTTAGACCCTAAAAAAAAAAAAGAAAAAAGAAAGGGAGGGAGAGAGGGAAGAAGGAAGGAAGGAGGGAGGGAGGGAAGGAAGGAGAAAAGGCAGGAAGGCAGAAAGGAAAGGAGGGAGGGAGGAAGGAAGGAAAAAAGGAAGGAAGGGAGGGAGGGAGGGAGAAAGGGGAAGGGCAAGGGAAGGAAGGAAGGAAGGAAGGAGGGAAGGAAGGAAAAGAGGGCACATTTCACAATCCCCTAGGCCCAGCAAGGTGTGGCTCCCCAGGAGTTCTCTGGGAGCGTCAGCGTTGCACATCCCTGTAGATCCACATCTCTTGTGATACATCAGGCACCAGGAAGGGGCAGGTGGGAGGATGAGCACCTCTCACTCCCAGATGGCAGACAAGGATGCTTCAGAGGCAGGTGAGGCCCAGAATATGCCCGTTCTCAGCCTGAAGCTATCGGCAGACACCTCTCTCTCAGGCCCACGAATGTGAGATCTGAAGCCAGGACTTGGGATGGAGAGTCCCAATCATGGCTGAGACAGGACATGGGCATCCTCACAAACACGCCACACAGAAATCACACGCTAGGAACATGTGCCGTGTGGGAATATGAGCACGTCAGTAACACACATGTGGTTTAGACTTCAGGCTGATTTACATGAATCCGTTTTCCCAAACTCTTTGATTAAGAGATTTTGCATTTATATTTAAAATTATTGTCTCCAGTGTTTTCATATCTGAAAGCCATGGCAGAGCTGTCCTTGTCCTTCCTTTCCCACATTGGAGGGAGCGGATCCAGGGAGGCTCCATGACTTGAGTGGGCGGGGCAGCCGCTCGGTGCGCCCAGCCCAGGAAGTGGCAAAGCCCAGCCCCATCAGGCCTAGAACCGCGGGCTCCCTAACAAATGTTATTTCTATCTATTCCATGCTCCCCTAGAAGCAGGGCCCTTTTTTTTTTTTTTTTTTTTTTTTTTTTGGAGACGGAGTCTCGCTGTGTCTCCCAGGCTGGAGTGCAGTGGCCTGATCTCGGCTCACTGCAAGCTCCACCTCCCGGGTTTGCGCCATTCTCCTGCCTCAGCCTCCCGAGTAGCTGGGACTACAGGCGCCCGCCACCTCGCCCAGCTAGTTTTTTGTATTTTTAGTAGAGACGGGGTTTCACCATGTTAGCCAGGATAGTCTCGATATCCTGACCTCGTGATCCACCCACCTCGGCCTCCCAAAGTGCTGGGATTACAGGCTTGAGCCACTGCGCCCGGCCTCAGGGCCCTTTTAACTACCCCCATTTTGTAGACAAGGAAACTAAGATTCAGGAGGTCTGAGTATCTCTCCCAGAGCTGCATTTTGTGAGCACAGAGCAGCTTTTAAACCCGATGCATCTGAAAACCACGCTCAAGCTTTCTCCCTTCCCCTAATCCGGGGAGACCTCACCACCACCACAGCCCGCAGCAAAGCCTGGCGATTGCATAACCTCAGGCCCGGCTGCCAGAGGCCAGTGCCACCTGTTTTGGCTGTGGGTATAAAAATTAACAGAACATCAGCTGATAAAATTGGTAATACCCGGACTGGTGTTCAATCCAAACTTCTGCGCTTAAAAAACTCCATCACTGAAGTTCATTCCAAAGGTTGCTTTAGGTTGGAAATAACTTTGGAGTCGGAGTGCAGGCACTGCAGCTCCCCTGATTACAATCCCTGGTGTGCAGACGCATTTCCAGTTAACACACAGAAATAAGTTATCAGCTCACTCAGCCCGCTGCGGGAAAAGCATTCACACAAGGTCTCAAAGAACAGCCTGAGACCGTCTCGGGATTTGTGTGCTGCACCCCGACCGGCTGCTGGTCAGCAAACAAGGGCTTAGACAGACAAAGGCAGGGACTGTGTATGATCTGGGGCAGACAGACAAAGGCGGGGACCGTGCCTGATGGGGGACACTCTGTGTCTGGCACCATGCACATCGCGAACGTTCTGTCTGATGGCCACCGGGGTGGTCCCCAGGGTCTGAACCATCGTGCAGCCCTGTGGGCACGATGCCTTCCCCACCCTCCTTGTGCCCCGAGAAGGGTGATCGCCCAGGACCCCCAACTCTGGCTCTCCCTCGGGCAGGACAGGCTGCACGACCTGGGGCCCTGGTGGTGCCGGTGGGGACCATGACCAGCCTGCAGATCCGGGGGACAGCCTTGTCTTGTCCCACCCACCAGAAAGCCGGAGAGCACACAGTCCCCAGGGCCCTGCCAGCGGGATGCTCGTGCACCCCGGGGTTCCGCAAAGCCTCACCTCTCCCGGGACCGTCTGTGCTGTCAGGGTCCTTGAATGACACCTGTCATGACACAGCTGTGCTGTCTCCCTCTCCTATCTTAACGGTTCATTTTTAAGTTTGTTTCAAACAAAACTAGCCCCAACAACTCCCATACCCCTTCGCCCAGCATCAGCAGCTGTTACTGTTTTCTCTTGTCTCTCACTGCACCCACGTGAGCATGCGCACACACTCGCACATACGAGCTCGCACACACAATTGTTTCTGAACCATTTGAGAGTGATCTGCCGACCCTGTATCCTCTCACCGTAAATATTTCCGACGAATTTCCTCAGAAAAGAGCAGGCTCTTCCGTAACCACTGTTTATTCAAAATTGGAATTTAACCTTCGGTAATGCTATCATCCAACATAACGGCATTCTGTTGCAATATAATATACTACATTGTAGTTCTTATCATGTGTTAGAAATTTTGCCTGCTGTTTCATCGGTTTCCTTTATAATCTATATATTTGTAGCACAAATTCGTGACAGAAGCTCACTAACCCGAGGACCTGCACGTCCCACAGGTACTGAGGGGCCCGAGGCAGTTGCTGTCATTAGGCAGCGAGCAAGCGTCCCTGGAACCCTCTGCTGACTTACTCATGTCTCAGGCCTGAAAGAGCGTCCAGTGCTTATGGCCTCAGTCAGCCTGGGATGGACAGTGACCCCGTTATCAGTCACAGCCAACTAGACACCCCTTCGCTGGTCACTGCCGGTTGACCAGACGCCCCTTTGTAGGTCCCAGCTAAGTCACTCACATATAAGGTCTTATGTAGGTCACAAAACATGTTCAGGTCAAGGCCTTAGGGTATCCCGGCCCAAAAGGCCACACCCATCGTTAGCCAGATTTATTTCCAGGAAATACAGATACTCAGTTCTCCGACTGGTTCATTAGCACAGTCTGAACTATTCCCCACCTAGTTACCAAAAATCAACAGGGAGCAGTCAGCAAACACTTGTTCTCGGCTTTCCTAGATGGACAGTGACCGCTGCAATAATGCACAGAAGCTGCTGGGGAGGGGCGTGGCCAGATCAGCTCCATCCCGCCTGAGGGCCGCTCTCCCCACCCCGCAGGATCCTGGCCGGGCCCCCAGCCTTCCAGGATTTTTAGAAAGTACTCATCCTTTGGGGTTAGCTTTTCTTTTTCGTAAGTCTAATATTAGATTCTTTAGTAATCTCTTCTCAGCCTTTAGGCTAAGATCAAGTTTAGATTTATTTGTAAAATGTTAGGAGCCTCAACTTAAAGGGATCAGTGTTGTTTAAAACCAATCTTAAAAAAAAAAAAGCTACTAAGGAGGCGAGCTTGCTTCTCTCTCTTTTTTTTTTTTTTTTTTTTTGAGACGGAGTCTCGCTCTGTCGCCCAGACTGGAGTGCAGTGGCCGGATCTTAGCTCACTGCAAGCTCCACCTCCCGGGTTTACGCCATTCTCCTGCCTCAACCTCCCAAGTAGCTGGGACTACAGGTGCCCGCCACCGCGCCCGGCCTTTTTTTTTTTTTTTTTTTTTTGAGATGGAGTTTCTCGGCTCACTGCAACCTCTGCTTCCAGGGTTCAAGCGATTCTCCTGCCTTAGCCTCCCGAGTAGCTGGGACTACAGGCACCCACCACTGCGTCCAGCTAAGTTTTGTGTTTTTAGCAGGGACAGGGTTTCACCATGTTGGCCAGGCTGGCCTCAAACTCCTGACCTCGTGATCTGCCCACCTCAGCCTCCCAAAGTGCTGGGATTACAGGCGTGAGCCACCGTGCCCGGCCCTTCTCTTTTTATAACACTAATTCAGTGGACCCTGCCTGGTGGCCTAGAGCCGGCCACAGAGCCCACGCCTGGCTGGTCTCTGGGCAGAATGTCGCCTGTCATCAGCAGAGCAGTTGGGCCACGGAGGCCACTTATTCAAGGCCTTTGGTTAAACCCTCCCCAGGTCCACACTCTGCTTGGGGACCACATCTCAGGCAGGCGTCTGTCACCCTGCCTGGCCTGGACACTGGCAGGTCCACGTCTCCAGAAAGGTGTCTCGTTCCTCCAGGCTGGCCAGGGAGAACCCCAAAGGGGAGGGAAGCCGGGGGCTGAGCCGCAGAGGGCAGGGAGACCGGGGGCGAGCCACAGAGGGCAGGGAGACCGGGGGCGAGCCACAGAGGGCAGGGAGACCGGGGGCGGGGAGACCGGGGGCGAGCCACAGACGGCAGGGAGGCTGGGGGCAGAGGGCAGGGAGGCTGGGGGCAGAGGGCAGGGAGACCGGTGCTGAGCCGCAGAGGGCAGGGAGGCTGGGGAGCAGAGGGCAGGGAGGCTGGGGAGCAGAGGGCAGGGAGGCTGGGGAACAGAGGGCAGGGAGGCTGGGGAGCAGAGGGCAGGGAGGCTGGGGGCAGAGGGCAGGGAGGCTGGGGGCAGAGGGCAGGGAGGCTGGGGGCAGAGGGCAGGGAGACCGGGGGCGAGCCACAGAGGGCAGGGAGACCGGGGGCGGGGAGACCGGGGGCGAGCCACAGACGGCAGGGAGGCTGGGGAGCAGAGGGCAGGGAGGCTGGGGAGCAGAGGGCAGGGAGGCTGGGGAACAGAGGGCAGGGAGGCTGGGGAGCAGAGGGCAGGGAGGCTGGGGGCAGAGGGCAGGGAGGCTGGGGGCAGAGGGCAGGGAGGCTGGGGGCAGAGGGCAGGGAGACCGGTGCTGAGCCACAGAGGGCAGGGAGGGTGGGGGCCAAGCTGCCAAGGGGAGGAGGGGTGAGTGGCCCCAGGCTCATCCGCAGAGGGGCAGGAAATGGCAGTGCAGGCCTCTGGTGTGGATGGAGGCCCAGGACGTGTTTTGTAAGCACTGTTGGCTGAGGGCATCCAAATGTCGGTCAGAAGCATGTGGGGGCTGGTGCGGGGATGTGTGTGACATGGCTCAGGCTGATCTGTGTTCTGAGCAGGCTCCTGGAACAGCCGCACAGTCGTAGGCCCAGCTGCCGCCTGAAACCGGCCCTGCCCTTCTCTCAGAGGAGGACACCACGGCCGAGGGTGTTCCCACGGCCCAAGGGCTCTCCGAGCAGGGCCAGGCTCAGGTGAGCCCAGCACAGCCACTGACCAGGCAGAACAGTGACCTCCAGGCCTCGCTGTCCAGAGCCCCAGCAAAGAACCTGCCGTAGGGTGCTGCTGTCCGTGTCAGGGTGGGCCCGGGTGTGTCTCCTGCGCTGTGATGGACTCTAGTCTCACTGTATTTTCAAACGACCTCTCTGGCTGGCCAGAGCCACCGACAACTAAATTAGGAAAGCCGGGCGCCCTGCTGTTTATACTGGCCCCGGGAGGAAGGCATTCCATTCCCTGTGGCTCTGCAGCTCGTCCAAGTGCTGGGGGGACTCCAAGGGAGGCCTGGTCTCGCCCCGCACTGCTGGGTGGGCAGCGGTCACACAGGGCAGCCCAGACTCAGACAGCGCAGCTCTGACCAGCGGCCTTTGCGGGAGGCTTTGAGGGGCGGGGCGGACGGCCCAAGGGGCAGCGCTGGCTCTGGCACGTGAGGACGGGTTCACTCAGCAGCACGTGGGAGAGGGCGGGGCCACCTTCGCAGGAGACGCGCAGAGCCTTGTGGGGGAGTCGCCGAAAGTCTTGGGCCCCCCTCTCAGTTCATGACTTGGGGGCGCTCCTGGCGTCCGTGCTGTTCCCCTTTGCGGGGACACCGAGGTCTGTGCGGGTCACCGTGGGGCTCCCAGAGCTGGGCCTCTGGGAAAGGCTCCCTGAGGTGGGGGCATCTGAGCCGGGTTGTGAAGGATGAGCAGGAGCTCGTCAGGGAGGCAGCGAGGCTGTTCCAGGCTGAAGGGCACAGCGAGGTTGTGCATGGGGTGGGCAAGTGGGGTGGAGGCTGGAGGTGGCAGGAAAGGGGGTGGCGAGGAGGGAAAGGGGGTTGCGTAGTGAGTGAACCGAGCCTCCGCGGGCGCTGCCGGCGGTGGGTGAACCGATTCTCTGTGGAACGCTGTTCGCCACCCACGGGTCTGCTGCCAGCCCGCCCAGCTGTGCCCAGCGCTGCTGTAGGCTCGGGAAAGTAGAGATCAGAACCAACACAGGTCCTGCCCACGGAGGGGCTCTGCTCTAGTCGGGAGCTGGGCAAAAACAGAGGTGACTCATTTAAAAGTGCACTCGGATCTTAGAAAATTGTAGTGCTGTGACAGTAGTCACCCGGGACGTGCCAGCAGCAGCAGCCGTGGGCCATGGACTCCTGGAATCCCCCGGCCAGTGAAGCCCAGAGCGCAGAACATGCTGAGCTGGGGGGCTGCTCGTGCAGACCCCGGAAGAAGGAACCACCCGCAGGTTCAAGGAACCCAAAGACAGCAGCACCTCGGAGGCTCCCGCGAGGGGCGGGGACCAGCGAGGTTGAGCACAACAGTGGGCGGTGGGCGCAGGACCTCGTAATGAGAAGGGGCAGCCCAGGGGGACGGCAGGACAGCAGGGAGCAGGGGAGTGGCCAGGCCAGGCCCAGGGAGGAACTTGGTTAATGATGATTGCAAAACACAAAGGCTCTGTGAAGGGGGCTGTGGAATCTCCTCTCGCTCCTGCCCAAGGGTGTCGTCCTGAACTGCGGACGCCTCCAACAGCCACAGGTCCATGGCTGAGGCCACCTCAGCGAGGTGGGACTCACCCCAAAGAGGACTTTCTAGCTCTGGCCGAACCCCTAATCCTCAGCCGATAAACCCAGAGGAGCATCCTGATCTCTGCGAGTGAAAACGTGTTTCAGACGATCACACTGCGGGGTGAATGCCACTGTGACAGCTGAAGAGGTGGACGGGGCGGCCGAGTCTGTGTTCTGTGCCCACCTCTGCTTGCCGGCCAGGTCCTGGTGACACCCTGACCTCATAAGCGGTCACAGATTCAGATGTGCTGTGGAGCTAAACTGGATTTTGAGTCACTGTGACTCTTACGGAGGGTGTGAGGCAAGTCCAACCTACGAGGGTCCCACTGACACGGCCACACCACCCGGGACAGGCGCTCGGCCTCGACAGGGCCTCCGAGTGTGGGGAGTGGTCCCCTCCCCAAGCCGCCCACCACCTGAGGTTAGGGCAATGGGAATTTAGAAGTCAGCGTGGAGCTCCATTACTCTCTGCTTCCAAACTCGCCTCCCGTCAAGGCAGGAGGATGAGCTGGTTTAATTCCAGCTCCGTTTTTCATCTTTCTATTTGGACAGTGGGGCTCAGAAGCCGTCAGTGAGGGATGAGGGAAGGGGCAGACGGACGTCACTCGTGGCTGAGCCAGGCGGCCTTTATTCAGATGATCAGAATGTCCCCACCGCAGGCAGTCAGCATGGCTGGGTCAGTCATCCAAATGACTCACCTGCAAAGTCATTAAGACGACTGAGACGCCCAGCCAGCGGGGACAAAACGTGTGACAGGCTCTGTGGGCAACGGCCTGAGAAGTTCAGCCTCCTCGGGCGAAGGGAGCGCAGCCCTCCACGGGCAGCCCAGTCACAGCAGAGGGGACGTGCCCGGAGACGCCCGGCGGAAGGCAGGTAGGGCCGCTGACCCTGTGATGGCGGGGGGTGCAGCCTTCAGAGGGAGCACGATGCCCCCAGGCTGGTCCCCCAACCCCGAGGTCGGCCTGCTCCTCTGTCCTCCCCGTCCCCACGGCGCAGCTGAGAGTGCCTGTCCACCCTGGCTTCGGCGGGGTGTGGGCGGCCACTGGCTGGGGCAGTTCTGGGGCTGCCCTGGATCACTTTACCAGCCACGGGGACACAGCGGCTCCTTCCTGGGTGGGCTCCGATGACTCAGAACAAGGGCGTGCCTGGCAGCAGGACGCACAGCTGCTCCTTGGATTAGTTTATTTTTACAGTCGTCCCAGCTCGCAGCACACTGTGGCCTTGCGGCAGGTTCCGAGTTTAGTTTTCGTGTAAGTGTCTCATCCTCGCCTGGTTTGGAAGGAGCGCCGTCTGCCTCAGTGGTTCCGAGTGAGGTCCCCGGACCAGCCTCAGAATCACCAGGGACTCGTTAAAATGCAGATTCCCAGGCCCCACCCCAGACCGTGGATCACAGGCGGTGGTGGTGTGGCCCCGAAATCCGGATCTCAGCAAGGCCTCTTGATCCACTGATGCCCACCGGGGTTTGGGGGAGAACAGCACACTCTCTCCGCGTGAACTCACTGAACCGGGCAAGGGAGGCGTCTGGGGAGGTGGAGGAAGCAGAGTCCTGTGTTCCATCTGTGGCCCGGCCACTCCTCTGTGTGGGGTCTGTCCTGGCCCTGGGTCATCGCATGCCCACGGCATCACAGCCACGCGGTCATGTGGTCAGCTGCTGTCACCTCCCCCATCAGGGCTGCTTGGCAGCAGCTTTTAACAAGGAAATCTGTCCATGGCTTCAAAAACAGAGCTCTCTCCTTTGAAAAACACAGACAGGCCGGACGCGGTGGCTCACACCTGTAATCCCAGCACTTTGGGAGGCCGAGGCGGGCGGATCACAAGGTCAGGAGATCGAGACCACGGTGAAACCCCGTCTCTACTAAAAATACAAAAAATTAGCCGGGCGCGGTTGTGGGCGCCTGTAGTCCCAGCTACTCGGGAGGCTGAGGCAGGAGAATGGCGTGAACCCGGGAGGCGGAGCTTGCAGTGAGCCGAGATCGCGCCACTGCACTCCAGCCTGGGTGACAGAGCGAGACTCCGTCTCAAAAAAAAAAAAAAAAAAAAAAAAAAGAAAAACACAGACAAACCCAAAAAGAGAAGTATGTTCACACATTTCCTTCCAGTCTGTTTTCAGCCTGTTCAGTTTCTTTCTTTCTTTTTTTTTTTTTTTTTTTTTTTTGAGACGGAGTCTCGCTCTGTCGCCCAGGCTGGAGTGAGTGGCGCTATCTCAGCTCACTGCAAGCTCCGCCTCCCGGGTTTACGCCATTCTCCTGCCTCAGCCTCCCGAGTAGCTGGGACTACAGGCGCCCTCCACCTCGCCCGGCTAATTTTTTGTATTTTTAGTAGAGATGGGGTTTCACTGTGTTAGCCAGGATGGTCTCGATCTCCTGACCTCATGATCCACCCACCTCTGCCTCCCAAAGTGCTGGGATTACAGGCGTGAGCCACCGCGCCCGGCCTCAGCTTCTTGAAAACAATCGGGTTAGAGTGAGCTTTCCACTTGGCGCCACGTCACCAGCCGCGTCTGGCCGCCGACTCTTCTCCCACGAACGTGGACGTGCCGTTGTGCGGCCGCCTGGAGTTTGACATGGAGGATGCTCTAGATTTTTCAACATTATAAACGGCACCGTGAAGGCGGCTTTTCCTGTAATTCTTGAGTCTCTGTTCCTCGTCCCTGATGATTTCCTTAGAATGAATGACTAACAGGTGTGACAGCTAAGATTCTGGGTGCGTCTACACAGAATTACCATCTGTGGAGGTCAGAGGCGGCTCCACCCCCTGCCACAGATGGGGAGACCTTCCAACTTTGCTCCTGGGGTCACAGCTGCTCAGGAGCAGAACTTACCCTGGACCCAGGCTCAGAAAACACCATCAAATCACAAAGACCCTGTCTCTCCAAGCTGGACCCACTTGGTCCCGTCTCCTTGAAAGCTGGGCTGGTAGGAAGGAGTCCCTGGTGGACCCGCAGAAAAACATCTCACTGGGAACGGGCGGCCCCCAGCCTCAGGGGCTCCTCTGAGCCATTTTGAAAGGGGCTCCAGAGACCCAGCCAAGTGATGCCAGCCCTCCTCCCTCCTCTCTGCAGCCCCCTCCTCCCCTCCTCTCTGCAATGCCCCCTCCCCTCCTAACTGCAGCCCCCTCCTCCCCTCCTCTCTGCAGCCCCCTCCTCCCCTCCTCTCTGCAGCCCCCTCCTCCCCTCCTCTCTGCAATGCCCCCTCCTCTCTGCAGCCCCCTCCTCCCCTCCTCTCTGCAGCCCCCTCCTCCCCTCCTCTCTGCAGGCCCCTCCTCCCCTCCTCTCTGCAGGCCCCTCTTTCCTTCCTCTCTGCAGCCCCTTCTCCCCCACTCCTGGGGGGCCACTGCCCACTGCAGTGCTGGTTCCCGCCCAGGAGCTTGTGAGGAAATTCTTTCTCCTCTCTCCACCCACCCCAGACCTGAGCGATTTACCAAATCTTCAGAATCTCTGCTGTAGGGATCCAAGTCCCTGGACCGTGGCAGAATTTATGCTGTTAGTTTCATCTTTCGTACTTAACAGTAGAGACATACACAGGCCACACAGAGAACAGACACTTCTTTATACTCGCTGTTTCACCTACTGTACAAGCAAAATATGTTTGTTAAATTTTTTTAATATGTTGCATATGCAAAGTGGTTTTCCAAATGTTTTCACAAAACCGTTCAACGTCAACTCCTCAGTGCCCTCAGGAGGAGCGTGGCTCAGAAGTTCCTGCCATTTAACAGGAAACAGTGACCCAGAAAAGCTTTGACATCCCTGACACCCCCGAATTAACAGCAGGGACAGCCCAGAAGCCACAGCTCCTGGCTCCTAATCTCTGTCTCTCCCTACCACGCTTTCGGGGCCCCTGAGAACATGGGATTGCCCCATAATCAATGTTCTAGAATCACCTTGCAAAAAACATGATGACGAAATAAGTGACGATTCCTTTTTTTCTACAGTCGGAAGAGCAGAAAGGCCTGCAGTGACATCATGTCTGTGGACGCCCAAGCCCTGAAGAAGAAGATGGGCAAGCTGGCCTGTGACCCGGCCGCCCACTCCATCCTCAGCAGCTTGCTGCTGTACGTCACGGGCCGCGCAGACCGGCCCTCGGGGACAGAGGCTGGGGAGAGCAGGCCCAGCCACCAGACCCAGACCCAGGAGGCCACCCAGAGGCCCACGCGCTTCCAGCTCCTGCAGGCCAAGTTCCTGGGCACTGGCCGGGAGCGCTACCTCAAGAAGACCCGGGAGGTGGGCCGGCTGATCTCCAAGGACAAGCAGGGGCCCGGTGGGGGCCTCGTGGGTGCCACCATCAACAAGCTCCTGGAGAAGACCAAGGAGCCGGCCCCGAAGCCCTGCCCCAGCGAGAAGCCCCGCTGGGGCCACCCGGCCGGGAAGAGCACCGTGAAGAACATCCTGAAGATATTCTTGGCCGCCGAGGAGAAGGAGGCGAAGGAGAAAGAAGCGCGCGAGAAGCCCGCCGCGGAGCGGCCCAAAGTCGCCAGGGGCCTCTTGCCGAAGATCACGGGCAAGAGCTCGGTGCTGTCCAAGCTGCGGGAGAAGTTCGAGCAGAACAGCTGCCTGTGCTCAGAGGCCGGGGCGCTGAGGGTGCACACGCGGGAGCGGAGGAAGAGGAACCTGCAGAGGAAGAAGATGCACCGGCCGGAGGTGTGCGTGCTGCACACGGCCACCATGGCCAGCACCTGCGTCAAGACACCGCTCGCCCGCTTTCTGGCCTGCACGGCCGAGCCCCTGCCGGCCCTCAGCATCGCCACCATCGTGTGCGGCCCCAGGAGCTGGCTGTCCCACTGCACCAAAATCAGCCACTCGGAGGCGAGGCGTCTGCCCAGAGGAGAAGCCAGCGTGCTCCCCAGTGCCAGGGAGACGGAACCCAGTGGCAATAAAGCAGCAGGAAAGGGCCCCCTGGAGGGGGAGCCCCAAAGACAGCCAAGGCCCTCGAAGCCCGTGACACCCCAGGTGATGGCTCGGAGGGACGGCCAGGCTTTCCCCTCGATGGCCCCCTCTTGTGCTCCCTGCACAGGTGAAGTCCTCCCTGGCCTTGTGCCTGCATCGTCCCCACTGGGATCGGCCAGCCTGTGGGGCACCAGATCAGCCGCAGGTGACGGGACGGCAGACCCCACGGCAGAGAGCACTGCAGGAGGCGTCCAGGAGGTGAGGGGAGCCAGACTCACGTGGTCTCCTGGGCCCCCGGGTGAGAGTGCAGGGGAGGGCCCTGAAATCACCATGACTGTTTGCAGTTCAGAGGACGAACGGGAAGGAGCAGGCTTCCCAGACCCAGGGAGAGACCCGCTCTTTGCCACCCAGAAGTATTTCCCAGAACAGAAGGTGCCGGGCCACATCCCACCACTGAACACTCCATCGGTCCAGGCTGCTCGGAGAACACAGCCTGCCACGGAGCCCCCACGGATAACTGTCCAAATCCCGGTTGTCCACGAAATGCCAGCCCCTCCCCCCATGCTGCAAAATACGGCAAGTTGTGAAAACAAACGTTCTCGTATTTTTGGAGGAGGGAATGTGGTTGAAAATGCACACACAGAATTTCCCACCGTGACTGAGAACAGAAAGGGTCACCAAGCCCCAGTGGAACTGAGCAAGCTTTCAGGGACCCAGGTGGGACTCGGTGTCTCTTCGCCGCAAGGGCCAGGGGCAGCCTGGGATCCGGCAGCAGCAAGAAGGACTGCAGGTGCCGACCACAGTGTCCCAGAGAGAGTTCCGACACAGAGACTCCAGACAGAGAAGGAAAACAAAGGCAGCTTTGAGAATTCACACGGTCCCAGGAATCCTGACGATATTTCAGGAGAGAGGACCTCTGAGCTCAGAGAGGAGAAGCATCCGTTGCCAGAATCTAATGAAATATCAACGCAGAACAAGGGCTCCGCAACGAGTTATCCTGCAGCCTCACAAAACCTTCTGAGGGGAAACACCAGCCATGCCTCCAGCAGCCAGCAAGTCCTGTCCCCGACCGGGAGAAATCCAACAGGTGCCCCCGCGTCGCTGGCGGCACCATCCAAGGGGCATATGGGGCCTGAGGGTGTCACCCCGATGGGCACGACTGTGCCCGACGCGCTGGAGGAATGCAGAAGGCCACTGCTAACAGAGTCCGCTCAGCCCCTGAAGGCTGCCGAGGAAATCACCAGCCATGAATTTCACGAGAACCCACTGTCCTCATTAAATGAACGACCCAAACCAGGTGTGAAAGCCTGTGGGGCGATGGCAGCTGCAGGGAGCATTGTGAGCCGTGCCACGCCTGCACCAGGGCCAGGCAGCACCCAGAGCCCTGGAGACCGCAGAGTGGGAGAGCCAGAGACGCTGGGCCAGGAGGGAAGCAGAGCCTTGTCCAAAAGCCATCCCAGAGGAGAGGCTCTCCCTCAAGACCCCCACAGCCACGGCCTCCTGGCCCCCGGGGGATCCTCGGAGCCCCAGAGTGGAGCAGCAGGGAGGAGCCTCCTGAGAGGTGCAGCCCTCGCCCGGCACCCAGAGGACGCTGCGGCCCTCGCCCGGCACCCAGAGGACGCTGTGGCCCTCGCCCGGCACCCAGAGGATGCTGTCGCCCTCGCCCGGCACCCAGAGGCACCCCGATTACACACTTCAAACACGTCGGCAGCCAGCAGACATACGGCAGCCGTAGGAGGCAGAAAGGATGTGGCTGTGGAAGGAAACCTTTTGGGTTTCAGCACAAAGTCTGGAATTCCTGCTTCTGATCATCCTAGACCACAGGCAAAGAGTGTGGCAGAGTCCCCGAGCTATGGCCCTGGCCTCCCACCGTCGCCTCCTGAGAACCCACAGGCAAAGGGCAGGGAGGGTGTCATGTCTCCCGGTGGGGCAGAGCCTGACCATCTGCTTCCCGCGATGCCTCCCATGCAGGTGGACATGGGGTGGGCAGGTGGCACCCACCAGCGGGACCCTCCCCATCTACAGGCACACCTGCCCCCTGCTGCTGGTGACACACAGGCCAAGCTCTGGGCCAGTGTCCCCAACCCTAGGACCCAAGCAGGTGAATCCCAGGGGCGTCCCCTGACACAGGCGGACCTGGGGAGGCAACAGAGTGACCAGGCGCAGGAGGAGACCCCCCAGCCCAGGGGTGCAGGGAAGAGGGTGGTGCCGTCGGGCCCGAAGGTTATGCTGAACCAAGCAAAAGAGCCTCAGACACGGTGGGCACAGGATCTGGCCGGGGACAAAGGGACGGCCATTGGGGTTGGGGGTGCCTGCCAGCGCAGTGACCAAGGTGAGCAGCATCTGCAGGGACCCTGGGAGGAGCAGGAGAGGAGCACAGCGCAGGGGGAGGGCACCAGGGCTGCCAAGAACCCAGCTGTGCCTCCAGGGGACTCCAAGGGGCTGGGAAGCCTGGCGGCCCAGGGACAGGCCCAGAAATGGGCTCAGGGGCAGGCCCAGGGACAGGCCCAGAAACAGGTTCAGAAACTGGCCCAGGGACAGGTTCAGGGACACGCTCAGGAACAGGCCCAGTGGCAGACCCAGACAGAGGCCCAGGGACAGGCACAGGAACAGGCTCAGGGTGGGACCCAGGGACAGGTTCAGGGACAGGCCCAGAAACAGGCCCAGAAATGGGCTCAGGGACAGGCCCAGAAACAGGTTCAGGAACAGGCTCAGGGGCAGGCCCAGAAAGGGGCTCAGGCACGGGCCCAGGAACAGGCTCAGGGACAGGTTCAGGGACAGACGCAGAAATGGGCTCAGGGACACGTTCAGGGACAGGCCCAGAAACAGGTTCAGGAACAGGCTCAGGGACAGGCCCAGTGGCAGACCCAGATAGAGGCCCAGAAACGGGCTCAGCAGCAGACCCAGAAAGGGGCTCAGGCATGGGCCCAGGAACAGGCTCATGGGCAGACCCAGATAGAGGCTCAGGGGCAGGCCCAGAAAGGGGCTCAGGAACGGGCTCGGGAACAGGCTCAGGGGCAGGCCCAGATAGAGGCCCAGAGGCGGGCTCAGGAACAGGCCCAGAAAGGGGCTCAGGAACGGGCACGGGAACAGGGCCGGGAGGAGACCCAGACAGAGACTCAGGGGCAGGCCCAGAAACGGGCTCAGGGGCAGGCTCGGGAACAGGGTTGGGAACAGGCCTTGATATGTGGGATGGCGTCTCGGGCCTGGGAGCAGCCCATCAGTGGCACAGCTGAGGGAGTAGATGCTGCTGGCAGGAGTGGGGCGTCTGGAAGCCCAGCCCCCAGGGATGGTGGACAGTCGGGGGGCAGCGGCCTAGGGGAGCCCAGCACCCGGCATCCACCCCCAGGAAGCCGCCCCCTCAGGGGCACGAGCGTTGCCACCTCTCCCCTGAGGCTGGGAAAGAGCCCAGCTGAGCCCACGCCCGAGGCTGGGGGCTGCTGGACTCCCCAGGCCCCGGCCCAGAAGGGGCCCCCAGACCACCCTGGGGCTAAGAGGGTCCCGCAGGACACGATGAAGGCATCGGAGCCTGAGCGTCACAGGAGGTCCACGCGCCTGGCCAAGTACAAAGCCCAGAGCTTCAGTGACCAGAGGGCCTTCGATTTGTCCTTCAGACCAATGAGCGTCAGGGCCAGCGACACGTCTGAGCTCCCAAAGTGAGGCCCCGAGTCCACACCGTGGCTCGCCCAGCACTGTGACATCTGCCCATCAAGGGCCTTCAGGCATTTTCCTGCCTCCAAATGCGTCTTGGAGAATCCCCTACGGAGACGCCTGTTTCCATAATTCTCTCTCCCTTCTTCACAAGCTGACCTTGGGAGGACTGAGCTACATGAGGGTCGGGTCCCTGTCACCCCACAGAGCCACGAGGCCATGGGGGTGGGAGGTGCGGGCCTGTGGCCTCACCAGGCCCTCGGGATTCTTTGTGTCTTCACCCAAGGGCGCCAGCTCACCCCTGTCTCACATACCCTGCAGCGTGGAGCTCACACCTCCCGCAGTGGCACGGTGTGTGCGCCTCCTCGACCTGCAGGACACTGGTGCTTTGGGACGCCTCCCCAGCTCTCACAGGGCCTCCTCCCACCACTCCCTGTCCATGCCCCGCCATGCCCTGCTCTGACGTGGCCGTGTGACACCCACCCTCCATGGGCCCAAAGTGACACACACGGCCCCACCTCGCAGGACTCGAAAGAAAGGGCAGAGTTTCAGGCCGGGCGCAGTGGCTCATGCCTGTAATCCCTGCACTTTGGGAGGCTGAGGCGGGTGGATCGGGAGGTCTGGAGATGGAGACCATCCTGGCCAACATGGTGAAACCCTGTCTCTACTAAAAGTACAAAAAATTAGCCAGGCATGGTGGTGGGCGCCTGTGGTCCCAGCTACTCGGGAGGCTGAGGCAGGACAATGGTGTGAACCCGGGAGGCAGAGCTTGAAGTGAGCCGAGATCGCGCCACTGCACTCCAGCCTGGGGACAGAGCGAGACTCCATCTCAAAAAAAAAAAAAAAAGAAAGGGCAGAGCTTCCTCCAGCCTCAGACGCCCAGGCGGTGCCAGGTGCTGTGTGGCTGCTGGGCCATGTGGTGGTCACCAGAGGGTGTGGGGACGCTGGGAGGCCAGGCCAGAGCCAGCTCATCTGGAGGAAGAGGCCTCAGGAAATGCTCACGTTAAGTTCTGAGAAAGGGACAGTGCGGAGCCCTGGGAAGCCGGGATCCCAAGGAAGCTTCGTCTGGAAACCGGGTGCTGAGTTCCCTTCCCTGCGGTCCTGCGGGTGGCTCCGCTGGTGCCGGTGACCTGAGAGCATCGCTGTCCGTCCTCCGTCCTCCCAAACAGCATAGAAGTGTTTCCTGCCCTGGCCAGAGGTGGCCACGACTCCAGCCTTGTTCAGGTGCTGAGATAACGCGTTTCAGGCTGGAATATTTGAATGCTGTCTAGAAGCACAAGACGGAAATCAAAGCGGCCCTTTGTCACATTGCCTCGAGATGGTTCTTGTTGCTACTCCAGACTACTTTTTAGGCTCTTCCTCCATGCATCTATTTTAAAGCACTTTCTTCCCCATGACGGGGTCATGCACCTCCGTGTCGCAATCTATCGTCCCAGGCCACTCGCTGGCCTCTGAAACCCTGACCCGTGAGGCCACCCGGCTGCCTGAGGGGCCCTGGAGCAGCTGGATTTTCAGCGTGAACCGATGCAGCCTGTCGTCCTACGGGGCCCCGCACCCTCGTTTTTGGTGGTGCCCTCCCTGTGGAAAGTTAATTCCTGCTTTTTGAAGGTGTCTTGGCGTTTTCTGCCTTTGCTACTGAGCAGTTTCCTGAAACAGCCCTACACGTTCGCACAGGGGCTGTGGTGCCTGCTGTGAGCACCTCTGTTTTCTGACTCTAAATAGAGGAAGGTGTTTTCCAGTGTTGGCTTTGAGAGGGCATTTAGCAAGCACGTCCTACCCACGGCGAGGCTGGGGTCTCTCCTACCAGGGAAGGTCCACTCCGGCAGAAAAAAGGGCCCCATTGTGCCAGTGGCTTTGGCTCCGGGGGCCACGCAGGCGGCAGGACGTCGTGCTCCAGGGAGAGCACAGGTTTCCTTCCCGTCTAACAATTAACTTAAGATCCAGCAGGTTTGACCCACCCTCACCTGCTAGGACATGCCAGTGCTGGTGTCTGGAAGGAAGGTCGGACTGTGCTCAGCTCTGGGGGGCCGCTCCCCACAGCTCCCCTCAGAGGGCCCCCGGGGCCTTCTCTATAAATCGGGGGCTCTGCTCAGCTCTGGGGGTCCGCTCCCCACAGCTCCCCTCAGAGGGCCCCCGGGGCCTTCTCTGTAAATCGGGGGGCTGTGCTCAGCTCTGGGGGGCCGCTCCCCACAGCTCCCCTCAGAGGGCACCCGGGGCCTTCTCTATAGATCGGGGGCTGTGCTCAGCTCTGGGGGGCCACTCCCCACAGCTCCCCTCAGAGGGCCCCCGGGGCCTTCTCTGTAAATCGGGGGGCTGTGCTCAGCTCTGGGGGGCCACTCCCCACAGCTCCCCTCAGAGGGCCCCCGGGGCCTTCTCTGTAAATCGGGGGGCTGTGCTCAGCTCTGGGGGGCCGCTCCCCACAGCTCCCCTCAGAGGGCCCCCGGGGCCTTCTCTGTAAATCGGGGGGCTGTGCTCAGCTCTGGGGGGCCGCTCCCCACAGCTCCCCTCAGAGGGCACCCGGGGCCTTCTCTATAGATCGGGGGCTGTGCTCCTGGCCCAGCCGAGGGTTTCTGCTTGGTGTGTGGGTTCTCAGTGTGAGCTGCTGTGTGTGGAGGCTCCTGAGTGCTGGGTGCACCTCGCGTGTGTGGGGCCTGGGGCGGCCCAGCTGCACACAGGGTGGTCCGGGGGTACGGATGGGGGCAGAGGTCTTGCTATGGTGCCGCTGGACCCCTGCCAGGAGGACAGGGTCCTCTCTCTCACGGAGCACACAGACCTCCGGAGTCCCTGCCCCTGCAGTCCTGGGAGCCTGCGGCTGGGGCTGGAGTTGGCCTCTCGGAGCCACCCAACCAGAGAGGCCCATGAGAGAGGAACTCAGGGGTCCAGCAGAGGCTGACAGAGCAGCCTCTTTGTCCTGCTGGTGGCCTCCGCTCATGCCTGGGGCGTCCTCCCTGGAGCTGGGGGAGGTCAGGGGCCCCCAGGTCTGTGCGGCTGCCCCTGCCACTCCAGGCACAGCGGCGCGGCCCTCCCTCTTTACCTATTTGGGATTTGAGGCAATGAGTGGCAAGAATGTGATGACAGACACGGGAGGTAAAAATATGTTCACTGGCTGTTCCCTTTAGAAATAAGAAGCGGTGGGACTTGTGTTGCTATTTTTAAATAGACCAGAGAGTGCACCGGAGAAGGCATTGAGTGGTTTTATTTTAAGTGGTGGAAAAAATGATGAGAATCTCCTCCAGATGACAGCTCTGGAAGCGTCGTGCCTGAACCCCTCTCTCAGTCTGGCGGGCACAGTCTGTGAGCGGCCAGGAGGCCACCTGCTCGGCAGGCCCGTCCTCTCCGTGTGCCAGATACAGCCCAGCATGACACTGCCCTCAGCTCGAAAACACCACAGTTACTCTGTGTGCAGGAAAAAAAGACCAGTGACTTCATGGGGAGTTGAGAGTGGTCTGTACGTTCATACTAAGCTGAGACAGGGCAGGTTAGAAGATAGGGTGTGGAAGTATTCACACTGCAGAGATGACCATCATTTCCGCATGGCTAAGGCCCACACCCTCCCAGGGTGAAATAACTACAGCAGAAGAACGGTGCACTAACCACCCCCACGGGCATTTTAAATAAAACCCAAAGAAAGAAAGAGGCCAGGTGCAGTGGCTCACGCCTGTAATCCCAGCACTTTGGGAGGCCGAGGCGGGCAGATCACAAGGTCAGGAGATGGAGACCATCCTGGCTAACACAGTGAGACCCCATCTCTGCTAAAAATACAAAAAATTAGCTGGGCCTGGTGGCAGGTGCCTCTAGTCCCAGCTACTCAGGAGGCTGAGGCAGGAGAATGGCGTGAACCTGGGAGGCGGAGCTTGCAGTGAGCCGAGGTAGCGCCACTCACTCCAGCCTGGGCAACAGAGCCAGACTCCGTCTTAAAAAAAAAAAAAAAAGAAAGAAAAGAAAGAAAACAGGATATTTATTTTAGCTTCTTAGTTAACATGGTTAATTTTGTGTATTTGAGCGATTCGTTGACTGCCTCCTCCCTGCAGTTTTTTACGGTTCCTCTGGTTGTTGACAGGCTTGCTGTGAGCCACACGTCTGTGGGTGCAAGTGACAGCAGCTGGGCAGGTGGCGGTGCACTCCAGCGGCAGGAAGGTCCTGAGATGGCTACGAGAATGTGGTCATGCTCAGGACACTCGCTCAGGGAGGGTCATTGTCTAGGATTTTACAAGCTCAGCACCACTTCCTTATTCCGTTATCAGGGTATCTCTGCTGTTGGAGTTATGTTCTTTCGGTTATGTATTAGGTTATAGCTATTTATTAAATTTTTTCTTGTTCATATTCTTCTTTGTATATAAACAATGCTAAAATGGGTTAGTCAGAAAAAATTACTAAATGTCATTTGTTGTATTCTCTCTGTATTTTTACTAACATCATTCAGCTGGAAATAATTTCAAAAAGAAATAAAATACCTTTCCCATTACAAATCTCTTCCTTGCATTATTGAAGCAGCTGCATAAATGAGGTAGGACTCAGGCCTGGGGCGAGGGGCAGACCCCCATTGGGTGAATGTGGCCAGCCTGGGGCAGTGACCCAGGCAGGAGAGAGGGTCTGGAGCAGGGCCCCAAGTGGGAGAGGAACCCCTTAGGGTGTGCTTAGAGAAACAAGGCCATGCGCTCCCCAGACCCTCCCTCCGTCCAGTCAAGACTGTGCCGGCCTCGCCCCGGAGCAAGACCTGGGGAACTGGACTTCGGCCAGTGCACTTGGGCCAGGGTGGGGCCAAAGGGTTGGAGTGTCCTCCCGGACGTGGAGGGAGACTGGACAGAAGGGAGGGAGGGAGTATGGGTGCAACGGGCCCAGCAGGTCTGTGAGACACCCTCCTCTCTCCAGCAACTCCGCAACTCTGTGTGCAGGAGAACTTTGTCAGTGACTTTTCATGAGGGTTTAACAGCGGGTGGTTTAAGCTCACGCCAGACCTAGCCGGAAATGCCTGCATTCTGAACCGCTGCTGTGCCGGTGGGTGGTGCGAGTTCTTGGTATCTGGGGAGGAGGAAAGCTCGTTCCACTGAAACGAGCCGACGCCTCGTGTCTGAGAGCACTGGCCTGGCCGCTGAGGCTTTGGGATGGTGCAGGCACCTCTTGTCCTGAAAGAAAACCCCTGTCAATTAAGGTATGACGCAGGCTTTCGTTAGAACTTCTATTTTAAAAGTGCTTATTGAGGGCGTCTGTGCGACTGGTGTACATATAAGTGTGATCAAACCCTGTTCTTGGGATATTGTTATAAGCTTGGGGTAGTCAAAAGTTTCCCTAAACAGGAGAAAAAGCCCCAACCACAACAGGAAGTGCCTGTACATTTGTCTGTTTGAGCTTCGGTGCATTTGCTGAATATTTATGGTCGCCATGGATTTTTGACAGGGATGGATGTCACGTAGCCCCCCGAAGCCCAGGACTGAGCAGCTGAGCGGTGCTCGCCATTTCTCTGACAGCGAGAGGACTGGCCTGGCTCAGGTCCACAACCCCAGGTGGTGCCTGGGAAGCCACTGGAAGGCACAGAAGCCTATTAGAAAACCCATTTGTGCATACCCCAAACTCGTGAAAGTGCTGAGGCATCTTCTCCTAGAAGAACAAAGGAGGCCAAACAGAGAATGAAGGAAGCAACGCCTACAGTGGTCCATTTCCAAGACAAAATGCCTTGAATCGGCTTAGGTCGGTAAACTACAGAAGAAACAGGATGTCCTAGCCAGTGCCTGCTTGTTGGCCTCCCCTTCTCCCTCCCTTCCCCCTGACCCTTAGGTGCTCTCACCCGAACTAAAGAAGTTTAGTCTAAGATGAAAGTTTACCAGCCTGCAAAATAGCTGGCTTTGTTCTTATCAGCCTGCCCAGCTACTTAGGTCGTAAGTCAAATGCTTAAAGAGCCCCTGAGCTGACTGGGATTGCAATGCATTGTGGGCTGCAACAAAATGCAGCAGGACAACCCTAAAGAAAACACCTACAGCCCCCGCCCGACAACCAACAGATCATGTCCCAGACGACTGTGACCTCAGAGTACTCAGCCTGGGAGGAACCGGGGCAGGGACCTGTGCACGGGGGGATGAATTCCTTGTTGAAACTGCGCTGGGTGTGGCTGCCCATTAGACACCGGATCCTGCAAGACCATCATTAAAAGTCTCACTCTCGGCCAGGCACGGTGGCTCACGTTTGTAATCCCAGCACTTTGGGAAGCCGAGGCGAGCGGATCACGAAGTCAGGAGTTCGAACCAGCCTGGCCAACATAGTGAAACCCCGTCTCTACTAAAAATACAAAATATTAGCCGGGCGTGGTGGCGGGCACCTGTAATCCCAGCTACTCGGGAGGCTGAGGCAGGAGAATCGCTTGAACCTGGGAGGTGAAGGTTGCAGTGAGCTAAGATCGTACCATTGCACTCCAGCCTGGGCAACAGTGCAAGACTCCATTAAAAAAAAAAAGAGAGATTAGTTAAATAAAGTATGGTGTCTTATTCGGTGAAATAAGCAGTCATTTAAAATTAGCTGAGGAAGAACTTTGTGAAATGGAAAATATTGTACCATTTAATATTTAAAATCCGATATAAGGCCGGGCGCAGTGGCTCATGCTTGTAATTCCAGCACTTTGGGAGGCCAAGGAGGGTGGATCACCTGAGGTCAGGAGTTCAAGACCAGCCCAGCCAACATGGTGAAACCCCATGTCTACTAAAAATACAAAAATTAGCTGGACCTGGTGGGCTCCTGTAATCCCAGCTACTCAGGAGGCTGAGGCAGGAGAACCTACCCAGGAGGCACAGGTTGCAGTGAGCTGAGATGGCGCCATGGCACTCCAACCTGGGCAACAAGAGTGAAACTCCACCTCAAAAAGTAAAACAAAAAAATCTAATATAAAATAGTAGATCCAAATACGTAAATACCTATGAAGGGGGCAAAGGAAGAGAAGTGCAAAGAAAGGTGAGCAGTGGTTATCCACGTACAGGATGTGTAGGTACGTTTTCCCGTCGTTATCTGCTTTCTGCGTTAATTTAAATGCATTTGCATAACTTTCAGGGTCAGAAAATAAAGGCCTATGTGTGACCCTGGGGGACTGGATGGAGGCCCAGTGCCCCTGTCGCCAGCTAGGTGGCTTTGCCCGCGTCTCCAGGCTTCTCCAGGGCTCGGCTTCCCGCCTCTTCGTTGGGGACCGCACAGGTCACTGGGGGAGGCTCCGCGGGCGGCAGGTCTCTGGGAGGGGTTGTCACCGTCGGTGCGCAGGGGAGCGGCAGGTCCCTCCTGCACCTGCAGGGACAGGCCTCCGGCTGCACCGTCCCGCGCCCGCCTCCCTGGCGCCCTCCTCGTCGGACGCCTCCTGCCCGGGCCCGCCAGGGGGCGCTGCCGGCCTCCGGGACGGCGGCCGCTGCGAGAGGAAGCCCCGGCTGCTGCCACATCCCGACGCTGCCGGGAGCCACCGGGGCGGCGCGCAGGCTCCCAGCCCCCTAAGGTAGGGCTGCCTTCCCCGGAGCCGGGGACACAGGCGCACGCGCGGGCACCTCGGCGCTGGCCTCCGGGCTGCTGAGCCCCTCCCTGGTGTGGAGCGGGGGTGGTGACCTCCTTGTGAATTAAGGGAGGGGCGGCCTTGGCATCGGGACCTGGAACCCGGAGAGGCCGCCAGGCTTCCAGTCGTGGCCTTGCCACCGGAGGTCACGTGGTGTTTCCAGATTTCCTTAGTGTGTGCGTGGGTGGGTCCCTGTGGTGTGTAGGGCCATGGCTACTTGGTGTGTGTTCACACGCTTGTGTGCATGAGTGAATGTATATGTGTGGGTCCCTGTGTTGTGGAGGGCTGTGTCTGGGCAGGCTGTGTGCACACGTGTATGCATGAGAATGTGCGTGCATGGGTCCCTGAGTTGTGTAGGACCGTGTCTGCTTGGTGTGTGTGCACACGCGTGTGTGCATGAGTGTGTATGTGTGGGTCCCTGTGTTGTGGAGGGCTGTGTCTGGGTACTGTGTGTGTGCATGAGTGTGTGTATGTGTGTGTCCCTGTGTTGTGGAGGGCTGTGTCTGGGTGGTGCGTGTGTGCATGAGTGTGTGTATGTGTGTGTCCCTGTGTTGTGGAGGGCTGTGTCTGGGTACTGTGTGTGTGCATGAGTGTGTGTATGTGTGGGTCCCTGTGTTGTGGAGGGCTGTGTCTGGGTGGTGTGTGTGCACACGTGTGTGCATGACAGTGAGTGTGTGCGTGCGTGGGTCCCTGTGTTGTGTAAGGCTGTGTCTGGGCAGGTTGTGTGCGCATCACAGTGCATGTGTGATGTGCACTGGGGCACTTGTCTGGGTAGTAGAGGTGGAGGCCTGTGTGTCCATGTGTGCACCTGTATGTGCAGGTGCGTGTACCACAGTCTTCTCTTCCCTAAAATAGTAATACTGGGACCTACCTTATGGGGCTGTTGTGACTGTGTGTGGCACTCCATGTGGGGTGGCACAGCAGTGCCCGTGTCACTGTCACAGCATGGCCCAACCAGGCGCTGATCCGGCCGCTCTGCCAGTCGGGCTGACTGCATGTCCTCTCCATAGAGAGGAGAAGCCTGCTGGTATCAGGTCCGGGCTCCTGAGTCCCTGAGCCAACCGACTGATGGTCCCTGTCCCCACCCTGCTCCTGCCCCCACACCTGAAGGGCTCATTGTGTGCATTTGCTCTGCTCCATGGGGATGTAAAACCCACCCTTTCCCTGTTCTCCTATCTGTGAGAAGGACATGGTGCCAGGGATCCTTTTTCTTTTCTTTTTTTGAGACTGAGCTTCACTCTTATTGCCCAGGCTGGAGTGCAATGGCGTGATCTCGGCTCACCGCAACCTCCGCCTCCCGGGTTCAAGCAATTCTCCTGCCTTTACCTCCCGAGTAGCTAGGATTATAGGCATGCGCCACCACACCTGGCTAATCTTTTTTTTTTTTTTTGGCTGGTCTCAAACTCCTGACCTCAGGTGATCCGCTGGCCTCAGCCTCCCAAAGTTCGGGGATTGCAGGCATGACACACCACGCCTGGTCCTTTTTTTTTTTTTTAAGAGTCAGGGTTTCACGTTATCGCCCAGGCTGGAGTGCAGTGGTGCAATCATGGCTCATGGCAGCCTCAACCTCCTGGGCTCAAGCAATTCTCCCACCTCAGCCTCCTGAGTAGCTGGGACCACAGATATGCACTCATTTTTGTATTTTTTGTAGAGACAGGGTCTTGCTATGTTGTCCAGGGTGGTCTTGAACTCCTGGGCTCAAGCAGTCCTCCTGTCTTGGCCTCCCAAAGTGCTAAGATTACAGGCGTGACCCACGGCCCCCAGCAAGGGATATTTATGGAGGTCCCTGGGCAGTTCAGGTAAAGAGGATCGCACTGTCTGGCACGGAGGCTCATGCCTGTAATCCGAGCACTATGGGAGGCTAAGGCAGGAGGCTAAGGCAGGAGGATGAGTTAAGCCCAGGAGGTTGAGGCTGCAGTGAGCCAAGATTGCAACACTGAACTCCAGTCTGGGCAACAGAGCAAGACCATGTGTTAAAAAAAAGAAAAAAAAAAAAAAAAAGGCCAGGCACGGTGGCTCACACCTGTAATCCCAGCACTTTGGAAGGCTGAGGCAGGTGGATCGCTTGAGCTCAAAAGTTCAAGACCAGACTGGCCAACATGGCAAAACCCCGTCTCTACAAAAAATACAAAAAATTAGCTGGGCGTGGTGGCAGGCACCTGTGGTCCCAGCTACTTGGGAGACTGAGACAGGACAATCGCTTGAACCCAGGAGGCAAAGCTGAAATCATGCCACTACACACCAGCCTAGGCAACAGAGTGAGTGAGACTTCAACAGGATTAATGAGAAGAGTCTGTTTTTAAAACACACCTTCTGGCCGGGCGCGGTGGCTCAAGCCTGTAATCCCAGCACTTTGGGAGGCTGAGACGGGCGGATCACGAGGTCAGGAGATCGAGACCATCCTGGCTGACACAGTGAAACCCCGTCTCTACTAAAAAATACAAAAAAACTAGCCGGGCGAGGTGGCGGGCGCTTGTAGTCCCAGCTACTCGGGAGGCTGAGGCAGGAGAATGGCGTGAACCCGGGAGGCGGAGCTTGCAGTGAGCCAAGATCACGCCACTGCACTCCAGCCTGGGCGGCAGAGCGAGACTCTGTCTCAAAAAAAAAGAAAAAAAAAAAAACACACCTTCTTCTAGGGCTTTGATAGAAGGAGGTTAAAGTGCTTTGTTTTTGCGTCCTCTGAGAGGGTGGCTGCTCCCGGGGCGTACAGCCCCCACCGTTTCCCCCTCTGATGCACAGAGAGAAGTTTCTTCTTAGCAGACCTTGGCCCACCAAGCCAGAAACGTGTCCAATAAAGCTCAAAGAGGAAAGAGAGTCAACCAAACTCACTTTTGGAGCACCTCCCACGGTAGAGAGGTTACGCAGGCTACAAAATTGTGTGAAAGCCTCCCTGCCCTGCGACTTCGGTGAACCTTGAGGACACCATGTGAGTGGAATTAGCCAGACACAAAAGGACAAATTCTGTAGGATCCCACTTACGTAAGAGTGACAAGAAGGGAGAGGCTGAGGTGCAAATTATGATTTAAAGAGTTGACTTGAGCCAAGGTGAGGACAGCTGCCTGCAAGACTCAAACCCAAGTAGCCTTGGATATGCCCCATGAGATCTTTGTTACAATCAGGATTTTAAAGGCAAAAGAGGAAACAGGGAGTGGCTGATACAAAATTGTGTTTCAGGAATTCTTGTTGGTTTACAGAAATAACATTGATTAGTGAAGGGCTGTGCACCCTTATGCTGCAGGGTGTGGGTTGTGTGTGGGGGATGGCATTGTTAGCTTAATTCACAGCTAGCAAGTTCCAAGACATCAACACACAGCTCAAGGTATTGGAGGGTGATTACTGCGGTTGTTACCAGACAGCGGTCCTGATCCAGACCCCCAGAGAGCATTCTTGGATCTCGCGCAAGAAAGAATTCAGAGCGAGTCCACAGAATAAAGCAAAACCAAGGTTATTAAGAAAATAAAGAAATAAAGAACAGTTACTCTATAGGCCGAGCAGCCCTGAGGGCCGCTGGTGGCCCCTTTTTATGGTTATTTCTTGATGATATGCTAAACAAGGGGTGGATTAAACATGCCTCTCCTTTTTAGACCATATAGGGTAACTTCCTGACGCTGCCATGGCATCTGTTAATGGTCATGGCGCTGGTGGGAGTGCAGCAGTGCGGACGGCCAGAGGTCACTCTTCTCGCCATTTTGGTTTTAGTGGGTTTGGCTGGCTTCTTTCCTGAAACCTGTCTTACCAGCAAGGGCTTTACGATCTGTGTCTTGTGCCAACCTCCTATCTCATCCTGTGACTTAGAATGTCTAACCTCCTGGGAATGCCGTCCAGTAGGTCTCAGCCTCATTTCACCCAGCTCCTACTCAAGATGGAGTTACGCTGGTTCAAACACACCTGACGCTTCCTCCTTCCCTTTTATAAGAGAACCCTTCATCCTAAGAGTTGCAAGGGATAAAGATCCATCTTCTGTAACTTTTTCAGGCTGAATAGGGGCGATGATATTCCTGCCTAACTATTAGGGTCTCTTGTGTTCAGGGTAGAGAGGCGCTCAGTCAGAAGGCATCAGTGTGGTGAGGGCTCTTCATAACCCTTGAGTTCCAACAAAAGGTGATATCTGGGCAATTAATAAGTGTTCAGTTTAAGAAAACATTGAGCAAGTTTATTTTGCATACCTACACAGAGTACAACAGCAATATATTCCACAATAGTAAAGCAAAATAAGTAAAATTATTCCAAGTAAACTAAATTAGAAGGCTTTCCATGAACTGGGCAACTATTGGAACCAAGATGATATGAGGTTGCTAGCCAATTCCAATGTGCCCAGAATTAGAATATTGATTCAGATTTTTACATTACCCATCCGTCTTATTTCTTCTGAGCAGCAGTCAGAGTTCACAGGTTGGTTCACAGGAATAAGAAAGGTTAGCCTAAATTGCAGAGACGAATCTAAAAAAAATCGATGATACTAGAATTTAAAAACAATGTTTCAACAATGTATCGGGAGGTTGAGGCAGGAGAATGGCATGAACCCAGGAGGCGGAGCTTACAGTGAGCCGAGATCTTGCCACTGCACTCCAGCCTGGGCTACAGAGGGAGACTCTGTCTCAAAAACAAACAAACAAACAAACAAAAAACAAAGAAACAATGCACCATAGTTTTTGAAACATAATATTTGTCTCTCCAGTTTCCCATTTTTACTAAAGAAAAATCACGTAAGACTGATTTACTTTATTATACTTGGCCTGGCCTGATTATTTGTATAAAGTACAGCAAGAATATTTTTCACAAAGTCTCTTTTTAAATTGGCTTTGAGGGAACTCTGTTCCATAGAAGGAATCTTAGAGAAGATTTTTTTAGAGCCGAGCCCTGACATGGGTTTGTACCCTCAAATACCTAGGAGTTGAGTAAATTTCTCTCCTCTCCAGTTTCCAAGATAACTTGTGGCTCTTGGGCCTGTTAGAAAGTGACATCTTTTTTTTTTTTTTTTTTTTTTTTTGAATCAGAGTCTTGCTCTGTCACCCAGGCTGGAGTGCAGTGGCGCAATCTCTGCTCACTGCAACCTCTGCCTCCCGGGTTCTTGCCATTCTCCTACCTCAGCTTCCTTAGTAGCTGGGACTATAGGTGCCCACCACCACACCTGGCTAATTTTTTATATTTTTAGTAGAGATGGAGTTTCACCACATTAGCCAGGAAAGTCTCGATCTCCTGACCTCGTGATCCACCTGCCCTGACCTCTCAAAGTGCTGGGATTATAGGCGTGAGGCACCACGCCTGGCAGAAAGTGACATTCTTTACTTACCACAGGTCAGGAACCCTGTATAGGGACTGTGGAGACAAGGTATCAGGTCAGTTTTCCCAAGGGGCTTTATCGGCTCTGTAAGTCATGTTTAATTTCTTAAAGGAAAACACATAATTCCAGTCAAAGCCTTGGTAAAATAAACATTTTTTCCAGTTGTGTCCTGTTGCAAAAGAAAACAGATTATTGGCTAGGCACAGTGGCTCACATCTGTAATCCCAGTACTTTGGGAGGCCGAGGTGGGCAGATCACCTGAGGTCAAGAGTTCGAGACCAGCCTGGCCAGCATGGTGAAACCTCATTTCTACTACAAATACAAAAATTAGCCAGGTGTGGTGGCAGACACCTGTAATCCCAGGTACTTGGGAGGCTGAGGCAGGAGAATCACTTGAACCTGGGAGGCAGAGGTTGCAGTGAGCCAAGATTGCACCACTGCACTCCAGCCTGGGTGACAGAAAAAGACTCTGTCTCAAAAAAAAAAAAAAAAAAAAAGAAAAAGAAAAAGAAAACAGATTCTTATTGCACTTCTTCAAATAGCTATATTGCCATACATTAAGAACACTCACAACTAGTTTCCAAATTTTGGAGAAATTAGGTAGAGAGAAACAAATATGCTCCAAATTTTCTTCATACAAGTATACTTTACTCAATTATTAAAAGCTGTAACTACTAGCTCAAAAGTTTCCTTGATTCTGAAAAACAGAACAAAGGATCAGAATATTTTAAGCAAAAAGTTAAAAAGATTACTTCTGGTTTCTATTAGTTTAGTCCATGTAGTTAACTTCTGTTTGCTATTCATGGACATTTCAGCTCTCCATAAGAATTCTGAAAGTTTTTTCCTCTATTCTGATGTCACAATCACCAAAGTTATCAGAAACCTGCACTCAAGAACATCTGTCAAAGTCCTGTAGCTGCTTATAAACCGCCTTCTAAAGAGGACCAAAACAAGACAACTATTGTTTGTGGATGACAAAACATCTTAGGACAGCCATCATTAAAACCACAATTGATAAGGAAATTTGATTACTTCTGTGGCATACAAAATTTTACATAACAATTATATCTATTAATAACATACATTAAGTGTTATGAGAATTATAGGAGTTTTAAAAGTAATTTTGGAACACATACCAATAACACATTTATATATAAAAATACAGCCCAAAGAAAACCAAACACCATTTTATATTTGACAGTGCTTCCTGTAGGATTCTTTTTTTTTTTTTTTTTTTTTTGAGACGGAGTCTCGCTCTGTCGCCCAGGCTGGAGTGAGTGGCGCGATCTCGGCTCACTGCACGCTCCGCCTCCCGGGCTTACGCCATTCTCCTGCCTCAGCCTCCCGAGTAGCTGGGACCACAGGCGCCCACCACCTCGCCCAGCTAGTTTTTTGTATTTTTTAGTAGAGACGGGGTTTCACCGTGTTCGCCAGGATGGTTTCGATCTCCTGACCTCGTGATCCGCCCGTCTCGGCCTCCCAAAGTGCTGGGATTACAGGCTTGAGCCACCGCACCCGGCCTTTGTAGGATTCTTGTACCCAATAAGCCAAATGTCATTGTTGCATTAGTGCCCCCAGCCTAATCTAGAATCTAATGCTCCCATGTAGGTAAATTGAAGAATTTTCAAAAGTCAAAGAAGCAGTTTATGACCTTAAAGCATTTAGCAAGCTTAATATCTGACCTGCATGATTTAGACCAAATGTTTACATTTTTGAAGATATTTTTATTTTACCAATAATCTTTAAAACTGCCTTTATTTCCTAAAGATTGCTTAAGTTACATGAACTAAAAGGCATTACACTTTTAAATTTTCTGATAAAATTTCTGATTTAAGCTCTTACTGTTATTAAACCAATTAATCAAAGCTCTTTCATATACAAACGTCAGGCTCATAACACATATAAACACAGACAGAAGATAAAGGACTCATTCCCTAAGCCAGGAATTGTACCCTGAACCGAGGCCACCACTGTGAAAAGAGAAAGCACAACCACATGGTTACGAGGTGAAGCTCCCAAGGACACACAAGACAGGAAGGAAATCTCATCCAGTTTTTTTCAGGGACTTACAGCAAAGTTCATAACTGACCAGTTTGCTGGTCCATCTTGAACAAACCTAAGAATAACTGGTGTTCCTAAGGAATAAGAGAAATCTAAAAGTTTGGAAAACATATTTGGTGGAATAATCGAGGAAAATTCGCCGGCCTTGCTAGAGACCTAGACATCCAAACACAAGAAGCTCAAAGAACACCTGAGAAATTCATTGCAAAAAGGTCATTGCCTAGGTACATTGTTATCAGGTTATCTAAAGTTAAGATGAAGAAAAGAATCTTAAGAGCTGTGAGACAAAAGCACCAGGTAACGGTAACCTATAAAGGAAAACCTATCAGATTAACAGCAGATTTCTCAGCATCTAGCTATTTATCTTACTTCTGTTTCTTTCCAACTTTTTGCTTTCTCTCTCTTTTTTCCGGTCTTATAAACTAGGGAAAGGGGGAGGTAGGGGAGAAGCCAGGAAGGACAGCAGGAGAATTGGTGGTCTCATTCTATATTTTTCCCCTTTGAGAATTTTCACTTTTTAGTGGGAGTTTTCACTCTCATCCTCACTTTCTGAGTCTCTTCGTGAGATAGAGCGACAGTGATTCATGTAATACACATGTGCTGAAGTTTTATGCTGAACCAAAGTAGCAACAAAACCTTTTATCATTTGAAAAAGCAAGGGTAATACACAGGGGAGCAGCAAGCAAGTTCCTATTACTAGCAATACACCTACAATGAGGGTTTTAAATCCTCCTGTAGCTGGAAATCATTTTCCAAATAAAGACCGAGGATCAAACTCGTGCCAAACCTGTACAGGCACATGTGCCAACTTTGTCATGTCCTTGACTATGTTTTCAACCACCTGTCCTTGATCATCTATTTGTAGGTAGCAATTGGTTAAGTTAAATTTTCCACAGACTCCTCCTTCAGCTGCCAGCAAGTAGTCCAAGGCCAGTCTATTCTCATAGATAGCATTTCTCATTTGGATTTCCTGCCGAGCTAAAACAGTCAAAGCTCTGACAGTTTCATTAGTAATTATTTCTAAGACGGCCTGCAGCCGTACAATCTGATTGAGCATGTAAATGGGGGTTCAGTGTCCCCATGAGCCGTCTTGTGCCCATGTGGCAGGCCCATAATACTGTATAATCCTTTCAGAAGGTCACTCATTATCTTTCCAGTTTCCTGTAACTATGCTTCTCTTTTCTCGGGAGGCGTAGACAGGGAAACCTAGGAGCTCACTCATTTTTACGGGTAATAAGAAAAAGGACGGCTTAATAGTGCCAGTAACACAACTACCTACCCATTTATTAGGTCACCGAATGTAGGCTCTGTGCCCACATATCCAGTATAGTCCAGCGGGAGCCGTCCAGTCCTGATAAGATTCTGGATGAGCCCAGGCAGTTTTTAATTTAGAAAATTTACTAAATGGGTTCTTTTCAGTGTGATTTAGGCCCCACCAAGTAATTGTCTTTGTTGTGCCGTTGTATAACTTCTGTCCTATACAATTAAGCTTTCCTACAGGGATGATGAAGTCTTTTCCTTCTCTAGCTAGACAGTGTTGTCCAATAATTGAGGTTTTTAGGATCCAGAAGTTGCTAGCTTGGGCCTTCTGAACTGGAATTACATCAGGAGCTGGAACAGTGGGCACCAACTCTTGGGCTTCCCAAGGCCATCGATCTCCGTTAGTGGTTCCCCCGCATACATAACAGGAAGCAACATTAAGGGAATGAGCTACATTTTCTGCTAATTGGAGAAACAAATTTTTTGTCTTTTTCGGAAGTTCTGGTGCTGGCAGATTCGTAAAAGGTTTGAAACACTGTTTTGGGAGAGCGCTTGTGGACCTCCCTTCAGACTAAAATGGCAACTTGGGGGTTTAACCCTGTCCCATCGATCCCCAGGATTACACGTTCTCCCTTTTTCCAACGGGGATCTAGGGGATGGGTGATTATGAGTTCCGGTGGGTTACAGTGACCGGCAGCATAGGAGGGGTGGCAGGGGTCTAGGGGATGGATGATTATGAGTTCCGGGGGATTACAGTGACCGGCAGCACAGGAGGGTTGATGGGGATCTAGGGGTTGGTGATTATGAGTTATGGTGGGTTACAGTGACCGGCAGCACAGGGGGGGTTGGCGGGGGTCTAGGGGATGGGTGATTATTAGATCTGGTGGGTTACAGTGACCGGCAGCACAGGAGGGTTGGCGGGGGTCTAGGGGATGGGTGAGCAGCATAGGAGGGGTGGCGGGGATCTAGGGGATGGATGATGATGAGGTCTGGTGGGTTACAGTGACCGGCAGCACAGGAGGGTTGGTGGGGATCTAGGGGATGGGTGATTATGAGTTCTGGGGGGTTACAGTGACCGGCTGCACAGGAGGGTTTGTGGGGATCTAGGGGTTGGTGATTATGAGGTCCAGTGGGTTACAGTGACCGGCTGCACAGGAGGGTTGGCGGGGATCTAGGGGATGGGTGATTATGAGTTCCGGTGGGTTACAGTGACCGGCAGCACAGGAGGGGTTGGCGGGGGTCTAGGGGTTGGTGATTATGAGTTCCGGTGGGTTACAGTGACCGGCAGCACAGGAGGGGTTGGCGGGGGTCTAGGGGTTGGTGATTATGAGTTCCGGGGGGTTACAGTGACCGGCTGCACAGGAGGGTTTGTGGGGATCTAGGGGTTGGTGATTATGAGGTCCAGTGGGTTACAGTGACCGGCAGCACAGGAGGGTTGGCGGGGATCTAGGGGATGGGTGATTATGAGTTCCGGTGGGTTACAGTGACCGGCAGCACAGGAGGGGTTGGCGGGGGTCTAGGGGTTGGTGATTATGAGTTCCGGGGGGTTACAGTGACCGGCTGCACAGGAGGGTTTGTGGGGATCTAGGGGTTGGTGATTATGAGGTCCAGTGGGTTACAGTGACTGGCTGCACAGGAGGGTTTGTGGGGATCTAGGGGTTGGTGATTATGAGGTCCAGTGGGTTACAGTGACCGGCAGCACAGGAGGGAGGAGGGGTTGGCTTCCCGCTTCTGAAGACAAACCGGGTCCTTTTTGTTCTTTTTCCAAGTAGCCCAAATAACACATGGCCAAAAGGCACAATTTTCACAAACCCCTGACTCATGACAAACATATTTATTTTCTACTCTGTAGCTCCTTTCACAGTTAACAGAACCACATCCTGTTCCTAGCTTGTTACTATTAATGGCTGAACAAGCGTTAAATCTTAAAGCTACTTGTTTGGGGATTCCTTTTCCTTCTGTTCTAGTTATTATTTTACTTGTATCACCTAGGAAAAGGCCAGTTCTTAATCTTATTTCGAAAACGGTGGTTGCAGGGGACTCAGATGGGTTGTAACGCACATCAGGTTGGTCATTTCCCGGGCTACATACCTTGTACTGAGTGGCATTATACAAACAAGTTTCTTTTAACATTCCCACACATTCATAATAACTATAGAACAGAAAGATTGTTTTAATTTGCTGTCCTACCTCAGTGACCTGATGAACACACTGGGAACAGTCCCCAGTTTGAGTAAGGTCAGTTGAAGCCCTTACTGTATAAGTCCAAAGTTGAAGAAAAATGAATCCCACGATGAGATTCCTCATGCTTCGGCCGTGCGTGGACCAGTCAGCTTCCGGGTGTGACTGGAGCAGGGCTTGTCGTCTTCCTCAGAGTCACTCTACAAGGATAGTCCGGGCTTGGTCTTGCCTCCCAGGTTTCAGGAGCTGCAGGTTTTACACGGCTGTGGGGGATCCAGGCTGGGATTCCCTCTACCTTCACAGCGGTGGGAGTGGTCAGGACGACAGTCTGGGGTCCTTTCCACCATGGGCACAAAGAGGCTGTGTTCCAGTCCTTGATCCACACTCGATCACCTGGGGAGAAAGGGTGAACTGGGGAGAATAAGCTAACAGGGCATCTCTCACTTACCCAGGCTGAGATTCTTTGTGTAATTTTTCCTGAAGCCTGTAGCTGTCGCTGTAACTCAATTTCACTCAACTTTTGGGGAGTGTCTGGAAGTCCCCGCAATATAGGAGGGGGCCTATAATATAATATTTCATAAGGAGAATGTCCTGTTCTTTTAGAAGGGGTACATCTAATTTTAAATAATACCATAGGGAGAGCCTGTATCCATTTTAATCCTGCTTCCTGACATACTTTCCCTAAACTATTTTTGATAGTCTGGTTCATCCACTCCATCTTTCCGGAACTCTGAGGCCAGTAGGCGGCATACAATTTCCATGTGATCCCCAATACCTTTGTCGTCTTCTGTACCCAGTCAGCCACAAACGCCGGCCCGTTATCTGAGCCGATCCGTAAAGGCAGTCCAAATCTAGGAATAAGATCTTGAAGAAGCACACGGGTTACTCAGTTCGTGTTGGATAAGCCTCCACCCACCCAGAGTAGGTACACACAAGAACTAGTAGATACTTGTTACCGCCACACTTTGGCATCTCTGTGAAGTCCACCTGGAGATCTTCAAAGGGGGCTGCTCCATAAGCCTGTATTCCGGGCGGAACGGCTGGACCTTGCCTCGCATTGTGCTGTCGGCAGGTAACACACCACTGCGTCACCGTTTTGGCAAGGGCCGACAAACGCGAGATGTAGAAATACCAGCCTAACAACTTTTCAAGTGACTCCTGACCTAGATGGGTGGTTTCATGCACAGCCAGTACAACAGCGGCTTCCTGCAGCTGTGACACAGCTACTCTCCCATCTGGTAACCGAATCCATCCTTCCTCCATCTCTTGTCCTCTCTCTCTGCCTGGAGAAAGTCCTTTTCTTCTTTAGAATAAGTAGGTACAAGATCAGGTGCTTGAGGGAGCAGGGGGCTGTGACTGATGCCCGGAAGGGGGCAGATGCTGCTTTTTGAGCTTCTGAGTCAGTGCAGGAATTTCCCAAACCCAAGATGGAAGCTCGCTCGTGTCCTCTGCAATGCATAACTGCCACCTTGTGGGGTTTCCATACTGCTTCTAATAATTGCAAGATTTCTCGTTGATACTTTATGTCCTTTCCCCCAGAGTTCAATAGGCCCTTTTCTTTATATGATGCTCCATGCACTTGAAGGGTTAAAAAGTCATACCAAGAGTCAGTGTAAATGTTTACAGTCTTACCTTCACTGAGTTCTAAGGCCTGAATTAAAGCAATGAGTTCAGCTTTCTGGGCAGAAGTGCCCTGGGGCAACGATCTGGCTTCAAGAACAGTGTCCAGGGTTACCACTGCATACCCTGCACATCTCTCTCCTCGTGGGTTGATGAAGCTGCTCCCATCCACGTGTAGTTCCCAGTCTACTGACGCCCGAGGCTGGTCCCGGAGGTCAGGTCTGCTGGAGTAAACTGAGTCCAACACAGTCATGCTCGACAGGGCTCTCTGATACTAGGAGCAAGGTGGTGGGGTTCAGGATGTTACAAACTTCAGTGGTTATACGGGGATTTTCACAGAGCAAACTTTGGTACTTGGTGAGTCTAGCATTCATTAGCCAGTGATGTCCTTTAGTATTCATTAAAGTCACCACAGCATGGGGGGCCTTTATGTTCAGGTTTTGCCCAAGAGTCAGCTTGTCTGCTTCTTGTACTAGCAGGGCAGTTGCTGCCAAGGCCCTCAAACACTGGGGCCATCCTTTAGAAACCCCGTCTAGTTGTTCAGAGAGGTAGGCCACCGGCCTCGGCCAGGCCCCACAGTTTGGGTTAAAACTCCAACTGCCATCTTTTCTCTCTCTGACACATACAATGTAAAAGGCTTTGTCAGATCGGGTAGCCCCAGGGCTGGGGTTGACAGAAGTTTTTTCTTTAACTCATGAAAGGCTCGCTGTTGTTGGGATCCCCATTCAAAAGGTTCCAGGTCCCCCCCTTTGTGACCTTGTACAAAGGCTTGGCTAATACTGCAAAGTCTGGGATCCACAGTCTGCAAAACCCCACAGCTCCTAAGTATTCTCTCACCTGCCTTCTGCTCTTAGGCGCCGGTAGATTGCAAATGACCTGCTTTCTTTCTGATCCCAGGCTGCGTCCCCTGTCGGATAGTAAATCCCAAGTAACGTACCCGCTGTCAGCAGATCTGAGCTTTTTTCTTGGACACTTTATACCCACAATCCTCCAGATGTCGGAGTAGGGCATCGGTTCCCGTGGTGCACCCGACTGCCGTGGGGTGTCCCAGCAGAAGGTCATCGACGTACTGGAGCAACACGCAGCCTAGGACTCTGGTGGGAAACTTCTGGAGGTCTCGAGCCAATGCCTCCCCGAAGATGGTTGGGGAGTTCTTGAACCCTTGGGGAAGCCAGGTCTAAGTGTACTGAGTAGTGACACCTGACTCCAGATCTTCCCACTGAAAGGCAAAGAGCTTCTGGCTCTCAGGGGCTGATCTGATGCTAAAGAAAGTGTCTTTCAGGTCCAAGCAGGTGAACCAGGTGTCCTCAGCTGGCAGCAACCCCAACAATGTGTACGGGTTAGGTACTGTTGGATGTAGAGTCACTGTAGCTTGATTGACCAGGCGCAAATCCTGTGCCGGCCTGTAGTCCTTGGTCCCTGGCTTGGGAACCGGCAGGAGGGGAGTGTTCCATGGAGACTGACAAGGAACTATAATTCCAAAGGTTCTTTGGCGCTTGAGATGGACCTGGCTACCTTCAAGAGCTTCTCTGGGGACCTGGTTTTTGCCTGACCAGCTGGGCCCCAGGCTTAACTTCTAGAAGTGCAGGGGCTTGGTTGGTGGCCAACCCTGGAGGGTTGCCTTCTGCCCACACTCTTGGCCACCGCTGAGCCAGAGCTGGTCTTATCTCTTGGCCTGGCTCAGTTAAGTCTCCATTCCTCCTCTCGGGGGACCATAAGGGTCATCATGACTCATGTCCCAGGTAACTTTAGCAGCAAAGAGCCGTGCTCTGTAAAAGAGATAGTGTCAACTTGCTAAGCAAGTCCCTTCCCAACAAGGGCAAGAGACAGTCAAGCATGTGTAAAAACTGACGAATCACGTTACGTCCTCCTGCAGTACAAGTCCGAGGCAAGCAGAAAGCTTGCTTTGCTGAAACCTCCGACTATGTCAATGGTCTTTTTGGATAAGGGGGTGACTGGGGCGGTTACTACAGAATGTTCAGCACCGGTATCTACAAGAAAATCGATGTCTTCACCCCCAACTGTCATCCGGACCGTAGGCTCTTTGGGGGCACTTGAGCCCGGTCCCCCTCAGTCCAACAACCCTTCTGCCAGGTTGAGCAGGGCCCCTTCCTCCTGTCTGGGGCCTCCTGCTCTGAGTCTCCTTGTTTTCCTTTTAGCTGAGGGCATTTGTTCTTCAATATGCTATTTCTTTACAATAAGCACATTGGTTACACTGCAGACTCTGACAGCCAGGCTGAATTTCTTTCCTGGGCGCCCCCTTCCCTTGCCTCTTTGGGGGGACCCCTCTGGTTGCTGCAGCTAGCAGGTCAGCGTTTTGCCGGGCCTGACGTTCACTCTCTGCGGTTTTCCTTACGGCAAACTGCATCCCTGTTTACAAACACCTGGTGAGCTATTTCTAATAACTGTGATATATTCATCCCTGCAAACCCAGCGTGTTTCTGCAGATTTCTTCTAATGTCTTCTGCGCTTTGACTACTAAAGCCGTGTTAATCATGCGCTGATTTTCAGGGCTATCGGGATGGAAGGGAGTATACAAACGATAGGCCTCACACAGTCTCTCATAGAATTGTGCTGGATTAGCCGGGCGCGGTGGCTCAAGCCTGTAATCCCAGCACTTTGGGAGGCCGAGACGGGTGGATCACGAGGTCAGGAGATCGAGACCATCCTGGCGAACAACGTGAAACCCCGTCTCTACTAAAAAATACAAAAAACTAGCCGGGCGCGGTGGCGGGCGCCTGTAGTCCCAGCTACTCGGGAGGCTGAGGCAGGAGAATGGCGTAAACCCGGGAGGCGGAGCTTGCAGTGAGCTGAGATCCGGCCACTGCACTCCAGCCCGGGCTACAGAGCGAGACTCCGTCTCAAAAAAAAAAAAAAAAAAAAAAAGAATTGTGCTGGACTTTCTTCTTTTCCCTGAATGACCTCAGAGACCTTGTTAACCCTTGTGGCCTTCTGGGCTCCCTCTTTAATCCTCCCAGGAGAGCTTCCCTGTCGCGGTTCAGCCTTTGCATGTCCTCTCTTTAATCTGGGTCCCACCGGGGTCGGTTCCTGGGAACTGGGTCCTCACATACTCTCGGGGGTTTCAGTAATCAGCTGGTGCATGTTCCTCCAGCCACTTAGTTGCTGCTTGGAGCACTCTCCACCTTTCAGCCGTGTTAGAGAGGAACATGAGCAGCTGGTGGCAATCAGCCCAGGTGGGGATATGGGTCTGGATAATAGTTTGGAGCAAATCAATTAGAGCTTGTGGCTTTTCAGTATAGGACGGGGTATTGCTTTTCCAGTTGAGAAGGTCGGCAGAGGTGAAGGGCTGGTACACAAAACACGCCTCTCCACCATGCGCCCGTCCTCATCTATCCCAGTATTCCGCTGCTCTCTCAGGGGCATTTGTACCCCAGTTCTGGGTCGTAAACGAGCTGCCAAGGGAGGGGTTTCTCCCGAGGCTTCACCTTCTCCCTGTCTACTCTGGATGGCCTAGGGATATGTTTGTCTTATGGAGGCGCAAGCACTGTGGGCTCAAGAGTGGGGAGCCTCTCTCCCTGGTAAGGGGAGGGCACCCCTGGGATCACTGGTTCCATCTCCTGCAATGGATCTCCTGGTGTTGGGTCGAACAGAACTTCAGGAGTTGATTTCCCTCGGTGGGTGGAGTGGGATCCTTCCTTGGCTCTCTGTCCTCTGCTACTAGCACTGCTGCCACCTGCCCTCTTAGCCACTGTGGGGGGTCTAGCACCAGCTGTAACCAAGTGTCTTTGTATGGGAATCGGTCTGAGTGTCCTGATTTACCAGTTACCTTGTACCACAACTTAGAAACAAGGGGCCTGTTCAGGCTTCCTTCTGATGGCCAACCCACTTCTAATGCTGGCCAATCTATTTCACACAAAGTTCTAAGTTTCCCAGGTGGTCTAGTGGTTAGGATTTGGCGTGCTCACTGCTGCGACCCAGGTTCGATTCCTGGTCAGGGCATCAAGAAATGTAGCAGGACAAGCCACAGACAAAACTCCTCAGACACCAGGTTAAAGAAAGAAGTGGTTTATTCAGCCTGGAGCATCGGCAGATTCGCGTCTTAAGAGTCGCGCTCCCCAAAAAAGAAATTCCTAGCCCTTTTAAGGGCTTGCAGTTCTAAGGGGTCCACATGAAAATGTCATAATAGATCAAGCAAGCATGAGGAATGTGACTGGGGGCTACATGCATCAGCTAACAGAACAAGAAGTTTTACAGTGCTTTCTCATACAATGTCTGGAATTTACAGATGACACAAGTAGTTTTGGTCAGGGGTTAACATTATTAATATTATTATTATTTTAACCACCAGGGCCGGGCGGTAGCACCAAGGTCATCTGGCTATTTATCTTACTTCTGTTTCTTTCCAACTTTTTGCTTTCTCTCTTTTTTCCTGTCTTATAAACTAGGGAAAAGGGGAGGTGGGGAAGAAGCTGGGAAGGACAGCAGAAGTGGTGGTCTCATTTCAATGCCGGTAACCCCAGTGCTTCGGGAGGCCAGGGCGGGAGGATGGCTTGAGCCCAGGAATTTGGCACCACCTGGGCAACATAGCAAGACCCCTATCTCTACAATAACTAAAAAATTAGCCAGGTGTGGTGGCACGTGCCTGTGGTCCTAGCTACTCAGGAGGCTGAGATAGAAGGACCACTTGAGCCCGGTAGTTCCAGGCTGCAGTGAGCCAAGATCACACCACTGCACTCCAGCCTGGGTGACAGAATGAGACCCCGTCGAAAACCACCCCCTCACCAGAGGGGAAAAAAAAAAAAAAAGCAAATCTCCAATGCATAGAAGCAGAAAGTAGAAGAGTGGTTGCCAGGAGCAATAAATAAATAAATTGAGAGCGTTTAAAAAAAATCTAGACTTGGCTGGGCGCAGTGGCTCACGCCTGTAATCCCAGCACTTTGGGAGGCGAGGCAGGTAGATCATGAGGTCAGGAGATCGAGACCATCTGGGCTAACGTGGTGAAACCCCGTCTCTACCAAAAACACAAAAAATTAGCCGGGCATGGTTGCAGGTGCCTGTAGTCCCAGCTACTCGGGAGACTGAGGCAGGAGAAGGCCTGAACCCGGGAGGCTGGAGCTTGCAGTGAGCTGAGATCGCACTACTGCACTCCAGCCTGGGCAACAGAGTGAGACTCCGTCTAAAAAAAAAAAATCTAGACTTGATACTGTTTCTGAAAGGATGATTGCAAGTGTGTCAGACCTGTGAGGTCTCAAGAGTCAGGCCAAACGCGGTTTTCTTGTGTGGAGCAGAGCAGCAGGGTGTGGGGAGGAGGGTGGGGGGCCCATTGACCAGGCAGCAGATGTGAGAAAGCCCAGGCTGTCTCCCAGTCGGGTCCCAGGTTGGGGCTTGGCCTGGCCAGGCCTGGTCTGGAGTGGGGGACCTTTCTAGCTGCCTGGGTCTGGCTGCCCACCCTGCACAAGCCTGGGGCTCCGGCCTCTCCGTATCTCTCCTCTCCACTCTTCCTGGAGGGCGCTGCTCTTATCTGACCCGCTCCCACAGTCTCCTACATCTGGCCCAAAAATACACTTGGTGGCGGTCCCGCCATCACACTCAGGCTTGGGAGCCAGCGGCCCCCGGTCTGTGCCGCCTGCCACACTGCTCTCCACGGCAGTGGTGGGGAAAGGAGGTTAGAACCCCATCTCCATGGCCAGAGGGCAGGAATGAGGGAAAAGGGGGACCGTGAGGCTTCCAGGCCTGGGGTTGGAACAGGAGCTGGGCGGTGTGGGGCTGTCTGGGCCGCAGGACTCCGGGTGCTGGGAAGTGGGGAGCAGGACTGTGTCCATTGCTCCAGAAAGCACGAGGGACGCGATGTAGGAAACGGGCTTCAGTTACAGCTGGAGAGGGGTTCAGCGGGTCACCGACTTAGGCAGAGAGGAGCCCAGACGACGGTTCGAAGACCCTGGGGACGGACGCCCACCTGTCAGTCCTGGGTTGTGGGGCACCCGTAGGCCGAGGGGCAGGAGGCTATGGCCCTGACTCCTGGTTTGGGTCTAAACATCCCAAGGAGGTGAGAGCGTAGGGTAGGGGCTGTGCGATCTTTGAAAGGAAGGACGCCGCGTGTTACCAAAAAGGCCAGTGCTGCGGAGCTGGGCTGAAAGCGTGGGGAGTTCCCAGAACCAGCAGACTAGGAACGGAGGAGCCGTGTCGGGGGCTCTGCTCTGCCGAGCACTGAACCCCCACAGTCATGCAGGGGCTGGAGAAGGGTGAAAGGCAGAGGCAGGAGTCCACACTTAGGGACCGGTCCGTTCCACACGCTGCTGTCCAGGCTCCTGGGTGGCACTCGCATGGAACATTCCGGAAACACCGATGGGAAGGTCCCAAAGTTGGTTCCCAAAGGCCCTGACGGACCCGCAGGGGACGCTGAGCCTGTGATCCTCGCCTCACCCAGACAAGGTCGGGCTGCTTCTCCCGGGAAAGCGCGTCTGGAGTCCGGGAACGGCCGCTCCTCCTGGGGCCTGTCCAGGGCGCCCTGGGCCTAAATCACAGGCGGGGAGAGGCGTGTCGGAGAAGCCCCCGCTCCAGACCCAGGGCGAGGTCGCCCCAGCACCTCACTTCTGGGGTCTCCCCTTTGCCACGTCGCCAGAGCAAAATTCAAAATCCGCAGTTCTGGCAAATTTCCGGGGCCTCCCGGACACCAAAAGCAGCTGAAATCTCAGGACAATGTCATGGAGCGCGGACCGAGAAGAAGCCGTTCGGAACCAGCGCTGCCCGGATTCTCCCAGGCCTGGCTCGCCGGTGGGGGGACCCCGGCCCTGGTTTGGCGGGGCAGGAACGGGCGGGCGCCCCTGGGGGCCTCTCATTTGTGTGTTGGTCTCGGCCTTAAAATGCAGCGGAGAAAATAAAAAATAAAATACAAATAGGAGTCAGGTGTCAGAGTCGGATCCGCCAGGCACTGAGGATTGAAGGAATCGCAGAAGCAGCTCTTCTCACCCGGGTCCAGGCCGCGGGGATCTGCGGGGGGCGCCCCGACTCTGCCCTTCTGCCCGACCCCGCCCGAGACGCCGCGGCCTCCGAGGCCCCAGGAGCAGGCCCCGCCCCGCCCCCACCCCCACCCCCACCCCCACCCCCACCCTCACCCCCCCTACGCCACCCATTCCCCCCTCCTCGCCCGTTCACCCCTCTCCGCCCGTTCCCCCCACCCTCCGCCCACTCCCCCCCACCCTCCGCCCATTCCCCGCCCTCCGTCGCCCGCCCCTCCCCCGGTCCTCCCCCGCCCCTCACCCCCTCCTGCCCGTCCTCTCTCCCCTCCCCCTCCCCGCCCCAGCCCCGCCCCCCCGCGCCCGCGGTCCCGCCGGAAGGACTTGAGCGCCCAGGAGCCGGGAGGCGAACCTGGGACCCGCTGGCCTCGCTCGGTGCGCGCCTCCCTCCCCACATGGAGCCCGCCGAGCGCTCGCGGGTCCCCAGGTGGGTGGCGCGGGGTGCGGGCGTCCCTGGCGGCTGCGGTCCCCAAGCGGGCCCCCGACCCCCCAGAGGAAACTTCGGGGACGCCGGCCTCCTTCTCTCCGTGTTGCAGGATCGACCCGTACGGATTCGAGCGGCCTGAGGACTTCGACGACGCCGCCTACGAGAAGTTTTTCTCCAGCTACCTGGTCACGCTCACCCGCAGGGCGATCAAGTGGTCCCGGCTGCTGCAGGGCGGGAGCGTCCCCAGGAGCCGGACAGGTGGGTCCCGGCGGCGCAGGTGGGTCCCGGGGGTGCAGGTGGGTCCCGGGGGTGCAGGTGGGTCTCGAGGGCGCAGGTGGGTCGCGGCGGCGCAGGTGGGTCTCGAGGGCGCAGGTGGGTCGGGCTGGGACGGGCGGGGCAAAGTTCGGCCTCCGGGAGCGGAGGGAGGGGGAGGAACCTTCCAGGGCAGGTCCGGACTTGGCTGCGGCTCCGAGCTAGGGCAGCCGCAGGGACCTGTTTTCCTGCTTTGGGATGGGCCGGCTGGTCGGACGCGAAGGAGACCCGTCCCTCCCAGAAGGGAGCCAGATCGGGATGGATCAAAACTCGATCCATGCCGGCTGCGGTGGCTCACGCCTGTAATCCCAGCACTTTAGGAAGCCGAGGTGGGCGGATCACCTGAGGTCAGGAGTTTGAGTCCGGCCTGACCAACATGGTGAAACCCCGCCTCTACTAAAATTACAAAACTAGCCGGGCGTGGTGGCGCATGCCTGTAATCCCAGCTACTCCGGAGGCTGAGGCAGGAGAAGCACTTGAACCTGGGAGGCGGAGGTTGCAGTGAGTGGAGACTGCGCCATTGCACTCCAGCCTGGGCGACAGAGCAAGACTCCATCCTTGTGACGGGACCCACAGGGTCCTGCTCCACCTGCCGCTCCCCCGCGACCCCAGGCCTCCTGCTGCTGCGGTGAGTACTGGCCTGGCCGCCCGCCCACCCGCCTCGGGGTTAGCTGCAGGGCCCCCTCCTCAGGAGCTCCCCAGCCTTCCCTGTGCGGGGGGCACCGCCTCACCTCTGCCTTTCCCAGCACAGCCTCTGCTGGAGTCAAAAACCCTTCCTCCCTGTCCCGGATATTTCATTCACTGCTCAGTCCTCAGAACCTGCGACAGTGCCAGGCGACTTCCCTGTGTGTTCAGTGAATGAATGAAGTGCCTGCCTGGGGTGAGGGCTTGGTAGGAGTGTGCCCTGGAGCTAGGAACTCAGATGAGTGGGGTCAAAGGGGAGTCCTGGGGGCTTCCTGAGAAGGGGGATGTGAATGGCAGCTGAGCTTCAAGGGATGAGCTGTGTGCTCCAGGCTGTAGGACCTGGTGGGGAGGGGCAGAGATGAAGCCGGGGTCCTGCACCTGGGCGGAGGGTCGGAGGTGTGTGGTGACCACGGCCAGGCACAGAGAAGCCAACTGTTAAAGGTTTTCCAGGCAGGGGGTGATAAGATCAATTTTTGCTTTTATTTATTTATTTGAGACAGGGTATCCCTCTGAGTGCAGTGGCACAATCACCACTCACTGTAGCCTTGACCTCCTGGGCTCCAGCCATCCTCCCCGCTCAGCCTCCCACGTAGCTGGGACCACTGGCGCCGCCACCACTCCAGGCTAATTTTTAAATTTTTTATTATTTTATTATTTTATTTTTTTATTTTTATTTATTTTTTTTTTTTTTGAGACGGAGTCTCGCTCTGCCGCCCAGGCTGAAGTGCAGTGGCCGGATCTCAGCTCACTGCAAGCTCCGCCTCCCGGGTTTACGCCATTCTCCTGCCTCAGCCTCCCGAGTAGCTGGGACTACAGGCGCCCGCCACCGCGCCCGGCTAGTTTTTTGTATTTTTTAGTAGAGACGGGGTTTCACCGTGTTAGCCAGGATGGTCTCGATCTCCTGACCTCGTGATCCGCCCGTCTCGGCCTCCCAAAGTGCTGGGATTACAGGCTTGAGCCACCGCGCCCGGCAATTTTTAAATTCTTTATGGAGATGGAAGCTAATATCCTATATGCTTCCCACAAATGCATCATGTCCCATCCCTGTGGCCTCTGCATATTCACATGTTTCCAGTGGAACGTGTGTCTTTATTTTTCCTTTTGATTTTTTCTTTTCTATTTATTTATTTTTGAGACAGAGTCTCACTCTATCTCCCAGGCTGGAGTGCAGTGGTGTGATTTCAGCTCACTGCAACCAACCTGTGCCTCCTGGATTCAAGTGGTTTCCCTGCCTCAGTCTCCCAAGTAGCGGGATTACAGGCACCTACCATCACGCCAGGCTAATTTTTGTATTTTTTTTTTTTTTTTTTTTTTTTTTTTTTTTTTTTGAGACGGAGTCTCGCTCTGTCGCCCAGGCTGGAGTGCAGTGGCCAGATCTCAGCTCACTGCAAGCTCCGCCTCCCGGGTTCCCGCCATTCTCCTGCCTCAGCCTCCCGAGTAGCTGGGACCACAGGCGCCGCCACCTCGCCCGGCTAATTTTTTGGGTTTTTAGTAGAGACGGGGTTTCGCCGTGTTAGCCAGGATGGTCTCGATCTCCTGACCTTGTGATCCACCCGTCTCGGCCTCCCAAAGTGCTGGGATTACAGGCTTGAGCCACCGCGCCCGGCCAATTTTTGTATTTTTAGTAGAGACGGGTTTCACCATGTTGGCCAGGCCGGTCTCGAACTCCTGACCTCAAGTGATCCGCCCACCTTGGCCTCCCAAAGTGCTGGGAATACAGGTGTGAGCCACTGCGCCTGATTTATTCTTAAAAGTTAACTGGTCTTTTAATTTTAAAAAGTAAGATAAAAGTATATAAGACATGTGAACTTAAAAAGCATAATTTATGTACATGGTAAACACTTTAATCATACTAAGGGCTACAAAGTGCAACAGGGAGTTCTCTCCCACCCCTGGCCCCCATCTCCTGTAGAGATGACCGAAGGGGACTGTCGTTCCATCCCCCTCAGGAACAGAAGTGCACGCTTGGTTCTGCAGTTTGCTTTAAGAGCAGGGGAAGTCCGTGGGAAGTCCTGTGGCTGTGACCTGGAGGTTGGTTACAGCAGAACATCTGAAAGATGTACGGTTGTGCATAAACTTTTTGTTTTTACAGAAAACACAACTGCACATTCATTCTTCTGTCTTTGCCTTGGTCGTTTGGGTCTGTCCTCTTGCTCTCCTTTTCTTTGACTAGGGGCTGCTAACTTGGGTCCCCTATTTTCCTTTTTAGGGAACCACTCAGTGCGTTGCCCCCACTTTCCAATATGGATTTGGGAGGGGGTTCTGGGAAGAGCAGGGAAAAGGAAAAAAGCAATCCGGATGCAGAATCCTCCAGATTTTTATTCATTTCCCCAATCCTTTGCAGTTATTTTACACGTAATTCAACAGTTTTTTTTTGCCTTTTTTTTTTTTTTTTTTTTTTTTTTTTTTTTTTTTTTTTTTTTAGCGTTGGTCTCTATCAACTCTTTCTAAAAACTTCACTTTGTTTTTATTGAAGTAACAATAATTGTTGTGTTTTTAGTAGAGACGGGTTTTGCCTTGTTGGCCAGGCTGGCCTCAAACTCCTGAGCTCCAGTGATCCACCCACCTCAGCCTCCCAAAGTGCTGGGAAGACAGGCGTGAGCCACCAAGCTGGGCTGATTTATGTAATGTTAACTGGACTGTGTAATTATGGTAGCATCACTGGCATGAATGTGTCTGTGAGCAAATACATCTCTTTGGTCCCCTATGAGCCTCAGCGTGCGGGGTGGGAGCCACAGGGCTGTGGGCCTGCTCTGCAGTGAGTGGGGATGCTGGTGACTCCGGTGGGAGGCTCGAGGAGTCTGTGGTCGCGTGTGTCCCTCCTGGCCTGGGGCCTGGGTTCCGATGTGACCGTCAGGGTGCTCATGGGCACTGGCAGAGCCTCAAGTGCGGAGGGTCGGGCATAAAACAGGAGTGGGAAAGTTATTCCAAAAATGGGAATACAACTTCTTCCTGCCAGGTATTCTGACGGTGGTAAAGTTCTTCTGTTTTTGGAGGATTTTCATCTGCACTTCCCATGTTAAAGTCTCCAGGAACACAGTCATCTACCAATCTCAGCAATCCACATGTCTTAAGGGATAGTTATAACGTATTCTGCCTGATCACACTCTTGGTGGGTACAATAAATACTGTATTTTCCTTTTTCCGTAGCAAATATCCACCAGGAGCCCTTAGGAAGACAACTTCCTCTTCCTCCCTAGAAAGACTAAATTCAACAAACTTAGTCCTGTTGAATTCCTATTTCATTCTCCATCTCGAGAAGGGAGGTCTGCAGGGAAGCAGCTTCAGGGCCATTGGCTTCTTGGAGACCTCCTTCCTGGTGGCTTAGAATATTAACACCACCTAAGTTAAATTGAGAAAACATATTTTCAAAGATACACCGAAAAACTGGGGATTTGCCTAACTTTGTCTGGGTAGACAGATGGATGTCAGTTCTCTGGATGTAGCTTCTTTTTAAAAATTTCCCAACTGTTTTGAATTGATATGTTATACTTCTGCAAACATTAGTGACGCTCCGTGGGTTAGCCCTGCCCCTGGGAAAGTGTCAGTCTGTGAGGACAAGTAAACGGTTTTCATTCTTCTATAAAGAAACAGTGTAAATCCAGATAACAAACTTATCAAAAAATCCCAGAATTCTTTGTTCTGTGAAGCTTCTGGAGTTGCTCCAACAGCCAGAGCTGCTGGGGGACCTCGGGCGCAGGCTTGGTGCCTTCTGTTCACCTTACAGATGAGGAAACCGAGGCACGCTCAGGGTCTGGAACCTGCAAGTCATAGGGAAGCACAGTGTCTGACTCCAGAGCTGGTGCATTTAACCATTTTGACCTTTCCCTTAAATACAACCTTGATATTATTGTTATTATTTGAGTCAGGGTCTTGCTTTGTCACCCAAGCTGGAGGGCAGTGGGACGATCATAGCTCACCGCAGCCTAGACAAGCAGTCCTCCCGCCTCACCCTCCAGAGTAGCTGGGACTACAGGTGTGCACCACCATGTCCAGCTAATTTTTAAGATTTTTTTTGTAGAGATGGAGTCTCCTGGGATTACAGGCATGAGCCACTGCACCTGGCCTATCAAACAGCAATTTACAGTAAAATTCACTCTTACCAGTATATGGTTCTGTGAATTTGGACAAACACACGGCTAGGCAATCATCACCACAATCAAGGTTCTGTCACCTTCAACAATCCTGTCCTTTGAAGTCGGCCCACTGCCCACATCATTGACCTCTTCCCCATTCCTGTAGTTCAGCCATTTCCATGGTGTCGTCCGTGGAATCATACAGATTGTAGCCTTTGAGTCTGGTTTCTTTCATTTGATGCATTGGAGATCCATCCAGGACTTTGTATGTGTCAATAGTTCATTCCATTTTATTGCTGAGGTACTTCATTTTGTGGATGTACTACAATTTTTAAAAATCCCTTCATCAGCTGAAGACATTTGGAATGTGTAAAGCCAACATTATAACATTCACCTACAGGTTTTTGTGTGAACTAGTTTTCATTTATCTTGACTGAACACTTTGGGATCGCTGGGTCATATGATAAGTGCGTGTTTAACTAACTATTAAGAAATTACAAACCGTCTTTCCAACGTGGCAGTAAAATTTGGCATTCCCACCACAAATGTCTGAGTCTTCTAATTGCTCCACAGTCTTGCCAGCTCTTCATATTGTTGGTAAACACCAACATTATTTTACCAACATTATTTTAGTCGTTCTTTTGTAGATGGACTATTCTGTCTGCATTAAATTTCCTTTGCACTTTTATCAAAAAGCAAGTGGTTCTGTTTGTGTGGGTCTCTTTCTGGATTCCTTTTTATATCCCATTATTCCATTTGTCTTAACTTTTCTCCAGTACCACGTTGTCTATCTTACTGCAGGTTTATAGTAAAGCATAAAATCAGGTAATATGTCTCCTCCAACTTCATCTTCAAAATTGTTTCGGTTCTTTTCACTTTGCATATAAAGTTTAGAATCAGCTTGTCATTGTCCACAAAAAATTTTTTTCCTGGAACAGTGATAAGGAGGTGTATGTAGGAATCTGTAGATCAACTTTGGAAGAAATGACTTTTTTTTTTTTGAGATGGAGTCTTGCTCTGTCACCCGGGCTGGAGTGCAGTGGCGCGATCTCGGCTCACTGCAAACTCCGCCTCCCGGGTTCCCACCATTCTCCTGCCTCAGCCTCCCAAGTAGCTGGGACTACAGGAACCCGCCACCATGCCCGGCTAATTTTTTTGTATTTTTAGTAGAGACGGGGTTTCACCGTGTTAGCCAGGATGGTCTCGATCTCCTGACCTGGTGATCCACCCGCCTCAGCCTCCCAAAGTGCTGGGATTACAGGTGTGAGCCACTGCGCCCGGCCAGAATTGACATCTTAATATTGAGCCTTGCCATCTGTGAACATGGTGTATCTATTAGTTTATTTCAGTCTTATTTGATTTCTTTTGCAGTATTCAGCATTTGGATCCTGCAAATATTTCGTTAGATTTTTACCTAAGTATTTCTCTTTTTTTGTTGCTATTGTAAATGATGCCAATTTAATTTTTTTTTATGTATTTATTTTTTTGAGATGGAGTCTTGCTGTGTCTCCCAGGCTGGAGTGCAGTGGTAAAATCTCAGCTCACTGCAACCTCCGCCTCCCAGGTTCAAGAGATTCTCCTGCCTCAGCCTCCCAAGTAGCTGGGATTACAGGTGCGTGCCACCATGCCTGGCTAATTTTTGTATTTTTTTTAGTAGAGATGGGGTTTTGCCATGTTGACCAGGCTGGTCTTGAACTCCATACCTCAGGTGATCCACCTGCCTCGGCCTCCCAAAGTGCTGGGATTACAGGCATGAACCACCATGCCAGGCCCCAATTTTAAATATACGATTTCCAGTTGTTCATTATTAGTTTGTAGAAGTACCACTGGTTTTTGCATGGCCTCTTCTTTCTGCTTCTGTCCCTCTCAGAACAGTCTCTGCCTGTGCTGGGACTCGCCCTCTCCTGCTGTTGTTTAGCACAGAATGACCAAATACTCATTCAGAGCATTCCTGGTCAAGCTGCCCTCTAAGAGTCATGAGACCTACAGCAAACCTTAGTACGAATTGTACTAACTTGGAGGAAAAGTCAGGCTGAATTATTGGTGTCTTTGGTAGAATTTTAAAATAAAGCAAAACATGTTTTTCTTGTTCCTGTAAGCAGTGCGAATAAACCATAAACCAAGGGTACTGAGATGTTCTTGCCTGAACTTGATCCTCCAAATATGTTTCTAAACCAGAAAAGAGGGTTTCTTATGAGGGATTCTTTTTTTTTTTTTTTTTTTTGAGACAGAGTGTCACTCTGTCACCAGGCTGGAGTGCAGTGGCATGATCTTGGCTCACAGCAACCTCTGCCTGCCACATTCAGGCGATTCTCCTGCCTCAGCCTCCCGAGTAGCTAGGACTACAGACACAAGCCAGCACGCCCAGCTAATTTTTTTATTTTTAGTAGAGATGGGGTTTCACCACGTTGGCCAGGGTGATCTCGATCTCTTGACCTTGTGATCTACCCGCCTCCGCTTCCCAAAGTGCTGGGATTACAGGCATGAGCCACCACACCCAGCTAACTCTGGTATTTTTAGTAGAGATAGGGTTTCACCATGTTGACCAGGATGGTCTTGATCTCTTGACCTCAGGTGATCTACCCACCTTGGCCTCCCAAAGTGCTGGGACTACAGATGTGCGCCACCACGCCCATCTAATTTTTGTATTTTTATTAGAGGATGGGGTTTCACCATGTTGGCCAGGATGGTCTCGATCTCTTGACCTCGTGATCCACCCACCTCAGCCTCCCAAAGTGCTGGGATTCCAGGCGTGAGCCACCACGCCCGGCCCTTAAGAAGGATTCTTTGGCTTTCAGTGGATGGCATTAGTGTCTGTTTTCTCTCTCCTCTGGGTCTTCCCTCCTTGCCCTTGTATCATTCGTCACGTATTTAGTGAGCTATTATTGCCTCCCAGGTTCCATTCCAGGAGTGGGAGGCCCAGTGGACAGACAAGGGCCTGTCCTTCCAGAGCCTGATTTTCTCAGTAATCACCTAGCACACAATCATCTGCCCGTGTCCAGAGGATCATACACTGTGATCACCTTGGAATTGGAGCTCATAAAGTTTTACCCTATAGTCCTTTTCTTGACTGTAGCCTATGAAGTTATTGTAAGTTTTTATCTGCTAAATACAGCTGGTGCCTCAGATTTTTTTCTTTTTATGGCAGCTTATAGAATTTCGCAAATTGCATATGCCTTCTTTTCTAAAGTATGGTTTCTTTTAAAATAATGGTTTCTTTTCAAATATGTGCAGGGCCGGGCACGGTGGCTCACGCCTATAATCTCAGCACTTTGGGAGGCCGAGGGGGGTGGATCACAAGGTCAAGAGTTCGAGACCATCCTGGCCAACATGGTGAAATCCTGTCTCTACTAAGAATACAAAAATTAGCTGGGCATGGTGGTGCGTGCCTGTAATCCCAGCTACTTGGGAGGCTGAGGCAGGATAATTGCTTGAACCCGGGAGGCAGAGGTTGCAGTGAGCTGAGATTGCACCACTGCGCTCCAGCCTGAGCGACAGAACAAGACTCTGTCTCGAAAAAAGTAAAATATGTATAGTGTAGTATCAAAGGAAAACAGCAAAACTTTAAATATTTGCTTTGAAAATTAACTGTTTTGTAGCTTAAGAGTACAGTGTCGCAACTTTGGACTTAACATAATTAATTCGGATGTTAGTCATGCATATCTTTTCCATCTGCCTAAGAAATTACTCAGTATTACTAATGAAGATAGCTCATGGCTTTTGGCTTCTGTCCCTATATGTTTATTAGAAAATACTAATTTTAGAAAATTACTAATTACTTTTTCACATTTTTATTGTCAATTAAAATATCCTCACGAAATGGAGTAGCTTTCAATGTATAGAGATAACTGCACAAGGAGGACAGTGACGTCTGCCACTAAAACCGTGGTCTCCCAGGTGCGGCGTCCCACCTGAGGTGCTCACAGCTGAGCCCAACCAACGTCCTTGTTCTCAGCTTGCCCTCTCACTGTTTTGCCCCTTTGCTGCTCCTCTGCACTGCTCTTAGGGAGCTTTCCGGGGCAGCCGTCTGACCGTGGCTCTGTTTCCTGACCACCTGCATGGGATGGCGAAGTGGGGGTGGGGGTGGTTCTGTAGCCAGTCTGATTTGTGCTCTGTTGAGAGGGGGAGGAGAGCAGAATTTTTGAAGGAGTATATGTACCAGTTTTGGTGGAGATGGATGAAGTTCTGGGTCTCTCTAATACTCGATTTAAGAAGGTAAGTGGTGAGAGCAGAAAGTGTGGCAGGAACGTGTGGGCCCTGCAGGCCTCTGGTCCAGCTCACACGCTGTCTGTCCTCTCGGCCTTCAGTGAAGCGCTATGTCCGGAAGGGGGTCCCGTTGGAGCACCGTGCCCGCGTCTGGATGGCGCTGAGTGGGGCCCAGGCTCAGATGGACCAGAATCCCGGCTACTATCACCGGCTTCTCCAGGGAGACAGAAACCCCAGGCTGGAGGACGCCATCAGGACAGGTGAGGCAGCGGGGATCAGGCTCTGGCACAGGGCCCGGGGGCCAGAAGGAACTGGTTTCCACCCAGTGTCTAGTCTCAGTGTCCAGGAGTGAGTGGTGCGTCTGCTGGTTTTAACTTAAAGTCACGTCTTCCTCCATGAAAGAATAAAAACTGAAGTCTTTGCAAGGGGAGAACAATGATCGTAATTCACTCAGCAAATATTCACGTGCCTAGCTGGCTAATACGAAAATGGTCACGAAGGAGCAGACATGCTCCATGAAGACCTGCAGGACAGTGAGAGGCAGCCTCTGTTGCCGGCGGGCTTTGCGCCGGGCACTGGTCGCGTGGCCGTCGTACGCAGCCGTGTTCATGAGGCTGCACACCAGGGCTTCCTTTTTTGTGTCTGTCATAATTGCTGGACTCCCTTCTCCTCTGATTTTCTCAGTAATCACATAGCCATAGGGTCCCTGGCTCTCAGAAGTTCAGAATGCTAACAAAATTGATTAACCTAAGGCTGGGTGCGGTGGCTCATGCCTGTAATCCCAGCACTTTGAGAGGCCGAGGAAGGCAGATCCACCTGAGAATAGGAGTTCGAGACCAGCCTGGCCAACATGGAGAAACCCCCCTCTACTAAAAATTCAAAAACAGCCGGGCATGGTGGTGCATGTCTGTAATCCCAGCTACTCGGGAGCTGAGGCAGGAGAATCGCTTGAACCCGGGAGGTGGAGGTTGCGGTGAGCTGGGATCGCACCATTGCACTCCAGCCTGGGCAACAAGGGTGAAACTCCATCTCAAAAAAAAGAAAAAAAAAAAGAAAAATTGGTTAATCTAAATTGAATAATTAGATTTTTAGAAAGTACATCTGCCCTTCTGATTTTAACAGTTTTTGAGAAATACACACTTAAACACAATATACTTAATTTTAAAAAACCCAGTGGCTTTAAAGTGCTGTGAGGTTAGAAAGACTTGGGAGGGTGAGGACACGGTGCTTCCTGCTACCCTTCCTGGGGGTCTCCTGTCCACAGGGCTGAGCCAATGGGGAGGGGGCTACCCAGGCTGGGGGCTGGGGCTGCCGGGGAGAGGCTGCATCCTGACCGCAGAGTGTTTGCCGCCAAAGGTCTCCAAGCAGATGGACAGCCTGGCGGCCAGAAACGCTGATTCAGGTTGGGAAGAGGAGAGCTTGGGTGCAGTGGGGAGGGGGTGCATAGTACAACAGAGCACTGCTGTCTGAAAAATGAGTTTAAAGGCTCTGTTTTGTGGTTTTTTGGATGATTTTTTTTTTTTTTTTGAGACAGGTGTCACTCTGTTGCTCAGACTGGAGTGTAGCCGTGCAGTCACAGTGAGTGCTTACTGCAGCTTCTACCTACCAGGCTCAAGTGATCCTCCTGCCTCAGCCTCCCACGTAGCTGGAAATGATCAGGACCACAGGTGTGCACCACCACACCTGGCTCATTTTTTTAATTTTTATTTTTTTGCAGAGATGGGGTTTTGGTTTTGAACTCCTGGGCTCTGAGGATCCTCCCTCCTTCACCTCCCAAAGTGCTGGAGTTACAGGAGTGAGCCACTCGCCTGGCTGAATCTTTTTTTTAATTATGGTAAAATATGCCTAATATAAAATTTACCATTTCATTTTCCCAAGCTGAAGCTCTGTCCCCATTGTCAAGCACCACCCCCGTGTCCTTGCCCAGCCCCTGACAGCCCGCAGTGCACTTGCCTCTGTGCTTTGGCAACTCCGGGGTCACGTAAGAGGAGTCCTGTGGGCTGTGTCCTGTGCGGCTGGGGTCCTTACCCTCGCCTCAGTCCTCACGGATCCTCTGTGCTGCATCTCGTGTGAGAATTTCCTCCTCCTTTGAGTGAATAATATTCCACGCATGGGCAGACAACATTTTGTTCATTTATCCACCTGTCAGTGGACCCCTGGGCTCTCCTGCCGCATGGCTGTTGTGGGTGGCACGGCCGTGAGCCTGGGTATGTGGATTCTGCTGGGTCCCTGCTGTCAGCTGTGGGCTCCTACCCAGAGTGTGGGGCTGCTGGATCCATGGCAGTTCTGTGCTTAGTAATTGGAGGCACTGGTCAGTTATCTTTCAGGAGCCATGCAGTGGATGGTCCAGCCCCACAGAGCCAATGCCAGGCCACGCAGTGCAGACAGAAAGCTCCCCTGCACTTCCATCTCCACAGTGGAGATGGAGCCATCTCCTTTCCCACAGGATATTATCAAAACATCTCAAGACGCTTAGCATGGTGGCTCACGCCTGTAATCCCAGCACTTCGGGAAGCTGAGGCAGGCAGATTATTTGAGCTCAGGAGTTCAAGACCAGCCTGGCCAACATGGCAAAACTCCGTCTCTACAAAACAATACGTAAATTACCCCAGGCATGGTGGTGTGTGCCTGTAGTCTCAGCTACTCAGGAGGCTGAGGTGGGAGGATCACTTGAGCCCTGGAGGTCAAGGATGCAGTGAGCTGTGATTGCACCACTGCACTCCAGCCTGGGTGACAGAGTGAGACCCTATGTCAAAAAATATATATATATGGAAAAACTCAATAAAAATATTACATAGAAATGAACACAGCTAGTCACTCTAGTCTGAAATAGCAAAAATACTAACTTCCCCTTGACTGATTCCAGTTTTTGGAATGTTTAGAATTCCATTAAAAAAAAAAAAAGGCTCTTTTGTAAGAAAACACACAATGAGAAATAATGTGCTCTGAGGCACTGAACTAATGTTCGCCCAAATCTAGTTTTTTGTAAGCAAAGACAAGGCCTGGGGCCAGAGGTTGGAAACAGACTCACAGTATTTTGCAGCCGTTATGGAGAGACCAGAGGCGGTTGGGTTCCTCCAGAGTGGGGTGTGTGCACATCTCAGCATCACGGCTGGCGGGGGCTGCTGTGAGTCAGCCTTGGAACCGGCCGTCCGCTGGTGACCGCGTGGGGTGCCTGGTAAACACCTCTAACGGAGGTAGGGCCAGTGGGAGCAGAAACCAGTGGAGTTGTCGAGCCAGCATTATCCTTCCTGCCTGGCTTGCGTCCGGGGTTAACGTGGAGGTCAGCTTCAGTGAGGCCTGGCACTGGGCCAGCGTGAGGCTTGGTTAGTCTCGGGGACCCATGTGGCATCCGGATCCCCCGGCACTAGACAGCTTGTCCAGGGCCACTGTCCTGCCAAGAGATGCCTGGGCTGGACAGTGGGGGGGTTGGTGCCGAGGAAGGAAGAGGCCGGCAGGGATGCCTCCTGCACACGCAAGCTGACAATGCGGGGTTTATTCAGTTCTCAGCTCTCAGCTCTCAGCCGTGTCCTTTATCTCTGAGGAGTCTCAGTTTATTCTGTCTCCTGCTGTTTTGCATCTTCGGAATTAGGAGAGTATCCCAAAGTTCTGTGGGCATTTCTCTCCACCTGTCACCCTGGGTCCTCGAGGCAGAGCTGCCTCCACTGTGCACAAGGTCCGAGGTGCAGGAGGCCTGTGCTGGGGGCCGGGAGGAGACGGGCATCGAGGAAGGAGCGCCATGGCCTGGCCGCCAGCTCTGGGGTTGCTCTGCCGTCCCTGACTCTGCGGGAAGGACGGTTGGGGCCCCCCTCCACCCCGAGTCCAGGATCACCCCCTCCTTCCTGGCCCAGTGAGCCTGTCGCTCTGGCTGTGTTGAGTCTGCTGTGCGGCCAGGGTGAAAACCAGTCCCTAAGTCCCAGGTGGAAGCCAGGTGGCCACCCTCGGGGCAGCTGGAGGGGTGGGAGGCTTGTGGAGCAGAAACCCGTGGGTGATTCCTTCTGAATTTCCCGCAGACCTGAACCGGACCTTCCCCGACAATGTGAAGTTTCGGAAGACCACGGAGCCCTGCCTGCAGAAGACCCTGTACAATGTGCTGCTGGCATATGGGCACCATAACCAGGGAGTGGGCTACTGCCAGGTGAGCCTCGGGACCCTCCGACGCAAGCATGAGGTGGCTGTGAGGACGGGTCTGTCCACAGCTGCGGGCTCGGCAGTGACGGCTTCATGTCTCTGTCAACAATGTTCATGAATTCCACATCCTGACGCCCCATCGAGGTTCGGACACCGTTTGCCAGCAGGGAGGACAGGGAGCAGCAGCTGACAACCTTGTTTCGGCCTCAGGCAGCGGGGGGAGAATCAGTGAGCACGGGACACAGAGGGCGAGTGCTGTGGGGTGTGTGTGTGCTGTGGGGTGTGTGTGTGCTGTGGGAAATGTGTGCTGTGGGGCGTGTGCTATGGGGCATGTGTTGGGCACATGTGTGCTGTGTTGTGGGGTGCGTGTGCTGTGGGGTGTGTACTGTGGGGCATGTGTGTGCTGTGGGAAATGTGTACTGTGGGGCGCGTGTGCTGTGGGATATATGTGCTGTGGGGTGCGTGTGCTGTGGGATATATGTGCTGTGGGATATATGTGCTGTGGGATATGTGTGCTATGGGATATATATGCTGTGGGGTGCGTGTGCTGTGGGATATATGTGCTGTGGGGTGCGTGTGCTGTGGGGTGCGTGTGCTGTGGGGTGCGTGTGCTGTGGGATACATGTGCTGTGGGGTGTGTGTGCTGTGGGATATATGTGCTGTGGGATATGTGTGCTATGGGATATATATGCTGTGGGGTGCGTGTGCTGTGGGATATATGTGCTGTGGGGTGCGTGTGCTGTGGGATATATGTGCTGTGGGGTGCGTGTGCTGTGGGATATATGTGCTGTGGGGTGTGTGTGCTGTGGGATATATGTGCTGTGGGATATGTGTGCTATGGGATATATATGCTGTGGGTTATATGTGCTGTGGGGTGCGTGTGCTGTGGGATATATGTGCTGTGGGGTGCATGTGCTGTGGGATATGTGTGCTATGGGATATATATGCTGTGGGGTACGTGTGCTGTGGGATATATGTGCTGTGGGGTGCGTGTGCTGTGGGATATATGTGCTGTGGGGTGCGTGTGCTGTGGGATATATGTGCTGTGGGATATGTGTGCTATGGGATATATATGCTGGGTGCGTGTGCTGTGGGATATATATGCTGTGGGGTGCGTGTGCTGTGGGGTGTGTGTGCTGTGGGATATATGTGCTATGGGATATATGTGCTGTGAGGTGCATGTGCTGTGGGGTGCGTGTGCTGTGGGATATATGTGCTGTGGGATATGTGCTGTGGGGTGCGTGTGTTGTGGGATATGTGCTGTGGGGTGCGTGTGCTATGGGGTGTGTGTGCTGTGGGGTACGTGTGCTGTGGGGTGCGTGTGCTGTGGGATATATGTGCTGTGGGATATGTGCTGTGGGGTGCGTGTGTTGTGGGATATGTGCTGTGGGGTGCGTGTGCTGTGGGGTGCATGTGCTGTCGGGTGCATGTGCTGTGGGATATGTGTGCTATGGGATATATGTGCTGTGGGATATATGTGCTGTGGGGTACGTGTGCTGTGGGGTGCATGTGCTGTGGGGTGCATGTGCTGTGGGGTGCATGTGCTGTGGGATATATGTGCTGTGGGATATGTGCTGTGGGATGCGTGTGCTGTGGGGTGTGTGTGCTATGGGATATATGTGCTATGGGATATATGTCCTGTGGGATATATGTGCTGTGGGATGCGTGTGCTATGGGATATGTGCTGTGGGATATGTGCTGTGGGGTGCGTGTGCTGTGGGGTGCGTGTGCTGTGGGATATATGTGCTGTGGGGTGCGTGTGCTGTGGGATATATGTGCTGTGGGATATGTGCTGTGGGGTGCGTGTGCTATGGGGTGTGTGTGCTGTGGGGTACGTGTGCTGTGGGGTGCATGTGCTGTGGGGTGCATGTGCTGTGGGATATATGTGCTGTGGGATATGTGCTGTGGGGTGCGTGTGCTGTGGGATATGTGCTGTGGGGTGCGTGTGCTGTGGGGTGCGTGTGCTGTGGGGTGTGTGTGCTGTGGGGTACGTGTGCTGTGGGGTGCGTGTGCTGTGGGATATATGTGCTGTGGGATATGTGCTGTGGGGTGCGTGTGCTGTGGGGTGCGTGTGCTGTGGGGTGTGTGTGCTGTGGGGTACGTGTGCTGTGGGGTGCGTGTGCTGTGGGGTGTGTGTGCTGTCGGGTGCGTGTGCTGTGGAGTGTGTGTGCTGTCGGGTGCATGTGCTGTGGGGTGCGTGTGCTGTGGGATATATGTGCTGTGGGGTGCGTGTCCTGTGGGATATATGTGCTGTGGGGTGTGTGTGCTGTGGGATATATGTGCTGTGGGATATATGTGCTGTGGGGTGCATGTGCTGTCGGGTGCGTGTGCTGTGGGATATATGTGCTGTGGGGCGCGTGTGCTGTGGGGTGTGTGTGCTGTTGGATATACGTGCTGTGGGGTGCGTGTGCTGTGGGGTGTGTGTGCTGTGGGATATATGTGCTGTGGGATATGTGCTGTGGGGTGCGTGTGCTATGGGATATATGTGCCGTGGGGTGCGTGTCCTGTGGGATATATGTGCTGTGGGGTGCATGTGCTATGGGATGTGTGTGCTATGGGATATATGTGCTGTGGGATATGTGTGCTATGGGATATATGTGCTGTGGGGTGCTTGTGCTGTGGGATATATGTACTGTGGGATATATGTGCTGTGGGGTGCATGTGCTGTGGGATATGTGTGCTATGGGATATATGTGCTGTGGGGTGCATGTCCTGTGGGATATATGTGCTGTGGGGTGCGTGTGCTGTGGGGTGCTTGTGCTGTGGGATATATGTACTGTGGGATATATGTGCTGTGGAGTGCATGTGCTGTCGGGTGCGTGTGCTGTGAGGTGCATGTGCTGTGGGGTATGTGGGGTGCGTGTGCTGTGGGATATGTGTGCTGTGGGGTGTGTGTGCTGTGGGGTGCATGTGGTATGCCATGGGGCGTGTGTGCTGTGGGATATGTGAACTATGGGGCATGTGTGCTGTGGGGTACGTATGCTGTGCAGTGTGTGCGCTGTGTTGTGTGTATGCTGGAAGGCTTGTGTACTATGGGGCATGTGTGCTATGGGGCATGTGTGCTATGGGATATGTGTGCGGTGGGGTGCACGTGCTGTGGGGTGCGTGTGCTATGGGATGCGTGTGCTGTGAGCTGTGTGTTGTCCTCTGAGGCCACTCCCAGAGTGTCTGCTGTCTACACTGTCATCCCCCGGCTGGCTCCGTGGTGTGAACCAGCAGGTGCGGTTGGGAGAGTCCTTGCGCCTCCTGGAGGCCACCTAGCTGGGTGCATATTAAGGGCATTGCTCTTAGTAACTGGTGGAGCGAACAGGCCGGAATTGGGGGCAGCCAGGAGCTGTGCAGTCTCCCAGCCTGTGTGTGCCCTGCCTGGGCCTTTCGCCGGTGTTGCTGTTCCAGTCTCTCTGAGCTCGCCGAGGGCAGGGCAGGCATCTGGGCAGGGCTGGCGTCCCCGATGGTTTCCAGGTGCACACATGGCCTGTGACTGCCTGTGAGTCCCAGTGGCTGGGAGCCTGGAGCCCATGACTGCCACCAGGATTGGAGAGTGCTTTCCTGGCATTTCAGGTCATGTGCTTCACAGGTTTCTAGGGGTTGTGGCTGGCTTAAATGTTTCTAGGAGGACGGGGAAGGACATTGTCGCGATGGTTCGAACCCAGCAGGCCCAGTGATGCCACCAGAAACTTCCTGTAGGAGCCAGGAGCCAGGCGTGCACCAACCAGAAAATGCAGTTTGAGCGAACGTTTGTGGGAGTGTGGAGCCCCTGCCTGGACAGCCCTGGGCCTGGCCCCTGGCAGAGTGAATGCTCCCAAGGAGAAAGGGTGGACGTGTGCATGAGGAATGCCCTGAGACAGGCCAGCAGCAGAGCCACAGGACCGCGCCGTCCTCACCAGCTGCTCCACATGCTGCGCGTGTGCGGCTCTGTGGCGGGCAGGCAGTGCCGTGTCAGGTGAAGCTGGGAGAGTCCCTCCTTTGCAGACAGAATTGCTGCCATTCCTTGCTTTTATGACTGTCCAGGAGCAAGAATTTGGCCTTCTGGAGTTGAGGTAGAGTGGGCAAGAAACCCTCTACGTCATTCTGTTTTCTGCTCCTTCGCGTTTTAAAAACAACTTTAATAAAATGCAAACACCAGCCTGGGCAAGGTGGCAAGACCCCATCTCTACAAAATATGTTAAAAAATTAGCCAGGTGTGGTGGCACACGCCTGTGGTCCCAGCTACGCAAGGGGCTGAGGTGAGAGGGGCATTTGGGCCTGGGAGGTCAAGCCTGCCATGAGCCATGATTGCACCACTCCAGCCTGGGCAACAGAGCAACACCCTGTCTCAAAAAAAACAAGAAACAAACCAAAAAACACCACCCACCTGGGTGGCCCTTTCCTATAATCATGCGCTTTGGGAGGTCAAGGCAGGAGGATTGCTTGCTTGAGGCTAAGAGTTCAAGACAAGCCTGGGCAATCTAGCAAGACCCCATCTCTATTCTTTTTTTTTTTTTTTTTTTTTTTTTTTTTTTGAGGCAGAGTCTCGCTCTGTCGCCCAGGCTGGAGTGCAGCGGCGCAATCTCGGCTCACTGCAAGCTCCACCTCCCGGGTTCACGCCATTCTCCTGCCTCAGCCTCCCGAGTAGCTGGGACTACAGGCGCCCGCCACCGCGCCCGGCTAATTTTTTGTATTTTTAGTAGAGATGGGGTTTCACCGTGTTAGCCAGGATGGTCTTGATCTACTGACCTTGTGATCCGCCCGCCTCGGCCTCCCAAAGTGCTGGGATTACAGGCGTGAGCCACTGGGCCTGGCCCCAAGACCCTATCTCTATTCTTAAAAAACAAACCACAGACACAATGTTACATACTAACAGAATGCCAGAGCTCAGCTGGCATTTGGAACCTACAGGCACATATGCACATGTGTGTGCGTAGATGTGCACCTGTTAGCTTGCTGTGGACCCCTAGGGAAACACCACAGCCTGGTAAACAGTGGAAATGAATTCTCTCAGCTCCAGAGGCTGTGCCACAGCCTGGTAAACAGTGGAAACGAATTCTCTCTCGGCTCTGGAGGCTGTGCATCTGAGGTCGCGGCGTCTGCGGGGTCTGAGGTCATGATGTCTTCACGGTGGGTTGTTTCTGAGGCTGTGACAAAGGGACTGTGCCAGGCCTCGCTCTGACTCTGCTGGTTCCTGGCAGTCCTGGGTGCCCCTCGGTGGGCAGCATCACTACTCCAGTCTCTGCCTCCATCTCCACGTGCGTTCTCCTGTGCGTGCCTGTGTCTAAAGCTCCGCCTAAGACAAGGACACCAGGCTTGGATTAGGGCCCACCAACTCCTCCATGACCCCATCCGTAATGACATCTGCAACAGTCCTTTTCCCAAACAAGGTCCCAATCTGAGGTACTAGGGGTTAGGACTTCAACAGCTGAATTTTGGGGCGGGGGACACAGTTCCATGCATAGCGGACGTGTAGAGTTACACCGTGCACACAGGGTCTCGCTTTGTCACCCAGGCTGGAGTGCAGTAGCGTGATCTCAGCTCACTGAGCCTCAACCTCCTGTGCTCGAGCAGTTCTTCACCTTGGCCTCCTGAGTGACTGCGACCACAGGTGCACCACCACGCCCGGGTGATTCTTGTATGTTTTGTAGAGATCAGGGTCTTGCCATGTTGCCCAGCCTGGTCTTGAACTCCTGAGCTCAGGTGATCCTCCTGCCTCTACCTCTCACAGTGCTGGGATCCCCCACCGCGCCTGGCCATGTTCTGCTTTTTCTCCATGATGATCACCCACCTGCATTTCCATGTGTCCACTGTCCACATTGTCACCCTCTCCCAGGACCAGTAGCACTGTCCGCTCAAAGGGGTCTGCTCTCGGCCACAGAGGTCCCCCCAGGTCCGCTCTCGGCCACAGAGGTCCCCCCAGTCCGCTCTCGGCCACAGGGTCTGGGGCTGCCCTCGATGGAGAGGGTCACATATGTGATGTTTGAGGCAGCACCCCTTTGGCAGGTGTGCGCATGGATTTCCCGAAAGGGTTTCCACCACGAAATTATCCCAACACCTGCGTGTCAGAACATGTTCCTTACAGTTTTTATAAAATGTGGTCATTGGTATAGTTTTCTCTCTGGTAGAAAGTTTCATGTTGTTGATATATAGTAATTTCTTTAGAAACCAAAGGTAAGTTATGTTTTTTTATCACAAGGTTACCATTAGTGGATGAGTCTTTGATTTTAGTATTCAGAATTTCTTTAAAGTGTTTCCCTTTGCTTTTACTTTTCTTCACGTAAGCTTGACTAAACACATTACTAGATGGTAGGTATTTAGTGACTCTAGAGTTCTACTAAAGGATCATTCTGGAATTATGCAGGTTTTAGGGAAAAGCAGGAGAAATGGAAACTGGGTAGTTAGTAGCTGAATGATTGCAGAATCGTATGGAGGCTTAAAACTCAATGTGAATTTCTGTTTCTCTTTTTCTAATTTCAGGGAATGAATTTTATAGCAGGATATCTGATTCTTATAACGAATAATGAAGAAGAATCGTTCTGGCTGTTAGATGCTCTTGTTGGAAGGATACTACCTGGTATGTTGAAAATTCCTGCGGTATGCCTGAACTGTCCCGTTTCTGGTGCTGCCAAAGTGATTCCGCTGAGAAATCAAGATTTAATTAAAACATGGTTGAATAGTTTGGGAGTTGAGGTTAAAATCTTTTTTTTTGAGACAGAGTCTCGCTCTGACGCCCAGGTTAGAGTGCAGTGGCGTGATCTTGGCTGACTGGAACCTCTGCCCCTGGGTTCAAGTGATTCTCCTGCCTCAGCCTCCCAAGTAGCTGGGATTACAGGTGTGTGCCACCATGCCCGGCTAATTTTGTATTTTTAGTAGAGACGGGGTTTCACCGTGTTGGTCAGGCTGGTCTCAAACTCCTGACCCCAGGTGATCCGCCCGCCTCGGCCTCCCAAAGTGCTGGAATTACAGGCATGAGCCACCGCGCCCGGCCAAAAATCTTTTTGCAGTAAAAAAATGTCTTTGAAATTGAGTCGAAGAGGAGAAACCCATGTAAGTGGCCAGGTCCCGGCTGCAGCGGCTGCTTGCTCCTGGGCCAACAGAGGGTCTTCTGTGCTGTCTTGACCCTTGCGGGCAGCTGGGCCTGCGTGGTTGGCTCACCCCCTCCTCAGTTGGTAACTTCTGTGTCCGTTGAGGGCCACAGTGTAGCTTGTATTGATCACAGAATCTCTGAGAGGCTGTCTTGGTTTCATGTGTGTATTTGTTACCGAGTTTGTGAATACTAGCAAGAGCACGATTGTGCAATATATATCCATAGTTACTTTTTAAGTAAGTACTTACTTTTTAAGGTGAAAACCTTCTTTTCAAACCTTTCCACTTTTCTCTGTATTAATGTTTAATTATTTAATAATTAAAATGTATTTATTAGTAAGTTATCCACGGGTTATAGTGAAGGCCAGTGCAGACGATGGGCTGCAGGCTCAGGTCACTTGGGAAGAGAAGTTGAGGAGCCGTCGGACAGGCAGGACCTGGGGCTGAGACCACTCTGCCCTTCCCCAGCCTGGCTGTGGTGCTGGGCCAAGGGGCTGCGTGTTCATCCTGTAGGGCAGAGGAGACGTGAGGGGCAGCCGGGCCAGTCCCCAGTGTTTGGAGCCTGGTGGGGGTGTGTGGCTCCAGCTCCTGCCTGGTGAGCACACGGCATGTGTCAGGTTCCCGCTGAGCTGTGCTCGTCCTCAGGACAGCCACACCACACAGACAGTCACCCACCCCATTTCCAGGGTGAGGACACCGAAGGCCGGGAGAGTTTGCGTGCTGGCCTGACCACCGCTGTACGTGGCCGAGCCTGGTTCAGATCCTGGCTGTGTGACTCACAGACCGTAGTGCGTGTCCTCACGGATGGGGCGAAGCTCAGTGCATCGTTAAGGGCAGGGAGGAATCAGTGCCACCCTCAACCCAAGGCCACAGAAATGGAGATGCCAGAGACCAGCCTGGCGGAGCCACCCCAGAGGAAGGGAGCCCCGCAGAGCTCCCGGGAGCGGGAAGAGCCGTTCGCCCGGCTGGAGGCCACGGACCCGGCGCAGCACCAGCAGGAGGCAGAGCCTCGCGGGGCGGAAAGGATGCTGACCGTCGCAGCTCAGTTCGGTGAACGCCTGGACCAGGTGGAATGGTGAAACCAGAGGCAGACGGAGTTAGGAGACATCCAGATGTGGGATTGGCAGGACATGGACACAGGCTCACAGCCTGCTTCAGTGATGTCCGAGAGCAAATCACGGCGAATCTTCCCATCCGTGGGCCGTGCAATTCTTTTCACCACATTTTTGTTGGAAACCTATCGTGTTCTGGGCACTGTTCAGGGGTGTGGGAAACATCGGGGAGCACACACGAGTTCCGTCTTTGTGGGGGGTGGACCCCAAGCAGCAGCAGGTGAGAGCTCAGGTCGGAGGGCTCAGTGCCAACCCAGAGGGCAGGGGCAGGCCCCGCCATGCTGGTGTGATGGACAGATGCATTCTCAGTCCATGAGACATCGTTTCCGATATTCATTATGAGATTAAGTTGAACGAAACTGCAATGCAAATAGGTCTGGATTCAAAAAGAAAAGAAAGTATAAAAACTAAACCTTTAGGATTATGGGAGGAAAAGGGGTTATTCCGATCCCGGCAGAGCTCTCCCAGCGGCAGAGAAAAGAGGCAAATATACGTCCTTCTCTAAGTTATAGTGACCAAAGTAGGTCGTTTCAGTGCCACGGTCATCCTGCTCTAATATCCGTCCTTCCCTAAGTTACAGTTACCCAAACTAGGTCACTTCAGTGCCACTGTTACCCTGCTCTTAATTGCTGCTTTTTAAGTTATACAAGAAATACACAGACATATTCTCATTTCAGAAGTTCAAAAAATACAGTACTTTTTATAGAATAAAAAGTGACAGCCAGGAGCAGTGGCTCGCGCCTGTAATCCTAGCATTTTGGGAGACCGAGGCGGGCAGTTAGGAGTTCAAGACCAGCCTGGCCAACATGGCAAAACACCATCTCCACTAAAAATATAAAAATTACCCAGGTGTGGTGGCGGGCGCCTGTAATCCCAGCTACTCAGGAGGCTGAGACACAAGAATCAGCTTGAACCTAGGAGGCTGAGGTTGCAGTGAGCTGAGATCACACCACTGCACTCCAGCATGAGAGACAGAGTGAGCCTCTATCTAAAAAAGAAAAAAAAAAAAACAAGGCCAGGCAGAGTAACTCACATATAATCCCAGCATCTGGGAGGACACAAGGTGGGAGGATCACTTGAGCCCAGAAGTTCCAGACCAGCCTGGGCAACAAAGTGAGACCCCTCCCATCTCTACTAAAAATAAAAATTTAAGTAAAAGTGATGACCTGCCCTCACTAGCACATCCCCATTTATCTCCCACTCAGAGGTAACTTATCAGCAGTCCGATGTATGTATTTCAGAGTTTTTATAGACCTATATAAACATACATGAAAGACTGAAAATTAGTGACACAGGAACAGCAAAGCAAAAGAAAAGATAAACTGAGACAAAAATCTGGTTCTTTGGGAAAACTGATAAATAGACACACCTCTGGCAAGACTGATAAGGAAAAAATGTAGCCGGGCATGGTGGCTCACACCTATAATCCCAACACTTTGGGAGGCTGATGCAGGAGGATCACCTGACATCAGGAGTTCGAGACCAGCCTGACCAACATGGTGAAACCCCATCTCTACTAAAAATACAAAAATTAGCTGGGCATGGTGGTGGACACCTGTAGTCCCAGCTACTCAGGAGGCTGAGGCAGGAGAATGGCATGAACCCGGGAGACAGAGCTTGCAGAAAGCTGAGATCACCTCACTGCATTTAAGCCTGGGCAATAGGACAAGACCCTGTCTCAAGTAAATAAATAATAAATAAATAAACACACAAAAGCACAGGCACTGAAGAGAAATCTTTGTTGAGGTGTAATCCACGTATCCCACAGTCCCCCCTTTCAAGTGTACAGTGCAGTGGTGATTGGTGCATTCGTGACTTTAGAACAGGTGAGCGAAGATCACGCCACTGCACTCCAGTCTGGGTGACAGAGTGAGACTCTTATCTCAGAAAAAAAAAAAAAAAAGTATAAGATATAGTAGAAATGAAAAGGTGCTGTAATTTGAAGATTTGTAGAGATTTTTAAGAATCAAAAGAAGAAAATGAAGAGACAGTAGTGGATAATTCTGAGAAAAAAACAGCCTAATGAAGTTGACTTGAGAGAGAAAATAGAACATCAGATGGGTGTGTGCATGGACACACTGGGTTTTTGCTGCTATCAGACTGTGAAGGAACAGGTAACTCCTGCTTTTTAATGTTTTTGTTTTATTTTTTTTTATTTATTTATTTTTTCAAGACAGAGTCTCGCTCTGTTGCCCAGCCTAGAGTGCAGTGGTGCGATCTTGGCTCACTGCAAGCTCTGCCTCCTGGGTTCACGCCATTCTCCTGCCTCGGCCTCCGGAGTAGCTGGAACTATAGGCACCCACCACCACGCCTGGCTAATTTTTGTATTTTTAGTAAGAGATGGGGTTTCACCATGTTGGCCAGGCTGGTCTTGAACTCCTGACCTCAGGTGATCCACCCACCTCGGCCACCCAAAGTGCTGGGATTACAGGCGTGAGCCACCGCACCTGGCCATTTTATTGTATTTTTTTAGAGATAGGGTCTTAGTCTGTTACTCAGGCTGGAGTGCAGTGGTGTGATCATGGCTCAATCCAGCCTCAACCTCCTTAGCTCAAGTGATTCTCCTGCCTCAGTCTTTTGAGTAGCTGGGACCACAGGTAGACACCACCATGCCTGGTAGATTTTTTTTTTTTTGGTAGAGATGGGGCCTTGCTATGTTGCCCAGGCTGGTCTTGAACACCTGGCCTCAAGCAGTCCTCCTGCCTTTGCCTCCTAAAGGGCTGTGGTTAATTCCTGTTTTTTTTTTCTTTTAAATAAATCTTGGGGCTCATACCTGTAATCCTAGCACTTTGTGTGGTGCATGCCTGTGGTCCCAGCTACCCGGGAGGCTGAGGTGGGAGGATCACTTGAGCTAAGGAGGTCGAGGCTGCAGTGAGCTGTGGTAGTGCTACTGCACTCCAGCCTGGGTGACAGAGCAAGACCCTGTCTAAATAACTGATTAATTAATCAATCTTGCAGAAAATATAAAAAAGGAACTGCTCATCGCTTCATGTTATGAAGCTAGTATAACCTTCACACCATACAGGCTAATCTCACTGATGAACAGAAGTATGTAAATGTTCATTATTAATATTAGCAACTTGAATCTACAGATGATTATGAAGTATTTTTTTAGTTTGAAGATAGTTTATTCCAGAAATGCAAGGATGGCTTAATCATATGGACTAATCAAGGGCAAAGCCGAGCCAAGAAGGCTTGAAAGAACAACACTGGAGATATAATGCTCTAATAATTAAAATGGTGTGGTATTAGGTTATGAATGGATAAACAGACCAATGGAACAGAATTGCGAAGCCAGATAGAAATCAACCAGTCTGTGGATCTATTAATCTATGGGAATGTCTTTTGTGAGATATGTCGATTAATGGGAAAAAGACTGTTTAAAACATCATTCAGCGACACTTGACTGTATGGAAGAAAATAAGATTAAACTCTTATTTCAATTCCAAATGGATTTAAGACTCATGTAAAAAAGTAAAACTTTGAAACTCAGAGAACAAAATACAGAACAATTGTGTCATGTGGGAGTAGGGGAGAAGTTCTTGAACATAATTCAAAAAGCATAAAAGGCATCAATAATTTTAATTACATGAAAATTTAAAAACTAATTTTGGTAAGAGACATCATAAGCAAAGTAAAAAGCTGCTGGTTTGAGAAAGTATCTTTGATCCATGTAATTAACAAAGGGTTAGTGTGTGGACTGTGTGTGAATTTCTAAAAATCTAAGCAGAAAGACAGGGTGCGGTGGCTCACGCCTGTAGTCCCAGCACTTTGGGAGGCTGAGGCAGGTGGATCACCTAAGGTCAGGAGTTCGAGACCAGCCTGGTCAACATGGTCTAACCCTGTCTCTACTAAAAATACAAAACTTAGCTGGGTGTGGTGCCATGCACCTGTAATCCCAGCTACCTGGGAGTCTGAGGCAAGAGAATCGCTTGAACCTGGGAGGTGGAGGTTGCAGTGAGCCGAGACAGCACCGTTGCACTCCAGCCTGGGTAACAAGAGTGAAACTCCGTCTCAAAAAAAAAAAAAAAATCTAAGCAGAAAAAGAAACAGCTCAGCAGAACATCAGGTGAAGAATGTGCCCAACAGGCAATTTACAAAATAGAGACCGGAAGAGCGGAATGGCCAGCAGACCTGTCAACCCATGGCTGAGTTCCCTGGTGAGCGTGAAGGTGCAAACGGAAAGACTGGGGTTGGAGTGGAGCCTTCTGCAGCCACCGAGGCCTCCAGGCCTGTGACACAAAACGAAACCTCCCTGCCGTGGGGCAGCGACCACGGGGTGCGAGCCCGTCTGGGCATTGAGAATGTCGTGCGCATTGTCGTCTTCTTCCTCGGAGGAGGCCGAGACTGGCGGGGATTAAGTAGCTCGCACACAGTCCGCCAGCAAGTCGAGGGGCTGAGATCCCATCCCAGGCCTCCGCGCCCGAGGCCTGCACCCCACATCTGCCTCCCCGGTCTCCCCCACCGCTGTTGTTGCAGAAGGCAGGAGGACTGTTTGGTCCATCGCTGTGAGTCACAGAGGGGGTCCAGTTAAGGGAGTTACTTTTACCAGCAAATGCCTCTAATCCCAATTCAGTTTGGAAGTGACCTGAGGACACGCTCCCCGTGGCCTGTGACCATCCACACTCAGACGCGCCACACCCCGGGTTCTCAGCCCAGATCACCTGCCACACCCGCGGCCTCTTGTAGAGCCCATGAAGGTGACGGCCATCAATCACCATCCCAGCAAGGCATGGAAAGGACGCAGGAGGAAGGTGCAGACGCCGCTCCCCGGGCGGGCCATGGGTCCTCAGAGGAGGAGGTTGGCCTGGGTCCTGCCACTGACTGAGGGTGGAGGGAGTCCCGTCCCGGGGCCCTCAGTCATGAGTCAGTGCCGTCCTGAATTAGCCCTCTGCATCCTGAAAGACGGGTTTGACCTGGTTTCCTTTGAAAAATAGGGAAACAGGTCAGGTTTTAATAACTCGCCATAGAAATACCTCAGCTCTGGCTGGAAGGACTGGCTGAGATGTGGACCCACAAGGCACATTCTCTCAGGCCCATGAGCAGAGGTGGGTGGAGGGAGGCTCTTGGCACCGCACTTGCCACATCGGAGGCGTGTTTCCTGCGTCCCCCCGAGTGGGGTTCCCTGAGGTCGCCTGTCCTGAGGGTGGGGCTCACGTGGCCTGGGCCACACACCCGTTGGGCTGGCTTTGTCACAGGAGGCTCATCGCTGGGGTCAGGAGCGGCTGTCTGGGGATCAGACTGCACTGAGTCACCAGGCGGGCGGGCTCACCACACCCAGGTTTCCAGACCTGTGAGCCTCAGGACTTGCACCTTAAGTGTGAGTTTATTCCATGAGAGGGTTGCACAGAAAGCACTTTGTACAATCTGAGGCCTCTTGATACCAGCTTTCGCCATAAGCTACTTTTTTTAAAAAAAAGAACACTATATATTAGGGAAAAAAGTGATTGCTGCTTTTCCGTTCAGGGTCTCCTAGTTACAGCAGGTAAAGTTTGAGTTGTGCGCTAACAAATTGCTGAATTTAAGACAGTTGTTCTGATTTAGTGGGATCTTGGAATTTAAGTAATTGCTCAGTTTTCTACCAAGTATTTAACCAGAGGTCTTAGCTACTTCTCAAGTTTATTTATTTATTTTTTTATTGGAGACAGGGTCTCACTCTGTTGCCAGGCTGGAGTGCAGTGGCATGATCACAGCTCACTGCAGCCTTTGACCTCCTGGGTTCATGTGACCCTCCCACCTCAGCCTCCCAACTAGCTGAGACTACAGGTCTGCACCACCATGCCTGGCTAATTGTTTTTTGTTTTTTTTTGTTTTTTTTTTTTTGAGACGGAGTCTCGCTGTGTCGCCCAGGCTGGAGTGCAGTAGCCGGATCTCAGCTCACTGCAAGCTCCGCCTCCCGGGCTTTTATGCCATTCTCCTGCCTCAGCCTCCCGAGTAGCTGGGACTACAGGCGCCCGCCACCTCGCCCGGCTAGTTTTTTTTTCATATTTTTTAGTAGAGACGGGGTTTCACCGTGTTAGCCAGGATGGTCTCGAACTCCTGACCTCGTGATCCGCCCGTCTCGGCCTCCCAAAGTGCTGGGATTACAGGCTTGAGCCACCGCGCCCGGCCCGGCTAATTGTTTTATTTTGAGTACAGACAGGATCTTCTTGTATTGCCCAGGCTGGTCTCAAACTCGGGCTCTCGCCTGTAATCCCAACATTTGGGAAGTCCTAGGTCGGTGGATCGCTTAAGGCCAGGAGTTCAAGACCAGCCTGGCCGACATGGCAAAACCCCATTTCTACTAAAAGTACAAAAATTAGCTGGGCACACCTGTAATCTCAGCTGCTTGGGAGGCTGAGGCACGAGAATTGTCTGAGCTTGGGAGGTGGAGGTTGCAGTGAGCCGAGATCGCACCTCTGCACTCCAGCCTGGATGACAGACCAAGACCCTATCTCAAATAAATAAATAAATAAAAGAAAAAAATAAAGCACAGGCACTGAAGAGAAATCTTTGTTGAGGTGAAATCCGCTTATCCCACAGTCCCCTCATTTCAAGCGTACGGTGCAGTGGTGATGGGTGCATTCGTGAGTCTGGCAGAGGTTGTAACTGGATCCCATCTTCCTGTGACCACACTGCTCCGTGCGGTTCTCTGCGGTTCGCCACGCACATGGGCACCTGGGCTGTGTGTCTTAGCATTGCCCTGAGTTGCACGTGAGGAACCCTTAGGTCCCTTACATCTGTGCGTGGGAACCTGCACCTCTTTCTCTTCCTGTCTAAGCACTTGGGGCAGCCAACCCGCCGAGCTTGGCGCCGCAGGCTTTCCTGATGGGAATACACCGGCGCCCTCTCCTTGAAATTCCTGCGGACTGGCGGCTGAATCAAGACCCGATGTCATGAGTCCGTTAGAACAGGCAGGATAAATGCTGGATCCCTCGGCATTATGTCCCCGCCCTCCAGATGATAAATTGGCCTCTGGTCACTGGAAGGGGTTGGTCAGTGCTGTGTGTCCATTAATTGTGGGCTCCTGGGCTGCACACACTGGGGGGTTTTATCCTTCTTGAAGCTCAGGCTGCCCCATTCGTGGCCAGCGGGAGCCTCTTCTGGTTGGCCCCTGAGTCCTGTGGATGTGACTGTGGTGCCGACAACTTCCTCAAGTCTGCAGGACGGGCTACTCTGGGCTCATCCCATGGGCCTTCTGCCCCAGACCTGGACCCGCCTGTTTCTCCAGGAAACTCTGGCGTAATGTGCGTCACTGGGCCTTCGTCAGTGTGGCTCCTGAAGCTTGTTCTTGGGTGGATTCCTCGGGATGTGTTTGTGGGAACTGTACTCATGGAGCCCTTGAAGGCTGTCGGGTGGAGTCTGGGAACTGGGAGGTGATGTTGGTGTTGACTAGGGTCGAGGTGGCCATGCTGTTGTTTGGGGAAGCACACCCTGGAGCATTTGGTGTGATGGGGCAGTGGGTGTGCAGCTCTGCCTCACACAGGTCAGGAGATGGAGGCAGGTGTGCGTGTGCACGTGTGTACCCATGTGTGGTGTGCGTGTGCATGTGTGCCTGTGTGTGGTGTGCGTGTGCACCTGTGTGTGGTGTGTGTGCACGTGTGCGCCTGTGTGGTGTGTGTACGTGGCATACGTGTGCACGTGTGTACCTGTGTGTGGTGTGCATGTGCACGTGGGCGCCTGTGTGGTGTGCGTACGTGTGTACCTGTGTTGTGTGTGCACGTGGGCGCCTGTGTGGTGTGTGCACGTGTGTACCTGTGTGTGGTGTGCGTGTGCACTTGTCTGTGGTGTGCGTGTGCACGTGTGTACCTGTGTGTGGTGTGCGTGTGCACGCATGTGCCTGTGTGTGGTGTGCGTGTGCACGTGTGTGCCTGTGTAGTGTACGTGCAGATAGGGAGGTGAGGAGGGGAGCAAATGTGCAGAAATGTTCACAGCTGGGGAATCTGATGGGAATGTGGGAGTTCTTTGTGCAGTTCTTACTGTTGATATTTCATGGCTATAGGTATTTTAAAGTTTATTTTTTATTTTGTTGCCCAGGCTGGTCTGGAACTCCTGGGCTCAAGCAATCCTCCCACCTTGGCCTCCCAAAGTGCTGGGATTACAGGCATGAGACACAGCATCCGGCCCAAAATCCTTTTTTTTTTGAGATGGAGTCTCACTCTGTCACCCAGGCTGGAGTGCAGTGGCAAGATCTCGGCTCACTGCACGCTCCGCCTCCCAGGTTCACGCCATTCTCCTGCCTCAGCCTCCCGAGTAGCTGGGACTACAGGCGCCAGCCACTGTGCCCGGCTAATTTTTTGTATTTTTAGTAGAGACGGGGTTTCACGGTGTTAGCCAGGATGGTCTCCATCTCCTGACCTCGTGATCTGCCCGTCTCGGCCTCCCAAAGTGCTGGAATTACAGGTGTGAGGCACCACGCCCGGCCCCAAAATACGTTTTTAAAAATGTAAACAGAAAGCTGGGTGTGGTGGCTCACGCCTGTAATCTCAGCACTTTGGGAGGCCGAGGTGGGTGGATCGCCCGAGGTCAGGAGTTCGAGACCAGCCTGGCCAACATGATGAAACCCCGTCTCTACTAAAAATACAAAAAATTAGCCGGGTCTGGTGGCGGATGCCTGTGATCCCAGCTACTTGGGAGGCTGAGGCAGGAGAATCACTTGAACCTGGGAGGCGGAGCTTGCAGTGAGCTGAGATCACACCACTGCACTCCCGCCTGGGCAACAGAGCGAGACTCTGTCTAAAAATACAAAAAAAAAAGTAAACCAAATAGCAAAACCAGCCTTGCAGCTTCCTTGCTGTGACCTGAGCTTTGTCTGAGAAGGCTTATGCCCCGTAAGGGCTACGCCACGCCGAAGCCTCCTCGAGCAAGGACATGCAGAGAGGCTGGCTCGGGCGGTGGGGGTGCACAGCTGCTGGGTGGGCACCTGGGTGGCTCCCGCGCTGGCTGTCCTTGCTGTGCCTTCTCGGCATCTCCTCCTGGGCCGCCTCCCGTGCTGCAGCCTGCGCCTCCTGGTACCCTGGCCCCACAGCTCACAGAGGCAGGGCTAACCTGGTAGCAGCTGCCCCTGCGCCCCCAACCCCCAGGTCATGTTCCTGGTCTCCGCCGTGGTCAGTCTTGTGGCTCAGGTGAGGAGCAGAGACCCTGTCTGTTGGGAAGAGGTAGATTCCTGCTGTCTGGATGGAAGCTGGGGCTGGGCAGGTGCTTCTTCACAGGAGAGCTGCGACCAGTTTCTATGCACACACCCGGGTTTCCATGCACACACCTGGGCCTCCATGCACACACCTGGGCCTCCATGCACACACCTGGGCCTCCGTGCATGCACCTGGGCTTCCATGCACATACCTGGGCTTCCATCCATGCACCTGGGCCTCCATGCACACACCTGGGCCTCCATGCATGCACCTGGGCTTCCATGCACATACCTGGGCTTCCATCCGTGCACCTGGGCCTCCATGCACACACCTGGGCCTCCATGCACACACCTGGGTTTCCATGCACGCACCTGGGCTTCCATCCATGCACCTGGGCTTCTGTGCACACACTGGCCTCCATGCACACACCTGGGTTTCCATCCACACACCTGGGTTTCCATGCACATACCTGGGCTTCCATCCATGCACCTGGGCCTCCATGCACACACTGGCTTCTATGCACACACTGACTTCTATGCACACACCTGGGCTTCCATGCACATACCTGGGTTTTCATGCACACACTTGGGTTTCCATCCACGCACCTGGGTTTCCATCCAGGCACTCGGGTTTCCATGCACACACCCGGGTTTCCATGCGCACACCTGGGCTTCCATGCACACATTTGCATCAGCTGCTTCCTTTGCCCACCTGGGCGCCCAGCTTTCTCCTTGGCATTGATGCCATTATCTCATTCACGTAGTAAGCATGTTTTGATTATCTTTTATAAGTCACTCCCATTGTGTTAATACTGAAGAAGAGGGAGAAGTCTAGATAAAGATCAGAACCGCCCACTACCCCTATCAGTGGGGGTGGGCACCACAAATGATATTTTCAGTGCAAGCCTGGGTCGTCTTTCTGTGCACACGGGATGCTCTATGTTCTTGTGCCTTACCTGTCGCCTTACCTGCCTCCGAGCTGGCGGCCAGGAGGCCGTGCTTGGGAAGTGCCTGTTACAGCAGTCAGTGTAGCGCTTAGTAACAGGTGTTTAGGGATCGCCACATCCCGGATTATCGCATGAATGAACGAATGAATGGTAGTTTTAGAAACACCTAGAGTGCTTTGTGTGTAGTCACACATCCCATCTTTCTCATTTGACATCACATGGTGGGAATTTCCACATATCTTGCAGTAATTTATTTTTATTTGTTTATTTATTTTTGAGATGGAGTTTCACTCTGTCGCCCAGGCTGGAGTGCAGTGGCACGATCTCAGCTCACTGCAACCTTCATCTCCCGGGTCCAAGCAATTCTCCTGCTCAACTTCCTGAGTAGCTGGGCTTTCAGGTACCGGCCACCACGTCCAGCTAATTTTTGTATTTTTAGTAGAGACGGGGTTTCACCATGTTGGTCAGGCTGGTCTCAAACTTCTGACCTCAGGTGATCTGCCCGCCTTGGCCTCCCAAAGTGCTACGCTTACAGGTGTGAGCCACTGCGCCCGGCCAATGCAGTAATTTTTTAGCTGTCTCCCAATGTCTCCGTGGCACTGCAGAGTGTGTTATGCGTGGATTATACCTTCCTTAACTGTTGGTGGTCGGGGAAGAAGAAATGTCTTCCCCTGCACACCTTAGGCCCCCCAGCTGGGCTCTGTACGTGGGACCGGCCGAAGACTGAATAATGAGTGAGAAAAAGACGTTTATTAACACGAGCGTCACGCACACCCTGGAGAGCACCCGGATCGGGGGACACAAAGTGTGGCTGGAGCCCGGGCGTGTTCACCATCCTGGGCAGCCTGTCACCTTCAGGCTTCTGGACAGGGAAGGGAACCGGGACAATTGAGTCCACAGGCTGCCGTGTGAGGTTTGAGATACGGATTTCAGTGTGTCTTTCCTGGTAGGGAAAGGGAGAGGGAGACACTGTGGGAATGGAAACTCCCTTCATAGAAGTCTGCACAAACCATTTAATATTTTGGTAGCCCAGGAATTCCAGACCAGCCTGGGCAACATGGTGAAACCTTGTCTCTACAAAAAATAAAAAAAATTAGCTGGCTGTGGTGGCACACACCTGTGGTCCCAGCTACTCAGGAGGCAGAGGTGGGGGGATCACTTGAACCCAGGAGGTTGAGGCTACAGTAAGCTGTGATAGCACCACTGCACTCCAGCTTGGGCAACAGAGTGAGACCCTGTCTCAAAAAAATAAATTGAGTCTTCAAGTCACACCTGTTATGTTCTAATTGGAAGCACCAGTGTGAACTGGCCTGTGAGTGCGTGTGAGAGCGTGGTCTTGGGACTCACACCTGCTCACGGAGGACGATCTGCAGAGTGGAAATCAAGTAGAGGAGGAAGCCGCAGCCACGTGCAGACGCCTGTGGTCACCGTCATTGTGTGGCCCCGGCCCATGTCTGACTGCAGACCCTGAGGGGTGTGTAGGGGAGTGTCAGAGCTGTGCCCCGCCCCGTCCTGGCCCGGCAGGCGCCGTCCCAGAGCCTCGGTGACAAATGCACAGTGTTGGGTGGTTTGCAGAGGCGTGGATGTCCCTAGAAGGATGGACAAGGAGCCTTGGGGGGACGGGGGCAAGACCAGGTTGGGAACATCAGTGCCTGCGCCTCAGCCTGAGGGATGAGCCCCTTCTGCAGGGAGCGGCCGCTGAGCCGGCTGGGCCTGGGAGGAACCGCCTTGCCCTTGACGTTCAAGGAAGGAAAAGCAGCTGCGGCTTTAATTTAATCCTCCCCTTGGTGGCCGGCTCAGCCCGGTGGAGTTTAGGGAATGAGTTCAGTGCCTCTATTTTTGGAAGCTGCTCTAAGCTTCTCTGTATCTGGGGCCAAGGTCAGGCTGTGCATCTCTGCAGACCCCCTGCTGCCCAGCGCTTAGGGCCCCCTGCCACGCCACCTGTGGGACTGGGGCCACCTGCAGAGCCGGGGTGAGCACTGATGGTTCCTTGCTCCTCTGTCCCCAGCTGGAGCGGGATGTGCTCAGGTAAGAAGGTGAAAGAAGAGGAAAGCGCTCAGAACCCCAGAGGCAGATGCAGAACAAGGATATGGAAGGGAGGCATTTTTAATCCCTGGTGCCTGCTCACTGAATTGGCTCTGGTTAAATCACCTTCAGAAGCATTAGTGTTTACAATTAAACTGACTTCACTGTGTGCTTACTCTGAAAAGCAGTGACAGGACCGTGATGTTGCATCAGCATTTGTGATGGTTCTGTTTTAACCAAGATATTAAATTAACAAGAACAGGCTGGGCGCAGTGGCTCACACCTGTAATCCCAGCACTTTGGGAGGCTGAGGCAGGCAGATCATGAGGTCAGGAGTTCGAGACCAGCCTGGCCAATATGGTGAAACTTTGTCTCTACTGAAAATACAAAAACTAGCCAGGCGTGGTGGCAAGCACCTGGAGTCCCAGCTACTCAGGAGGCTGAGGTAGGAGAATTGCTTGAACTCGGGAGGCAGAGAGGTTGCAGTGAGCCAAGATGGCACCACTATACTCCAGCCTGGGTGACAGAGCGAGACTCTGTCTCAAAAAAATAAAATAAAATTTACTGTAACTCATTACATGAACAAGTTAAAAAATTACATAGGAAACACAAAAGTGCTTTGGTAAGACAAATGTCCATTCAAAAGAAGGGCACGCTGTTGGAAGTATTTATCTGAGTACATTTTATTTCTATTGTGGTAAAATACACAGAACATAGAATGTACCATCTTACCCACGTTTTTCCCATGAGTGGCACAAGGGCCGCTCACCTCGCTGTGTAACCATTGCCGCCGCCCTCCCCAGAGCTGTTTCATCTTCCTAGATTGAATCTCGGTCCCGTCACTCCCTCCCTCCCGCTGCTGTGGCCTGACTCCCTCCCTTTCTAAGGCTGAATAATATTCCATCGTGTGGACATTCACATGTTGCTTGTCTACTTGTTTGCCGACGGACATGTGGTTGCCTCCATCTCTTGGCTGTTGTAAATAGTTCTGCTAGGAACACGGGGGTGCCAGCACCTCCCTGGGACCCTGTTTTCCACCTGCAGATTTTTTTTTTTTTTTTTTTGGACGGGGTCTTGCTCTGTCTCCCAGGCTGGAGGGTGGTGCGATCTCGACTCACTGCAACCTCCACCTCCCGGGTTCAAGTGATTCTCCTGCCTCAGCCTCCCGAGTAGCTGGGGTTACAGGTGCCCGCCACCACGCCTGGCTAATTTTTGTAATTTTAGTAGAGACAGGCTTTCGCTATGTCAGCCAGGCTGGTCTTGAACTCCTGACTTTAGGTGATCCACCCACCTCGGCCTCCCAAAGTGCTAGGATTACAGGCATGAGCCACCACGCCTGGCCCTCCACCTGCAGATTTTAACTGATGCCCAGCCAGGTGGCATCCAGCCTATCCCTCCAGCCTCAGGGACGTCCCGAAAGGCCTGGCTGTGGGGATCGCTCCCCACGAGACCTGTGTCTGCAGGCCTCAGCCTGACTCTTCCTCTCCAGCTTTGTCCTTCCCTCCTGGGAGGGGTCCTCCCGGGGTGGCCCTGTTATCTTCGTCTGGCTCTGAGGGGAATGGGGCTTGTGGAGGTGAAAGGAGTGTCTCAGGATCTCTTGTCTCAGGATCTCTTCTCCCCGCTGCCTGGCAGATTACTACAGCCCAGCCATGCTGGGCCTGAAGACCGACCAGGAGGTCCTTGGGGAGCTGGTGCGGGCGAAGCTGCCGGCCGTGGGGGCCCTGATGGAGCGGCTGGGCGTGCTGTGGACGCTGGTGGTGTCCCGCTGGTTCATCTGCCTGTTTGTCGACGTCCTGCCCGTGGAGGTGAGCGCCTCACTCGGGCCCCGGGGTGGGTGGGCTGCCAGGGAATGACGCCGGGTTCCTGTGCCTCTGCAGACAGTGCTTCGGATCTGGGACTGTTTGTTTAACGAGGGCTCGAAGATTATCTTCCGGGTGGCCCTGACCTTAATTAAGCAGCACCAGGAGTTTATTTTGGAAGCCGCCAGCATTCCAGACATTTGCGATAAGTTTAAGCAGATAACCAAAGGCAGTTTCGTGATGGAGTGTCACACGTTTATGCAGGTGAGTGTCTGTAGGGCTGCACGTGGCTCCGTCCCCTCTCCCAGGGGGCCCCACCTCACCTGCAGCCCGGGGGCTCCTCTGACCACCCGGAGGGTGCACAGGACGGGCACCAGTGAGCACAGGGCATAGGACGAGCCTCCAGCTCTGTCCTGCGTCTGCCCCCTGTGCCTGGCCTCCGAGGGCTTTCCTGTCTACGGCAGCCCTGTCTTCTCGTCCTGGCACTGTGGATGCTGGTCCTGGTCCTAATGGCTGTACTCATCTGTTGTGTGTGGTGCTAGAAGTGTGGCTTCCCGAGGCCCGGCCTCTCCACTGGGTCCTGGGCCTGGCGCAGGATGTATAGACTCAGGCCCTGATGAGGGGGTCGTGGGAACTGCACCCGACAGGCCTTCTGAGGAGACCGAGACGCTAGGAGAGGCTCAGGCCCGGGATGCAGAGTCAGTAGCGTCCTGAGAGGGAGGGAGTGGAGGCTCGGGGCCACTCTGGGTGCAGCAGGGCAAACGTGGTGGTGTTTCAGCAGCCGGGGCTTCATTGAAGAGAAGACCATGTTGGCTGGGCACGGTGGCTCATGCCTGTTATCCTAGCACTTTGGGAGGCCAAGGTGTGTGGATCACCTGAGGTCAGGAGTTCAAGACCAGCCTGGCCAACACAATGAAACCCCGTCTCTACTAAAAAATACAAAAATTAGTCATGTGTGGTGGCTCACCCCTGTGTAGTCCCAGTGACTCGGGAGGCTGAGGCATGAGAATCACTTGAACCTGGGAGGTGGAGGCTGCAGTGAGCTGAGATTGCGCCACTGCACTCCAGCCTCGGCAACAAGAGTAAGACTCTGTCTCAAAAAAAAAAAAAAAAAAAAAGTCTAAAGGAAGCAGATGGTCTTTTCTTCAACTGCTTGATTCATTTAACATTTTTGAGCAGCAGAGCTGCAGTCGTAGGCCCCAGGGCAGGAGTGAGATGGTGACAATCTGTGGGTCACCCCAGAACCCCTGGGACGTGGGCGGCTCCTTCCTCACCTCACACTAGGCCCGCCCATCTGTCTGCCACAGTCTGGGAGAGCTAAGGTAGAAATGTGTTGTTGGGTTTGTTTTTAAACTAACTGTTTGCCTTCCAGAAAATATTTTCAGAACCTGGAAGCTTATCCATGGCCACCGTCGCCAAGCTGCGCGAGAGCTGCAGGGCCCGGCTGCTGGCACAGGGGTGAGTGTGCCTGTCTCCTGCGTTGCTCGTCTCCGCACAGACAGCGATTCTCCTTTCCAGAGTTGACACTGGACCAGCTTTCACTGCTTTCCTTTTTAGTGTTGTAAATACTTGACATCACTACACTGTAGTTGTGAATTTTTTAAAAGAACAGTTTAAAACCAGGTCATTCTACCAGCTTTTGATTAGTTATGAAGTCATACTTTTTAAAGAAAACTTTTTACCTGAGATATCAATAATATATAAAATGTGAGATGTGGCTTTGTATCTAATAAAGGATGCTAATCAGTTTCTCAGCTGACTGGAAATTAACACAGTGGTCACTGAGGCCTCCCCAGCGGCAGTGTGAATATTCCACTCCTTTCTGTGGCTCAGCACTCAGTTCATGTGAGGCTTCGGCACGCAGTAGGTGATTTCTCTTTAGAAAGGTCCTTTTTCCCCTTCAACTTTGAAGGTCTGGGTACAGGTGGAGGGTGAACAGGTTTGCTGCACAGGTAAATGTGTGCCATGGTGATTTGCTGCACAGATCATCCTGTCACCTAGGTATGAAGCCAGCATCCCTTAGCTATTCTTCCTGATGCTCTCCCTGCCCCCAACCCAATAGGCCCCAGTGTGTGGTGTTCCCCGCCTTGTGTCCATGTGTTCTCATCAGAAGCTCCCACTTATAAGTGAGAACAAGTGGTGTTTGGTTTTCTGTTCCTGTGTTAGTTTGCTGAGGATAAGGGTCTCCAACTCCATCCATGTCCCTTCAAAGCACATGATCTCATTCCTTTTTATGGCTGCATATTATACCATGTATCTATGTATGAAAGGTTATTCTTTTAATGATTTAAAAATTCTTTTACATGAATGAACCAGACAACTGTGCCAGGAACTCGGGCCACTCCAACACCATTCCCTACATCTGGCACCGAGACCACCCTCACCCCCGTTTCCCTGACACCCTTCTCTCTGCACCGAGACCACCCTCACCCCCGTTTCCCTGACACCCTTCTCTCTGCACTGAAACCACGCTCGACCCCCATTTCCCTGACGTCCTTCTCATGAGCTCCCATGTAGCTGACAAAAGGACAAGGCCCACACAAAAAAGAAAGAGGCTTTTTATTACATTGTTACAGGCAATGCATTACGTGAGCCGGTCCTGTGTACAATCCCCAAGCCGCGGCGAAACATCACGAGAAGCACCTATCTCACATTGTACACAGCGCAGAACAGGATCACCCCGAATGTCAACAGAAGACCGAAAATCACTTTACAAAAAAAAATAAAAATAACACCCATTTTTATATTTAAAAAAGTGCCAGCCCTTGAGCCGCAGAGCATGAGACGCCCAAGGACACGCCGCCACTGGAACGAGGCCGCCAGCCACGTGTGGCCAGCCTGTCCTGGCCTTTAAAGCTGAACTGAAGTGCTCCAGACACTCATCTCTGGAGTTCCTCTGTCTTAGGATTTTCCCTCTCTACGGTTGTAATGTGTGAGCATGTCAGCCTGACGACGAGTGACCTTCATGCGTCCTACATGTGACGGCCGGAGGCTTTCCCTTTGTAAGGCTTAAATCTGAGTGCAGTAAAGAATGAAGAAACCAAACACCAGAATCCTAAAGTCAAATGATAGTGGAGCCAGTGCCAATTTAGAGCAGCACTCCCACCCTCCCTCCGAGAGAGCAGCACTCCCACCCTCAGAGTTCTACTTTGGTAAATATTAATGTTTAACCAGTTAGCAAAATATTTAACCCAGTTAGCAAAATTAACACCGTCATTTCAATAGTTACTCTGTTGTGCATAGTAAATGCTGCAAGATGAACTTCACATTGGATGAAGCAGATTTGAGAAACGTTTGCCAGAAAGTGTGCCTCCCCCTCGACAGGACCCTAAGCCCAGGGAAAGGAACAGAGGCCCCTGCAGCTGCTGTGCCTGCTTGCTGGGCTAGATCGTCTGGTAGCCGGCGTGACTCCTCTTCCTGCCGACGAGGTAGGCGATGAGGACGATGAGGACCAGCCCCGCCAGGGCACCGCCCACAGCGATGGGGATCAGCATGTTGTTCTCGTCCAGCAGACACTCCTCCACTGCCAAGACAGACGGATGGCGTCAGGGCTGCGCTCACACGGGGGCCTGCAAACAGGCCTCTCTCCCCACCCACCCTCCACATCAGCCAAAAGGCAAGAGGAACCCTGGCGGAAGGTTCCAGGTCCAGCTGGAACTGTCACTTGGGGAAGCCGCTGCAGAGACTGGTGCTCTCTGCAAGCGAGGAAACCACACACCTTTCTTCCCCGTCTGGAATCGGGCTGTGGCCGGACAGTTGTGCTGCGTCCAGGACCTCTGGGCACATCAGATGACAGTTTTGTATTTGACTTTCATGGGAGAAGTGCCACCGCTGTTTCTTAAAATGATCCCTCACTCTCTCTTTTTTTTGTTTTTGAGACGGAGTCTCGCTGTGTCACCCAGGCTGGAGTGCAGTGGCCGGATCTCAGCTCACTGCAAGCTCCGCCTCCCGGGTTCACGCCATTCTCCTGCCTCAGCCTCCCGAGTATCTGGGACTACAGGCGCCCGCCACCTCGCCTGGCTAGTTTTTTGTTTTTTTTTAGTAGAGACGGGGTTTCACTGTGTTCGCCAGGATGGTCTCGATCTCCTGACCTCGTGATCCACCCGTCTCGGCCTCCCAAAGTGCCGGGATTACAGGCGTGAGCCACCGCGCCCGGCCGGATCCCTCACTCTCACATGGTACCAGGGGCTCCTAGCTGATACACACTGGGCCTTGCTAAGGCAGGGGAAGCTTCCTCAGACCGGGAAGAAGAAACAGCTCCTTGCAGAGGAATAGAGGCATGGCCCCAGCCCACACAGAAGCAACTATATGTCCACAGGCGGAGCCTGAAGCGCGTCCTCCACACCCCACGACAGCTGCCCTCGGTGACACTCACCAGAGCCAAACTGGCCACCTTCCACCTTGAAAGCCTGGACCCACACTTTGAATATGTTGACTGAAAAGGCCTTCGTGACGCGGACGTGCTCCTCGGCGTTGCACTTGTAGGAGTTGCCGACGGTGGCCTGCAGGGCTCTCAGGGAGCTGTTGGCAGCTTTAAAGGCAGGGTCTGCAACACACACAGAAGTCTAATGACTCCAGGACACCCTGGGCGCGGGGGGGAGCTCGCAGGGATGGTGGGTTCTCACCTCTGGCGTCAGGAAGAGTTGTATTCAACTGGATTCCTTGTAGGAAAAACCGGCTAGAACTTGCATTCTTAAAAAGAAAAATGATCTTTAACCACTGAGCAGATTCACAGAAAGATGATCTTTAACCACTTAGTAGATTCACACATTTATCATCAAACTTGAACGGTCATTTGGTAATAAAGCTGACTTCCTACGTTTCTAGTATTAGAACAAAACTGCAGAGCACCTTGTCTCTAAAAGGCGTTGTGTGTCTGGGGAATGAAAATTTTAGTTAGTTCCTTCCAGACCCTTTTCTGAGAGTCTTGCTCTGTTACCCAGGCTGGAGTGGAGTGATCACCGCCCATTGCAACCTGAACTCTTGGGCTCAAGCGATCCTCCCACCTCAGCCTCCCAAGTAGCTGGGACCACAGGTGTGCGCCACTACGCCCAGCTAACTTGTTTTATCATCTGCGGAAACGGAGCCTCCCTGGGCTGCCCAGGCTGGTCCTTCCAGACCTCTTGAGAGAGTGAGATTCTCTGGAAAACGGGGACTGCAGGAGCTATCACAGCACAGGAAAGCATGATTTGGAAAGCTAAAATTATAAGAAACTGAACTGTTAATTCATTTGCACAGCCATTTACAGACTGACAAGTGGCCGGGCGCGGTGGCTCAAGCCTGTAATCCCAGCACTTTGGGAGGCCGAGACGGGCGGATCACGAGGTTAGGAGATCGAGACCATCCTGGCTAACACGGTGAAACCCCGTCTCTATTAAGAAATACAAAAAACTAGCCGGGCGAGGTGGCGGGCGCCTGTAGTCCCAGCTACTCGGGAGGCTGAGGCCGGAGAATGGCGTGAACCCGGGAGGCGGAGCTTGCAGTGAGCTGAGATCCGGCCACTGCACTCCAGCCTGGGCGACAGAGCGAGACTCCGTCTCAAAAAAAAAAAAAAAAAAAAAAAAGACTGACAAGTGTGGCCGGGCGCGGTGGCTCAAACCTGTAATCCCAGCACTTTGGGAGGCCGAGGCGGGCGGATCACGAGGTCAGGAGATCGAGACCATCCTGGCTAACATGGTGAAACCCCGTCTCTACTAAAAAAATACAAAAAAAACTAGCCAGGCGTGGTGGCAGGCGCCTATAGTCCCAGCTACTCGGGAGGCTGAGGCAGGAGAATGGCGTGAACCCGGGAGGTGGAGCTTGCAGTGAGCTGAGATCCGGCCACTGTACTCCAGCCTGGGCGACAGAGCGAGACTCCGTCTCAAAAAAAAAAAAAAAAAAGACTGACAAGTGACAATTATATGCTTCATGTCTTATGTTGCTAACTGCACAGGCGTCCACCCAAGCAGAAATGCCATCACAGAGCCACAGGGCAGCAGCATCTGAGGCCAGGAGGCCGCGCAGCAGACCCTCATCCTGCATCCCCTCCCCTGCAGCCACTCCAACTGTGGGCACGGCAGCCCCGCCCACATCACCTGCTCCATCTGTGAACAGAATGGAGAAGGGGGAGGGGAACCAAGGAACTCAAAGGCCCAGGATAAAGGGAAGGCAGAAAAAAGTGAGGCCGCCTCCTTCCTAACGCTGCCTCCCATGAGCAGACCCAGGTCACAAAAAGATGTGGCGGAGACACAGTGGGTGCCCCCAGAGGCGCCGCCCCAGCCTCACCATCCCGAACTGGAAGAGCAGGACGGTGCTGCCCTCGCTGTGCAGCTCCAGAGTCACCAGGTGGGCGCCGCAGCTCCCGCTGGCCAAGGTCTTGTTGGGGTTGATGTTGAGAAGCCTTGTCACCGTCTGCGTAAGACAAGCAAGCAGGTCAGCACCTGGCTCAGGTCTTCCACACTCTCGAAAAGACACACAGTCCCGAAACCGTGAATTCAAGGCCACATTTGTCTTAACCCAAATCAGAAGGAAAACACTGAAAGGCCACACAGATTTCGGTGATCTGTGCAGATTTCGGGGTCCCAAGAAGACTCTCCCTGCCGCCGTGAGTGCAGCGTCCCCGCGTGGACGGCACCCAGCAGCGCCACCTCCCCCACAGCAGTCAGCCTTGCAAACTCACCCCATGGCACGCAAATCGACCCCCACAACCCCCACAGCCCGTCACTATTAGGGGAGAAAAACTATTTCAAAAGAAAACTATAAAAATGTAACACTTAAATGTTTCCATGATAAATATGTAAAGAAACCTTAGGTTCTATCAGGGGCCAAGTGAATGTTTTAGGCTCCATGGGCCACACTGCTCAACAGGCCGTGCTGGGACACCAGCCTTGGATGATGGAACCAGCAGGACGGCTGTGCTCCTACAAAACAGACTCCCTGACACAGATGCCGGCTCTTGTCCTGCAGGGTCACGTCCTGCAAGCTGAGCTCCCACCCTGCCTTACAGCATGACGTGCGGAGATGCTCTCGGTGCGCAGGGAGCAGAGGCCCCACCCTGCTGTACCACCCCCCTCTCCCAGGCGAGGCCCAGGCCTACCGTGTTGTCCTTCCTCTCATAGGTGAGGTTCAGCTGCAGCCCCATGCTGGCCAGCAGGCAGGTCCCATTGGTGCCGCTCACGTTGTACTTGTCCACAGAGGGGCTCTCGGGCACGGGTGAGGGCGAGGGGCTGGGTGGCGCAGGCGGCGCTGTGGTTGGGGAAGGCCTGTCTTGTTCACAGCGCGTCTCTGCAGGTACAGTGGAGGGAGATCCAGGTCCGGGTTTCTCATAACCATCAGCAGTTACAGTAAGATCCAAACTCAGAAACAAAACTACACCTGTGGGCTCTGGCGTCCTTGGTGACTAGTTTCTCCGTCGCCCAAGGTGGCTCTCGCTAGTGCCTTTCTACATGCACAGGACAGAGCCGGGTCCTGCAGACTGCAGATGGCTCGCACAGGCCCCCGGGGCACCCTCAGCCTCCACCTCCCACTACCCAGAACAGTTCTGCCTGGGCAGCAGGCACTGCCCACCACATGCCACGCCCCGTGGCTGGACAGGGTCCACTGTGCCACCCTCTTCCTAAAGTGAGGGTGAGAAGGCCTTGACCGCTGTCACGAAGGAGTGGACGCAGGAGGCTGTGCTGCGTGGCCAGCCACCTCCCCCCATGGGAAACGGTGACGACTCAGAAACTGCTCCCTGAGCTGTCGGTCGGTGCCAGGATCGTGCTGGAAATAGTACCAAGAGGAAAACAGGGTTTGCAGCGCACACAGACCAGCCAGGTGGGACGCAGCACAGCCAAGGAGGCCCTCTGGCAGGACAGGGGTCAGGCAGCCTCCGCAAGGACCCCACGTGTGAGCAGACACTCAAAGGCGGGCAAGGCTATCCAGCTGTGTTGGGTTTTCATCTGGGGAGGTGGCTGTGGGGGATGGGCAAGCATCCTCACGAGGGAGAAGGTACTGAATGTGGGTGCATCTGAAATCCCCGGACAAGAGGGCACAGTCCAGGGAGTCTGTGGAGGGGCCACATGGCACCCCCAGGGAACGTACAGCAGTCTGAATGTGACTCTGTCCCTCAGCAACTGACCCACCAAGACGTTCACAACACAAATTTATATTCAAAGTCAAGGCAGACTGAACCCTCGGCAGAGCTCTACTGAGTCTTCTGTGGCCAACACTCACACCAACACACCATCAACCTTGAAATCAGGTTCTTTCTTTTACCACTTGTTTCTGTGGATACTCAATAATATTTACATAATTTCTACCCAATTTGATCCTTTCCCCAACTCTGCTAGGCTGAGTCAGCACGCGTGAGCCCCAAATATCCAGGGTGGGCAACCCTGCGGGGGATCTGCCCCCATAACTCCATCAGTCACTTGTTGCTTCCGCTTCCATCTCAACAGTCAGTGGCCAATTTGACCTTCACACACCATCTACTCAGGGGAGGAAAGAGATAGGAGATGTCACCTATGACTGCACCCCAACAGGTTCTGGGACACACAACGCAGGAGTCCCCCGCACCCCGGTGTAAAAGCCCCTTCTGGACAGAGCAGAAGATGGCAGAGAAGAGCTGCAGTAACCACACGAAGCTCTGAAGTGAGAGGCACCGACAGGCCCTGGGAGCCGTCCCAACCGGGGATGTGCTCAGGGAACCTCGCTCACTGCCCTTGGCTAAGCTGCAGGTCGACCAGTCCTTTCCAAAACAGCTTCACCTGCTGGGCACGGTGGCTCATGTCTGTAATTCCAGGGCTTTGAGAGGCCAAGGAACGAGGACTGCTTGAGCCCAGGAGTTCAAGGCCAGCCTGGAAACACTGGAAGACCCTATCTCCACAAAGTATTTCTAAAAAATTAGCCAGGCATGGTGGCATGAGCCTGAGTCCCAGCTCCTCAGAAGGCTGACTCGGGAGGGCCACGAGCCTGGAGGCTGAGGCTGCGGTGAGCAGTTACTGTGCTACTGCACTCCGGCCTGGGAGACCCTGTCTCAAAAAACAAACAGCAGCTTCACGGTTCCTTTATAAAATATTACAGAACACGGTCAAACAGGCAAAAGTTAAATGTGCAAAACCCAATCAAAACTGGCCAGTCTCCAAATTCTAGTCTAGATGGCCACACGACACACAGAAAAAGTGTCACCTACGCTGCTCTGCCAATTATTTTTAAGCTGTGATCCACGTAACACGTTCATTTCCCCCCTTGTTTCTGTAGAGTGGTCACGAGAAGTTGGAAACACATCATCAGGTCTAACCACCAGTTTAAAAAATTGGAACTTGAGAAATGAGTGTGGATAAAATGCCCTCTTCCTTCTACCCGAATTACAAACGCAAAACCCTCACTCTCCTTCCCTGAACTCACACTATTAATACCCAAGTCCTTCCTGCTGCGGACGAGGACTGACGGACGGAGAGCTCGTCACCGAGGACTGACGGAGAGAGAGCTCATCACAGAACACGCTGGAGAGTGCCCTGCGCTGCCCGGGGGGAGACGGTGACACAGGAGCCTCTCGGACGAGGATACTGACAGAGCTCGTCACAGAATACGCTGGAGAGCGCCCTGCGCTGCCCGGGGGGAGACGGTGGCACAGGAGCCTCTCGGAGACCTGAGGACCTGGGGGTCCACTGCACGCCTCCCCCAACCCCCTCTGGAGAGCAGCACTAGCCGGGCCTTTCCAAAGCTCATGTGCTCTGAAGGCCCCTCCTCTCCTGGCAACAGCAGATACTCACACCAACCTGCAGGCTGCAATTCAGAGCCTCAGGGGGTCTGTGAGGATGAGACTGGTTTGCACCCTGGCTCCCGGCTCATAGCTCCCCCCCCACAGCCCTCTTACAGTCTTCTGTGAAAATGTTGGCTGTGTCAGGCCTCTGACCTTCTCCTGCCCCTTTCACCTGTCCTAAGGCAGGACTCTCATCCTCCCCACCTTTCTGATGGTAGGTCTTTTTTTTTCTTTCTTTTTTATTGAGACGAGTGTCACTCGCTCTGCCACCCAGGCTGGAGTGCACTGGCGCGATCTCAGCTCACTGCAACCTCCGCCTCCAGTGTTTTACCATTGATTCCTTCTATTTAAGCTAAGAGTCACACTCTGTTCCTAGGAATAAAAAAAATGCCGCCAAATTGGGTGGGAGGTGAGACATGGTGACCTGTGTATGAAGGTGACCTCTATTTCCAACTCCTAACAGGGGTCAGGCAGTCCTCTGACTCATTCAACAAGCACCTATCAGACCCTGAGGATAAAAGGCGACAACACCCCACTCCGCCAGGTGAACTCTAAACCCAGAAGCCTGGCTGGGCCTCACCGTGGATCTGCTAACCCCATGTGGGCCTGGGCTGGAAATCCGGTTTGGAGAGACCCCTGGCTGACTCCAGCCTCAGGCACAGCTGTACTCAGACCCTCCGGAGTGACAGTCATCTATCCTGTTTTTGTTTGTTTGTTTGAGATGGAGTCTCACTCTGTCACCCAGGCTGGAGTGCAGTGGCATGATCTAGGCTCACTGCAACCTCCACCTCTCAGGTTCAAGCGATTCTCCTGCCTCAGCCTCCTGAGTAGGTGGGACTACAGGCACCTGCCACCACGCCAGGCTAATTTTTGTATTTTTAGTAGAGATGGGTTTTCGCCATGTTGGCCAGGTTGGTCTCAAACTCCTGACCTGAGGTGATCCACCCACCTCGACTTCCCAAAGTGCTGGGATTACAGGCGTGACCCACCGCATCCAGCCACATCTGCCCTACTTTGAAGATGCTCAGGAAGGAAGGTACAAAACCAACAGGAAAGTCCATTCAAAGTTGGCTTATGCGGCCGGGCACAGTGGCTCACGCCTGTAATCCCAGCACTTTGGGAGGCCAAGGCGGGCGGATCACAAGGTCAGGAGATCGAGACCACAGTGAAACCCCATCTCTACCCCATCTCTACTAAAAATACAAAAAATTAGCTGGGCGTGGTGGCGGGCACCTGTAGTCCCAGTTACTCGGGAGGCTGAGGCAGGAGAATGGCATGAACCCAGGAGGCGGAGCTTGCAGTGAGCCGAGATTGCGCCACTGCACTCCAGCCTGGGCGGCAGAGCGAGACTCCGTCTCAAAAAAAAAAAAAAAAAAAAAAACCAAAAACAAAACTTGGCTTCATTTCCTTTAAAAATAAAATCTACGAGGTCCCCGAGCTTTATTAGATAAGATGATGTATTGAAAGGCAATACAGGCCGGGCACGGTGGCTCACATGTGTGATCCCAGCAGTTTGGGAGGTCCAGAGTCCGAGACCATCCTGGCCAACATGATGAAACGACCCCCCTACTAAAAATACAAAAATTAGCCAGACGTGGTGATGTGCACCCATAATCCCAGCTACTCAAGAGGCTGAGGCAGGAGAATCGCTTGAACCCAGGAGGCCAAGGTTGCAGTGAGCCGAGATTGCGCCACTGCACTCCAGCCTGGGCGACAGAGCGAGACTCTGTCTCAAAAAAAAAAAAAAGCAAGATGAATGAGGCTTTCTGGTCCAGCGCCACCCAGGCTGGAAGCAGCCTCCAGGGGGCCCCACCCCAAGCACACGGGCATCTCCACAACGGCTGCCTCCAGGAGGGGCAAGTGGCCAGGGCTGGGCTGTTGGGCCTTTTCCACTTGGAATCACATGTGTGGTCTCCATTAAAAAAGGAACCAATGTCCGGGATCTGGACACGGAGGGAGGCTGTGGGAGGCTGTACATGCACAGCAGCAGAGAATACACGGAAACCTAAGACTGCTCTCAAAACTAGTCTATCTTAAAACTAATTATTAGCCTGAAGAAACAGTTTCTCAGAAGAACCTAACAAGCTTCTCCGGACCTGTGAAGCCTTGTCTTTCGTCTAGAGAATCCTGCCACCCGTCTCAGGTGCTCAACATCCTTGCTGACCTTCACCTAGCAGCCCCTCACTTCCAGGCAGAAGTAAGGGAGCCATCACGTGACACGCACCCTTCGGTCACAGAGCCACATGCGGATGTGACACGTTCTGCAACCGTGTCCGGGCCTGGCCAACAGGGAGTCCCCAACCAAGGTCAGCACCCAATTCTCTCTCACTTCCCAAAAGCTCTGACAGAGAGTGCATACCTTTCCTTCTCCTCTTCAAGCCACACTGATGCAGCCCAGAGGCAGCCAGCTAGGTGTGGAGCCCAGATAATTTGGAAATCGATAACCGGGAACACTACCCCCATGTGTCACTCTTAACTCCCACTCGGTAGGGAGTGCTGCCCTAGCTGAAGTCATCTTTAGCTCTGCATGTCTGAGAGCATGAACACACCTAGACAGGCTGCCAGACGGCCGTCCTCAGACACACGCAGCCCGTGACCTGGACAGGCTGCCAGACGGCCGTCCTCAGACACACGCAGCCCGTGACCTGGACAGGCTGCCAGACGGCCGTCCTCAGACACACGCAGCCCGTGACCTGGACAGGCTGCCAGACGGCCGTCCTCAGACACACGCAGCCCGTGACCTGGACAGGCTGCCAGACGGCCGTCCTCAGACACACGCAGCCCGTGACCTGGACAGGCTGCCAGACGGCCGTCCTCAGACACACACGGCCCATGTGAGGGGACTCTAGCCCGCTCTTCCCGATGAAGCAGACACGACTCCAGGCTCCGTGTGAACAGAGGCTGCACCAGGAAAGGGGCTGTCACCACGGCCCCCGGGGCCCTGTGCTGAGGATTAAAGGCAGCAGCACCTGTAGAGGACCCAGCTCCTAAGTGTGTTTCCGTCCAAGCCTCTCCTATGGGAGCCCACACGGCCCCACCAGGTCCCAGTCACACCCGGGGTTTCCCATGTTTCCGTCCAAGCCTCCCCTATGGGAGCCCACGTGGCCCCATCAGGTCCCAGTCACACCCGGGGTTTCCCAGTCGGGCTCCTTTTCACCCACTCATCAGGGGAGGCAAAGTTTGCTATAAAGCAAGAGACAGTAAATACTTTAGACTTTGTGGGCTGTGGCTCTCTGTCAAGACAACACAGCCCTGCCACTGTTCATACAAAAGCAACCACAGATAATGTGTAAATAAGTGAGTGTGGCTGCGTTCCAAGAAAATTTAATTACTTTATGGACACTGAATTTTAAATAATCTTTGTGTGTCAATAAATACTCGTTTTCTGATTTGTGCTATGTTACATTTATAAACCAAAAAGCCATTCTTAGCTCATGGGCTGTATGGAAATTGGAGTTGGGCAAGACCGGCCCAGCACCAGGGGCTGCCGACCTGCAAGAGTACCTGCTCCTAGGGGAGCGGGAGACGGACGAGCCTCCTGGAGCCCAGCAGTCACTCCTCAGCCTTTAAGCAAGACTGCTGAGGAATGTTGCAAACCAAAGGTCTCCACAGCAGTTCTCAAGGTTAGAGAAGGCTGTGATGTCTCCATATATTTCTAGAAGCCAGGAAAGCCCACCCTAAGGGATGTCTCCACACATATTTCTATCAGCTGGGAAAGCCCACCCTAAAGCAAATCACAGGCTCTCACACTTCAGCAAAATGACAACCACCTATGACCTGGACTGTGAGGCTCGGGAGAGAAGCTCCTCAACAGTAACAGGATTTACCAGGTGTTTGCTACTGAACTCTGGGCCAGATGCTGAGATACACACTTTGCATGCATTTCTCTTTTAATTCTAACAATCTTCCAAGACAGGCTTTTAATTTTATCCCACATGCAAAGAAAATGAGAGGTAAACTACTCTGCTCAAGATCACAGGGCCAGAAGGTGGCCTGGACCCTGCCTGACCCCAGAGCCTGGCGGCTGGGTTAGCAGGTGCATCATCGCGGCCCTGACCCTCAGAGAGGCAGTGCTGGTCTTTCTGCACCTGTCCCTAAGCTGGCTGGCAAGAGCCGGATGGAGATAAGACTAGGTCCCTGTGTGAAGGCAACTGGCTCACACTGCGAGAGATCTGTGACCTGATCCCACCATCTCTGCCCCAGCAGAACTGGCTCACACTGCGAGAGATCTGTGACCTGATCCCACCATCTCTGCCCCAGCAGAACTGGCTCACACTGCGAGAGATCTGTGACCTGATCCCACCATCTCTGCCCCAGCAGAACTGGCTCACACTGCGAGAGATCTGTGACCTGATCCCACCATCTCTGCCCCAGCAGAACTGGCTCACACTGCGAGAGATCTGTGACCTGATCCCACCATCTCTGCCCCAGCAGAACTGGCTCACACTGCGAGAGATCTGTGACCTGATCCCACCATCTCTGCCCCAGCAGAACTGGCTCACACTGCGAGAGATCTGCGACCCTGATCCCACCATCTCTGCCCCAGTAGAAGCACAAAGGTTTCAACTGCTTTGCCCTTCTGACATTTTCAAGTAATAATTGTATGTATTTACCATGTGTCAGGATGTTTTGAAATACATCTACAGCTAAAATCAGACACTTTTTTATGGTGAGAAGAGTTAAAATCTACTTAGCAATATTCAAGCCAGAATACATTATTAAGTGTAGTCACATGCTATACAACAGATCTCTCCAACTAATTCCTCCTGTCTTCCTGAAACTTTCTATCTTCTGACCAACTTCGCCCCCTAGCCCCTGGTGACCACCATTCTCTCTACCTCCCCGAGTGCTACTTCTTTAGCTCCCCTGGGAGGGAGACCACACAACATCTGTCTCTGTCCTGGGATATTTCACTTCAATCTTCTACCCTTTATAATCAACATGTGTCCACCCTCATCTACAAGTCACCTGCCCTAGGAAGAAGGATGAGAACGTTCTGCAGAGACGTCCCTGGCCGTGTGCACACGCCTTCCAAGCAGAGCCCAGCGCCAGGACACAGAGGAGTGAGGTCACCCACAGTCACTGCAGCCCAACTACCCACCCACTAGCACCAGAGGGCCAAGGGTCAGTGTCCTACCTTCCCTGCTGAAGCTGCTGTTGGAAAGGTATGCCTGGATGGTGGCATCGTGGAGCGTGACGGTCACGTTGTTCATGTGGACCTGGGTGCCACTAACACATCTGTATTTTTTATCTATATCTGCCCTGATGTCAGTTATAGATTCCACAGTCTTGATTTCTAGATTTAAAAAGAAAAAAAAAATCACAATTGCAAACCACTTTTAGTACTTAGTTTATGTGTTTTTAATTTTAGCCCTGACGTCAGTTACAGATTCCACAGTCTTGATTTCTAGATTTAAAAAGAAAAATCACTTGTCGTACTTAGTTTATTTTATGTGTTTTTTATTTTTTTTGAGATGGAGTCTTGCCCTGTCGCCCAGGCTGGAGTGCAGTGGCGTGATCTCGGCTCACTGCAACCTCTGCCTTCTGCGTTCAGGTGATTCTCTTGCTTCAGCCTCTTGAGTAGCTGGGATTACAGGCACGCGCTACCACGCCCAGCTAATTTTTGAACTTTTTGGAGAGAGGGGGTTTCACCACGTTAGTCAGGCTGGTCTCGAACTCCTGACCTCATGATCTGCCCGCCTCGGCCTCCCAAAGTGCTGGGATTACAGGCGTGAGCTACCATGCCTGGCTGCGTGTTTTTTAATTTTTTAGAGAAAGTCTCACTCGGTCACCCAGGCTGGAGTGCAGTGGCGCCATCTTGGCTCACTGCAACCTCTGCCTCCTGGGTTCAAGCGATTCTCCTGCCTCAGCCTCCCGAGTAGCTAGGATTACAGGTGCCTGCCACCGCACCTGGCTTATTTTAGTATTTTTAGTAGAGACAGTGTTTTGCAATGTTGGCCAGGCTGGTCTCAAACTCCTGACCTCAAGTGATCTGTCTGCCTCAGCCTCCCAAAATACTAGGATTACAGGTGTGAGCCACTACACCCAACCTGTAATTCTCAGGTAAAAGTAACTTTAGACAATCCTCCAACCCAATTTTCTATCACTTTATAATCGGCCCACTTTGGTTCTTACCTTTGGAGCTTGCATTGGGGAAAAGGTGTGTGTCTGACAAGTTATAAACAAAACTCATGAGCTGGACGCTGTAACGAGTTGCATTTCTTGTGAAATTGAGGGTTAGTGTCTGTCCTCTTCCAAAAGCGATCACGAGGCTGGGGTCAGAAGTGTTCTCTTTGCCACAGGAGCTGCTGTTGAGCACTACTTTGGCATCTGATGGCAGGTCAAAGGTCATGTTCTAGAATAAACACAATTAAATATAACCCAATTGGGATACAGGTTATTAAAAGTTCAAAGAGAGATTTTCTGTAAGTCTGATATAAACTTATACTCCATTTCCAGCTATCACTACTGAGATACTCATTTTTAATATAAACCAAAGAAAGGTTAGTATTACATGTCAGTAACAGACTGAAAAGTATTTCCGGTATAAGAGACAGTTGACTTAATAATTCTTATAATCAAAAATTTGCAGCTGGGCACGGTGGCTCACGCGTGTAATCCCAACACTCTGGGAGGCTGAGGTGGGGGGACTACTTGAGCCCAAGAGTTCAAGACCAGCCTGGGCAACATAGCAAGACCCCATCTCTACAAAAACAAAATAAACTAATTGTGGTGGCATCTGCCTGTAGTCCCAGCTACTCAGGAGGCTGAGGCAGGAGAATCGCTTGAGCCTAGGTTTGAGGCTGCAGTGAACTACGATTGCACCACTGCACTCCAGCCTGGGCAACACAGCAAGACCCTGTCTCTAAACAGAACAAAACAACCCCATAAATTTTCTGTTAATATAACAGAATTTAAAGCGTCTTGAAATTGAAATAATTCAAACCGGTTTCAGGGTGAGATATATATTTGAGAAAAGCTATCACTACTTTTTTGCTATAGAAATATTCATTTAAATAATGTTTCCTTAAACAAAGGAAGTGTTCATAGCAGAAATGTTTAAATTTACTATTATAAGCAAAACAAGCAACTGGAAAACCACCTAATGTTCATCAAAATAAACCAGATAGGTCAAATGAACTACAGTGAAGCAGTATACTAATGTGGGCCAAAAAAACACCACGAAACTACAGAGGTGATAAAGACATGCATAACAGCATAAGGTGACCTCATTTGTGAAACATAATTTACAACAAAATATTTTAAAAATCCAACCACCAAAACCAAACATTAAAAAAGTGATGTAGAAATTAAATAAAAAGTGCTTGGAGACCAGGTACGTTGGGGCACGCCTGTAATCCCAGCACTTTGGGAGGCCGAGGTGGGCAGATTACCTGAGGTCAGGAGTTCGAGACCAGCCTGACCAATGTGGAGAAACCCTATCTCTACTAAAAATACAAAAATTAGCTGGGCACATGCCTGTAAACCCAGCTACTCGGAAGGCTGAGGCAGGAGAATTGCTTGAACCCAGGAGGCAGAGGTTGCTGTGAGCCAAGACCGCACCACTGCACTCCAGCCTGGGTGACAAGAGCAAAACTCTCAAAAAAAAAAAAAAAAAAAAAGTGCTTGGAGGCCAGGTACGGTAGGGCCCGCCTGTAATCCCAGCACTGTGGGAGGCCAAGGTGGGTGGATCACTTGAGGCCAGGAGTTTAAGACCAGCCTGGCCAACATAGTGAAACCCATCTCTACTAAAAATACAAATAATTAGCTGGCCATGGTGGCACGCACCTGTAGTCCCAGCTACTGAGGAGGCTGAGGCACGAGACTGAGTCAAACCTGGGAGGCGGAGGATACAGTAAGCCGAGATCTTGGCACTGTACTCCAGCCGCCTGGGGGACAGAGTTTGACTCTGTCTCAGAAAAAAGAAAAAAGGCTTTGACATACTTGTCAAATTTGAGACTGGACTTTTTTTTTTTTTTTTTGAGATGGTCTTGCTCTGTCACCCAGGCTGGAGTGCAGTGGCAAGATCATAGCTCACTGCAGCCTCGACCTCACAGGCTCAATCAATGCTCCCACCTCAGCCTCCCAAGTAGCTGGGATCACAGGCACGCTCCACCATGTCTGGCTTTTTTTTTTTTTTTTTAAAGAGATAAGATCTCGCTGTCTTGGATTTTTAAAATATTCTGTTATTACAAAAGGCTTTAATCATCCCAAATAAACACAAAGCCATTTCAACAAAACTACTAAGGAACATTTTAATCAAACTAGTACAGTCTTTGTAGAACTGCATGTCAAACAACCATTTATATACATTTCTTGGAGTATAATAATTTCTCTAAAGTAAATCAGGCCGGGTGCGGTGGCTCACGCCTGTAATCCCAGCACTTTGGGAGGCTGAGGCGGGCGGATCACAAGGTCAGGAGATCGAGACCATCCTGGCTAACACGGTGAAACCCCATCTCTACTAAAAATACAAAAAATTGGCCGGGCAAGGTGGCAGGCGCCTGTAGTCCCAGCTACTCAGGAGGCTGAGGCAGGAGAATGGCGTGAAAGCGGGAGGCGGAGCTTGCAGTGAACCGAGACTGCGCCACTGCACTCCAACCTGGGCAACAGAGTGAGACTCTGTCTCAAAAAATAAATAAATCAAAGTCACATTCACAGAGCATGAAAAAGATTCAAGACTTAATTACTGATAGGGGAGTGTGTTAACAAATTATGGTGAACTAACATAATAAAGTATTACATTATGATCATAAAAGACAATCATGAAGAAAACTAGAGCTGGGAGCGGTGGCTCACCCCTGTAATTCCAACACTTTGGGAGGCCGAGGCAGGCAGATCACTTGAGGTCAGGAGTTTGAGACCATCCTGGCCAACACGGTGAAACCCCATCTCTACCAAAAATACAAAAATCAGCCAGGCATAGTGGTGGGCACCTGCAGTTCCAGCTACTCAGGAGGCTAAGCAGGAGAACTGCTTGAACCCAGGAGACGGCCAAGGTTGTGGTGAGCTCAGATCATGCCACTGTACTCCAGCCTGGGCGACAAAGCGAGATTCCGTCTCAAAAAAAGAAAAAAAAGAAAACTAGAAAAATGTTCATGACAGGCCAGACGCAGTGACTCATGCCTGTAATCCCAGTTCATTGGGAGGCTGAGGCGGGCGGATCACGAGGTCAGGTGATCGAGACCATCCTGGCTAACATGGTGAAACCACAACTCTACTAAAAATACAAAAAATTAGCCGGGCGTAGTGGCGAGTGCCTGTAGTCCCAGCTACTCGGGAGGCTGAGGCAGGAGAATGGCATGAACCCGGCAGGCAGAGTTTGCAGTGAGCGGAGATCGCGCCACTGCACTCCAGCATAGGCGACAGAGTGAGACTCCGTCTCAAAAAAAAAAAAGTTCATGATAAACGGTGAGGTGCAGCACATATAGAAGTTTGTTACCGTGCCTGTGGCTATGGCACATGACAACACAGGTTACTGACAACGCCAGAAGGAAATACGCAGATAGGAAAAGTACCATGTTTATATGGGGCCATTTTTCAAAGACTTGGTTGAAATGTTAAAAATCATCTTTCCACACACACAAGGGAAGCACGAAGTGCCCTGGTGTTTCCTACCTTAGGGCCACTCTTGGTGTCGTAGTTCACTGAGAAGGCAGCAGAGAAGTTGGCCATTATGCAAGCGGTCCCGTTGCCATTTTTCACCATAAACATTGCTGCTGATGCACAATGCGTGAGGCCTGTCAATTCCAGGGAAGACAGAGACCATCAAAAACTCTCCAGAAAACACGACTGAGTATCCCCAGTTTCCACAGCTGTAGCAGTGATGGGTTTTGTTACAAGATTCCACAAGATTCCACTGTTTCTCTTTTTTTTTTTTGAGACGGAATCTCACTGTCACCAGGCTGAAGTGCAGTGGTGCAACCTCGGCTCACTGCAACCCCCACCTCCTAGGTTCAAGCAATTCTCCTGCCTCAGCCTCCCAAGTAGCTGGGACCGCAGGCACATGCCACCAAACCCAGCTAATTTCTGTTTTTAGTAGTGACAGGGTTTTGCCATGCTGGTCAGGCTGGTCTTGAACTCCTGACCTCAGATGATCCACCCAAAGTGCTGGGATTATAGGCGTGAGTCACTGCACCCAGCCTCCACAGTGTTTCTTAAATCCAATGAAGAACCAGACACATGGATTACACGGCCAGTTCACCTGGTGCCCTGTCCCTTGCGGATACTGTTCTGGAACTGTCATCTCTAAGCCCATCTGATTGAGTTTGCCAGCCTAGTCTTTTGCTATTTAGCGCTTTATTTCAGAACACTTATCAAGAGGGCACATGTCAATTTCTGCGTCATCCTAGGCATACGCTGCTCGGCCTTTTTCAGAGGATCTCTGTAAGACGTGGTGCCTTGAAGGCACGACTCGCCCATCTGCAGAAATCCAAGGGAGAGTCTGCAGGATCTTTCACTGTGGTCCTGACCTGCTACTTAACATCTGGTCAGTTTTATTTCTCATGGACTCAAAGGGCTGAGCTCTTTGCCCAATTTCAGAAAGGTCCTCACAGCACCGCACATCCGGTGGAGTGGCTTCCCTTCCCCTTCCTGAAGCAAAGGGACAGAATGGAAGCGCTAGAGGTCTTGCCAGCTTGACAGTGGTCACTGCTAAATATTTCCTCTCTTACCCCACTTCCCTGATCAAGATGTTTGGCAACAAATGCAATCTGATCACTATGGTAGAGACGCTGGTAATTGTACAAATCGCACGTTATTACACAGTTTTTTCATTACAGACTGGAAAACAGGTGGTTTTGCCTGTTCTAAAGCCAAACACCTATCTGTCACCACTGGGAACCATGCAGAAAATGGCATGCTTTCACTTGTCTCTGCTGCCACAAGCTCATGTATGCCAGTCCGGTGAGCACTCACCCCCCGGGCTGATCTCACACTGCGTGAGCACACACACACCTGGCTCTCATTTGTCACGCCTAAGTGTAAGTACAATTCAGGCACGCTGTGAGGGCAGATACTGAAACACAGGACGCTCAGCTTTTCATTTAAAATCCTAGTCCCCCAGGCCGGGCGCAGTGGCTCAAGCCTGTAATCCCAGCACTTTGGGAGGCCGAGATGGGCGGATCACGAGGTCAGGAGATCGAGACCATCCTGGCTAACATGGTGAAACCCCGTCTCTACTAAAAAATACAAAAAACTAGCCGGGTGAGGTGGCGGGCGCCTGTAGTCCCAGCTGCTCGGGAGGCTGAGGCAGAAGAATGGCGTAAACCCGGGAGGTGGAGCTTGCAGTGAGCTGAGATCCGGCCACTGCACTCCAGCCTGGGCGACAGAGCAAGACTCCGTCTCAAAAAAAAAAAAAAAAAAAAATCCTAGTCCCTGGAAAAGTGATGGATTCCAACGAATCCAACTCATTTCAACCTTGGGTCTTTCACAAAATAAAATCTTTAGGGCAACTATTCTTCAAGCCTAAAGCGAAGCGTATAACCAGAAGTCCCACCTATCTTCCCTTTGGTAGAGGAAATACCAAAATCTATGTCCATAAAGAAAAGGTGCTGCCAGGCACGGTAGCTCACGCCTGTAATCCCAGCACTTTGGTGGGAGGCTGAGGCGGGTGGACCACAAAGTCAGGAGTTCAAGACCAGCCTGATCAACATGGTGAAACCCCGTCTCTACTAAAACTACAAAAATTAGCTGGGCATGGTGGCAGGCGCCTGTAATTCCAGTTACTCAGCAGGCTGAGGTAGAAGAATCGCTTGAACCAGGGAGGCAGAAGTTGCAGTGAGTCAAGATCGTGCCACTGCACTCCAGCCTGAGTGACAAGAGCAAAACTCTGTCTCAAAAAAAAAAGAAAAAAGCCGGGCGCGGTGGCTCAAGCCTGTAATCCCAGCACTTTGGGAGGCCGAGACGGGCGGATCACGAGGTCAGAAGATCGAGACCATCCTGGTTAACACGGTGAAACCTCGTCCCTACTAAAAAAAATACAAAAAACTAGCTGGGCGAGGTGGCGGGCGCCTGTAGTCCCAGCTACTCGGGAGGCTGAGGCAGGAGAATGGCGTAAACCCGGGAGGCGGAGCTTGCAGTGAGCTGAGATCCGGCCACTGCACTCCAGCCTGGGCGACAGAGCGAGACTCCGTCTCAAAAAAAAAAAAAAAGAAAAAAGAAAGAAAGAAAAAGAAAAGGTGCTACAGGACAATGAAATAAAGTAGGGCGTGAAAGGAAACCTCCAGCCTACTGTCTGCGTTGCTTGGTTTTTCAACCCACACTCTGCAACACTCAGGCAGGATCATACTAACGGCACTTCCAATGAATCTAGAGAATCTAGAGAAGATTCTATCACTTATTTTCAACATAGTAAAAGTTTCTAAAAACAGACAAAATATTCTCACTCTTGTGAGAGATCAGATGAGTGCACAGAAGCTGCAGCAGATGCCAGCAAGAAAGCAGCAGCGGACAGGCAGACACAGCAGACACCAGAGACTTAACACTGACGGGAGCTCAGCATGGACAGGGCCACTGCCCACCCTGCCCTCAGCTGAGGAGTCACAGGGCTCACAGCCACCACTGACAACCCAGGTGCCCGCATGGGAGCACCCACAGGCCGGCTTTTTATTAAGCTGCCCTTTTATAAGTTTTCTCAAACACTTTTTACCGACCCAAAGCATTTCATTAGGAAATACTTCAAACTAAGTAGTTTTTCAATTATGCAATTTTCTTTCAACTTAGTACATATGCTGAAGGTTTCAGCTTTTTTATTTTTATTTTTTAGAGACTGAGTCTCCCCACTCTTGCCAAGGCTGGAGGGCCGCAGCCCTCCACCTCCCAGGCTCAAGTGATTCTCGTGCCTCAGTCTCCTGAGTAGTTGGGACTACAGGTTTGTACCACCACGTCTGGCTACTTTCTGTATTTTTAGTAGAGACGGGGTAGACAGGGTTTTGCCATGTTGGCCAGGCTGGTCTCCACCTCCTCACCTCAAGTGATCCACCTGCCTCGGCCTCACAAAGTGCTGGGATTACAGGCGTTAAGCCACCATGCCCGGCCAGGTCTCAGCTTTCAGAGGAAAACACAGAAATATTATTAAAATAAATGTAAAGTGAGCTCTGGCAGCACAAGATGCCTGCATTAGTCTGGAGAGACCCAGGAATTCTGAGTTATTAAACTTATGCTCAGAAGGCAATTTTGGTAAAGAGGAAAATAAGAGCATCAACACACAGAGCTTGGAGAGAAAATGTATGTATGCTAAAGGTCAGAAGTTTTTTAAAAAATTCCACAACAGGCCAGGCGCGGTGGCTCACGCCTGTAATCTCAGCACTTTGGGAGGCCAAGGTGGGTGGATCACGAGGTCAGGAGATCAAGACCACGGTGAAACCCTGTCTCTACTAAAAATACAAAAAATTAGCTGGGCATTGTGGCGGGCACCTGTAGTCCCAGCTACTTGGGAGGCTGAGGCCGGAGAATGGCGTGAACCCAGGAGGTGGAGCTTGCAGTGAGCAGAGATCGCGCCACTGCACTCCAGCCTGGGTGACACGGTAAGACTCCGTCTCAGAAAAAAAAAAAAAAAAATCCATAACACTGGCAATTGGTTATCAAAAAAAAAAAAAAAAAAAGACAGACAAAACACCTTCTCAAATAAGTTTCAATGTTCCCAGTACCTGACAAGTGTCACAGTCCAACAGGACAGCTGCTGGCAGCATCGCCAAAGTGGGCACCCTGGCCTACTGGTGACGGCTATCTCTGGCAGTCCTGTACTCAGACATGAACACAATCACTTCTCCAGGGATCACATAAAGGAGGAACTGTGGCTTGTTCCTTCAAAATACTCCCACTTGGGAGAAATCCTATTCTCTGAAACAAGTGCCGCTGTGGGAAGCATGCGTGCTTCTGAGTCAGAGGCCTCAGTTCTTGGAGGCTCCTCCAGCACTTACTAGCTGTGCAACCATGGCCAGCAGCAGAGCCCAATCCCCAGTCTCTGCGCCCAGAGCAGGAGGGGAAAGTGCCAGTGCCTCGGGGCTGTCGGAGCAGCTGAGCATTTGGTGCCCAGCACTGATGCCAGCTATTATTAAACATCTGCACAGGCACAGAAGGTTCCTATCAAGTTCATCATTCGATCCTCAGTATCTGACACAAAATATCAAAAACTATCTCATTTAACAAGCACTTGGAATGCACTTACTTTGTGCCAGGTGCTGCTCTAAGCACATCCCAATTATCATGACAACTCTTCACAGGGAGATTAAGGCACAGAGCGGCCAACAAACCCACCCAGGTCATGCAGCCAGTGAGTGGTGCAGACCTAGATCTAGAAGAGGGTCTTCTGGCTCACTGCACGTGCCCCTCTGAACCACACTGCCTCTCCAGCACTTGACCACTGAGGGAACGGGCTTCCAATCAGGAAACGCTGGGTGCCGTGGCTCATGCCTGTAATCTCAGCACTTTGGGAGGCTGAGGAAGTGGAGGACTGCTTGAGGCTAGGAGTTCCAGACCAGGCTGGTCAACACAGCAAGACCTTGTCTCTTAAAAAAAAAAAAAAATTAAAATTTTTCTGAATTAAAATTAATAAAAATTAAGAAATACTTGCTTTTGACATTAAAGATTACCATCTGAAAAAATGAGTAAAAAACTTCATTTTAAAAAATTAGGCCGGGCGCAGTGGCTCATGCCTGTAATCTCAGCACTTTGGGAGGCTGAGGTAGGCACATCACCTGAGGTCAGAAGTTTTATACTAGCCTAGCCAACATGGCGAAACCCCGTCTCCACTAAAAAAATATATATATACAAAAATTAGCCAGGTGTGGTGGCACACACCTGTAGTCCCAGCTACTCGGGAGGCTGAGGCAGAAGAATCACTTGAACCCGGGAGGGGGAGATTGCAGTGAGCCGAGATCGTGCCACTGCACTCCAGCCTGGACGACAGAAAGACACTCTGTCTCAAAAAAAGAAGAAAAAAAAATTTATTAAGAAATCACATCTTAGGCTGGGCGCGGTGGCTCAACACCTGTAATCCCAGCACTTTCGGAGACCGAGGCGGACAGATCACCTGAGGTTGGGAGTTTGAGACCACCCTGACCAACCATGGAGAAACCCTGTCTCCACAAAAAATACAAAATTAGCTGGGCATGGTGGCGCATGCCTGTAATCCCTGGTACTTGGGAGGCTAAGGCAGGAGAATCAATTGAACCCGGGACGCGGAAGTTGCAGTGAGCCAAGATCGCACCACTGCACTCCAGCCTGGGCAACAAGAGTGAAACTACGACTCAAAAAAAAAAAAAAGAAATCACATCTTAGTTTTTCTTGGCTTGATTCTTTTAAATATGGTATTTTTATTCTACTTAACCAACGATGTACAATCATTTACAAAGAATTAAAGGAAAAAAATACCATCCCAGGCACTGAATCACCACCTCTAGAGGCAGGGTATAAATGTGTGTGTGTGTGTGTGTGTGTGTGTGTGTGTGTGTGTGTGTGTGTGTATTTTTTTTTTTATGGAAACAGAGTCTTGTTCTGTCACCCAGGCTGGAGCCCAGTAGTGTGATCTTCACTTACTGCAACCTCTGTCTCCTGGGTTCGAGCAATTCTCCTACCTCAGCCTCCCAAGTAGCTGGGACTACAGGGGCACGCTACCACGCCGGGCTTATTTTTTTTGTATTTTAGGAGAGACGGGATTTCACCATGTTGCCCAGGCTGGTCTCGAACTCCCGAACTCATGCAATCCGCCCGCCTCGGCCTCCCAAAGTGCTAGGATTACAGGTGTGAGCCACCGCGCCTGGCCGTATATTTCTTTTTAATTTTTTTGTAGAGACATTGGTCTCACCGTGTTGCCCAGGCTGATCTCAAGCAATCCTCCTGCCTTAGCCTCCCAAAGTACTGAGATGACAGGCATGAGCAACTGTGCCTTGCTGTGGTATGCATATTTCTAAAAAGCTGATCCTGTGGATCTATGCATATGTTTGGTTAAGAGCCACTGCTATAAATTTGATCCTTTCTTCATGTATGTACTCAGCATTTACTACGTGTCACTCAGGAAGGGAGATACACAGGCAAAAATAATCCCAGTGCAGCCAACCAGATACTACCATGCAGAAGCACATGCAATAAAAGTCTTGGGTACAAAGAAGAAAGAGTAACGTTGTCTGGGATGGGGCTAATGTAATACAGATTCAAAATTATAGGGCTACCAAGACATTCTGACCTCAAATCTACTGACAAAATAGTTCTTTCCATGGTATAACTGACAATCTGCACAATCAAAGGTAACATCAGTTAGTATAATTTTTTTTTTTTTTTGAGACAGAGTCTCGCTCTGTCACCCTGAAGTGCAGTGGCACGATCTTGGCTCACTGCAACCTCCGCCTCCCGGGTTCAAGCAATTCTCCTGCCTCAGCCTCCTGAGTAACTGGGACTACAGGCCTGTGCCACCATGCCCAGCTAACTTTTAAAAAATATTTTTAGTAGAGACAGGGTTTCACCATGTTGGCCAGGACAGTCTCGATCTCTTGACCTAGTGATCCGCCTGCCTTAGCCTCCCAAAGTGCTGGGATTACAGGCATGAGTCACCGCACCTGGCTTTTCTTTCTTCTTCTTTTTTTTTTTGAAATTGAGTTTTGATTTTGTCGCCCAGACTGGAGTGCAATGGCACGATCTTGGCTCCCTGCAACCCCTGCCTCCCGGGTTCAAGCAATTCTCCTGCCTCAGCCTCCCGCGTAGCTGGGATTACAGGCGCCTGCCACCACACCACGCCCGGCTAATTTTTGTATTTTTAGTAGAGATGGGGGTTCACCACATTGGCCAGGCTGGTCTCGAACCCCTGACCTTAGGTAATCCGCCCACCTCGGCCTCCCAAAGTGCTGAGATTACAGGCGTGAACTACTGCACCCAGCCAAGTATAAAGTTTTTCAAACCTCCTAAGTGACAGTTGCTCAAGTGGAAAGAGTAAGGCGGTCATCCTGCTGACATCAATGGTTTAAACGGTCACATTATGCAATCACAGCTAATCGGATCTATCAAGACAAGTTTCGGTTCATGCTTGTCTGAGGTTTCTAAGTATTCAAACATAATAGCTTTAAGCAATGCCTAATTATTAATATAGTGGAAATTCGTAATTGAGCAGTTTTTTTTTTTTTTAAAAGGTTTTTGGTGAATTTGCACATTAAAATAAACATTTTAAATATCTTTAAATACAAGTTGTTAAAAGGCCTTTTTTAAAAGTTGGATTTTGGCCAGGCATGGTGGCTCATGGCTGTAATCCCAGCACTTTGGGAGGCTGAGGCAGGCGGATCACGAGGTCAGGAGTTCGAGACCAGCCCGGCCAGCATGGTGAAAACCCATCTCTACTAAAACTACAAAAATTAGCCAGGCATGGCGGCGTGCGCCTATAGTCCCAGTCACTAGGGAGGCTGAGGCAGGAGAACTGCTTGAACCCAGGAGGCAGAGGCTGCAGCGAACCAAGATCACACCACTCACTGCACTCCAGCCTGGGTGACAGAGCAAGCCTCTGTCTCAAAAAAAAAAAAGGTGGGCCGGGCACAGTGGCTCAAACCTGTACTCCCAGCACTTTGGGAAGCAGAGGCAGGTGGATCACGAGGTCAGGAGTTCGAGACCAGCCTAACCAACACGGTGAAACCCTGTCTCTACCAAAAATACAAAAATTAGTCCAGCATGGTGGCGGATGCCTAATCCCAGCTACTCTGGAGACTGAGGCAGAAGAATTGCTCGAACCCGGGAGGCAGAGGTTGCAGCGAGCCAAGATTGTGCCACTGCACTCCAGCCTAGGCACAGAGCAACTCCATCTCAAAAAAAAAGTTAAGATTGTAAACATAAAAGATATAATGGAACAGAGCTTAGAAGGCTAATTACATGAGCAATATTCCAATCACTGTATCAGGGAGTTATGGATTTTTCACTTCATTTTTAAAGTGAGGTTTTTTTGGGTTTTTTTGTTTCGTTTTGTTTTGTTTACGGAGTCTTGCTCTGTTGCCCAGGCAGGGGTGCAGTGGCGTGATCTCGGCTCACTGCAACCTCCGCTTCCCAGCTTCAAGCAATTCTTCTGCCTCAGCCTCCCAAGTAGCTGGGATTACAGGCGTGGGCCACCATGCCCGGCTAATTTTTGTATTTTGTAAAGACCAAGTTTCACCATATTGGCCAGGCTGGTCTCGAACTCATGACCTCATGATACGTCCGCCTCGGCCTCCCAAAGTGTTGGGATTACAGGCGTGAGCCACTGCGCCCGGCCTAGAGTGAGTTTTTAAAACATGAAACAAAACATCAAAGTCATGTGAGCTTCTGTAACAAAGAACAATGCAGTTGCTGTGACATGACAAAACTTGTTTCTGCAACTCCTCTCATTAACTACACTGGACCCTGTCGCAGGAGCTGAGTAAGGCTTCAGGTTTACTACTGGAATAAGTTTATCTCTGTGGCTATTCAGGCAGTTCAAAGAATTCATTTTACACAACAGGCAAAACAAAAAAGTGAAACCAAAATCCATTCACTCACAGTAACAGAGTTTTAGTGTTGGATGGGACTGAGGGATTTAAAGAAGCCAAGGCAGATGGGTACAGGAGTGTATTTCTATATCTACTCAACTCACATACACTCCCTCAGCTTGATTCTACATCACCTTTCAGATCCTGGCACTTAAGATAATCTTCCCATATTACTGGGGGGATGGGGAGGAGGTGAGAAAACAGTGCCCCAGAGGTGGGGCGGCGGGGCACACCCGGATTGTCTTAAAGAGACAGCACACATCCTCTTATGAAGAGAGAATAAATAATTAGAATGAAATTCACCAGTCAATACAATATTGAGCACCTACTGCCCGTCTGGGCTCTATAAACTGACAGAAGAGCACGGTGCTTCCCTACATGTTCCCGGGTCCCGCATTTTGGCCTATAGGAACGGCGCTCTTTAAACTACTTACTAGACACGAACATTGCCACCGTGAGTCTGACGCCAGCTTTCCCTCATCTTGTCTGCTACGGAATCTTGTGAAATCCCAAAGAGAACTTTAAAAATTATTTTAACATACACGTGAATTCACAATAACATAAATACACTCGCATCTCCTCCACACCGCTGCAAGAGGCGAAAGGTTCAAGTACAAAGGTGGGGAATGCTGGCGCCGGCTTCTCCCTGTCCTGGCTGAAACCCATGTTGGAAAGAGCTTGATCTAGGTCACCCGCCCGGGGGCTGAGACCACAGACGTCCCTGCTACCTTCGGCGGCGCAGCCTCGTCTAGATCTCACCGCCTCAACTTGCCAGGAAACTTAACGACCTGAAAGCACCAGACCGCCGAGCTTTCGCACTCAACATCCCAGAAAAACTGAGTTCAGTGAGACAGACCCTAGAGGAGCCAGGTCCTGGGATGAGACCTCCTGGTCCCCCAAGCACCTGCCACTGAGTTCTGCCCCGACCCTACGACCCCGAGAGAAACACCCGCCCGCAGGCAGAGCCGGCCGGGGCGGGGAGCAGTGGGTGCGGGGCGACCCGCGGGACAACGACCCGTCAGCCACCCGCCCTCAAGACCCAGGGGCCTCGTCCCCGCCCGGTCCCGCCGCTCCCAGGCCCCGCCTCGACCCCCTCACCGAGCAGCAGCAGCAGCAGCAGCAGGGACCGCCGGGCGCTGCCGGGGGCCGCCATGGCGCGAGGCGGCCGGGTACAGTGCAGGGAGCGGGGGCGCAGGCGGCGGTTGGGCAGCGGACTGCCGGGCGCGGGGGCGGCGGCGGGGCGCGGGAGCCAAGGGCTGGCGTGAGAGACGGCGGCGTTCCCAGACGCAAGAGGCCCGGCCACTGCGACGCCGGCACGAAGAAGACCCCGCGGCCGGCAGCGCCTGTCACGTGAGCTGCGCCGCGCCCGGGCGTCACGTGACCCCGAGGGTCTCGCGAGAGCGCGCGCGTCGGGCGCCGGCGGATCGGCTCACCGCAGGTGCAGCAGCCTCCAGCACCGCGCGCCCAGTCACGCGTGATGCAGGCCGGCACGTGACCCGCAGCGGCACGTGACCCTGGACCCACGTGACCTGGCCTGGTCCGGGGGCCTGGGGCTAGCCGAGGTCCTGAAACGGGAAGTGGGTGGGTTCGGGGAAAAGGAAGAGGAAGAGTCGTGGCGGGAGAAAGTGAGGAAAGAGGAAGCCCGCGACGGGAGAAAGGGCAGACGGAGCGCGGACGCCCAGGCCTCCCGTCATCCTGCGAGGCCGGGCCGGCCGCGTCCCATCCGCGGGCGTCTTTAGGGACCGGAGGGTGGTCGGGGTGGCAGCCGGTGACCGGCCGGGTGCGCGGCCGGGGATGGGCGAAGGGTTTGTCTTTTGGTAAGTGGGAAGCAAGTTCCTCACACAGGGAGGCCACTGTGCCCAAACTCTTGAGTGGTTTTAGGAAGGAAATAAGGGATTTGAAATAGGTCAGTGCAGCCTTCCGCTGGTTAATCGCAGACTGAGGGAAGACGGCACCGGGCTGTCCAAGGCGAAGGTGAAGGTGCAGGTGCGATGGCGATACTCCTCGGCTTACACAAAGTTCCTGTGGAGCCCCCCCCCTTTTTTTTTTTTTTTTTTTTTGAGACGGAGTCTCGCTCTGTCGCCCAGGCTGAAGTGCGGTGGCGCGATCTCGGCTCGGCTCGTGTAACCTCCGCCTCCCGGATTCAAGCGATTCTCCTGCCTCAGCCTCCCGAGTAGCTGAGATTACAGGCACCCGCCACCAGGCCCGGCTAATTTTGTATTTTTAGTAGAGACGGGGTTTCACCAGTTGGCCAGGCTGGTCTTTGGTCTTGAACGCCTGACCTCAAGCAATCCACCTGCCTCGGCCTCCCAAAGTGCTGGGATTACAGGCCTGAGTCACTGCGCCTGGCCCCTGCATGTTAGAAGTCTGAAGATGCTCTGTTTTTCGGCTTGTCACCGTATAGGATTTATGGCTTTTTGTTAAAATACTATTTAAGCAAGGCCCCTCCGCTACTGCTTTGTATAAAGCACCCTTCGCATAAGTAACTACATCTTAGAAAAAGGTTTAATCTTACGTTTCAAAAGGCATCATACCAACAGGGACCGGATGTTCACCTAGTTAACAGGTGAACACTCAACCAGATAAAGACACAACCAGGCACACTCTTATTGTCCTCATCAGAGGACTGTGACCTTAAAAAGGGCAGGATCTGACCAATTCAACACTGGCATTTTGATAGAGCCCGTCTTGCTGTCACTTGTGCTTAGCACCCTGCATCTGCTGCCTAAGGATCTGCTCACATCAAAGACTTCCTTGGAAGACAATGACTTCTGTCTGGATCAGGCCGGAATACACTCCTTGTTCCCGTCATCATTTTCCTTGGATTGATCCATTAACCCTTTTTCCTATCCCCTTTTCTTGGTGTCAAATGTTACTTTGTTTGATGGGGAATGTTTACTCCATAATGTTTGTATTTTAAGTACACTATGATGTACAGCTTGCAGTATTGACTGACTCGTGGAGTGGCTTGATCCTCTGCCCATGGCTCTGACCACCAAGTTAACAAGTAGTGCTGAAGGGAACTGTCTCGAGGCAACTCCTCGTAGCTCGTGGCTTTTATGATTGAAATAGCATCAGTATAGCTCGTGGCTTTTATGATTGAAATAGCATCAGTATATTTCCACCTTGTGGAAAGACATAAACGCGTGTAGACCGGGCTATGTCTGACCTTGTGCTGTTCACAACATGCCTTGAGAGAGATACTTTTGAACTGAGGCCTCTCACGCGATGGGTACAGCAAGTGCTAATAAACTTCTGCTTGTTTCTCCTGTTGCTCTGAATTTTGTTTTCAGGAGAATGTCTCAACTAATAAAGAGAGAAAGAAGAGAAATTGTATTTTCTCCCCTACAGTGGAATTACGCGATACTCTAGAGGTTTACATTTGGGGACTCCTCATGCACTGCTTCTTAAGGAGGCTAGAAGTGGGGTTGTAGGAGTGGTGTTTGAACAAGCATACTGAATATTACAGTTTTATGGTACAAAACAAAAACCTGCTTAACAATGCGAAAATAGAATCTAATGCTGGACAAAATCTTAGTTGAAGGAGGTTCGGAGAATGACAGTGATTCCCACACTGTCCTAAAGTGTGTATCAGAACGCAGGGAGGGCATTTATCCAAAAAAAGGCTCAGAAACACTCATCTAGTCCAAACCGTACGTATCTATTCTTTCCTGCTGTTGCCCCGTGCTCTGGCCATACTCACCTATTTACTTTACCTGCCTCCAGTTTTTGTGGTTTACAATTATTTAGACAAAGTGATGCCCTACTCCCTCCCTTCCTTTTTCTTTTTTTCCTTCTTTTTCTCATTCTTTCCTTTTTCTTTTCTTCCCCTTTTCTTTCTTTTTTGTTTTGTTTTGTTTTGTTTTCAGACAGGATTTCTCTCTGTCTCCCAGGCTGGAGTGCAGTGATGCAATCAAGGCTCACTGCAGCCTCAAGCAGCCTTCCCCCCTCAGTGTCCTAAGTAGGTGGGACTGCCGATGCACACCATCACACCTGGCCAATTTTTAAAAAATTAGCTGGGATCACCGGCATGCACCACCATGCCCAGCTAATTTTTGTGTTTTTAGTAGAGACGGAGTTTCACTATGTTGTCCAGGCTGGTGTTGAACTCCTGACCTCAAGTGATCCACCCTCCTTGACTTCCCAAAGTGCCTGGAATACAGGCATAAGCCACCGTGCCCGACCTTTTTCTTTTTCACTTTTTTATAGCTTTTCTTTGTTTTTTAAGTTAGGAATTCAGTGTGGAATATATTTCTCTGAAGACACTGTCAACCTAAAATAATCAAGATTGTCAGAATCTAGTTTAAAGAGAGATTATTCAAGCGCAAAGTTTGAGGACAGGCCGCCCAGGAAGCACAGATTCCAAAGAACGGAAGTCAGTGTTCTGACATGTAGCAGTTTGGGATCATTTCTATAGATGAAGTTTAGGGAAACTTAATACAATTCCGGCATCTTTCTCTCTGAGGGTGAATGCACAGTTACTGTGCTCTGATTAGCGAAGGTGGTCTTTTCCTATTGGGAAAGGTATGTTTGGCGTCCCACATAGAGTATGTCATGGGGTCGTTGTGCCATCTAGTCTGAGTTAGGACAGATGCACAGGACAATGAAGGAGGCGGCTGGTCCACAGCAAAGATCAGTAATGGGGAGCAGGGAAGTCTGGTCTCTCCTAGTCATTTACAAAACAAGAACAAGAGGCCGTGTGGCCAGCTATCAGCCTAACCAGTCCAAGAAGCTGAAGTTGCAACCGTGCTGCAGGACTCAGGCCACAGGGCCTAGCTTCCCCCTTGGCACAAGAAATGTAGAGGCTCCTGAAATTCTCTTCTACAATTTTTGCCACAAGAATTGAGGTTTGGTAGCTGATACATGGACTCAGTATTTGAAATAAAGTAGTGGTTGATAGGTAAAAATTGAGATAGTCTTTTTATAACAATTCTAAACGGTATTTTAAATAAAAATAGAATATAATGATCCCCGCCTTGCCTACCACTATTACCCAGCTTTCAGTTACTACTTAAAAAAACCTTTTTTTTAGAGATTAGGGTCTCACTGTGTTGCCCAGGCTGGGTTGCCCAACACTGCAGCCTCATCCTTCTGGGTGCAAGTGACCCTTCCACCTCAGCCTCTCAAGCAGCTCCGACTACAGGCACGCACTGTCACACCTGGCTAGTTCATTTTTACTTTCGTATAAAAGACAGGGTTTGCTGTGTTGCTCAGGCTGGTTGCAAACTCCTGGGCTTAAGTGACCATCCCCCTCGGCCTCCCAAAATGCTGGGCTTATAGGTGGGAGCCGCTATGTCCAGCCCAGTTACCTACATTATGGCTCAACTCACCTTGGGCATTTCTAGGTCACAGTTGGAATCCATGATTTCATCAAGAAGCCCTGGTTTGGGCCAGACACAGTGACTCACACTTGTAATCCCAGCACTTAGGGAGGCTGAGGTGGGAAGATCCCATGAAGACAGGAGTTTGAGACCAGCCTGGCCAACATGATGAAACTCTGTCTCCTAAAAATACAAATATTAGCGGGCCGTGTTGGTGCAGGCCTATAATCCCAGCTACTCCGGAGGCTGAGGCAGAGGTTGCAGTGAGCCAAGATCATGCCATTGCACTCCAGCCTGGGCAACAGAGTGAGACTCTATCTCAAAAAAAAAAAAAAAAAAAAAAAAAAAAAAAAAAAAAAAGCCCTGGTTTATTTTGTTGAAAAATGGTCTTTAGAGATGAGGTCAGAGTCAAAATAAAAATGTAGAGATGACTCTCCAAATTTAACGTTTTATTTGGGAAGAAAGCATTGCAATTCAGGTGTCAACCCCAAATAATGAGATTCAGAAAATCTGGTTACCTATAGTGTGTATTTGAGGGCAGAGCTTGAAGATGGCCACCCGGGAAGGCACTGACTGCAGACAAATGGGGTCAGCGTTTCCAAGTGGAGAAGCTCAGGTTTCACTTACCAGGCGGAGACAGAAGCTCCAGCAGGATCACCATAGTTTTCATGCGAAGCCAGGGGCACACGCCACAGCGGTTCCATTGGTTAGGGGGTCTCTGTGTTTCAAGGAAGATTGCGTTATGACTCCGTGAGGAGGGGTAGTGATTGGAGGGGGTCTTATCTCCGGTGCCATTTGGTCTTTATTATTTACAGGAAAAAAGGCAGAAGTTGCAGCTGCGTGTGGCATGACCTAGGCCGCATAGCCACGTTCCCCTCAAGGCTCAGGATAATCCACAGTTTCAAAGGCTTTATGTTTGATTCTTTCCTTTTCACAGGGGCATACACACAAACCGCGTGTCTTCAGTATGTCTGAAGAACAAAGAGAAGATTCGGGATTTGATAAGAAGGAGGAAGGTCTTGAGAGAAAGTTCCCTGCTGCTGCTAAAGCTCTGGGGAGCTGGCAGGGGCTGGGGCGTGGGTGGGGTGTGGGTGGCGGCAGGGGCAGGGGCGGCGAAGTGTGTCCTCGGGGACTGTCAGGTGTCTCGGCAGCCATGGATGGAACTGGATTCAGGTTACAGCAGCGGGTCTCGCTGCCAGGCTTGAAGAGAATGGCATTTTGGAGCAATATTGTGTGTCCTGAGTGCTTTCTCCCCAGGCTCTTTGACTGTATTTAGTTGGGTGTGGCAAGAATGACCCAATTTCTCTGATCAACTGTCATCGAGATCACAATCTATTTTAACAACTGGTTTGTCAAGCTTCTAGCTCTTTTCAGTACACAGACCTAAGAAAGACAGAACATTTAAGTAAAAGAAAATCAGGACTTTATACTGGGATTTTCTATTCAGATGAAAATTAGGGAGTTTTAACTTTTTTTTTTTTTAATTTTTTTTTTGAGATGGAGTTTTGCTCTTGTTGTCCAGGCTGGAGTGCAATGGCGCCATCTCAGTTCACCGCAACCTCTGTCTCCCAGGTTCAAGCGATTCTCCTGCCTCAGCCTCCCGAGTAGCTGGGATTACTGGCGTGCACCATCATGCCTGGCTAATTTTTTTGTATTTTTAATAGAGACTGGATTTCTCCACGTTGGCTTGACCGGTCTCAAACTCTCGACCTTAGGTGATCCTCCAACCTCAGCCTCCCAAAGTGCTGGGATTATAGGCGTGAGCTACCGCACCCGGCCACACTTCTTTTTTATGTCTATATTTGCACCTGTGTTTTCTTACACTGACAATCTTGACTCCTGACAAGGGTCTCGTAATTTGCTTTCTCCTACAATCTGTGAGTGACAGCTTTGTGGCACAGCACCCAGGTAACCACCAGGACCGCTGGGTGCCTTGAGGGTCTGTCCGCAGCTCTTTTTCATCTTTAGGGCACGTCCTCCCAGGGCAGCAGCCGGTGCTCTGAGTAAAAGTCACTCGAGGCATCTTCTTTGTGTGGTTGTGCCACCCACTGTCTATACAGTTAGGTCCATTGACTTCATTTCTTTCCAATTTTTAAGGAGTGCTTTCTTTTCCTTCCTTCCTTCCTTCCTTCCTTTCTTTCTTTTTTCTTTTTTTCAAGACAGGGTCTTGCTCTGTCACCTAGGCTGGAGTGCAGTGGCACAGTCTTGGCTCATTGCAACCTCGAACTCCTGAACTCAAGCGATCCTCCATCCTCAGCCTCCTGAGTAACTGGGACCACAGGCACGTGCAACCACGCTTGGCTAATTTTTTGAATTTTTTGTAGAGACGGGGTCTTGCTGTGTTACCCAGGCTGGTCTTGATCTCCTGGGCTCAAGCGAACCTCCTGCCTTAGCGTCCCAAAGTGCTGGGATTACAAGCTGGTTTGAACTCCTGAGCTCAAGAGATCTTCCCACCTCAGCTTCCCAAAGTGTGGGGATCATAGGCGTGAGCCGCTATGCCTGGCCTGAACCATAAATGCATTTTGTAAAGCAAAAAAAAACAAAAACAAAACAAAATTAAAACAAGCTCCAAAAGGTCACAAATGTGATTCCGTGCACATGACATTCTGGAAAAAGTAAAGCACTAGGGACTGCTGGGGTCGGAGGGAGCCGGCCCCACATTCCAGGATGACAGGACAGTTCTGGGGTTGGGGGGAGCCGGCCCCACATTCCAGGATGACAGGAGAGTTTTGGGGTTGGGGGGCTGTGGGGGTCCTGGAATGACGGGACAGTTCTGTAAGGAATATGGTGGTGGAGGACATTCTGAATATTTGTCAAACCCATAGAGATGCACATCACAGACTACATTTTACTGTATATTAATGTTGGAAATCAACCTGGATGTAGGGATGGGGGAGGATCCAAGACAGAATGCAGGCTGTGACCAGCAAAGACAGGTGCATGGGAGCGAGTCCCACAGCCACACCGAAGGATGTGAGGAAGAAAGGAGCTGGTCTAAGTGACTTGGTGTCTTCACAGGATGCTCTTGGGGAGGAAATATAATTGTCCTCAACCTCCATGAGTTCTGAGTTGGGACAGACTCCTGTGACAAAAGACAGGCTAACAAGAGAAAAGCGAACAGGTGGTAAACACACACAATACCTATCAGTGGGAGGAATCTCAATGGGCTAGCTGTTTGCATCGCTAGAAAGGCATACATGAGGCTGAGTAATTTACAAATAAAAGAGGTTATTTAGGCTCATGGTTCTGCAGGCTGCACAGAACGCATGGTGCTGGCATCCGCTTCTAGGAAGGCCTCAGGGAGCTTCCAATCATGGCAGAAGGCAAAGGAGGAGCAGGTGCATCACCTGGCAAGACAGAGACGCCAGGCCGCCTGAAACCACCAGCTCTCGTGAACTCAGAACAGGTTCTCGCTTGGTACCACGAGGAGAGAACCAAGCCATTCACGGGGGAGCTGCCCCCATGACCCAAACATCTCCCACCAGGCCCCCTCTCCAACGTTGGAGGTCACATATTTCCACAGGAGATTTGGAGGGGACAAACATCCAAACCACCTCACTCAGTGAAAATAACAAAGCAGTGGCTTACAACTCTGGCTTACAGCATCTTCAGGAAAGAACAATAAACTTGCAGACAGAGGGCAAAGGAAAGCAGTGTTGGGCTTCCAAAGGTGGGAAATTGTGGGAAACTAAAACATATGGGAGGAAACGAATGGGGTAAGGTTTGCTTGCAGATTTCCCTGGTACCTTCTCTGGGCTGGCGAGCGTCCAGAGCTGTCTCCAGTAAAGGAGAAATTATATCCTGTCGTAGTGTAGAAGAGTTTTTCCTTCATTTGCTGCTAAATTGCTTTTAGCTCAAAATAAGTTTTATGTCAAAGAGGCATATTTTACAGTGACACATTCTGGTTTCCTTTAATACAGTGAGGGTAAAGGTGTACGAGCTGTTCAGAAACACCGTTCTCTAGAAACACCGTTCTCTAGTTGGTAAATAGAAACACCGTTCTCTAGAAACACCGTTCTCTAGTTGGTAAATAGAAACACCGTTCTCTAGAAACACCGTTCTCTAGTTGGTAAATAGAAACACCGTTCTCCAGAAACACCATTCTCCAGAAACACCATTCTCTAGTTGGTGAATAGAAACACCGTTCTCTAGTTGGTGAATAGAAACATCATTCTCTAGTTGGTAAATAGAAACACCGTTGTCTGGAAACATCGTTCTCTAGAAACACCGTTCTCTAGAAACACCGTTCTCTAGTTGGTAAATTTGTTTCTCACAGGGGTATGGATTAGCAAACTATGTGTTTGCCAGTGTGGAACAAACGTGTGGATAGAGAGAAGTTATGAGTAAGGAAAGGCACAGGTGAGAATGAGTTCTGTGGCACTGGATGGGCAGGCCCTGGGGCCTCAGGATGAACCCAGGTGTCTTTAAATAGATACAGCCACATAGTTACAGAAATAAGCAGACCTGCAGATGCGTGCACACGTGAGTCACGGGCCTCCTCTCCTCTCCTGGCTCCAGCTGCCGACAGAGCTAAAGCTGCAGCACTCAGCCACAGCAAGTACAGCCCGTGGCTGCATTCTGGTCTCTCAATACCATTCTCCAGTAAAGGAATCTGGGCTCCTTGGAGAATGGTTGATCCAAGACTGGGAGGGAAAATGCAAAATGAGCCTGGAGCATCTCGTGGCCCCAGGACATTAGGAGGTACTTGAAAAGCAAACTGACAGGTGAGATAAAAGGACCCAGATGCCACCCCAAAAAACGTTTCCAATGGCCAAAGCTGGAAGTTTTGAGTAGGAAAGTAAAGAATAATAGCTTTGGCGTATGAGTGAAATAATAGAATAAATGTCCGTTGAATCCCTTCGGATGGAAATAACTGAATAAGTAGAAGAGAAGAAACAAATCTTCCTTACAGAAATTCCCGTCAATCCATGCAGAAAGGAGGAGGGAAGTGGAAAATTAGCATTTCCACCATCATAAGGATTGCTGCAGGCTGTGTCCCCCAACAGACCTGAACAGGAATGTTTAAGGAGAAACAAGTATCTGCATCGCCTTGAAGCCTCCTGGCCACCATGAGCTGAGTCCACTGATGGAGGCTGGTGTCCCCTGTGGCAGGATCTGCTGGCACCGTGTGCCTCCTGACAAGCCACCACGCATGCCCAGCCCCCTCGGCACTGGCCTTCAGAAAGCAGACCAGTGCAGACGGAAGGCAGGTCTACCGGGTACCTGACCAGTACTCCTCAAAACCTCAAGGTCGTGACAGACTGCGAAAGAAAGATGAACTGTCACAGACGAAGACACCAAGGAGACATGAGGACCAACGCAGCGTGGAACCCTGGACCAGCCGCTAGAATAGAGATAGGGCATTTGTCCAAAATTGGTAACATTCAAATGAGCTTTGTAGTTTAGCTAATGGCAGTGTACCAAAATTCATCTCTTGTTTTTGATGGATGCACCACGGTTCTGTAAGGAGTTAACATGGGACTGGATGAAGGTATCAGGCTTCTGTAACTCTTATGTCTACAGCCAATGGCATTTTCACTGGATCACGTTGCACTTACAAGTTCACTGAGGGAGGCTGACATCTTTATGGTGTTGCATCTTCTTACCCAAGGGCTGTGGGGAAAAGAGAGATCAGACTGTTACTGTGTCTATATAGAAAGAAGTAGACATAAGAGACTCCATTTTGTTCTATATTTGAGATGCTGTTAATCTGTGACCCTAAACCCCAACCTTGTTCTTGCGAGAGACATGTGCTGTGGTGACTCAAGGTTTAAAGGATTTTGGGCTGTGCAGGGTGTACTTTGTTAAACAAGTGCCTGAAGGCAGTATGCTTGTGAAAAGTCATCACCATTCTCTTAATCTCAAGTACCCAGCTCTGCCTAGGAAAGCTAGGTATTGTCCAAGGTTTCTCCCCATGTGATAGTCTGAAATATGGCCTCGTGGGAAGGGAAAGACCTGATCGTCCCCCAACCTGACACCCGTGAAGGGTCTGTGCTGAGGAGGACTAGTATAAGAGGAAAGAAGGCCTCTTGGCAGTTGAGATAGAGAAAAGCATCTGTCTCCTGCCCGTCCCTGGGCAACGGAAAACCCGATTGTATGTTCTGTTTACTGAGAAAGGAGAAAACCGCCTTAGGGCTGAAGGTGGGACGTGCTAGTGGCAATGCTGCTCTTTATGCACTGAAAAGGTTTATGGAGATGTTTGCATATGCATATCAAAGCACAGCACTTTTCCTTAAACTTATTCATGTCACAGAGATCTTTATTCATATGTCTTGCTGCTGACCTTCTCCCTACGATGATCCTATTATCCTGCCACTTCCCTTTTTCTAAGATGGTAAAGATAATGATCAATAAATACTGAGGGAACTCAGAGACCGGTGCCGGTGCGGGTCCTCAGTATGCTGAGCACTGGTCCCCTGGGCCCACTTTTTCTTTCTCTATACTTTGTCTCTGTGTCTCATTTCTTTTCTCAAGTCTCTCATTCCACCTAACGAGAAATGCCCACAGGTGTGGAGGGGCAGGCCACCCCTTCAATAGCACTTAAATTTGTCCAAGTCTAGCTTAAGTTACTTATTTATTTATTTTTGAGAAGGAGTCTCACTCTGTCACCCAGGCTGGAGTGCGGTGGCACAATCTCCGCTCACTGCAACCTCCGACTCCCAGGTTCAAGTAAGTCTCCTGCCTCAGCCTCCGAATGACTGGGATTACAGGCACCAGTCACCATGCCCAGCTGATTTTTGTATTTTTTTTTTTTAATTTTATTTTTTTGAGATGGAGTCTCATTCTGTTGCCCAGGCTGGAGCGCAATCAGCTCACTGCAACCTCCACCTCCCGGGTTCACGTAATTCTTCTGCCTCAGCCTCCCGAGTAGCTGGGATTATAGGCACTCACCACCCCGCCCAGCTATTTTTTTTTTTTTGTATTTTTTAGTAGAGAGGGGGTTTCACCATGTTAGGATGGTCGCAATCTCCTGACCTCGTGATCCGCCCGCCTCAGCCTCCCAAAGTGCTGGGATTACAGGCGTGAGCCACTGCGCCTGCATCTTATTTTATTTTTTAATTGACATATAATAATTGCACATATTTATGGAGTACATCGTGATGTTTGGATCCATATAATGTGTAGTGATCAGATCGAGGTAATTAACGTATCTGTCAAATCAAACATTTATCATTTCTTGGTATTGGGGTCATTCCGCATCCTCCCTCTAGCTATTTGAAACTAATCCCCCTCCAGTGCTACAGAACACTGGAACTTGTTCCTTCTGTGATTTTGTAACCTTTAGCAAATCTCTCCCTATCCATGATTGTTTTCTTTTCCCAAGAATCAGCAAATCGTCCCCCATCGGAAGAGACTACTGCTGTGGTGATCAGAATCTCTAGCACTGGACCTGGGGGGAGGACAGGTTGCCAGGAGTCCCTCCCTCGAGCCTGCCGTTCTCCCTGGGGTCACATCAGAGCTGAGCTGTGTTGAGGCTACTCAGAGTGTGGGCTTTGGCACCAGGCGGACCTGAGCTTGAAGCTTCTGTCATTTGTCACTGGGGTCCTTGATTTTCACTTCTTTACTGTGCTCGTGCACACTTACCTCAGCAGCTTTTCCTGTTGGTCCATTAATAACATAAGAGGCAACTGATCATGCTGATGGGTGTACGTTAGGGTTAATGAATGCGGCGACCCATCGTGCTGATGGGTGTACGGTTAGGGTTAATGAATGAGAGGCGATGGATTGTGCTGATGGGTGTACGTTAGGGTTAATGAATGAGAGGCGATGGATCGTGCTGATGGGTGTATGGTTAGGGTTAATGAATGAGAGGCAATGGATTGTGCTGATGGGTGTACGTTAGGGTTAATGAATGAGAGGCAACGATCTTGCTGATGGGTGTACGTTAGGGTTAATGAATGAGAGGCAATGGATTGTGCTGATGGGTGTACGTTAGGGTTAATGAATGAGAGGCGATGGATCGTGCTGATGGGTGTACGGTTAGGGTTAATGAATGAGAGGCAACGATCTTGCTGATGGGTGTACGTTAGGGTTAATGAATGAGAGGCAACGATCGTGCTGATGGGTGTACGTTAGGGTTAATGAATGAGAGGCAACGATCGTGCTGATGGGTGTACGTTAGGGTTAATGAATGAGAGGCGATGGATCGTGCTGATGGGTGTACGTTAGGGTTAATGAATGAGAGGCAACGATCTCGCTGATGGGTGTACGTTAGGGTTAATGAATGAGAGGCGATGGATCGTGCTGATGGGTGTACGTTAGGGTTAATGAATGAGAGGCAATGGATTGTGCTGATGGGTGTACTGTTAGGGTTAATGAATGAGAGGCAACGATCTTGCTGATGGGTGTACAGTTAGGGTTAATGAATGAGAGGCAACGATCGTGCTGATGGGTGTACGGTTAGGGTTAATGAATGAGAGGCAACGATCTTGCTGATGGGTGTACGTTAGGGTTAATGAATGAGAGGTGATGGATCGTGCTGATGGGTGTACAGTTAGGGTTAATGAATGAGAGGGCGACTGATCGTGCTGATCAGTGTACAGTTAGGGTTAACAAATGACATGTCAGGAAAATGTAAAACAGGAAGTGTTAAAGTAAAATATATGCTAATAAGCAGAAAAACAGAAGCAAAACTCCCATAATATAATTTTTTAAATGAGCCCCTTCTATGGGAATTTAGATTACTTTTTTTCTGTTTAAAATAATCCCTTTGGGGCCAGGCACAGTGGTTCACGCCTATAATCCCTGCACTTTGGGAGGCCAAGGTGGGAGGATTGCTTGATTCCAGGAGTTTGAGACCAGCTTGAGCAACATAGGGAGACCCCATCTCTACAAAAAATACAAAAATTAGCTGAGTGTGGTGGTGCATGCTTGTGGTCTCAGCTACTTAGGAAATTGAGGTGGGAGAATCGCTTGAGCCCGGGAGGTCAAGGCTGCAGTGAGCTGTGATTGTACAACTGAACTCCAGCCTGGGCAACAGAGCAAGACTTTGTCTCAAAAATGATAAAATGGGCCGGGCACCGTGGCTCACACTTGTAATCCCAGCACTTTGGGAGGCCAAGGTGGGCAGATCACAAGGTCGGGAGTTCGAGACCAGCCTAGCCAATATATGGTGAAATCCTGTCTCTACTGAAAATACAAAAATTAGCTGGGCATGGTGGTGGGCACCTGTAGTCCCACCTGCTTGCGAGGCTGAGGCAGGAGAATTGCTTGAACCTGGGAGGCAGAGGTCGCAGTGAACCAAGATGCCGCCACTGCACTCCAGTCTGGGCAACAGAGTGAGACTCCATCTCAAATAATAATAATAATAAAAATTTTAAGAAAATAATGCCTTTGGGAGCATCTTTTATACCTATGTGTTGGTTCATCTTGGATAGTTTCCTTTTGAGAGACTCCTTGAAGAATGGCTGGGTCAGAGGGTGTCAGCCTTTCGGCTTCTGTGTCTGAGTTGCTTTCCAGGAGCTGCTCGTGAGAAGGCCTTAATACTGTCCTGAGTGTTAGGTGCTGTGACTTAAGCCTCTTAAAACGGGCAAGGTTTACCGATTTCCTTGAAGTACTTAAACCCTGGTAGTCTTGTTTTTAGAAGGTTATGAAACAGGAACCCTCTCACAAAAAAGAACCAAAACTTTTACCTTCTTCGAAAGTGGGTTTAAAAAAAAATAGTTCAAAGGCGTTTGCAGCAAGAGAAATTCGGTAACTGCAATAATGCTCATGTTCCCATTACAGACTCACTGGAATGATGTCTCCTGAGAGCCCTGGGATCCAGGGTGTGCTTAATTCGAGCCTGTTTTTATTTAAGAATGAAATCCTGCTAACCAGAGCCTATTCCTAATAACAGAAAACACAGAATGGGAACTTAAATCCACATGAAGCCACTTCTCTAGCTGAACTCATGACTAGGCTCAAAGGGGGATTTAAAAATGGCTCTGTGGGCCGGGCGCGGTGGCTCAAGCCTGTAATCCCAGCACTTTGGGAGGCCAAGGTGGGCGGATCACGAGGTCAGGAGATCGAGACCAGCCTGGCCAACATGGTGAAACCCTGTCTATACTAAAAATGCAAAAATTAGCCGGGCGTGGTGGCGGCGCCTGTGGTCCCAGCTATGCGGGAGGCTGAGGCAGGAGAACTGCGTGAACCCAGGAGGTGGAGCTTGCAGTGAGCCGAGATTGCATCACTGCACTCCAGCCTGGGCGACAGAGCGAGACTCTGTCTCAAAAAAAAAAAAAAAAAAAAAAAAGGCTCTGTGCTGCCGTTGGCATACAGCAGAACTGAGCATCACGGGGCAGACATGTCAGAACCGTGTTCACGTCATGCCTGAGGAGGTGGTGATGAGAGGAAGGGTGTGACGAAAGGCCTGCAGACACATGCCCATCTGTGGTCCCCAGGTGGCGTCTGTTAGGAAGGCTACCTGGAGGCATCAGTCATCAGTTAATCTGGCCATTGTCTGTTTCCATTTCATAAGAAGAAAACTTTAGGATCCAGACAAGAGCATGAAGAAAGATCTAAATGACCATGGCACTGACTTTGAAAAAATCCTCAACGAGGATTTATCTAGGCAGAGCTAGGTAAAAATGCCTCATTCATTTTCCATTTTTCCTTTTAATTTTTATTTTGGAGAGTCTTGCTCTGTTGCCCAGGCTAGATGTGCAGTGGCGTGATCTTGGCTCACTGCAGCCTCTGGTTGCCTTCTAGGTTCAAGTGATTCTTCTGCCTCAGCCTCCCAAGGAGCTGGGATTACAGGCACGTGCCACCATGCTGGGCTATTTTTGTAATTTTTTTTTTTTTTTGAGACGGAGTCTCGCTCTGTTGCCCAGGCTGGAGTGCAGTGGCCGGATCTCAGCTCACTGCAAGCTCTGCCTCCCGGGTTCCCACCATTCTCCTGCCTCAGCCTCCCGAGTAGCTGGGACTACAGGTGCCACCACCACGCCCAGCTAATTTTTTGTATTCTTTTTAGTAGAGATGGGGTTTCACTGTGTTAGCCAGGATGGTCTCAATCTCCTGACCTCGTGATCCACCCGTCTTGGCCTCCCAAAGTGCTGGGATTACAGGCTTGAGCCACAGCGCCTGGCCATATTTTTGTATTTTTAGTAGAGATGAGGTTTTGCCATGTTGGCCCATCTGGTCTTGAACTCCTGGCCTCAAGTGGTCCGACTGCCTCGGCCTCCCAAAGTGCTGAGATTGCAGGTGTGAGCCACTGCACCTGGCCTCCTTTAACTTTTAAAATCAACTTGATTGAGGTTAGTTTACATAAAATAAAGAAATCCATTTTAGGTACTGTTTGAAGAATTTTGACAAGTATACTCACCCATGAAACCACCACCCCAATCAAGATAGGAAACACTTTCTTCAACCCAGAAGGCTCCGGCATGCTCTCTGTGGTTCACCCGAACCCTAAACCCGCACAGCCATGGGTCTGCCTTGTCGCGAGAGATGAGTTTTTGTATGACAGTATTTCACTTGGTTGGAATCACAGAGTGTGTACTTCGTTGGGTCTGGGTTCTTTCTCTTTGGGTGATGTTTTTGAGGCTCGCCCATGTTGCCGTACGTACCACGCATTCACCCTTTTTAGTGCAAAGGCATATCCCACTGTTTGGCGCTACCATCATTTTTTTGCTTGTTCACCTATTGAAGGACATTTGGGTTGTTGTTTCCAGTTTTTTGGTTGTTACAAATGAAGCTGCTGTGAATGTTTGTGTGCAGGTCTTTTGTGGACCCGTGCTTTCCCTTCAGTAAACACCTGGGAGTAGAATGGCTGGGGCACGTGGTAGGTGCGTGTTTACCTTCCAGAGAAACTGCCACCTGTTTCTCCAAAGTGGCTGCACCATTGCATATTCCCCACAACAGCGTCTCCACATCTCTGCCAACACTTGGTATTGTCAGTCTTTTTGTGTTTTAATTTTTTCTTTTTCTTTTTTGTCTTTTGCAACAGAGTCTCGCTGTGTTGCCCAGGTTGCTCTCAAGTCCTGGCCTCATGTGATCCTCCCGCCTCAGCCTCTCAAATAGCTGGGATTACAGGTGTGCACCACCACTCCCAGTTTGTCTTTTTTTTTTTTTTTTTTTTTTTGAGACGGAGTCTCGCTGTGTCTCCCAGGCTGGAGTGCAGTGGCGTGATCTCGGCTCACTGCAAGCTCCGCCTCCCGGGTTCACGCCATTCTCCTGCCTCAGCCTCCCGAGTAGCTGGGACTACAGGCGCCCGCCACCTCGCCCGGCTAGTTTTTTGTATTTTTAGTAGAGACGGGGATTCACCATGTTAGCCAGGATAGTCTCGATCTCCTGACCTCGTGATCCACCCGCCTCAGCCTCCCAAAGTGCTGGGATTACAGGCTTGAGCCACCGCGCCCGGCCTACAGTTTGTCTTTTTTTTTTTTTTTTTTGAGACGGAGTCTTGCTCCGTCGCCCAGGCTGGAGTGCAGTGGCCGGATCTCAGCTCACTGCAAGCTCCGCCTCCCGGGTTTACGCCGTTCTCCTGCCTCAGCCTCCCGAGTAGCTGGGACTACAGGCGCCCGCCACCTCGCCCGGCTAGTTTTTTTGTATTTTTTAGTAGAGACGGGGTTTCACCGTGTTAGCCGGGATCGTCTCTCGATCTCCTGGCCTCGTGATCCGCCCGTCTCGGCCTCCCAAAGTGCTGGGATTACAGGCTTGAGCCACCGCGCCCGGCCCAGTTTGTCTTTTTAATTAAAAAAATTATAATAGCTTTGTAATAGTATCTCATTGTGATTGTCATTTGCATTTTTCTGACAACTAATGGCATGGAGGCACCTTTCATGTGTCTAATATCCATTTATATCTTTTTCAGGGAAGTGTATATTTAAACTTTGGCATATTTTTAAGAATGGTTTGTTTTCTTATTGTTGAATTCTGAGTGTTCTTTACATATTTTGGACACAGATCCTTTGTCAGCTCTATGTATTGTAAATATTTTCTCCCATTCTATGCCTTGCCTTTTTGTTTTCTTAATGGTATCTATCAAAGAGCAAGCTTTCAGTTTTTTTTAATGTATTTTATTTTATTTTGAGACAGGGTCTTGCTCTGTCACCCAGGCTAGAGGGCAGTGGCGCAATCATGGCTCACTGTGGCCTTGACCTCCCAGGCTCAAGTGATCCTCCTGCCTCAGCCTCCTGAGTAGCTGGGACTACAGGAATGTGCCACCATGCCCAGAAAATTTTCTGAGTTTTTTATAGAGACAAGGTCCACTGTGTTGCCCACGCTGGTCTCAAACTCCTGGGCTCAAACAAATCCACCCGCCTTGGCCTCCCAAAGCGTTGGGATTCCAGGCATGAGCCACCGCGTCCAGCTCAACACCCCCTTATCCTATCTCAAGCATTTCTTTTTACTGACTTCAAGTCTTTAACTCTTTCAACCAGTTTCCAATCAGAAAATCTCTGACTCCATCCATGACCTGTAAGACCCTTCCAAACTTCGCTTCAAGATGCTCTGCCTTTCCAGGCCAAACCAAAGTATACTAACCTGCATCCGTTTACAGCTTTGCCCGCAACTTCTGCCTCCCTAAAATGTGTAAAACCAAACTAGAACCCAGCCACCTTACGCATATTCTCAGGACCTCCTAAAGCTGTTCCCTGGGCCACGGTCACTGGTATTGGCTCAGAATAAACCTCTTTCTTCTTTTCTTTTGTTTTCTTTTCTTTTTTTCTTTTTCTTTCTTTCTTTCTTCTTCTTTCTTCTTTCCCTTTCTTTCTCTCTTTCTCTCCCTCCTTCCTTCTTCTTTTTTTATTTTTGAGATGAGATCTTGCTCTGTCCACCAGGCTGGAGTCCACAATCATAGGCTCATGCAGCCTCAAACTCCTGGACTCAAGGGTAAACCTCTTTCAATATTTTACAAGTTTGGCTTTTTCATCAAAATTGCCTTGGCATCTTTGTTTTTTTGTTTATTTGGTTTTTGCTTTTTCAAGACAGGATCTCACTCTCATGACCCAGGTTGGAGTGCAGTGGTGCCATCACTGCTCACTGCAGCCTCGACTTCCCAGGCTTAGGTGATTCTCCCCCTTCAGCCTCCCAAGTAGCTGGGAATACGGGTGCGTGCCACCACACTCAAATAATTTTTTGTATTTTTAGTAGAGATGGGGTTTCACCATGTTGCCCAGGCTGGTCTTGAACTCCTGAGCTCAAGTGATCCATGTGCCTCGGCCTCCCAAAATACTGGTACTAGAGGTGTGAGCCACTGTACCCGGCCTGGCATCTCTGTTGAAAATACCTTGACCTGATGTAAGTGGATGAAGTTTTGTACTCTCTGTGTAACTCAGTTGATCTATATGTCTACCCCTTTGCCAATATCACAATGTCTTTATTTATAGTAGGTCGTGGTATTAGGTAGAGTAAGTCTTCCAACTTTGTTCTTTTGAAATTTGTTTTGACTATTTGCACTTCCATATACATTTTAGAATCAGCTTGTCATTTTTCTATAAAGAAAGCCAGAATTTTTCTGGGCTCTGGATTGAATCTATATATCAGTTCGGAGAGGACTGACATCTTAATATTGGGTTTGACAATAATGTGGTATACTTCTCTACTTATTTTAGTCTTCAATTTTTTTCAACCATGCTTTGTAGTTTTCAGTTGTGTTAGATCATTTGGGCTGCTATAACAAAATGCTGTCAATTGGGTGACTCATAAACAATGGACATTTATTTCCCACAGTTTTGGAGACTGGGAAGTCCAAGATTGAGGCGTTGGCAGACTCACTGTTTGGTGAGGGCTGCCTCCTGGATCTTTGATGGTGCCTTCTTGCTGTGTCCTCACATGGTGGAAGGGTCTAGTTCTCTGGGCTCTTACGAGGGCAGTAATCCCATTCACAGATTCCACCTGCATGACCCCATCACGTCCCAAAGGTTCTACCTCCTGATACCATCACCATGGGGGTGAGGATTTCAACACACAAGTTTTGGGGGTACACACTAGTCTACAGCATCATATAACCATCTGAATCTGCAAATGTCTCTCTAAACATGCTCTCATGCATCCGACAAATTTTTGGTCAATTATTTTCATATTCATCAAATAAAAAACATTTTCTAATGTTCTTTGTGATTTTTCTTTGACTCATGGATTGAGTTACAAGTGTGTGATTTATTTGGAATTATCTCTTTATATTATAATTAATAATTCAAAAATATATTGCTTTTTTTTTTTTTTGAGACGGAGTCTCGCTGTGTCACCCAGGCTGCAGTGCAGTGGTACGATCTCGGCTCACTGCAACCTCTGCCTCCTGCCTCAGCCTCCCGAGTAGCTGGGACTACAGGCACCCACCACCATGCCTGGCTAATGTTTTGTATTTTTATTAGAGACGGGGTTTCACCATCTTGGCCAGGCTGATCTTGAACTCTTGACTTTGTGATCCACCCGCCTTGGCCTCCCAAAGTGCTGGGATTACAGGCATGAGCCACCACGCCCAGCCTATTGCTTAATTTCTAACCATTTAGTTATTTACAGTTATCTTCCTGTTAGATATCTAATTTCATTGTGATCAGAGGACGCATTCTATATAATTTTAATCCTTTAAATATATTAACTCTTGTTTCATGAGCCACCCGTGCTCGTCCTGGTGTGTGCGGCTGTTGTTGGGTGTAATGCTATGTGACTGTCATAGTTGGGTGTAACGCTACGTGACTGTCGTTGGGTGTAACGCTACGTGACTGTCGTTGGATGTAACGCTACCTAACGTTGTTGGGTGTAATGCTACATGACTGTCAACTGGCTCAAATTAGAGAGAAGTGTTTTTCAATTTTTTTCTGTCCCTCCTGATTTTCTGCTATCTCTTCTCAGTTACTGAAAGAAGGGGGTCAGCACTCCTGCTGTGCCTATGGGTCAGCCTGTTTCCTGTTGCTCTTGTCCGCCCATCAGCTTTTGCTTTACATATTTTGAGGTCTATGAATAGAGGCCTGCCCAGTTAGGGTTAAGGCTTGGGAGGAACGTCTGTGTTTTACCATTATGAAAGGTACCTCTTATCCCTGTGAGATTCCTTGTCCTGAAGTCTACTTTGATCTTAATGTAGCCGCTCTATCTTTCTCATTCGTCTTCATGGTATGTCTTTCTTTGTCTTCTTTCTCTTTAGACAAGGTCTCAGCCGGGTGTGGTGGCTCACGCCTGTAATCTCAGCATTTTGGGAGGCTGAGGCGGGTGGATCACTAGAGGTCAGGAGTTCGAGACCAGCCTGCCCAAACCCCAGCTCTACTAAAAATACAAAATTAGCCGGGTGCAGTGGCAGGCACTTGTAATCCCAGCTACTTGGGAGGCTGAGGCAGGAGAATTGCCTGAACTTGGGAGGCAAGAGCTGCAGTGAGCCAAGATGGCACCACTGCACTCCAGCCTGGGCAACAGACTGAGACTCCATCTCAAAAAAAAAAAAAAAAAAGGCTCTATCTTGCCCAGGCTGGAGTGGCGTGATCTGGGCTCACAGCAATCTCTGCCTCCCAGGATCAAGCCATCCTCCTACCTCAGCCTCCCCTCACCCTCCCAGGTAGCTGGGACTATAGGCATGCACCACCATGCCTGGCTAATTTTTGTTTTTTTTTTGTAGAGATGGGGTCTTGCCATGTTGTCCAGGCTGGTCTCATACATGTGAGCTCAAGCAATCTGCCCGCCTCAGCCTCCCAAAGTGCTGGGACTACAGGCATGAGCCACTGCACCCAGTCTTGTCTTCTTTTTTTTTAAGAAGCACACTACCATGGTTCATTTGGTTCATTCTATTTGTTCAAGGACTCAGATTGCAAGCATTAAATCAGGTATGGGCTTTGATTCTGTGAGCCCAAATTCACACACTGAAGAAGATAAAAGCAAACAGTGATGCATGTATATGGATGAACACTAAAGGCTCTGGGTTCATCTCACTGTGGTTTTAAATTTCCACAGCTTAGCTTGTATCCTTTTAGCTTGTATCCTTTTAGCTTGATGACCACAGGCACTTTCAACCACTGTCTTACACACTTCCTTCCAAGTTTCCCGATCATTGTTAGTTCCCATTTCTGGATTCAATTCCTGGAGAGAAACACCTGCCACACTTGAGTCACAGTGTTCTCCCCAAATCCATCCATGGCAGAATCCAGATCACACCCACTTCCAATCACACAGCGCCGGGGTAATCCAACATATGTAAGAACGCCCACTGCGTTCCAATCACACAGCGCCGGGGTAATCCGACGTATGTAAGAACGCCCACTGCGTTCCAATCACACAGCGCCGGGGTAATCCGACGTATGTAAGAACGCCCACTGCGTTCCAATCACACAGCGCCGGGGTAATCCGACGTATGTAAGAACGCCCACTGCGTTCCAATCACACAGCGCCGGGGTAATCCGACGTATGTAAGAACGCCCACTGCGTTCCAATCACACAGCGCCGGGGTAATCCGACGTATGTAAGAACGCCCACTGCGTTCCAATCACACAGCGCCGGGGTAATCCGACGTATGTAAGAACGTCCACTGCGTTCCAATCACACAGTGCTGGGGTGATCCAACATATGAAAGAACGCCCACTGTGCTGGAAACCTCAGTTATGATGCAGTCAGGCTCTCTCTGCACCAGGTTGAGACGACTCTCCCCCTCTTTTGTTTTTAGACGGAGTCTTGCTCTGTCACACAGGCTGGAGTGCAATGGTGCGATCTCGGCTCACTGCAACCTCCACCTCCCAGGTTCAAGCAATTCTGCCTCAGCCTCTGAGTAGCTGGGATTACAGGAATGCGCCACAACACTCGGCTAATTTTTCTGTATTGTTAATAGAGACGGGGTTTCATCATATTGGCCAGGCTGGTCTTGAACTCCTGACCTTGTGATCCGCCCGCCTCGGCCTCCCAAAGAGCTGGGATTACAGGCGTCAGCCCAGTGGTCATGGAGTCATCTTTATCTGCCACAGTTTCAGGTGTCTGAAGAAATAAGCTGCCATCTGCAGATCCACCATTCCTCCTTTACACTGATCTTCTGTAGCACGCACAAGAGCAAGCTCATCGGCGACCTTCCCAGACGCAGACAGCACGCGCCTCGCCAGCTTGTCCAACACCCCCACAGTGATCTTCTTGTTTGGGACTGTGGCCTCTTCTGCAGCTGATGCAAGGAGTCTTTCCTTAAGAAATGCCCTTGTGGCCGGGCGCGGTGGCTCAAGCCTGTAATCCCAGCACTTTGGGAGGCCGAGACGGGTGGATCACGAGGTCAGGAGATTGAGACCAGCCTGGCTAACACGGTGAAACCCCGTCTCTACTAAAAAAATACAAAAAACTAGCCGGGCGAGGTGGCGGGCGCCTGTAGTCCCAGCTACTCGGGAGGCTGAGGCCGGAGAATGGCGGAAACCCTGGAGGCGGAGCTTGCAGTGAGGCGAGATCCGGCCACTGCACTCCAGCCTGGGCGACAGAGCGAGACTCCGTCTCAAAAAAAAAAAAAAAAAAAAAAAAAAAAAAAAAAAAAAAAAGAAATGCCCTTGTGCCCAGGAGAGAGAAGGCTCTGGAAACTGCTGTAACAGTTGGACAGAGAAGACAATGCCAGCTGTTTGTGTCTCATTGTCTTTCTTCATCCTTTAACTCATCTGTGTCTTTATTAAAATGACTCTCTGGGCTGGGCACGGTGGCTCATGCCTGTCGTCCCAGCAGTTCTGGAGGCGGAGGCAGAGGATCCACTTGAGCCCAGGAATTTGAGACCAGGCTGGGCACATAGTGAGATGTCATCTCTACAAAATAAAAAAAATGGGCCAGTTGTGTGGCACACACTTGCTACTCAGGAGGCTGAGGTGGGAGGATTGCTGGAGCCCGGGAGATTGAGGCTGCAGTGAGCTGTGATTGTGCCACTGCGCTCCAGCCTGGGTGACAGAGCGAGATCCTTTCTCTTGAAATAACAGTGCCTTTCTAGTAGACGACATATACTTTGGTCTTAATTTTCTATACAGTTTGAAAATCTTTGCCATTTAATTGGAGTGTTGTTTATGTCATTGTGACTAATGAAATTAATGACATGGTCAGGTTCAAGTCCACCTCTTTCCATTTCCATTTGTCCTATCTGTTCTTTATTCCCTTTTAAAAGTGAATTTCCAGGCTAGGCGCAGTGGCTTATGCTTGTAATCCCAGCACTTTGGGAGGCTGAGGCAGGCAGATCACAAGGTCAAGAGTTCGAGACCAGCCTGGCAACATGGTGAAACGCTATCTCTACTAAAAATACAAAAATTAGCTGGGTGTGGTGGCAGGTGTCTGTAGCCCCAGCTACTCGGGATGCTGAGGCAGGAGAATCGCTTGAACCCAGGAGACAGAGGCTGCAGTGAGCCAAGATCATGCAACTGCAGTCCAGTCTGGTGGCAGAGCGAGACTCCGTCTGAAAAAAAAAAAACGTGGATTTCCTGTCTGCCTTTTGTAAAACAAAAATAAAATTCAGAGCCCCTCAGACCATCTGAATGGACCCCTCTTATCAGGGAGGGCATTTCCAAGGCTAACCTGATGGGCTGGCTCAGGCCGTGATGAGGGCAGGGGTTAGACGTGCCTCATGATGATACCCCCTCTCATTTGGAATTACTGACAGAATGGACTCTAAGCCTCATGAGAATCTGTTCCCTCTGAGGCTGCATTTGCTTGCTGAAAGTTTGGTCTCCCCAGTCCCTTATTATAACCCAGACATTCCTTTCTGTTGATTCCAGGTCTTTAGATAATAACTCTTTCAACCAACTGCCAATCAGAAACATTTTAGATCTCCTACAACCTGGAAGCCTCCCGCAGTCCCCTTTCCAGACCAAACTCATGTACATCTTACATGTCTTTGACCGATGTCTCATGTCTCCCTAAAAGTAAATCAGTCTGTGTCCCGACCACCTTGGGCACATGTTCTCAGGACCCCTGGAGGCTGCGTCACGAGCCACTGGTCACTCATACTTGGCTCAGAATAAACCTCTTCAAATATTTCACAGTTTGACTCTTTGTCGACACTTTGGATTGAGTGTTCTTTCGAATTACACTTTGTCCCCTCTGTTGGCTTGTTCTTTCTCTCTTTGCCTCTTTCTCTCCTATTGTTAGTGGCTGCACCAGGGTTACCACACCCAGGGTTACCACATGACCATCTCCCCTTGGGCTGCCACACGCATCTCTAGCTCATCACACTCACCAGACTATCTCCTTTCCCATTCTTTGTGTCGTGTCATATGTTTTACTTCTATATATGGTATTAATGCCAACATATATTATTTTTGCTTTAACCAGTTGTTTTTTTTTTTTTGAGACGGAGTCTTGCTCTGTCGCCCAGGCTGGAGTGCAGTGGCCGGATCTCAGCTCACCGCAAGCTCCGCCTCCCAGGTTCACGCCAGTCTCCTGCCTCAGCCTCCCGAGCAGCTGGGACTACAGGCGCCCGCCACGTCGCCCGGCTAGTTTTTTGTATTTTTTAGTAGAGACAGGGTTTCACCGTGTTAGCCAGGATGGTCTCGATCTCCTGACCTTGTGATCCACCCATCTCGGCCTCCCAAAGTGCTGGGATTACAGGCTTGAGCCACCGCGCCCGGCCTAACCAGTTGTTTTTAAAGAAAATAATAAGATTGTGTGGCCGGGCGCGGTGGCTCAAGCCTGTAATCCCAGCACTTTGGGAGGCCGAGATGGGCGGATCACGAGGTCAGGAGATCGAGACCATCCTGGCTAACACGGTGAAACCCTGTCTCTACTAAAAAATACAAAAAACTAGCCAGGCGAGGTGGCGGGCGCCTGTAGTCCCAGCTACTCGGGAGGCTGAGGCAGGAGAATGGCGTGAACCCGGGAGGCGGAGCTTGCGGTGAGCTGAGATCCGGCCACTGCACTCCAGCCTGGGCTACAGAGTGAGAATCCGTCTCAAAAAAAAAAAAAAAAAAAAAAAGAAAATAATAAGATTGTGAAGGTAATTTGTGTGTGTGTTTACCCACATGTTTGTGACTGCGGGCGCTCCCCAAGCCTGTGGCAGACCCTGGCTTCTATCTGTCTTCGCTTTCCAGCAGCTGAAGCAGCTCCTTCCTCCTGCACTTCTCTTACTAGAGGTCTCTGTCTGAAAAGGCATTACTTTGCCTTCATTCAGGAATCCATTTTCACTGAATACAGACTTCCAAGCTGACAGTGTTTGCTTCAGTTCTTCATGAACGTTTCTGAAGATAAGCCATTTAGATTTGTATGGAACTGGGTTTTCCTGAGGGAGAGGTGCTGTGCTTGTGTGTGACTGTGACTCATTCCTCTTTGCTGGTGTGTGGTGTGTGTCCTAAGCAGCTTTGTGTGTGTTCACTTGGAACAACCCCATGAGGTAAGTAGGATTATTATCTTCACTTAAAAGATAAGAAAACCAAGGTTTAAAGAAATCCGGGAATTTGCTCAGGAGCACCTGGACAGTGACAGAGGGAGGACCTAGCAGAGGGGGGACCTGGCCAGTGTTAAAGCTTCTCTGCTGATCCCAGTGCCTTGAAGGTGCTATTCATTCTGTGAAGAGTGGACTCCTAACGGGCATCCACTTCTCAGTGCAACGCTGCTTCAACCCACGCTGTGAAGAGTGGACTCCTAACGGGCGTCCACTTCTCAGTGCAATGCTGCCTCCACCTACGCTGCAGTTGGCCTTGGTTCTTCCATTGTTGACCACAGAAAGCTGTGCGTCTCCTCGGCTCTCCGCCCCTCCGCTTCCCTAGTAACCTCTGCCAGGGGGGATCACACTGCCTGGGGATTTGGTTTCCCCCATTCTGTTCCCCGGGAAACTTGCCCAGTTATTTCTCTTTTCCGTATGCTCAGATTCTCTCTCCCCTTTTTTCTCTTGCTTGCTCAATTTGATGCTTGCTCAGTTCTCATTACCCGAGAGCAGCTCTCCCTGGCCCCTGCCTTGCCTCCAGCTACCACTCGTCACACCCACCACCCGTTGGGTCCAGCACACAAACTGAATGGCGGTTTCTGATTCTCACCACACCTTGAAACTCCCTTCTTTGGTTCTGTCACGCCCGTACTTCTTGTTCTTATCTCGCTGGTCTTTGTTCCTTCCACTGGCCCTGCTTCATTCACTCCTCAGTGTTTACTGGGCACTGTGTACCAGGTGCTATACACCTGGGCACAGGCTTGTGCCTAAAAACACAACTTCAGAAGCCTGACGAATGGGGGCCCAGATCACACGTGTGCTTGAACTTGAGACCCGTCTCAAAGAAAAAAACGTACAACTCTCTGAGGGCACTAATTCAATTTGTTTCTTTTTCTTGACGGGATCTAGCTCTGTTGCCCAGGCTGAAGTGCAGTGGTGTGATTACAGCTCACTGCAGCTTTGACTTCCTGGGCTCAAGCAATCCTCCCACCTCAGCCTTCTGAGCAGCCGGGAGTACAGGCGTGTGCCACCACACCTGGCTAATTTTTCTATTTTTTTGTAGAGATGGGTTTTCACCATGTTGCCCAGGCTGGTCTCAAGCTCCTGGGTTCAAGTAATCTGCCCACCTTGGCCTCCCAAAGGGCTGGGATTATAGGCGTGAGCCACCACGCCCCACGGTTGTGTAATTTTAATCCTAACAGCTTCGCTTTCCTGATGTGCAGGAAGTCAGTACACTGAGACACTGGGGACTGCAGCAGAGACGGAGCTTAACACCCAGAGGGGAACTGAACAAGAGACAGAGGAGCCTTGAACCCACCTCTCCGAGGCGTTTGGGGCTGGGGATTTTTAAGGGTTTTGTAGTGGCCGAGGTGTGGGAGTTGCTGATGGGTTGAAGAGGGCAGGCTGAAATCATGGGATGGGGAGATGAAGAAACTGCATTCTCATGCCGCCTCAGCGCCCTGTGAGAGCCTTTGACTGGTTGATGTCAGCTGTTCTGCTGGAATTGAGGATCTGAAAAACATATTAAGCAATGTTTAAAGCCTTATGGGTCTAACGTCAGTGGTCCTATCTATGAGAACAATGGGGGTGCAAATGGTCAGTATCTAGGGCTACATGACTTTCAGTTATAAGGAAGTGGGCCAAAATGCAGCCTGATTCATGCTTAGTTATAACTGCATCTCTCCCCAGAACCCGGCATGTAATTCCTGCTAACCCTGTGAGGACAGTTTAAGTTTCAAGAAGATATTCTAGAAATAAAATAAAAACAATTTTTTATTAAAAAGAAAAATAAGAAATAATATAAAAACATAAAACAATCTTTTATTAAAAAGAAAAACCAAGAAATAATAATCTGATAATAGAGGCCACCAAGAGAAAAGCTAACCAGAAACAAAGATACAACAGTGAACTATGGGTGGGGAGAGGTGAGGCCAGGCCTTCTTCTCATTAGACCTTCCAGTTGGTTTACTTAGAAAGATTAGTGCTAAGGAAAGTGATAGCAAAAAAGTTGAAGGGGAAGAGGCAATGTAGAATGTCAAAAAAGAACATTTCCCGCAACAGAAAGAAGTCCTGAGTCTTCCAGTCAAAAGGTTCCGTGGGTGGCTGGCAGGCCAAATGAAAGTGGACATACACTGAGACACTCTTGTGAAATACTAAAACTCCAGGAAGAGAAGATTCCGAAAGTTATGTGAAAGAACTACAGGTTAGTTACAAAATGGCATCAGACTTTAGAGCTAGAAAACAGAAGACTAGGCCGGGCGCGGTGGCTCAAGCCTGTAATCCCAGCACTTTGGGAGGCCGAGACGGGTGGATCACGAGGTCAGGAGTTCGAGACCATCCTGGCTAACACAGTGAAACCCCGTCTCTACTAAAAAATACAAAAAACTAGCCGGGCGAGGTGGCGGGCGCCTGTAGTCCCGGCTACTCGGGAGGCTGAGGCAGGAGAATGGCGTAAAAACCCGGGAGGCAGAGCTTGCAGTGAGCTGAGATCTGGCCACTGCACTCCAGCCTGGGCGACACAGCGAGACTCCGTCTCAAAAAAAAAAAAAAAAAAAAAAAAGAAAACAGAAGACTAGGAAAGTGTAATCCCTTCAAAGTTCTCAGGGAAAACGATTTTGAGCCTATAGTTTTTTTTTTTTTTTTTTTGAGACGGAGTCTCGCTCTGTCGCCCAGGCTGGAGTGCAGTGGCGCGATCTCGGCTCACTGCAAGCTCCGCCTCCCGGGTTCACGCCATTCTCCTGCCTCAGCCTCCCGAGTAGCCGGGACTACAGGCGCCCACAACCGCGCCCGGCTAATTTTTTTTGTATTTTTAGTAGAGACAGGGTTTCACCGTGGTCTCGATCTCCTGACCTTGTGATCCGCCCGCCTCGGCCTCCCAAAGTGCTGGGATTACAGGCGTGAACCACCGCGCCCGGCCGAGCCTAGAGTTTTTATGTAACCAAACAATCCAACACAAGTGTAAAATAAAAACAGTCCAGCTAGGATTTGGAAAATTTGTCTCCCATGCATTCTTTCTGAGAAGATCATTTAAGAATCTACTTAATGAGGCCTGGCACAGTGGCTAACGCCTGAATTCAGCACTTTGGGAGGCCGAGGTGGGCAGATCACCTGAGGTCAGAAGTTCGAGACCAGCCTGGCTAAATGGCGAAACCCCATCTCTACTGAAAATACACAAATTAGCTGGGCATGGTGACGTGTACCTGTAGTCCCAGCTACTCACAAGCCTGAGGCAGGTTAGGAGTTCGAGACCAGCCTGGCTATAAATGGTGGCACCCCATCTCTACTGAAAATACAAAAATTAGCTGGGCATGGTGGTGCGCCTGTAATCCCAGTTACTCAGAAAGCTGAGGCAGGAGAACCGCTTGAACCCAAGAAGCAGAGGTTGTAGTGAACTGAGATCGTGCCACTGCACTCTCCAGCCCGGGCAACAGAGTGAGACTCTGTTGTAAAACCAAAACCAAAACAAAACAAAACCACCCCCCGAATCTACTTAATAAAACCAGAAGACAAGAAAAAGAGAAGACTGAGATCCAAGAGGGAGTGGACCTAAACAGGAATGCAGAGAAAATGGGTTCCAGGATCACAGCTACGCACGGGCTCAAAAGTAAATGACGCAGCCAGAAGTGGGAGCACACTCGAATCACGCCTGGGAATGGCCAGAGCACTCTCGACTCTGGCCTGGGAAACACAGTGAGACCTCGTCTCTTAAAAAAAAAAAAAAAGAGGCAAATGATTCATTCTATTATTATTATTATTATTTTTGTATTTTTAGTAGAGGCGGGGTTTCACTATGTTAACCAGGATGGTCTCAATCTCCTGACCTCGTGATCCGCCTGCCTTGGCCTCCAAAAGTGCTGGGATTACAGGCGTGAACCACTATGCCCGGCCTATTCATTGTATTATTTATATTATTATTAATTTATTTTTTGAGACAGGATCTCACTCTGTCGCCTAAGCTGGAGTGCAGTGGTGCGATCATAGCTCACTGCAGCCTCAACTTCGTGGGCTCAAGTGATCCTCCCTCCTCAGCCTCCTGAGAAGCTGGGTCTACAGGCAAACACCTGCATGCCTGGCTAATTGTTAAATTTTTTTGTAGAACTGAGGTCTGTTATCCAGGCTGGTCTCAAACTCCTAGCCTCCAGCAATCCTCCCACCTCAGCCTCCCAAAGTACTGGGATTATAGGTGTGAGCCACCGTGCCTGGCCCATAGTTCAATTTAAAACACTATTAGGCTGGGCGCGGTGGCTCACGCTTGTAATCCCAGCACTCTGAGAGGCCGCGGCAGGCGGATCACAAGGTCAGGAGTTTGAAATCAGCCTGGCAAAAATACAAAAAAATTAGCCGGGCGTGGTAGCACACACCTGTAATCCCAGTTACTCTGGAGGCTGAGGCAGGAGAATTGCTTGAGCCGAGATGGCGCCACTGCACTCCAGCGGGGGCGACACAGCAAGACACTGTCTCAAAACTCAAACCAAAACCAAAACCAAAACCAAACTACTTATCAGAGGGCCAGGTGCTGTGGCTCACAGCTGTAATCCTGTCATCACTTTGGGAGGCTGAGGCATGCAGATCACTTGAGTTCAGGAGTTTGAGACCAGCCTGGCCAACACAGTGAAACCCTGTCTCTACTAAAAATACAAAAATTAGCCAGGTATAGTTGCACACACCTGTAATCCTAGCTAGTCCAGAGGCTGAGGCAGGAGAATTACTTCAACCCGGGAGGCAGAGGTTGCAGAGAGTTGAGATCGCACCACTGTACCACAGCCTGGATGACAGAGCAAGACTCCATATTAAAAAAAAACCCAAAACCCCAAAACAAGAAAACCACTATTACAGGATTCTGATAAATATATATATATTTTTTTGAGACGGAGTCTCGCGCTCCATCTAGTTCGTCCCGAGTAGCTGGGATTACAGGCACCTGCCACCACGCCCGGCTAAATTTTGTGTTTTCAGCAGAGATGGGGTTTCACTATGTTCGCCAGGCTGGTATGGAATTCCTGACCTTGTGATCCGCCTGCCTCGGCCTCCCCAAGTGTTGGGATTACAGGCGTGAGCCACTGCAACTGACTCCGAAATGTGTGTTTTAAGAAAAAAAGTGGGTTTAGGCTGGGCGCGGTGGCTCAAGCCTGTAATCCCAGCACTTTGGGAGGCCGAGACGGGCGGATCACGAGGTCAGGAGATCGAGACCATCCTGGCTAACACAGTGAAACCCCGTCTCTACTAAAAAAATACAAAAAACTAGCCGGGCGAGGTGGCGGGTGCCTGTAGTCCCAGCTACTCTGGAGGCTGAGGCAGGAGAATGGCGTAAAACCCGGGAGGTGGAGCTTGCAGTGAGCTGAGATCCGTCCACTGCACTCCAGCCTGGGCGACAGAGCGAGACTCCGTCTCAAAAAAAAGAAAAAAAAAAAAAAAAAAAGAAAAAAAGTGGGTTTATGCAAACTGTGATAAGGAAATTATCTTAGTGAGATATATATATACACACACACACATATATATATGTCATCAATAGCAATTAAAAACTCCAGGAAAAAAAAAGCTGGACAAAAATGCCATAGTACAAATATAAAGCAAGTTAAAACATGACATAGATTTTTAGCTTTAATGGAGTGTGGAAAGAAATAGCTTGTCTTTGATGCTTAGAATATTCTTTGAGCTGCACAAATACAGGATTACATTTCTCTTTTTTCTTTTCTTGAGATGGAGTCTCTGTCGTGCAGGCTGGAGTGCAATGGTGTGATCTCGGCTCACTGCAAGCTCTCCCCGCCCCGGTTCACACCACTCTCCTGCCTCAGCCTCCTGAGTAGCTCGGACTACAGGCGCCCGCCACCACGCCCAGCTAATTTCTTGTATTTTTAGTAGAGACGCGGTTTCACCGTGTTAGCCAAGATGGTCTCGATCTTCTGACCTCGTGATCCGCCCGCCTCGGCCTCTCAAAGTGCTAGGATTACAGGCGTGAGCCACCGCGCCCAGCCTGCCAATACAGGAGGTATTCATGAGAAACTGAGTACATTCATGGATTGAGAGAATAGGGTTTCAATATGTCCATTACAATTACAAAGGTAACCCATAAAATAATGACAACAGTGGATTAGGTTGGGAGGAGCGCAGGCAGGGAAGTGCAATTACTTTGGGTTGGCTGATTCCTTGTGTTTTATGGTACAGAAACAACACAGTGGGGCCATTTTGTTTTCTTAATAATTTGTAATTACTTTTAAACATTCTTTTGACACAAAATTTAAAAAATACAAAATGGCATATGCATAGAAAAGATTCTAGCGTACCTGCTCCCAGCCTTCCAGAACTCTGTTCTGGAGTTCAGCCGTTGTTATTCATACGTACACAGGCCGCACACACAGCGGTGACAGGGCAGCACTGTCCTCTCTCTTCTCACGTGTATCTCTTGACAGTCACTCCCAATGGACATCTAGATCTTGATACATGGTCAGAACATCACACATGCATGGACTTAGCACGTGGTCTGTTTCCTTATTGAAGGACATTTAAGGCATTTTCTACGTACGCGAGAACAGTACTAGAAATAATTCCACGAGAGTGAATGGAACTTACTGGGTCACAGGTGTGGGCATTTTCAAATTTAATATACCCTCACAAATTTACCTGAGAGACCATCATTTCACAATGTCTCAGATCCCTTGAGCTGACATCCCTCACCAGAGCTCACCAGCCTGTCCCCCATCACTGCTGGGTCTCTCATTCTCACATGGCCCAACTGTCATCTCTGTCCCCTCCAGCCCTTTCTATTGACCTTTTTGAATTCAGTCTATGGTTGACAAAACCTCCATCTCCTAAACGTTCTTGCTAGGTGGTCCCGACACCTGCACTCCTCTTCCCCTGAACTTCCCGGGCTGCTGCACGAGGCCTGGGCCCGGCCACTGCCTGGTTTCTCCTTCCAAACCCACCACAGGGTGCCCACGCTTCCCTGGGATGGGGAAGAGGCCCACTGCTCACTTCGTGACCCTCCTCCTGGGGCTGCACGTGGGGCGAGGCCCTCCCTTCTGCCCATTGCCGCTTCCAGGCCATGCTCCTTCCATGCTGCTGGAAACCCCAGGGGGATGCACCCTTCTCACTGGCTGGCCCACCTCCAGGCCCTGGGGCTGTCCTGCACTCATGGCCTCCATCACTGGCTCCTGTCACCGTCCCTGATTGCTGGACAACCATCAGGTCTTGTCCCCTGCGCTCCGGCCCCACTTCCCCATCTGTCCTCACCCAGAACATCACTGCAACAGCTGCGCCCTCCAAACCCACCTCCTAAATCTTCACGTTACATGACCCCCCGCTCCAGCCTAGGGCCACGGTCACCATCACAACCAATGTCTCCCTTCACACCACACCTACAGCCAGCCCTCATCTGCCCCCACTCCCTGTGCCCTCGATCCCACCCTCTCCTGAGATATTAGGGCCTTGCTGCAGGACGATTCCCGGTCACCTGCCACTGAAATGCAGCTCTGCTCCCGCGACCTCTGAGTTAACCTCTCCCACTGTTCGTCTGTTCTTAAAAGCAGGTCTGCCCTCACAGTACCCATTTCCTCTGCTCCCATTCTCTTAAAGCTAATGAAGAACTCACTTATCCAAAGGCTTGTTGCTAGTCTTCTTGTTGATTTCTAGTTCTGTTAACATTAAACTCATCAGTTCTTTGTCATACATTTTATCCAAGATGGTTCTAGTTTTTGGTTTTTTTTTTGGAGACGGAGTCTCGCTCTGTCACCCAGGCTGGAGTGCAGTGGCGCGGTCTTGGCTCACTGCAAGCTCCGCCTCCCGGGTTCACGCTGTTCTCCTGCCTCAGCCTCCCCAGCAGCTGGGACTACAGGCGCCCGCCACCACGCCTGGCTAATTTTTTTATTTTTAGTAGAGACGGGGTTTCACCGTGTTAGCCAGGATGGTCTCTATCTCCTGACCTCGTGATCTGCCCGCTTCAGCCTCCCAAAGTGTTGGGATTACAGGCATGAGCCACCGCGTCCAGCGATGGTTCGTTTTTTTAACCTTGTTTTTTTCCCATGTTGACTTTAAAAGATGTCATTTAACGTCAATCCTTCTTTAAAAAAAAAAAAACGATGTTAATTCACTAGATCACTTAGTGGAAAACACAAAGAATAAAGGGGCAACGGGTACAAAAATCTTAGAAAGGAGGAATATATATTTCTTTTTCTGAGTTCTATTGCACAGCACGGTGAATATCATCAAAAATAGAGTATTGTATATTTCAAAATTGCTAAGAGTAAATTTCAGATGTTCTCACTACAAAAATGTTAAGTATTTGAGGTGATGGATGTAACTAGCTTGACTAATCCACATTGTATGTATAATTTATAAGATCACTTTATACTCTCTAAATTTATATAACTACAAATAGTCAATTTACAATAAAAATAAATCTTGGCCGGGCGTGGTGGCTCAAGCCTGTAATCCCAGCACTTTGGGAGGCCGAAACGGGCGGATCACGAGGTCAGGAGATCGAGACCAGCCTGGCTAACACCGTGAAACCCCATCTCTACTAAAAAATACAAAAAACTAGCTGGGCGAGGTGGCGGGCGCCTGTAGTCCCAGCTACTCGGGAGGCTGAGGCAGGAGAATGGCGCAAACCCAGGAGGCGGAGCTTGCAGTGAGCTGAGATCTGGCCACTGCACTCCAGCCTGGGCGACAGCGCAAGACTCCGTCTCAAAAAAAAAAAAAAAAAATCTTATGAGTATGGTTTCATATATATATTTTTTTACCCGTAAATACTTGACCACTTGGAACTTCTCTTAGTATAAAAGAGTCTAATCCAACTTTTCTCTTTTCAAGGTGGTCCAAACGTTCAAGCCTGGGTACTTGTTGCAAAGTTCCCAGTTCCTCATCGCACACGGCCCCTTTGTGCCACGCTGAATTCCTGTGTATTTGGCTTATTTGTGGACTTTCTTGTTCCAGGAATCTTTTTAAAGGGCCAGCATCATGCTATTTCAATTACAATGTTCTAAAAACAAACAGAATTTAAAATGATTTCTGACTATTCTTGTGTATTTGCTTTTCGGTTTTAACTTTAGAATCAGCTTGTGTTTTAAAGGAAGTTTTCCTTTAAAGATATCTTAAGATACTGTACAGTGAAATGTGAGAATAAACACAACTTTCACTTATTCAGGGCCTGTGTTCCTTCGTAATTTTATAATACCTTTTGCATAGGTATTTCCCTATTTGTTACTAGGTATTTTACCTTTTTTGGGGTTGCTATTGAAAAAAATGATCTCTGGTGAGGTGCGGTGGCTCATGCCTATAATCCTAGCATTTGGGGAGGCTGAGGCAGGAGGTTCGCTTGAGGCCAGGAGAACAAGAACAGCCTTGGCAACATGGCAAGACACTGCCTCTACAAAAAACAGAATAAAAATTACCTGGGCATAGTGATGTATACCTGTAGGCCCAGCCACTCAGGAGGCTGAGGAGAGGATTGTTTGAGCCCAGAAGGTCGAGGCTGCCGTGAGCCATGATGATGCCACTGCACTCCCGTCTGGGTGACAGTTAGGACCCTGTCTCTAAATAAAAATAAAAAATGACCCTCCATGATAGTCTGTATTTATAGGAAAGCTACTGACTTTTTGTTAATTTTGTGTACAGTTAACTTGGTGAATTCTTTCTTCAGTCATAGCTTTTCATTTGCTCCTCTTAGATGACCTGGGTATGCAATCATCCAATCTGCAAATAATTTCACCTTTTCCTTTCCACTTTTACAGTATTTTTGTCTAAGTGCCATTTCTTTTTCAATTATTTCCTCTACACTACTTGTTTCACCACCCTGACCTTTAACAATAAAATATTAACTACTGCTAAATAAAAGAATAGATATAAATAGATTTTCCTTTCTTTTATAAAACAGAAATAGGCAGGCTGGGCGCAATAGCTCACGCCTGTAATCCCAGCACTTTGGGAGGCCGAGGCAGGCAGATCACCTGAGGTTAGGAGTTCAAGACCAGCCTGGCCAACATGGTGAAACCCCACCTCTACAAAAATACAAATATTAGCCAGGCATGACGGCAGGTGCCTCTAAACCCTGCTACTGGGGAGACTGAGGTGGGAGAATTGCTTGAACCCAGGAGGCGGAGGGTGCAGTGAGCTGAGATTGCACCATTGCACTCCAGCTTGGGCAACAGAGCGAGACTCCACCTCAATTAAAAATAAACAAACACGCCGGGCGCGGTGGCTCAAGCCTGTAATCCCAGCACTTTGGGAGGCCGAGGCGGGTGGATCACGAGGTCAGGAGATCGAGACCATCCTGGCTAACTCGGTGAAACCCCGTCTCTACTAAAAATACAAAAAATTAGCCGGGCGAGGTGGCGGGCGCCTGTGGTCCCAGCTACTCGGGAGGCTGAGGCAGGAGAATGGCATAAACCCGGGAGGCGGAGCTTGCAGTGAGCTGAGATCTGGCCACTGCACTCCAGCCTGGGCGACACAGCGAGACTCCGTCTCAAAAAAAAAAAAAAAAAAAAAAAACCAAACACATAAATAAACTAAAATGGAAACAGGATCTCCCTATGGTGCCCAGGATGGTCTAGAACTCAGGCTCAAACGATCGTCCCATCTTGCCCTCCTAGTTGGGACCACAGGCATGAGCCACTGTGCCCAAATGCAACAAATTAAAGGCACAGCACAACGAATCATCCAGGTAAAAAAGACCCATTTGTCACTACCTGGCCTCATTGGTATTTTGTGGTAGAGGTGGCCAGCAAAGAATCATCACTTGAGAGGGGACAGGTGCTCCCTGCTCCGACTTCTGCCTAGTGCACTAGTAGTCAAAGCTGCTAAAGAGTTATGAAGTATGTGTCGTTTGCATATCACAAAGTTTTATTAATGTAATTTTAAAGCCAATTAAACTAATTTTATTCAATGTAAGTCTACATTAAATTACAATATTAACAATCTCTAGACACAACGAACTTAAAATATAAGAAATAAAAATAGAAATCTGTTTGGTCTTTCTTAGACCACATATCATGGAACTCATAAATGAAAATTCTCAAAGATAGAAATGACTATTAAAGAGTGAGGATTTTAATATGGAAACCCACCCGCATGTTTCAAAAAGAGACTCTTTTAATAATTTAGCACAAAATCAAATTATATAAACTCGGTATATTCCAGAAAATATTGCTTTAAACACTTAGGCCATGATCAAAATTCCTTTGGTAGCTTTTAATCAAAATGAAACATGCTATTATGTAAAATATAAAGTACTTTTAAATGTTATCTCAAAAGTATCTTTGTCATAGTTACCCTTCTAACATCACTACTGAACTTTCCTTTCACTGTTCAACCTCATGTATATATACACAACACAAAACCAGGTACCAACAAAATCCTTTTAATCTTTCCACAAAATAACCTCTGCTTCACAACATCAAGACTTTAAGTCTCCATAAACTTTTTACAGTTGACAGCAGAGAACAAGGATCCTCCCTGCGCATGACTGTAAAAACCAAACCAAACTTTATTATTGCAATCATACAAATACTGCAATTAAAAAAAATCAAAGAGCAGTTACCCCAATGCAAAAAAACAGGGACTGCCAGACTCAATCTTAGAATGGAAACACAAACACGCTAGCCCCAAACCCTAAAACAGAGATTCACAAGCAACTCAGCTGAAATGAACAGACGCAGCAGGGCGGACACCATGGCCTTGGCACGTCAGGGAGCTCACTCAGAAACCTGACTTACAAAAAATCAGCCATCAAAGTTTATAACTTTTGGAAATACAGGAAACACAGAGAGGCCAGTGGCTAGGATGCACCACCATTCGCCAGCTTTGAACCCTGGCTCTTTCTCATGCTCCCCCACGAAGGGCCCTTGTTTTCACTCTAAATGCTGGTCATCTGAGCGAGCTGTCTTCAGGGATACCTAAGGAATCTTCAGAGCTAAAAAATGCAGCATCTAGGGTCTTCTTCATTGTGCATTCATGATCACACACAAGAACAAACCAAACTTTCAGCTTTTTGACACAAGAACAAGACCTTTTAAAGGAACTTCTCTTTAGCAATATCTTCTTGTCCAATCTCAAAGTTATTTTGCACAGAGTAACAGAAACAATTTAAATGCCTAAAAGAACTAGAGGAAAAACTGGAGGGAAAAAGATACATCTGCCGGTTGAAGTCTTGAGCCTTGTGAAGGATGACCCAGGAGCCACCTCCCTTCCTTCGCCTTCCAATGTCCACAGCTGGATCAATCAGAGTCCCAGAAATGGCACAGGTGTGCTTCCTGCTCTGAGGGTACATTCTAGTGTTTCCTGAAGGGGAACCGTGTGCAGATGTGTCAGGCCACGTAGTGGTACTGATTCGGATTGTCTTTGTCTCTCTCCATATAGTCTCTGTCTATCAGAGATTCAATTCTCTTTTTCAAATCTCCAGGCTAAAAAAGAAAAATGAAACGCCCCTAATTATAGTCGCATTAAATTTACAAACGTTTACAAACAAGGGGTATATGCAGGAAGTATATAACTATAATTACAGAAATATATATATACAAATATTTATATGAAAATCATTTATAATTATACACATATTTATAAAATGAATAAAACTTTCCATTTCAAAGACAAAGTTAACGTTATCTCTTGATTAAAAAAAAGTGTCTATGTGAGTTTATGGTCAGAGTGTGGCTTCCTGAGGGAAATGTGAAATTTGTGAAATGTACATACATCATCTGCCATCAGTAAGAGCACATAAGCAAGGCAGACCCGATCACAACACATTTTTGTTTTTAGAAAGGAAAATCTCATCATGTCTTCTTGGGACACTTTTATCCTTTGTAAGGATGCTTCTGCCTAAGTACCGTATTTTATTTTATTTTATTTATTTTGAGATGGGGTCTCATTTTGCTGCCTAGGCTGGAGTGCAGTGGTGTGATCTCAGCTCACTGCAGCCTCCACCTCCTGGACTCAAGCAATCTTCATGCTTCAGCCTCCCCAGTAGCTGGCACCACGGGCTGCACACCACCAGGCCTGGCTAACTTTATTTTTTGTAGAGAAGGGGTCTTATTATGTTGTCCAGGCTGGTCTCAAATTCCTGGGCTCAATCAATCCGCCTGCCTCAGCTGCCGAAGTGCTGGGGTCACTGACGTGAGGCAGTGTACCCAGCCTGTATTTTCACTCTTATGTATTTATATTGTTATTGCCATGCCATGTCTATGTAAGTGAAACATAGACATGTTTAGTTCCTGCACTAAAAGTAGGTGACTGAGTAGACGAATCCACAGCCATAGCTCGTCTCTGCCCAGAGGGAACAGCCACTCCAGCTCTGCTATATTAGGAAGCAAATCTGTGTGAACACTTATGTGCAAGGCTCTCCCTATACAAGGGAGACCCTCTATTTTCCAAACAAACTTAACCTTCTATTCAGCCGTAAGCCACACATTTTACAAGATGTGGCTGAGGCTGGCGTAGTGGCTCACGCCTGTAATCCCAGCACTTTGGGAAGCCGAGGCAGGCGGATCACGAGGTCAGGAGTTTGAGACCAGCCTGACCACATGGGGAAACCCCCTCTCTACTAAAAATACAAATTCAGCCGGGTGTGGTGGCAGGTGCCTGTAATCCCAGCTACTCAGGAGGCTGAGGCAGGAGAATTGCTTGAACCTGGGAGGCGGAGGTTACAGTGAGCCGAGATCGCGCCACTGCACTCCATCCTGGGGGACAGCAAGACTCCGTCTCAAAAAAAAAAGGTGGCTGAAAACCCAACTAACCATGACAGCAGAGCGGGCGCCCTGGTTGGCCACACTCCACCCTTGCTCGCCTTCCGCTTTGCACTGAGCCTGGTTGTTTGCAGTGGTGGGAGGAAGGGGCAGTTTCCCCGACGGTGCTCTGGAGCTGTGCAGGGCCCTGAGGACGGCACCTCACCTCTGCAGGGAAGGGGGCAAATGCGGGCTGATGGACAGTGGCACTTCCACCAGACTCTTTTTTTTTTTTTTTTTTTTGAGACAGAGTCTCGCTCTGTCACCCAGGCTGGAGTGCTGTGGCCGGATCTCAGCTCACTGCAAGCTCCGCCTCCCGGGTTCCCGCCATTCTCCTGCCTCAGCCTCCCGAGTAGCCGGGACTACAGGCGCCCGCCACCTCGCCCGGCTAGTTTTTTTTTGTATTTTTTAGTAGAGACGGGGTTTCACCGTGTTAGCCAGGATGGTCTTGATCTCCTGACCTCGTGATCCGCCCGTCTCGGCCTCCCAAAGTGCTGGGATTACAGGCTTGAGCCACCGCGCCCGGCACACCAGACTCTTTAAGTGTTCGACTATTTAGTGCATCTCAACTTTATTCCCTTGACAGAATGGGAGGCTCAAACTGCACAACATGGAATCTGGGGACTTTCCCTCCAAAGCAGGTGTGGCTGGTCCAGTTCCTGAGAGGCCAGGCGTCATCAGAGTTCAGTATTTCCTGGGTTGATAAATACGTGTAAAAAACATTTCATAATACTTTCCCGGCTTATCCTGCATCTCACACGTAGTAGGACAGTAAATCTGTTCTGAAAATACAACGTGGGTTGACAGGTCTGGGCTGACTTTCATAAGCAACAGCAACAGTGGACTATTACTACCATGGTGGAAAACGCGGTATAGCCTGTAAACGCTGAATAAATTAGTTATTGTTATCATTTCTCTAAAATATTGTGACGTAACCCTGACAGCTACTACTATGAGAAAAGTGTTCGGCTTTCCATGTCCCATCTACCTCTTCTCTTCCTGAAAATATGAAGGAGCACGCGCCATCCCTGGGAAGGACAGTTTCAGGGTTCTATCATTTCTTTTTTTTTTTTTTTTTGAGACGGAGTCTCGCTCTGTCGCCCAGGCTGGAGTGCAGTGGCCGGATCTCAGCTCACTGCAAGCTCCGCCTCCCGGGTTCACGCCATTCTCCTGCCTCAGCCTCCCAAGGAGCTGGGACCACAGGCGCCTGCCACCTCGCCCGGCTACTTTTTTTTTTGTAGTTTTAGTAGAGACGGGGTTTCACTGTGTTCGCCAGGATAGTCTCGATCTCCTGACCTCGTGATCCAGCCGTCTCGGCCTCCCAAAGTGCTGGGATTACAGGCTTGAGCCACCGCGCCCGGCCGGGTTCTATCATTTCTACAGCAGTGATGAACAACACCTGGAATAAAGAGCTTCACATTTGCCAGTTTTTTACATTCAATGTATACACGAATGATCATGAATAATGCAGGTCAAATGACAGGACTGAACATAGTGAGAATTAAACATGCTTTGTCACTTGTTTAGCAAATACTACAAATTTAATTATGCTAATGTTACATTTACCTTTACTGGAAATTTCAGCTGATTATATAATTCAGAAACTAGAAGATTATGACCAAGAGTCTTTCTCATCTTCATTATTCTGACGATAGCAGCATCAATCTGATATTGTCTATCCTGAAACACTCTCTCAGTGGTGCTAACTTGTTCCTCAACCTGTACAAAAAACAAAAAAAACGTTAAGTGTAAAGATACATTTTCTTTTTCTTTATTTTTTTTTTGAGACGGAGTCTCACTAAGTCGTCTGAGCTAGAGTGCAATGGCATGATCTCGGCTCACTGCAACCTCCGCCTCCTGGGATCAAGCGATTCTCTCGCCTCAGCCTCCCGAGTAGCTGGGATTACAGGTACCCACTGTCATGCCTGGCTACTTTTTGTATTTTTGTAGAGGCAGGGTTTCACTATGTTGGCCAGGCTGGTTTTGAACTCCTGACCTCAGGGGATCCGCCCACCTTGGCCTCCCAAAGTGTTGGGATTACAGGCATGAGCCACCACGCCTGGTCTGTATTTCAATATTCATGATTTGATGTTAACAAATTTGATGAGAAATGTTTTTCTGATGCAAAGAAAGGTCAGACATTGGATGAATCCTACTTTATTAAGCATGTTTATTTGTTCTAGTAAAATGTACATTCCCAGAATAGCAAAACTCCAAAACCAAAACTTGAAAAATATTTTTAGAAGTTATTTTCCTTATAAGAAAGCTGTAACAACTCTATGTATGATGTAGATTAAAACTAGCAGCACAGTAAACAAAACAAAGCATAATGGCCACCAGGATATACTCCAGAAATGTAAGTGTTGATCAACATTAGGAAATCTGTGAATATAAGTGAGAGCATTGTAACAGCTGAAAGGTTAGATTATATGACCATCTAGATAGATGCTGAAAAGGCATGATAAAATTGAAAATTGATTTTTTGATTTAAAACAAATATTAGCATACAAGGATGAATAAAAAAGGAAAGAATCTGAACATGATAAAACATGGTTATCAGAAACAAACAGCAAATACTAGAGACAACTTAATCTTAGTCAAATAGGAACCTGATGGGGATCTGCAGTTGAAATGAGGGTTGGCGGAAGGTCCATGCATACATATGAGGCAAGTATGCTTCAGGATGGGAGAGACTCCAAGCTTTCACCACATTTTCAACAGGATCCATGACCCCCAAAAAGTTAATACCCTCTGAACTAGAGATAAAATTAGGAAGCTTAGCAGTACTGCTATTCCTTAAAAACATTAGAGGTTCTAACTATGCAATACAAGAACAGACTAAAGAGGTATATCGAAAAGGTGCAGACAAAACGATCATTATTTGTAGCTGAGCTGGAAAATCCAAGAAAATCAAGAGAAAAACTTTCAAAGCTAAAGAGTTTTGTAAAGTGGCTGGAAATAAAATAAATATACAAAGACAAATAGCATTAATACACACATTCTGATAAAAACCATCAGAAATGTAAAGAAAAAAGGTCCCCTTTATAAGGTATCAGCATTTCATTAGACTGTCTTGCTTAAAACTCTAGTGGTTTTCCAAATGCTTCACAGGTCTGAGCCATCTTCAGAGGGTCCGGCTGTGGCTGCCTGATCAGGCCTGTGTGGCTCAGCTTCCCCTTTTGGCAATGACGCTGCAGCCAGAGGCCTTCTTTCAGTTCCTGAGCAAAGCTAGTCACTTATTCAGGAAAGCGTTCGCTGACAACAGTATTTAATTAGACTCTCCTGCACTTCTCTATCCTAACATTTTCCTCTACTTTTACAAGTTAGTCAATGTCTGTGATCCTCTGCTACCTCTCTGCTGGAAAAGACAGAACACTCCTAGAAACAAAGATTTATTCTTTATTGTTAATGGATGAATTCTCAGTGCTTCAGAGGACCTGGGCCACCACAGATGATCAATAAGTTATTTGTTGAATGAACGAAAATTTATGACTAGCAAGAAATATGCAAGACTTACAGAAGAAAACTAGGAAGTTCTGAGAAAGAGAAAACATTTGTATATATTTATATATATACACATATGTATGAATCAGAAGATTTAATATGACAAAGATAAAACCTCTGCAAATTAATTTAATGCAATATGGATTAAAAATGTCAATGTTCTTATTTGGGGGAGTAAAGGCATGATATAATTATTGTGAAGTTCACTGGAAGAATAAAGTTATAGGAACAGCTACATTAATTAAAAGAACTTGGTGCCAGGCGTGGTGGCTCACGGCTGTAATACCAGCAATTTGGGGGGTCAATGTAGGAGGATTGCTTGAGCCCAGGAGTTCAAGACCAGCCTGGGTAAGATGGCAAGGCCTCATCTCTACAAAAAATACAAAAAATTAGCTGGGCGCGGTGGCACATGCCTGAGGCTGAGGTGGAAGGATCGCTTGAGCCCAAGAGGTTGAGGCTGCAATGAGCTATGATCACACCACTGCACACCAGCCTGGGCGACACTGTCTCAAAAAACAAAACAAAACAAATGGCTGGCTATGAAATAGATACAGAATTTATAGAAGAGAATTGAGAAACTGACCTATATGAATTTGATACATAATAAGGTGATAATTCAAATAATGTGCAAGGATGATATTTCAAATTTGGTTTTGGAAAGGATGGGGGTAATTAAACTGTTTTCAGATACTAAAATAATTTCTGCAACATGAAAATAAAGATTTAAATGTAAAAACTTCTAGAAAAATAACATAGTAGAAATGCTTTTTAAAAATCTGGTTAAGGGAATTTCTCTCTTAGGTCTGTGATATGGTTTTGAATATGTGTCCCCTCCAAATCTCATGCTGAAATGTGGTCTCCAGTGTTAGAGATGGGGCCTGGTGGGAGGTGACTGGGACATGGGGGCAGGTCCCACGAATGGCTTGGGCCGCCCTCCTCGGTAGTGAGATCTGGTTATTTAAACATGTTGGGCACCTCCCTCCCTGTTCTTGCTCATGCTTTTGCCATGTGAGACACCTGCTCCCCTTGCACCTTCCGCCATGATTAGAAACTTCCTGAGGCCTCATTAGAAGCTGAGGTGATGCTGGTGCCATGCTTCCCACAGCCTGCCGAACCCTGAGCCAATTAAACTTCTCTTCTTTATAAATTACCCAGTTTCAGGTATTTCCTTATAGCAATACAAGAATGGCCTAATACAGCATTACACGTTAAGTCAGAAACCATAAAAGAAAAGGAGACTGTATTTGAGAACTTAAAAACTGTTATGTGAAAAAAACCCCACTAAGAACAACAAAATTATCTGTCAAAAATGACAATGCAGGCTGGCCATGGTGGCTCACGCCTGTAATCTCAGCACCTTGGGGGGCCATGGGTGACTCACCTGAGGTCAGGAGTTCGAGACCAGCCTGGCCAACACGGTAAAACCCCATCTCTACTAAAAATATGAAACCTAGCTGAGTGTGGTGGCACGTGCCTATAGTCCCAGCTACTCGAGAGGCTGAGACAGGAGAATCGCTTGAACCTGGGAGACGGAGGTTGCAGTGAGCCGAGATTGTACCACTGCACTCCAGACTGGACGACAGAGTGAAACTCCAAAAAAAAAAAAAAAAAAAGGAACAAAGCATTAATATCCTTAATATATAAAGAAAACCACCTAATCCGTAAGAGAAAGAACACTATAACAAATGTACATGACTTGAAGAGCAATTAAAAAAAGAAAAATACAAATGGCTAAGCATAAAAATCGACATCAACATTTATGAAGTGCTTACAGGTGTGTGGCAAACAATTCATTTAATTCTCACAACTTGAGGTAGTAGTATGTCTATTTTAAATATGAGAAATGGAGCATTAGAAAGATTATATAATTTGTATAAACTACGGAGTGGTAGAAAGATGCTGAAAGAAATCAGAAATCAAAATGAAAACGGCAACAAACGATCTCTGGGCTGCTGGGAACAGGGAGGACAGGGGGAAGTGGGGGCAGACACTGTGCTCGGGTGAAATCTGCCAGACTTCAACTTGGAAAAGAGCAGTCAAACTAATAAAAGGACACATTATTTTACCCAGCAGCTCCAGAGCAATGATCACACTAAAGAAACCATCTAACAAGTGCACAGAAATGTCTGTGCCAAGGTGTTGAACGTAATCTTATTTTCAGGAGGGGCGGTGGAGGAATGTTAGTGCCTGTGGCCGAGGGCACTGCCAGCCCTGGTGGGTCTACACAACCAGCACTCTGCTCCTGCAACAAGTCCTGGCCAGGAGAAGACTGTGATCAGCACGAAAACTGGCTACACGAGGCCCTGACAGGCGCCATATATACAGTGACCCCAGGTGTTTTTTCTTTTGTAGAGTTGGGGGTCTCACTGCATTGCTCAGGCTGGCCTCAAACTCCCGGGCTCAAGCGACACTCTGGAGTAGCTGAGACTATGGCTGCATGCCACTGTGCCTTGCGTAGTGATCCCATTTAAAAAAAAGTTTACATATACTTACACCACAGAAAAAGGCTGTGACCACAAACAAAAAGGGCAATAGTGGTTATCTTCAGGAGAAGGAACCGAGAGACCTTCTCACTTCTGCCCACTATAAAAGTTGCACCCTCAAAGGAGTTAAAACCTGCACAGAAATGTTTATAGCAGCTTTAGTCATCATCACCAAAAGTGTTGGAGGCAACCAGATGTCCTTCAGTAGGTGAAGGGATAAGTTGTGATGCATCCAGACAATGGAGAATCCTTCAGTGCCAAAAGCAGAGTTACCCAGCCATGAAAAGATATGGTGAACCTTAAATGCATTCTGCTAAATAAAAGAAGCCAATCTGAAAAGGCTACACACTGTGACTCCAACTGTATGGCACTCAGGAAAGGGCAAAACTATGGTGATGGTGACAGGGTCAGGGGTTGCCAGGGGCTCAGAGGGAGACAGGGATACAGTGACAGAACGTAAGAGAGTTTTTTGGGCAATGAAACTCCTGTGTGATCCTATAATGCTGTATACATAACATTATACATTTATCCAGACCCACAGAACGCACACCACCACGAGTGAACCATATCAGATTCTATTACCATAGAAAGTGTGGATAATTTTCGAAACCCTATGACCATGGGAAGTTCTGGCTTAGCACACAATTTGTCTGTGAATAGGAGTAACATTAAGTGGCTTTTTATCTGATTTTCTTTCCTACTGAGAATGTAAAGTTAATGAAAGCGACGTGAAAATGAGTACTCTTATAAACATTACATAGCCCAATTAGATTATCTTAGAAATGTGCTTCAGGCCTCTAACAACAGTCAAAAACATTACTACAAAAACAAATGGCTCCTTGCTAAACACCCTATAAGTAAAAAGAAAAAGTTTATACATACAGTTTCCTTCATCTGAATTTGATTGATCTTTATTCTAAACAACTTGTGCTTGAACTCTCCATTAAAAATGAACTTGTCTCCGTCTTCCACTTCCTTTCCTTTGGGACTTTTAATCAGCACACGCGCTTTGCCACAGGCCAGGGACTGCAGCGTTCTGCGCAATTCACTATCCTCTGAAGGGGAAGCAAACGCAGAGGTTGGCTTTACATGAATGAGACTCAACAACAGTAAACAAATCATGCTACCAAGTCTATGTCTTATCTTAAAACAAACACATGCTTTAAGAACAACTCATGGAGCCATGCACTCTGCGGTTTTCATACCTATCCCCGTGGCCATTTTTATCTCCTCAAAGCTGAAGCCATCTCCCTCGTTGAACATGAGGAGCACCAGTGTCTGGAAGAGGGACACCTGGAATTCCTTCTTCCCCTGGAAGAGAAGGCCTCATCACACCTTTGAAGCTGTGCGTGTACAATCTTAGAAAAATTAGATTTTTTTTTTTTTTTTTTTTTTTTTTTTTAAGACGGAGTCTTGCTCTGTCACCCAGGCTGGAGTGCAGTGGCCGGATCTCAGCTCACTGCAAGCTCCGCCTCCCAGGTTCATGCCATTCTCCTGCCTCAGCCTCCCGAGTAGCTGGGACTACAGGCGCCTGCCACCTCGCCCGGCTAAGTTTTTGTATTTTTAGTAGAGACGGGGTTTCACTGTGTTAGCCAGGATGGTCTCGATCTCCTGACCTCGTGATCCGCCCGTCTCGGCCTCCCAAAGTGCTGGGATTACAGGCTTGAGCCACCGCGCCCGGCTGATTTTTTTTTTTTTTGAGATGCAGTCTCGCTCTGTCGCCCAGGCTGGAGTGCAGTGGTGCAATCTCGACTCACTGCAAGCCCCGCCTCCCAGATTCACGCCATTCTCCTGCCTCAGCCTCCCGGGTAGCTGGGATTACAGGTGCCCACCACCTCGCCCGGCTAGTTTTTTGTATTTTTTTAGTAGAGACGGGGTTTCACCGTGTTAGCCAGGATGGTCTCCATCTCCTGACCTCGTGATCTGCCCGTCTCGGCCTCCCAAAGTGCTGGGATTACAGGATTGAGCCACTGCGCCCGGGCAATGATCTCCTTTTCTATTCAGCAGTTCCTGCTGCAGCAACTTGCCACATGCCTCTGGGTCAGACCCGCGAGAGGCACGTGAGAGGTCGAGTGGCAGTCGGGGGCTCCCTCTGAGGACTCAGCCCTGACTCATCGCGAGCCCGCAACAAGCCCTTCCTGCATACCTGGAGAGAGCCGCAGTTGGCGCTGCTGGTACAGACCCTGCGGAGCTCAAGTTCAACTAAAGTCAGCAAGTAAGGCAAAAACTGGGGATAACAGAAATTAACCTTCCTAATACCTTAAGGAAGAGTATATATGGTTTTCGGTATATGACTCTCTACAATAATATATATAAAGTTGGTATGTATAACTTACTTCATAATGTACAGATAAGTTTATTATTAATATAACAGCTATGAAAAATAGGAATTTTATAACGTTTTTGCTTAGTGTATGTAATTGCCCTGTTTCATGATAAGCTCTTTTCATTGATCAGTCCATTGTATGCAATCTCCCCTCTTAAATAACCACTCATAAAAACAGCACTGCAGCCGGGCCCGGTGGCTCACGCCTGTAATCCCAGCACTTTGGGAGGCCAAGGCGGGCGGATCACGAGGTCAGGAGATCGAGACCATCCCATCCTGGCCCACACAGTGATACCCTCTCTCTACTAAAAATACAAAAAACTAGCTGGGCGTGATGGCGGGCACCTGTAGTCCCAGCTACTCGGGAGGCTGAGGCAGGAGAATGGCATAAACCCGGGAGGCGGAGCTTGCAGTGAGCCGAGAATGCGCCACTGCACTCCAGCCTGGGCGACAGAGCGAGACTGCGTCTCAAAAAAAAAAACAACAACAACAACAAAAAAACCCAGCACTGCAACAACTATTCTTATTCATTAATCCGTGAAAATATCTTATTAAGATGAGTTCCTAGAGTTGAAACTAAGGCAACAATTCGGCAGTGTTGCCAAAGTTCACAATGCCAAACTGCCCTTCCAAAAGCTCACTACAGTTTGTGCTTCTTCCAGCAGTGGGCAAGAATCTGGTTTTCTCTGTTTTTTAGGCTTCATCAAATCTCTTAGTCAAAAAGTGGTATCTTACTGTATTTTACTTTGAAGCCCTTTGTTTTGCAGAGAAGTGTAATGCATCTTCATGGATATTAATTTTTTTCAATTTTGCTTTTATGAGTTGCCTCTTCACATTCTCTCTTTTTTTTTAATAGGTAAATGGTTTTCTATGGATTGGTTTCTTAAGAATTTTTATTGATTGGAATATTAACCCTTTAACTGTTATTAATTTTATTGACATATAAAAGCTGGTGAATTAAAGTGAAACACTCTTTCCTTTTTTGCTACCGAAGTCTAGTAACAATAAAAAATTCTATTAACATATTAACAATAAAAAATAAACAAAGAACTTACTTCTTTAAACTCCGCTTTTAAAACAGCATGTCCCAAAGTAGTTTGCCACTGAAGTTTTCGACCACTGTGCTTTCCAAGATAAAATGCCTTAAATACTTCCTGAAGTTTAACCATCTGTCAGGCATAGGAGAACAACAAAATCATGCCACACGCCATCCATCTCAATAGCCCCACATTCAATGCAGAGTTTTACAACTTGTCACAGCTGAATTAAAAGGTCAGCTCTATATTCTGATACTTTCTGGATTCCATCATCTGTAAAAATATCCTCAATCCTTGCACTTTGGGGCCTTCCCAGTGTCAATGAGATAATGCTTGCACTGGTGTTTCATGGTACAGACCAGCTGTATTCCGTGGTCTCTGCCCACACTCAGGCTTGCTGGGGCCAGTGACACAGAGTGAAGACTGGAGCTGACAAGAAAAAGGTGTCTGAGGCCAGATCCTGTGTCTCAGCCCGGCCACGCCCTGCCCTGGCCTCAGCTGGTGTTCCCTGCAATGAGCGGGGCTCCTGCTTCCTCATCTGTGAAGGGTGACACCACCATCCCTTGTGCTGCACTGTGCAGGGGCTGATGGCAACTGACAAACAACTGACTTGTGCTGGCCTGCACAGAAAGTTGTTTTTATGATTAGCTTCTGGGTGAATTTCTTTCGTTTTCTGGAACATAGGCTTGCTCTATCAGCCAGGTTGTGGTGCGATCCGAGCTCACTGCAGGCTGGACCTCCCAGGTGCAAGTGATCCACTTGCCTCAGTATCCTGAGTAGCTGGGACTACAGGCTACAGGTGCATGACACCATGCCTGTTGATTGATTTTTTTTTTTTTTTTTTTTTTAAATAGAGACAGTTATGCTGCCCAGGCTGGTCCTGAACTCCTGGTTCCAAGCGTTTCCCCTGCCTCGGCCTCCCAAAGCTCTGGAATTACACTTTGCCTGGCCTTGAGTGAATTTCTTACATTTTCCAAACTTTCTACTGATCCTTAACAATTGTGGTTGTTGCATTTTCAAGTTCCCAGCATTCAGTGCACCAGCCCTACCCACAGCCCGGATCCTGCTCCTGCTTCCTGGATGCCTCTCAGGGGCAGGCTGTGCGTGACTCTCCCGTGCGCGGTGCTTTCCCTGACTTCTGCGTGCCCTTCCTGGTCCGTCATACCCTCCACTCTTCAGTTTGATCCTGTCTGGTGTCCACTGCACCTGGGCTCTCCAACGAGTCTGTGCTGCGCCCGGGAGGGTTCATCAGTTTCCGCCTCAGGAGACCATCTCTGGACAGCCCAGGGCGTGGATCCCCCTACTCTCATCCACTCTGCAAATGCCAGTGCTCCAGGACTCGGTATCCACCTACACGCCTTGTATGAATCCATTCTTTCACCGCTATTAAGAAATACCTGACACTGGGTAATTTATAAAGAAAGAAGGTTTAACTGGCTCACAGTTTTGCAGGCTGTACAAGTAGCTTGGCTGGGGAGGCCTCAGGAAACTTTTAATAATGCAGAAGGCAAGGGAAAAAAGCAGGCACATCTTCACATGACCGGAGCAGGAAGAGAGAGAGAAGGGGGAGGTGCTACACACTTTTAAACAACCAGATCTCATGAGAACTCACTCACTACCATGAGCACAGCAAGGGGGAAATCTGCCCCATGATCTGGTCGCTTCCCACCAGGGCCTCGCCCAACAGTGGGGATTACAATTCCATATGAGATTTGGGCAGGAACACAAATCCAAACCCATCGCTCCTCTCCCACACGCTCACCATCCCGTGTCTTTGGACGGCTTCCAAAGACCGTGGGACAAAGAAAGCATGAAATTCTAACCTCTGGTCTCACAGCCCTGGCCTCTGCCCCTCCCATCCCCCAGGCCCAGTTCAGCCCATCATTCCACCGTCTTTCAAACCTTCTCATCCCCCCAGACTTTCACACATGTGGTTTCTTCTGCTGGATCCCATATCCCATCTTCCTCATGAAACCCACTCATTTCCAGAACCGCCTCCTCAGAGAAGCCTTCTCTGACACCCTCTTAGCTCTACCGGCCTCTGTAGCACAGAGTGAATGTGGACTCCGGACAGGGGCTCACAGGGCAGGGCCTCCGGCTCTCTGGCTCTCCATTGCGCACTGAGCGTGGCACCAGCAGGTGCTGCATAAATGCCTGCTGCTCTCTAGACTTCACGTGCCCTTTTAGTTTCTCTGTGTTTCTGTCTAAGCTGTGCCCTGTCAGAAATTCCTGCCAACCTCACCTACACCTGCTTGGTAATCTCCTGTTCATGCTTCAAAACTCAGCCCAAGAGTCACCTTTCGATGAAACCACACGTATACATCACCTGATGCACCTATTCCCCATCTTCAACAACACCAAATCCCAGGCGTGATATCATTTCATTTGTAGGTATTTCTGTGTATCTCTAAAGGACGAAACTCCTTCACTCTTTCAGGAAATACATCTACTAAGGCATTACCATAGCTAAATAAAACTCAATAATGTGATAAGCCTCTTCTTTTTCTTTTTGCCTTGAGAAGTACCATGGTTTGTGATAAACCTCTTAATGCATATCTTCCCTAAAAATCATCTCCTTGGGATTCATTCCTAGGACTGGATCAGTATTAATGATGATCATTATAATCATAATGCTATCGTTTGGCTACTATGTGCCAGCTACCATTCCAGGCCCAAAATGGGTCAAAGACTGAAACATACGAGCTAAAACTATAAAACTTTTGGGAGAATACATAGTGGTATTTTATTTTCTTTTTTTGAGACAGGGTCTCGGGTCTCACTCTGCTGCCCAGGATGGAGTGCAGTGGCTCGATCAGAGCTCACTGCAGCCTTAACCTCCCAGGCTCAAGCAATCCTGTCACCTCAAACCTCTTGAGTGGCCGGGTCTGTAGGCGGGCACCACCACACGAGGCTAATTTGTCTACTTTTTGTAGAGATGGGGTTTTACCATGTTGTCTAGGCTGCTCCTAACTCCTGGGCTCAAGTGATCCTTGGCTTCCCAAAGTGCTGGGATTACAGGTGTGAGGCACTGCACTCACCTCCTCAATTTTTTGTGGTCTTGATTTGGCAACAATTTCTCAGCTATGACACCAAAAGTAACAAAAGAGAAAATAAATGTGATTTTACCATAATTAAAAAATTTTATAGAAAGCACACTATCAAGAAAGTAAAAAGATAACCCACAGAATGGGAGAAAATAGTTACAAATCACAGATCTGATAAGGATCTAGCATCTGGAATACAAAGAGCTCTTATAGCTTAATAACAAGAGATAAACAGCCCAGTTAAAAAGTAGGCAAAGCACGTGAACAGACATTTCTCCAAATAAGAATACACAGACGGTCAATCAGGACATGAAATGATGCTCAACATCAACAGTCATCAGGGAAGTGCAAACCACGGCAAGAGACTAGCTCATACGGACAGGGATGGCGACAACGAAAGAGGCCGATCACAGGTGTAGGTGAGAAGGTGCGAAGCTCTCGTGATTGCTAACTGGGATAAAAGCTGCTGCAACTGCTGAGGGAAACAGTCCGGCAATTCCTCAGTAACTTAAACTTCAAGTTCCTGCATGGCCCAGCAGTTCCACTCCCAGGTACATACCCCAAAAGAAGTGACCGTAGGTGTTCAAACTAAAACTTGTACACCCATGTTCACAGCAGCATGATTCACAGCGGCCAAAAGGTGGAAATAACCCAAATGCCCAATATTTGGTGAATGGAGAAACGCCATGTGACCTATCGATACACTGTGATGTTATTCAGCCAGAAAAGGAATAATGCGCTGACGTATGGTACAGCACGGATGGACTTTGAAAACAGCATGCTAAGTGGAAGAAGCCAGACACAAAAGTTCACATATTGTGTGATTCCATTTCTGTGAAATATCGAATGGAGGCAAATCCATACAGACAGGAAGCAGAGAGTGGTTGCCGGGATCTGCAGGAGAGCAAATGATGTAGGCATGTCAAAGAGCAAAGAAGCCAGCGTAAGGGTGGCCCACGGACCACATATGGGACAATTTAAGCATCAAAATAAGTACAAAAATTAAGAATCCATGAGTTCATAATGATATAAAGAGAGAGAAATAAATACGTAAATAAAGGGGGTGGAAAGAAGGGCTCTTCCTTAGAACGCCAACTTCTAAATACAGAGAAATGATAGAGCTGGAAAAAAGTCCCCATTCACCAAAGTAAAAATCAATTCAGGCAGGAATCGCCACACAGGTGACAGCTGGATGAGGATTAAGATGTTTACATAGTCTTGAAATGTCTCCTCACAGATTCCTTAGTGATTACAAAAGGAAAAACACTACCGATACCTTGGAGAAACCAGCTAGCACCTTATCAGAAGGATTCTACGCATGTCACCAAGATACTGGGGCACATGGTCGTGCGCACCTCCTGCCAGGATCCTGATGGGGACACGGGGCATCTGGCTGGACCTGCCCAACCTGAACCTACTCACAAGGAGCATCGAAGACTGCCTGGGTCCTGGGCTCAGCTGGGTACCAGAAAAACACCACAAAGGACATACCTGAGACAACCAACAGAAATGGGGTGAAAGTATTACATCGGGGTGAATGTCCTCATTTGACAGGTGCTTATGTTCTTGGGAAATAGCCAGTAGAATTTTTTTTTTTTGAGACGGAATCTCTCTCTGTCGCCCAGACTGGAGTGCAGTGGCGCGATCTCCACTCACTGCAAGCTCCACCTCCCGGGTTCACGCCATTCTCCTGCCTCAGCCTCCCATGTAGCTGAGACTACAGGCACCCGCCACTGCGCCAGGCTAATTTTTGTATTTTTAGTAGAGACGGGGTTTCACCATGTTAGCTAGGATGGTCTCAATCTTCTGAGCTCGTGATCTGCCCGTCTCGGCCTCCCAAAGTGCTGGGATTACAGGCGTGAGCCACCACACCCGGTCAAATATTAAGGGAAAAGGGAACGGTGCAGGAGCACAAACATCTGTGGAGAGAGGAAGGGACAGCACCATGTGGCCCATGTGGAAAGCAGGCTGCCTGGCTTTCTTTGAGCAGGAGTCCTGCACATGTTCTCTAAGTCTGGCTAGGATGCCTCAGAAGCAAGGTCTCTCACTCACCTTCTCCCACCCCACCACCTTCTCCACCAAAGTTCTCCTGGAATGAGAACTCCTCTTCCCCAAGGCAGGACAGAGAAAACTCAAACCCCTCTTGCCCAAAGCCAGCCATAAAGCCTGGAGATACTACTCTATCCTTCTCCTGCCCTTCTGTGTAGGATCTGGACATTAAGAAGTTCTCTGACCTACCTTGCTGATAGTTAAGTCATAAGATGTCGTTCCAGATGTGTCTTGCCTACACCTGAGAGGAAAGAGCACTGCCCAGTGAGGACAAGAAGAATCTGGACAGACAGGCCTTACTGGTCTCCCCACTACTCTACTACTGTTAGATGGTACTCTTCTGTCCACATTGGTAAGAGTCTGGGTGTCTGTTCCCTCTAAGTCTCACGGTGAACTGTGATCCACAGTGTTGGAGGTGGGGCCTGGTGGGAGGTGTTTGGGTCATGGGGGTGGATCCCACATGAATGGCCTGGCGCCCTCCCTGCGGTAATGAGTTCCCATGAGATCTGATTGTTAAGGAGTCTGGGACATTCCCTCACTGCCTGTTACGCCCTCTCTCCAGCCTACTCCCCCTTTGCCTTCAACCTTGAGTGAAAGTTTCCTGGGACCTCATCAGAAGTTGCGCAGACACGGGGGCCATGCTTGTACAGCCTGCAGAACTGTAAGCCAATGACACCTCTTTTCTTTACAAATTACCCAGCCTCAGGTAACTCCTTTATAGCAATGCAAAACAGACTAACCCACCTATTTCTACATGGCTGCCCATTCTTTATCAACCCTAAGTATAACAACGGACAGTCTTCCCTGGGTCTTTGGTCGTCACTTCTGAAGCCTGCTGTGTTAAATAAAACTTAGATTAAATAAATTTGTTATGGTTTTCTCCTAATTTGTCTTTTGTTAAAGGAGCATTGGCCATGACCCTTATGACTGGTAAGAAAAGGAATCACACTGTCCAACCACTGTAGCTGTGAGTCTTTCTTCCCTTCTCAGCTGAGGAAATCATTATTCAGCTTGACTTGAGATCAGGCTTAAGGGACACCTTTTCCAGGAAGTCTTCCATGATTCCAGGCTGGTCTCAGCCCTTCCCTCTCCCTGGTATTACAATGAACGGTGCATGTATTGTATCTCCTGCTGATTTTCACTTCGCTGAGCACAGAATTCTACCTCCGGTGTGCAAACTCTCCACTAAAGGGCTTAGTGTAGCTAAAGTAGTGGCTGACAAGGAAAGTCCTAAATAATGCCGTTCCTAAGACTTCAGCACTGTCTACAATGGAAAGAAAGAACAACTAGACAAGAACTGCAGCTCAACAAGCCATAACTTCCAAAACGAGTGCCTGTGCTCATGGGCCCCGCAGGTCAGCAGGTGGACACAGGCTGCACTGGGAGGAGACACAGAGGGCGACAAAAGTTGTCACTTTCTAATGCGGATATACGAGCACTTTTGATTTCGGACTGAGTGGGCTATTTTTAAAAACTCCCCATTAAACAATTCTTGAAGGCGACATATCTGTGCTTGGTAAGGGCATGACAGCGGGAGCAGGCAGCACGCCTTCCGCACACTTACTTCTGGGGTTAAGTGCACTTCCATGGGCGTGTACGTTGGCCAGTAGCCCATTGTGAGTATGTTCACTGTGAGGTCTATAGGGCCTGAGTCACTCTGATTCTGCATATGCTAAAAACAGAGAAATCCAAGACAACCGTTTTGAGAAAGTAATAAAACATAATTAACCTAAGACAAAATAAACCGTGTAATTTTCAATATAAAGTTTCAGCTGCGTCAGAATTTATCTCAGTCCCCAGAATGTATTCCGTGAAATCCAATGCCTCACTGGGACTGCCTTTTTCCCTTCTTCAGGTGTCACCACCAGACTCACTGAAATCAAATTCTTGCCACACATTTAGAGCTTCTTTTTCTTCTCCTTTTAAAATTTACTTGGGAAACATTAATAGTGTAATTTTTTTCTTACACAGTTTCGAGTGAGATTCATTTTTTCTATCTAATCTATTGAATCTACCTACTTTATCTATTTATCTACTTATGACAAGGTACTGCCATCTCTATCTGTCTATGTGCGTACTTATCTATCCACCCATTCACGACAAGGTCTCACTCTGCTGCCCAGGCTGGAATGCAGTGGTGCAGTCATGGCTCACTGCGGCCTCAAATTCCTGGGCTCAAGTCATCTTCTCACCTTCAGCCTCACCCCAGTAGCTAGGACTACCTGCTCATTCGAAACATTTTTCTTTTGTAGAGACAGGGTCTCGCTATGTTGATCAGGGTAGTTTTGAACTTCTGGCCTCAAGAAAGCCTCTTGCCTCTGCCTCCCAAAGTGCTGGGGTTACAGGCATGAGCCACCACATAAACAGATACTCTTAAAAAAGCTGCTTTACCTGAAGAAACACGACTCACCTGCTTAAAATGAACCATGATGTCCTTCGAAAGCTCCATGTCCTTGAACATGCCTTCCAGCTTGCTGGTGAAGGCTGCACCACACTCTGGACACAGCGAAGGAGGGAGTGAGATCAGGGCAACACACGGGACAGCAACCGTCAGTTAGAGGGGAGAAGCCCAGGCCCCACACGCTTACCATGCTTGAGCTTTGACAACATAGACTTTTCAGCATCGACTGAGGCACTTTTCCCAACAAGGAGTCTTTTTGCCAAATCTTTTTTATAAAATGCTTCAAAGACATCTTTACCTATTTATAACCAGATGAGAATAATCAAGACATCAGAGAGTTGATAAGCAAATGTTAAACTTCAACTGCTGAAAACCCTTAAGAGTTCATTCTAATGCAAACTGGATCTACTGATACTGACATTCTCATGTTAAACCTCCTTTGAGAAAGCAGGGCCTGTGTTTACACCTCTTGAATACGCAGCATTTTCTGAGTCTCACCGTGGATGAACCTGAACAGGATCATGATCTTGTCCAACGTCCGCTCCAGCTCCTCGTCTGTGGCTTCTTTGTTGCCTGCTCTTAACTTTGAATCCACATGCTTTGCTGTGAGCATAAATATAGTAAACACTCTAAATCAGAAAAAAGAGCATCTTCAATTTCTATAAGCAACAATGTACAGGAACATTCTGGAACCTTCCCAAAATGACTATAAGACAAAAAAGCAAATATCTGATTTTCTAAGATAAGTATTTCTCAAGTCACGTGAAAGTAAATACTTCCCAAAATTTTAACAAAGCCAGGACTGAATGTTTAAAGCAGGATTAAATATCTTTCTTATCTCTAAATGCAATTTCTGAATTTCAAAATAAAATGGGTTCAGTAAACACATGCTCAGGTTTCAGGACGTGACTGCCCTGGACGCTGGAGTGCCCATTTCTAGGATCTGGTGTCATGAACTCAGAGGAGACTTTCTCAAAGAGAAAGACTTTCTCAGGGCATCCAAGGCAGCAACGCAGGGTAAAAGCATTTCTACTCGGGCTTCCTGTTTCTGAGGCTGCACAAGCCATCGTAAGGTGGTTCGGGAGGGAGGATCAAAGTGCCCACGTGATGGCGGAACTCACGACTTCCAGAAGCCCAAATTCCCAAGAGCTCAACATTCCTTTTCTTTAGAGAAACCACAATGATACAGAGGTACAAAAGTCAAAGCAAACTGCCTCCTGAATTCCTTCTGTTGCGTTTGTTAGTTTTTTTCTTTTCAAAATTTTGTAACAGAATATTTTGAACACACAGAAACGTAGACAACTGCACAATAAGCTCCATGTTCCATCTTCCACTTCAGCAGTAATCAACAATCTAGTATCATCTATTACAGTTCTCTTTGCCCCCTTTCTCCTTCAAATTAAAAAATTTACTGACTAAAGAAAGCCTATGAGAAAGCCCATGAATTCTGAAATACATTTTGATATTATTGTGAAAAAACTGTACAACTTAAAAATAGTATTTTAAAATATGCTATCTTTTGAGATCTCATCTGGTTTTATCCTATTTTAATACTGATTAGAGGATACAAAGATGGTGATCTCCCTTCTTTGGCGAAGTCAAGCGTCACTTCTTTTCTAAATTCCTACTTCATCTTCCCTTAAGGAAATGCCCTCCTCCACCCATGCATGCAGGTGTGTCAGTTTTTAAACGTGTGTCCTAATAAGACTTGATAAAAACGTTTTCCACACACCCCTTGAGCAGCTTGAACATTTTGGTTGATTGTGCCTTATTTTCCCACATTAAAAAATTGTCTAGAAATGGGTGAGACCGTCTCAAAAAAAAAAAAAAAAAAAAAAAAGAAAATACTTTTCTACCGATTAGTTCTGCAGGCTTGTTGGGTCTCTTATTAATGAACGTCTCAAAGGACTCCTTCATCAGGTTGACGAACCGCTCGTTCTTCTGGAAGCAGACCTCGATCACGTGGTCCACCTTGTCCTTGAAGTCCAACAGGTCTTGGACCATGTCTTTATCTTTCTCAGGATTGATGACGATCGCTGTCCCAAAAGTCTACAAAAGCAAATCAATACCAACTCAGCAATACGTTTATAATACCAAACAATATTTTCTCCTGCTATCATATAATCAGGATAGTTTAATATAAATTACTCTTAGTAGTAAGCAATAACTTTAAAAGTTTCACAAATTGAATTCACATCTCAAAAATTAAGTGAATATACTTTTTGATTTATTTTTTGAGGCAGGGCCTCACTCTGTAGCCGAGGCTGGAGTGCGGTGGTACAATCACGGTTCACCGCAGCCTCGATCTCCCAAGCTCAAGCAATCCTCCCACCTCAGCCTCCTGAGTAGTTGGTGCTACAGGCTCAGGTCAGCACATCTGGCCAATCTTTTTAAAGTTTTGTAGAGACGCGGTCATGCTGCCCAGGCTGGTCTCGAACTCCTGGCCTCAAGCAACCCTCCCACTGTGATTTCCCGAAGTGCTGGGTTTACAGGCACGAGCCCTGTGCTTGATGTGAATATACAATTAAACACATTATTAATGCCTTGTTTTTACGATTCTGTTTCTGAGAGAACTTACAAATGACTGGGAAAATGTCCATTGCTTTTAAAAGAATGTTTATGTGTAAGTTCCTCCAAGACAAGGTAATTCTTATTAATTAAATATACCTCTTGGGACTTCTTAGCTACAGTTTTCTTTCTTCATCACTTCAAATAACGAAAAGCTCATTTTTTAAGTTTGTATTTTTTTTTTATTTGAGACAGAGTCTTGCTTTGTCACCAGGCTAGAGTGCAGTGGCATGATCTTGGCTCACTGCAACCTCCTCCTGCCGCTTCAAGTGATTCTCCCAGGTAGCTGGGACTACAGGTGCACACCACTACACCCGGCAAAGTTTTGTACTTTTAGTAGAGTCGGGGGTTTCATCATGTTGGCCAGGATGGTCTCGATCTCTTGATCTCATGATCCGCCCGCCTTGGCCTCCCAAAGTGGTAGGATTGCAGGCGTGAGCCACTGCGCCCAGCCTAGTTTGTTTTTTTAATTAAAAAATGTTATATTAAACATTCCTAAAAGTGTGTGGCACTAAAAAAGTTAACTATTTGATGACATAAACTACATTTGCTCAAGAGGAACTGAATACAATTATTGGATTTAAAAAATGTGTCTCAATACAATGCACACGTGCACTCACACGTCACACACACACACGAGGTAGCTGGCCGGTGGAAAGATGCCAACAGAAGGCTGGGCGCTGTGGCTCATGCCTGTAATCCCAGCACTTTGGGAGGCCGAGGCGGGTGGATCACGAGGTCCAGAATTCAAGATCAGCCTGGACAATATGGTGAAACCCCGTCTCTACTAAAAATACAAAAATTAGCTGGGTGTGGTGGCGGGAGCCTGTAATCCCAGCTACTCAGGAGGCTGAGGCAGGGTAATGCTTGAACCCAGGAGGCGGAGGTTGCAGTGAGCTGAGATCATGCCACGGCACTCCAGCCTGGATGACAGAGCGAGACTCTGTCTCAAAAAAAAAAAAAAAAAAAAAAAAAAAAAAAAAAAGATGCCAACAGAAAGGGCACAGCTTTACTTTGATAACGGCATGTGGAGTTGAATGGAAACCACTATTTTGTTATAGCATAACTGCTTACTGCTGACACTCAGGGGTGACGGTCACTCACTGATTTTTATTACCCAGACTGGAAATTGCAAAGGTGAACTTTTCCTAGTTTTTTAGCACATATTCTCATCCCCTGAAGACTGTCTCACTGGCAAAAAACCTAAATCTTCAGTAGCTTTATGGCCAATTTAGTGTGACTCAGTTGTAACTTCCAATTCAACGTCGCTGTACAAGACCTTGTGGGGAGAGCTGCTAGGTGTGCCGGCTTTGCATAGCTGGACTGATACGTGACTTGAGGTCTGATTATTCCATAAAGCAGCACGTATGCTTTCATTTATCTTTTTTACTTAATGGAAATCTTATGAGATAATGAAAGTGCTGCATAATAGTAAAAATAGCAAAGCAATCCCAGTATCTTTGTTTTCCATAGTTTCCTCCAATGGCAAGTTTGCAAAACTACAGAACAGTATCTCAACCGGGATACTGACACTGATAACCCCCCAGGTCTTTTTCAGATGGCCCAGTTGACTTGTAACTCATCTGGGTGTGCACATCTAGACCTCGGCCAAAACCCCAACAGTTCCTGCAGAAGGCTACCTCCTGGGGCCTTTTATAACCACACACCCCGCTCCATCCCTACACCCCGGTAACTTTTCATCTGTCCTCCATTTCCAAATTTTGCCATTTCCAGAATGTTATGCAATAACATGTTAAGTATCTGCGATTGGCTTTTTTTTTTTTTTCTCTCAGCGTAATTCTCTGGAAATTTTATCTATCTTTTCATTCTGGGATCTAAGAATAGTCACCAGCAAGCACACACACAGACTCCTGCTAAACGCTCACCATTTAAGCTGGAAAATTCATGCAACTGGCACATACTGAAAACACGAGTTATCTGTGAAGGGGCCCTGATGTTTACCTCAGTTCTCCTGTTTCTGTAAGGGGCATCTGGAGAATGGCTTCTCATTATAGAGGGTCTTCAGTAGGTTTCTTGGGCTGGGCAACACTGGCACTCTGGGCAGGTGATTCTCTGTGGTGAGGGCTGCCTCGTGCATTCAGCAGCACCCCGGGGCTGCCCAGCAGAGCAAGCAGTACCCTCTCTGTTCAGACAGCCACAAACGTCTCCACACATCAACAAGTGTCCCCTTGGTGGGGTGGTGCCCTGGGCCGAGAGCCCCTAGTCTTCAGGGAGGTCCTATGTCAGCACCGAGGGGCTGTTCTCCTGGGCAGGACACGTGAAAACTCAGGGTACTGCCCAAGAAGCCACTCTATGACGGGTTAGATTGGGCTTGTCAGGGATGCCAAAGAAATGCTTTCGAAACATGAAAGCGAAAGTTTAAGTAACAAATCCTAAATTTGGTCTGTTAAGAAATAAAGTCTATAAAGCTACCTAATATGCCAAATAGATAATAGTTCTCACTGAGCTAAGGGCATGAGGAGATCTTGTCTGACAAGCAGATTTACAAAAATGATTACTTTCAGAAAAATCATGATTTAGAATTAAACCAATATTTACGCTGATGAAGAAGAGCAAAACTGTTGATCTTTAAGTTATACTTTCTACCTGGATGGTGCTAATCACTGCTGGTGTTATCTTAAAAAGCAAATTCACACTGGTGATGGGGAAGCAGATAGAACACTACCATCCACCCTATCATCTATGATGAAAATGCCAACCGGCCCTCCAGCAGCCCAGTTCCCTTTGTCAGGGCACTGGGTGTTCTCAGGAGGGGCTCTGCTCCCTGCAGGAAACGCCCGCGCCTGCGGCCTCGAAACCCCACCAGTACCTTGATGTACTCGCTCCAGTGCTGCAGCAGCGCCTGCTGCCCGCCCCTAACCCGGCTGAACAGCTGGTACATCTGCGCGAGGTCCGGCACTCTGTTCTCGTCCAGTAAGTGGTCAAGCCCTGAGATGTGCAGTACACGTCAGCAGAGTACAGCATGGGCAGCATTAACAACAATAACTCAACTAGAATACAGCGTGCAGGGTAAGAACGCCAATACACCGCTTAGAAACTGGGCGGCTCTACACATCACTGCCTGTATATGAGAAGGTTGATCTGGTTAAATATCTGAGATGGATCCTATTAGGTGAACCTCATTTTTTCTGAGCATGTTGGAAGATGTATTTACTTCTTCATGTCACTGAAGCCCTCTTATTTCACTAAAGTTAGCAAGTCAGAAAATCCAGTTTACACCAACTATTTAACCTGGGAGGTTCATGTTCCCAATATACTTCTAATTTAGTCCATCAGCCAGACAATGTAAAAGGACAAGCTATCAAATCTAATTTATAGTGGATTAAATTTATTCACACCTAAACTATAAGAGAAAAATATCATCAGATATTTTGAAGTATTTAACACAGCATTTAAAAAAGTTTTCAGTGTTTTAGATTTTTAATGTTTATAAGGGTTTTCTAAAACCATACCTCAATTAGAAAAACTCTCATAGATTTTCTAAATACTTGCTTTATGGTAACTATTGAGAGGCAGCCAGGTTAGAGCACAAAACAGTGAACAGTCATCCAATTCACAAAGTCTCAGATTCTGCCCACAATGGGCCCGATGTCCACACAAATGAGGTGGTTTAAAGATGTGTGCAAACATACGGTGGGGCTATAATTACAATTCTTTTTTTTTTTTTGAGACGGAGTCTCGCTCTGTCGCCCAGGCTGGAGTGCAGTGGCCGGATCTCAGCTCACTGCAAGCTCCGCCTCCCGGGTTCACGCCATTCTCCTGCCTCAGCCTCCCGAGTAACTGGGACTACAGGCGCCGCCACCTCGCCCGGCTAGTTTTTTTTTTTTTTTGTATTTTTTAGTAGAGACGGGGTTTCACCGTGTTAGCCAGGATGGTCTCGATCTCCTGACCTCGTGATCCGCCCGTCTCGGCCTCCCAAAGTGCTGGGATTACAGGCTTGAGCCACCGCACCCGGCCTACAATTCTTACCTAGAGTTCCAAATGTTTATTTCTCTCAGTTACATTCTGATCTACTGACACAAACTTTTTGTACTTTATCTTACTAAAACCCATGTCTTTTTTTTTTTTTTTTTTTTTGAGGCGGAGTCTTGCTCTGTCGCCCAGGCTGGAGTGCAGTGGCCGGATCTCAGCTCACTGCAACTTCCGCCTCCCAGGTTCACGCCATTCTCCTGCCTCAGCCTCCGGAGTAGCTGGGACCACAGGCGCCCGCCACCTCACCCGGCTAGTTTTTTGTATTTTTTAGTAGAGACGGGGTTTCACTGGGTTAGCCAGGATGGTCTTGATCTCCTGACCTTGTGATCCGCCCGTCTCGGCCTCCCAAAGTGCTGGGATTACAGGCTTGAGCCACCACACCCGGCCCTAAAACCCATGTCTTAAGAATTCAAAAAATGTAACTTTTTAATTTTTAAAATACTTCTAATACAATTTAGAGTAAGCTTTTACATATATAATTTACCATTTTCTTTAAATAATTTTGCTCAACAAAGTATGTACTGGAATAATTTATGTAAATTTCCACTATTTACTTGAAATCTTTTTTCTTTTTCTTATTTTTTGAGACGGAGTCTCGCTCTGTCGCCCAGGCTGGAGTGCAGTGGCGCGATCTCGGCTCACTGCAAGCTCTGCCTCCGGGGTTCACGCCATTCTCCTGCCTCAGCCTCCCGAGTAGCTGGGACCACAGGCGCCCGCCACCGCTCCCGGCTAGTTTTTTGTATTTTTTAGTAGAGACGGGGTTTCACCGTGTTAGCCAGGATGGTCTCGATCTCCTGACCTCGTGATCCACCCGTCTCGGCCTCCCAACGTGCTGGGATTACAGGTGTGAGCCACCGCGCCCGGCCTTTTCTTTCTTTTTTTTTTTGAGCGGAGTCTTGCTCTGCCGCCCAGGCTGGAGTGCAGTGGCCGGATCTCAGCTCACTGCAAGCTCTGCCTCCCGGGTTTACGCCATTCTCCTGCCTCAGCCTCCCGAGTAGCTGGGACCACAGGCGCCGCCACCTCGCCCGGCTAATTTTTTGTATTTTTTAGTAGAGACGGGGTTTCACCGGGTTAGCTAGGATGGTCTTGATCTCCTGACCTCGTGATCCGCCCATCTCGGCCTCCCAAAGTGCTGGGATTACAGGCTTGAGCCACCGCGCCCAGCTTTTTTTTTTTTTTTTTTTGAGACAGGCTCTGTCGCTCTGTCACTCAGGCTTTTTTCTTTTTCTTTTTTTCTCTTTTTTTGAGACAGGGTCTCTAGCTCTGCCGCCCAGGCTTTTGTAGTTTTGTAGGCTCAACCTCCTGGGCCAAAGTGATCCTCCCACCTCAGCCTCCTGAGTAGTTGGTACCCTAGGCATGCACCACCTGTGGCTTTAAAAAATTTTTTAATTTTATTTTTTTGGTGGAGACAGGGTTTCTCTTTGTTGTCCAGGCTGGTCTTGAATTCCTGGGCCAAAGTGATACTTGGGCCTCCCAAAGTGCTGATGTCACAGGTATGGGCCACCATGCCTAGCCTTTTTTCTTATAAAGTGACTCCTTTCAAAAAAACGCCTGACACAAATTCTGAATGCATTTGTTTTTAGGCGGATAGGTGAAACTACACCAGCTGTGTAGGTTTCAGTACGGAATAAGCAGAAAAACCATAATCAGATTGGACCCATGGCTCTCAACTTACAAGCAATGTGATTTCAGGCACCAATATCTGGCTGTTTTAAGCCCTGGTTTTCTTATTTATAGAAAGGGGATAATGATTTCACAGAATCATTTTAAAAGATATTTACATCAAGTGTAGCTGTTTGTAACAGGAGATGCTCAATCATGTTAATTCTCCTCCCTTTTGGTTTTGTTCTGGCTGCACTTGTTTTAAGGATCTCATTAGCCATAATGCCATTATCTGACAACGTAGAACCCAAACCAGAATATATGTGAATAACATTTAGGGCATTCTCAAAATTAAACTTGAAGGTTTCCAACGGCTTGAAAAAAATCTCGTATTTTCCAAATACATTAAAATGACTTTTAGAAGGTAACATTGTTTCAAACAGTAACACTGAAATATCACAATAAGTACTAAAGTGTTATACAGGTTAGACTGCTCATTATAATTTCCACAGAATTTAGCACACTTTGAAGCCTAGAAATAAAAGCAATAAAACAAAGATCGAGGTGAAGACATCAGCATCCATTTTAAAGGTGCAGGCTGCTAGAAGCCATCTTCCTGCTGTGGCCAGCACGCGGGGAGAAGTGGACGTTAAGGCTGTCCAGTCAGCACAAGAACACATGCTCTTCTCCTCCAGAAAATCAGGAGAAAAGTGTGCTCTGCTTAAGCAGACCACCTAGGCGATAGTTCATCTGACACTAAGATGCACGAAGTCCACAGGTGAGGGAAGCCTCACGAAAATCTAACAGCCTGAACAGCTCCCTGAGTCGCCTACATCCGAGTGTGCGTGGAGAATGGCCGGACACATGCAATGAGTCCCTCAGGGAGCTGCATCAGGCTCGCTGCACCCAGGTTTCAGCATGTGTGTGATACAGAAGGCCCCGGGCCTTCCCGCCACTGGGGTTTTAGCAGTGAATGTAGTTCCCCTAGGTGCCTTCCCTTCTTTCTCTGATTTTTTTTCTCCTGTGGATGGCTAACATGTTCATTAGAAAAGAAGTTTAATGACGGTCTTATGAAAATAACAAACATCCTAACATTGCTATTTGTAATGCTCCCTTTACTTTCCTAATGAATTAAGGATAACTGTTCAGTTTAATTTGCACAACAACTAGGAAATCTACCTTTCTGAAGAATTGCTGTTAAATGTTCTCCTAACAGCTGTTTCTCCACACAAGCAATCAGTGGTTTCCTACATAAGGCAAAGAGAATAAGCATTAGAAATAAAGTTTAGAGACTGGTTCTCTGTAAAAGATGGGGGCATTTGTCTATGACAGATGCAGTCTAGAGGCAATCAGAAACGGAAGGTTAAGAGCATTTCCTCATGCAAATGGACGACTCCTGTTGCTAATAACTCTGAAGGAAGCACTTTCTAAAAACCCCCTACTGGACAGCACAAACAGGCTCACGGGCAGGCCCAGGGAAGCAGGGACCCATCTGCTTTATTCCAAGGATTGCTAATTTCAGCCATCTTCCCAAGCCTTCATTTCTAGTTTATAAAGAACGTTTTAACCTACCATCTTATGGAGAAGGGCAGAGCCGACATTCCGCCTCCTGCTTCCCACACGAGCAGAAAGGGCTCAGGGAGGCTGTGTGTGACCTGCATACCCTGGTTGTGGGGCTTCGCTGTGGCTGCTGCTCTCTCCACCATCTCCCCTGGACTTCCCTGGCTGCTGCTTCCTAGTCTCCTGGGGGCTGCTTTTCTGCTCCCAGTTGGATGGAAGCACAACATGGCCCCTGAGCCACCCTGTCTGGCTTGAGATTTTGGATTTCCCACAGCCTCCTCCAACTCCACACGTCGGAGTGACCACATCTCTTCTGCGCGCTCTGTTTTCGTGCTGGATTCTGTCATAATCCTGCCTCTTTCCTTCATCCGGCCTGCCCCTTTCCTTACCTTGCTGAGTCCAGTTCTGCACATTGTATCATTTTCATCTCCCTTCCTGTTTTCTCTGCTGAGTCCTACCAAGTCCTGTTCTGCACATCTGTACATTTTATCATTCCCTACTGGGGCCCAGTTCTGCACACTGTATCATTTTCTTTTTCTTTTTTTTGAGATGGAGTCTCCCTCTGCTACCCAGGCTGGAGTGCAGTGGCGCGATCTTGGCTCACTGCAAGCTCCGCCTCCCGGATTCACGCCATTCTCCTGCCTCAGCCTCCCGTGTAGCTGGGACTACAGGCCCCCGCCACCATGCCCGGCTAATTTTTTGTATTTTTACTAGAGATGGGGTTTCACTGGGTTAGCCAGGATGATCTCGATCTCCTGACCTCGTGATCCACCCACCTCAGCCTCCCAAAGTGCTGGGATTACAGGTGTGAGCCACCACACCCGGCTGCACACTGTATCATTTTCACTTCTCTCCCTTGCTGTCCCCTCTGCCCCTGTTCTTGCCTCCCATCACACGGACATTCTGTGCCTGACACGCACACTCACATAATCTCAACCTTTTTGTTTCCCTAGCTACTCATCAACCTCAGGTTTGCAGGAAAAAAACATTAGAAGAAAAGAGAAAATTGTGTGACAGCACCATAAATAAAATTAAAGCGATATAAAATGAGTGCACAATCAAAATAGCCTAATATTCAGTGATACTCCGTTAACATAAATAGCCCATCTCAAAACTCAAAGATGCCAAGTATCTCAGCAAGATTTACTCCCTTTAGACAATAACTTATGACAAGGCACTAGATAAAAACTGTAATTTGTAAATGCCAAATAAGGACAAATGACAAAGTAAAATATGCTAGGTGCAAAAATACTCTTAGTGCTGAATGAAATGACAGAGACACCCTTTACTTCAATAACCAGCCAGGAGAACCCTCCAGCCGTGGTGAGGACATGAACGCTCGGTGAGCGATCGGTACTTACTGTGTGCCGTGGTCCAAGTAAGTGATCACTCTGTCTCCTTCTTCCTCTAAACGTTTACTTACATGGTTAAGATATTCTGGAACCTTCCAAACAAAACAAACGTATCAGTAACAAAAAGACTGTCAACATTATCCAAGAGATTGAAATTTTATTTTCCTTATATGCAATTTTTAAGAAAAGCAGAATATGTATTCAAGCCAAATATTAACACAGATTAACAGGGAGGGAGAGGTAGGATGCAAGTGTGTTGGGGGGACATGGAGAAAGGATCGAGATTAACATCCATCCTAGAACAGGGCCCAGGCTGCACTTCTCTTTCGTCCCTGCTCACCACTAAGTTTTGGGGTCTGTGCACACCCTCTCCCATCCCCAGGGCCCACAGGGAGCTGAGCAGCACTTGGTAGGAGGGTGAGGTGCTAAATGGCAACCCTGCCCCGCACAGATGGGTCAGCAAAAGCAAGTCAACAAGCTGGCTGTTCATCTGGGGACACCAAACAACATGGTGGCAGGAGACCTCAAAGTACACCTATGTTTCCCAAGACAGTGCAGGAAAGGCCTGAGGCTCTGCCGGGGTAGCTGCAGCCGGGCTCAGTATCTGACATGAAACTTCCTCTCCAAAGCCAGAATGAAGGAACCAATGGCCAGGGTCAATTCTGGGCAGCAGCACGTGCCATTTGGGTGACAGTCTATGGGGCAGGTTCCTTTATGATTTTGCTCTGGTATCTGGAAAAGTGGTTAAGTTTTTTTGGGTTCCTATTACTACTATATGTTTTTTCACATGGCTTTTTTTGGGAAAATTTTTTGCAGTGCTTCACACAAATAAAAAATTTTATCATTTGTATTTATTTTTCATTTTTAAGGTGTATGTTTTTATCATTTTGCTTAAATTTGAGTTATTTTACTTATTTCAGAAACGATCTGACAGATTTTTACTTGTGGGGGGAGGGCAATAGTTTCTAAGTTAACATAAACTAAATTCTTAGTATACTAAGAATGAAGTTCATTACTGGGGATTCTGGCAAGACTGCAGCTTTCAGAAGATTTTCAATGAAACATCTGTGTGTGTGTGAAAAGGCAAACACGAGGAAAGTCCTCCCAGATGCTCATCTGCAGAAACGAAGCCAGGGGATTCGGAAGCATCCGATCATCTCACCTCTCTTTCCTGCATTAACCTTTGGCCTTCGGCAGCATATAAGCAGTTAGTCTCTTCCAAAAATTTCAGTTCAAATGAATCTTTATACACCTAAGAAATGAGCAGAGTTATTGACCAATTTCAGTAAAGGAAACTACCTTTTCAAGGGCTAACAAATCCCAGTTTCTGACGGGGCAGGCTGCCATGACCTGAACTTGGAGCTGCCTGTGGCCACCCAGCCGGCCAGCTGCACTGTCCTTCCCAAAACGGCCAGGCAGACCCTCTTCTGTTCTTTTCCTACGGTGCCTTGGGGTCACATTGCACTAAAGAACTTCACCCTTTGTCTTTTGTGTGTGTTGCTAACATTCTCCCCGAGTATGTCATCTGGTTTTGTCTGTTTGTGGTATATTTTCCATGAAAAAGGCGCATTTTACATAGTGATATTGATCCATCTTCCCTTTTGTGGCACCTGGTGTGGTGTTGGCTTGAGAGCCATTCCCCTCCTAGGGATTTTAAAGACTCTTCTATCTTCAACAAACACTTTTATGATTTCATTGTTTAACATCTTTGGTACAACCATTTATTCTGGTGCAAGTAGCTGGGCAGGTACCCGGGTATCTTCTGCACAGGCAGCACTCACCTGCAGGTCGGACAGCATGCCCAGCAGGCTCCGCAGCAGGCTCCGGTCCACGGCCTCGCCGCTCCTCTCGTGCTCGATCAGCAGCAGGATTCCATCAATAGTTTTACTTTGAACCATTTTATCACTAATAATATGGGTTCTAAACAGTTCTAATCCCATATCCCTGTACAGACAGTAAGAAACAATACATTTTAGTTTCGCTTTTTAGAAGTTATGGGTGTTATCTCCAGCTATGCTACTCAATATCATCCAAAAAATGTGAAGTAGCTAATTCTCTACATCTAGGTGCCAACAATTTCTTTTTAAAAACTTCTGTTTTTCGGCCAGTCTAGTGTGCCTTGTCTGCTCCATGTCCCTGGAGATATTGCTAGGCCAAGCATGCCACTGACAACAAAATTGGTATCACATAATCTGCTGGCAGAAGCCCGGGGTTCTTGCCACCTTCCTGGTGAGTGACTGGAGATGCTCAGTCGGGTACCACGACCCTGCCTGCCCCACCTGCCCTGCCTGCCACCATCTGCAACAGCCCTCAGGGTACACTCTCTTCCCAATATCCTCTGCGGAGCACATCCCAGCAGCTTCCCTTCTCCAAGCCCTGGGAGCTCTCCTACCAAATGTTTGCTGCTTTCCCAAGAAGAGAAGGTGACACACGGCTTTCAGAGTTCATCGCAGTCCTCAGCTCACGGCCTGAGGAATGTTACGAAGATGTTTCAGCTGCCAGTGACTGTCCACAAAACCCATGTTGGGGGTTCCGTGCTTTGCTTCAACACTCCTGCTGCCCCCAATGGCCAAGTACTCCATTAAGGAGGGGCCAAAAATACAGATGCTGGGCTCCAGCCAGAAATCCTGAACTGGCACCTCAGGGCAGGAGTGGTGCTGGTGGTGGCAGCAGCAGTAATACAGTGGTGGGCAGGTGGTAGCGGTGACGGCAGCAGTAATGGTGGGTGGATAGTGGTGGCAGTAGAAACAGTGGTAGGTGGGTGTTGGCGGTGGCAGTAATAATAATATGAATTATGGTGGCAGTGGTGGCAGCAGCCGCAGCGGTGGGTGCCACAGAGGCGTGCAGAGGGCCCTGGGAGTCACTCGGTGGCGGAGACACGCACTGCCCTTGACTGCCCACCACACCGCCACAGGCATCCTGTCGCTCCCAGGCCTGCTGCACACCAGGTCTTCTGTGCACTTCACCACAGCAGGGGCAGGAAGGTGCAATGGCCAGACTTCTGGCTCGAGGCAGCTGCCTGGGTTTGAATCTTGGCCCTACTACCTGCTAGCTGTGTGACCCTGGGCAAGAAGCTTCATGTCTCTGTGCCTTTCCTTCCTTAGCTGTAAAATGAGGCTCAAACGCTATTAGCTCCTGCCTGTGAAGCCCTTGGGGCAGTGCCAGGCAGGTAGCCAGTGCTTAGAAAGGCTCAGGTCTCCACTTCTGTGACTCTCCACCCTGCCACAGGGATCTTCTCTTCAAAACCACCACCTCAGCTGAAAACCCTTCAGGGCCCTCAGCAGCTCCACCCCTCCCCACCCGCCCAGGCCCCACACGGGCTTCTTCCGGTCATGCTGCTGTCCTAGCCATCAGCGGCAGGAGATACTCGGCTTTGAACTTACTTCTTCCTTCCTTCTACTCTTTCTTTCTTTTTTTTTTTGAGACGGAGTCTCGCTCTGTCGCCCAGGCTGGAGTGCAGTGGCCGGATCTCAGCTCACTGCAAGCTCCGCCTCCCGGGTTCCCGCCATTCTCCTGCCTCAGCCTCCCGAGTAGCTGGGACCACAGGCGCCGCCACCTCGCCCGGCTAATTTTTTGTGCTTTTAGTAGAGACGGGGTTTCGCCGTGTTAGCCAGGATGGTCTCGATCTCCTGACCTTGTGATCCGCCCGTCTCGGCCTCCCAAAGTGCTGGGATTACAGGCTTGAGCCACCGCGCCCGGCCCTACTCTTTCTTTCTTAGCTGCCTGACCACCCTTGCTCATTCTCCAAAGCACAGGCCAAGGTTGACCCTCAGCCCTCCTCCCCATCCCAGAGATGGATAATGTCCTCACCACGCATTGCCCACACACCCCTCAACCAGGATTCTTGTTGTACTGATGCTCACATTCGGGTTTTTAGCCTCTTGTGGTAGACTGGAGGTGGTATCATTTATTCTATTCTATAAATGATGTTTGTAGTTTGTATGACGGTTATGGTATACACTATGTTTACAAATTAAGAGTTTAATGTTGGGCATGGTGGTTCACACAAGTAATTCCAGCACTTTGGGAGGCTGAGGTGGGAGGATTGCTTGAGGCCAGGGGTTTGAGACCAGCCTGGGCAACATAGTGAGATCCTGGCTCTACAAAAAAATTTTTAGAAGTTAGTTGGATGTGGTGGTGCGTGCCTATAGTCCCAGCTACAGGGGAGGCCAAGGCAGGAGGATCACTTGAGCCCAGGAGTTTGAGGCTGCAGTGAGTTATGACTGCACCACTGCACTCCAGCCTGGGTAACAGAGTGAGACCCCGTCTCTAAAAATAATAATAATAATTTTTGAAAAGCATTTAGACTATGGGCTGGACAATCCAGGTAGGGCAAGTTATTTCAACTTACGTGCCTTAGTTTGTATAAAAGGGGAGTTACAATGGTCACGTCATAGAGCTGCTCTAGGGATTAAATACATTAGTAGGAAACAGTCCTTTGCACAGAGTAAATGCTAAATAAGCTACTATGATCACTTTTATTATCTCCATTGTTTCCCGGAACACAGGCTGTCCTTTCTGTCAGCGTCTGCCTTCTCATAGACTACGTGGATGTCTGCTAGGAGATGTGTGGGGGTTCCACCAGGAAGTCAAAGGGACAAATGGCATTAAGGGAGCTTCAACAAGGACAGGGTGTCCAAAATTGCACAGATATTGTATAAAATAAGGACAAAAAAGGCTTGCTGGATTTGGTAACTTGCAGGTCACTGACATCTCAGACAAGAGCAATCTCTACATGCCGAAGGCAGAAATCACACTGCCTTGGGTCAGTGTGCCCAGTGGGTGGGGGTAGGAAAAGCAGGCACATTTTAAAGAACTTGGGTTTAAAGGTCATGAGAAGGCACAACATCACTTTTATGTTTGAATGTGAGAAGAATGAAACACTCCATTAACAGAGAACAAGACCAATTAGACGGTGAACAGAGAACAAGACAAATCGGATGGTGAGACGGACACAGCTTTTGTCCAAGGTCGGCTTGCAGGAGGCGGCAGGACTCAGCACGTGGAGTGGTCACAGGACACATGGGGGTCAGCAGATGACATGCAGGGGTCAGTGGCCGTGAATGCTGCTGAGGAGGGGCCCCAGAACCCCTAGTGTATACAGTCCCCGAAAGATGACGGATGATGAGTGCTGTCTATGTGCTCAGGAGGCCAGGAGGCTGAGCAAGCCATTCCACAGGGGCCACGCAGCCTCAGGGCTATGACCCCATGGGCAGCAGGCAGTCTCTCAGAGTTTCGACTGCAGTGCTGGAAAGAGCTGCTCCAGGCTCAAACTCCAGTTGTCAGAGAGAAACCAAGGCCCTCTGTTTCCACCCTCATGACCAAAGTCAGCCGCCTGTCCCAGCTTCCTGCTCTACTCCTCGCTGCTGGCCAGGCACCTGGTGTTTCAAGGCTAAGACCCACCTGGACTCCTACGTTCACATTAATGATTTTGGATGAAGAAAGGAAGGCACAAGTAATCACACACACTTTACCATCTTAGCCTGCCGAAGACACAAATGGGACGGAAGGCATCAGCTGCAGCGAAGACGCAGCTCTGCCCTGTGAGGACACTCACCAGATGGAGGGCAGCGTGGAGTTCTGCAGCACATAGGTGCGGTCCAAGAACAGGAAGATGCTTCTAATCATGATCTGACCAGCAGAAAGAAGAACCATTTACTCATGAATTCTACTAGCAGAATATTCAAGATCAGGCCTTTTGGACTCCATGCTAGCTGTCTCAAATCCAACAACTGTTTCCTGAAGGAAAGATGCTGTCCACCATGGTCCTCATGTTTGATTTTTTTCCCTAAAGTTAATTGTGTTCCCTTGGTATGTGATTTCCATCTCTTTAATATCGTAAATCTGATTGTAGGAATTTTTTTTTTTTTTTCTGAGACGGAGTCTCGCTCTGCCGCCCAGGCTGGAGTGCAGTGGCCGGATCTCAGCTCACTGCAAGCTCCGCCTCCCGGGTTCACGCCGTTCTCCTGCCTTAGCCTCCCGAGTAGCTGGGACTACAGGCGCCGCCACCGCGCCCGGCTAGTTTTCTGTATTTTTTAGTAGAGACGGGGTTTCACCGTGTCGGCCAGGATGGTCTCGATCTCCTGACCTCGTGATCCGCCCGTCTCGGCCTCCCAAAGTGCTGGGATTACAGGCTTGAGCCACCGCGCCCGGCCTGATTGTAGGAATTTTAACGCACTTAGCCTAAAACGGTATCCTTTTTTTTTTTTTTTTTAAAGAGATCCTGTGTTCAGGCAAAGCCTAAAGGATATCTTTTAAATTTGGTCATTTTTTGACTGACGTGGTACATCTTACTTGATTAGGGAGATGCACTAAGCTTTTAAAACCCGAGTTCCTATTACATGATGAGGCTCCTGGACGTGTGTCTCTGACTCTGAGTTACGAGCGGAGTGAGGGGACGCGGGATGATGCACTGGGCCTGTCCTATGCTCCTACCACGGAGCCCACCACCTGGCCGGGGAGACGTGTGGACACATCTCACTCAAACCTTCCCAAAGACACTCCGCGGGCTCTAGCAGCTGCCAGGTACCTGGCCCAGAAAAGAAACACACCCATCGTCTCCTACTTGTCTCATTTAGAAAACGAAAGATTTCAACCTATTTAGGAAAGCTATTAATACGGTCTTTTCTCGCACTTAAGTAATTAACAGCCAGCTCACACCAAAATGTACACATGAAGTCAAGTCAAAGCTAAGACATCTACAAAGCCTAAGATGTTGGTTGTGCAGTTACAGTAAAGCCCTGGGATTCAGGCTTGATTTTCTGGAGTAAGTTGTGCTTAAAGAGACATTTAGAGACCCACTCAGGCATTTAAGAATCCTGTCACCACTGTGGACCTGAAGGCCAAGAGGGTCAGCAGTGCCCTCCCACAAGAGCTGAGTTCACCTTCCCTGCTTTTCTCATTGTGCTGTTCACCCATAGCACTGAACACAGACAGAACTTCTACGTCTCAGCTCTCAATCACGTGGGTGAGGGAAGATGAAGTCATGTTTTGATAAAAACATTGCTTACCATTTGTCTGCAGTGGTCCTGCCAGCATGTGTTAATCTTCTTTAAGAATAAAACACTATCTAGTGAGTCTGTACAGAACTGCTAAGGAAAACTTTAAAAAATGCTGGCCAATTTAATTATTACAATTTTTTTTTCTTTTTTTGAGGTGGAGTCTTGCTCTGTCGCCCAGGCTGGAGTGCACTGGCGCGATCTCAGCTCACTGCAGCGCAGCCTCTGCCTCCCAGGTTCAAACGATTCTCCTGTCTCAGCCTCCTGAGTAGCTGGGATTATAGGCATGTGCCACCAAGCCCAGCTAATTTTTTGTATTTTTAGTAGAGACAGGGTTTCACCATGTTGGTCAGGCTGATCTTGAACTCCTGACCTTGTGATCCACTGGCCTCAGCCTCCCACAGTGCTGGGATTACAGGCATGAGTCACCGCACCTGGCCATTATTACAATTTTAACCCCTTAATTTCAGCTGCTTTCTCCACCGAATACTACACATCATTTAGTAATCGGAATACTGAAAGAATATTAGTCTTGAATGTTCATGTCCCCCAAAATTCACAGGCCGAAACTCTAACTCCACAGTAATGGTTTCAGGAGGCAGGGCCTCTGGGAGGTGATAAGGTCACGAGAGTGGACAAACCTCAAGAATGGGGTTATGAAAGAGACCCCAGAGAGCTCCCCTGCCTCTTCCACTACACAAGGATGCAGTGGGCAGGTGCTGGCTGTCAACCAGGAAGCAGGGCCCCACCAGATATGGAATCTGCCAGTGCCTCGACCCTGGGCCTCCAGCCTCCAGAGCTGTGAGCAATAGACTCCTGCTGCTGATGAGTCAGTCTACGGTGTTTCATCACAGCAGCCCCAGTGGGCTAAGACACACCAGAAGTTCAATCATGGATCTCCGTATCTCATCACCGACGTGCACTCAGCCTGCCGGCGCCGCCTTCTCTTCCCACGGCCCCCGCTCCCTTTCCAGCCTCCCTTCATTCTCTGCCAGACACTTTCAAGTCCCTGCTGGCAGAAACACGCCCAGGCCACAAGTGCCCTGGGGCTAGGTGGCCGGACAAAAGGCCCCACTTCACAAAAGGCAGCCACTGAATATATTCCCACGGGGGCTCTTGGAGATGGGGACTGGCATGGTAAGAGTCAGCCACAAGGACTATTTTTTAAAAATTAAAAGAGACGGCACCTCACTATATTCCTAGGCTGGTCTTGAAAGCGTGGTCTTAGTTAATCCTCCTGTCTCAGTCTCCCAAAGTGCCAGGATTACAGGTGTGAGTCAGTGTGCCCAGCCTGTCACAATGTGCGGCCGGACAGGAAAATGGCTCAGGTTTAACTTTCGGCCTCGATGAAAACTGACATGAACTCTCATCCACGCATCAAATTAGGAACACTGTTACCCTGACTCTTTTTTTTTTTGAGACGGAATCTCGCTCTGTCGCCCAGGCTGGAGTGCAGTGGCATGATCTTGGCTCACTGTAAGCTCTGCTTCCCAGGTTCATGCCATTCTCCTGCCTCAGCCTCCCAAGTAGCTGGGACTACAGGTGCCCGCCACCACACCTGGCTAATTTTTTCTACTTTTTAGTAGAGTCGGGGTTTCACTGTGTTAGCCAGGATGGTCTCGATCTCCTGACCTCATGATCCGCCTGCCTTGGCCTCCCAAAGTGCTGGGATTACAGGCATGAGCCACCACGCCGGGCCTACCTTGACTCTTAGAATGTATATTTTTAGGAAAAGGCCCAAAAAGTAGTTTAGGACAAAGAAACCAGAATATGGGCTCCTAGAGCAAGTGGCCTGGCATCCCTCAGGTTCATGCAAAGCTGAGAATCATAAATGACTATAAACTGCTTTATTGTTTACGAAACACTCTTCACGTCCACTCTCACTGAAAATCTCCTAAACCTTGTGGTGCAGGTATTGTTCCCTTGTATGGATTAAATGTACAAAATAGCTTGTCAAAGTGGACAGAACATGGACTTCCTACATTTAACCCTTGATCCACCACCTGTCAGCAACACGATACTGGCCAAGCCAAAGGACTTCTCCAGGTCTGTTTCTGCCATGCAGCGAGACACTACACACTCAGAGCCGACGTGAGGCGGTGACAACACCCTCACACACAGAGAGGAGGAAAAACACATCAGTCAAGCAGGGTGCGCAAATCAGACAGGAGCTGGAGTCTCAGAGTGGCAAAGAGTGGCCTGACGAGGAAAGAGTGCCAGGGAGGGTAGGGTGCCAGGCAGAGCCTGAGGAGGAACAGACAGTGCTGAGGACAGCCAAGGGGCTCCCAGGGGGTCTGAATCCTTGTCACACCAGGAAGTGCTGTGACCACAGCTACAGGGGCCTAAGACAGCTTACTCTATTTTCTCTTGGGGCTTTGCTGAATTCTCAGAGAGCACTGCCAGAAAATTAAAAATAGACAGTTACAGCAAAGACCTAATGGCTGAATGGTTAACAGGTTCCTCTGGGAAAAAACAAACAAAAAATCTGTCCCAAGTACATTTGGACAGGCTTCAAGGAGCCCCAAGAGCCATCCTGCAGCTCTGACTCCAGGAGCTGAATGAGAGCTGTGGCCTGGACCTCCCCGCAAGTCTCTGCTGGCAGGCAGGTCACGCCAGCCGAAGGCGTAGCTTTGTTTCTGGATGAGGGTGCACAGATCCTTTAAACTTAATGGGGTTAAACTGACGCCAGTCAATCTGACACCACTGGGCAGCTCAGGTGTTGTGAAGATAGAGTTCCACATGGGGCAGTGTCTTGTTAAGATGGAAAGTCCAACGTAAAGTGCTCATTAAATGAGAACTACTTTCTCTAAAATAGCTCTGTAAAATCAATAGAGATCCTCGATCAAAATTTTTTTTGTTATTTCCCACAGAAAAAAGTACAAAATGGTAAGCTAAAGTCACAGCGTGGCATTTACTAAGTAAGCTCTGGCCTTCTAAACATCAAAATCAATTCCAGATTCTAGGATATAAGAAATAGTCACAAGGCCGGGCGCGGTGGCTCAAGCCTGTAATCCCAGCACTTTGGGAGGCCGAGGCGGGCGGATCACAAGGTCAGGAGATCGAGACCACAGTGAAACCCCGTCTCTACTAAAAATACAAAAAATTAGTCGGGCGCGGTGGCGGGTGCCTGTAGTCCTAGCTACTCAGGAGGCTGAGGCAGGAGAATGGCGTGAACCCAGGAGGCGGAGCTTGCCGTGAGCCGAGATCGCGCCATTGCACTCCAGCCTGGGCAACAGCGTGAGACTCCGTCTCAAAAAAAAAAAAAAAAAAAAAAAAAAAAAAAAAAAAAAGAAATAGTCACAATGCTGTGCAAGTAATTCTAGGACGTGAGACGTATAAATAGAGTGAGAGTCTGTCAATAGTGTATTCTCGAGATAGGTTCTTCAGCAACCATATTTTTTCTCATTACAGAAAAGGGCCAATCTTCGTTAAAGGATTTATACAGCCTACTGAGATGAGTTAGGCAGGTCTTCAAACAGCAAACAACATCCAACAGCAGAAATGCTTACACCATAGGAAAAACCTACCTATCATATCTGTAATGAAAAAGAAAAAGAAAGCAAAAGACGATGCTTCTGTTGGGGCAGAAGAGGGACACATGCATTTTCTATGCTTGGTTGTCTGCTTCTGCAGTTCCAGGAACAAGGCCCACCTGCTGCCTCTACCCACAGACAGACCACCAGAGGACAGCCCTAGGCCGACCCTCATTCATCCACACAGCTCATGAAGGCAGGCATGCTGTTTTGCCTCCTTTGATCTGGCCGAGCACTAACAGGGTTCTCTTGGGCTTTCGTCTCTTCATCTAGAAAATATGGCCAACAAAGGTACCTACAGCTCAGGGTGCTGTGAGACAAAGCGATTTATGAATGTGCAGAGCTTGGCCTACTGCCAGCAAGTGCTCCATACACAGTATCTGGTCAAGTGAGAACAGGCACAAAGTCTTTCTAAGGAAAGACAAAGCATGCTGTCGCCAGTGCGGATCATAAAGGCACGCTCAAGAGGCAACTGGAGCTTTGCGACTTCCCCAACAGCCAAGGCTCCCTGCTCACTCCGGGGCCCCTCCCTTCTGCTGACCACACTGCTCTCATGGGGTCCACCACTGCCTGGCATTCTGCGGCTGACCAGAGCTGCAATGCTGTCAAGGTGAACCAGGGGAAGGAAAACGTGAGTTTCATCTACTGTTATCTACAGATTAGATTCTGAGGACAGTTGACCTGACATTTTTGAAGAGCTCCTGGTGCCCATGCAGCCTGGCTGGGTGGCACGTGGTCCTGCAGCAGCATGTGGTGTGGGTTCTGCAGCAGCTGCCTCTGGCTGAGAGTGTGTATGAGTGCATGGGTACAAAAGGCCTTTATTTTGGGGAAGGGACGTCACCAAGGGCAGGTATCTATTTTGAAAGGGACAGCTAAGTGCAGAATTTACCAAACACGTGAGACAAGAAAATGGATATGGTAAACAAAGAAGATGGTAGTGAATGACTCAATTCCACAAAAGCCCTCTTTCTACCTGTGCATCTGATGGGCTTCATCTATAATCTAATATCAGCATACAATCAAAATATAATCGGCACATAACATTACTTAAATCTGGCTGGGCGTGGTGGCTCACGCCTGTAATCCCAACACTTTGGGAGGCTGAGGCCGAGGCCGGCAGATAACCCAAGATTGGGAGTTCAAGACCAGCCTGACCAACATGGAGAAACTCCATTTCTACTGAAAATACAAAATTAGCCGGGCATGGTGGCACATTCCTGTAATCCCAGTTACTCGGGAGGCTGAGGCAGGAGAATCGCTTGAACCCAGGAAGTGGAGGTTGCGGTGAGCCAAGATTGCGCCATTGCACTCCAGCCTGGGCAATTAAGAGTGAAACTCCCGTCTCAAAACAACAACACGTTACTTAAATCTTAGAAAGCAAAGTTACTTGAAGTACTGGAATATCCCAGAGGCAAAGGAAATCTGAATATGCAGACCTTGGAATACTCCCTGCCACACGGTATCATCTGCATCAGATTAACATTTCGCCATGAGACTGGGCTGGGTCAGAACTCTCTTCCAGCAGAAACAAGCTCTTTGAGAGCAGGACCCATGCCATTCACGCCTGTCCCTGGTCCCCAGTGCACAGTGCTGAGTTGGACAGAAACACTCACCCCACCTTTACTAGGTTAATGTACGAATGTAGCCTAAAAGCCTTCATCACAGAACCTGCCACTTCCTGGTCTCATCATCCCTTCAGACTCTACTTATCAGCCACTAAGCCGGTTGCCATATTAAACTTGCCCCTCGATTCCCACAAGGTGACTGTCCTCTCACCTCCCTGACACCAGCCCTCAGCCACCTCCTCTGATGGCTCTGCTCTTTTTCTTTTTAGAGATGGGGGTCTTGCTCTGTTGCTCAGGCTGGAGTGCAGTGGTGCAATCTCAGCTCACTGCAGCCTCGGCCTCCTGGGCTCAAGCAATCCTCCCACCTCAGCCTCCAGGGTAGCTGGGACCACAGGTGTGAACCACACACCGACTAATTGTTGTCGAGGCTGCTCTGGAGCTCTCGGGCTCAACTGACCCTCCTGCCTTGGCCTCCCAAAATGCAGTGCTGAGATTAGAGGCATGAGCCACTGCATCTGGCCACTCTGCTCATTTTTCCTGGGCATCTCATCCGTATCTGGATCCACTGGATCTGTGTCTCCAGCCCCAAATGCACAATAGGCATCTCTACCTGAGTGACTCCTCACCTCCTCCCAAAACAACGTGACCAAGACAGACCCTCCCTGCCTCAATCCGTGTCTGGTTAATCCTTCCACAGCGGTCAGATCCTTTTCCTCTGAACTGTAACAGGTTTGCTGGCAGGATGCTGCCATTCCACTCCGTGGTTTTGCTGCCCAGTCAAACCACTGTGGTGTGAACCACTGCTTGGTTCAACAAAGGTTCCTCCACAATTTAGCATCCACCTTCCCCTCGTTTTTCCCTCTAGGGATCCTGTCAGTGGTCAACTCTCCCACATCCAGCAGCATACCTGGCTCTTCCGCCCAGTAAGGTTCCTTAGCGCCAGGGCTGCCCATGCTGCTCCCCGGCCTGTGCCACCTTGGCATCCCACAGTGCCTGCCACTTCCTCATCCATCCTTTAGGACTTGGCCCAGACATCACTTCGCCCCTGCAATGCTCCCCTACCCAAGTGCGCTGGCTGCTCTTTCTTTAGGTGCCAGGAGCTTATCTGAACATTTGAAAACCCTTATCACAGGCCGGGCGCAGTAGCTCACACCTGTAATCCCAGCACTTTGGGAGGCTGAGGCGGGTGGATCACGAGGTCAGGAGTTCGTGGCCAACGTGGTGAAACCCCGTCTCTACTGAAAATACAAAAATTAGCTGGGCGTGGGGGTGGGCACCTGTAATCCCAGCTACTGGGGAGGCCGAAACAGGAGAATGGCTTGAAGCCAGGAAGCGGAAGTGCAGTGAGCCGAGATCGTGCCACTGCTCTCCAGCCTGGGTGACAGAGCAAGACTCCGTCTCACACACAAAAAAACCCCTTATCACAGCACTGCGTAAATGCTTATCCTGATGCTTCTGCCACCTCCATTTGGGTTTAAGCACCAAAGGGACAGAATCCCATTCTGCTCAGATTATTTTCCCAGGGCCTGGCATTATACCTAGCACATGACAGATACTTAAAAACATGTGCCGACCCAATGAAAGGCTGTGGTGTGCTGGTCTATATGCAAACTTATCTCATCACTCTGCCAGAGTGACCTCCGTGAACAATCTAATTCTGGTTTCTTGCTTAGAAAACCTGTGAGGACTCTGGAATACTCACAGACTGAAGTTCAACTCCTTGATAGTAACCACAAAGATTCAAATTCAATCTGCAACTTAGCAGCACAGCCTAAGGGCCACAGCTTCTCTGGAGTTCTAGCTGTGCCCCGCTGCTCAGGGTTTCCAGAGCACCCTTCACCTTCCGGTGCCACATCCACAGGAGGGGGGATCCTCCCCATCCTTCAGGAGGGTCTCCTCTGGGAGGCTCTGCCCCAGTTGCTTCACATGCCACCATTCCTGGCCTGGCTGGCACAGTTCTCGACTCAAGATGTCTCATGACTAATAAGGGCACTTAATATGGTAGCATTTTCTTCTTTCGCCTTTAAGGAACCAAATGATAATTTTTGTAATCCTAATTTTGCCACCGCGCCAGGGAAGTACAGTAATTCCCCTGCCTCTCCCATAGGCCTGCGACTTCTTGGAGGGTAGAAATCGGGCACGGCGGTCGCTTACCATTTGGAGGTGCCGGTGCAGCAGGTAGAAAGCAAGTGCTTGTGCAGTGAGTGAACTGATGGCACATTAGTCAACCCACAGAGTAGGAGTAACTGGCAGAAGGATCATTTGATCAGGTAATCAAATAGTAGTTTTCAAGTAAATGGGGACTGCAACTAGGGTAGGAACAATTATCGCCTACTGACTCTCACAAATGCCTAAGTCTTTGGGAGAAGGCTTGGGCATCTGCTAAAGACCTCCCCCAAGCCTAGGAGTCAGGCCACTTTTTGGATGGAAACATCCGGAACATGGGTTCCTGGAAGCGCACTGCTGAGCGGTGGCACTGGGGCGGGGCCTGCTTCCGTGCGCCCTCACAGGCGCCTCCTGAGATAAGGTGTACTTTGGCCAGGTTCCAAAAGGTTGTGTGTGGTCACTCATCTCTTGAACAACCTCATGATCTTTAGGAAAGGGCTTTGCTGGAAAACACTGCAGGGCGTATTTACAGAAGCCGGCACCACAGAGCTGGAACTGACCTCACTCACCGCCTGTCGGGGGTGCTGTGGAGATTGTCTGAACAGAGGCCTCTCACCACAGAGCTGGAACTGAACTCACTCACCGCCTGTGGGGGGCGCTGTGGAGATTGTCTGAACAGAGGCCTCTCACCACAGAGCTGGAACTGACCTCACTCACCGCCTGTGGGGGGCGCTGTGGAGATGGTCTGAACAGAGGCCTCTCACCACAGAGCTGGAACTGACCTCACTCACCGCCTGTTGGGGGCGCTGTGGAGATTGTCTGAACAGAGGCCTCTCACCACAGAGCTGGAACTGACCTCACTCACCGCCTGTGGGGGGCGCTGTGGAGATGGTCTGAACAGAGGCCTCTCACCACAGAGCTGGAACTGACCTCACTCACCGCCTGTTGGGGGCGCTGTGGAGATTGTCTGAACAGAGGCCTCTCACCACAGAGCTGGAACTGACCTCACTCACCGCCTGTGGGGGGTGCTGTGGAGACTGTCTACACAGAGACCTCTCACCCTGCATTTCAGCTTCCCCGTCACGTGCTTCAGCTTCAGCAGCACCAACTGCTGCAGCTTCCCTGAGGGTCCTTCCAATGAACTCAGAATGGTTTAGTTTCCCAAGATCAGGGAGACGGGAGCAGAAGTTTCCCTGAATTGGAAGAACACTTAGAAGTAAGCAAACACAAACCACCTAATTTTACATATGAAGAAACGGAGGCCTAGAAAAGTACAGCCACAAGTAGATTTTCTGCAATTATAAACTCTACTTTCTAATTTCTACCCAATGAGACACATGGATAGCTACAGTAATGGGAGGAGGTTAGGGAATGAGATTGAGTCCAGATTACAGAATTTTCTATAGGATGCCAAGGAGCCCAGAAACTCCCCTGTAGACGTCTAAGTCACAGCTGGTGTGGCAGCAGAATTCTGAGATGCTCCTGCCTGTCCCCACGTGCAGGACGCTTCACATGCACTGTGAAGGAGCCTGTGAATACAAAGGTCACAATTCTCTGACTGGTCACAGGTTACCTCACATAAGGCCCCATGTCAGCAGGTCAGATAGGCAGATTCTCCTGCTGGTCTAGAAGCAGAAAAGAGTCAGGCAAGGACTTGTGCATGTCGAGCTGAGAGCGACACCGAGCAACACAGGACAGAAGGCCCCAGGGCCCTCAGTCCCACAACCACAGGAACTGCCTTCCGCCAACTGCCTGCCTTCCACCGACTGCCTGCCCGTGCTAGCAAAGACCTCAGGTGAGGCCGCAGCCTGGCTGACACCTTGACTTTGTCCATGAGACTGAGCACAGAATCCACTGAATCCCGCCTGGCCTCCTGACAGACACAGCTGTGAGCTGATAAGCGGGTGTCTCCGTACGTCGCCAAGTTGATGGGACTTTGCTGCCTATCACAGAAAGCCAATGCAGACGGTGTTTATTAGAATAAAGGATACTCGAACTTTTAAGACACTTTTCAGAACGTTTCCTAAACACTCAACCATACCCAATAAGTGAGCATGGCTTCCCTTTAATTCAGATCAGCAAAACAATTGAAGGTAAATTTCGCTTAAAAACCTACCATTCTGAGTCACGAAATAAAAGAACTTTAAAATCTATTGCTTTAATATAAGGATACTCATTAGTTCTTTATCATAATAATGTTCAGTTTTGAAAGACTTAATGAATAGAAACTTTATGAACCAAAAAAAGGATATTCTCTAAACGGAAGGATCTGTGCCTGGACGTGGTCTTCACAGGCCTGACGTAGTTGCTTGTACAGCATTGGGGAGACTTTGTGAGAACAGAGATTTTCCACAGCCTGCGAACAAAAGGGGTGTATCAATTCTTCAGTATTAACAACAGATTGGTTCCCAAAACAACCCTGCTGTTAATACAGCTGTAATCATAACAAAAAGGCACCCCACACCCTATCCCAGTACTTCGGGAATCTACAAATAAATTATTTATTATGGCAAAGTTTAGGGCACTTCTCGTTGGAACACTGCAGTCCAGTCACAGTTGGCATGGGGGTAGGTAACAACAGTTAATGTGGGCACGTTGCACCTGCTGGACTCGGCTCCCAGGCGGCTGGCCCCCGCCACTCCTGAGCGTCTACGGCGCCCAGTCACTGGGGACTCCACCACAGGTTTCATCCTCACAGGCTTGTTTCTGGGTGCTCCGATTCCTCAGTCTGAGGTGGGGGTCAGTGCAGTGTGTGTGTGTTTAAGTTCACCTTGATGATTATAAAGTGAAATCAGGGCTAGAGAACCAAGAAAACCTTTTCCCTCCGTGACCACCTTCCCTTCAGGAAGGAGAACAACAGGCTGGGGCTCCAGTTCCCCTCACGCTGCCCAGGGCAGTGATTCAGTCCAAACTGAGCCTTTTCTAGGTGACGCTGGCCAGACTACATTGTTTCCTATTTATTTTTCTGTAGGCTAGATGTGTAATTCACTTCAGTTTTTTTCTTAAGAAACTTTTTTTTTTTCCTATGAACAACCCTAGTAAAATAAGAAATCTTTTTTTTTTTTTTGAGTTGGAGTCTTGTTCTGTTGCCCAGACTAGAGTGCAATGGCAGGATCTTGGCTCACTGCAACCTCCACCTCCTGGGTTCAAGCGATTCTCCTGCCTCAGCCTCCCGAGTAGCTGGGATTATACGTGCCCGCCACTACACCCAGGTAATTTTTGTATTTTCAGTAGAGGAAGGGTTTCACCATGTTGGCCAGGCTGGTCTCAAATGCCTGACCTCAGGTGATTTGCCTGTCTTGGCCCCCCATAGAGCTGGGATTAAGGGTGTGAGCCACCCCGCCCAGCTGACACCATTTTTTGAGGCAGAAAAATTTTTCTCACAATATTTTTACCCACCTCAAAGAAACAATGCTTGTACATTCTTACCAGTTCTAATGAAATTTCCTAGCCAGGCACAGTGGCTCACGAGGTCAGGAGTTCGAGACCAGCCTGACCAACATGGTGAAACCCTGTCTCTACTAAAAATACAAAAATTAGCCAGGTGTGGTGATGCATACCTGTAATCCCAGCTACTCAGGAGGCTGAGGCAGGAGAATCGCTTGAACCCAGGAGGCAGAGGTTGCAGTGAGTCAAGATTGCGACACTGCACTCCATCTTGGGTGACAGAGCAAGACTCTGTCTCAAAAAAAAAAAAAAAAAAAAATTCCTTTCCAATCTTATGTACAAAAACTTAAACTCATTCAATTCAAATATGAAATATTATAAACAGAAATGTGGTTTTTCTAACAAGTTTTGAACCAATGTGGGGTTCAAAAACAGAATAAAAACACTTTAGATAAATAATCTGAATTTAATTCGGATACAATATTCCCCTAGAAAAAAAGGTAAACTAAAGTTATAGAGCTATTCATTTTACTAATACTTACAAGTATTAACAATTCCAATACTAAATATCGGAGAGCTGCTACATGTCAACCAAAGTACAGTGATTACTACCATATAAAATACATGTATATTTATAAACACCAAAAGAAGATGTGGAATAATTATAATCTCTTTTTTAATAATTATAATCCTATTTTCTAGCAAGCTTATTATCAGCATAATAACAAAGAAATACAAACTTTCCCCTACATTTTGTCTTACTATAGAAAATAGGGAATTCCTACCCACATTCTGTATTTACTTCAACTCCTTTCTCAAACTCTTCAATTCCATCCCTTTGAATTCCATGTCTTCATAATTTGGTCAAAGGTCTGCCACCCTTTTGTCTCCTCAAACAACCAAGAGAACTTAACAACAAAGGTTTTGCTCTAGTAGTTAAACATTAGTGAATCCCACAAACATAATTATTACAAAGTAAGTTTTTTATATAACACATGAAGAAAATGTATTTTCTTCAGCAAAAATCAAGATAAGCTTAGTGGTGCATATCCTTCATAAAACAGTAACTTATGACCATTTTCTGGATGTTTTAATTCCTAAACCAACAACCAATATCCTTAAAACCATCTCTTCCTAGTTGTGGCAAATGACTGAATATTTTACAACCCACTCTGCCTCCTCTGTGTCCTATTTGGTGCATATTTACTATTCATATGAATCATATTGCAATTTACTTTGTTTTTAAAACTAAGAATTTAGGAGCCTCTCAAAACAAGTAGCAAGCCCTGGGTAACCCAGGTTTGCTGTAGGTGCTGAGTCAGGACTCCCGGCTTCATATTACAGGCACTCATCACTGGAAAGGCGACAGCCTTTGTTTCTCCCCGCCCTGCCAACTCCTTGCTGGCAGGAATATACTGGAAGACTTTTTTGGGCTGTTACAGAAGCAGCACAGCATAGGAGTTGCCCCTCCCCAAAATGGATTTTTGACACTCAATCATATTTTGAGATTTAGAAATACCCTTTCTGGATGCATAAAGCAACTAATCAGATGGTACTGTGTGCTTCATGTTGGTGCACTCATTCGTATTTTAAAGATTCACCCCAGGGAAAAGGAATGTAATCCAATGATCGGAGGTGGAGAAGTATCATTTGCATTCTATCCTACTAGTATCAAGATGCTTTCCCCGTATAAACAGCCAAGTGAGGAAACTTGATGTATATCCTCACCCAGCACTGTCTCTCCTCACATCACAGCTACTTCCTAACCAGCAGGTTCGTCAAATGATTGTCTGTATTAGCTCAACAGACACGTGTGTGAATGTCAAATACACGTCTATTTATAGTGTCAAAGCATTGCCTGAAGTGAACTCACTGCTACTTAAACAAAATGCTCACTGCGGATAAGGGCAATCCCTGCTCTCAGGTGTGGAAGACAGAACAAGGAAGTCTACGGAGCTGTGGGACATGACCTCTATAGTCACACAGAGACCTCCACAGCCACATGGGGCGTGACCTCCATAGTCACACAGAGACCTCCATAGCCACACAGACGAGACCTCCATAGTCACACAGAGACCTCCACAGCCACACAGGCAAGACCTCCACAGCCACTCGGTCGAGACCTCCATAGTCACACAAAGACCTCCACAGCCACATGGGGCGTGACCTCCATAGTCACACAGCGACCTCCATAGCCACACAGACGAGACCTCCAGTCACACAGAGACCTCCACAGCCACTCGGACGAGACCTCCATAGTCACACAGAGACCTCCACAGCCACTCGGACGAGACCTCCAGTCACACAGAGACCTCCACAGTCACACGGACGAGACCTCCATAGTCACACAGCGACCTCCACAGTCACACGGACGAGATATCCACAGTCACACACGACGAGACCTCCATAGTCACAGAGCAACCTCCACAGCCACATAGACAAGATGTCCACAGCCACACAGGATGTGACCTCCATAGTCACACAGCGACCTCCACAGTCACACAGATGAGACCTCCACAGTCACGCAGCGACCTCCAGTCACACAGACGAGACCTCCACAGTCACACAGAGACCTCCACAGTCACACAGACCAGACCTCCACAGTCACACAGACGAGACCTCCACAGTCACACAGAGACCTCCACAGTCACACAGACGAGACCTCCACAGCCACACAGGACGAGACCTCCATAGTCACACAGCAACCTCCACGGTCACACAGATGAGACGTCCACAGCCAGTCGGACGAGACCTCCACAGTCACACAGACGAGATATCCACAGCCACATGGGATGAGACCTCCATAGTCACACAGCGAGCTCCACAGTCACACAGACGAGACCTCCGTAGTCACACAGCGACCTCCATAGTCACACAGACGAGACATCCACAGTCACACAGATGAGACATCCACAGTCACACAGACGAGACCTCCACAGCCACACAGGACGAGACCTCCATAGTCACACAGCGACCTCCACGGTCACACAGACGAGACCTCCACAGCCAGTCGGACGAGACCTCCACAGTCACACAGACGAGACATCCACAGCCACACGGGACGAGATCTCCATAGTCACACAGCGACCTCCACAGTCACACAGGATGCGACCTCCATAGTCACACAGAGATCTTCACAGCCACACAGGATGAGACCTGTGTAGCTGTGGGGGTCCCATCCCTACACTGGGTCTGCAGCTTGGGTGTGAGGGAAGGATGCCACCTAATATGAAGGATTAACCGCTCCCCTTCACTGACCATTATCACCTGCTATCAACATGTCACGGAGACAACTACTCTGTGACTCAAGAAAGACAGCCTGGCTTTCCTCAGAGTTTGTATGTCAGCCAGGCGCAGTGGCTCACACTGGGAACCCCAGCACTTTGGGTGGCCAAGATGGGAGGACTGCTTGAGTCCAGTAGTTCCCAAGCAGCCTGGACAACGTAAGGAGGCCACACCTCTCTCTTTAAAGGCCTGAGAGGTTAGTGTTTGTGCAACAACAAACAAAAACACCAGTTCTAAATCAAAACACAGCCTTTCTCTGAAACCTTTCTAGAAATGCAGTCTTCAGTTTTCTGTTGTCTCATTTAGCAAAAAGTAGGACTAAAACATAGAGACACAAGACACAGAAGATGTACTTTCTTCAGGGAGTTAGTTATTACAGACCTAAATTCAGGTGGTTCAACAGAAAAGATCTATGCCTTCCCAACATTCTCCTCTACACCTTACAGGAGGAAAATGATAAAAACAAAGTAACAGGCCGGGCGTGGTGGCTCACGCCTGTAATCTCAGCACTTTGGGAGGCCGAGATGGGCAGATCACGAGGTCAGGAGATCGAGACCATCCTGGCTAATACGGTGAAACCCCGTCTCCACTAAAAATTACAAAAAACTAGCTGGGCGAGGTGGCGGGCGCCTGTAGTCCCAGCTACTCAGGAGGCTGAGGCAGGAGAATGGTGTAAATCTGGGAGGCGAAGCTTGCAGTGAGCTGAGACCTGGCCACTGCACTCCAGCCTGGGCGACAGAGGGAGACTCCATCTCAAAACAAAAAAAACAAACAAAAAAACAAAGTAACAAACAGAGAAACATCAGGCCAGCTGAGGCCCACACAGTGTAAGCAACAGGACTCCTAAGGGGTTTAGAGGTAAAGGGAGACTGAGCAAAACCAAAAACCAAACACGAAACGAAAACTTTCAAACTTGGGTGAGAATTGGTCCTTTTACATAAGATTCTTTGGCAACATATACACCACCCCACCTATACAAAAACTTAGACTTTATTTTGAAACACCAAGTCAAATGTATTGCCTGCTTGATCAGACATCAGTAATTTCACATTTGCTTTTCTTAGATTTCTATCCCACTTGCTTCCAACAGATCTGAGGCAGCTCATGCTTCAGACTCTGTGAGAGGCCAGAAGCCCACCTGTGCGTGGAGAGATGACCAGCTGCACATGCCCACAGGTAAGGGAATCAACTGATTCCACATGTCCCCTGGTGGGGCAGCACATCCAGAGATGCCCCTGGAATTTGCGATGTCTCATTCCAAGGAGGAACCAGTGACTGTCATTTTGGGGTAAGCATTCCTAGTTCTCAGGGTTTCAAGACAGACACCTAAAGCACCTGCAAACATTGTTCATAATATGTACAGTGATTGTTTTGTAAGACATATCACTGTGTACAAGGTGTTGCAAAGTATAATTCCGCCATTTTAAGTAAAAACAATGAGGCAGCAGATATCAGACAGCCAGATCTCCAGGAAAAAAGTAGTAAGAAGCTTTAGTTGTAAGGTATTATATTTTATTAAACCAAAGACCTCTGAGAGTTCAGGTGGAACTCTTGTTTCTAGTCAAGACACAGTACAAGAACTGTATTAACTTTCTGCCTGAAATAACCACAAAATCAGACAAAATATATGAAGTAACAGTTTTTGAAGCACTGAGCACTGGGCTATGAAAGACAGTGAATCTCAGAAAGATGGGAGGCAAATAGGCCCCAACTGCTCAGTTTCCTGCATGGAGAGCTTCCAGGCTGTGGTGCAGGGGCCCTGAGTGAGTAGCTGGGACTACAGGCGTGCAACACCCCACTAGGCTAATTTTTACATTTTTTGTAGAGATGGGGTTTCACCATGTTGCCTAGGCTAGTCTCGAACTCCTGGGCTCAAGTGATCAGGCCACCTAGGCCTCCCAAAGTGCTGGGATTACAGGTGTGAGCCACTGAGCCCAGCCTGTCAATATTGTTAAGAAATTAATTCTCCTACATTGATCTATAGATTCTATATACTATCAATAAAAATCTTAGCACACTTTCTTATACAAATTGGCTGATTCTGAAATTCACATGGAAACACAAGGGACCAAGAATAGCCAGAAACCTGTGCAAATATATGAGGTTGGGGGGCCAACACACCCCGATTTCACACCTCACTCCACCTACTCCTACATGGTTTCTGACAAAGGAACAAAGGCAATTCAGTAGGGGAAAAGAGGCTGAAAAACTGGACATTTGCAAGGAAAATACTGACTCTAGATTTTTTGTTTGTTTGTTTATTTTTTGAGATGGAGTCTCATTCTGTTGCTCAGGCTGGAGTGCAGTGGCACAACCTCGGCTCACTGCAACCTCTGCCTCCCGGGTTCAAGCGATTCTCTGGCCTCAGCCTCCCGAGTAGCTGGGATTCCAGGCGCCTGCCACCACGCCCGGCTAATTTTTTGTATTTTTAGCAGAGATGGGGTTTCACCATGTTGGCCAGGCTGGTCTCAAACTCCTGAGTGCTCAGGTGATCCACCCGCCTTGGCCTCCCAAAGTGCTGGGATTACAGGCATGAGCCACTGCACCCGCTCTGACTCTAGATTTATATTTCACAATATATACAAAAATTCACTCTACATAGATCATAGACCTAAATGTAAAACCTAAAACTCTCAAATGTCTGGAAGAAAATATAAGAGAAAACTTTGTGACCTTAGATTAGGCAAGATTTCTTGGATACTAAAAGTACAGTCCATAGAACAACAAACTGATACATGTGACCTGAAAACTTAAAACTATTACTCTTCAAATGGCACAATTAAGAGAATCAAAAGACAAGTTGAAGACTAGGGAGAAAGTATTTGTAAGGCGAATATCTGATATAGGACTTGTATCCAGAATACTTAATAAACTCAAATACTCAATAGTAAGAAAATAACCAACACAACAAAAATGAGCAAAATATTTAAATAGACACTTCGTCTAAAAAGATACATAGAATGGCAAGTAAATATGAAGATGCTTCACATCAGAGGGAAATGCAAACTAAAACCACAGCGACACTCCACCACACACCCACTAGCGCAGCTAAAATTATAGGCTGAGGACACCACATGCTGGTGGCGGACTGGAACTGGAACTCCCATACACTGCTGGGAGAGGCACAAAAGGGGCAGCCACTGTGAAAAACAAGAAATTTCATAAAAAGGTAAACATATATTTTCCATATGACCCTTGAGAACTTACTTCTAGATAAAGAAGTAAGCAGAACTTACCTGAGAGGAATAAGAATGTATGTCCAAACAAAGGGTCATTCACAGATGTTCACAGCAGCTTTATTTAAAACAACCCAAGGCCGGTGCAGGGGCTCACGCCTGTAATCGCAACACTTTGAGAGGCCAAGGCAGGCGGATCACCTGAGGTCAGGAGTTTGAGACCAGCCTGACCAACATGGTGAAAATACAAAAATTAGCCAGGTGTGGTGGCGGGTGCCTGTAATCTCAGCTACTTGGGAGGCTGAGGCAGGGGAATCGCTTCAATCTGCGAGGTTGCAGTGAGCCAAGATCGCGCCACTGCACTCCAGCCTGGGGTGACAAGACCGAAACTCTATCTCAAAGAAACAAATAAAAAACCCCAAACATGGACACTCAAATGTCCATTAACTGATGAATGGAGAAAATAACTGTGGTATACCCATTCTATGAGGTAATAAACAAGTTACAATCACACTGCGTGCACATGAATCTCAAAAGCACTGTCCTAAGTGAATGAAGCCAGACACTACAAAATAGATGACTGCATTTAGATAACGTTCTGGAAATGACAAAATATAGCGACAGAAAGCAAATGGGGGACTGCCAAGGGTTAGGAGTCAGGGGAGAGGGCTGATTGCAAAAGTGGTCATGGCAATTTCGGGGGTGGTAAAAATATTCTACCATTCTACCAAGAAGAGTCTATCTTGACCATGGTGCCGGTTACATAACGGTATATATACATCTGTTAAAACTTCTTGGAGTGCATATCATATGTAGACTGTATCTCAAAGCTGACAAGAAAACATAATTCACTTACACTTCAGACAAAGAATGGATGTGTATGTACACCAAACTGTCAACAGTTTTCTTTGGGTGGTATGAGTATAGGTGATTGAAGTCTTCTTTTATATATTTTTTATAATTTTTACAATGGAGTCACTTGCATATCCAGAAAAGAATTTTTTTTTTTTTTTTTTTTTTTTTTTTGAGACGGAGTCTCGCTCTGTCGCCCAGGCTGGAGTGCAGTGGCGCTATCTCGGCTCACTGCAAGCTCCGCCTCCCGGGTTTACGCCATTCTCCTGCCTCAGCCTCCCGAGTAGCTGGGACTACAGGCGCCCGCCACCTCGCCCGGCTAATTTTTTTGTATTTTTAGTAGAGACGGGGTTTCATTGTGTTAGCCAGGATGGTCTCGATCTCCTGACCTCGTGATCCGCCCGTCTCGGCCTCCCAAAGTGCTGGGATTACAGGCTTGAGCCACCGCGCCCGGCCAGAAAAGAATTTTTTTAATTCAAGTATTTTCACAGAAATAATTGTATGACACATCGTGACCCAAAATGTAGATATCAGACTACTTAATGAACGTTGTTTTACAAAAAGACGACGCCAGAAAAAAAATCCGCATGTAAATAAAACATCCAAGTACGGTAAAATGCACTTTTAGCCATTTTTTGTTACTTTATAAATGGAACACCATCACTTTGAATTAAACGCTACAAAATCTGAATATCTTAAAGGCAACCACTGATCACAAAACAGAGAAGAAAACCACTGTTTTTGAATTTTGAAGTTTTTCAAAATCTGAATATCTTAAAGGGAACCATTAATCACAAAACACAACAGAGAAAAAACCCTATTACTGTGGCAAGTGACACAGTACTAACAGTTTTATTTATAACGAGAGAAATAATTTGCTGTATACTTGCAAAATATGAGTCACGTGGCTCCTAGAAACACACCTCCTTCTCTTCGGTAATGGGATAACTTTAAGAATCGTTCTAAGCAGCTTAAGCCTGAAAACAAAAATTCCACCACGGCAATAAACAAAACCACTTGTTGCCTCTGGGGCTCCCGGCCCTGCAGTGGAGGCAAACGCCCTGCCTTTCCGCTCCCCGGCGAGAGCCTGCGAGGCACCCGGAGCGGCCGCCCGGCCGCGTCTGCGTCACGCGGGGCAGGAGCGGCGCCCCCAGCCTCGGCCGCCGCCTCACCTGGTAGAGCTCCTCGAGGTTGTACCTGATGGAGGTGCTGCTCTGCACGGCCCGCACCGCCTCGTGCAGCTTCCGCCACGTGTCTTGCGTGTAGTTGTCGGGCAGCCGGGGTCTGTCTGCAGGGCGGAGAGAGAGCGGGCGGCTCAGGGCGCGCCGCGAAGCGCCCCGCGTCGCCACCCCCGACCCGGCCGGCGCCCCAGCGCCCGCGCTCAAGAGGCCCGTACGGATCTCGGGCCTTCCCCCCAGGGCGGGCGGGGTCTCGTGGGGCCCCCGCTGGGGTCGCCCGGCCCTCGACCCGGCCGCCGCACCCACCTCGGAAGTTCTTGATGACCAGCTTCTTGGAGCCGCCCGCGCCCCCCGGCTTGGCGGGCGCGGCGGCCAGGGCCGCGGGCTTGGTGAGGCCGTTGGTGCGGCCCACGAGCGCCGAGAAGCTGCCCTTCCGCGGGGCCTCGTCCGCCATGGCTGGGCCGGAACCGCCGCGCCCCGCCCCGAGCGCCGCCGCCCGCCCAGCTCCGCTCCGCCCGCCCCGGTCCGCGCGGCCTCCGCCCAGTCCTCCTCGCGCGCCCCGCCCCGCCCCGCCCGCGTGCCCGAGTCCAACCGCCGCCGCGCCCGGCTACTGCTGAGCCCTTAGGGGCGCGCGCTGGGAACCCCTCCTGAGGGATCGGACCCCCCCTAAGAGCTTCGGACACCCATTCCTGGCTCGAGGGCGCGCGCCGGGACCCCCACCCCCGCCCCCGAGGGATCGGGACAGCCCCGGTTCCGGGGGGCGCACCGGGACACCCCCGGGGCTCTGGGTACCCCCTCCTGGCTCGGGGGTGCGTGCCGGGGGCCCCCTCCTGAGGGGCTCGGGAGCCGGGACCCCCTCCTGAGGGCCCCAGGGAGCGCTCCTCCTGAGGGTTCGGCACCCCCACCCGGGGCGTGAGACCACCTCGAGGGCTCGGGGGTGCGCGCCGGGACGTGCCCCAACTTCTGAAGGCTCGGGAGCGCGCGGCGGAGGCACCTTATGAGAGCTCGGGAGCGCGCGCCATGTCCCTCCCCTCCACCCCCGCTCGGGCGCGCGCGTCCCGAGTCCCTGGCCCAGCCCGGCGCGGAGCGTGATCCGCGGCCTCGTTTTCACAAGGGGCAGTCGAGGGGACAGCGCAGTGAAAGGCACTTTAGCAGTGGGGCTGTTCTCGCCACTGGACCCCAAACCTCTCAGCCCGGGCGGGCCCGAACACACAATCAGAGTCGCTGGCGTCCCGGCTGAGAGGACGGGGGCCCGACAGAAAGACCCCGGGACCCCTTAGCCCGAGCGTGTCGCCGAGCCGGTCCCCGGATTCTCCCTCCGGAACCAGCCTGCGCACAGGCGACGGGGTCGGGGGCTCCGGGACCCAGACGTACCGAGAGCCGGAAGTGACGCCAGCTGTCCCGCTTGGGGTGTAGGGGGTGGCGCTCTGTGCTCGGCGGCGCTGCCATGGCACACATTACCATCAACCAGTACCTGCAGCAGGTGGGTCCTAGCCGGGGAGCGCGCGGCGGTGTGGCTGGCCCTCGGCGTGTTCCGTGTGTCCCCTCCTGCCTTGGACCCTCAGGCGTCTTCCTTTCGCGCCTCGCCCCCTGTCCTCTGTCCGGGTCCCCGGCGGGCAGCGGCGCGAGCCGACTGAAAGGCCGAACAGCGGCGGCCGGGGCTCCCCTGCAGGGCCGCCGTGGGGGCCGGGCGGTGTCCGTGGATCGCGGAGTTGTCGCGGTGTAAGTAGACGCGGGGGCTCCAGGTCACTGCCCTCATTGCTGGCGTGTGTGGCCGCGCCCCCAGGGGGCCCGAAGGGCCTGCGAGCCGCGCCAAGGGCCCGGTGTGGGCGGTGCTGTGTCGGGTGGACGCTGCTTCCCAGCAGGATGCGGGATGACTTCGGGGACTCCAGGAGGCGATGGAGGGGTAAGCGCGAGGCTGTGGCCGTGTTGCAGGCCGGGCTGGTGTCCCTGGTCTTCGCTGTGTTTTAACGCCCTTCACTCTCCAAGCACAATGCACACTTCATATCGCTCGGTAGATGCGTCTGACGGGTGTTGTTCAACAGCCTTACAGGCTTCAAAGCGCATGTTCTTTCCACTTAACTATGCCTGTCCTCAGAACCAGCATTGTGGTAACAGGAATAGGAAAAATAGGGAATGGATTTTTAAAATATTTGAAGGAAACATTACCAGGACGTGGTGAATAAGAACGGGTGGGCTGAGGGACACCGAGGAGTTAAGAATGATTCCCAGGTTTGTAGTCTGGGAAAAAGATGAATAGAGTGGATTTGGAGGGAGAAATAAATTAAGTTTTGGGCATGTTGAGTTTGAGGTATCTGTTGACAACTAGGTAAAGATACGAACTTGACAGCCGAAAAGTCTGACATCATTGGGACCAGCAGGTGCTTGGTTAATTGAGAAAACTGGTTAAAACAGGAATCACGAAAAGATGGATATATGCTTTTAACTTAAAACATGAAAGTATACGTTCACTTGCCAATTTTTTTTTTTAACCGCTTACCTCTAGTTTGATACTTGCCAATCTTTGGATGTAGGTCCAAGGCCTTTTCTTTAGGCTGTCTGTTTTGGCCTAATCTTTGCAGAGTTAACATTTTCCAATATAAGTTTATTTAAAGTTAAGGATATAGGCATTTAAGAACCACTTTGATACGATTATCTTTAGAATTTTCTTAATCTTTTACAATTTTTCCCCCACACCTTTTTTTTTTTTTAAGAAACTCAAGTGAGCCTTTTAAAAACTTGCAACTTAGCTTATAGAGAAACAACTGCTTCCTTTTGCATTCATATTTCATTGATGACCTTAAAAGTACATAACTACCGTAACAGGTTCAGCTAGCAAAAATGGATTTGAGAACAAACACATCTGGATATGAGAACACATACAACTAAGCTGGCAAAAGCTTGCAATGTATTAGAGTGAAGCCTACTTGCTGGAAGTCCTCATCATGCCTTGGGCATCAGCTCGTGTATTTCAGGAAGGGTTTGGAGAGAGTCATAATTCCAATTCAAGTCAGTTAAAGTGAGACTGGTAAGCAAGCTTCTACTCTATGTGTGTAAGCTGAAGTTTAAACAGACAGATTTGGGTTAAAGATACAAATCTGAGACTCCTTGATATACACATGTTGGGAAAGACTGAGAAGGGGTGACCCAGGGAATAAGTAGAGAGTGGACAGGGGCTGGGCCCAGGATGGACCTCTATAGAGATGTGCATGCCTGCGTCTCCACAAAGGGCAGTGTAGCCACTAACGTGAGACAGGAAAAGTCCACTTCCTCCTAATTTTGATGTATAAAAGTATTTCTGGTTGGACTGGCATGTTACCTAGGTTTTATGTATTAAGAGTTTTTTTTTTGTTTTTTTTTTTTTTGAGACAGAGTTTGGCTCTGTCCTCCAGACTGGAGTGCAGTGGCGCAATCTGGGCTCACTGCAAGCTCCGCCTCCCGGGTTCACACCATTCTCCTGCCTCAGCCTCCTGAGTAGCTGGGACTACAGGCGCCCGCCACCTTGCCCGGCTAATTTTTTGTATTTTTTTAGTAGAGACGGGGTTTCACCGTGTTAGCCAGGATGGTCTCAATCTCCTGACCTCATGATCCGCCCGCCTCGGCCTCCCAAAGTACTGGGATTACAGGAGTGAGCCACCGCGCCCGGCCATATTAACAGATTCTTGAATATTTTTTAAAAATAGGTGCCTCTTTGATAGAGAACGGCAGCCTGTTGCACACGGTAACACAGCATGTTTGATTTGTTGTATAGGAACATAGGTGCCAATGTAACTGTATCTCTTTGGGAATAAAACCGTCATTTGCACATTCATCAAAGCTAGGAAGTTGGGGGAAATCATTGACTCCTCCTTTAGTCCTTTACCTAACTGGATGTATCTCCGAAGTCTCTCAAATCCATCCCTTCTTTATCTGTTGCCACACGCTCCCCAGCCAGGACCCACCGGCTGCAGGCACTGGTTGATGGTTTCCTTTACTTTGCCATTTCCAAGGGAAACATAGCAAAGAGGGCATAGACTTTAAAGACAATAAGACTTCAGCTGAAATCCTGGCATTTTTACTAATTCTGGGACGATGACAAGTTATCATCCTTCTGTGACTTCTCCTATCGACTTCTGTGACTCTCCATCTCTAAACAGGGTTCGCGAAAGTTTTGAGGAAAAAAGACCATGAATACACAGTAAATGCATTTGCTTAGTAAATGATAGTTCTGGTATTTTATTGAAGAAGAGTTGAGCATCTGCCTCTGTTACTAAAACTTGATTGACTCTGTTTCCTCCAGGGAAAGTTCCAGATGCTTTAACACATCATCTGGTCTGTTTACCTGTTAACTTGGCGTCACCAGTCTAAAGCTTTATTTCACTTGTGCTGAATGTACCGTGGCCCCCGCCAAAGTACTCATAACTTAAATTTACCATTTAACCATTTTAAAGTACACAATTAAGTACATTCACAATATTGCACAACCATCACCATTATCCAGAATTTTTTTGTCACCCCAAATGGAAACGTCGTAAGCATTAAGCAGTCACTCCCTGTTCCTGCCTCCCCGAGCCGATCAACCGCTAATCTACTTTCTGTCTGTGTGGATTTGCTGATTGTGGTGATTTCAGTATGTGGCTTTTGTGTGTCTTTTACTTACATTATGTTTTCAGGGTTCATCTGTGTTGGAGCGTGTATCAGTGTGTCATTCCTTTTCATGGCTAATGATACTGCATCATATGGAATATTTTGTTTATCCATTCGTCAGTTGATGGACCACTTCGGTTGTTTCCTCTTTTTGGCTATTGTGCTGCTGCTGTGAACATTCATGCACATGGTTTGTTTTCTTTTTGGCATATACCTAAGAGTAGAATTGCTGAGTCATATGGTAATTCTGTGTTTAACTTCTTGAAGAAATGCCAAAGCAGCTAGCTGCATCATTTTACATTTTCACCAGCAATGTATGAGGGTTGCAATGTCTTCACTTCCTTGTCCACACTTGTTTTTTCCATTCTTTCTATTATGGCCATCCTGCGGGGTGTGGAGTGTTATCTTCTTGTGGCACCCCATGATCTTTCTTGTCCCAAAGATTTTCTTCATTATGTTCCTTTTGCCAAGAACACCTCTCCTTTTTACAGGTGTAGTGAACACCTTTATTTAGGGAATCAGCTTTGAGTTACATACTTTACTCCTTAATCTTGAATAGTTCCTCATATTGCCTTTCAAGAGTTTATGGAATTGGAAAGTTTGACTGTTCAGAAGTGACTTCAGAGATTCATGACCTGTAACGATTTTGAATTTTTAAAAGAGTTTTGAATTCCAGGAGTAGATGGTGCCCGCTGTGGACCAGACTGGTGGGTGTGTGGGGCATGCCGCAGCCACAAGAAAGTCTTCCTGGGGCCAGAGCCAGGGAGCATCCCCTGGTGAGCCAGGCCTGGGGGTGCCGCTCAGAAGGTGCTCACTTGGAGTCTGGTTGTGTGGTCCCGTTGAGGGCTGAAGGCTCTGCAGCATGAGATGTTAAGAATTGGCCAGGTGGCTGGGCTGCTAGGGGTCCTGCGTCCACTGTGGTGCCAGTCGCACTTTTAGTGCTTGCTGGTACTGTCTGTTGCCATCCCTGCTTTTCCTCTTCACACCCCCAGCCTTCTCACAATTTAGTCATTGAGGCAGGGGCATTGATAGGACCACCCTTGGGACACATTCATGCCTACCAAGCAAGCTGGGGCCCTCCTTGGACTCAAGGACCTGTGGCACTGAGCCCTCCTCTAGTCAGGTCACACCTGGGACACTGGGTGCAGCCCAGGTGGGTGTGGCCAAGTGGAGTTGAGGATGTGGTGACATCACCCTGCATATGTGCAGGGACCACCCGGGGAGGTCACAGGCAAAAGAGGGTTACCAGTGAGTGCCCCCAGCAGGGGTCTCCACCTCTCCTTGGAGGGACCCGGTGTCTGGACTCCAGGGTTTGATCCCTTCGTGACCACTGTGTCCCCAGTGTGTTCAGTCACTGAAGTATGCTTCCATTCCACAGTGCTTGCTCCAAGTCTGGGACTCTCAGTGCCCCATAGGTTCCCTCTGCAGAGAGCCCTGGAGGCCTTGGCGACATCAGAACATCGTGCTCAAGTGTGACCGGTCACCAGAGTACTGATGTTAACCAGAACAAGGCCTCTTAGGCTCCTGGGGCTGGGCCCACTGCAAGGCCCTAGGTGGTGCGAGTGATTGCACAGTATGGGGCCCAGCGTGCCTGCAACCATAAGCAGGGGTGGCTGTGGGGAACTCTTAGCTTGAACCTCCTGTTTGTGTGGAGCCAAAGAGAGCACGGCTCGGCCAGCAGGCTCCAGAACGGCTTTCTAGCCAGAAGCGCCTTAGTTGAGCAAGGTTGGAGTCTGTTGGGGCTCCTGTGGCTAGGCATGCCCACACGGCGCAGGGAGGGCCACTTTGGAAGGCATGTCCTCTTTGGGGCTAAACTGACTAGTACTGGTTTTCTTGGGGGACCTGCAGACCAAGACCTGGGCGGGATCGGTCATTTCACCTTCCAGCCCAGGGCCAGCTACTGATGGGAGGGCAAGCAGGGAAGACCCTGTGTGCCTGCCCAGCCCAGGCAGTCGCCTCCCTCGTCCTTGAGGGTGCTGTTCCGTTGCATCTGGTCAGGTGGTCTCGAGGGAGCCAGATGAGGCCCCTTTGGAGCTGGGCAGCAGTGAGTTCTTGCAGGGAGTGGGCAGGGGACACGGGAAAGCCTCCTGCAGAGGATGGGCAGATGCCAGTGTTGTCTTCTTGGGGCCACCTTCAGCTTGATGATGATGATTGGCAAATGCAATGTTGTAAATTGCAAAATACTGATCTCTAGCATGGTCATTTTAAAGAGGAAACCTAACCCTTTCCCCTAAACAGTTGAGGATCTTAGTATCCATCTGTCTGTCTTTTAGATTAAATTCCTAAACCTGTGGCCAGGGCTATGAAGAGAAACTTAGTTTTCATAATACTTGGGCCCAAATCATCTTGCACCCATTGTGACTTTGAAAATGTGAGGAGCTGGGATATGATGTGACCTTGAGCAGCAGCCTGTGACCTTACATGGACTGGGGCAGGAGGGCTGCCTCTGAATGGCTGTAATTTCCCTATGAAGGCATAAAACCTGGAAGTCTTCAGATGGCTTCAGCTGAAGAAAAAGTTAAGCTCCTGCTCACACCGCCAACCCAAATCCCATGGGACTCTCCCTTCTGCTCTGTGCCAGTGCTGCTCATTCTCACTGACAACTGTGGTCCCAGCGACACCAGCCCACCCACTACACTCACAAGCAGTTCAGGATTCGGGCCCCCATGCCACCAACAACATCTGCTCAGTGATGATGAAATTCAGGATTTCTTTTTTTTTTGGGCAGTCTTTTCGTCCTTAGAATAAGGACAGTCAAATCCCACAAACCACTGTTTTCAAAGGTTACTCATATTCTTTTTTCTGATATCCACTTAGGTATGTATTTTCTATTTGTTTCAATTTTAAGGTTTGTCTTTCTATTTTATTTCTTGAACGGGGTTGTAAGTAACTGTTCTGTTTAAAGGTGTGCTCAGAAACTTTCCTTCTATCTCTCTCTCACCTCATTCTACACCCTCTCTAGAAAGATAATCATTTTCATTAGATTCTGCCTTCTCCATCCTGTATTTCCTTTTGGGATGTTTATGACACAGAGACATAAACACGTATTTTTCTTGTTTCCCTTCATTCTTATACAAAAGGCAGCATTCTGTACATACTCTTCTACAACTTGCTTTTTTCACTTAACTGTATCTTCCTGGAAATTATTCCATGAAAATTCATAGAGATCTTCCTCATTTTCAAAAAATGGTTGCATAGTGTGCCTCAAAATAGATGTTTCACAGAGTATTCAGCCAGTCTGTATGGATGGATATTTAGTTTGTGTCCAATATTTTGTGATTACATGTAGCCGAGTATAAATATCTTCTGTTTCTAGTTGTAAGTCCCTGGAAGTGTGATTACTGTTTCAAAATGTAAATGCATATGTAGTTGTATGGAATAGTCAGGTGGGAAATTCCTTATCATTTAAGTTAGTCTTGAGGAAGGTGGTGTCAGCCTCCCAGTCATACCCTGAGTTGAACAATGGGGTAGGAGGAGTTGGGCTCCAGCGTGTTGAACTGGTGGCATGTATCTCCTTTTCTTCTGGGTATAGACTCCTGGGCACAGGATTACTGGGTGAGAGAGTAGGCATTTGCTTGCTTTAGTAGAATACCAATTTTCTTCTAAAAATTTACCCCAACTTACCCCACCACCAATGTGTGAGCCTTCTGGTTGCCTCAGGCTCCTGGCAACACTTGGCGTCATCAGCCTTCCTAGTTGTAAGTACTCTGGTGGGTGTAGAGGAAGCTCATCTGCTTGTGCTTTTTGGCCATTTGCACATCCATGTTATGACATCCCCGGTCAGTCTTGTGTTACCATAAAATGTAAATATTTAAATTTCTCATAGTTAAATTATACTGTATCTAAAGCATTGTGCTTGCCTTTTTGCTTAGTTAGAATTTTTGTGTCTTTTTTTTTTTATGAGACAGAGTCTCACTCTGTGGCCCAGACTGGAATGCAGTGGCGTCATCTTGGCTCACTGCAAGCTCTACCTCCTGGGTTCATGCCATTCTGCCTCAGCCTCCTGAGTAGCTGGGACTACAGGCGCCACCACCACGCCCAGCTAATTTTTTTGTATTTTTAGTAGAAACGGGGTTTCAGTGTGTTAGCCAGGAGGGTCTTGATCTCTTGACCTCGTGATCCGCCCGCCTCGGCCTCCCAAAGTGCTAGGATTACAGGCGTGAGTCACCGCGCCCTGCCAATTTTTTTGTAAATATAATTTAAAAGCATATTTGGTTTTCTAATTATAAAATATCTGTTGTGGCAGGAGCTAGATAGGGCAAAAGGCTCCCGGGTCTCCCAGTCTCCACCTCATGGTCTGCGTAGTCAGCTGGTGTGGTGTGATCCAGGCCCTGCATTCTTTCCTGTGTTTACATGTTGTACATAATTTTTCTCTTCTTTTTTCTCCCAAATCAAGTTATACAGTTTTCCTGCAGTTAACTTTTTTTTTTCATTTATTCATCATATTGTGGACATTTTCTCATGTTACTACGTATAGATCTATTTTATTCGTTATAACAGCAGCCAAGTATCGCATTATATGAATGTGTCATCTATTTAGCTATTTCCATTTTCCTTTTATTTTATATTAAGGTTGAGTGGAAGCTTTTTGAATTTTGGATATATGTGGTTTTTAACCTGATTTCTTTTTCATAAGCTGTATATTTGGATTTTCAAACATATATCAGTGTGATCGAGTAAAACTAGAATAATTCACCTTCATGAAGAGCTGCCTGATAAACCACTGACTTATTTTTATTAGCTTGACCTGTTTTTTTTTGCTTCAGGAACATCTGTTTTTATTTTTTTGTGTCTGTTTGTTTTAAAGAGACAGGTCTTGCTGTGTTGTCCAGGATGGTCTCGAACTCCTGGCCTCAAGCAATCCTTCCTCAGCCTCACAAAGTGCTGGGATTACAGGCCTGAGCCAGCCAGGAACATCCTATTTTGAAATGAAATTATTGTTTATCCACTGCAGGGAGTAGTGACCCCCTGTTACATTTTGATTATTCTGTCTCCTTTCAAACTAGGGGAAAATGAATTTTCCCCTGTGTGGCATTCAATGTATTGTTGTAGGTTTTATTGGAACAGAATATTTGATTTTCTACTTAGGTTTCCCTTTCAAATGTTTCAGGTGTACGAAGCCATCGACACCAGAGATGGAGCATCTTGTGCAGAGTTGGTGTCTTTTAAACATCCTCATGTTGCAAACCCACGACTTCAAGTAGGTAAAAGAACTGTGCACACAGGTGTCTGCAGAGAATTACAGGATAATCACTTTCCTAAGAGAAACGTAGAGTTTGAGTAAGAAGAAAACTAGTATTGTCACTCTTATTTGAAAATTGTAAAGTTTCTTTATGATTTATGTAATTTCAATTCATTTGTGGAGCACTGACTGTGTGGGTACGCTGGAGTGATATGGACCTCCTGCCCCTGTGTTTGATTCCTACACAGCTCTCTGAGGTTTGGAGAAGTGAGATGGTGGAGAGACGGCGGAGCTTAGACTCTGTCCAGGCCTGTGCGTTCCCAAAGCCCCATAGACGTCATGCACCACAGGTGTCTCCCATTTAAGTAGAAAGTCCGGCAAGCCAAGGCCCAGCCTGGAGTTGTACATGGAGTTTCCATGTCATCTGTGGCGTAGATGATGTTGAGGTGGTATTTTCTATAGAAAATCTTGTGGACATTTGGTAAAGCCCTGTTTCCTTATTGACACCCATTATCATATTGGGGTGTGTTTCTACTGGGAGCAGCATTTTTCTTTTGGAAGAAAAATGGGCTTATCTATTGGTGATTATGTTTGGTGGTGTACAGATTTGCAACTGAGACCAGGTAAATCAGTCTCTGAAGTAGCAGCAGGCTTGTTTTTGTTTTTCTAATCAATACTATGTGATTCTATGTGTAGACAGTGTTGAAAACCATTGCTCTAAGTAGGAGTTAGTGCTAGAGACTTGATGAGACTCAAGCTCGCCTTGGCCAGAACACCCCATGGCTGGTGCTGTGTGCTTCATATTGTGTCACATGAGAGGACACACACTGTCCTGTTGGCTGTCTGAGATGGATCCCTTCATTGTAAAATTCCCCCCGTAAACTTTCTTCTGGTGGTTTCATTCCCCAGGGACTATAGAATAGTGATTTTTCTGATACTGTCATTCTTCTGTCTTACCATATCAGCACGGGCTCATTGCTTTTGTGAAAACAAAACAAAACAAAAAAAGTGTGCTGTAATCTATTGTGTATTAGTCCGGGTTCTCCAGAGAAACAGAGCCAATGGGATATATCGATATTTATAGAGGTTTAGTATGAGGAACTGGGTCCTGTGATTATAGAGGTCGAGAAGTCCCACACAAGGAGTGAATTCTTCCTTCCTCGACCTCTTGTTCTATTCAAGCCCTCATCAGATTGGTCACTGCCCGTCCACACTGAGGAGGGCCATCACCTTTCCTGAGTCTGCTAGTGCAACTGCCAGTGTCATCCAGAAACACCCTCACAGATGCTCCCAGAAATGACATTGTCTGGGGACTCCATGGCCAGCCAAGTTGACAGAATTAACCTTCACCTATTGAGATGTTCAGATTATCTAAAATTTGACTGTTAGGAGGAAAGGAAAACTTAGAAAGAAATGTCAGCTAGCGTAGCCCAGGAGATGAGACTGGTGCTCTCAGCAGGAAGCCGAAAAGGGTGAGTCCTAGCATAGCACCATCGGTAACTCGTTAGACCTCACTTACTAAACCTGTGATAGTTACTTAACAAGTATTTCTTGACTGACTGGTTATTAAATACTAAAATATATATGAAAGTGCCTAGAATATTTTCTGACCTGCAGAAGGCGAGACTAAATTATATTCATGGGCCTCTTGTTCCCCTGAAATATTGATAAATATTTGTTGAAGTAATGAACCATTTATTTATGAGACAGAGTATCTCTCTGTCGCCCAGCGGGTAGTGCAGTGGCACGATCTTGGCTTACTGCAACCTTCAGCACCCAGGTTCAAGCGATTCTCATGCCCAGCCTCCTGAGTAGCTGGGATTAGCAGTGTGCACCACCATACCCGGCTAATTTTTGTAATGTTTCTGTAGAAACGGGCTTTCACCATGTTGGCCAGGCTGGTCTTGAACCTCTGGCCTCAAGTGATCTGCCCACCTCGCCCTCCCAAAGTGCTGGGATTACAGGCGTGAGCCACCATGCTCACAGCCTCAACCTTTTATTTAGAGTTTTAAATATAAAGTGCTACTGTGAACTATAAAGCATAAATTTTCTTGAAACAGGTTTAAATATCTTTCTATATGTTACATTCTTTCTGTGCCTATTTATTTTACTTTTGCCATTTTTCTTTTTTAAAATCAGATGGCCTCTCCAGAGGAGAAGTGTCAGCAAGTCTTGGAACCCCCTTATGATGAAATGTTTGCAGCTCATTTAAGGTAATCTGTTGGGGAGGAAGAAAAACACACACATCTGGAAATTACTGAATTAACTGGGTATTTTATCTTGCATTATCTTATGCTTGAAGCAGTGAATAATTGACTTTGAAAAAGTAGGAAAATGCATTTGTAATTTCACTTTGATAAAGCCTGTGAAAATTTTATACATCAGTTGTGTAATACTATTTTTAACATCACATAGTATTTACCATAGTGCCTGGATAGTGGTCTTTTTAGTAGAGTGTGGAGCCTAACCATTCACTTACCCCTTTTGTGGAAATAGTATGTCTTTTTTGAAGCTCTTTACGTTACTGGGAAAGAACTAGAGTTGAGCAAAGCAAACAATGCTGCTTTTATGTACACTTCGTGTCTACTGTGTTACCTCTGAAGGATCTTTTCAGGCAGAAGATGGTGTCCTTATAGCCATGTGAGATTTGATTACTGTCTTTCAGAGCAGCCTAGGCTACAGGACCAGGGTGGGGTCTGTGAGCAGGAATGTCCTGTGAACCCCACAGGGTCTTTGGAAGAGTTGGGGCACTACCGTATTCCTTGTAGTACAAAGCACCTGTGATGTCCTGGCTCTGTGCGGTGTGCGATCGGTTCCAGATTGGACGATGAACTAACACTGACATTACCCAGCTGGGAATCCAGTTTGAATGTCATTGTCAGCTCCTGCTAGCGTGGAAGGGTCATACTCTGTTATCAGCGTGTTACTCATAAACCTGCTGGAGCTGGGTCCTTCTGGGGCTTGAAAGTGTAGTCTCCGAGCTTACCGTGGGACTCCTCTTATCCTCGGCTGTTTGTGTTCAGCCATTTGTGTGTTTCTTCCTTCACCCCTTTCATCCCAGGACCACTGGGACCTGTACAGTGAAGTGAGCTGTGTGTGCTGCATAACTAGTGCTAGGTTTTATCGTGTGACAGCGTGTTTCTCTTTCTCCTCCAGGTGCACTTACGCAGTGGGGAATCATGACTTCATAGAGGCATACAAGTGCCAGACCGTGATCGTCCAATATCCTTTGTCATTCATGGCAGCTGTCCGGCGTAGAACGCATGCAGTGGATTACTTGGGACTTGAGACCCGGAAACATTGGGCCAGTTGCTCACTTCTGCAGTTAGAAAGGAATGACAGTGTTTTGGAAGAGAAACTCTTTTCAGCTCTTTCACTCGGGTACTTAAATTTAGCATGGATCTGAAGACTCATGCAGTCACTTAGTAAGGAAGAACCCTGGTGAAAAAGAAGGATCTTACCCTGTTGAGAAGAAGAAGGTTTAGGCAGTAAGTATAGTTACAGGGACTGGTTAAGTCCTGTGGTGAAATATCAGAAATCCAGAATTCAGGCAGAGATGGACAAGAGTGGAGTCAGATACACGTCGGCATTGAATTGTGGCGGCTGAAGACCTTAAACCAGACCAATTCCTACTTCAGTCATGTAAAGGGTATCTTTAGTTAAGGCCTGAATCGGTGAGTGTTCTAAGGATTTGTATGTATCTCTAGATTTTGTCTTTTCGTTTTAACCGCCTTGTTTAAATATACACAGAAGAGAGTTGGCCTACTTGCTAACAGCCTCCTTAGAATTCAAGAATTCTTGAGTTGATAAAATCAGCCTTATGCTACAGATTCTAAAGCACTTAAATATAACTCATGATCATCTGGGCTCAGAGAAACCAAATAAAATATCTGAAATGGCTGATTTTTAAAAATCTTGTAAGTCTTTTTTACTTAGGAGACAATATGTATGAAATACGTGTGTTTAGTATACTTGAGCCTAGTGAGATACAGATATTTGTAATGTGAGCTTATACCTTTTTTCCTTCAAGAACTTACTATTGTTGTAACATAAATCTGCTAAACGGTGAGCTACATTCCTTAAAATTTAGATTCTTATTCTTTACTTTAATCGTACATAGCATTGTTTGAACTTTATATGCCGTATCTTCCTTAATACAGTACATCATTCTTGCGAGCATTCCAGGCCCACAAAGAAGAAAACTGGTAAGTGTGAACAGAAACAGCTGAATTCGTAAATGGCAATTTTTTTAAGTAGAATCTTTTTACAAATTTGCTTTAAATAAATGTATATTGTATTTTCCATGTGGATATTTAATAATCATTGTGTTGACATATGGTAATATCCACACAGATTAATGGAGTTACAAATCTAGTAAACTTAAATGGTAGATCAGCCACATTGTTTGCAGTGTGTCTGTGTAAATATAGTATTATTTTTATTTCACATGTCCATTTCCCCAGATATTTATTAAATACTGTTTTTTCCTTCAGTTGTCAATTTTGAACTTTTGGTTTTAAACTTTAGATAAAAGAGGTAGACCAACTACCGTTCATTTGGGGTGTTCTAATACATAATAATGGTGGTATTTTTAAATGCCTTGCCAAACTAATTCTTAATTTTATGATTTATTAACAAACTATAGATAAATACTGAATTTTGTTTATACTAAAGTAACCAAAGGCCTTTTGCAAACAAACCCACCCTTTTATCTTTTTTTTCTTTTCTTGAGACGGAGTCTTGCTCAGTTGCCCAGGCTGGAGTGCAGTGGCGTGATCTCGGCTCACTGCAAGCTCCGCCTCCTGCCACGCTTTTATCTTTTAACGTAAAAACTTGCACATGAAAACAGTCCAGTTTTGCCAGTTGGCTGTAAAAGTTGTTTTGTGACATTTTGTGTATTACATATTCTGGTTCCTGTTAGGAAATCTGATCAAACCACTTCTTTTTTAGTGGTGCTGTTTGGATACTGGTGGGAAGCTGAGGGGAGGAGGATATCCTGGGAGCCTGGAGCTGCAGCAGGGCTGGGGCCTTTGGCAGGGTTGGGGAGCACCGCAGTGTGAGGCCCTGGGATGATCAGGAAGTTTGGGGCCTGCAGCCCACCCGGACAGAAAGTGAGGAAGCAAACAACTGTCAGAGTTTTGGATAAGCGTGGACTCCATTCTGGATAGTAGTCCTGGGCGTCTGTGTTCTTCCCACCTCTGGGGATGGAATCTTGGGTCTCATAGCCCCTCACACTTGTTTACTTTTTGTCCTGCAGGGCTCTGCCTGTCATGTATGCAGTAGCGCTTGACCTTCGAGTGTTTGCTAATAATGTAAGTTTAATTTGCTGTCATTATTGTTTTAAAATTAACACTTGGTTTTAAATTAACACTTGTTTTAAAATTTTATAAATTGTTTAAATTTTTATAAAATTTTGAAAATTGTTTAAAATTTTATAAAATGTTTAACAATAAAACACTTGTTTTAAAATTAACGCTTGGTAAAATAAACACTGTTGTTTAATTTCATGTCATTCTTTCCAAAAGTTTTGAGGAGTGAATTGAAGTTGAGATGTGTCTGGTATAGGAAGCAAAAGAACAGATATTGACTATTCTTTCTAGGTTAACAGAAACAGATTTAAGTAAACATTTGCTCAGATTTCCACACTGTTCATACAGAGGGAGAGGTTTCATTTTGTCGTTAACCATTTATGGTATGTATTATTTTTATGAAGTCAGTGGAACAACAGCAAATGAGCTATTCTGCATCTCTTCCACCTTTAAGATGTGGCCTGCTACCCCGATGAAAAGAATTCAGCTTCATATAGATTTGGGCAGTAGGAGGGGGCTTCCCTGGGGTGAGGGGAGATCCTGGGTTTTATGGAGGTGACTTCCCCTTGGGGACCCACAGAAGCCCCCATTATGGAGCAGCATTTGTCTACCTTTTGGTTTTAGGACGACCCCTTTACGGTTTTAGAAATGATTGATGACTTCAGTTCTAGGCAGCATGCAATGGAATTCTCCCTATTGCGCCTGCTAAAAACAGTTAAAACCCTGGGAGTTGTCAGGCTGGCATGGCTATGGGAGGTGGAGAGAAGAGGGGGATGGGGCTCAGAGTTGGATGTAGGGAGTCTCCGGGTTTCCCTTTTGTCTCCTGTCTGTCCTGGACTGGGTGCCTTAGAAACCTGAAGCCTTTCACTGTCAGGCAGAGACAAAATCCCCAAGGAAACCAGGAGCCTGGGAAGACAGTCCAGCAAGACAGAACTCTGACCATCACTGCCTCACTGCAGTGCCAGGCACAAAAAGTCCGCAGGTCCCTCCCGCCCCATCTTCAAAGTGGTGCGGGCTGGGGGTGGCCCAGGACCTTGACCCTGGGCTAGCAGCAATGAGGAGCTAGGTGGATGTCAGAGGCTCAGCAGGGGACCTGGACCTCCCCCATTCAGTGGCAAAGGGGATGCGCCTGTTTCTCTGCTTACATCGTGAGGCCTGCTAAAAGAAGATAAATAAGATCCACAGTCTTGTCACGTAGTGCCCCAAATGTCCAGGATTTAATCGACACCGATTACCAGGAAAATGTCAACTTCCTGAGATTTTGAATGAGAAAAGACGTTCAGCAGAAGACACCAATGCTGAGATTGCACAGATGTTGGAATTATCTAATAAGCATTTTAAACAGCCCTCTTGATTCAGCAAGCAATTTAGAACGTGCTTGAAACAAATGAAAACATTTAAAGTCTCAACAAGGAAATAGGCAATATAAAGAAGAATGGGGGAGGAGGGAGGGGGGTTCCAAGATGGCCAAACAGAAACAGTTCCAGGCTACAGCTCCCAGTGTGAGCGACGCCGAAGATGGGTGATTTCTGCATTTCCAACTGAGGTACCAGGTTCATCTCACTGGGGCGTGTCAGACAGTGGGTGCAGGACAATGGGTGCAGCCCATCAAGCGAGAGCTGAAGCAGGGCGAGGCATCGCCTCACCCGGGAAGCGCAAGGGGTAAGGGAATTCCCTTTCCTAGCAAAGGGAAACCATGACACACAGCACCTGGAAAGTCAGGTCACTCCCACCCTGATACTGCGCTTTTCCAAGGGTCTTAGCAAGCGGCACCAGGAGATTATATCCTGTGCCTGGCTCAGAGGGTCCCACGCCCATGGAGCCTCCCTCATTGCTAGCACAGCAGTCTGAGATCTAACTGCAAGGTGGCAGTGAGGCTTGGGGGCGCCCGCCATTGCTGAGGCTTGAGTAGGTAAACAAAGTGGCTGGGAAGCTCGAACTGGGTGGAGCCCACTGCAGCTCAAGGAGGCCTGCCTACCTCTGTAGACTCCAACTCTGGGGACAGGGCATAGCCAAACAAAAGGCAGCAAAAACCTCTGCAGATTTAAATGTCCCTGACTGACAGCTTTGGAGAGAGTAGTGATTCTTCAAGCACAGAGTTTGAGATCTGAGAACAGACAGACTGCCTCAAGTGGGTCCCTGACCCCCAAGTAACCTAACTGGGAGGCATCCCCCAGTAGGGGCAGACTGAAACCTCACACGGCCGGGTACCCCTCTGAGACGAAGCTTCCAGAGGAACAATCAGGCAGCAACATTTGCTGTTCAGCAGTATTCACTCTTCTGCAGCCTCCGCTGCTGATACCCAGGCAAACAGGTCTGGAGTAGACCTCCAGCAAACTCCAACAGACCTGCAGCTGAGGGTCCTGACTGTTAGAAGGAAAACTAACAAACAGAAAGGACATCCACAGCGAAACCCCATCTGTACATCACCATCATCAAAGACCAAAGGTAGATGAAACCACAAAGATGGGGAAAAAATAGAGCAGAAAAGCTGAAAATTCTAAAAATCAGAGTACCTCTCCCCCTCCAAAGGAATGCAGCTCCTCGCCAGCAGCGGAACAAAGGTGGACAGAGAATGACTGACGAGCTGAGAGAAAAAGGCTTCAGACGATCAAACTTCTCTGAGCTAAAGGAGGAAGTTTGAACGCATCCCAAAGAAACTAAAAACCTTGAAAAAAGATTAGACGAATGGCTAACTAGAATAACCAATGTAGAGAAGTCCGTAAATGACATGATGGAGATGAAAACCATGGCACGAGAACTACATGACAAATGCACAAGCTTCAGTAACCGATTCAATCAACTGGAAGAAAGGGTATCAGTGATTGAAGATCAAATGAATGGAATGAAGCGAGGAGAGAAGTTTAGAGAAAAACAGGTAAAAAGAAATGAACAAAGCCTCCAAGAAATATGGGACTATGTAAAAAGACCAAATCTACATCTGATTGGTGTACCTGAAAGTAATAGGGAGAATGGAACCAAGTTGGAAAATGCTCTGCAGAATATTATCCAGGAGAACTTCCCCGACCTAGTAAGGCAGGCCAACATTCAAATTCAGGAAATACAGAGAACGCCACAAAGATACTCTTGAGAAGAGCAACTCCAAGACACATAATTGTCAGATTCACCAAAGTTGAAATGAAAAAAAAAATATTAAGGGCACCAGAGAGAAAGGTCGGGTTACCCACAAAGGGAAGCCCATCAGACTAACAGCAGATCTCTCGGCAGAAACTTCAAGCCAGAAGAAAGCGGGGGACAATATTCAACATTATTAAAGAAAAGAATTTTCAGCCCAGAATTTCATATCCAGCCAAACTAAGTTTCATAAGTGAAGGAGAAGTAAAATCCTTTACAGACAAGCAAATGCTGAGAGATTTTTGTCACCACCAGCCCTGCCCTACAAGAGCTCCCGAAGGAAGCACTAAACATGGAAAGGAACAACCGGTACCAGCCACTGCAAAAACATGCCCAAATGTAAAGACCATCAATGCTAGGAAGAAACTGCATCAACTAACGAGCAAAATAACCAGCTAACGTCATAAAGACAGGATCAAATTCACACATAACAATATTAACCTTAAATGTAAATGGGCCAAATGCTCCAATTAAAAGATACAGACTTGCAAATTGGATAAAGAGTCAAGACCCATCTCACATGCAGAGACACACATAGGCTCAAAATAAAGGGATGGAGGAAGATCTACCAAGCAAATGGAAAACAAAAAAAGGCAGGGGTTGCAATCCTAGTCTCTGATAAAACAGACTAAACCATCAAAGATCAAAAGAGACAAAGAAGGCCATTACATAATGGTAAAGGGATCAATTCAACAGAAGAGCTAACTATCCTAAATATATATCCACCCAATACAGGAGCACCCAGATTCATAAAGCAAGTCCTTAGAGAATTACAAAGAGACTTAGACTCTCACGCAATAATAATGTGAGACTTTAACACCTCACTGTCAACATCAGACAGATCAACGAGACAGAAGGTTAACAAGGATATCCAGGAATTGAACTCAGCTCTGCACCAAGCAGACCTAATAGACATCTACAGAACTCTCCACCCCAAATCAACAGAATATACATTATTCTCAGCACCACATCGCACTTATTCCAAAACTGACCACATAGTTGGAAGTAAAGCACTCCTCAGCAAATGTAAAAGAACAGAAATTATAACAAAGTATCTCTGAGACCACAGTGCAATCAAACTAGAACTCAGGATTAAGAAACTCACTCAAAACCACTCAACTACACAGAAACTGAACAACCTGCTCTTGAATGACTACTGGGTACATAATGAAATGAAGGCAGAAATAAAGATGTTCTTTGAAACCAATGAGAACAAAGATATACCAGAATCTCTGAGACACATTTAAAGCAGTGTGTAGAGGGAAATTTATAGCACTAAATGCCCACAAGAGAAAGCAGGAGAGATCTAAAATTGACACCCTAACATCACAATTAAAAGAACTAGAGAAGCAAGAGCAAACACATTCAAAAGCTAGCAGAAGGCAAGAAATAACTAAGATCAGATCAGAACTGAAGGAGATAGAGACACAAAAAAACCCTTCAAAAAAATCAATGAATCCAGGAACTGGTTTTTTGAAAAGATCAACAAAATTGATAGACCGCTAGCAAGACTAATAAAGAAGAAAAGAGAGAAGAATCAAATAGACACAATAAAAAATGATAAAGGGGATACACCACTGATCCCACAGAAATACAAACTACCATCAGAGAACAGTATAAATACCTCTATGCAAATAAACTAGAAAACCTAGAAGAAATGGATAAATTCCTGGACACATACACTCTCCCAAGACTAAACCAGGAAGAAGTTGAATCCCTGAATAGACCAATAACAGGCTGTGAAATTGAGGCAATAATTAATAGCCTGCCAACCAAAAAAAGTCCAGGACCAGATGGATTCACAGCCGAATTCTACCAGAGGTACAAGGAGGAGCTGGTACCATTCCTTCTGAAACTATTCCAATCAATAGAAAAAGAGGGAATCCTCACTAACTCATTTTATGAGGCCAACATCTTCCTGATACCAAAGCCTGGCAGAGACACAACAAAAAAAGAGAATTTTAGACCAATATCCCTGATGAACATCGATGCAAAAATCCTCAATAAAATACTGGCAAACCGAATCCAGCAGCACATCAAAAAGCTTATCCACCATGATCAAGTGGGCTTCATCCCTGGGATGCAAGCCTGGTTCAACATATGCAAATCAATAAGCGTAATCCAGCATATAAACAGAACCAAAGACAAAAACCACATGATTATCTCAATAGATAGCAGAAAAGGCCTTTGACAAAATTCAACAGCCCTTCATGCTAAAAACTCTCAATAAATTTGGTATTGATGGAACATATCTCAAAATAATCAGAGCTATTTATGACAAACCCACAGCCAATATCATACTGAATGGGAAAAAAGTGGAAGCATTCCCTTTGAAAACTGGCACAAGACAGGGATGCCCTTTCTCACCACTCCTATTCAACATAGTGTTGGAAGTGCTGACCAGGGCATTCAGGCAGGAGAGAGAAATAAAGGGTATTCAATTAGGAAAAGAGGAAGTCAAATTGTCCCTGTTTGCAGATGACACAAATTGTATATTTAGAAAACCCCATCATCTCAGCCCAAAATCTCCTTAAGCTGATAAGCAACTTCAGCAAAGTCTCAGGATACAAAATCAATGTGCAAAAATCACAAGCATTCTTATACACCAATAACAGACAAACAGAGAGCCAAATTGTGAGTGAACTCCCATTCACAATTGCTTCAAATAGAATAAAATACCTAGGAATCCAACTTAAAAGTGATGTGAAGGACCTCTTCAAGGAGAACTACAAACCACTGCTCAAGGAAATAAAAGAGGACACAAACAAATGGAAGAACATGCCATGCTCATGGATAGGAAGAATCAATATCGTGAAAATGGCCATACTGCCCAAGGTAATTTATAGATTCAATGCCATCCCCATTAAGCTACCAATGACTTTCCTCATAGAATTGGAAAAAACTAGTTTAAAGTTCATGTGGAACCAAAAAAGAGCCCGCATTGCCAAGACAATCCTAAGCCAAAAGAACAAAGCTGGAGGCATCATGCCCCCTGACTTCAAACTATACTACAAGGCTACAGTAACCAAAACAGCATGGTACTGGTACCAAAACAGAGATATAGACCAATGGAACAGAACAAAGCCCTCAGAAATAATACCACACATCTACAACCATCTGATCTTTGACAAATCTGACAAAAACAAGAAATGGGGAAAGGATTCCCTGTTTAATAAATGGTGCTGGGAAAAGTGGCTAGCCATATGTAGAAAGCTGAAACTCGATCCCTTCCTTACACCTTATACAAAAATTAATTCAAGATGGATTAGAGACTTAAATGTTAGACCTAAAACCATAAAAACCTCCAGAAGAAAACCTAAAGCAATACCATTCAGGACATAGGCATGGGCAAGGACTTCGTGTCTAAAACACCAAAAGCAATGGCAACAAAAGCCACAATTGACAAATGGGATCTAATTAAACTAAAGAGCTTCTGCACAGCAAAAGAAACTACCATCACAGTGAACGGGCAACCTACAGAATGGGAGAAAATTTTTGCAATCTACTCATCTGACAAAGGGCTAGTATCCAGTTCTTTGTCTACAAAGAACTCAGACAAATTTACAAGAAAAAAACAACCCCATCAAAAAGTGGGCAAAGGATATGAACAGACAATTCTCAAAAGAAGACATTTATGCAGCCAACAAACACGTGAAAAAATGCTCATCATCACTGGCCATCAGAGAAATGCAAATCAAAACCACAATGAGATACCATCTCACACCAGTTAGGATGGTGATCATTAAAAAGTCAGGAAACAACAGGTGCTGGAGAGGATGTGGAGAAATAGGAACACTTTTACACTGTTCGTGGGACTGTGAGTTCAACCATTGTGGAAGACAGCGTGGCCCTCAAGGATCTAGAACTAGAAATACCATTTGACCTAGCCATCCCATTACTGGATATATACCCAAAGGATTATAAATCATGCTGCTATAAAGACACATGCACACGTATGTTTATTGCGGCACTATTCACAATAGCAAAGACTTGGAACCAACCCAAATGTCCATCAATGACAGACTGGATTAAGAAAATGTGGCACATATACACGATGGAATACTATGCAGCCATAAAAAAGGATGAGTTCATGTCCTTTGTAGGGACATGGATGAAGCTGGAAACCATCTTTCTCAGCAAACTGTCGCAAGAACAGAAAACCAAACACCACATGTTCTCACTCATAGGTGAGAATTGAACAATGAGAACATCTGGACACAGGAAAGGGAACATCACACACCGGGGCCTGTCGTGGGGTGGGGGAAGGGGGGAGGGATAGCATTAGGAGATATACCTAATGTAAATGACAAGTTAATGGGTGCAGCACACTAACATGGCACATGTATACATATGTAACAAACCTGCATGTTGTGCACATGTACCCTAGAACTTAAAGCATAATAAAAAATAAATTAAAAAAAGAACCAAATGGAAATTTTAGAACTGAAAAGTACACTGAAGACCTCAGAGAACTTTTATTTTTGTTATATCTATTTATATTTACTGTATTAGAAATTTTAATTAGAAAAGATTTAAAAATATTTATTCATTTTAAAGCAACAATAAACCGTTTACATGTAACATAACTGACTTTTTAAATAAAAAATAACTGTATTTCCAAAACAAAATACTAAGAAAAGTGGTGTCACATCACTCTTGACCTCTTCGATGCCTAGTTCAGCAGAAGCCGTCTGGTCCTCTGGCCTGCTTCTGCACTCACTCTGGCCTGCTTCTGCACTCACTCTGTGGCCTGCTTCTGCACTCACTCTGTGGCCTGCTTCTGCACTCACTCTGTTGCAGTACACTGTTTTGAGTCAAGTATTTCTCTGCCTGATGCTGAAAGGCTACATCACAAAGATGTAGATGGAAAATAGAGGAATATTCTCATAGGCTTTCCAGACCATTGAGATAATTCTTTGACTCTACATATGAAAACTCCAAGAGGCAGTTTTTTTAAAAAGGTTAGTTACCATGTGGCTTCTGAAGAGTCCCAATAAACTTTTTCTACCTTTACACTAAAATCCACTGGTCTGCCTAAAGCACTTTGAATGGATTTCATAATATCTTGCGTCAGTCATGTCTTAGTCCATTTGGGCTGCTGTAAGAAAATACTATAAACTGGGTGGCTTGTAACCAACAAACATTTATGTCTCACAGTTCTGGAGGCAGGGAGGTCCAAGATCAAGTCACCAGCGTATTGAGTGTCTGATGAAGAGGGCTGCTTCCTGCCTCATAGCACCTTCTTGCTGTATCTGCACGTGGTAGATGGGGCAAGGGATCTCTCTTCAAATCCCATTCATGACAGCTTCATCTTCATGACCTCATCACCTCTCAGAGGCCTCTGTTCCAAACACCGTCACTTTGAGGGTTAGGATTTCAGCATGAGTTTTGGAGGGGACACAAACATTCAGACCATAGCAGACCATTTGGAGAGTATTGGCTTACTGAACCATGCAGCAACTCCCAAGTGTTAGCACACCACTGTTAAAAACCCAACCCCCAAACCCCTACCTTTCTTAACATCTACAGGGGCCTCATCAGAAAAGCCTTGGAGTAAGGAAAAGCTGCAAAGCTCACGGTGGTTGAGAAAAGTTTTCCAGAATTCTGATTTTTCTTGAAAGCACAAATGTTGTTGTTGGCAACCATTACCATCAGTTGTTTGCCTGGAAGTGACAGATTTGTTTCATTCGTTTTGGAGAGTATGGTCAGCCAGATGCCCAAGCCTGGGTAGCTAGCTGTGTCTGTCTGTCAGTTTTCTGTTCCACAAGAAGCAGTTAGTCCAGCTCACAGCTCAGACAGCTGCCCAGAGGTTTTCTGTTAAACAGCCATGAGATACCCGTGTGCAACAGAATTGCTGTATGCTTCTCATTTCTTCACAAAGGATATAAAAAAGTGTGCTCAAGGACCAAGATTTAAGAAAATTCGTATTTACTACATTATCAAGGACATTTTATTTATTTATTTAGAGATGATCTTGCTCTGTCACCCAGCTGAAGTGCACTGGCGCAATCATAGCTCACTGCAGCCTTGAGTTCCTGGGGCTGAATGAAGCCTTCCACCTCAGCCTCCCGAATAGCTGGGACTACAGGTGTATGCCACGATACCAGGCAAATTAAAAAATTTTTTTATAAAGGCAGAGTCTTGCCATGTTGCCCAGGCTGGTTTCAAACTCCTGGGCTCAAGTGATTCTCCCACCTCAGCCTCCCGAAAGTGCCGGGATTACAGGTGTGAGCCGCTGTGCTTGGCTCATCAAGGGCGTTGTTAAAAGGAAACTATTTTTACTGGTTTGTTGATTGATTGATTGATTGATTGATTGCAAAGTGTCTGGTGTTTAAGAATATGATGATCACTTGTGTAGTTTGCTGCTGGTGGGAGCACTCCAGCATTTTACCTATTGCTGTTTTTGCACCATCGGTGCAAAATATATATAGTAAAAATTATATATGTGCAAAATTAATATAGTAAAAAACGACCATGATGGCTTAGTGTTGTCATGAATATAGTTTGAGCTGTGGGTCATTTGCAAGCCTGTTGTAGGCCTTGCGTTTGTGGAGAACACAAGTGGGAGAAACAGGTTCTTTCTTCTTTAACCAAGGCCACCCTCGCAAATGCGAGGGAAAAGTCAGACTCAGCGATGACTTTGGTATTTGTTAAACGTTTTTATTTCGAGCATTTTGACCAGCCAGCTTCAGGGACTGAAGGAAGAGAGCTCAATCACTTAGTAACATGCAGTGCAGGTTTGAAAAGTTGGTGACTGACTTAACTTGAAATAATTGAAGAAAGTTGAGGTTTGTGGAAGAATTGGAATAATACAGACTTCTCAATTTTTAAAAATATTGTAGCACATGCTAGCTGATTTCTCCAGAATCTTTCGGGACTTTGGCTCTTAATTGTACCTATTTTTTGCTTTAAGAAATGAATGTTTTGGCTGGGCACAGTGGCTCACGCTTGTAATTCCAACACTTTGGGAGGCCAAGATGAGAGGATTACTTGGAGTCAGAAGTTCAGGACCAGCCAGAGCAACTAAGTGAGACCCTGTCTCTACAAAAAAAAAAAGAAAAAAAAAAAAAGCCCAAACCTAGCCAGGCATGGTGGTGCCTGGTTCCATGGTTCCGGCTCCTCAGGAGGCTGAGGTAGGAAGATCAGTGGAGCCCAGGAGGTTGAGGCTGCCGTGAGGTGTGACTGGGCCATTGCACTCCAGCTTGGGCGACACAGCAAGATCTTGTCTCGGAAAAATGAAATAAAATAAATGTTTTTATATTTTATTAGGCAGATCAGCAGTTGGTAAAGAAAGGAAAAAGCAAAGTTGGGGACATGTTGGAAAAAGCAGCAGAGTTACTGATGAGCTGTTTCCGGGTCTGTGCCAGCGACACGTGAGTAAGGACTTGAGGACCGTCGGACGCTGTCGGTCGTGGTTTTTGTCGCAGTGTTCACCCTTTCTGGCCTGTGTTTATTGTTGACGTATATTTTACTTCTACACATATTATAATCCCACAACCATCATTATTTTTGCTTTAAAAAGTTGATTGTTTTGTAAAAGAAATAAGAGCTGAGGGAAAAAAAAGTCTTTTCATTTGCCAACATTTGACCATGCCTGAAGCTCCTCTCTGCAGGAACCAGTTTCTGTCTGGTGCCATTTCCCTTTCCTGAAGCACTTTCTTCCGCATTTGCATTTGTTGAGGGTCTGAGGGCAGTGAATCCTCTAAGCTTTCATTTTTCTGAAACTGTCTTTATTTTTTTAAGAAATTTTCTCTTTTTACCAGTGAAGAAGATTACCGTCATTTTTTAAGGCTCCTTTTGCTACATGGAGTCTTGTGGGTTGACAGTTTTTTTCCTTTCGGCACTTTAAAAATGTCATTCCATCTGGTTTCCTTTGCTTCTGATGAGTCCTTGCCGTCGTTCCCTGTATAGAATGGGTGTTTTTGCTCTGGCTGTCATTTTCTCTTTATCATTTGGCATCAGTGATTTGGCTCTGATGTGCATAGTTGGCTTTATTTTTCTTTAATTTCTCCTGTTCAGGGTTCATTGGGCTTCTTGTATTTGTAAGTTGATGTTTTTAAAAATTTAATATTTTACATTCTTCAACTACTTTTGGCCCCATTTTTTCTCTTCTCTTTCTGTGATTTCAACTGCATATGTGTTAAATGCTTGATATTATCCCACACAGGCCACTGTTAGTCTCTTTGTTTATTTTTTAATCTTTTTTTTTTTTTTGAGACAGTCTTGCTCTGTCGCCCAGGTTGGAGTGCAGTGGCGCCATCTCAGCTCACTGCAACCTCCGCCTCCTGGGTTCACACCATTCTCTTGCCTTAGCCTCCTGCATAGCTGGGATTACAGGCGCATGCCACCTCGTCCAGCTAATTTTTGTGTTTTTAGTAGAGATGGGGTTTCACCATGTTGGCCAGGCTGGTCTTGAATTTCTGACCTCAAGTGATCCACCCTCCTCGGCCTCCCAAAGTGCTGGGATTATAGGCATGAGCCACTGCACCTGGCCTCAATCTTTTTTTTCCTCTCTCCTCCATTTTAGGTAATTTTTATTGACCTGCTTACAAGTTGACTGATCTTTTCTGCCATTATTTATTTTTAAACTCTCAACTTTCCATCTGATTCTACTCTAGAGTTTCCATTTTTTCTTCTAAAACTCTCATCTCTTCACCCAGTATATAATTACATTTATTTGTGAGATTTAGGAAATTTTAAAACAAAGAAAGGTTATCAAAGGTATCCATATGTAAATAAACAAAAACTATTGTTCCCAGAGAGTAGTTGTTTTGGTCAACAAAACAACTGGGGAATGTAAGAAAAGAGATTTACTTGGCTCACAGTTCTGCAGGTTGCACAAGAAGCATGGTGCTCGTATCTGCTTCTGGTAAGGCCTCAGACTGCTTCCACTCATGCTGGAAGATGAAGAGGAGCCCACCACATGGCAAGAGAGGAGTCAGGAGATAGAAGGGTAGGCGCCGGGCTCTTCTACAACCAGCTCTCTGGGAACGCTCACAGGAGCCAGAGCGAGAACTCATTCACTATGGCAAGGACAGCACCAAGCCATTCATGAGGCGTTTGCCGCCAGGACCCAAAAACCTCCCATTAGGCTCTGCCTCCAACAATGGGGATCGTGTTTTAACATGAGGTGTGATGTGGCCAAAAATCCATATCTAAACAGTAGCAGTAGCCCAGCCTCTCTTTTCACTCACTGTGTCTGTTGCCAATAAACTTGGTAGCCTCAAAAGATGGGAACTTTTCCTGTTGGGTGTCATAGATCCAATCCATGAAACCAAAAGTAAGTGTTGAGCAGAGCAAGCTGTATGTAAAGGCCAAGGAATGAAGAAGCAGGAGTGTGGCTCACAAATCAACTTCTCTACTCCTGAGGGGTGAGGGGATTGAAATAGAGGGTTTCTTGAATGAAGGGGTTGGACATTGAAAGCAAGGGGAAGAATATTAATCGCTTTTCTGGAAATGGGCGGTGAACTTCTGGGAGCTGAAGCACTGCCATCTTTTTGTCCTTTTATGGCTTCTTCTCATCATTGTTGTGGTGATTGTCAGCCGTTGTGGCACTGGCGGGAGTGTCACTGAGCATGAAAATGAGATTGTAATGAAGTTGGAGGCTCTGCAAAGACTTCCACTTAGCATCCTGCTGATCTTAGCTGGTTTAACCAAGAGGGGAGCCTCTGACCTCAGGCGTCCTATTGCTGAAGATAACCAGAGTTTGAATTGTGCAACTGTTCAGCCAAGCCTACAAGATGTATAGTGCTGTGGGGATAACATGGCCTCCCTACCCAGCCTCGCTTCGGAACCTTCCTACCAAGGCTGGACTGTAGAAAAGTCCTTCCTCTGCCATGGCGCTTTCCCACTGGGGCCTCCCATGAGTGCCGTTTCCTTTGCTGGAAGGTTCTCCTCGACTCCTGGCTGTCTACACTCGTTTAAAGGTTTCCACCCTCTCTAAAGCCTCTCGCTGCTGGACTTCACAGTGGATCAGATTTCCCTTTTATAAACATTCATAGCAGACTGTACGTTTCTTTCACTGCGTTTACCGAATGATTGATGACTGTGTAGGTGATGTGTATTTGATTGCCAAGTGCGTGAGGGCCTGGGCCTTCTCCATCACTCACGCTCCTTGCACTCCAGGAGCTCAATCAGTGTTTCTTAAATGAATACTTGAAATTTTGCTTGGTGGTATATTCCTGCACAGCAGTGATCTTCATGACCTTTGATTAGGCAGTGGCTTCTCAGATACGACAACAAAAGCATAAGCAACCAAAGGAAAAATAAATTGGACTTCATCAAAATTAAAAACTTTAGACTTCAAAGGACATTCTCAAAAAAGTGAAAAACAATAATAAACTATCAAATAATACATCTGGTAAGGGCCTAATATCCAGAATATATAAAGAACTATTACAACTCAACAGTAAAAAGACAATCTAATTTTAAAATGGTTAAAGAATTTGAAAAATCTGCCAAACAAAATACATAAGTGGCCAGTAAGTGCGTGAAAGGATGCTCAGCATCATTAGCCACCAATGACTAATGCATCAGTCACTCAAAATGCAAATCAGAACCTCCGAGAGCTGCCAGCCCACACCCAGTGGTAGCACTGTAATCAGAAAGATGGGCAGCGCCAGCCAGGATGCAGAGACTGGAGCCTCATACACATTGCCAGGAGAACAAAACCAGTGCAGCTGCTGTGCAGAAACGGGAAGGCAGTTCCTCAAAGTTGAATGTAGAGCTACCGTGTGACCCAGTATTTCCACCCCGAGGGGACACTCAGAAGACAGAGGCAAATCCCCAGTGACATCTTTCCCCTTGGGGTTTGTTTTCGTCACATACTCTCCAATAGAGGTCATTGTTCCTGGTGCCAGACCAGCTACGATATTACCATACATGCAGCATTTTATGTGACTTACATAGTACTTGTGTGTTTTGTTTGGTTTTCCCGTAACTCTTTGAAGTCATAGAACAGTATTATTATTTGTCTTCGTTTTCAGATGAGGAAAACGAGACCTTGAGAGACTCTTGTTTGAGGTCATACACCTCGGGAGTGATAAAAGTCACAGAGCTGCTTAGAGCAGCTCACAGGCAGTTATACAACAGGCTTTAACAGTTTAAAGTTGTATGTTTACATTATTTTAAGTGTTTCTATACGGACACATTTTGGTCTTTAAGAGTAATTTTATGTTCTCTGGCTTGTAAACCACCTGCTTGTTTTCTGTACTGGGCACTTTTGTATTTTTGTGCCTTGACTCTGAGTGATTTTATCATTTTGTTGTGTACTTCCATAAACCTAGATGGCGTGGCCTAGTACACACCACCGCTGTGTGGAGTAGCCTGTGGCTCCCAGGCTGCCAGGAGCAAGAGCAGCCCTTGTGTGGCCGCACTGAATGCTGTAGGCAACCGGAACACAATGGGAATTATTTGTTTCTAAACATATCTAAACACCAAAAAGATGCAGTAAAAATACAGTATGAGAATCTGTAGGACCGCCATCTCAATGGTCATCTGTAGTTGACCAAAATGTTGTATAACACGTGACTATTTCTAAGTTAATTGCAGACAGAGGCACACCTCACCTAGGTGCTTCAGTTTCTGTTTCTTCAGTCTTTTGAGGTAAATTTACATGCAGCGAACTACCTACAGTAGTATCTGTCTGCTTGCTGTTGAGGTATAGGACAGTGAACTACCTACAATATTATCTGTCTGCTTGCTGTTGAGGTTTAGGACATGATTAACTACCTACAGTATTATCTGTCTGCTTACTGTTGAGGTGTAGGACATGGTTGTCAACCTGGAAACTTCCCTCATCCCTCATTTGGGGCAGGCCCTTTCTGCTGTCTGGATTTGTTCCCCGGTGGGTCACTTCCTGCCTTTCTGGTGACTTCATGTAAATGGACGCCCACAGTGTGTACTTTTTGTGTCTTCCTTGGTGGGACTCATCCTCTGTGTGTTTTACTGGTTTGTTTTGTTGTCCTGATGAGAAGGTATTTTTCCATTTTTCTTTTTTTTGTTTTTGTTTTTGTTTTTTGAGACGGAGTCATGCTCTGTCACCCAGGCTGAAATGCACTGGCCCAGGTTCAAGTGATTCTTCGGCCTCAGCCTCCTGAGTAGCCAGGATTACAGGCACGCGCCACCATGCCCTATTTTTCCATTTTTCAAAAATGGTTTATAACAGTTAACTTTTACACATTGTTGCTGCAAACGAGGCAGTTTTTAGCTGGTGACGCGGAGGGAGGATGTTACTCAAGTAGGTAATTGGGATTTTCCTGGTTTGCTTTTTCTTTCATTTTTACCCATCAGGTAAGACATCTTTTTCATAATGTTATTTTGTTTGATGAATATGACTTGATATGAATATGACTTGAGCTTTGGTACTTTATCTCAAGATATTAATTTGTTTAGGCAGTTTATTTTGTGAAATAAACATTTTATTTGCTATGTAACTTAAAAAAAATTGTTTCCCCATAGCCGTGCTGGAATAGAGGACTCTAAGAAGTGGGGCATGCTGTTTCTGGTGAACCAGTTGTTCAAAATCTACTTCAAGGTGCGCTTCTGTTTGAATTCTGTCTTTCCAATTTTCCATTCTCCTTGTCCTCCCACATACCACATATGGTTAGCTGGCCTCCCTGGCGTTGCCTGCGAAATGGTCAAAACCGTATTCCTAGTCTTAATAGCGAACCTTTGTTGAATGCCTGCTAGGGGCAAGGCACTGTTCTGAATGTCTCCTGTTGACAACCGGCCCTCTGAGGTTAGCGCTCCCGGCCCCGGGGAGACGAAGGCACCTGCGTGTGAAGCAGCTGGCCCGGCATGGTGAGCTTGGACTTGCAGTGCAGGCGGTTTCACTCCAGAGCCTTTTGTCTTCTGTGGTCATAATTAACTATGGAAAAGCAGGCATATAGATGGATAGATGGATACAAAAACCATTGCCACATAAAGTCAGTCAGGTGAAGAGCAGCCCATCATGTGTCAGCAGCTGGGCCTTGTGCCTTCTGTCCAGGGCTTTCCACTCCTGTAGAGCACCCCACCTTCCTGCCGGTGTTGCGTAGCACAGGCTTCTGCAGGGCTGTGCCACCTGGAACGGCTTCCCAGAGCCTCCCAGGGTGAATGTCATCTACAATGGCTGCTTTCTGTTTTGGTTTTTATTATTATATAAATAATTTTTGTGATATAATAGGTTTTGTAATTTGCATTTTGAGGAGACATGCATAGTAATTTGTTTTACCCCGTTTTTGTTGTTTTTAAATATTTTAAATGGATTGTTATTCATTATAGATCAACAAACTCCATTTATGCAAACCCCTAATTAGAGCAATTGACAGCTCAAACCTGAAAGACGATTACAGCACTGCACAGAGAGTAACATACAAATACTACGTTGGACGCAAGGCCATGTTTGACAGTGACTTTAAGCAAGGTATGTTGCTAATCTCTTTTTTCCCAGTATTTTAAATAAGACGTTGCATTCTGAACAACTTTGAATAATATAGTTTCAGAGAACACAATTACTGTATTTTATTTTTAAGGGTAGAATATTTGTGTAAATACAGATCAACTTATATATACATATTTGACACCAAAGCTGATTAAATAAAGGGAAATTATATTGAAGGTTCTTAATCCACACTGGGTCTCTGAAGTGCATGCTGGAATCTCACAGGCATCGCAGACATCCTTTCTGAGTTCACTAAACATGACTGTTCTCGGAATAGAATGTAAATCATTGTTTTCTCTATTTGCCTTTTGACCCTGTAATAGATGCTGGTTATGTTGACATAGGAAATGGAGATTAGGACAACATTTAGTTCAGCGACTGACTTGAACCTACAAATCCCACATGGAATGACTTAGAAGCAGGGGATATGCCGTTGGACCTGGCGTCAGAGCTCACGTTTAAACAGCCTCGCGCAGTGTGTTGCTGCCACACCTGACATTATTGTATTAGTTTACGTTGGTAACTTTCTCAAGAACAAGAAACTAGTCCTTTCTTCTTTTTGTAATTTTTTATTGGCTGTCATGGCATCATTCTTTGTGATGTCTTCTGTTGTACTCAGACCAGACTTTAAACTCTTCTTCAGCTGTTTGCTGAGCACACAGCCCCAAGTACATGAAGCAACATAACTTTAGGCAATGCAAGATAAATAGTAGCCCTTTCATAAGGATGCTCTGGCTTTTTATTCTATGGGCTTGTATAGACTGACCATTTCCTTTCACAGTTTTTACTGTATAGGCTTATATAGTCTGACTGTTGATTTCCTTTCATAGTTTTTAGTAGATCTAGGGCTTTTAAAGAAGGGCTTTTCTTACCTGTTCCTCTCTTTTTTTTTTTTCTTAATATGAAGCATAAAGGTAGAGAAGCTTTTAAATTCTGTTCTATTGGATTTTATTAAGATACTGATTTTTTTTTCTTCCAAGGATTCATTAGGTGGTATTTTTGAATACCTAACATAGCCAGAAATGATTATTAATATTGATGTGACATATTCATAGTTTCTGACATCTTTAGAGCTAAAAAGTTTATTTAAGTCTGTATCATCCAACCCTTTTGTTTGACTGTAAAAGAAATAGAAAGCCATTGAGAGTGTGATGTTCTGAGATTACTGAGCGATTCTGTGTCCTCAAAAAGCCAGCGCTGGCCATAGATCTTCTGCCTTGTAGCTCTCAGAGATGTTGTTTTCCATTTTACTGCCAGGAATTCCCAGAGCCCTGATTGTATTTAAGTGGATAAAATGTCTGCAGAGATTGTGGTGATTTTCTTCCCTGTGATTTTATATTATTTATGTAAGAGAATATTTGGAGTATCTCAGTTGTTGTATACTTTCATTAATTTATTAATTTCAGAGATTTATACCCCACTAGATATTTTTAACTCCAACCGAAATATATTATTTGATGCAAAATGACTAAGGTTCCCTCAAAGACAGCAGAAAAATCTCAGCTTGCATTAACTATTAGAAAATGCATTTTTTAGCTGGGTACAGTGGCCCACGCCTGAATCCTAGCACTTTGGGAGGCTGAGGCGGGTGGATCACAAGGTCAGGAGATCGAGACCATGGTGAAACCCCATCTCTACTAAAAATACAAAAAATTAGCTGGGCGCGGTAGCAGGCGCCTGTAGTCCCAGCTACTCAGGAGGCTGAGGCAGGAGAATGGCGTGAACCCGGGAGGCGGAGCTTGCATCGAGCCGAGATCGCACCACTGCACTCCAGCCTGGGTGACAGAGTGAGACTCCATCTCAAAAAAAAAAAAAAAAAAAAAGAAAGAAAAATGCATTTTTGTACATCCAGGAGAATTTGAGATTACCTCGGGCAGTAGCAAAGGTACACTTTTTAGAGGCTAGGTTGCAAAAGTCAAACTGGCAGCGGGTGGGATACTGCAGACTCTGAGTGAATCCTTGTTCCTTGGTCTCAGCCCCACAGGGCTCCTTGTGGGTCATGGCTTTGTAGTTTGGAAGCGACACTGGCCCCACAGCATTCACGCTCACTGTTCAAGACTGGATGTTTTTTGTGCCAATGTGGCCACACAGTTTAGGAGCAGAGGCAGTGTGTGGTCTCAGTGTGGGTTCCCTAGGCCTCAACCCAGACCCTAGGGCCTGTTGCTTCTGGTGACCCATTCTGCATAAGGGAGGGCCTCTGCAGCTCTGAGCATCTCTCTTCTCTTGTATTTGGGACTTAGTATCACTGTTCAGGAAGAACTTACATAAACAGGAACATCTTACTTTCCTAATTCTTGACCCAAACCCAGCCTTAGCAAAGCCTCTTCCCATCACCTCGGGAGAATGTGGAATCATTGTCCAGAAACCCCTGACGTTTCCTCTGCCTTCAGCTTTCCGGCCTCAGGACGATGCTCAGCTGCTGCCTGTTCTGAGAGTTCCTCGTGCGGCTGAACTCTCCGCAGGCCTGTCATGTGCAGTTTGTAGGATTAATCTTGACAAGTAGAATTACTTTTGTATTTTGAAATCTATTAAATTCAAATCTGTTTTATATGAAATGGAATCCTTTTTTAAGATTGCTGTCAGGACAGAATTAATATACGTTAATAAGAATTTTTTAAAGCATGTGGTCATTTAAAATAGAAGATATATGATCACTAATTCTATGTTAAGCTGGAGGATGGTGTTTCACTAAGTTATTTTCATTCTGTTGAATTATGAGTGATTAAAATGTATTGTGGAGGTACATTTTTAAATATGTCTTTACATTTTTCATGAATGTAGAAATCATCTGAGCAGGGTCAAACTTTTAAAATGTTATCATAATGGCTTGCCAGATGACCTTAGGCAAATCAGAATCTCTGTGAAAGTTAGTTTCTTCAGTTTTTCTCTGTTAAGTAGGACTTCCCAGGCAGTTCCTGTTGAATTTGGGGTTACAGATTTTACTTAAGGAAAGTCATTGATCACAGAAATGAAACTGGGCTGATATTTTTTGAGATAATAAAGGGAGGGGGCTTTTGCCTTTTAAATCAGGAGACGGTGGTAGAATACGGAGCAGGAAGGGGCCTGAAGCAGGTGCGTTGGTCTCACACGTGCTGGCTCTGCCTTCTTTGCAGCCGAGGAGTACCTGTCATTTGCCTTTGAGCATTGTCACCGTTCTAGTCAAAAGAACAAAAGGATGATTCTGATCTATTTGCTTCCAGTAAAAATGCTATTGGTGAGTGATTGTTACTCCCTGTTTATAGATCCTGGTGTTTTCACGAAGTTGACAGCTGATAGGCTTTTTAAAACCCAGCAGACAGTGGTTGATCACAGCCTGAGCTATGTAGGAGCACACCCCAGAATGAAGAAGGAACATGCACCGTGTGTGGCCGAAACCCAGAGCCTCATGCCTTACGCCTCCAGGTCCTTCTAGAAAAGCTTTCCCTGTGTCCTGTTTCCCTTTAAAGTATTTAGCTCTACAGTTTAATATTCATGTGACAAAATAAGTACCTATCATTTGTATTCCTCCCTTAAAACCTAAGTTAAAAGCAGTGGATTCACCGAGAAATAAAAAATGTCATTTCAACCTCTCTCTGGGTATTTCATTTAGTTACTAAAATGTATTTTTGATACTTGAAATAACTGGCAAGTTAATTGACCGAGAAAAGCATTACACACAGCTGGCTAAAGCTTCTGTAATTCCGAATGGATTGTGATGGAGAAGTGCTGCTGTGGCCCTGCCCTCCCCACTTCTCACCCTGTTTAAGAGACAGCCAGTGTCAAATTCTTAGCTGATTCTTCTGGAAGCTACCTCCGTATTCCTAGATCACATGCTTATACTCACATTTCTTCAGTTATCACTCTCCTGTTGTAGAAATGCAAAGAAATGTGAGAAGGTCAAGATCAAGGTCACGTGTCATGGCGTGACGCACGTGTATTGCACCAGGTGTTCTGATTTCTAGACCAGTGTTGTTTTCCTAATGTACTGTGATGTGTTTCATCTGTGGACATCTAAGAAACTCAGGTTGCAATTTTCTTAAAACTTAATTCCTTGATATGAATGTTTATCAAAGACAATTTTGTCAAAAATGAAAGTGTTTTCATTCTGGAAAATTGACTCTGTCTTAGGGTCACATGCCCACTGTGGAGCTCCTGAAAAAGTATCACCTGATGCAGTTTGCGGAAGTAACCAGAGCTGTGAGGTAGAGTGTGCCGTCCTTTCTGTTTGGGGCTTTACAAGTGCAAGCCTGGTGAGAGCTGGCGTGGGAAGTAACCAGAGCTGTGAGGTAGAGTGTGCCGTCCTTTCTGTTTGGGGCTTTACAAGTGCAAGCCTGGTGAGAGTTGGCGTGGGAAGTAACCAGAGCTGTGAGGTAGAGTGTGCCGTCCTCTCTGTTTGGGGTTTTACAAGTGCAAGCCTGGTGAGAGTTGGCGTGGGAAGTAACCAGAGCTGTGAGGTAGAGTGTGCCGTCCTCTCTGTTTGGGGCTTTACAAGTGCAAGCCTGGTGAGAGTTGGCGTGGGAAGTAACCAGAGCTGTGAGGTAGAGTGTGCCGTCCTCTCTGTTTGGGGCTTTACAAGTGCAAGCCTGGTGAGAGCTGGCGTGCACGCTGTGTGAGAAACTCACCCTCCTTCTGACGCGTGTCCCCCCTCACCAGCGAGGGCAACCTGCTGCTGCTGCACGAGGCGCTGGCGAAGCACGAGGCCTTCTTCATTCGCTGTGGGATCTTCCTCATCCTGGAGAAGCTGAAGATCATCACCTACAGGAACCTCTTTAAGAAAGTGTAAGCGTTTCCCCAGCGCACTGGGCTCCCAGTGCGGCTCTCGGCAGAGCGGTCAGACGTCCAGGGCCGTTGCAGGCTAAGAAAGGAGGCTACGTGTGGGCAGGGTCGTCATCTTTCTTCCGCTGTGGGATAAAATGAAGCCTCCGCCCACTGCCTGCTGGGGCCCTGCGCAGAGACACGTGAGTAGCACAAGCTGTGCCTCGGCTTCTGGGGGAGGTAAGCGGATTCTGTGTGAGAAGACGACCTGAGAACATCAGCCCTGAGAGCCGCGGTACCACGTTTCATCAGACCACATAGGACTCGCCACTCACTCCCCTCCCTTAGTCCTGACCAAGCAGCCCTCCCAGCCACTCCGCCTGTCACAAATGCAGACGCAGAGATCGCCATTCCTTTCCTCACATGTCTTTTGAGGCCTCGTCCCAGCAGGATCTCAGTTCAGTAAACTCCAGGCAAAGGCCAACTTTGTACAGAGCTGTGGGTAGCACATCACAAAGAGTAGGGGCCGTATTTCGCTGAATCAGTGAGACACAGCCCGTTGTCAGGTGCTTCCTGATTTCAGGGAGATTAAAATGTGAAAAAAAGCCACCTTAGATTAATGAAATATTTAGAAAATAATTAAAAACTGTATTTGTACTAGTGACTTTTTTAAGATTGAAAAGTCAAATTAGATTTAATAGCTCTTTGAGAGTGTATTTTAGAGTTTAATAGGTGGGAATTTTTGTGCTCCTTTAGAACACTGGCTTATTAAAAGGTGCCTTTTCTTGGCTGCGGAGTGCTGCGTCCTGTCAGTAACCACAGTGCCCGTCTCCTCCCCTCTTCCAGGTATTTGTTACTGAAAACACACCAGCTGTCTCTGGATGCCTTTCTGGTCGCCTTGAAATTCATGCAGGTGGAGGACGTGGACATTGACGAAGTTCAGTGTATTCTGGCTAACTTGATATACATGGTGTGTGAGTCCTAGTTTTAATTTAAGCAGCTACTCACAGCAGGATTCAGACCAGAATGTGAAGCTTCAGTGTGGTGGTGTTAAAATTGTTAAAATATCTTTTGCTTTTATTGAAGGTATTTTTTTTGGTAGAACTAATTTTAGCCCAGGAAATACCATTCACCAGGACCTTAGGAGCATGAGGGGATGGATACTCTGTATGTTTGCATATTCTTTTTTTTTTTTTTTTTTTTTTTGAGACGGAGTCTCGCTCTGTCGCCCAGGCTGGAGTGCAGTGGCGCGATCTCGGCTCACTGCAAGCTCCGCCTCCCGGGTTCACGCCATTCTCCTGCCTCAGCCTCCCGAGTAGCTGGGACTACAGGCGCCCACAACCGCGCCCGGCTAATTTTTTGTATTTTTAGTAGAGACGGGGTTTCACCGTGGTCTCGATCTCCTGACCTTGTGATCCGCCCGCCTCGGCCTCCCAAAGTGCTGGGATTACAGGCGTGAGCCACCGCGCCCGGCCTGTTTGCATATTCTTTACCGGCGGTACATCCCTCGGTATCTGTTGAGTCTCTGAACCCCCTCGGATACCAAAATCCCCATGTGCTGCAGTCACTGATAGGACGTAGTATTTGCATATGAGCTATGCACATTCTGTATACTTTAAATTATCTCTAGGTTACTTAAAATAGTGCACTGTAGATAGCTGTTATACTGTAATATTTAGGGAATCACGGCAGGGAAGAGCATCTGTACATGTTCAATACAGATGCGTTTTTTTTTTTTTTCCAAATATTTTCAGTCCACAGTTGGTTGGATTCACGGATGTGAAACCCACCATGGATATGGAGGGTCGATTGTATTTATTTTTATTCATTGTCCTCCTGCTGAACTGAACTGTGCCACTCTTGGGGAACAATGCTTAATGCCAAATTTATTAGATCACCCAGCATCTTGGACATGACTCAGATCCAGAAATGTAAACGAGCTCCTGCCTTTCTGTCCTGCAGGGCCACATCAAAGGCTACATATCGCATCAGCATCAGAAGCTGGTGGTCAGCAAGCAGAACCCATTTCCTCCGCTGTCCACGGTGTGCTGAGTGTGTCCGAAGCCCTGAGGACGGGTGAGCAGTTGTTTCTTTCTGTTCTGGTTGTGCCGATGAGACCAGTCTGGTACTGCGACAAGGCTCCCTGAAGCCGGAACTCTGGGAGGCGCTTCTCCCTGGGATGCCGAGGCTGAGATTCTCAGCACACCCGAGTCAGTCTCCTCCGTTTGTAACTAATTTCAGCCTGATGAAAACCTGGAATTCCTTTTTCACAAAACTCGGCTGGTTCTGGAGTCTTTGTGAAACTTCTTTGAAGGAGGCTTTGCGTGAAGGCAGCTCCGGCTCACTTTTCCTAAGTGTGGTTCCTGAAGGCTGTCTTTGTAACTTTTTGTAGTTCTTTGTATAAAAAGGGTATTCTGAATTTATACACATGGCATGTTCTTCATTATATCTTCCAGGATACATCTATTTTTATATATTAAATTTGAATATGTTATCAAAATGCTTGGTTAACTTAAGGCATCTTTTTAAAAGCAGAATTTAATTTGATTTAAATTTTCCAGATTTTATAGCTTGCCCGTATGGATGCTCCTCAATTTATGATGGGGTTACATCCCAATAAACTTACTTTATTTACCTTTGCTTTGTTGGTTGAAAAAAAACACGTTACTTTTAAAAAACCATCTTAAGTTGAAAATGCATTTGAATACACCTGCTACTAAACAGTATGGCTTACTCTAGCCTGCCTTAACATACCCAGAAACCTCCACTTAGGCAAAATCAAACACGAAGCCGACCTTATATTATAATAAAGTGTAGATGCCACGCGTGGTGGCTCACGCCCGTAATCCCAACACTTTGGGAGGCCAAGGCGGGCAGATCACCTGAGGTCAAGAGTTGGAGACCAGCCTGACTAACACGGAGAAACCCTGTCTCTACTAAAAATACAAAATTAGGCGGGCGTGGTGGTGCATACCTGTAATTCCAGCTACTCAGGAGGCTGAGGCAGGAGAATCGCTTGAACCTGGGAGGCAGAGGTAGGCAGAAGTTGCAGTGAGCTGAGATCACGCTGTTGCACTCCAGCCTGGGCAACAAGAGTGAAACTCTGTCTCAAAAAAATAAATAAAAATAAAAGTGTAAATATCTCGTGTAGCTTACCGAGTGCTGCACGGAGAGTGGAAACCGAAGGGCTGTGTGGACGCTGAGGCATGGCTGCCCCTGAGTGCGTCCCTTTGGCACCATGGTGAGGTTGACAGTTGCTAAGTCGGGCCATTCACATTGGGCTATTGGGCTGCCATCACAAAATACCACAGGCTGGGCAGCTTAAGCAACAGGAATGTATTTCCTCACAGTTCTAGAGGCTGCAGGTCTGACTGGGATGGGGTTACCAGCATGGTTGGCTTCTGGGGAGGACTGTCTTCTGAGCTGCGCACTCAAGAATATGGTGGTATTCTTGCTGTGCTAGAGATGGTACAGACAGAGATGACTCTCTCTTTTTTTTTTTTTTTTTTTTTTTGAGACAGGGCCTCGCTCTGTTGCCCAGGCTGGAGTGCAGTGGTGCAGTCAGTGCTTACTACAGCCTCAACCTCTGGGGCTCAAGTGGTCTTCCCTCCTCAGCCTCCCGAGTAGCTGGGACCACAGGTGCATGCCACCACACCCAACTAATTTTTTTAGTTTTTGTAGAGACAGGGTCTTGCTAATGTTGCACAGGCTGGTCTGGAACACCTGGGCTAAAGCAATTCTCCCGCCTCGGCCTCCCAAAGTGCTGGGATGACAGGCATGTGCTACCACACCTGGCTCTCTTCCTCTTATAAGGCCACAGTTCTGTTGGGTTAGGACCTCACCCTTATGACCGCATTTAGCCTTAGTTACCTCCTGAAGACCTTACCTCCAGATACAGTCACGTTGGGGGTTAGTACTTCAACGTAAGAAATTTGGGAGGACACAGTTTAGTCCCCAGCACTGCCATTTCTCAGAGTGTGCACATTTCCCTGTTTATGACAAATTTACTAAAGAAGAACACACAAACCATATTAGCTCATCTTTGCTAAGTTACTGCATTTGAAAGCTGCTTGTGCAAGGAGAAGCTATGCTACAAAGTGTGAATCCTTCTTTCTGTCTCTCTGGGCTTCACAGTGCAGGACTCACTTTGTGTGGCTCCTTCCTCAGGTTCCCCTGGATGCAGGAACTGCCCCAGGGCTTCAGCGGCACTCCTTAGCTCGCTCCTACATCTGCAGGTCTACAGTTTCTTCGGGGCTGGGCGGGGAAGTTTGTGGGCTCTTCTGGGGCCTGAATGGGCCCCTCTGAAGGTGACTCATTCCCATGTATCAGCCCTGGGCTCTCACCTGGGGCTCAGCAGGGCTATGGGTGGGCTCCCCTGTTTCTTTCCACACTCAGGGAGCTGGATTCTGGGAGCGCAGATCCCAGCAGAGCCAGGGAAGCCAGATCTCTTGTATACCCTGCTCTCTCTTAAGTCACACCCGGATTCCAGCCGTGGACTGCCGCGCACACACATGAACTGCAGGAGGGCAAGCGCCTGTGCCTGTGGACTTCATGCCAAGGATCCTCTTGACCTACAGAGCTGCTCCCCATGAGCAGCAAGGTCCTCAGCGCTGGCAGTCGTGACAAGTGCCTCCTACGTCCTGTGGGGCAGACACGGAGCGAACTCATGTCGGTGAAGGCTTTGGGTGCTGCGTCTGTTTTCTAGCTACTCATGTGTCCAGTGGGGCGCTGTTCTCTTTCAGTGTTGGGTAAGGAAATCTGATCTTCCCTGCTGCTCAGCATGGGCCTTGAACATCCTTCAACTTTTGATTTAAGTGATTTTCTTACAGTAATTTGAATATTGGAATTTCTACTGACATACCTGAATTTCATTCTGGATTTAATAGCGGTAGAAAGTTCAGGTTTGTCAACATTTCTGGGTAACATTGAACCATCCATAGTGACACCTAAAGTCAAGGACTGATACTTTAAGGTAATTGGATGGTTATTCTTAGCAATGAAAGAAACAACCTCAGTGTAGGTGTCCTTACATTTACCTCTTGGTGTTCAGGCCTGTGTCAGTTTGTTCTCACACTGCTATAAAGAACTGCCCGAGACTGGGTAATTTGTAAAGGAGAGAGATTTAATGGACTCACAGTTCCACATGACCAGCGGGGCGGGCACAGGAAACTTACAATCATGGCAGAAGGGGAGGCGAGCGTGGGGAAAACTGCCACTTTTAAAACCATCAGCTCCCATTGGACTGCCCCACTATCACCAGAACAGCATGGGGGAGCCGCCCCATGATCCAGTCACTTCTTGACACCTGGGGATTACAGTTCGAGATGAAATTTGGGTGGAGACACAGAGCCAAAACATATCAAGGCCTACGTCCAGCATGGCAGCATTCAAGTTCATGGGTGTCCATGTGGGCATATATCAGTGTGTTTGCATGGATTCAGATGTTGGACTTAATCTCTGCCCAAGTGTAAACTTGTTTGGTCCTTTTAAAACATCATCACAGGCTGGACGTGGTGGCTCACATTTATGACCCCAGCACTTTGGGAGGCTGAGGCCAGTTAGATTGCTTGAGCCCTGGAGTTCGAGACCAGCCTGGGCAATATGGCAAAATCCATCTCTGCAGAAAATACAGAAATGAGCTGGGCATGGTGGTGGCACCTGTAGTCGAGGCTGCGGTGGGAGCGTCAGTTGAGCCCAGGAAGTCGAGCCCACAATGAGCTAGGATCGTGCCCTGCACTCCAGCCTTGGGTGACAGACAGAGACCCTGTCTCAAAAAACAAGGAAAACAGAGTCATAGCTAGCTTCCCTTTTCTTGAGTTTTATTGTTTTGTTAGATTTGTTTATGGTGCGGTTTCTAAACGTGTCATTAAACACCAGTAGAGTAGTTCTTTCATTTCGAAGGCCCCTCATGTCTGCTGACGTCTTGGCCTGTAGCTTTCTCTGATTGTCCCTGATTTCACAGATTTCACCATTATGCAGGGAGGGTCTTCGTATGCTTTGCCTCTGCCCAGCTGTATTTGAAATAGTTTTCTTTTCTTTTTTTTTTTTTCTGAGATGGAGTCTTGCTCTATTGCCCAGGCTGGAGTGCAATGGCATGATCTCGGTTCGCTGCAACCTCTGCCTGCCCGGTTCAAGTGATTCTCCTGCCTCAGCCTCCTGAGTAGCTGGGATTACAGGCGTGAGCCACCACACTTGGCAATTTTTTTGTTTTGTTTTGTATTTTTAGTAGAGACAGAGTTTCACCATGTTGGTCAGACTGGTCTCGAACTCCTGACCTCATGATCCACCCGCGTCAGCCTCCCAAAGTGCTGGGATTATAGGCGTGAGCCACCGCGCCCAGCCTGGAATAGTTTTCAAGCAGGGCTTCCACTCTAGTTTAGTAAATCCAAATTTGTAATAGAAGTACCAGAAGCAAGATTGCAGACATTTCTGCAGCATTGTGTACAGAAAGCCTGCCATGTTCATTAGCGGATTTTAAAATCATTAGTAGGCATTTAAAGCAGTGACTTAATTACCTTATTGTAGTTTGAGAATAATACAGCCAAAATTCACTAAGACTTTAAAACTCACCCTAGTGAATTTTAAACTCCCCTCCCCATTAATTTGCCTTAAATTACAGTGTTGCTTTTCGCCAAGGTCCTTTCAGAGAAATGGGCCATTTCATCTACAGATTGGAGAAAAGAAGTTTAATTCTGGGATTAAAGAGTAAATGAAAGAGAGTGTGCTGAAGAACAGTAAGGCTTAAAAACCCAAGTTATGTGTCACTTGTTTTCAACTCAAGAGACTGTTTGTCTGCCTACATTTTCAGTCCCCTTTTTAAAAGTCCTCTGTGCTCCTCAACAAGGCTCTGCTGGCCAAGGCGCCTGCAGCTGGCCCTCACCCTTGCCTGAGCTGAGCGGCCCTCGTCTGCCCACCTCCCACAGGCAGCCGCTGTGAGCTCTGTGTCGCTCAAGGACACTGGTGGAGAAGCAGCTGTGTCCCTTCCTTAACTAAGTCAGAGTTAAAATGTGAACATTTACACCATTTCTGTCCATTTCAGTGCAGATTCAGACCCCGCCAGGAGCTCCAGTCTCCAAGGAAGTTTCACTGGGGGCTGGACTGCAGCCCTGTCTTTGGTACTTGGGTTGCAGCTGCAGCCTTCATGACAGCAGGTGGTCACTGTGATTCAGTATGTGCTGTCCTGGTCTGTTCTACAAAATACCATGGAGTCTCCTGGTGACAACAGGAACTCATTTCTCACAGATCTGGGGGCTGGGAAGTCCAAGATCTGGGTGCCGGCAGATTTGGTGTCTGCTGAGGGCTCTCTGTCTCCAGGATAGCACCTCGCTGCAGCATCCTCGCGTGGGAGAAGAGATGGAAGGGGCTGGCAGAGCCCTCATGGCCTGATCACCTCCCGAGGGCCCCACCTCCCCATGCCGTCATCTTGGGGTAAGTTCCAATTTCGAGTTTTGAAGGGACACACACTCAAGCCACAACAGTGCTGAGCGTCGCCCTAGCTGCCCATCAGCCCATTGGTGAGGCGCTGTGACTCCACCCTGGACGACCCTGAGGCATGAAGAGGTGGAGCACTTGTCTAAGAGCCACCTGGTGGGATGAGCAGAGAGCTGGGACTCAGTGCTCAGCCCTGACCCGGGGCCCTGGAACCTTCTGTGGGAACCCTCCCAGAGAAGGGCTGGTGCACAACCCCGTGAGACGCTGACATGCCTCCTCAGCCTCTCGCGTGCTCCCTGGCCCTTTCCTCTAATGCTGCCTCTCTGAGGTACCCCCAGGGTCGTTCTCCTCCATTGCCAACCTGCTTTGAGTGGCTGCTGCTGCACTGAGCCATGGTCCTCAGTCCCCATGGCAACTGGGGAACCGACAGAGGAGGTCACTTTCTGCTGTAACCGGCGATTGCTGCGGCTTCTGCACCAGAACACACTCGCCTGTGTGCGGGCCGGGGTGGCTGTTCCCTGAGCACAGAGAACACTGGACTTGGAGAAGGAAAGATGTTCTGGAAACCAGACTGTTTTATGACTGACAGATTATCTTATTTTATTATTTAATGCATCTCATGTTTTTTCTGAAGGTCTCTATTGAGAGAAAGAGATCCAGGGAAAGAAAGGTCACAGTGCTCGGTAAATGGCCCAGCAAGGGCGGCTCTGCTGCTTCGTGGGCTGAGCGGGTGGCCTGGGGCTGAGCGGTGGCCTGGGACTGTGACGGCCTCTAAGCGTGTGGTGAAGTTTCAGTGCGCTCCGTGGTGGCAATGCAAGCTTGGAATCCCACTTCAGGTTGTGTTCTTTCTGGCTGGGTTTCAGTTAGTTCATGATCCATTTAAACCAGAGTGAGTACCTGGAGACCTTGGTGACAAGGACCATGCGAGCCTGCCCTCCTGCTGGCTGCGAGCCCAGGACCCCTGTGAGGAACCAGGAGCCTCTGTGCTCTCTGGTGACCACACTTCCCTCCATCCAGTTCACGGCCGCCACACTGCTTCTCTCACAATAGGTCCTGGTGGTGACGGTCACATTCAGGACCTGCCCGCACTCCTCCCCCTCCACAAGTGTGACAGGCAGCGTGGTTAGCGAGTTGCCCAGGTCAGTGCCATTGCGTGCCCAGCCGCTGAGGAGGCCCCCAGTGCGTGGGATGAGGAGGTGCTCAGCGAAGTCGTTCTCAGGGGTGCACACGGGGAGCCCCGCATCTGGGCACTGGATGGGCCACTCCAGCTCCAGCAGTGACAGGTCATTCTCCCCCGTGTCCGCGTCATACCACATGTGCACATGGGCACGCATTATCTTGATCATCAGTGGGTCTTGGCTCGTTCTGTTAAAATCTGAAATCATGAACAATCACCAGTTCTTTACAGTCTGATTTTCAAGAGTGACATAATGCTCAGAAACGAGCTTCTCAGTGAGCCACGTGAGGAGGGAGAGACCGACCCTGGAGGACCCGCAGGCTCACTGCCCCATGGTGTGGACACTGTCCCTTTCTGTGGACAGAAAGGCCACTCGCAGATTGCACCATTGCAACCAAGTGCCACGGCGTTTAAAAACAGTCAAGGTCAGTTCTTCTATTTTGGAGTACAGTGAGGTGTGGTGAAATGATTAAAAAGTAGGGAGCAGTGATGTGGAACTTCTCCAGGCCAATCAAACATTGGCTGTTGAGAAGTGGTTTTCAGGTTATTTTGTTGATTGAAAAATATGTAAGGGTACCAGGCGCAGTGGCTCACACCTATAATTCCAGCACTTTGGGAGGCCGGGGCAGGTGGATTACTTAAGGCCAGAAGTAAAGACCAGCTTTTCCAACATAGCAAAACCCTGTTTCTACTAAAAATACAAAAAATTAGCGGGACGTGGTGGTGCACGCCTGTAGTCCCAGCTACTCAGAAGGCTGAGGCAGGAGAATCGCTTGAAACCAGGAGGTGGAGATTGCAGTAAGCCGAGATCGTGCCACAGCACTCCAGCCTTGGCAACAGAGTGAGACTCTGTCTCAAAAAAAAAAAAAAAAAAAAATTAAGGATGAAGAGTAAAAACATATTTATGTTGAGGTTCTTCAGAGTCATTACAGAGCATGTTGACAGGTTAATACGGAACTTTGCAGCCTCCCGATGGGCTAGAAGCTATTGTGTGTTTGGATAGATAAGGAAAGAGGCACATGGCCGGGGGCAGTGACTCACACCTGTAATGCCAGCACTTTGGGAGGCCAAGGCCGGCGGATCACCTGTGGTCAGGAGTTCGAGATCAGCCTGGCCAACATGGTGAAACCCCATCTCTACAAAATTACAAAGAAATTAGCCGGCCACGGTGGTGGGCGCCTGTAATCCCTGCTACTTGGGAGGCTGAGGCATGAGAATCGCTTGAACCTGGGAGGCGGAAGTTGCAGTGAGCCTAGATCGTGCCACTGCACTCCAGCCTGAGGGATAGGGTGAGACTCTGTCTCAAAAAAAAAAAAAAAAAAAAAAGAAATAGGCACAGATAAGCCAATGAAAAGGCCACTGTCTCAGCCCAAAGTCTCAACTGCTGAGGGATTCAAGCCCCATTCTTCTGATTTTTAGTCAATTACCCATCTCTTATGCCACAACTGCTCGATTTCAGTGGGAAAAGAAGTCATCTTTAGTAGGCTGTGATTTCCTCCGTTGCTGAGTGTGAGTTAGCGCTTGCCCGTCGCGATTCCCTCCCTTGCCGAGTGTGAGTTAGCATTTGCCCGTCGCGATTCCCTCCCTTGCCGAGTGTGAGTTAGCGCTTGCCCGTCGCGATTCCCTCCCTTGCCGAGTGTGAGTTAGCGCTTGCCCGTCGCGATTCCCTCCCTTGCCGAGTGTGAGTTAGCGCTTGCCCGTCGCGATTCCCTCCCTTGCCGAGTGTGAGTTAGCGCTTGCCCGTCGCGATTCCCTCCCTTGCTGAGTGTGAGTTAGCACTTGACTGTCGCGATTCCTTCCCTTGCTGAGTGTGAGCACTTGCCCGTCGCGATTCCCTCCCTTGCCGAGTGTGAGTTAGCACTTGCCCGTCGCGATTGCCTCCCTTGCCGAGTGTTAGTTAGCACTTGCCCGTCGCGATTGCCTCCCTTGCTGAGTGTGAGTTAGCACTTGCTGGACCCCGGTGTGTGCTAGGTATTTTGCATGTGCTTTCTGAATTTATAAGTATCTCAGTTTTATTGACAGTAAATTCAGTTCTATGTTGCATTAGAAACAAACAGTCCAATTTTAAATTTTTCATTTCATTCTTACATAGAATAGTGTATTTCCAATGTGGTTTTATAAAAACTCATGATAAAATACTTACATGTTTTTACACTGATATTCCTGTGTAACAGTGAGCATCTTGCTGTTGTCAGTACAAAGTTTTCCTGTATTATAACACCACCACAGAAGTCTTTTCCTTCGGCATTTGTTAACTTTACCTTTAAAAATCAAAATAGGCAATAAATAGCTGCTGACAGTTTGCGGGATTAGGGGCAGTAAAGTCTACTGGTTAGGGATATGGACTCCAAAGGCAGACAGCCGTATTTGAATCTTGCCCCAGCACTCAAATGGCTACAGGATTGTTATCGAATTGCTGACAATCTAAGCTTTTATTTGCTCAGGGATTAAATGGGGCCGGCACTTCCCCTTTCGGCCCAGGTGAGGTAACAGTGATCAGACTGACCCTCCCACCTGAAGCAAAACATGGACAAAATCTGTGGAATGATGGTTTTCAGGGACTGTAATCCCCAAGAAACAACTGTCTCAGCTACTGTCCAGAATTTCCCTGGCACAGGGCAGGACGGGGCATCTCAGTTGGAGCCCTGCCAACTCCCTAAATTGAAGAGAGAAAGCTGAGAGCCCAGTGAGGCCGCAGTGCCTGGAGTTTGCAGAACAGAGTCCTTCAGAGGAGAGAGCTTGGTAGAGAATGCTGGAGGATGGCTGCATGCCTAGCAGTTTTCAGCAGAGCAGTGGTGATCACATGTGCACATGGAGACTAATAATGGCCAGGAAAGAACCACTCAGGAGGGTGAGCAGGACCCGTGCTAGACACTCACGCAGGCTGGGAATAGCGATTCCACCAGCTGAGTTAAAACATCCCTGACTCGGGGGCACGGGGCAGGATGCACAGAAGGGTTTCACTTCAGTACTCAGAATAACTCTAGACTGAGCACTGCCCTGGTCCTACTGACAAATCTTAAGAGCAGTATGCAAAAGGATGAAAGTATTTCCAACTTAACTGAGTCCCAGGACAATATCCAAGTGTATGTATAGAGCACAAAATATTCAGCACCTAACAAGATAAAATTCACAATGTCTGGAAACCCGTTACGGATCACCAGGCATACAAACACACAGGAAAATGTGACCCATGATGAGAAGAAAAATCTCCCAAAACTGAGTCAGCACGGACAGATATTAGTAGACAAGGACAATTAAACAGTGATTGTAACTATAGTCCAAATATTCAAAAAGTTAAGTAGAGACAAAAATATGTAGTTTTAAAAGCCTAAATTAAATTTTTGGATGACAGCTACAGTATATGAGGTTAAACATCCCCTGCCCAGGATGAATGGCAGATTAGACATTGCAAAAGAACAGATCGATGACCTGGACGGCGTCACAACAGAAGCTATCAGAAGTAAAACACGGAAAGAAAGGAGATCTTTGAAAAACGAACAGACCGTCTCTGAGCTATGGAACTTCAAACAGCTTAAGATACATGTAGTTAGATTCCCAAAAAAGAGCAGGGAGAAGGAGGAGAGAAAAAAAAATCTGAAAATAATGGGCCGGTCGGGCACGGTGGCTTGTGCCTGTAATCCCAGCACTTTAGGAGGCAGAGGTGGAAGGATTGCTTGAGCCCAGGAGTTTGAGACCAGCCTGAGCAACATAGCAAGACCCCGTCTTTACATGAAATTTAAAAACTAGCTGTGCATGGTGGTGGTGCACACCTGCGGTCCCAGCTAAGGACTCACGCTACAGCGAGCGGATGTGGCGTCGGCGAAGGTGGAGTGGACTGTGATACGGTAAAGATGTATTCTCCAAACTGGGAAGCAACCACCAACAAAGAACCAGAGATGGTAAACCAACAAAGGAGCGAAAACAGAATCCTAACAAGATATAGTTAATCTAACAGAAGGCAGAAAAAGGGGGAAAGAACAGATGAGGAAAAAAAAATAGCAAGATGATAGCTTTAACCCTAAACATATCAGCAATTATAATAAATGTAAAATGGCCTAAATACCCCAATTAAAAGACAGAGAGATATAAATGAAAGCCAATTATATACTACATATAAAACATGTACCTTATTTATTTATTTATTTATTTATTTATTTATTTATTTATTTTGAGACGGAGTCTGGCTCTGTCGCCCGGGCTGGAGTGCAGTGGCCGGATCTCAGCTCACTGCAAGCTCCGCCTCCCGGGTTCCCGCCATTCTCCTGCCTCAGCCTCCCGAGTAGCTGGGACACAGGCGCCCGCCACCTCGCCCGGCTAGTTTTTTGTATTTTTAGTAGAGACGGGGTTTCACCGTATTAGCCAGGATGGTCTCGATCTCCTGACCTCGTGATCCGCCCGTCTCGGCCTCCCAAAGTGCTGGGATTACAGGCTTGAGCCACCGCGCCCGGCCTTCAAAATACAAATAGGTTAAAAGTAGAAGATTGGAAAAAGATAATGCTAACACTAATAATTAGAAAGCTAAAGTGGCTATATCCATATCAGACAAAGGGGATTTTAGAGCAAATAATATTATCAGGGATGCAAAAGGAGAAAACAAGTTATTTGAAGGATTAAATGAAATAAAGCATGTACCCACATAGTACGGGCGCTGGCTCTGGAAGTGTTAAGTGTTACAATTTTCAACAGTCTGATAAAATACAAAATGCTGAGCAAAGTAAAAAAGAGTTTTCAACTTTACCGTGGCATCGTTCCTGGTCTCTTTATGTGTTTATGAGTAATAGCTGCCACTTGTTGAATACCTACCATAAGTCAAGAACATTCTCTGTAATCCTCACTGCAACTCTGGGGGTGAGATCCTCACTTTAAAGGGGATAAAACCAAGTTCGAGAGAAGGGGGCACTTATGCCATCAGTCTGCCAGACTTTTAGTAAAATTTCTTCCCTAGGATGTAAGAAACAAGGAAGTTCTAAAAATAATCTTCAACCCTATATCCTGCTAGGACACTTAATTATTCTCCTTTTCAAAGTTTGTTTTAGGGAATTCCATATATTCAGTTAAATAACTTCAGGACAATGTATAATACTGGAGTAAAAATCTAATAGTATGTAGCCTGCCTAAGCCAATAATGTCCTGTGTCTTAAACACACCAGCTGTGTTTAGAGAATGCCACCTCCTCGGTTATATGGCTCTTAGCCTTGCTGGTATGAGTGTTACGGTTACAGACTAGAACCACACCCTGTCTTCAGTTGGGTAAGCTGGGAAGCTGGAGACAGCCTGCAGGTGGTAGAGCCAGACCCTGTCACCACCTATGGAGGACCACTGCACTCTGGGCCTCCCAGGTACCCACCCTCAGTGCACTTATGGGGCAGACAGCGATAGGAAGAACTGTTTTAGAAAGCTCGGGGAGGAAAGGTGATAAAAGATTGAGAGGAAGTTTACGAAGCTGGTGATAGACCATTCCCGCTTCCATCCCCGCCTTCCATCACTCTGTCTGCTTTGCCTCCCTTCAGTCTCTTCCTTTCTACCCTGGAGCTGGGTGGCTTCAAGTCCTTGAGCTCCATCCTGTTCTCTCCCAGTCCACACGGCTGCCAGAGTGGGCTGGGCAGAGCTATCTTGTAAGAATCAGGGGAAACTGAAGCATGTCACACACAGAAACTTCAGGGGCTTGTTACTCACAGGCCCTCACGAAGGGGGCCCCTGAGGCTGTGCCATCCACACGGCGCCACACCCGGGTACAGATGTGGACATGAGGGCTGCACCTCAGTGTAAATTCACACCAGATTCCAAAGATTCAGTGTAAAGGAAAAAGGCAAATGCCTCAATAATGTTTATATTCATTACATGGGGAACTAGTGACACATATTGGGTTAAATAAAATATATTATCAAAATTAATTTCACATGCTTTTACTTATTGTGGCTACTAGAAATTTTAAATTATGTGGTTTACATTGCGTTTCTGTTGGACAAGGCTGTTTTGAAGGATATACTCAGGCAGAAGGAGATAATAGTGTTAGAGGTGTGAAAGCCAAGGAAAGTGGAAAATGAGGTAAGTAAATCAAAGCCAGTGTTGGTGGCATAAAACCATAATAAAAAAAATCGTAATATCCATTTTGTGAAGCTATACAGAAAGCAAGAAAAGAATAAAATACTGGCCAGACAGCAAATGGACCCAGAATGAGGTGCTGGGACTTAGCCTGAGGAGGGAGAAATAGCTGACTTTACATGTGCTGAATATGGATGTTTATGTGTCAAGAGTGACCATTAAATAAACAAAGTGAAGATGAGGCCAGGCATGGAGGCTCATGCCTGTAATCCCAGCACTTTGGGAGACTGAGGCGGGTGGGTCACTTGAGGTCAGGCATTCGAAACTATCCTGTCCAATATGGCAAAACCCCGTCTCTACTAAAAATAAAAATCAGCCGAACGTGGTGGCGCATGCCTGGAATCCGAGCTACTCAGGAGGCTGAGGCAGGAGAAGCGCTTGAGCCCAGGAGGCGGAGGTTACAGTGAGCTGGGACTGGACCACTGCACTTCAGGCTGGGTGACAGATCGAGACTCCATCTCAAAACAAAACAGAACAAACAAAAAAACCCCCCCAAAACAAGTGAATGGTTAAGTTCTAAATCAGCCAAGGAAGGGAAAAGGAGAAGAACAAAAGTGAATGCCAAACTAGAGAAATTTAGTGAACAAAATAACAAAGCTAGAATGCCAGCCAGGCCAGCAGCCGAGAGCAGAGTCAGTCCCTGAGCTGGTGCCCAAGCTGCCACTCAGCCGCTCTGTGACGACACCCAGGTCCCCAGGTTGGGGCAGCCCATCGCTGAAGCGCTTCCCAGGCGTGCTGTGACTTCGAGATGCTTATGTTCTGAGGAAATGACATTGGTAACAGTTTGGAACTGCAGAGGGAAGGTCTTGGGGGCTGTAAATAATGCTATCCTTTTGTATTTGAGGCAAGCAATGAAGACAGCTGAAGTTATGAACTTGGCATTAGAAAACACTTTGAAGTGGGAATAGAGGTTAGTCAATGCAGTCAGTAGCCCATCGAAGTCAGGATGACTGATTCACTTAGTCGTTACATTTCTCTTTAGGAAATGACAAGTAAGGTGAAAGTCGTAACAATAAATTGAAGCACGCGGAGAGCACTCTGTTACCTGCCACGGGAGGTCCTGTAGATCCAGTGCACGCTTCTCGGAGGTCAGCACCCCACAGGCACACTGGTCTGCATTTGCGGCAGCGACATGAGAATAAAAATCAGCACCTTCCCAGTGAATATCGGACTCTGTCTGTGGTGTTAACCATTGCATAATTCCGGCTGTGGTACTAACCATTATAATCGTATCCTTAATGCTGATGAATGTGCAATAATTCACACAGACACTCAGACTGGAGTTAAGCCACCCCCTCACGGCGCTCATGGTTTAGCTCAGCGTGGTCCGAGCAAGCACGAGTGACAGAAACTGCACTTTCTAGCATTGCCATTGCTCCAGCATGGAGACGCGGACCACCTTCTGAGTCGTGGCAACTCCTTATCACAAATCTGTGGGCTTCACCCAATACTACAGAAGAAGGAAGGAGGATGTGGACAGGGTCACTGGCACTGGAAGCTGGAGGCTGCTGTGGTCTGAGCACTCACCGTGGGGAACGCACTGTTTGCGGTCCTCACCAAGCCTGTAGCCTTGAGCACAGCTGCACGTGTAGGATTCCTGTCCTGGAAGGCAGAAGTGTTGACACCCATCAGTCCGCTCCGGGTGACATTCATTTTTAGCTGAAAAGGAAAAAAAAAAAAAAAGACCAGAAATGCTGGCTTGGCATTTGATTACAGCCTTGCACACAGAGTTCTGGTGTTTTGGTCCATGTGTCCTCATTCTCTTCAGACCGTTGCCCTTTGTGTCAGTGTTTGCCAGACTTCCGTATTTCAGGAATGTGCATGTAAAACAAAGACTCCATGAGTGAGGCTGGGCGCGGTGGCTCACATCTGTAATCCCAGCACTTTGGGAGGCCAAGGTGGGTGGATCACGGGGTCAGAAGATGGAGACCATCCTGGCTAACACGGTGAAATCCTGTCTCTACTAAAAATACAAAAAGGAGCCGGTCGTGGTGCCGGCCTCTGTCGTCCCAGCTACTCAGGGGGCTGAGGCAGGAGAATGGCGTGAACCCGGGAGGCGGAGCTTGCAGTGAGCTGAGATCACACTGCTGCACTCCAGCCTGGGTGACAGAGCAAGACTCCGTCTCAAAAAAACAAATAAATAAAAATTTTAAAAAAGACTCCATGAGTGATGGCACTTCCATCTGTCCTTAGAAAATGTGGCCCTGGATGTATTTCCACGTGGACTGTAATCCACACACCTGTTTTCTCTGCTGCCTTGCACTGGCTGTTCCCTTCAATGTGCTGCTGTGAGGCGGGGTCGTGGGATGGGAGGGGTGAGTGAGACGTAGTGCTGGCCGAGCAGCGGGGATGGGGGCTGTCCACCCAGAGGGCGGAGATTAAGAAAGGGGCAGGTGGGTGAAGGTCAAAGCCCCGTTTGGTGCGTGGTAAATTTGGGATGTCTGTGAAGGCACTAGCTGAGGCATCAAGGAGGCAGATGGAGCAGAAATCCGGATTTCGGAGGAGAGGGCTGGGCTGGAAGGAAGGTTTTTCCCCAGAGAAACGGGCTCCGAGTTGACCAGCGGTGCTGAGGACGGAGCACACTTGTTGCTGTAGTTGGCGATTACGGACACTGACATTTGGCGGATATTTAAGGATATTTGTTTATGTGCTTTTCGTCTTCCTGGTCTGCAGTCTCCCACTGGGGTAGGTCCAGCCCTGAGGACGCCTGTGTGTGACCCCCAGCCTGTGAGCAGATTGTGAATGGTTGAGGCGGGGGTGGGGAGGAGAGGGGGCCCATGCCATGAAAAGTATGGGGGACCTGTCTGGAAGGGGCAACTCAGAATTCTGCCAGCCCCACTGGGTGTGGTTTCCAGAGGAGAATCTGATTGGGATGAGAGGAATCCACTGGGGTGAGCCAAATTGTGGTTCACACAGGCACCTTCGTGTCTACACCCCAAGAGGGGCCCATTGGGACCCTGGCCAAGGATGTGAGGCCTGCCTGCCCAGGGAGGCCCTGGGGGAAGGGGACGGCCGGGGCCTCACCCAGCTCGCAGTTGCTGCCCTCATAGCCAGGGGAGCAGGTGCAGGTGTAGCCCCAGATGCTGTCCTGGCAAGATCCGTTGTGGAGGCAGGGCTGGGAGATGCACGGGGAGCCACCTGCAGGAGGAGGGTGGTGGTGACAGGAACGGGGACCTGAGCAGGAGGAGGGTGGGGGAGGCGGTAGGGACGGGGACCTGAGCAGGAGGAGGGTGGGGGAGGCGGTAGGGATGGGGACCTGAGCAGGAGGAGGATGGGGGGAGGTGGCAGAGACGGGGACCTGAGCAGGAGGAGGCTGGGGGGCAGGGGATGGCAGGGACGGGGACTGAGCCCACTCGTGCTGCTCCCCATGCTGTCGTCTGGCCCCCAGGACACTCCCGCTCAGAACGTAGGTCCGGCTGCCGGTGCCTCCCGCTCTGCTGGGCACCCTTTCTTCGTCCGCATGTGGCCCCCTCTGTCCCGCCCCATCAGCCCTTCTCCGGCCTCCCAGGCCTCTCCCGCTTCCTTCTGTGCCCAGTTGTCTCCATGCTTGTCTGGTGGTGGCTGCAGCTCTTTGCTTACTCATTCCCAGGCCTCCCCCAGCCCTGTGGGTCTCCATCTACGTCACTTCTGTCCCATGCTCTTCTGCAGTTGCCCACCTAGAACTCCTACCTCGGGAGGAGTCCCGCAACCAAAGTCTCCATGGGGGCCATCACTTTCCAAAATTTGAGACAGGTTCTGACCCTGCTGCAGCATGAGGCTCCCCAGGAGCCAGGAGCCAGGAGCCCAGGAGCCAGGAGCCCAGGAGCCAGGAGCCAGGTGCCCAGGAGCCAGGAGCCCAGGAGCCCAGGAGCCCAGGAGCCCAGGAGCCAGGTGCCCAGGAGCCAGGAGCCCAGGAGCCCAGGAGCCCAGGAGCCCAGGAGCCAGGAGCCAGGAGCCCAGGAGCCAGGAACCCAGGAGCCCAGGAGCCAGGAGCCAGGAGCCAGGAGCCAGGAGCCCAGGAGCCCAGGAGCCAGGAGCCCAGGAACCAGGATCCCAGGATCCCAGGATCCCAGGAGCCAGGAGCCCAGGAGCCAGGAGCCAGGAGCCCAGGAGCCAGGAGCCAGGAGCCCAGGAACCAGGATCCCAGGATCCCAGGATCCCAGGAGCCAGGAGCCCAGGAGCCGGGAGCCAGGAACCCAGGAGCCCAGGAGCCAGGAGCCAGGAGCCAGGAGCCAGGAACCCAGGAGCCAGGAGCCCAGGAGCCAGGAGCCAGGAGCCAGTAGCCCAGGAACCAGGATCCCAGGATCCCAGGAGCCAGGAGCCCAGGAGCCAGGAGCCAGGAGCCCAGGAGCCAGGAGCCAGGAGCCCAGGAACCAGGATCCCAGGATCCCAGGATCCCAGGAGCCAGGAGCCCAGGTGCCAGGAGCCAGGAGCCAGGAGCCCAGGAGCCAGGAACCCAGGAGCCCAGGAGCCAGGAGCCAGGAACCCAGGAGCCAGGAGCCCAGGAGCCAGGAGCCAGGTGCCCAGGAGCCCAGGAGCCCAGGAGCCCAGGAGCCCAGGAGCCAGGAGCCAGGAACCCAGGAGCCCAGGAGCCAGGAGCCAGGAACCCAGGAGCCAGGAGCCCAGGAGCCCAGGAGCCCAGGAGCCCAGGAGCCAGGAGCCCAGGAGCCAGGAACCCAGGAGCCCAGGAGCCAGGAGCCAGGAGCCCAGGAGCCAGGAGCCAGGAGCCCAGGAGCCAGGAGCCAGGAGCCCAGGAGCCAGGAGCCAGGAGCCCAGGAACCAGGATCCCAGGATCCCAGGATCCCAGGAGCCAGGAGCCCAGGTGCCAGGAGCCAGGAGCCAGGAGCCCAGGAGCCAGGAACCCAGGAGCCAGGAGCCAGGAGCCAGGAACCCAGGAGCCAGGAGCCCAGGAGCCAGGAGCCAGGTGCCCAGGAGCCCAGGAGCCCAGGAGCCCAGGAGCCCAGGAGCCAGGAGCCCAGGAGCCAGGAACCCAGGAGCCCAGGAGCCAGGAACCCAGGAGCCAGGAGCCCAGGAGCCAGGAGCCCAGGAGCCCAGGAGCCCAGGAGCCCAGGAGCCAGGAGCCCAGGAACCCAGGAGCCCAGGAGCCCAGGAGCCAGGAGCCCAGGTGCCAGGAGCCAGGAGCCAGGAGCCCAGGAGCCAGGAGCCAGGAGCCAGGAGCCAGGAGCCAGGAGCCAGGAGCCCAGGAGCCAGGAGCCCAGGAGCCAGGAGCCAGGAGCCCAGGAGCCAGGAGCCAGGAGCCCAGGTGCCAGGAGCCAGGAGCCCAGGAGCCAGGAGCCAGGAGCCCAGGAGCCAGGAGCCCAGGTGCCAGGAGCCAGGAGCCAGGAGCCCAGGAGCCCAGGAGCCAGGAGCCAGGAGCCAGGAGCCAGTAGCCCTGGAGCCCAGGAGCCCGGAGCCAGGAGCCAGGTGCTAGGTGCCCAGGAGCCAGGAGCCAGGAGCCCAGGAGCCAGGAGCCAGTAGCCCAGGAACCAGGATCCCAGGATCCCAGGAGCCAGGAGCCCAGGAGCCAGGAGCCAGGAGCCAGGAGCCCAGGAGCCAGGAGCCAGGAGCCCAGGAACCAGGATCCCAGGATCCCAGGAGCCAGGAGCCCAGGAGCCAGGAGCCAGGAGCCCAGGAGCCAGGCGGATGGAGGAGCTGCTCTCGGGGGGCCTCCTGGCCTGTGGCCTGTGTCCTAGAGTGCCCAGAAACTACCCAGACGCTGGGCAAGATAAACTGGCCGCTGCCTGTGGCCCTGGGGGCAGAGCCCGGGGGCTTCCTGACCTGGTCCTCGGGCAGAGTCCGAGCTGCGCCCTTCCCTGGAGAGACATCACGGGTTCTGGAGCCAAAGGCTTGGCATCCGCCGACCTGGGGTCATGAAGCGTCCTAAGCCCACCCCTCACCTCATCCCGAGGAATTAATACTTCTGAGGAGATGAAGGAAACCGCTTACCCTTATATCGTCTCCAGAATTCATCCTTTAGAATTAAAACATAAAAGTGTTACAAACAGGACATTTGTTTTTCTATATTCTTTCCTGTAGATGAACTTGAAGGTAAGAAAATGTTGATTTTATTCACCTAATGGGACAATAGTGTTTGAAACAATGCACGGTTTTCCTGTTTTACAGCCTAATTGTTTATGTTAAATGTGTAGTAACTAGATGTATCTGTAAGATAAATTACTCAACATGTGCTTACCAGCACCTATTTGAGGAAAGCCGGAGTCTGTGACGTGGCACAAACCCGCCACACACAGCCCCTAATGTGGCCCTTCCCTCCTAGGGCCAATCTCCACGCCACCCTCCACAAAAGCATGTGATAGAGAAGTCACATCACCTTTTCACTTTTCATAAACCGAGTTGAATTTTAAAGATATGTACCTGTGTAGGGAGTGGGGACGCTTAGTTTGGAGTAGGAGTATCTAAAATTAGGAGAATTATTCAGACTTGAAGCCTAGAAAGAAAATGTATAAAAAATGGCATATCCCAAGATCATATTTGGACTTCTAACAACTTGAACAATGTCATAAGTAGTAAATGAAAAACAATTTTCTGTACCAGAAGTTTGAAAAATGAAATTTAGGGCAAAATACTTTGAAAAATTTTTACACTTTTCACATGCCTGTAGGATTTCTCTGAGTTGTATTAAAAATGATCTATTTCATAAGTTATCTTATAGATAGGTATTTAAGAAACTAGAATTTTAAAAACATTAAAAATTATACTTGAGAAACAGGTCAACATTTAATTTAGAATCAATTTTAGACTGGGCGCGGTGGCTTGTGCCTGTAATCCCAGCACTTTGGGAGGCCAAGGTGGGTGGATCATGAGGTCAGGAGATTGAGACCATCCTGCCCAACATGGTGAAACCCCAATACAAAAAATATTAGCCGGGCGTGGTGGCGGGCACCTGTAGTCCCAGCTACTTGGGAGGCTGAGGCAGGAGAATCACTTGAACCTGGGAGGCGGAGCTTGCAGTGAGCCAAGATCACACCACTGCACTCCAGCCTGGGCCACAGATCGAGACTCTGTCTCAAAAAAATACAAAAAATAAATAAATAGCAAATTCTTACTTGTGTTATTTAGAGCATACACACAGTCACATGTGAAGCAAATCATTTATGTAATCCCAAGCACGGATTATGATTTTCTTACTATGTGGCATCCCAGAGAGGACGTTTCTGTTTTCAAGTTTTTTTTTAAGGTCTCTATTAAAAGCATGAAGTTCTCTGAAAGTCACCGCAAGCTGGGCGGCGTGTGTGTTGGACTGTCTGATCAGTGTGTGGGCTTTGCCTGACCTGAAGAAAGTCCAGTGGGGTCTGAGCTGACTTCCGGCCCCACTCACCTGCTGTAGGTAAGGGTGGATCAGTGGGTGGATTAAGTCACTTCTCTAAATTGTTTCCTCATCTGTAAAACTGGGATTGTGTCAACCTCATCAGTAAGTAAATAGGCTAATTAATTAAGCTGAATCTCTGAGAAATGATGCTCCCTGGGTCAGCAGAAGTCTAAATAACGAGGAAGCCTGTGGTTCGTGGTGGGGGGTACATACAGTGACCACTTCATTTTCAAACACTTCTCTTGCTTCTTCATAGGTACAGATTTCTTCGTAACATTCTTTTTCCAAGTTTCCCTCGAAGAGTTCTTCCAGGAGATAGGAGCCCGCGCGCTTCCACCTCGCCAGAACGTCGTTTGCTTTGGAGGCCGGGAGAAATACTACAGACAAGACAAGAAGACGGTGACTGGGAGCACCGAGGGCCCTGCTTTCCAGAACTGCCTGGCTTCCACCCCAGCCAGTCGCCAGCCCCTGCCCCTCCGTCTCCACAGGCTCTCAGCCTTCGAGAGCCTCAGGACCACCCCGCCACTACCTCCCCCGAGGTAGGCAAGCACTTCATCCTCTGGGCGAATGGACCAGCCCCGGGATCAGTGCAGATACATTAAGGTTCTGCAGAGAGGCCACGGGCCTCAGTCGGGAAAGTGGAGGAGGGAGGTCTCCAACTGGGTTTTGGGTCCGAGTGCGAAGGAAGGCCGAGCTGGGGTCAAAGGTCATTGTGCGGAGAACTGGGGACCAAGAGCCATCAGCTCCTGTGCTGCCTCTGTGCACAGGATTTAACATCTTGATAAAACACAAAGAGAAGAAACTTATACATTGCAGCAGGCTCTGCGATTTCCAGGAGGAGAAGGCAAACCAGTCTGCCCGCGGCTGTGGTCTCTAGAGGCTCTTCCTGCCCAAGGGCCCCAAAGCACGTTCTCTCCCTCTCCCGGAGGGTCAAAGCCCAGGCCCTTCACATCCTGCCTCTCTTTCTCTCGGTGCTGAGGGTTACAGCAGGGACGGCTCAGGTAAGTCCAGCCACGGTAAGTGCTGGGCAGGGCGGTGGGGGCGGGGGGTCAGCCTCTCCAGAGGGAGACCATGGGGCCAGCAGGAGACCATGGGGCCAGCAGCGATGCTGGGTGTTTGACTTGCAGCTTTCCTGGACGCCTGTGCAGGCAGAGTCAGGATGGAGTCCGTGGCTGTTCCTCCAGCGAAGTGGCTGGTGGTAGAAGGGTGGCAGGCGGGCAGGGTGGCTGCTCCCTGGCTGTGTCTCCTGACTCAAGACTGAGCACTCCTGGCCGGCCTGGCCAAGGCGCTCTCTGCCCACATTGCAGTCTGGGCTCGGCCTGCCCCACCCCCTCCCCCCTTCCTGGCCTTTCCCCACCGAATCTCCTGCACACACGCTTCTTTCCATTTGGGCATCTCTTGGGAGGACCCCAAGTGACACCATCATGTCCCAAATACTTGTCACCAAATGATAAAGACCTAAACGGCTTTTTCAGGGGAATTAAGACAAGTCTGGGCACTCAGGGCTCCTCCGGCTTCTGGGAAAAGTGTCACCTACAAATCCACCGTGGACTGAATCAAGGACACAGCACAGGCACGACAGACAGGTAAGCCAGACGCCTACCTGAGGGCTCCGCACGCTGGAGGGCGAGGACCAGGACCAGGCCCTGGAGCAGCGGGATGCAGCCTGCCATTCCTACCCGAAGCACTGGGACAGGGCTGCAAACACAGCCAAAGTCCAGGCTGGGGGAGGTGCTGGCAGCAGGAGCCTCGGGGCATGACCTGCACAGCTGTGTGCTTCCCTCCTGACGTTTTCTGTTTGAGGCCAGGCAGAGAAATGAACAGTGAAGGCTCAGAGGGCCCTGGGAGATATTTAGGGAGACAGAGAATGGAGGGTAAAGGCAGCAGGTGCATGGTGGAAGGAGACACCCATGCCGTGTGTAGTGAGTTGGAGGTGAGACAGGCACAGCCCCAGCCTGGGGACACAGCAGTGGGTGGGACAAAGTCACAATGCAGCTTATGTTCTAAGTGTGTGTGGAATACACAGGAAGGAACGAGGGAAAGAAAAAGGAGTGAGTGAGGGAGAGAAGGATGGAAGATGGAAGGAAGGAAGGGGAGAAGAGGGAGGGAGGGAGGGAGGAGGGAGGAGGGAGAAAGGGGGTAAGGGCCAAATGGTGTCTGTCACTACAGCTCAGCACCATTGTATCAGAGGCAGCACAGGCAATCATGAATGAACACTTGGTTTTGTGCCAATAAAGCTTTATTTATAAGAGCTATTAAGGGGCCAGATTTGGCCCTAGGGTTGTAATTTGCTGCTTTCAGATGTAGGCCCTTTGTATTAGTCCTTTCTCACACTGTTATGAAGAAATACCCAAGACCGGGTAATTTAAGAAAAGAGGTTTAGTTGACTCCCAGTTCCACATGGCTGGGGAGGCCTCAGGAAACTTACAATTATGGCAGAAGGCACCTCTTCACAGGGTGGCAGCAGAGAGAACGAGTGCAAGCAGCAGAAATGCCAGATGCTTATAAAACCATCAAATCTCATGAGACTCACTGTCCCAAGAACAGCGTGGCAGAAACCTCCCCCATGATCCAATCACCTCCCACCGGGTCCCTCCCTCGGCACGTGGGGATTATGGCAATTACAGTTCAAGACAAGATTTGGGTGGGGACACAGCCAAACCGTATCAGCACTTGAAGCCTGAGGTAAGAACCTGGTGTTTCCTTTCCACTGTGTTGGGAAGATACTGGAGGGAACAGGAATTGACATGGAAAGATTTGTGCTCTGAAGGGATCACTGTGGCTGCTGTGTGGAGAACAGAACATTCCAGAGAAGTCAAAAGGGAGGCTGCTGGCTAGTCCCGGACGGGGCGGGGGTGCAGCCATGCAGCGGGAAGCACGTTTGCAGTCTGGATGCTTCACGAAGGGGAAGCTGATGGGATTCATGATGAATGGGGTCGGGCAGCATGGCTTCAAGGTTTGGGCTGAACGACTGGGAGGATGGCAGTGCATGTGCTGAAATGGCCAAGCTCCAGGAGGGCAGAGGGAAGCAAGGTTTGGAGAATTTGAGGGGTCTCCCAGGGGGAGCGGAGGAGTCACTGCGGGAGGCGATGGGGCTTTGCTGCAGGTTGTCTCTCCCTCACTCTCGGGGGAATCACTTCCCCCCTCTTTGCTCCCCGCCGTGACCGCCTGCTGCTTGCGGTCCTCAGGGTCTCACCTCACACGAGCAGCCACTTCAGTTATTTCCCGAAACAGAGCTGGGCTTCCCTCAGGGGATTCTGGGGGTCTCAGGTCACAGAGTGTCCCCTGGCCAAGGCCTAGCCCATTCTGAGTGAACATGGAGATGACGTGGGTTTAACCCACTTGCCTTTACTTACGAAGGAGGAGATGTTCAGGCAGAGAGAAAATCCCCGCCACAGCAGCGCAGGAGCCCACAGAGCTGAGACGTTAACACCGAGCACGCGTCCAGGACTGGGGCCTCTCCTCCCGCTGCCTCCCTCCCAAGGCCTCCTCCCGCACCTCCCTGGACGAGACCCTATTTCTGGATGGGGCTTCGGCAGATGCTGAGCTGCGACCCCCCAGGCCCTTCTCTCTGCAGCCTCTGGTTTCCTTTCTATCCCGAGGCGGGCACGGGCACTGGGCACCCAGTGTGGCAGGAACCAGAGGTGCAGACAGGGATGGCGATGGCGGGCTTCACTTGTAAAGTTTTCCCCAGAGTTCTCTCTGGACCCCACTCAACCTTTGATTTCCAGAAACGGGAATCTAAGTCCAGGGTTTACCTCTGGGGCTGTGGGGACCACGTTGCTGCCTAGGAAATGCAGCCCAACACGTGCTAGTTCCGAGGCAGAAGCCGCTCCTCCAGCAAGGGCTGGCGAGGAGCCCAACAGCTGGCTCCATGGAGGAGGCCTCAGAGCGGGCAGGCCAGGAACGCCCTCCCGCCCACGCTGGGAGACAGGCCCCTCCTCAGACCGTTTCTGGGAGGTCGAACACCTGTCCACTTTGATTTTCCCTAACTTCGCAACGTCTGTTTACGAACGGTTTTGCCCAGCTCATGACTTTTGGGGGGAGTTTTTGTACTAGAACTGTTGAACTTTGCTTAGGGACATTACACAAGACGCAAACTGCAGGGGATGTTTGGGAGACACACGGCAGGCCTTGTCTGGAGTCTTTTCTGTTTACTGAAGGTTCACTTGGTTTTCATGGCCATTTAACTTGAGGCCTAGGGACAGTGCCGGATGCAGCGGGGTAAGGACTCAACATCTGGACCTGAGGAGAGAAGGAGGAGCCCCCTGAAGCCCCTCCTGCCACACCACCACCACTCAGCCCCTGAGGAGCTCCAGAAGCTTCCAGAAGCCCCTGGCCAGCTTCACTCCAGAGACTGATTTCAGGGGCCAGGCTGTGGCCTGGATGCAGGCATGCTAAAGCCCCCAGGGGATTCTAAGGGTGGCCAGGGTGGGGGCCCACGGTGTGAGGTAGGTCACCGCCTGGTGAGTAGGTCACCCACCCGGGGGATGTCCGTGCGCCCCCACCATGCAAGCCCAAGCTGGGGTGGGGCCTGGCACCGTGCGGTTGAAGAGCACCCGATGGTTTAGGTCAATGCAAAACGTCCGCCCCAACAAGAGGCTTTCTGGACGTTTCCCTACCGGGGAGTCTGAGTCCTAGGCAGTCACCGGGGAGGTGTCCAGTTCCCAAGGGGAACAAGAGAGACCAGGCCAGGTGGGAGGTCTCGGGGAGGACATGCCAGCGTGTGGGCCCCTCCCGACCCCACGGGGCCTGCACAGGCTCCCACCTGCCTCTGGGCGTGACCCAGACACAGGAAGCTGTCCAGGGAAAGGAATGCCCATGGCAGTCACAGCACAGTATCATCCTTGGAGCCTCCATCCTGCCCATCTAGAACAGACTAGAACATTCCCTGGAGGAATCCCCAGCCTAGCTGGGAAGGGCGGGAGCTCGGGTTCCAGACGTACTTCACCTTCCCACCCCGATGGCGGGAGAAGCCAGGGCAAGGCGGCAATCGAGAGACATACCAGGCCTTGCGTGGGATCTCACTTTAATGGAGAGGACGTGCTGGCCTCTGGGGCACGGCTCTCAGCCTTGGGCAAGCCCCTGGTTTTCATGGACCTGTCGATCCACTTGAGGAAGGCGGTGACCTTGGTGTAGATCCCGTACTTCCCCTTCCGGGCGCAGCCCTCTCCCCAGCTGACGATGCCTGTCACGAAGTAGGTGTCCTTGAAGCGGGTGACGTGGGGGCCCCCACTGTCCCCCTGGCAGGCGTCCTCCTGCTTGGCGTGGTAGCCGGCACAGAACATGTTCTGGGTGATGATGAAGCTGCTGGAGAGCTTGCAGCTGTTGCGGTCCACGTAGGGCACCTCCAGCATCTTGAGCCTGGTGGACTGCCGGCCCTTCTCGTGGGTGCGCCCGAAGCCGCTCACAATCCCCGTCTTCTGCGTCATCAGCGTGGACTCGGCCCAGTCGCGCTCGGGGAGGCAGGCGGGTGCCACGTTCATGCGGAAGGTGATGGGGCTCTTGAGCCGGAGCACGGCGATGTCGAAGTCATAGGTCTCCTTTGTGAACCGGTTGTGCTTGATGATCACCTCCACCTCGTGCACCGCCTCGCCGCCCTCCTCCTGCTCCATGTCCCGGTCCCCTGGGACAGAGGGGGGGGGGCCTGTGCTCAGCTCAGCCGGGGCCATGCTTTCGCACATCCGTTGCTTTTTAAGGATTTTTTTTTTAATTAAAAATGGCACGTGGTCACTTTTGAAAATTTGGAAAATAAAAGGAAATGCAAAGCAGCAAATAAAAATGACCGTCAGCCTTGCTACCCAGGGAACCACTGGTCATGTCTCACACATTTGGTTCTTTGGACGGCTGCCACTCCTGTGTCCTTGGGTGGGTGCATCCTCCGTGCCAGTCGTGGGCACCAATGAGGTGTACCAGGGCCAAAGGCTTGGCATCCCAGACTCAGGCTGTGCAGTGTGGCTGCCAGCCGAAAATGTAAAATAGTTGTGCCATGAGCGTAAAATAGAGACTTAGCATGAAAGAAAATGTGCAGAATGTGTTATTACGCCTTTAACATGATTACACGTGGAAAAAATATTTTCAATGTGTTAAGATAGATTGTGAAAATCTGTATGTATGTGTATATGTACATATATACATAATATACATATATAAACATATATGTATGTATTTTTTTTTTGAGACAGTTTTGCTCTGTTACCCGGGCTGGAGTGCAGTAGCACAATCTCAGCTCAGTGGAACCTCCGCCTCCCGGGTTCATGGTTCTTCTGCCTCAGCCTCCTGAGTAGCTGGGATTACAGGCCCGTGCCACCACGCCCGGCTAATTTTTGTATTTTTTAGTAGAGATGGGGTTTCGCCATGCCAGCCAGGCTGATCTCGAACTCCTGACTTCAGGTGATCCACCCGCCTCAGCCTCCCAAAGTGCTGGGATTACAGGCGTGAGCCACCGCGCCCAGCCTGTTTTTTATAGTTAAAAATGTATAATAGAACATTTAGGGTTAGAAAAATACCAGTTTACATATATTGCTTTGCATTTGTAGCTTGTGTTGGGTTTGCACTGAGCAGCTCTAGTGGACAAAGACAGATGCTAATGAAACAATCTCACAAATAAAAATAGAAGAGACAGAGGTGCTTGGTGCTCAGAGTATGTTAAAGAGTGAGGGAGGTCTGGAAGGCTCCCAATAAAAGACACTGAGACATAAAACATTAGCTGGACACAGACCCAGAGACCCGGGACCCAGAGACTCAGAGACCCAGTGGGAGAAGGGCTGGGCTGCTTCCCCTCCCCCTCCCCGTCCCCCTCCCCATCCTCCTCCCCACTCTTCCCCTTCCTCTGCTTCCTCATCTTCTTCCTCTGTGAAACGCCCCTAACCCCTACAAATAGGATTTCAGGATTTTAAGCAGTGTTCCCAACAAATTCCATCAGCTCTGGTGGTCTCTGAAAAGCAGACAGTGACTGTGCCTCCCTGGGGGCTGTTGGTCACTTACCTACCCTCACCTTGAATCTCTTGGCTTGGTAGAGACAGTGGGCTGCAGTGAGGATGTAGAACTCGCTCAGAATGGTGCCACCACAGAACCCCTCGTTTTCCTCGTTGATGAGCAGGGCCTGTGACAGACGTGACAGGCTCAGTGTGGCTGGCCATGGACGGGTGTTGCCTGACTGAGAAGCCAGCCCTTCAGGTGGCACTGCCCAGCCCTCCCCATACCAAGCTGTCCTCTCCGGTCTGTCGTCCACCCAAAGACAGCTCCTTGTCTGTCTGTTTTCTCCGCCTGTGCCACACACTCACTGACACAGGGAGTCACCTCACCTTTCTACCAAATCCATCACAGTGTTCTCCAAAGTCTCAAACACACAACACATCTGCCCGCGCTTTGGAAAAGACGCTCCCTGTGGGAGTCTCTGTGGCAGGATTTCTGCCCGGGACCAGGAGACGCCAGTCTGTGCAGAAACATCTGCCTCCGCCGGTGCGCCTGCCTGGTGTCCCAACGGTTCAGCAGTGTGAGCCTGTCCCCCACGGTGCACGGACGCCTCCATCCCAGTGACTTCCTGGGGGTCCCTGTGACAGCTCCTGTGAAGGGTCTCCTCCCTGCCAGGGCTTGGAACGCAGATGGTCCCAGGGGAGCGAGCACTGACAGGGCTGCCACAGCTGTCCCAGGGGAGCTGGACTTGCATATTTTGGTTTTCTTTTCTCTGGGGAGTTTCCCGTCCTGTGATAGTGGCTGGGCGCATGTGCAGACCAATGAAACTACTGACAATACCGAGTCTTAAAAGGATTTCTTAAAACATTCATGGCTAGAAAAGGGGTCATCTTTTTGCCTCTTTTTGCATAATTTGTCAATTCATCATCCAGCTTACATGAGGGAAATTCAGGCTAAGACATGAATACCAACTGTTCTTCCTAAAGATGCAGATGAGCCCACTTGCCAAGACTCGAACCAAGAAACAAGAATCACAAACCTCAACAGACTGGGCGAGGGCCCCTCCAGTGAGCCCTCCAGGGCGCCCCACCTCGGTCCCCCAGCCCGGGACCCCCTCCAAAACCCCGCCTGGGGCTCCAAGTCCAGCTCCTCAGCCACACAGGAGGCTTTTCCTGCTCATCCTCAGTGGGGTCTCCTGCATTGAGGTTCTTGCCCCAACCACATAGTGCTTGGGATTGGGAGGATTTGGGTCTCAGCTCCCTAACTAGGTTTAGATTTCTGTGTGTCAGTCAGAGAGGGGTTTCATGGTTTCATATCCCACCTACCCAGCGCCTGGCTCAGTGCCCAACACGCAGAAAGCCCTCAACAAACATGCGTCGCAGAGCCGCCTCAGTGCATCCCTCTCTCTCTCGCTTGGCTCTTTATAATTAGACAGAGGCTCACCAGCCACATGGCCTGGGGTGGAGGAAGGCCTGGGGGAGTTCATGGGGGCGCTGGCAGCTCTGAGATTCTTGCTTGTAGGAGAGAACATTCTGGTTTTGGGCATTGAAAATTCAAGTCCAAGTGAGGGTTGCCAGAGAAAATACAGGATGCCCAGCGACATGGTTTGGCTGTGTCCCCACCCAAATCTCGTCTCGAAGGGTAGCTCCCGTATTTTCCATGTGTTGTGGGAGGGACCCAGTGGGAGGTAACTGAATCGTGGGGGCAGTTTCCCCACGCTGTTCTGGTGGAAGTGAATAAGTCTCACGAGAACTGATGGTTTTATAAGGGGAAACCCCTTTTGCTTGTTCTCTCATTCTCTGTCTTGCTGCTGCCATGTAAGACATGCCTTGCGCCTTCCACGGTGATTGTGAGGCCTCCCCAGGCATGTGGAACTGTGAGTTCATTCAACCTCTTTTTCTTTATAAGTTACCCCAGTCTAGGCCGGGCGCGGTGGCTCAAGCCTGTAATCCCAGCACTTTGGGAGGCCGAGGCGGGCGGATCACAAGGTCAGGAGATCGAGACCACAGTGAAACCCCGTCTCTACTAAAAATACAAAAAATTAGCCGGGCGCGGTGGCGGGCGCCTGTAGTCCCAGCTACTCAGGAGGCTGAGGCAGGAGAATGGCGGGAACCCGGGAGGCGGAGCTTGCAGTGAGCCGAGATCGCGCCACTGCACTCCAGCCTGGGCGACAGAGTGAGACTCCGTCTCAAAAAAAAAAAAAAAAAAAAAAAAAAAAATTTCCAAAATTAGACATGAAGCGAGGACACCGACTCTTCTTGCCTCCCGTCAAACAGAAGAGCGGATGGAGACCTCGCCCACCCCCGCGCCGTCCTCTCCCCTGCTGACGCCCTGCTGTGGGCTGTTCCCTGGCTTTAGGCCTCGTCCACCCCCGCTGACGCCCCTGCCGTGGGCTGTTCCCTGGCTTTAGGCCTCCCCCCGCGCCGTCCTCTCGCCTGCTGACACCCTGCCGTGGGCTGTTCCCTGGCTTTAGGCCTCGCCCACCCCCGCGCCATCCTCTCGCCTGCTGACGCCCCTGCCGTGGGCTGTTCCCTGGCCTTAGCCCTGTCTCCTGGTATAGGGGAGGTTTGAGGACACTTGAGTGCCTGACTGCGCCTTCTCCCTCTTTTCTGTTTCACAGGACAGCATCATCCTGGGCACACCACGGGTAGCCACGGAAATGCCCAGTGGGATGGGGGTGAGGCGGACGTTACCCGGGCCCAGCCTCTCCCTCAGCCCCAGCCACTTCCCTGTGGAGCTTACAGCCTCCTTGGCTGCCCAGAGGGAGGCGACAGGTAGACTTGGGTGGCGGAGACCCTCTGTCCTAGTGCGGAACGGTGCCTTCCCAGATTGCTATTCCGAATGTCGGGCTGGCCCCCACGAGGTGCACAGCGGGACAGGTGGTCCGTCCAGCAGGCCCGAGGGGCCGTCCCACTGTTACCTGCCAGGGACACTCCCCGTTCTCGCATTCCCGGCCGCCCACGATCCTGATGAGGTTGTTGTCGCCCCTCTCGGGCTGCGTCTGGTTGAAGTCAAGCAGGTCAAAGGGGTTCTCGGTGGCGTCCAGGTCGGCTGCGTCATCCGGCTTCCATATGATGTTGTCGGGGGCTTCCCCGCTGCTGTTGGTGGCCTGGGCCGCTGACCTCTTCCTGCGTTCCAGGGTCTGTTTCCCACAGGGGTAGGGTCCTGAAAGAAAGAGGACGGCCGGGGCCTTCAGCACAGAGACAGGCTCCCCACACCCTGCACGGCTCACCCTAGTGGAGAGTCAGAGAGCCAGGAGGCAGAGCACGGGGGCACCCGGAGGGGCAGTGGGCCTGCGGGGCAAGGCGCCACATCGGCAGGGGTCGGGTCCACGGGTGAGTGCAGCCGTCCGAGCGTTGGCCTCCCCTCACGTGACAGCCTGTGAACACTGGACCCCAGGCAGCAGCCCAGGCAGCGAGGGGAGTGTGGGCGTCTGCGATTAGCCTGGAAATGCACCAAGAAGTCAAGAAAGCTTGACGGATGGACAGAGCCAAAGGGGCTGGGCAAAATGGGATGAATGCATCTGGCCAGAGGACGCCGACGGGAGAACCCAGGTGCTGGGCGTGTGCGGCTCCCTGCGAAATTCATTCCAGTGTGCTGTGTGTTGGAAAACTTTTCCTAATGAAACACTGAGGAAAAAAAAGTTTTCAGAGGCCATGCTACATGTTAGGAAGCTTCCTTTTGTATAAGCAATTCTCCTGCCTCAGCCTCCCGAGTAGCTGGGATTACAGGCATGTGCCACCACACCCAGCTAAGTTTTTGTGTTTTTTGTAGCGACAGTGTTTCACCATGCTGGCCAGGCTGGTCTTGAACTCCTGACCTCAGGTGATCCACCCACCTTGGCCTCCCAAAGTGCTGGGATTACAGGCGTGAGCCACCGTGCCCGGCCCACCCTTGGTTTTAAATGGATTTGTGATTATTTCTAGAATTAAAAAATATTCGCATGTATGTCAAGAAATGACTTCAGTTAAAATATTTTTTAACCAGCTTAAGCTTGAATGTCATTGCCAGTAGCAAGGTCAGCCACGGTGTCTTTCGCTTGCTGAGAGATTTCAGGCATAGAATTGAAGCAGTGCTTGAAGGATGCATCTGGAACCCGGTCTTTTCTTCATCACTCATCTTTGGAAGTAAATTGTTTTCAGTAAGAAGGATATGAAAGAAGGAGTGACAGAACACTTGGGAGTGACCTGTGTCTGGAGGGGACAGTCATGGCAGCCGGGGGCAGGACACAGTCTAGGGGCTGAACCGCACCTGAAGCCGGAAGGTAAGCTGGGTCACCAGGCTCTTCAAAAGGCGGGCCTGGGACTCTGCACTTTGAATGTGCCCCTGGGTGAGGCCGACGCTGTGGGTCGAGCCGGCTATGAGTGGGAGTGGGGTCACTGTGCAAGGTGCAGCTGTGACATCTAGGCCCCGCCTTCGGGGGCCCCACCTGTGCTGGCCGTGCGGAAGTGCCCGCAGCCAGGCAAGCCCAGCGTAGGCGATGCCCACGGGGTGAGGACAGGGAGGCTCGTCCCCACCCTGCCCAGTCCCCGGCCTGTCCTGTGCTCACTGCCCTCTGGCCGCTTATTGTCCACATTCATCAAGGAAAAGAAAAACTAAGTTCAATTAACACTGGTCCTGGTAAAAGGAGCTCAGAGCCTGAGCGTCCTCTGCCTCCCACCCCAGCCCCGCACCTTAGCTCCAGTTCCTTGGGCCAGCTCTGCCCTTCGCCCGCCCTGGTGCTTTGAACCCTTGCACTGGATCCCCCACAGTCCTAACACAGACTGAGGGCCTGTGGTGGGCCAGGCAGGCATCGTGCAGAGTGCTCCAGGGATCACCCAAGCAGTCAGGCAATAGTGTTGGTCCCATTTGTCAGATGGGGAAGCTGAGGTTAAACAGCACATCTGGCTTACAGAAATAATGGGTCTATTTCCAAACCTCATGGTCTTCATGTTTGAACCACTTGGGCCCAGAGCCCAGGGCTCAGTCCTGTCCGGTTGGTGCCGCTGTTACCTGCCAGGCCCACCCAGAACATGCCCACGAGCATGGGCTTGTCCTCCCTGGCCCGGCCCGGCGGCAGCTGGTGGCTGTGGCCCAACGTGCCTCCTACCTGTGGGAATGCAGGCCTTGCCGTTGTCGGCCAGGGTGTACCCCCTGGCGCAGGAGCACACCACCGAGTTCTGCTCCTCGTGGCAGAACTGGTCACACTCTCCGTTGTCCAGGCTGCAGAGCTTCCGTGTGACTGCAAAGGAGAGGCACATTGACTCTGGGGACAGCTGGGGAAACGGAGGCTGGGCTGGCCCGAGGGTGACAGCCACATCCACTTGCCTGTCAGCCACAAAGCGGCCATTGGGTTGAGCAAAGGGCCAGAGCCAGGCAACAGGCACACTTGCCTTGAAGGGCAACCTCGCGGGTCACGGGGAGTTCGTGGTGCCGTGCCTGGTGGAGCCTGGCTTCCGTGGCAGACGCCAGGCTCCAGGGACCTGCCCCTCACACCTCCGGGCTTGCTGGCGCCCCCTGCCCCGTAGCACTCACATTACGGTGACTCCACATCACTCTGTGTGGGTTTTGATGAAAAAGTAATCACAGTGCAAAGATCAACATGCATGGAATCTTGGAAAACGTTCATAATAGCCCTGGGAGCCCGAGCACAGTTATGCCTCGTAAGTTACCAAATGGTGTTCCAGGGAGGCGCTCTGGACTTACAATGAAATGATGCATAATTAATATTCCCATCAGGGAAAATTCAAAAGTAATCCAATCTAAGAACATGGTATAAAGATGATCAATTAAGTACTTTAAAAGAAACGCAAATCTTTTTCCTGAGGGAAAATTGATCTAATGGTAGCCTAACTTTTTATTTAAAAATTAACCACCACATTAGAGAAAGCACTTAGTGATTTTTCCGTGTAGAACTAATTAAATGTATCAAGTTTTTATAATTGGACAATCACAAATATTCACAAATATTGACACCTGCATCCACACACATAAATAAGAGGTGATTTAGAATCACTACACAGGAGTGGAATAACAGGAGCAGGAATAACAGGGCAATGCACTTGGCCTTAAAGAAAACAGAGTCCGCTCTTGTTTACACATGAATGGATCACACGCTTCTTCCATGTTCTACAGTCTCTCTTGGAGGAGCAGAGAAGTGACTGTGTCTTTCATCATACCCCCAAACCGAGTCATTTGGGGGACATGTTGGGGCTTTTCTTTTTCTATTGCTATAGTGGCACAGTGTAATAAAGCCCAGACTTTATAAATCAGAAATGACTTAAGATTGTTTCATTAGGCATTTTCACTTCTTCCCCCGTCCCACCAGCTACTCTTCAGGGGAGTATGATCTGAAGGTATACCAAGCAGAGGAACCTACACAATTCACAGTTTTTGCCTTCGAATCCTTCTAAACAGGTGCAGGTGTATTCCCCAAGGCCGTCTCTACATTTGCCCTCGTTCTGGCAAGGACTGGTCTCACACTGGTCGCCATCTGCAAAGAGAGGATTTCGAAACTGGAGTCTGCGAGCTGTTTCCGGCATCATGGAAACAGCTTTGCTGTGCTAACCTTGGCACTGCTGTTCAGATAACTGGAAAAGGCTTCCCGTTTCTCTGTAAACAACTCCTCCTCTTTGGACTTTATTTGATCCACTCCCTTTTGTGGCCATGTGTACGTGATGCCTTTATCTAGGTGGATCACCAGCCCGGCTTTTCGATTTTTTGCCAGTGTTTTGCAGTGTGTTTACAGTCAGAGGTGACCACAGGGACCAGCGGGAAGGATGGAGGAAAGGTGAAAGCCTGATGCTCATTTCTGGGCTGGGCCTTGATGGAAGAGGAGGTTAGGGTTCCTCTTTCCAAATAATCCTGGGGCAAAATGAGAAGGGCACACACTAACGTGGGGCTTCCCATTTCTTGGAGGATTTACATAATCTAAGTTAGAGATAGGCCCAGTTGTCATTCTGAGAAATGTGAATACTGTTACCAGGTAGTCATGACTGATGCCATTTCAGATGCTATTAAGCATGAAATGAAGGTGGTTACCTTAGTCGGGAATCTAATCTTTCATACTCTGTTTTTTGCTTTTACCGAATACACATGTATTTTAGAAAAGTTATCATGGAATTTGGTATCCTCAAATGAGAATGAACTGATTTAAATATATATCTCTAATTCAATAACAAAACTAGGATTAGTATAAAATTACTATAAAAACTCTTTTACAATAACTATTATGGAAACACTCCGAGTGAAAAAGTCTTAAATGAGTAAAATTTAAACAAAAGCCGAAAGGAAATTCAGGAAATATGTTCAAAATTCAAATGTCTTAATGAACCCCTCTCACTTAAGATTAAAACAGAAAAAATACTGACCTTTGTATTTATTCCAGAATTCATTCTACAAGGAAAAAAGAGATTTAAAAATATATTAGGGAAAACAGAGACATTTTATACCAATAACAACCATAATTAAGTGACTCAAGCTGAATAGGATATTTTCCCCAACAGAAGTCACTTTCAGGAATGAATTGTTCAAGAACTGTGCAGTCTAAAGAGGAAAGCTATTCAGATCTTCTGCGTCTGTGAAGATGTGGTTTCAGTCATCTTAAATGAACCATCTTTGTTGAATATTGAAAATATTTTCGGCTGGGCGCGGTGGCTCAAGCCTGTAATCCCAGCACTTTGGGAGGCCGAGACAGGCGGATCACGAGGTCAGGAGATCGAGACCATCCTGGCTAACACGGTGAAACCCCGTCTCTACTAAAAATACAAAAAACTAGCCGGGCGAGGTGGCGGGCGCCTGTAGTCCCAGCTACTTGGGAGGCTGAGGCAGGAGAATGGTGTGAACCCGGGAGGCGGAGCTTGCAGTGAGCTGAGATCCGGCCACTGCACTCCAGCCTGGGCAACAGAGGGAGACTCCATCTCAAAACAAAATAAATAAAAAATAAAAAAAAGAAAATATTTTCAAGTTAATTACCTAGAAAGGGGTTGCACCAAAAATGGCTTGCTCTGTTTGCTACTCCTGAGCTGGTCAATGGATGGTTTTTAGTTGCTATGCCTGAGCTAAACATTCAGATAAGGGTCACATGCTTGTCAATAGTCATTACGTTAGTTGAAAAATACTCATTGCTGATTAGCTTAAAACAGGTCATCAAGAACCTAGATTACACTAAAAAACGTCCATAGTCTTATTGTTTTTTAACTCCCTACAGGTGGTTGAAGTGTCCTTCCCTGTTAATTCAGGTCCACCTGCAGCCTCAGACTATAACCTTAATTGGAAATCAGGTCTTTGCAGATGTAACTAAGCCAAGGCTGTAGATGAGATCATGCTGGCTCAGTGTGGGCCCTAAATCAGGGAGAACGTCCTTATAAGAGACAGAAAAAGTCACGCAGAGGCACAGAGAGAGAAGGCCATGCGAAGATGAAGGCAGAGACTGGAGCGATGCGTCTGCAACCCAAGGATGCCCACGATTGCTGGGTGCCCCTGGAAGTGAGCAGAGCGCCTGGGACAGAGACTCTCTTAGACCCTCCAGAAGGAATGAACACTGCCGACACCTTAATTTCAGGCTTGTCTCCAAAGCTGCAACAAAAACTGCCTGTTACTTTAAGGTGTTTGTAGTGCTTTGTTATGGTTGCCCTAGGAAGCAAATACACTATCTTTTTACTTTTTTATTTAAAAAATTCTCACATAGTAAAACCAATGTTTTGGTGTACACTTCTGTGAATTTCAACACATGGAGAGACTTGTGTAGCCACCAGCATCATCAGGATGCAGAACAGGTCCATCCTCCCCCAAAAATTCCCCATGCCATCTCCCCCACCTGCCAATCCTTGGCAAGCCCTGCCCCACCACTAATCTACTCTTCATCACAATGATAACGACTTATTGAGAATGTCATGTAAATGAAAGTGTATATTACAGGACCTTGTGAAACTAGCTTTTCATTCAATACAAAGCCTTTGAAATTCATCCAAGTTATTGTTGTATCAATAGTTTCTTACTTGTTGTTACTGACAACTATTATATTGTATGGCTACACCCTGCAAAAGACATTTATCTTACTTCCAGCTTTTGGCAATTAGGAATAGAGTTGCTGGCCAGGCGTGGTGCCTCACACCTGTAATCCCAGCATTTTGGGAGGCTGAGGTGGGTGGATCATTTGAGGTCAGGAGTTTGAGACCAGCCAGGCCAACATGGTGAAACCCCATCTCTACTAAAAACACAAGAATTAGCCTGGCATGGTGACACACACCTGTAATCCCAGCTGCTTGGGAGGCTGAGGCAGGAGAATCGCTTGAACCTGAGAGGAAGAGGTTGTAGTGAGCCGAGACTATGCCACTGCACCCCAGCTTGGGCAACAAGAAGACTCTGTCTCAAAAAATAAAAATTAAAAAAAAAAAAAGACTAGAGTTGCTATATACATTGATATACAGGATTTTATGTGGAAATAAGTTTTCATTTCTCTAGGGTAAATGCCCAGAAATGGGATTGCTGAGTCATGTGGTAACTTTATATAACTTTATAAGAAACTGTCAAACTCCTTTTCAGTGGCCGTGCCATTTTGCATTCCCACAAGCAGTGTATCAAAGTTCTGCTTTCTCCGTATCTTAACCAGCACTGTTATATGTCAGTGTTTTTTATTCTATAAGTATGTAGTCATTTTCATTGTGGTTTTTATTTGCATTTCTGTAATAGCTTATAATGTTGAGTATATTCTCACATGTTTATTTTCTATCCATATATCCTCTTTGGTGAGGTGGCTGTTAAGGTCTTTTGTTCATTGTTTAACTGGGTGTTTATTTTCTTCTTTCAAGCTGTAAGATTTCTTTATATATTCTGAATATGATTCCTTTGTTGGATATGTGATTTGCAAACATTTTCTCTTAGTTTGTAGCTTCTGTTTTCATCCTCTTAACAACAGTTTATTTTTGAAGTGCAAAAGTTTTTAATTTTGATAAAATCCAATTTATTATATTTTTCTTTTATTAATCATTCTTTTGGTGTCATGTCTAAGAATTTTTGCCTAGCTCCATGTCATAAATTTTGTTGTATTTTGTCCTAAAAGTTTTATAGTTTTGTATTTTATCTTTGGATCTATTATCTATTTTGTGTTAATTTTTGAAGTTTAGGTCAGGTTCTTTTTTTTTTTTTTTTTTTTTTTTTGAGACAGAGTCTCGCTGTGTCACCCAGGCTGGAGTGCAGTGGCGCAATCTCGGCTCACTGCAAGCTCCGCCTCCCGGGTTTACACCATTCTCCTGCCTCAGCTTCCGAGTAGCTGGGACCACAGGTGCCCGCCACCACGCCCAGCTAGTTTTTTGTATTTTTAGAGACGGGGTTTCACCATGTTAGCCAGGATGGTCTCGATCTCCTGACTTCGTGATCCACCCACCTCGGCCTCCCAAAGTGCTGGGATTACAGGCTTGAGCCATTGCACCCGGCCCAGGTTCTTTTTTTGCATATAAATATATAATTGTTCTAACACTGCTGTGGTCTCAACATGCCCCCCATACATATGTTAAAATTTAATCAACAATGTAATAGTATTAAGGGTGAGATCTTTTTTCTTTTTTTTTTTTTTTTTTTTTTGAGACAGAGTCTTGCTCTGTCGCCCAGGCTGGAGTGCAGTGGCACAATCTCGGCTCACTGCAACCTCCACCCCCCGGGTTCCCACCATTCTCCTGCCTCAGCCACCCGAGTAGCTGGGACTACAGGCGTCTGCCACCACGCCTGGCTAATTTTTTGTATTTTTAGTAGAGATGGGGTTTCACCGTCTCTTACGCCTGAACTCACTATTCTGTTCTACTGAGCTATGTGTCTGTTCCTTTACCAATACCACCCATTAATACCTCTGCAATTAATGTAGCTTTACAATAAGTCTTAAAATCAGGTAGTGTGGCTCCTCCAATTTTATTCTTCCTTTTGAAAATTGTTTTAGCCATTCTAGTTCCTTTACCTTTCCATATAAATTTTATAATCAGCTTGCCTCTATTGACTAAAGTTTGATTGGCAGTGTATTGCATTTATAGATCAAATTAGCAGAAATTGATATCTTAATATGTTGAGTCTTTCAATCCATGAACATTGTATGTGCCTCTATTTATTTAGGTCTGTTTAAATATGTTCATTGGAATTTTGTAGATTTTGGGATAAAGATCCTTTATATGTTTTATTAGCTTTACATATAAGTATATAATTTTCTTTGAAGCAATTGTAAATGGCATTTAAAAATTTTTGGCTTACAACTAACTGTACATTGCTACTACATAAAAATATTAAAATATGTGTGGTGACTTTGTATTCTGTGACCTATTACACTCATTTGTAAATTTTAGGAGCATTGATATGGTTTGGCTGTGTCCCCACCCAAATCTCATCTTGAATTATAATTCCCATAATCCCCATGTGTAGTGGGAGGGACCCAGCGGGAGGTAACTGAATCATGAGGGTGGTTCTCCCATGCTGTTCTCGTGATAGTATGTTCTCATGAGATCTGATTTTTTTTTTTTTAAGAGGATTCCCCCTTTGCTTGGCTCTCATTCTTCTCCCTCCTATAGCCATGTGAAGAAGAATGCATTTGCTTCCTTTTCTGCCATAATTGTAAGTTTACTGAGGTCTCCTTAACTATGTGGAACTGTAAGTCAATTAAATCTTTTTTCCTTTATAAATTACCCAGTCTCAGGTAGTTCTTCACAGCAGCATGAGAATGGACTAAAACAAGCTTTTTTCCCTTTCACATTCTTTAGGATTTTCTATATACATGATCATGTCATCTTCAAATAGTGATAACTTTATTTCTTTTTCTTGACTGATTGAAGGTCTTCTTTAGAGCTAGGGCTTCCAGTATAATGTTAGATTAGGAGTGTTGGGAATGGACATTCTTGTGTTATTCCCAGTCTCAGGGACAAAACATTCAGTTTTCACCTTTAAGTATAATATCAACTGTAGATTCTTTGTAGATGAACTTTATTATGTTGATAAAATTCCCTCCTATTCATATTCTGCTGATAGGTTTCTTTATCCATCATAAATGGATGTTAAATTTTGCCAGATTTCTTTGTTGCATCAATTGACATGATTATGTAGATGTTCTCCTTTGTTTATATGGTGTATTACATAATTATTTTTAAATATTGAGCCAGGCATGTGTGCCCCAGATAAACTCACTTGGTCATGGTATATTATTATTTTAAAAATATATTGCTGCACTGTTTGCTAATATTTTGTTGAGGATTTTCATGTCTAGGTTCATGAGAGATATTGTTACGTAGGGTGGTTTTCATTTTCAATATTTGTCTGGTTTTGACATCAGGGTAATGCTGGCCTAAAACAAACTGAGAAGTGTTCCCTCTTCTATTTTCTAGAAGAATTGTATAGAGTTGGTGTTCTTTTTGAAATGTGTGGTAAAATTCTACCAGTGAAACCATCTGTACCTGAACATTACTTTTTCAGAAGGTTTTAAATTAAGAATTGAGTTGGCAGTTATCTATTTCATCTTGTGTATGTTTTGGTGGCTTGTGGTGTTGAAGAATAGTTTCATTTCATCCAAGTTGTTCAAATCTCATCCAAATTTATATGTGCAGAATTGTTCAAAGTATTTTCTTATTATACATTTAACATCTGCAGTTTCTGTAGTGATGTCCCCTCTCTTCCATTTCCAACATAAGTCCTTTTTCTTTTTTTTTTTCCTGTCAATTTTGAGTTTCATCAGCTTATTAATTTTGCCTATTATTTTTGTTTTCAATTTCTTTGATTTCTGCTTTTTCAATTTCCTTTTGGTTTTTTTTTTCTAGTTTATTAAAGTAGAACAATTTGAGACCTTCTATCTTTTCCCATATGAGCGTTTAATGCTATAAATTTCCCTTGAAACACTGCTTTTTTAGCTGCATCCCACAGATTTTATGTTACATATTCATTTTTGTTCCGCTCAAAATACTTTCTTACTTCCCTTAAAATTTTCTCTTTGACTCACAGATTATTTATACATGTGTGGATTAATTTCCAAGTACTTAGGGAAGTTTCCAGTTATTTTTCTGTTAGTAATTTTTAGTTTAATTCCATTATGGTCAGAAAACGTACTTTATGTGAGTTCAATCTTTTTATTGAGGTATGCTTTAAGACACAGGATATAGTCTACCTTGAGGAATTTTCCATATGTGGAAAGAAAGCATACTTTGCTATTGTTGAAAATCCTATAAATGTCCGTTAGATTCAGGTCAAGCAATGTCTGGAAGACTGGAGGAGAAAGTGATAAACTCACAGTCAGTTGTATCATATCATACATCTAATTCTAATATTATTCCTCAATACACTGTGATTTACTTTTTAGGGTCCTCAAATAGCTGCTGCATGCATTCTCTCCATGTTTTGGAGCTACACTCAGTGGGAGAGGCAGTGTGGAATGTGCTTTCTTCATCTTATCTGGAATTGGAACTTGTTGATAACCTTTAATTCAGCCATCTGACTCTGGAGAAGCCGTTCTTAGGTGATAATCTAGAAGAAATGCATGCATATGTGTTTTCCTAATAGCAATATTTAGAAATAACTTATATGGCCAAACTCTGAGAGGAGTAAATGCATCATACAATAAAATATAGCTTAGCTATAGGGTAGCTATATAGAAGTAAAGAAGAGTGTCTGAGAAATGATGCTGAGTGAAACATAAACTTGGATCAGCATTATTTAAGAAAAATTCTACCAGTGGGAAAAAATACATGTATATATAAGGAATATATAAGGAGTAGTTGAAAATAGTTCTGAAAATTCTAATTTTTTTCTATTAGAGAAAAATCATCTATTTGCTAACAAGGAATAAAAAGGAATTCTTAATTGAAGAATTAGAGTAGACCTTGATCTTTTGCAGAAATGCAAAGATATCTGAGTCACACAACTTAGACAATTAACATCTTCTAGAAAGAAGTGTCAATGTTGTGTTTCCATTTTATTAGTGGTTGCCACATTCTTTCTTGTCTTCAAGTTTCATGCCAGGAGGCAGAAATATTTCCTTGATGTTGTGGGAATCTGTGAGAAACATGGTAACACATTTGATTGTCATGCTCCAACTAGCTGTGGGCAGAAGCCCATATTCCAGGGTTGTACAGAAGCTTTCATCTATGAATGTGGCCTCACCATCTTCACTGGCCTTGTCTTGTTTGTCAACAGCTGCTGCTGTTGCTGCATGGAAACACTCAGCTATCTTCATGACAAATAGCTCAAAGTGCTCAGTGAGACCCTCTTAGAATGATCTATTTGGTCAAAGAGCTCATTATCTGCAGGTGATAACAGATACATGTGGGACTGATGTAAGTCACTTTCAGGAACTCCTTGACAAGCTTATCAAGGAGCCTGGATGTGTTCTGAGGTGGAAGACTTTCAAAAGCTTTTGTTACATAGACATCACCAAGAATTTTTTGAGTTTCTTCAGTTCCAAAGAGGTTGGTTTCTGATAGCATCACACCCAGCACTTTTTCAAGCTCTTCTACCACGCTGATTCTCCAGAAGGGTGAGGAGAAGTCAACCCATAAGTTTGGTTTTCTGAGCCATCTGGATGGTGGGTGACCTTGTAACCACCTGTGATGCGCTTCATCCCTGACATAATCTTATCTTGGATTTCAATGAGATCATGATAGTCTGCACAGACCATGTAGGGTAGCAAATCAAATACATTCTCTTATTCCTTAACTGGCATCCAATTGCATAAATCCAGTCAATGCTACTAACCAGCATCTTAAGGTAGAGCCCTGGAGCAATTCTCAAATACAAGTTAATGCCCAGCTTGTTGTGGCAGGTGATGAAAGGCTTAGCCCCTGCTACCCCGGGATGACGTTCATCATGAGGGTTTCAATGTCTAGAAATCTCAACTCATCCAAAAACCTTCTCACATATGTGGTGATCTTAGGGTAGATGATACACTGGTTTCTCAGAAAGTCACTCAGGATCAAGCCCAAGTACTCAAATAATATTGGGTCTCCTTTTCTTTGAGGCTAAAGTAAGGATGGGGCAACCTGTGAGCCAGGAGACAGCCGTGCAATTTTGCAAGGGCTGATGCTGAGCTCACCCTTCTTGCTGTTTCCCAGATTTTCCTGGACTCTGAGTATGTCTCCCTGAGGCAGTTTATTCATTGACTTATAATTCCTAGACCTGGCCATAATTGCAACTTCACCCTGGTCCGTGGGGGTCACCAGAAGATGAACTTTCCCCAGCTCTTTTGGCATGGATCTTCAGGGTGACATCAGTCAGGTGGCCCCAGGCTGCAGGCGACTGCACTCCTGGATGAAGCAAGTGAGTGATGTCCACATGGAAGCTGCAGGGGCCTTCCCCAGTAACCTTCGGCGGTGGCCTGCGCTGGGGGAACCTGTAAGGGGACTCCGAGTTTCCATTCGAGGCCATAGTCAGTGGTGTGGCTGACGGCACCAGCCGCGGCCGGCCTAGCTGTTGCTCACTGAGCTCCGGCTTGGCCCCCTTGAGGCTACTTTCTTCTCTTCAGCTCATCCTGTCAGTTGGGGATCACCGCCGCCCACTTCCGCTTCGGAGCCCTGTCCTGCAGGCACCTTTCCTGAGGCCTGGGGTGAGGAATTCGAGACCCCTCAGCCATTTCCAGGTTTGACCGCAGCCCCGCCCGCCTCGTCAGGGGAGAGGGGGCTGGCGCCATCCGCGCGGAGCTGCTGCGGCTGCGTAATCGCGGCCTGGTGTCAGCGCGTTCCTCCTACTGCGCAGGCGCAGTGCTGGGTTCGCGGCCCAGCCTCAGTGCTAGTCCTCCTGCTGCGCAGGCGCAGTACTGGGTTCGTGGCCTGGCGTAGGTTGTGCGCCTGCGCGCTGGCGCTCTAGGCTGTGGCTCTCAGCAACTACGGAGGGCAAGGCCGGAGGCGGGCTGAGGGCGTTGGAGGGCACGATCTCAACTCACTGCAACTCGGCGAGGCACTGGCCGAGGCCATGATTATTGGTTTTTAGGTTAGCATTTTATTATTAAATGGACTTAACTCTGGCAGAAGCCCTGTGACCGTCAAGGGACTTGGGCGCATCCCTCCCCGCTGAGTCCTCGCTGGGAAGGAGTCAGCGCGGGGGCAGCACTGATGTCCCTGTGGACAGGACTCGGCCGAGGCCTCGATTCGCCGGACCCCGCCCCGGAAAGCCCCCGCGCGCTGCCCCTTCCTCCACGCCGCCCCCTGGAGCTCCGGCCAGCGAGGGGCTCTGGTCTGAGCTCCTTCCCCACAGCCCAGCCCCAGCTCTTACCGTCTTGTCGCTGTCCTCGAAGACCTCGCGGGCCTCTTCGTATGAGCAGGTCTCTTCCATGCACTCTCTTTCAAGGTTTCCTTTCTTCATCTCTTCAAGAAAGGAATTGGACCTCCTGACCCTCGTCAGGACGTTGTTGGCCTGCTCCCTGCGGATGAACACTGGAAGGCAGGAAGGACAGGGTTAAAAGCTCCGGTCGCCCTCACCCAGGTTCCCCTTCACCCAGAGTCCCCTCACCTGGGCTCCTTTCACCCAGACTCCCCTCACCTGGGCTCCTTTCACCGAGATTCCCTCTCACCTGGGCTCCCTTTCACCCAGACTCCCCTCACCTGGGCTCCCCCTCACCCGGGCTCCCCCTCACCCGGGCCCCCCCTCACCCGGGCCCCCCCTCACCCGGGCCCCCCCTCACCCGGGCTCCTTTCACCCAGATTCCCTCTCACCCGGGCTCCTTTCACCCAGATTCCCTCTCACCCGGGCTCCTTTCACCCAGATTCCCCCTCACCTGGGCTCCCCCTCACCCAGGCTCCCTGTCACCTGGGCTCCCCGTCACCTGGGCTCCCCCTCACCTGGGCTCCTCCTCAGACTCCCCCTCACCCGAGCTCCCTTTCACCCAGATTCCCCTTTACCTGGGCTCCCCCTCACCCAGATTCCCCCTCACCCAGGCTCCCTTTCACCCAGACTCCCCCTCACCTGGGCTCCCCCTCACCAGGGCTCCTCCTCACCCGGGCTCCCTTTCACCCAGACTCCTCCTCACCCGGGCTCCCCCTCACCCATGCTCCCCGACTGCGATGCCCCTTGCCACACCCACATCACAAAAGGCGGATCACTCTCTTGTAAACCAAAAATAAAATTCTAGGCCGGGCGCGGTGGCTCAAGCCTGTAATCCCAGCACTTTGGGAGGCCGAGACGGGCGGATCACGAGGTCAGGAGATCGAGACCATCCTGGCTAACACGGTGAAACCCCGTCTCTACTAAAAAATACAAGAAAACTAGCCGGGCGAGGTGGCGGGCGCCTGTAGTCCCAGCTACTGGGGAGGCTGAGGCAGGAGAATGGCGTGAACCCGGGGGGCGGAGCTTGCAGTGAGCCGAGATCGCACCACTGCACTCCAGCCTGGGAGACAGAGCGAGACTCCGTCTCAAAAAAATAAATAAATAAATAAATAAATAAAAAATAAAATTCTAAGCCCCCAACTCACTGAGTGGACCGCTCCTCTCTGCCAAGGGAATTCCATAGGAACCTGAAAGACTAGTTGAGGCTATGAGGGGAAGTGGGTCCCACCTGCCTCATTCTTTCTTTCTCCCGTTGGAATTCAGGCACAGCTGACCAGCATTCACATTAAGAGACCTTAAGGCTGACCAGATTGTTTGTAGCAATAAGATACCAGTTTCCAACCTGATTTCTCTAGTATAGGACCACATGACATATAGCAGTCCCTAAAACAAATGATTTTACTCCAAATTGTATTTCTTTGACATATTTTGAAATGGCCCTGCAAAGCTGTTTCAGGGAAATCCACATTCTGTAGAGAACCCCCTTACCTTTCCAGGTCTTTTTCTGAGCTGAGAGTCTAGCACCTTTTTTTTTTTTCTCTTTAAGATGGTGTTTTGCTCTGTTACCCAGGCTGGAGTGCAGTGGCATAATCTCAGCTCACTGCAACCTCTGCCTCCCAGGTTCAAGCCATTGTCTTGCCTCAGGAGGAGAGTCTCCTGTCTCAGCCTCCCGAGTAGTTGAAAATATAGGCAAGCACCACCACACCCAGCTAATTTTTGTATTTTTAGTAGAGATGGAGTTTCACCATGTTGGCCAGGCTGGTCTTGAACTCCTGACCTTAAGTGATCCACCCGCCTCAGCCTCCCAAAGTGCTGGGATTACAGGATGAGCCACGGTGCCTGGCCATGAGTGTAGCACCTTTTAAAGGTCCAAGAGGAAACAGTTGCCATCTCTTGCCTCTAAGGGTGGCCACCTGTGAGTCTTCATCTACATGACAAGAACCTTGGTCTTTACCTCTTAACCCAGATACTCCTTTCTGTTTATTCCAGGTCTTTAGATAATAACTTTCTTTTTTCTTTTTTTTTTGGACAGTCTTGCTCTGTCACCCAGGCTGGAGTGCAGTGGCACGATCTTGGCTCACTGCAAGCTCTGCCTCCCAGGTTCACGCCATTCTCCTGCCTCAGCCTCCCGAGTAGCTGGGACTACAGGTGCCCGCCACCTGGCCCGGCTAATTTTTTTTTTTTTTTTGTATTTTTAGTAGAGACGGGGGTTCACCGTGTTAGCCAGGATGGTCTCGATCTCCTGACCTCGTGATCCGCCTGCCTTGGCCTCCCAAAGTGCTGGTATTACAGGCGTGAGCCACCGTGCCCAGCTGATAACTCTTTCAACTGATTGCCAATCAGAATATCTTTGAAGCCACCTAGGACCTGGAAGCCCCCACCTTCCCCTTTTCTGGAACGAACCAGTGTACACCTTATGCTTATTGACTGGCGTCTGCATGTAACTTCTGTCCCCCTAAAATACATAAAATCAAGCTGTGACCCGACCACCTTGGACACATGTTCTCAGGACCTCCCAAGGCTGTGTCATGGGTCATGGTCCTCACATTTGGCTCAGAATAAATCTGTTCAGATATTTTACAGAGTTTGGCTTCTTAGTCAACACTTTCCTCAGGCACTTTGGGGACTGTGGAGGGAAATGCCTATCTCCCTCCCCCGCCCAGTTCTCTATGAGGTACAACATGAGGCACCTGCTCTAGACCCGCGCACCCTTCTCTGGAGAAGTAGACACATCCCATCCAATCAGCTCACCAGCCTCCTCACATGCTCATGCTGGCTCAGGCTGGCCACTCAAGCCCCCTTCCTTGAATTCTCCCTCTCCAGGGTGCTTTCAGCCCACTCTGCTCTGTGCTTTGGCTCAAACTGTGCCCCTTCAGCCTGGCCCCACTCGTCTTTAAGGTCTTTGCTCTTTGTTATGTGGGGATTGGTGGTGCTGTTTCTATTACAAACTATAAAAGTACAATTTAAAGTGCCAGGACACACATACTTGCCAACTTTCAAGAAATAGTACTTATTAGTATTTCCTAAAAAACAGTACTTAGTACAAAGTGTTCTATTTGATTCTACTCTTTTTTTTTTTTTTTTTTTTAATTTTAATACTGAGTTGATTTCATGACTGGCAAATGAGTCTTGATCTGCTGGTTAAAATGCCCTGGATCTGAGAGTCTGTGTCCCTCGCAGGGTGTATGTCTGTGGGCTGTGCTGTCCCCATCTCTCTGCCTGTGTCTCCTCTGTCTCTCACCCACTCCTCCTCCTCTTTTCATTGTGATAGCCTCAGTTTCTTTTCTTGGCCCTCTGTAGTCTTTTTCTGTACTTTTTTCCACTGAAAAATTAAGTGTCTCACTACGAGAAAGATGACTCTTCCAATTGATCTCTCTAGCACTGACTTTTGTCCTGAGTTCCATGTTTTCAACTCTCACTATGACAGATGCCTTCCCTCATCTCGGAACTCCAAACTCTCCATGTCCAACATTTAAAACAAGACAATCTTGAGTTTCAAAAACATCTTAGTCACTTATTTATTATTGGCAGATGGGAATTTTAATACCTACTCTTCGAGTTGTTTTAAAGATTGTGTAAACTAGTGTTGAGTTTGGAGTTTGGTATACAGAAGGTGCTCAGTAAATTTTGGCTTCATTCCTACCTCCAGTTACTTTACCTTCCAAATTCCCCATTTCTTTTAGTGACACTGACATTGTCCCACCAGCGCTAGGCTTAGATTTATTATTTGTTGGCCCTGCCGCATTACTCTGTGTGTCTGCTCCACTCCCACGCACTTGCTCTGAAATGCAGCCCACACATGGCTCCTGCAAGTCTGCACACCTGGCTCCCTGCAACTTGCAGCCTCATGTCACCTCCACTCCACAAAAGGCACTAAGGAAGCTGGGGAGCAGGGAATGCCCATCTCCCTTGGGGCCCCTGGCTCTCGTGTTGGGATGCAGCCTCAGACAAGTTATCCAAGCCTGGCTTAGTGTTTCCCAAACTGGGACTTGCAGACCTCCTGGGCTCCAGTTGGGATCTCGGTGTTCTAATGCATTTCCACGTGAACACCTCTCTTGGTCCCTTCTCTCTTCCCCTTGGTCTCCTTCCTTGTGGCCATATTGACATACACCTGGTTTTCTCTCTGCTGCCCTAGAGCCACAGTGACGGTTCATAGACTTGCCACAAGGCTTGGTCCCCACTCAACCAGGGCCTGACGTGCTCACTGTCTCTGGTCAGTCCCTCGCGCCTCCTCTGACCTCTTAGAGGAACTCGCTGTTCTGCAATGCCAGCCACAACTCTGTTCCCCTTGGCATCCACTCCCGAGCATCCCCAGGCTGACTGACCACTAAGAATGCACTTTTCCTTTGCAGCCCTTGTCCGATTCCCGCCTTTTCCCATCTCCCTGAAACCTGCTCAGCTCTCCCCAGCTCATGGGGGTGGGACACTGCCTATAAGGTTGAGCTGGACTGTGTGGGGAGGAGGATACAGGTGGCAGGTACGGGGTGGAAAGGGTGATGCAAGGAAGTCAAGGACCACCCAGAATCTGCCTCTAGTGGTCTTGGAACAGAGTCCAGGGTCTTCCCATGGCCAGGCCTCCCAGGCCGCACCACCTTCAACCCTGCCCTCATTCATCTCTCTCTGCTACACTGGGCTCTGTGCTGACCTTGGCTGAGCCCAACACTCACACTCCAGGACTTTTGCACCGGTCACCTCCCTGTCTGGAACATTCTTTCCACAGATACCCACGTGGCTCAACCCCAGCTCCCCCTCCCCGCGAGATCCTCCCTGACCACGCCCTCTGACATTGCCCCAACTCGTGTCTCTTCCATCCCCTTAACACTGTGCTATTTGTCTTCTAGCGCCGAACCCCTCTCTGACATTACGTGCTGACAGGCTCATCCTTCCCTCCGCTGGAAAAAGACGTGGCGCGTTTGGTCCCAGCTGTTTCCCCGTGCCTAGCACGGCCGGAACTTAACCAATATGTGCTGAGGGAATGAAGGAAAGACTGCACACCTGGCTCGGCCCTCTGGACTGAACCTGGGCGCTTCTGCTATGGCTGAGTCGCATCAATGCTTCATTCAGACTGAGCAGGCCAGGCCTTGGCCACGTGGCCACACTTTCTGATGTGAATAAAATGGGATTGGCAAAACGAAATGAAAACGTGCCAAGGTTTTTAGACACTTGTCTCCAGAAATTAATGGAACACTCCAGAGCTCTGATATGGAGCGTCCAGATTGGTAGATGTTTGTTGTGTGGGTTTGTTTCTTCAGAAGCCGTGGGGAGCATTGCAGTCCTTGAGCACACGGTTGTGTTTGTGGTTTTGGCGACATCAGTGAATTCCATAGTGAGCAACTGCATTTGAGCAAGTTTTATCAGCAAGCAAAATTTTCAGTCACTAAGGTCCAAACTCATGAAGAAGGGACTTAAACTTGCTGAATGTAAAGACTGAAACTGAAGCCACGTAGCTTTAATGATTGCCAGTGCAACAGCGGTGGTTTAAAGGCTGGCACTGCAGGTGCTCTGCATATTCTGATTTTATTAACATAAAAAATTGGATTGCAGAAAACACTCACAGGTGGCAGGACAGGGCTGAATAACATCCCTGCAAATTCATGTCTTTCCCAGAGCCTCAGAACGTGACCTCAATTGGAAATAGAACTTTTGTGATGTATTTAGTTAGGAAGACATTTTATGGGATAGGGTGAGCCCTAAATCCAATGACTGGTGTCTTTCTGAGAGAAAAGAAGACAGAAAAACAGCCATGGTGAGAACCCCACTCGATGATGGAGGCAGCGATGGGAGCAATGCTCCCAAAAGCCACGGGCTCTGAAGCCACTGGCACCCCGAGGCCGGGAGACAGGCTCGGAGCAGACTCTCCCCCAGCCTCTGGAGGAACCAGCACCACTGACACCTTGATTTTGAACTTCCAGCCTCCAGAGCTGTGGGAGAAACATTTCTGTTGCTTTAAGCTACTTGGTCCATGGTCTTTTCTTATAGCAGTACCAGCAAAGCAGTGCTGAGGTCCCCCTGTCCCAGAAGAGCTTCCGTGACAGGCAGGACAGCCGAGTTCATTTAAAGGCTGAACTGCAGATTCTGTGCGCATTCCGATTTTTTTAAAATCAAAAGTGTGCACAGCAGGGTCCTGGGTGGGACCTTCTGGGGCCTGTGTTCAGCCCCACCCACCCCACAGTGCAGCTGCCAAGGTCTCTCAGGCAGAGTAGGGGAGGGAGATGGCCTGGCCCTGGCTCTCTGGGGCTGACCATGTCCACCCAGGGTCCAGGCCGGCCCCCGGGGACACCACAGGCCATGGTCATGGGTCAGGTCTGCATCACACAGCTAAGGGTGTCAAGACCCTGTGGACCCAGAGGTCCGTGAGGTGGGCGCCTGCATTTCCCATTGGCAGGAAGGGAGGCTGGCGCTCCACCAGGACCCCGCGTGACTCCCCTAGTTTCCTCCTGTGGGTCTGGGTGGGCTCCTGGCCTGTCCTCTCATCTCCACCCTCTGCTTCTTCCCAGGAAGAGGAGTCCTGCCAACTTCCACTCCCAAGAAGCCAGAGCAGCTTCCAGAGCCTCAGGCTGGGCTTAGGATCTCAGAAGCCCCGAGCATTCTGGTTGCAGAATTTTCTACCAATGCAATGAAGCATCTGTCTGTTTGCAGAGTGGCTTTGCTGTCAACGATGACGGCATGGGCCCTTCCAGGGCCTTGTTGCACCTGCGCTGATCTCATCACACCACACACATCACGGTGGGCTCCTGCACGGGGCGGTGTGGCCTGAGGGGCGGGGAGAAGGCTGGGCGAGACGGAGCCACACAGTACCCCATGAAGAGTTCCGTTCTGTGCGGGAGACGGGAAGACATGGCTCAGGGGACAGAGGCTGGGGAGGACAGGGGACTGAGGGTGGGATGGAGAAGACCCCCGGGTGATGTGACTGGAGCTCCAGGCCACCAGGCGGAGGGGCCGTTTAGGTCAGCGATGCACTGAGGATCCACTCAGCCTTCCCGGGAGTCTCCCCTTTCCACCCCACGAGGGTCTCCCCTGCTCCATCTCTCCCTCACACACTCCCTTCCCAGGCCTGGGTCCCCTTGGTGCCCCTGCCTGTCCACTTTATCCAGGATGCAAACAAGTCTAGGGTCCCCATCTCTCGTGTCCCCACCAGAGGGGCCTCCTCTTCCTCCGCTGCCCCCAGCCTTGCCTGGCTTCTGCCCTTTCTGGGCCTCTGCTTTTGGAGAGGCCTGGGGGTCCTGGACAGCCCTGCTGCTCCCACCTGTCCAGCTGTGCATTAGGCAGCCCTTCCCAGGCGGAGCCAGTCCCAGGGTGGTGGCACTGGCTCGGCTCAGCCTCCTCTTCCCTGGGAGCTCCTCTGCTGTGCCCCTCGTCCTGTGCCTCCCTGTGGTGGCAGACGGCCAACTGTCCTGTCTTTGCCTGCTCCCACCTCTCCCTCTGTCTCTGTCTCCCTGTCTATCTCTGTCTTTGCCTTTTGGCCTCCCATCTCACTGTGTCTCCGTTTCTCCCTCCCTCTCCCTCTCTCTCTCGCTGACTCCGTCCTTGTGTTTTTGTCTCTGTGACCTCTGATCCTCCCGTCTGACTCTCAGCCACAGGGAGCCACAGCTGGCCTTGAGGACGCCCTTGGCTGGAAAGGCCAAGCCCAGCCATCTGAGGCCAGCCTCTGACAGAGGCCAAGACACCCACTGTCCAGGCTGCGGAGATGAGAGGGTTTCCCCAACTGCCGCCCCTCCCTGCTCCCCAGGGCTGCCTTTGGGCCTGAAGGGCGGGGGGCACTTACGACTTTCCCCGGGCAGCAGGAGGCTGGCCAAGAAGGCACTGAGCAGGACGAGGTGCAGTGGGCGCCCCATGGTGTGGCCGAGTACCGTGTGCCTGTCCTCACTGGGACAGGCTGCCGGAGCAAAGTCCACGCCCGGCCGGGATGGCTGTTGTGCGGCTGCTTGTCACTTGGCTTAGGCCCCCTGATTGGAGCCGAGGCCCGCTGGCGACGCAGGGGAATGACCACGCTGGGAACACAGCCACTCTGGCCCCACCTTCCCCAGGCAGAGCTGGGCAGCCGGAGAGGCCCCGCAGAACCTCATCCTCATCGGTCACCAGGTCCGCGGGCGCGGGGACTTTCTGTTCTAAGAATAAAAACATCATTTCATGCTTGTTTTGTAGTTTCCAGATGTTTACATCTAGCTCTCAGTCCTCACAATCACATAAAAATATCATTTTTCCAGAACAGAAAACTACGTCTAGAGAGCACAGAAGCCGGAGCCCGGGGCCACCGGCAGTGAGTGTGGGGTCTGAGCCCAGGACTTCTGCCCCAAGGCCCTGCTTGCTTCTGGGCGGGCCCTTCCGCTCACGGCCATTCTCTGGGTGGTGTCAGGTGGTCTGATGTCACGGGGGGGCTTGGCATCTGCACCACGGTCTCCCACAGGCCAGGCTGGTACCTGCCCCACCCACCCCCAAACCTTCTGTGCCCACATGGTCCCAACATGTACTTCTGTGGGGAGTGGCCCTCCCCTGACCATCTGGAGGGACAGGCTCTGTCTGAAACCCCTCCTGACCTGCCCACCACTGGCCACACTGTTCCGAGGCTGAGAGGGCTTCTGGGCTCATTCTCCAGCACAGAAACCTCCTGTCACCAGGTCCCTGAGCGTCTCCGCTCAATGGCTGTGGGAGTCACCGGGAGGTGCAGCCAGGATTTTTGCTTCTGGGGTCCCTGGAATAAATGGTCTAAAACTTGGCCAGTGTGGCAATCACTACCTGCTATGCCGTAGTGGCCGGAGCAACGCCCCTAAAACCCACAGTGCTGGCCACTGCCTCACGGTGTGTCTGCCTTGATGTGTTGCCCGTCTCGCAGCCACCTGCACCTGGGCCTGGTGTGCACACATTGTGCGTCATTGTGCCTGGCACACAGGAGGTGCTCACTGGGCCCCACCCGACTACACAAACTGATGGCACTGGGTGCCAACGCCAGGGTAGCCTCCCACGGTGGGCACCACGCACAGCCCAGTCCTCTGAGAGGGGCCTTCCTGGTGGCACCAGATGTCTGACTCCTGCCTCTCGTGGTCTCCACACTCCGACATCGCCTCTAGGCACGTTTGTATGGAGAGACCAATGTGGTGTGTGCACCAGCAGCAGGATGCTCATGGCAGACATGCAGTCTTTTTCATCAACGCTGGGTGGTGATGCTGGCTTTGGAGGCCCGAGCCTGCTGCCTCGCCCCACCCTGTCGCAGGCCCATGGCCAGTGGCCTCCCTGTATTCTATCTCGCCACTCACAGAAAGCTGGAGCTGAGCCATGGCAGGTGGCACGTCCCATAAGAAATGTAGCCTTCGAGGGTGCCCAGGCCCTTCAGCAAAGTTTCTGGAGAGTCCCGGGCCCCCTCCTTCAGCAGCACCGTGAGGTGGGTGCCTGCATTTCCCATTGGCAAGAAGGGAGGCTGGCACCCCACCAGGACCCCGCATGACTCCCCAGTCACTCGGACAAAAGAGAAAGCAGAGCCAGCTCTGACCTGATCAGGGCCCGCCACTGGCCCCCGTCCCTGTGTGGGGGCATTAGGAACTGGGGTCTGGCCAGGGTCAGCCAGCATCTTCGGCAGAGGTCCTGACACTAATCATGCTGGGCTTGGCGGGTCAGCTGGTCTGTCTGGCTGGACATCTCTGTCACGGCCACTCCATGGACACTAACGTGGATGTGTTCCCATAAAACTTTATTTACAAGAGCAGGGTGGCTTGGAAGCAGCCCTCGGCTGTAGTTCACGGACCCTGTCTGCTCTAAAGTAGATGTTGCCTGAGTGCCCCCGAGGTGGGTTGCTGGTGCCTGCCTTGCTGCTGTGAGCGCCACTGGTGCCCAGGACGGCCCTACAGGGATGGCGTTGAGTCCGCTCTCTGAGCCATGCTTGCTGGAGTCTGAGTGCGGGCAGTGTCTGTCACCTCCCCATTTCTCTGCTCATGTGTTTCTCATTCTTCCCCCACCACCCTGGGGACTCAGCAAGAGTGCAGCTTGCCAGGTCCTCCCACTGCAGCCAGGGCCTGGGAACCTGCATTTAGTGGTATGTCCCTGATTCTCAAGCAGGTGCTCCCAGGGTCTCTGCGAAGTATCATTGACAAGGGCTGTGGCAGGGAGAGAACAACCAATTCCACAGGGTCCTGGGAGCTACAGCCTCAAACATCTATCAAAGAGCTTTTGTTTTTAAAAAGAACAGCTGCCATGTGAGGGTTCATTTCAGTGATGCTGAAAACTGTGAAAGAAAAAAGCATCTCAGAGGATGAGCACTGGGGGCTCTGAAAATGAATCACAGGCTACACGGTGGGTGGCAGGCCCCACAGGCGTGCGGAGGAGATGCAGCCATTTATTGTGAAGTTGGGAAGCCGGTGGGGAACGGCCTGTGCAGCCCGGCACATTTGGGGGAGAGTTTGGGGCATTTGCCAACATGCATGGTGATGCTTCTGAATTGTCTGAAATGAAGATGATAATGGATAAGAACGAGAAAAGTGAGAGCTAAACAACCGCCTTTGGAGGACAGCACACATGGAGTCAGCATCGGTGTGTGTGCATCCGTGTGTGCATATCTGTGTGTGTACATTGGTGTGTGTGCACTCATCCATGTGTGTGCATATCTGTGTGCATCTGTGTGTGTGCATATCTGTGTATGTGCACATCGGTGTGTGCATATCTCTCTGCATCCGTGTGGGTGCATTAGTGTGTGTGTGCATTGGTGTGGTGTGCACGCATCCGTGTGTGCGCATATCTGTGTATATGCATCTGTGTATGTGCATATCTCTGTATGTGTGTGTCAGTGTGTTTGCATATCTCTGTGTGACCCTCTGTGTGTGCATCCGTGTGTGTGCATATCTCTGTGTGTGTGTGCATTGGTGTGTGTGTATGCATCCACGTGTGTACATGCCTCTAGTGTCTCCAGCAATGAAGGCAGAACAGCAGCCTGAGGCCAGCAGATCACGGGCAGGTGGGCTTCGCTGAAGAGAGATAAGGAGGCTCAGCTGGGCTGTCTGCCTCCAGGACAACCGCGGCATTCCCCTGCCCCTCTGTCCAGCGCCTGTCTGCCTCTGCATCTCATCTTTTCGATTCCTTCTCTGTGTCTCTATTAGGCTCTTTGAATCTTGGAGTCTCTTTGAGTCTCTCCATGTCCTCAGAACCTCTCCCTCAGTCTCTCCCTGTCTCTTTGTCTCTCTGTTTCTGTCTCTGTCTCCCTCCCCACCTCTCCCTCCCTCCCATGCCCTCCTCTACCCCATGAACTGCAGAAGAATCGATGGGATTTTGTGCCAGAACAGTTCTACACAGCCTTGGCTTTCTCTCCAGGGGGCAGGGCTGCTAGGCTAGGGAAATGGGGCTCGCAGGAGGACGCCTGGGCGTGGCTCTGAGTGCATGAGCTTTTGCAGCCACTCGATGTACTGGGAGACCCTGGTGTACACCCCGAAGTGGCCCACGGCTGCGCAGCCCTGGCCCCAGCTGACGATGCCTGTCAGGTACCACGTGCCCCGGTAGCGGGTGGCGTGTGGGCCTCCACTGTCCCCCTTGCAGGAGTCCCTGCTGCCGTCCGAGTAGCCGGCACAGAACATGTACTCCGTGATATTCGGGGAGGCTTCTGCCTTCTGTGACTGCTGCAGGCAGTCCTGGGTCATCAGCCGGGGCACGTTGAGGGCCATGAGCTCCAGGGCTGTGGCACCACGGTCCAGCAGCTGACCCCAGCCGCTGACCAACGAGAAGCGCACGAAGGCCAGCGTCCTCTCGGAGAACGTCCGTTCGGGCAGGCAGAGGGGCACCACATGGTCAGTGAGGACCACGGGCTGCTGCAGGCGGAGCAGCGCGATGTCGTGGTTGGTGGCGCCCAGGACATACGTGCTGGGGATGATGACCTGCGCCACCCGCCGGCTCTGCTCATCCCCTTCGTGCTCGCTGAGGTCGTGCTCGCCTGGAAGGAGGGAGCCTTGCTCAGGCCCATCCCACTACCTGCTGCCTGGCCCCCTGGTGCATGGGGACGGGCTGTGGCCATTTCTAGGTCTGCAGGGGCTGCAGTCTCCTTTTGGGGTGAGGGGGGCCTGCATCCAACCCCAAGGTGGCCTGGCCAGCCTGCCGCAGGTGGCAGCCTGTGGCTCACGTGGGGACGTGTGAACTGGGGTGAATCTGGGGCCTGGGCGTTGAGGTGGGGAAGGGGTGCTGAGACCTGGCAGCTGGGGGGGCAGGGTGTGCCCTGATTCTCCACAGTTCTTCCCAGCCAAGTGCCCTCCTGGGAATGTTCATCTCACCTGTAAACCCAGTGAGCACAGTCCCTGCCACCCAGTGGTCCCACGAAGCCCTGGGAGTTGCATCCTCCTATGGGCTCTTGGCCAGGTGAGGCAGGATGGGCAGAACCCCTGTCTTTTACCATTTTATTTGGGCATGGGAAAGTGGCTGAGAGGACGGTGGCCACAGCAGTCATGCCTAGCACAGTTGCTCCCCTTTTGGAGATGTCTGTCTGTCTGTGGAAGTGACAGCACGAAGCCCAGAGCTGCGGCCCCTGAGACACTTGAGAGCCGTGGTCAGACAGGGGAGAGTGGCGCCTACTCAGCACCATCGTCAGACGGGAGAGCGGCGCGTAACCAGCACAGCAGTCAGATGGGAGAGCAGTACCCACCCAGCAACGCGGTCAGAGGAGAGTGGTACCTACCCAGCACCGCGGTCACACAGGGGAGAGCGGCACCTACCCAGCACCGCGGTCACACAGGGGAGAGCGGCACCTACCCAGCACCGCGGTCAAGTTCCTCCAGCTCTTGATTTTGTCGAAACAGTGGGCCGCAGAGACCACCCAGATGGTGTTTATCAGGGTCCCTCCACACAGCTGAGCTCCATTCACCAACAACAGGACCTGGGCGGGGGGACAGGAGGCATGGAAGTCACATTACTGTCATTGTTTCTCTGATGACTCGCCCTCCCGGGCACGCCAAGGGACCTCTGGCATTGCACAATTTGTTTCTGAAATCCTGGGGTCTTTGCAGATCCCTCCCAGGCAAAGCTGCTCAGACCTGGCTCTGGGAGGCTGTGCCCCTCTCTAGCCGAGACGTGCTCTTGGGCACAGCCCAACAATACAAACGTCGCTGTGAGATTTCACTGTTCACCTCACGGGATCTTCACATAGCTTTGATCCAATGCTCCTGATTTTGCAAAGATCAGGCAAAGATCCCACCTCAAAGAGTAACAGTGAGGACGACGTGACAACTCGGGAGGGGCATCTCGCAGGGTTCTCTGCACAGGGTAGACCCTCAGCGAGTGTTGCCTTCTTTTCTCCTTCCTTGCCCCACTGAAAGCATGGGGGTGCAGCGAGCTAGAGGTTCTAGGTGGGCTGACTTGGAGCCTGGTGGCCTTGGGGCTGACCTGCCCATTTTCCCTTCCAGAACTGTTGTTCAGCTCACATTCAAAAGGCTCCAAGACCCTCAGGGCTTGGAATCCTGAAGCCAAGGGAAGCCTTACCTGCCATGGACACTCCCCTTTGGGGCACACCCTGCCCCCGACAATTCGGCCTTGGGGTTTGCTGGCATTTCTTTTTTCCAGAATAGGTATTTTTCCACATGGATATTCAACTGTGTAAAACAAAAGTCAGAAAGATGCAGAAATTTGTGAAGGATGAACGAGCCACTAGGAAAGATTCAGAAACACCCATCCTCTGAGAGGCCTTGAGGCCGAGGCTATGGGAGGCCCCCAGGAGCAGGAGCTGCCAGGGCCCAGGGATGGTGGAAAGCAGGGCCTCGGCTGGGCCTGACTGCTGGGGCTGGGCCATGAGAGGCCCTTGCGGAAGTGGCTGGCTGAGGAGACAATGGTCAGGGCTGGTTTTGGAGGAGATGGAGGGCTTACGTCTTAATATTGCCCTCTGCTCACTTTTCAGGGGGAAAATGTGTTGCTTGACTTTAGTAAAAGGTGAATGAAATTCTACCTAAAGATGAATCAACGTCACAAACAACTCTGTTGTTTTGATCCCACGCTTAGTTTTGATCTGCTCCAATCAAGGTCGTGGGCCAGAAAGAAAACCTGAGGAGGTGGTGGGCTGAGTCCCAGGCTGTGTGGCCAGGGTGGGCACGTCCACCTCTTCGAGACACAGTGGGCGTGGGGTGTCCCTGCCTTTGGAAGTGCAGCCCATTTGTTCCAGGCTGGTTTGGAGAAACATCCCATTTTCCCAGGAGCCTTTACAAGTTTTGGAATTCAGAGCGGGCAGCAGTCAGTACAGACACTGCCTGTGCCAAGGTAGATTCACGAACCCCAGCGGAGGTCCTGCGAGTGGGAGTTGGACGTGAGATAGAGCCTTGCTTGGCTCCCCTGGTCTGCCTAGCATGGGTAGGGGGCCTGAGGCCATTCAGGGACTGCCCCCAGGGTGCCCATCCTAGTCACTGTCGCTCTGGCCTGTGCCACCCTTGGTGCCCAGATCCTACCTCACGGTTGGTCAGCGCATGGTTGGTGCTCAGATGTGAAGCCACCCCCACCCGTCTTTTGTCCAGTAAGATAATCCGTAGTGGGACAGGGACTGGTGTCATCTGGGACTGGGACATGAAGCCTGGTCACCTGTGGGCATGCAGGACACCCCGTCTGCCAGCAGCGAGTACCCCTCGTGGCACCAACAGGAGCGCTTGGCACCCGCGTGGTCACTGCAGTACTGCTCACAGCCGCCGTTCTCGTTCACGCAGATCAGCTGGTCGTCCTTGTCTGCGGACAGGAAGGGGATACCCTGAGAGGGGCCTCTTTGGGTCAGTGAGAGCCAGCCCCGGGGGATGCCGTGCCCTAAGTCAGCAGCGGCGTTCTGCCTGGAAGGGGCACTGAGCTGTGGGCGACAGAGCCTGAGCTTGGCACCGCCTGCTCCGTGGACTGATCCAAAGGACAAGGCCTGGATCAGAGGAGTCACATGTCTGAACAGCCTTGCCAGTCGGGGGCAGCGCTGGCTGCAGTTGCATTTGGGGGGGTGCCTGGCTGGTGGGCAGTGGCCTCCAGGGTGACCACTCTTCCGAGCAGCTGATGGGAAGCTGAGGGGAGCCTGGGGGAAAGTGAAAGTCCCGTAGGGATGGTAAAAGTATCCAAGGGACTTCCAATCAGACTCAACTGATGAGAGGACCAGAGCGCTGAGACAGTTCTCCAAGCTGGCCTCATGCCACCGTGAGCCCGCCTAGGGACAGTCAGTCCCAGCACTGGCCATGGGCTCAGACAGAAGCAGCAGAACCGGCAGCCTGACTTTGATTGATGTGGGCAAGGGCAGTGGCCCTGAGTAAGTCCAGGACTCCGGCGGGAAGGCCTGCCCTGCAGGATGCACACCAGGGCTGCTGGGCACCAGGGCTGAGCAGAGATCCCCAGGCATTCTGGACCCAGATGACCAGCAGGAAGCCTCTCTCTTCAGCCTGCCCCACCTTGCTGGGCTCTCTTCTACTTAAGAGAAGAAAGTGGCTGCTGTGCCGGAGAGCTCGTTCAGTGTGAGAATGAACCACCTTGGGTGGTCAAGGATGAGCTGCTGTTCCCAGGGAAAGGGTAGCCTTTGCCTTGGCTCCTGGGAAGTGATCGCTAAGCCCTTGGAAGGGTGACCACACATTTCCTGGGAAGTGATCGCTAAGCCCTTGGAAGGGTGACCACACATTTCCTGGGAAGTGATCGCTAAGCCCTGAGGGAATGTTGGTGTTTACCCGGACCTTGGGCCATGCTGGATGGTCTAGCTGACAATGTGATGATGGCAGGGCCTCGGGCCACACTATTGGCTTGGCCTCTGGAGGGGCTGAGACTGAGGTCAGCCGTGTGGGTGGTCAGCTGGGTCTGTGTGATTGAGCCCTGATAAAACCTCTGGACACCGGGGCTCATAGAGCTTCCCAAGTTGGCAGTACTTCCCACGTCTCATCACACGTCCTTCTGGGAGAAGTGTCCACATGACCCCACAGGGAGGGGACAATGGGAAGTTTGTGCCCGGTTCCTCTGCAGACTTAAGTCAGCTTCCTTTGCTGTAATAAATGGTAACTGTGAGTGTATCCACTTCAGTGGGTTCTATGAGTCCTTCTAGTGAATTACTGAACCTAAGGGAAGTTGGGGGCCTCAAACTTTGCAATAATTTAATATTCAGATGGTAAACAAAACAAAACAAAACCAAAAACAAACAAACAAACAAAAAACACCTCAAACCTTTGTAATGGAAAGTAGAGAAGGGGAAGTTTACCAAGCGGTGCTGCCTGGTGGGACGTGGAAGTGGGACAGGGACACAGGGACTCTCAGCTGGGCCATCTCGAGGGCTGAGAATTGCCCAGGGCCGGGAGCCCAAGGGGCCACTGAGTCTGAGAATTAGAACCTTGGGTCCCTGTCAAAGACCTCAGACTAGAAGGGACTTCAAGGTCACCTAGACCAAATTCCAACTGGGGCTGAGCCCAGAATGCCCGGTCCACACACCCCACCAGGTTGTGCACCCTGCAACCCGGTTGGCCAGGCCCTCTGCAAATATGGGACCCAAAGTGGGGCCTCACTCTTCTCACAGTTCCGGCCCTCGAAGGAAGGGAGGCAGAAGCAGATATAGGACTGGAGCTGGTCCTTGCAGGAGCCCCCATTCTGGCACGGATTTGAGGCACACTGGTCCCCATCTGTGGAATGGGCTGGCGTCAGTACGCTGAGGAGAAGGGTTGCAGGCAGGATTGGTGGCGATCATCTACTCACCACTGTAAGAAATCCAGAACAGCTTCTGAGGGAACAAAAGAGAAAGCCTCGTGAGCACCTTCACCAGTGCACCCAACGGTGAGCACTGGACAAACCACGAGCTGGGGTTGGGGAACTTGGACCTGGGCCTGGCGGGGTGGGCTCAGGAAGCCAGACTTTCCTGCAGAGCTGAGGTAGATTTCTTCCAATCTTGGCCCCTCCCCAGGACTTCTGAAACTATGGGTGACCACACATTTCCTGCTCCCAGGTCAGAACACCCGAGGTTCAGCCCTGACTCTTCTGTCGCTGAGCTGTGGACCTGGGATGAGGTACACAGGCTTTGAGCCACAGCTCCATCTCTGACAGGGTGGCCACACACACCGGCTGACACCGGGAGAGGGTGCAGTAGCAGATGCAAAATCTTCCACAAACAGCAAAAGCACTCCACAGAAAAAAGTGATTGCTGAAGAAACTGTTGGCCACCTAAACTTAAACTCACAGGGTGCTGTGAGAATACAACAGATGAGAAATGCTTTGAAAACTAGGTGGATAAAAATGCTAGGCATGACCATCCTCAATTTGCCCGGAAAGGGTCATGTTAGCCTTTGTCTCAGACAGCTGGACTTCCTGTGAGTGTGAGGCTTCCTGTGAGCATGAGGTGTCCTGTGAATGTGAAGTGTCTTGTGCATATGAGATGTGGTTCTCTGTGACTGTGAGGCATCCTGCGTGAGACATCCTAAGAGTGTGAGGTGTGGCGACCTGAGTGTGAGATAATCTGAGTGTGAGGGGTCCTGTGAGAGTGAGATGATCTGTGTGAGGTGTGGTGACCTGTGAGTGTGAAGGGTGCCTTGTGTGAGGTGACCTGTGAGTGTGAAGTGTGCCCTGAGTGTGAGGTATCCTGTGAGAATGAAGTGATCTGTATGAGGTGATCTGTGTGAGGTATGGTGACCTGTGGGAGTGAAGTGTGCCCTGTATGAGGTGTCCTGTGAGAGTGAGGTGCCCTGTGAGAGTGAGGTGATCTGTGAGCGGGAGGTGAGGTGTGATCTGTGAGTGAAGTGTGCCCTGTGTGATCTGTGAGTGAGGTGACCTGTGTGTGAGATGTCCTATGTGAGGTGACCTGTGAGAATGAAGTGTCCCCTGTGTGAGGTGATCGGTGTTGAGGTGATCTGTGAGTGTGAGGTGTCCTGTGTGAGGGAACCTGTGAGTGTGAAGTGTGCCCTGTGTGTGAGGTGATCTGTGTGAGCAAGGTGATTTGTGTGAGGTGACCTGTGGGTGAGGTATGAGTGTGACGTGACCTGTGAGTGTGATGGATGTCCTGTGAGGGTGAGATGATCTATGTGAGCTGATGTGTGTGAGGTGTGGTGACCTGTGAGAGTCGTGGGCCTGGTGTGAGGTGACCTGCGAATGTGAAGTGTGCCCTGTGTGTGAGGTGACTGTGTGAGGGGACCTGAGAGTTTGATGTAACGTGTGTGAGGTGACGAGTGTGAGGTGTCCTGTGTGTGATGGGACCCATGAGTGTGAAGTGCATCCTGTGTGAGGTGACCTGTGTGAGGGGACCTGTGAGTGTGAAGTGTGCCCTGTGTGTGAGGTGACTGTGTGAGGGGACCTGTGTGAAGTGTGCACTGTGTGAGGTGACTGTGTGAGGTGTCCTGTGTGAGGGGACCTGTGAGTGTGAAGTGTACACTGTGTGAGGTGACTGTGTGAGGTGACCTGTGTGAGGGGACCTGTGAGTGTGAAGTGTACACTGTGTGAGGTGACTGTGTGAGGGGACCTGTGAGTTTGACATAACCTGAGGTGGCCTGTGTGAAGTGTGTCCTGTCCGAAGTGTCCTGTGAGAGTGAGGTGATCTGTGAGTGTGAAGTGTCCTATAAGAGTGAGGTGATCTGTGTGAGGTGTAATGACCTGTGAGTCTGAAGTGCACCCTGAGTGTGAGGTGTCCTGAGTGTGAAGTGTGCCCAGTGTGAGGTGTCCTCTGAGTGAGGTGATCTGTGTGAGGTGTCGAATGTGAGGTGACCCGTGAGTGTGAAGTGTGCCCTGTGTGAGGTGTCTTGTGTGAGGCGTCCTGTGTGAGGTGTAATGACCTGTGAGCTTGAAGTGCACCCTGAGTGTGAGGTGTCCCGAGTGTGAAGTGTGCCCAGTGTGAGGTGTCGAATGTGAGGTGACCTGTGAGTGTGAAGTGCGCCGTGTGAGGTGTCTTGTGTGAGGCGTCCTGTGTGAGGTGTAATGACCTGTGAGTTTGAAGTGCACCCTGAGTGTGAGGTGTCCTGTGTGACCCGTGAGTGTGAGGTGGAGAAAGCCCCAGGTCCCCACATGTTTTTTCTCCCCGACATGTGCCCTGAGGAGGTGCCGCTGGTGGCATGGTGTGGGCCGCGAGCAGCTCCCCCAGGCCAGCTTCTCACCACGTCCCTTCTGTGAGCCGCGCATCCGTGATGCGCAGACTGCCCCGGATCCTTATGGGATTGGGGGGCCTCCCTTAGGAAGTTAAGGGGGACACCCTAAGTGTGCTTTTCAAATCGTATTTTCTGATGTGAAAACCGGCATGCGCAGAGTGGCCGCGTAGGGAGAGCGTGTGCCTGGTAGGGTGTTCCTGGAAACGGGGAGGGAGGGGAATCGCCCAGGAAAGCGGAGTCACCCCAGGCGGAAAGCGACCCCCGCAGGAAGCGCAGTGTGGGCGCCGCTGCGTGTTCGCCGCTCACAGCCACAGCCGGAGAGACACAGGCGGCCCCACACGGCCTGGTCCAGCGCCGCCTGCAGTCTCAGCGGTGCGGGGCGCCCCGAGGCTGCGCTCACCGTCCTCTCCAGGTCCTTGAAGATCTCCCGGGCCTCCTCGAAGGAGCATTGCTCCTCCTTGCACTCCCTCTCCAGGGAGCCCGGCCGCAGCTCCTCCAGGAACGAGTTGGCGCGCCGCTGCCTGTGCAGGACGCCATGGGCTTCCTCCTGGGTTACGAAGACTGAAAAACGCGAGTTCCGTGAAACGCTCACCGCTTGCCGCGCCCAGTCCTCGGAGACCGCCCCCACGGCCCTGCCCCACGCAGCGGGGGCATCGCAGTTTCCCACCCCGTCCTGGGGTAGGGGAGCGGCGCTGCTCGCAGGCCTGGCTGGGCGTCCTCCCTGCGGTGCTCCTGGGGCGATCACCCCCCTCACTCATCCTTCCCGGCCCGGCCTCTCCGCTTCCAGGGGCTGATCCCGAGGGCGCGCTCAGGGGCACGCGCGGAAGCTGGGCCGAAGGGGGCCGCGGGCGCCGCCGCATAAATGTGAGGCTGGGGGTTAATGCCGGCGAGGAGAAGGCGGCGCGGCCCGGGTGCTGGGCACCCGCCTGGGCCCACATGAACCGCGCGCCAACGCCGCCTTGGCGGTGCACAGCCGCCCGCGGAAAGCCAAATCCCTCGTCTCCATCCGCACCGCGTCTCCGGCGGCCAGATCTGCCTTCCCCAAGCCCCGCCCCAGGGCGAGGCAAGCCCGTGCGCTCAGCTCCGAGCAGGCCGTTCTTCAGGACGCCCTGCAGCTGAGGGTCCGAGGCGCGGCCCCTGCCCGGCTCCCCCGACACCGAGCCCCAGGCTTCCTCGCCGGCTCTGGGCGGTCCTGGGCTCCTGCCGCCTCCCCCTCCTCCGCTTGGGGCCCCTCTGTGCCCTGCGACCCCTCGGAGCGCCAGACCTCGCGCGGATCCTCCTGGGGCCGGTCCTGAGAGCAGAGCCCCCGCTACAGCTCCTGGCCTCTCCGTAACCCCGACGGTTACTTGTAGGCAAGTAGGACCCCCGCTTTGCCCATGGAAAACGGGGTCGGCGAGGGCCAAGGGCGCCCAGGGCGAGGCAAGCCCGTGCGCTCAGCTCTGAGCAGGCCGTTCTTCAGGACGCCCTGCAGCTGAGGGGACCGTCTCCCGGGAGCTGTGAGCTGTGGGCACCACGCGGTGGTGGACGAGGAGTGACCCCCGGGGCGGCCGTGCTGCCTGAACCCGCCTCAGCCCGCGAGGGGAGACTGGCCGGGCCGTGGGGCAGGCGGGAGAGGGAGGCCCGGGAGGAGGCCGAGAGGACGCGCGGGAGGGGCTCTGGAGAGGCCGCAGGAGGCGCGTTCGGGAGGGACGACCTTTGCTGGGAGGACGAGGCCTCAGGTGGACGCAGGTGGTAGGTGGGCAGGAGCCCGAGTTCTGCAGGAGCGGCCTAAATCGGTTACTGAGCGCGGAAGAAGGGACGGAAGGTGGGCGCTACTGGGCCACGTGGGGCCCAGAGAAACGCCACCGTCTGTTTCCTTTAAAATCAGTTTCACACGTCCACGTCCCTAGAGAACCGGTCTGGTTTGGAAGGAGGCTGAGGATGCAGGCGGGGGTCACCAAAGAATCCAGGAGGTGGGAGCTCTTGGAGGCGGAGTCCTCAGGGGAGGTGCCCCGGGCAGCAGGAGTGGGAAGGGTGTCCCTGCAGTCCCCCGACATCCAGGCCCCTGGGACACTCACACTCCCGGGACACCCACACCCCCAGGACACTCACACTCCCGGGACACCCGCTCCCGGGACACCCACACCCCCGGGACACCCACGCCCCCAAGCCACCCACGCCCCCGGGACACCCATGCCCCCAAGCCACCCACGCCCCGGGACACCCACACTTCCGGGACACCCACGCCCCTGGGACACCCACGCCCCGGGACACCCACGCTCTGGGACACCCATGCCTCCGGGACACCCACGCCCCTGGGACACCCACACTCCAGGGACACCCACGCTCTGGGACACCCATGCCCCCAGGACACCCACACTCCAGGGACACCCACGCCCCCGGGACACCCACACTTCTAGGACACCCACACCCCTGGAGGCTGGCGTGAGCTGAGCCCCTACCGCCCTGGGATGAAAGCAGATTTGCATCAGAAAAGCTCTCAAGAACTGAGGCAAACCTGATGAATAACACAGGATTGTCTGGAAGGAACAGGATTTAACAAAGAAGATAAGGTCACCTGCACCCCAGTCCCAGGGAAGGCTGAACTGGAGCGGTCACTTCCTCTTGAGCAGGGAACACCCTCCTTGGGGGGCAGTGCAGTAGCCACCCCGCGGGCTGGCTCCTTGCCATGGGAGGCCAAGGAGGTGATGTTGGCCCCCACTGGGCCCCGGGACTAAACCAGTGGCAGTCCCTGCTCACCTCTGTGAGGCCCTGGCTTCCACAGCAGGTCCTGTGTTTTCTCCTCCTGAGGCCTCAGCGACCCCGCCTGGGGCAGGAAGGTGGCTGGGGTCATAAGGCCATGTGTGAGCTGGGGCTGCAGCCCCACATCTCAGGCACTGTCCCTCACAGCCCACCCCCCTGCTCGCCATCCCCACACGCCATCCTCATGCCCCATTCACCATCCCCATGCCACACCCTGTACTCGCCATCCCCACCCCACTCACCATTCCCAGGCCCCAGCCCCACTCGCCATCCCCACCCCACAGTCACCATCCCCACGCCCCACCCCCCACTCGCCATCCCCACGCCACACCTGCCATCCCCATGCCCCACCTCCCACGCCATCCCCTCACCCCATCCCCCACACACCACACACCCTTTCCATTCCCCCTCCCCCACACCCCACACACCCGACACACCCCATGCTCAACACCTCCATGCCCCATTCCTTGCACTCCACATGCCACTTCCCACATCCCATCCCCCACACCCCACACACTTTCCCACACCCCCCTCCCGCACCCCACGCCCCATCCCTCATACCCCACATACCGTTTCCCAGGACCCACCCCCTCATGGCCCATCCTCCACACCCCACATAGCCATCCCCACCCCCCATCCTCCACACCCCATCCCCCATGCCCCAGGCACCATCCCCCACACACTTGTCCTCCCCAGCCTGGGAGCAGCCTGTGAGCACCTCCCATACTCTGAGAGGCCCCCGACTCCCTGTGCTTGTCCAACCTAACAGGCAGGGGCCCATGGGGGCCAAGAAAGCACCACCCACTCCTAAAGTTCTTTGAAAAATAATCCCACCAAAGCCTGGGCTACTAAGAAGGGCCTCCCCTCCTGTGCCTGGATGCTGGTTTCTGGAAGGAAAACAATTGAACAGGAGCCACCAGAAAACCCTCCTGGTGAATGGGGGTGTCCAGAGCAAGGACGGTTTGGGAAGCCCGGGTCGGCTCCTGGATTTGCCCACTGCCCTTCCACCAAGTTTATGGGGAAAATCTCCCCGGACGCACCTGCAGCCAGACAGCCCTGAAGCCCAAGCAGAAGGCAGAGGAGCCCGAGGGCTCGAGAGACCATGATGAAATCTCTGCAGCGCTGCCTCTGCCTGTTGACATTCCGCATGGGACTGGCGGGCAAAGTTCTCTGCCTCCAAGGGCGACAGAGGGATGGGGGAGGGGGGGACAGAGGCGTCCTCTGAACACCCCAGCTGAGAGCTGCACCTGGCCGGCCAGTGGCCATGCATCCCCTGCTGCCCAGCTGCTGAGCTCAAGCAGGGAGGACAGGAGAAAGGTCAGGCGGCCCCAGTTGTGCTGCAAAGCGGATGGTTTTGTTGCCAGCGTGCAGGTGTTAAGGTGTGTGTGTGACACCAACACTTCAAATACGATCTAGAATTCCAAACCCCTAGGACATAGGAACGTAGGTTGGGAAACAGATTTAAACTGCAGATGAAAACTTGGCCCATAGCAATAATGTGAGTCAATTCTGGAGAGCGTATCTTGGGTGTGGATGTAAATATTTGAAGAGAGCCTCCAGGAGACCAGGCCAGCTAGGCCATTGTCTGCAAGGGAGGCCGGTTTCTTAGTTGAGCCACAGAGCCTGACTGAGAAGTGCTGGGAATAGGATCATTCTGGCCCTGAGCTGGGCAGCCCCACTCTGTTTTGACTGCAGGCAGCACCCCCATTCTCCAGCGGTCCACGTCTTACGTCTTTTGTTTGTTTTTGTTGTTGTTGTTTTGAGACGGAGTCTTGCTCTGTTGCCAGGCTGGAGAGTGCACTGGTGCAATCGCACTGCAACCTCCACCTCCCGGGTTCAAGAGATTCTTGTGCCTCAGCCTCCCGAGTAGCTGGGACCACAGGTGCACGCCACCATACCTGGCTAATTTATATATCAGCTATCCCTGACTGTGGTGCTGGGCACACGGGAGCTGTCCGGGGAGTGTGCGAGTCAGATGTCTGCGACATCAGAATCTCCTGGGTGGTGGCTCATGCCTGTAATCCCAGTACTTTGGGAGGCTGAGGACTGAGGATCGCATGAGGGAAGAGTTCCAGACCAACCTGGGCAACATAGCAAGACCAAACCTAGATAAAAAATTAAAAAATTAGCCGGACTTGGTGGTCAGTGCCTGTGGTCCCAGCTACTCAGGAGACAGAGAACCCGAGAGGCGGAGGTTGCAATGAGCTGAGATTGTGCCACTGCACTCAAGCCTGGGCGACAGAGGGAGACCCCGACTCCCTCCCTACCAAAGAATCTCCGTGCTCACGCTTGTACATGAGCACCACACTCACGCAACCCAAACTCATGCCATACACATGCTACACTCACACAACCCAAACTCACACCATACACACGCCACACTCACACAACCCAAACTCACGCCATACGCAAGCCACACTCACACAACCCAAACTCATGCCATACGCACGCCACACTCACACAACCCAAACTCATGCCATACACGCACCACTCTCACACCCACCATACACACGCCACACTCACACAACCCAAACTCACGCCACACTCACACAACCCAAACTCAGGCTACACACATACCACACTCACCCCCCACACACCACACTCACACCCACCATACACACGCCACACCCACACAACCCAAACTCACGCCATACACACACCACACTCACACAACCCAAACTCAAACGCTATACACACACCACACTCACACCCACCATACACACGCCACACCCACACAACCCAAACTCACGCCATACACACGCCACACCCATACAATCCAAACTCACGCCATACACACACCACACTCACACAACCCAAACTCACGCTATACACATACCACACTCACACCCACAACACACGCCACACCCACACAACCCAAACTCATGCCATACACATGCCACACTCACACCCACCATACACACGCCACACCCACACAACCCAAACTCACACTATACACATACCACACTCACCCCCCACACACGCCACACCCACACAACCCAAACTCACGCCATACACACGCCACACTCACACAACCCAAACTCACGCTATACACACACCACTCTCACACCCACCATACACACGCCACACCCACACAACCCAAACTCACACTATACACATACCACACTCATACCCCAAAGACACACCACATAAACACACCCCTATACACATGCCACACACCACACATGCGATTTCCAGGCTCTTCCACACCCGTAAGGAATTGGAATCTCTGGGTAGGTCCCAGGAATAGTATTTAACAAACATCCAGGGAAACTGCTATGTGTTGTCATTTTGAGAACCTGTGAGCACATCCCACCTGGTGCCAGATGCATCTCGGCAGGACGCATGCACGCCAGGGAAACAGGCAGACGCTGACGGGATTTGAGCTTGGGCACAAACTGCTTCCAAATCTATTTGGTGCCGCTAGAAGCAAGCGTTTCCTTGTGACAGAGGGTGCAGGGCATGGGAGGACAGAGGAGCTGCGTGCACGAATGCCAGCGTGCCCTGTGCCTGCAAAGCGGCCACGGCAAGCTGTCTTGCAGGTCCGTTCCACTGGCTGACGGTGTCTGTACTGGCAAAGAAAAGCCTGTGCTAAGCGGGCCTCTGTTGTCTGTGTAGAGAAGGGAGCTGGGCCTGGGCACCACTGTCAGTCATCAGAGCCGGGGCTGCTCCCTCCTCCCCACCGGGTGCTTTGCTGGAGGCAGCTGAGCCCTCGGGCCAGCCGGGTGTCACTCCAGTGCCATAGGATGCTAAGCAACTTTCAGTTGAAGAGAGAGAATGTATGCAACGTTGAATAGTTATGATTTTAAGCAGAATTTGTTTTCTTCTCTGGACCTTGGTCCTACTTTTTATCCTTGTCTGGGGTCTTAGCGTGGAGAGAAGTTCACCATGGGGTGTGATCAGATTGTCCATCTTTTCTTTTTGTCCATCTCTTAAAGTGCAGCTTGTCTTTTGTAAGAAATCTATCCTTGCCCTAGGCAATAAGAATATTCTATATTCCTCATAATAATCTTATGATATTTAAGATTTCCTTTCCTTTCCTCATAATAATCTTAATGTTTTAATCTTAAGTTTGGGGGGTGCTACTTTTACGCCATCATCCACATGGAAAGGCAGCTGTCCCAATAACACCTGTTCCTGAAGAGGCCATTCCGTGCCAAAGATTGACCAGCCCCAGGACAAGCCAGGTCCTTGCACACATCCCTGCCTGGGAATCCGAATTCTGCTTGACCCCTTGTCATGACTGATGGCAGGTTTATGATCTATCCAGACGCCTGGTAGGTGAGCCCTCGCCCTCCTGCCTCTGCTCCCCGAATCGCCATGGCTATCCTCAGACCTTTATCTTCTATGTTTATTACAATCAATTTCCTAACTCCACAAAGAATTCTGTTGGGATTTTGATTAAATACACGGATTAACTTGGGGGAGAGTTAACACTTTGGTGATACTGAATTGTCCCATCCATAAAAATCTCCCATTTAGGCCTTCTTTTATGACCTTCTATCATGTTTCATGATTTTGTCCAAAACCTTTGTTACATTTATTTTAGCATTTAGGTTGCTGTTAAAATAGTATTGTCATTGCTAGGAATATAACTTTTTGTGGGGTGATCTTGTGGGCTTCTTGGTTTCAATAGTTTATGAATTCACCTGGATTTTCTAGATATGAAAAGTTATTTTTCAATTAGCATGCCTTGTTTCCTTTTTCTTTTTTTTTTTTTTTTTTGAGATGGAGTTTCACTCTTGTTGCCCAGGCTGGAGTGCAATGGCTAGATCTCGGCTCATGGCAATCCCTGCCTCCTGGGATCAGGCGATTCTCCCGCCTCCGCCGGCTGAGTAGCTGGGATTACAGGCATGCGCCACCACGCCCGGCTGACTTTGTATTTTAATAGAGATGGGGCTTTTCCATGTTAGCCAGGATGGTCTTGATCTCCTGACCTCATGATCTGCTGCCTCGGCCTCCCAAAGTGCTGGAATTACAGGCCTGAGCCACCGCACAGGCCTTGTTTCCTTTTTCTTTGTTGTGGTAATCACTAGTACAGCCGCTAAATCGCACTGGAGAGTAATGGGGTCCCTGTTCAGTTCTGCTGCCAATGGGGATGGTTCTAAAGGATTTCAGTACTTAAAATTTTTGCTGCAGCCGGGCGCAGTGGTTCACGCCTGTAATCCCAGCACTTTGGGAGGCCGAGGTGGCAGATCATGAGGTCAGGAGATCAAGACCATCCTGGCTAACGCAGTGAAACCCCATCTCTACCAAAAATATAAAAAATTAGCCGGGCGTGGTGGTAGGCGCCTGTAGTCCCAGCTCCTCAGGAGGCTGAGGCAGGAGAATGGTGTGAATCCGGGAGGCAGACCTTGCAGTGAGCCGAGATCGTGCCACCATACTCCAGCCTGGGCAATAGAGTGAGACTATGTCTAAAAAAAAAATTAAAAAAAATAAAAAATAAAAATAAAAAATAATTTGCTGTAAAGATTTTGTTAGACATATTTTATTTAAAGAAATTTTCTTCTACTCCTAGTTGGCCTAACATGACAAGTACATGTTGAATGAAAACTGAATTACTGTTTTGCATTTGTTAAGATGGTGATTTTCCCCTTTACTTTGTTAATACGGCAAATTATAGCCATATTAACATACTACCCCTTGCATTCCTGGGATAAATTTACTTGCTTAGAATGTATTACTTTTACTTATAACATACAATTGGGTTTTATTTAATTATATTTCATTTGGAATTTTTGCATTCATCTTCATAATTTTATTTTTTCTCTTTTTTTTTTTTTTTTTTGAGACGGAGTCTTGCTCTGCAGCCCAGGCTGGAGTGCAGTGGCCGGATCTCAGCTCACTGCAAGCTCCGCCTCCTGGGTTCACACCATTCTCCTGCCTCAGCCTCCCGAGTAGTTGGGACTACAGGCGCCCGCCACTGCGCCCGGCTAGTTTTTTGTATTTTTTAGTAGAGACGGGGTTTCACCGTGTTAGCCAGGATGGTCTCGATCTCCTGACCTCGTGATCCGCCCGCCTCGGCCTCCCAAAGTGCTGGGATTACAGGCTTGAGCCACCGCGTCTGGCCAATTTTATTTTTTCTTACATTATCTTTTTGTTTGGTTGATTTTGAGAGACAGGGTCTTGCTCTGTTGCCCAGCCTGGAGTGCAGTGGTGTGATCATCATAGCTCACTGCACTGCAGCCTTGGACTCCTGGGCTCACTTGTAAGGTCTCAGCTTCCAAGTCGCTAGGACTACAGGTGTGCGCCACCATGCCTGGTTAATTTTTAAATTTCATGTAGAGATGGGGTCTTGCAATGTTGCCCAGGCTGGTCTCAAACTCCTGGTCTCAGACAATTCTCCCACCTTGGCCTCCCAAAATGCTGGAAGTATACGTGTGAGCCACCTGGCCCAGCTGATTTTTTCTTACATAATCTTTGTCAGGTTTGGGTACCAAGGTTAAACTTGATTCATAACTTTATTGAGTTGTTTTCTCGTTATATTCTTTTAAATAGTTTTTTTTTTTTCTTTTTTTTTGAGACGGAGTCTCGCTCTGTCGCCCAGGCTGGAGTACAGTGGCCAGATCTCAGCTCACTGCAAGCTCCGCCTCCCGGGTTCACCCCATTCTCCTGCCTCAGCCTCCCGAGTAGCTGGGACTACAGGCGCCTGCCACCTCGCCCGGCTAAGTTTTTGTATTTTTTTTTAGTAGAGATGGGGTTTCACCGTGTTAGCCAGGATGGTCTCGATCTCCTGACCTCGTGATCTGCCAGTCTTGGCCTCCCAAAGTGCTGGGATTACAGGCTTGAGCCACCGCGCCTGGCCCTTAAATAGTTTTTATAAATATTTTTGTATGCTTATAAAATCGCCTAGGTCTGGTATCTGTTTGGGGTCTTTTTTTTTTTTTTTTTTTTTTTACTGCAATGCAATTTCTGTAATTGTTATTCATTAACCCAAGTATTTTATTTCTTCTTGACCCAGTTCTAACAATTAAATCCTATTTCTCTGTTTTCAAATATATTGGCAGAAAGGTGTTCATAATGGCTTGCTCATATTTAAAAATTTTTATTTGATATGGAATGTCTTAGGTTTTCTATAAATCAGTCAGTTTATTGGATTTTTCAGGTACAAAGTTTGAGTTTTACTTTTGATTTTGTTATTCTCTTTTCTCAATTGTCCTAATTGACAGAAGTATTTAAATACTCTCTTTGGGTTACGCTGGTCTTATTTTTTGGCTTAAATGGTTAAGTCGTTTATTTTGTCGTGTATAAAGTCGGACACCACTAAGCTGTCGACGCTGATCTGAGCTGGCCATGGCTGTTTCCTCACGTGGTTCTGCGCACTCGGTCCAGTTCTAGGGAGCCGACTCCCCGCATCCCATGAGTTAGAAACAAGCTTTTAAATTGCCAAACACTGTTTCCATGATCTTGCCAGTGTTTTGTAAATATTTTGCTTGTGCTCCACGTGTGCTGGAAAATAACACAGATTTCTCTGCTTAGGGACAAACAGGCATCACTTTTCGTGACAGTCAACATCTCACCCCGACTGCCAACTTTGCTGTGTTTTGAGCTTTACAGTCAGTTGCTTACGAGTTCTGATTGCCGCGCAGCCCCCCTTTACTCTATGAACTGTCCTGAATTCCATTTCATGTCGACACTGCTACATCAGCTTTCTTATGGCGTTTGTCTGTTCTGTCTTCTTTTATTTTAAATCTTCAATCTTTATATAATTTTGCTTGATGGTCTCTAAGCAGTGACTTGCCATGTCTGATCTGAGGCTCTTCCAGGAGGCCAGCGTAAGATGATCATGTCTGTTGTGAGTCAGACACATCTGGGCTGTGTCTTCCGTCATATGTTGTTTCCTGTTCACCATGCTGTCCCCTTTCTCCACCCTTCCCTTCTTCTACTGGATCAATACCCTCTCTTTATGCTCCGTTTTCTGGTCTGGAGCGTATCAGCTGCATTGTGATTCTGTAATGGTTCCTCTACGCTTCCTCCGCTGCCTTTGCGTTTCCGACACTCACAACCTTGTTGCTGTTTTGTCATCATCGCTGTCTTACAGAAGAAAGCAAAGGGGTTGCTTGGTGCCTGAGCTGCACCCTGGGCCCTGCTCACCGCAGGCTTCTTTTCCATCCCAACAATGACTTGCCATGTGCAAGCACGGCGCACTGCAGCCCTGGAAACCCTGACCGCTAAGACGTTCTGTGTCTTGACAGACAAAGGCAGATGGCAGGAGTTACTGATATTTATTCAGACTTCATCCATACAATAAAGAACTCTGCTTTTAAAATTCCATTTACATCAGCAGTTTAAAAAAAGTGACAGTGGATGAAACATGAAGCTGTAAAGTGCCTTTATGGGGAGGGTCACACAAGGGCGCGCAGCTGCGCGATGAGACGGAGGCACCGCGCCTGCACAGCACGTTCCAAATAACTTACACATCAGAGGAAAAGCTACCGAGTCTCTGCACGCTTCCTGTTTGATTCCGCACCCTGGAGGTCTGGCCAGTGACAGCTGCAAGCCACCCGGAGGGAAGCGTGAGGGGAATGCAGCCACGCCCACCTCCACTGGGCTGGGGCTGGGACCCGTGAGGCTGTGAGGCGGCACGTCCAGCAGCACGGGGACAGCGAATACGTCCTCTCCAGCAAGACACACACGTACACACATGGTCAGAGGTGCACACATACAAAAACATCTGCAGACTAGACACCGAAAAGGCTTTAAAAGAACAGAATCTGTTTCTGAAACACAAGAAGGGTAAAGCAGGAGAGGTTTTCTTTCCAGTTCTGCTGTGACTTGAATAAAATACTCTCCCCACTAACACTTCTGTACTCAAGGGGGTCACCAGGTGGCAGGTGGACCTGGGTGGGAGGCAGGGGGTGCGTGGCGAGGGGAGTGGAGGTGTGGCCTCCGAGGAGGCTGCCGTGCAGTGAGGCAGGGGCAGGGCTCTCTGAGCTATGGTCAGCAGCACTGGTCCACGCGACACCCTGCAGAAACTGCATCTTCGCATTTTCTTTAAAAGCAATAAAAATATCCTAATTCAGTGAAGCTCTTTAAAAAAATCAAGTCCCTGCATTTTTTTTTTTTTTGTAGAAAAGAAGGTTAATTGTTTAAATTATAGTTTAAATTTTCTTTTGAAAATGAACCCTAGGTAGGTAAAGGAATCTCCTTGGCTTCCAACCGCTTTTGGTGGTGCAGACACCACCTGATGTCACCCAGGGACACGTTTTCACCCACCTGTGACCAGGGAGCTTCAGGGAGTGGCATCCGTTCCCACGGGAGAGTCCCCCAAAGTCATTTAATGGTATAAACAGCGTGCTTCTATGTAAACCCCGGTAACAAAAAATAGTTTTCTATCAAATACAGTATCAAATTGTCATTTCATGTAAACACAGTGATTCCTGGTAAAGAATTGAGGCCAAAGTACCACAAAAAATGGCCACGGGATTGATCCCTGCTTAAAAAAAAATCCTAAAACTTGTAAAAGATAAAGAGTTCCCACACCCCGCTCTCCTCAGGCCACTGTCAATCATCCACGTCTGCCGACCGCTCCACCGTGGTCTGCCCGTCCCCTGGGAGCACCGTCCGGAGGCAGAAGCAGCAGGTGGAGCCAGGAGATGCCGCTGCCCGACGCCTCCTGCCCGGGGCTGTTCCCTGCGGCCCGTCCTCTGTGGGCTCTGGAGTCTCCGAGGAAGTCCCAGGGGTCCGGGGTCTTCCGCGGAACCAGCCTCTGCCCCGGAGGGGTCCTCCGCAGCCCGCACGGCCAGGCGCTCTGGGTCGGGGCGGTGAGGTGCCCCTTCCTCGGGACGTCCGGGGGCACTGCGCCCTCCCCACGCCGCGCCAGCCCTCGCAGTGGCAGCCCCAGACAGCGCGCGGGTCTCCTGCGCCCACACTGCGCGGCGCTACCCCTGCAGGTCGGAGAAGGGGGCCTGGCCGCCCTCGCTGCAGCTGGACGAGTTGCTCAGCACGGCCGACCCCGGGCTCGACTCTGCGGGGACATGAGGCGGGGACAGGCTTCGGCGTCTGCTCTCCGGGGCACGCGGAGCAGCTTCCTCGCACACGGGCCCTTGGCAGCGTCACGGGTGGGCTCGGGGCACGTGGGCCTTACCTGAGCTGCTCAGGCACTGGGCCGAGCCGGACGGGCCGAGCTGGACAGACAGGCTGCTGGCCGGCACCCAGCCCTCCTTGCCAGTGGTCGGGTCCCTGACGTACCTGCAAAGGGCGAGGGTCAGCAGCGGCCACGTGCGGGGCAGTCCGGGGGTGAGCACGGGGTCTTACCAAAGGCCCTGGTCGCCCTGCTGCACCAGCTCCACCACGTCCCCGCTCCTCACGACCAGCGCGTCAGGGCCTCCCTTCTCGTGGTCCGCCACGACCGTGTATTTACCGGGAACCTGGTGGGAGACGGGCAGGGGCACAGGCAGCATCAGCCCCACAGCAGCCAGGCGGAGAACTGGTCCTTAGTGCCCTGCCCCGTGGGAGCTCCTGGCCATGGCCGGCTCAGGGGAAGGGCTCCAGCCTCAGGAGGAGGCTACGCCGCAGGTCATGACCACGTCAGAGGGGATGGGAAGCGTCTGTGAATCTGTCCTTGGGCCCAGCTGCCCCAGCCTCACGCTGGTCTCCACACAGAGCTCCCGACCCCAGGGCCTCTGCACCTGCATACCCACCTCCCGGAGGGCACTTCCCTGCCTTCAGGTCTTATTTCCATGCTGCTTTGCTGAGGCCTTCCTTGGCACTCCCTGACTCGCCCCCCCTCTGTCCTCCCTCTCCCCCCACAGCTGTCCTGCCCAACCTCCCCAAGCCTCACTCCTCTTCTCTCCTCGCTGTGAGAGCGGAGGTTCCTGTCTGTGCTGTTTCTGCTTTGTCTCCAGGGCCTAGAACTGTGCCTGGCACACAGCGGAGGCTGCACAGATGTCATGGGACACGTTCCCCTGGGGAATGGGGAACCGCAAAGCGGCAGCTGTTCCTACAGAGTGGGGAGATTCACAGCCTCCTGGTGCTGTGTGCGGTGGGCTGAGGAGGGCTGCTGCCGGCTGCAGGGCCTGGAGCAGGAGGACGGTGACTGGGCTGCCTGCCCTCACCCAGTGGCCTGTACTGGCTCCTGCCCCTGTGGTGCCCAGAGTAGCCAGGATCACTCCCCACACTCCAGGATCATCCAAAGAATGAGATCCAAATCTCTCTCCAGGCCCCGTGCACCCTGGTCCACCAGCCTGTTTCCCCTCCTGCCATGTGGCCTCCGCCTCTGTGTCCCCCACATCTGTTCTCACACCTAGGCCTTCCTTTGTGCTGTCTCTGTGGGAGAGGCTGGCGACCCTGAGGGCCCTCCCTACCCTTCCATGCCTGGCTTCTCTGCCCTTCCAGAGCCTCCGGGACCTGTCCCCTTTGCACCTCCAGCCTTGGTGCGTGGACCAGGCACAGCACAGAAGGTGCAACAGACACTTCTTGGTGTAACCCTCACTGGAATGATTAACACATGGCAGCTTTTTCTTGCTTCTAACATTAACAGTGAATATTGTTTCAAATGCTTAGCAGTTCCATTTTCTTACGAAATGAGAGAGAGTTGTGTGTATAGTTAGGAAGGCTCAGCGTTCTATGACATAAAGGGTAGTGCGGTGGGGACTGTCTCCTCTGAGGAAGGTGTACCCATGAGTGGGCTCTACAGGAGGCTGGGTGGGCACCTGGAAATTAACCCAGAATCACAAAGTGCCACTGAGATAGAGGAGCTAGGAGGAGCTGGGGCTGTGTCCTAAGACCCAGGCCCAGGTAGACCTTCCAGGGTTAGGAGGAGCTGGGGCTGCCCCTAAGACCTAGGCCCGGGTGGACCTTCCAGGGTTAGGAGGAGCTGGGGCTGCCCCTAAGACCCAGGCCCGGGTGGACCTTCCAGAGTCAGGAGGAGCTGAGGCTGCCCCTAAGACCCAGGCCCCGGGGGACCTTCCAGGGTTAGGAGGAGCTGGGGCTGCCCCTAAGACCCAGGCCCGGGTGGACCTTCCAGAGTCAGGAGGAGCTGAGGCTGCCCCTAAGACCCAGGCCCCGGGGGACCTTCCAGGGTTAGGAGGAGCTGGGGCTGCCCCTAAGACCCAGGCCTGGGGGGACCTGCCAGAAGCACCCCAATCCCCGGAGGGCAGCCCCCATCCCAAGTGCCCGCAGGGAGGCCTCGGTTACCAGCTTCTTGAGGCCCAGCCCGCCGTCCTCCTCGGCGTCGGACGAGTTAACCTGCTCTTCTGCACTTGACCAGCCCCCGTCGTCCTCAGGTGCCTCCAGTGAGTGGGAAGTTTTGCTCCAACCTGAGAGAGACAGAACTCGTGAGGGACCCCCTGGTGATGAGCTGCTGTCTGCATCCATCTGAGGTGGGGTCACCTAAGTCCCACAGACCCCCTGAGATGTGCACCGTGGGCCCCAACACAGCCCGTCATCTTCCCGGGTTCATAAAGAGCTGAGCAGGACACCCCTACAGACTTCCAGAATGCCTGGCACGTTTCAGGGTTTCAGAGCATCTGCTTCCAGTTGCTGGGCTACCCTGTGGGAGACCTCAATCCCCAGGCCCTGGGGAAGCCACGCCCTTGTCAGGCAGGGCAGTGCCCCTCAGCCAGGAGGGAAGCGGCCTGCCTGCCGCAGATGCCCCCCCAGGGCAGGTGTTTCCAGTGAGTGCCACGGTCATGTTCAACACCTAGCAGAGCGAACCGGGAAGCAGTGTCTAAAAGCAACAACTGAGGCTCACTGAGAGGGCCCAACGCCCTTGATCTATGGGATACCGAGGGCTATGGTCCCCACTGGCAAGAGAGTAGCCCCTGGCACAGCGGCACCAAACCAGAAGGCTGAGGCCACGCAGGTGCCGTGGCGGAGATGGGCTCCCACTGGCCACGCAGCTCCAAGCGGGAGAAGAGGAAGGAGTTTCTTCCAGACTTGGGACCACACATGTCCCCCCCCCGCCCACAATGTTCCTCCTGCCAGGGGCCCAGAGGACGGCACCTGCCTTTCCCATGTGGGGGAGATGGGAGACGTCCTCGCGGCTGAATAAACACGCAAAGGCAGCAACCGGGCAGCAGGCCCAGCGCATCCCACCTGGTGCCAAATGCACCAAGGCAGGACACATGCACTCCAGGGAAAAAAGCAGATGCTAATGGGATTTGAGTTTGGGCACAAACTGGTTCCAAATCCTATTTGGTGCCACTGGAAGCAAATGCTTCCTTGCGATGGAGGGTGCGGGGCATGGGAAGGACAGAGGAGCTGCATGCGCGAATGCCCGTGTGCCCTGTGCCTGCAAAGCGGCCACGGCAAGCTGTCTTGCAGGCCAGTTCCAATGGCTGACAGTGTCTGCACTGGCAAGCAAAAGCCGGTGCTAAGCGGGCCTCTGCTGTCTGTGTAGAGAAGGGAGCTGGGCCTGGGCACCACTGTCAGCCAGCAGAGCATGGAGCCGCTCCCTCCACTCCACCCGAGTGCTTTGCCTTCTTGGGGTCACAGCTGGAGGTAGCTGAGCCTTCCAGGCAACACACCAGGCCTGCATCTGTGTGAGAATTGAGGACTGATTTTCCGGTTGCGGACCTGCGGCGTGGCCTCCTGAGTGTACCTGCAGCTGCCCCCAGCAAGGGAGGCTGAGACATAGCACAGGATGGAGGCCCAGCTGCCTCCTCTACAGCAGCAGGGACTGGCCTGTGGGGTCTGGCTGCCAGCGTGCCCTCCCTGTCCAGGCCCCCAGTCACTCTGAGGGACCACACCTGGGGCCTCTGGCCAGATAGAACCAAAAATCTGATTGAGGACAGTCGGAACAAAAAAAGGGTGGCTGCTGTGTGTGCAGAGGAGCCAGCGTGGCCCGGGTAGGACCTCACACACGAACCTCTCCACGGGACAGCGAGGCCGGCCTGTGCAGGGTGACACCCAAGCGGCTCTGCCCTGGTGCCACCAGACACACAAAGGGATTCTTGAGCTGCCCTGGCTGTGGGTGCTTAGTGCTCCCCAGAGCCTCTCTGCGGGCCGTGTTGGAATAGGGCGCGGGGGAGGCCAGCAGCGAAACGGAGAGGTCTGACCGTGATGGGAACGGCAGCACTTGGGAGCGGGCACCCACAGGCCAGGCCAGTGGCACTGCCCCAGGAGATGGGGAATTCTGTGTGAAGGCAGGAGGCTGGGTGATGGCCAGGACGGTACCCTCTGTTCTGTACAACAGCCATCGGCCTTTGCTCGATGGAGTCACCACCTGCAGGGCTCGGGGAGCGGGCGCTGGGCAGCGCCCCAGGCCACCCAGGATCACTGCCACCGACTATGGCAGAATGACCCATGGGCAGTGGCCCGGCTTCAACACCACACTGGCTTCCTAGAGACCCTGCCAGGCTGCACCGTCTCATTCACGGACGAGGAGACGGAAGTGGAGGCTAAGCTTGGCCAAAGTACAGCAGAAGCGGCGTTTGGCCCACAGGGCCAGCCTGGCCCACCTTCTCCACCAGGGACCGGCTCTGCCGGCTGCAGGTCACAAGCAGAGAAGGCTTAACAGACAAGAGTAGCCTCTCCCGGGAGACTGCCAATGGGGAAATGGCTCCCTTCTCCCAAGCTCCTGGGGCCTCCTGGGGCCTCAAAGCAACGAGCCGGGCGTCCACCCACTTGCAGGCAAGATGGTCAGGAACGCCGGGCCAGCTCCCTGCCTCTGAACTCACACCCAGGGTGGCCAAAGCTTCTGCCTGGCTCTGTGGGGCTGGCAGTGCCACGTGAGGAGGCTCTGCAGGCGGGTGGGATGGGGAGGCTGGTTGTGCCTACACCCCTGGGAACCTTTGCAAATTATTTGAAAACTCAAGATTGCAAACATGAGGCCCCCTCCCTGCACTTGAGGGTCCTCAGCGGGTCAGGGGAGGTCTCTGGACTTCTCAGGGCAGTTTTCACCCTCAGAATGTAAGGGAAGCAGGACACAAAGAGAGGTCAGGTTCCACAGGGAGCTCGGCCTTGCCGGCCCCAGGAAAGGAGGGTCTGGGTCGGCCGCCAGTTGCTCTGTGTTCCCAGCAGGAAGTGTCGGGGCAAACTGTGCTGCAGGGAAGGGCGGGAAACGGGGTGCTCTATAGCCGACAGCAGCCACTGGGCAGTGAGACCCCACCCAGCTCCACCAGCACGGCTGGGTGACCAGCGCAGCAGCCGTGGCCGGCAGCCACTGACGGGGTGGGCAGTCCCACAGGCTCCGGACAGACCTGCTGTGAGGAGTCGGCTGAGAGGCGTGCTGTCCTCAAGGACCTGTCGCCAGAGCATCGCACACTGAACACAACCACGTGTCTGCCTCTGGAGCACAGAGACCCACACGAGCTTCCCCCTTAGGTGGCCTTCACGGCCACCCGACAGCAGCTGGGCCGCGCTTCCTGCCGACGCAGAGCGGGTGCCGTGCCCGAGGGTGCCACTCTACCTCGCAAACCAAAAGGAGTCGGGTCGCTCTTTACTTCGTGCCGCTTGGCTTTTTTGTCAGGACTGGTAGGAGAAGCTGCAAGAGGAGGAGGAGGCAGAAATACAACCGGAGAGAGAGAGTGAGGAACGGCAGAGAGGAGGAGGAGGCAGAAATACAACCGGAGAGAGAGCGTGAGGGATGGAGGGAGGCGGCGAGGAGGCTGACCCACGCTTGTGCCGGGAGGGGACACCCACGTTGTGGCCCCTTTCCACTGATGAGAAAGGAGCTTCTGTGAGCAAAATGCAGGGAGCCGAGGGGCCGCGCGGTGCAGGAGGGGCCGGGAGGGCGCGGGAGTGGGGCTGCGGCACTCAGAGGCGTCCTTTCAGGGGCTGTCTCTAGGGATGTTTTCTCAGTTCTGCGCTAGCAGAGTTTGCAGCACCAGAATCTGTTGTTCATTTGTTTGTTTCAAGTTTCAGGCCAACTTAAAAGCATTTTTATAAATTGGAAAACACTCCTAATTCTCTGGAAAGAGCCCTTGTCCACCCAGAAGAGCTGCCTGCACGCAGGGCCGGCTTCCAGGGCCTCCGGGGCCTCCTGGGCCCATTCCCCCGCCATGTATTTCCCAGCACGGAGCTCTCGCAGGTGAGCAGGGCGTTAGACGTCTCTGTCTCAAGGGTCCCGTCAGCCCTGTTCACAAGCGGATGCCCCAGAAGATGGCTGAGCGGCCTCTGTCACTGGGCAGAGCAGAGCCACGCAGCCGGAAAGGTCAGCACCCTGCAGGGAACTCACCTGAGAAGGCGGGAGAAGGCGGGGGTTGGGGTGCAGGGAGAGGAAGGAGGGGAGCCTGGAAAGCCAAGTACAGCTCCCGTTTCTGAGCGAGCCTCCATTTGAAAAGCTCGCCTTCATTTTTCCAAAGGAAAGCCACCCCTAAAGGATAACTCTGGGTGTCTGTGTGTGAGACACAGCGTCAGTGAATACGTGACTGGGTGGAAAGAAACGCTTTTGCGCGGCCGCCCTTGTGATGAAGGAGGCACGAATGGTCACACACGATGCATGACAGATGCCACCACGGTGAGGGTGGGTTTCGGGCAGGTGCTACTTTTACCTTTCTGACCTTTGAGGTTAGCAAAGCCCTGCAGGGTAAAGCGCTTTCTGGAAAGCGCAGAGCTTTCTGAGGCAGAGCTAGTGACCGTGTCATCTATGAAGGAAGAGAAAGAAACTATGCAGAGAGCATCGCAACCCGGCGTGGAGGCGGGTCCAGCTGCTGCGGGGAGGGCCCAGGGCGGCTCCGGGTTGCACGCTGGGTCTGGGCCGGGGCTGTTTCTGGGGCTGACCTTGCTGACACAGGGGTGCAGAGCAATGGAGAGGGAGGGGCTCTTCTGTGAGGTCCTAGGGCTCTGTTAAGGGGGGAGCAAGGGGCCCTGAACGCTCTGCAAACCTTCTTCACGCTGCAGGAAGCGCGTGTTTCTCGGACACAGTGAGCACTCCGTGAGCAGCTCCGTGTGAGGCCTCCACGTGAGGCCTGGTCCCTGCACACACCCACCTTTGCCCTTTTCGGGGGGCTTTGGCAGTGGTGCTGAGCTGACATATCCCTCCAGGCTCAGGGGGTCTGTTTTCCTTTCTTCCAGCTTTTTGAGGTTCCTTGAGTTTCCTCTCGAGGGACTGATGACATCAGACAAATCAAAAAAGAAACAGTGTGTTGTCTGGTTAGTTTTTCAAAACGTGCTGAGGACCTGAGGCATTCAGCTATCTCTGAGCTCCCAGCCTGATCCTAAAGCAGCATCTCCTGCACGTGTTTCTGTTTTTTTTTTTGAGACGGAGTCTCGCCCTGTCGCCCAGGCTGGAGTGCAGTGGCCGGATCTCAGCTCACTGCAAGCTCCGCCTCCCGGGTTCCCGCCATTCTCCTGCCTCAGCCTCCCGAGTAGCTGGGACTACAGGCGCCGCCACCTCGCCCAGCTAGTTTTTTATACTTTTTAGTAGAGACGGGGTTTCACCGTGTTGGCCAGGATGGTCTCGATCTCCTGACCTCGTGATCCACCCGCCTCGGCCTCCCAAAGTGCTGGGATTACAGGCTTGAGCCACCGCGCCCGGGAACCCGGACAGGCTGGAGGAGAGCAGGCGCCCACCCTACTCACTCCAAAGTAGGAGGTTTGTTTTCTCGGCGGGGGCGGGGGTTGGCAGGGGGTGCTTCTTTTTGAAAACTACTGTTCTATGGATTATTTTTTAGGCCGTGTCTGTGTCCTGTTTCATCAATGATTAAAGGAAGCTTACATAAGAAACAGGCTCAAGTGAAAAAAATAAGTGATGAATAAAATAAAGAAAAAACAAGGGCAGAAGAGACACGACGAAGCCACAGTCAGGGTTGGAGTCTGAACTGTGCCCACACACGTGCTGGGCCATCAGCACCGGGTCCCCACTGGGCACCCAGTGTCTCAGGATCAGGAATGCGGGGGTGTGGCCGTGATCTGGACACTGCCGTGCTGTGGAACAGCCCAGCCCGGGAAGAGCTGGAGAGCGGCGGGCATTGCCGGAGGCACACGTCTGGGAAGTGCACCCTCTGGGACTGACCCATGAGCACATCAACACCAGGGGCCTCAAGGAAACCCCAGTAATCATGGGGTCCCACTGACAGAGGCTGAGGACCCTGGCGTGCAAATCCCCCACTCGGAGTGCTCCATAAACGCAGGCCTGCGGCGCCGTGTCTGTCCTCACCTGGTGCTGGTCGGGGCCGGCAGGGGCAGGCTCTGCGACTGCTCCAGCGCCCGGTGCTGGCTGGCTTCTGCGAGGAGGAGCAGACAAACCACATGAATGAGCGTCTTTACTTCAGCGCCAAGGCACCTTGCACACACGGGGACTGTGCGGTTGAACACATGTAAAAATGCACCTGGAGAGGAAGCTACGGGAAAATGATGGCTTGAAGACAGCCTCACCTCGACAAGCCTGCAGCTGGCTGGTCAGCACTTTCCGAATTTCATTCACCCACGCGGCCTTAATCTCAGGAGTTGGTGCCTGTTTCCCCAAAAGAAACGCCAGGAGGTGAGTACTCAGGCCCCCGAGGAAACACACTTTGGTTTCACTCTCAGAACATCCAAGGATAATCTTAGGAGTCAAAGGTCAGATGGCTGCGTGTGATGGGAGACGAGGGAAGCACCGCGGGCTGGCCCCGGGCTGAGGGACCCTCTGCACCCCACGCACAGGACTGACTGAAGAGCTGTGTCTGGCACTCAGGGTACAGCACCCTCTCCACCGTGAGAATCGGCCCTGCATGCTGGACGTGTCCGCACACTTGCGCTGTCCAGGGACGCACGAGCTCCCCTGGGGAGGACGAGCCCATTTCCTCGCAGCACCCCCTCTGATGTGTACTTTTCCCCGAATTTCATCCTGGGTCCAGCTCAGGGTGAACACAGCCCAGGGGAGGACCCTGAAGCGCACAGTGGCTGCTCCTGGCCTTGATGCAACTTCATGGCAGATTCTAGCACTGGTTCCCGTGAGAAACGGTTCCTGACAATGTGGAAGAGGCCAGGGGCAGGGTGGGTGTCCCACCTGGACGATGTAGACCTCCTCACGCGCGTTGTACCAGATCTCGAACTTCTTAGCATCTCCCTTCACATTCTCCGTAATGCCGACGGCAGCCATCTGCCAGCAGAGAGCGGAGACGGGGTTCGCGCCCACAGCGGACCCACCGCCTTGTTTTAAAAAGGTGTTGGTGCAGGCACGAAACAATGGAAATACTTTGGGGACGGGGGCTAAGAATGGCAGAATCCCCCACCCCCATACCTAAGGATGAGAGCTGGGTGTCAGCGTGGCCGCCTCAGACCAAGGTCTGTGGCAACAGGGACCCAGTTACAGATTTCCTCCCATCGGGGTCTCTGGCCAGGAGCTGCTGCTGTGGACCTGGCCTCACTTACGTTTAAGGACTGCTTGTAGCTGTAGGAGGGGGCTTTCTCGTACCCCTCCCCGTTCTCCTCCCGCTTCTTACAGAAGAGCACCGCCTTCTCGTGCAGGAACAGGTGCCGCTGCATGGGCTTGAACCTGGCCAGCTCCTTCACCTTGGTGTGGCCCCTCTTGTGGTCGGTCCAGACGCTGAACGAGCCCTGCATCAGCAGCTTGCCCAGGTCGCCGAGATTCCCCTAAATGTGCGACAGCAGGGGCGTGTTAGGAACGGGATGGGCGTGGGGCCACGGGAGCACATCACCGAGAGAAAGCAGGGCGTGTTAGGAACGGGATGGGCGTGGGGTCACGGGAGCACATCACCAAGTGAAAGCAGCCGTTTTGCAAAGCCCACCCACGGTGGGATTCCCACTGCAGGGCGTCCCGGGAAAGGCCAGCTCATGGAGACCGTGACGGGTCAGCGGGTGCCAGGGGCTGGGGGAGGAGGGAGGGACTGGTGGGGCACGTGGGCTTCTAGGACAGTGAAGCTGCTCTGTGTGATACTCTAGCACTGGGTGCAGGACGCCACACGCCTGTCCAGACTGCAGAACGTGCAGCACCCAGAGTGAGCTCTGAGGGGAACAGCCCTCAGTCAGTAATCAGCATCGGTGCCGGTTCACCACGTGTGGCCGGTGTGGCACCCATGCTGGATGTCAACACTAGGGGAAGCCTCAGGGCCTCTGATTTACACTCAGTTATCTCACAAACCCAAAACTGCTGCAATTAATAAACTCTATTACCTAAAACAAACAAACCCTGAGAATGAGGCTGGGGGGACATAAAGAGGGGGACAAAAGATGAACAAGCTGACCTGACGTGGGGCTCTGTGGGGAAAGTGACATCTGCCTTCGGGGGCTACTTGCTCTAAGTCACCAGCCTGCAAATCGCAGCCCAGGAAACAGACGTCACGTCTGCTCCGAGCCACGCCTCCTCCCCAGGAGAAGACAAGGAGGAAGGGCTGAGCTGCTTTCCTGCTGGAGATGTGTGCCCTCCAAGCAGGGGACGCTTCCTGATTTTCTCCACGCCCCAGAGAGCCCAGTGGGGTCTGTGGACCCGGCTACAGGGCCTGGGAGTGGGCTTACCTAGGGACCACCCCAGACCTCCTGCTCAGAACCTGCACATTCACACCAAAGCGTGGGGAGTGTGCAGGGAGGCCGCCAAGTTGCTGGCCTGGCATATTCCGCGGAGGTGGTGGGGAAGGCTGGGCGTCTGGGCGCCTTACGTCATAGCCGGTGATGGCAATGAGGTGCATGGAGTCATTCACGGCCTTCAGGATGCCCAGGATGGAGCTCAGCGCCTCCTGCAGGTCCTCAGCCCCCTCGCAGTTCTTGCTGTATTTCAGCATTTCCTGAGGTGCACGGGGTGAAGCAACTGTCAGGACACGCAGAGCTCTGGCTCCCCCAGAACAGACCCCTCAGGAGCTTGGCATGAGGCAGGGATGCTGCTCACCCTCCCCTGGTCTGTAGGGAGCTGCTATGCCTGCCCTCCTGCAGCCAGGACAGACTGAGTGGTGCTGCAGAGGGGGCAGAGCCCCTGCCAGGTGCAGACCCTTGGCACCTGCTCCCCGGGGAGCTCCCTCCCGCCACCCTAATGCCCAGGTGCAAACCCCTCACACCTGCTCCCGGGCAGCTCCCTCACGCCACCCTAATGCCCAGGTACAAACCCCTCACACCTGCTCCCGGGCAGCTCCCTCCTGCCACCCTAATGCCCAGGTGCAAACCCCTCACACCTGCTCCCGGGCAGCTCCCTCCTGCCACCCTAATGCCCAGGTACAAATCCCTCACACCTGCTCCCGGGGAGCTCCCTCCTGCCACCCTGATGCCCAGGTGCAAACCCCTCGCACCTGCTCCCCGGGGAGTTTCCGGGGAGTTTCCTCTCGCCACCCTAACCCTGGCCAAAGGCACGGAGCTGCAGTTCCCTGCCTGAAGGTTAGAGGCGCCCACGTAGCACACTCATAGCTGGAATCCCCAGCCTAGGCCACCCACATCCCTGCTGTGTGCCAGATAATCCAGGCACGGTTCCACCCTGGAGGGACGGGTCAGCACATCACACAGAATCCCGTGCGGGCCGGGCTGTGTGGAAACCCACGGGGACGGGGACTCGTCTGCTCACCTGCGTCCTCAGCACCCCTAACAGCGGCGCACAGTAGGACCTCGAAAGGCATCCCAGCCTCAGCACAGGCTTGGAGGAGGTGCCCTTGGCCTGGGAGGGGCAGGACGCGATGGGGACGGGGCCCCAGGGTGGCACAGAGACCAGGCCAGCGGGTGCCTGGGGAGGCCGGGCCACGGTTGCTGCGGAGCCCACCTTGAGCAGCAGCTGGTACTTGGTGATCCTCTGCACCGGCTTCAGCAGGTAGGAGTCCAGGCTCAGCTTGTGGTCCAGCTTCCTCTGGCATTCCTGGAACCAAGCCAGAGCCTTTGGTTTGCACAACTTTTATTATTCCGCAGGAGTCGGCTAGGAAAAGGGGTAACGTTCTGAAGGAAGGTCCGGGGACAAACCTGGAAGAACGGGCAGTCGGAGCACTGTCTCCACAGGCTCTCGGAGCGGGGCTTGTTCTGACAGTACTTCTCGTAGATCTGGAAATCCTCCATCTGCACCAAGGGACAGGCACCACATCACACAGCGTCTTCCCAGCCCTGCGAGGCACTGCTGCTCGCCTCACAGCTTCCGAGGGCCGGCACTGGCTCCCGGGCTCCGCTGGGGGGCCTGCCCTCCATTCATGGGGCTCCCTTCCCCGCTGACTTCCCAGAGCACAGGTGTGGAGTGGAGATGGGGTTCCACCGCAGCCATTCTTAGAAGGCCGTTTATGGTGTGGTTTGTTGATTTGTTTATATAACAGAACTTCTAGCATTTTCTCTGGCAGTTTTATAAATTACCTGTTATTCAGCAAAACACAGACCCTAGCCCCACTGTGAAGTGTAAGTGCTCCCGGGTGCCTCTAGAGCACAGATGGTTCTAGGGGCACAAATGGTTTTAGGGCACAGGGCTCAGAAGTTTCTAAGGGCACAGGAGGTTAATGAGGTTATGGGGGCACAGGAGGTGCTGGGGGTTCAGGAGGTTTTGGAGGTACTGGAGGTTCTGGGGGTTGAGGTTCTGGGGTTCATGAGGTTCTGGGGGCACAGGAGGTTCTGGGGGTTTAGGACGTTCTGGAGGTTCAGGAGGTTCTGGGAGCACAGGAGGTTCTGGGGTTCAGGAGGTTCTGGGAGCACAGGAGGTTCTGGGGTACAGGAGGTTCTGGGGTATAGGAGGTTCTGGGGTACAGGAGGTTCTGGGGGCACAGGAGGTTCTGGGGTATAGGAGGTTCTGGGGTACAGGAGGTTCTGGGGGCACAGGAGGTTCTGGGGGTTTAGGACGTTCTGGAGGTTCAGGAGGTTCTGGGAGCACAGGAGGTTCTGGGGTTCAGGAGGTTCTGGGAGCACAGGAGGTTCTGGGGTACAGGAGGTTCTGGGGTACAGGAGGTTCTGGGGTTCAGGAGGTTCTGGGAGCACAGGAGGTTCTGGGGTACAGGAGGTTCTGGGGTTCAGGAGGTTCTGGGGTACAGGAGGTTCTGGGGTACAGGAGGTTCTGGGGTTCAGGAGGTTCTGGGGTACAGGAGGTTCTGTGGTACAGGAGGTTCTGGGAACACAGGAGGTTCTGGGGTACAGGAGGTTCTGGGAACACAGGAGGTTCTGGGGTACAGGAGGTTCTGGGGTACAGGAGGTTCTGGGAACACAGGAGGTTCTGGGGTACAGGAGGTTCTGGGGTACAGGAGGTTCTGGGGTTCAGGAGGTTCTGGGAACACAGGAGGTTCTGTGGTACAGGAGGTTCTGGGAACACAGGAGGTTCCGGGGTACAGGAGGTTCCGGGGTACAGGAGGTTCTGGGGTTCAGGAGGTTCTGGGAACACAGGAGGTTCTGGGGTACAGGAGGTTCTGGGGTTCAGGAGGTTCTGGGGTACAGGAGGTTCTGGGGTTCAGGAGGTTCTGGGGTACAGGAGGTTCTGGGGTTCAGGAGGTTCTGGGGTACAGGAGGTTCTGGGGTACAGGAGGTTCTGTGGTACAGGAGGTTCTGGGGTTCAGGAGGTTCTGGGGTACAGGAGGTTCTGGGTACAGGAGGTTCTGGGAACATAGGAGGTTCTGGGGTTCAGGAGGTTCTGGGGTACAGGAGGTTCTGTGGTACAGGAGGTTCTGGGGCTCAGGAGGTTCTGGGGCACAGGAGGTTCTGGGGTACAGGAGGTTCTGGGGTTCAGGAGGTTCTGGGAACACAGGAGGTTCTGGGGTACAGGATGTTCTGGGGTTCAGGAGGTTCTGGGGTACAGGAGGTTCTGGGGTTCAGGAGGTTCTGGGAACACAGGAGGTTCTGGGGTTCAGGAGGTTCTGGGAACACAGGAGGTTCTGGGGTACAGGAGGTTCTGGGGTACAGGAGGTTCTGGGGTACAGGAGGTTCTGGAGGTTCAGGAGGTTCTGGGAACACAGGAGGTTCTGGGGTACAGGAGGTTCTGGGGTACAGGAGGTTCTGGGGTACAGGAGGTTCTGGGGGTACAGGAGCATCATTTTATCTCAGCCAAATTGAAAACATTCGCATTCTGTGATTTCAGTTGGTTAGAATGGGAACTTGCAGTAGAATCTGAAGTCATTATTCAGTAATTTTGAGAAGCTGTGACAAAATATACATCAAAGCACCACATACCCTCTCCAGAAAGCATCTTCCAACCAGTTCTGGGCAGTCGATGTAGTTTTCCAGCTCCCTGAGGAATATCCTAGACAAGGAAGGTTTTTAAGTAGTATGAAAGACCGAGTCGCGTGGCACCGGTGACAAATGGACAGACATCATTTCTCAGAAGCCTTTTATGCCTTGCTCTGTATGTGGCAACAACGCCCTGCACAACTTGGGGATGTGGCAGCCACGCCTGTCCTGAGCACCAAGCTCTCAGGTGCCAGCAGGTGCAGCCCCAGGCTGAGGCTCCTTATATTTCTGGCCTTGGCTGCAGACAGAAGTTGGAGAGAGCTGCTTTTCCCTCAGCACACACGTGGCTCACAGGGCTACAGGCAAAGACAGAGATGGGACCCTTCAGGGCCCTGGAGGCGCCGCCCCCATAACTGGCCGTGGGTCTGTGGGTTCTCTGCAGACACACCCTGAGTCCTGGCCCTAGGCAGCACGATCCCCAGGCTCCTGGGCTGTTTCCCTTTCGTTTCTGACTTACATCTGTCCCCTGGAGGAAGTCTGGCCAGAGGGGTAAACCGTCTGGGGGACGGATTCGGGGCATGAACACTAAGCTTAAAGCTGTGGGGACCCCTGTGTGCAGGACTGGCCAAGACCCGGGGGGCCATGAGGACAGATACTAAGGGACACTGAGGTTCTGCCCAATCTCCATGGACATGGAAGTCTTCTTGGTGGTCAACTGCGGACCTGCTGCCTCCTCCTAAGTGGCAGGTGAGGTGACGATCACGGCAGGGGGCAAGAAGCAGGTGTCAGAACCACGTCCCAAGCACTGGCGATTCCCACGGCCAGTGGGGTACGCTGGTCCCCATGCACATAGCCACGTGGGAGCCACTCACATGGGCTCCCTCCAGGACACGCAGCAGGGGCCGTCCACTGCAGCCTCCCTGGCACTCCGCACTGCATGCCCACCCTACACCTTCCCATGAGCTCTCCACAACTGTTAAAGCAGCCAAACAGCTCAGAGGAGTGGAGAACAAGGGGCCAGACACACCCCCCGCACTGGAGAGGCCACGGGTCGCTCAGGGGACAAGCAGCCCCCGTGACGAGTAGGGAATGCCTAGTTTGCTGTCCTTTTCAAGAGCTTGGGAACAAAACAGGACTTGCCATGTGGTGTGGCCTTCGTGACCTCCAAAGGGCTGAATGCACACCTGGGAGGGGGTTCCAGCTTCCACTTGCCCAGCAGGATGAGGAGGGGATGAGGGGCGGGCAGGTCCCATTTCCTGCACCACAAAATGGTGCACTTGGGGGGCTCAGAGCCTTCTCCTCACGGCTGGTGGCTCACTTACAACTCGGCTGCCTGGGCGCAACCACCAGGCACGGAGCCACGTGGGCACTCAGAGACAGCCCCATGTACCCACACTCATGCCTGTGCCTCTGAGTCCACCCCTTGGGCGCCCCTTCCCAGTCAGGCATGGCTCGTACCCCCCGTTCCAGCCCCCTGAAGCCAGCATCATTAGCCGCGAGAGATCATGGGTGCCTGCCTGTGTCGAGGGGAAGGGCCCACCTGTTGTGGAAGTGATAGATTTCCTCCATGTTTCCAAACAAAACATCCTTCTTGTTGTGAAGGCCTGTTGACAGGAGGTGAGCCATCAGTGGGTTATCCATCTCCGCGGCGTAGCCCTGCAGGGACAGAGCAGAGGTCAGTGGGGGTCCTGAGCTGCAGCCCACCCACAGCATCAGGCTCATCTGTGGGCCAGGCCGTCCCTTCCTCTTTATTCTCAGGTGATTTCTAAGACAGTTATCTGGACAGGCATCCACCAAAGCAAAAGTATTATGAACAGCACCAATTTGGGGGAAAGGGGTGGAGGTTCTACCCTTCTCGCTTTAAACCTTTTATGATTCAGCTGTAACTGAAACAGAGGGTGCAAATCTTCTGTCTACACTCAAGTGACCACCACTTGTGCACACTCGGTGAATCAGACACCTGTCTATACTCAGGTGACCACCACCTCTGCACACTCACTGTCTACACTCAGGTGATCACCACCTGTGCACACTCGGTGAATCAGACACCTGTCTACACTCAGGTGACCACCACCTCTGCACACTCACTGTCTACACTCAGGTGATCACCACCTGTGCACACTGGGTGAATCAGACACCCATCTACACTCAGGTGACCACCACTCACATCAGACTCACCCAGGCAACAGCCCACTGCCAAGGTCACCCCTAATCGGCCTCCCACCCCAAACCAGTTTTGCTTGCCCTGGAGTGCTCTGTGCCGGGAACCGCATGCACCCTGTGGCCTGTGTTTGCGACAATCTGTGTGTGGTTCGTGCATCTGTTATGTGTCAGCTCCTCTTTCTTGTTACTACATTTGTCCCCTGTGCGGACCCCCTGAGCTGCCTGGTCCCCTGCGCGGACCCCCTGAGCTGCCTGGTCCCCTGCGCGGACCCCCTGAGCTGCCTGGTCCCCTGCGCGGACCCCCTGAGCTGCCTGGTCCCCTGCGCCGACCCCCTGAGCTGCCTGGTCCCCTGCGCGGACCCCCTGAGCTGCCTGGTCCCCTGCGCGGACCCCCTGAGCTGCCTGGTCCCCTGCGCCGACCCCCTGAGCTGCCTGGTCCCCTGCGCGGACCCCCTGAGCTGCCTGGTCCCCTGCGCGGACCCCCTGAGCTGCCTGGTCCCCTGCGCGGACCCCCTGAGCTGCCTGGTCCCCTGCGCGGACCCCCTGAGCTGCCTGGTCTCCTGCGCGGACCCCCTGAGCTGCCTGGTCCCCTGTGCGGACCCCCTGAGCTGCCTGGTCCGTGTCTTGCTGATAGGCCCCGAGGGGCTCCCCGTCTGGGGCTGCTGTGACCAGGCTGCTGTGGACGCCCTTTCACGTGCATTTGGCGGCCAGCAGCGCTGCTCCGAGCAGCAGTTGTCAGAGGAAGCCCCACCAGGTAGTGCAGGTGAGCCCACGTGGCGGTCGGCCCTCCCCGAGTCCAGCCTCACCTCCAGGACGCACAGCAGCTCCTCCACGTAGGCCCGTTCTGTGTCCAGGAGCTCGCTCATCACGTGCCTGGTGGCAGGTCATGTGGAGAGCAAAAAAGGTTAGCACTGGAAGGGCAGGAATGGTCTGCTCCGCAGTCTCACAGGTGCCACCTGGAATGATGGCCTGCCCAGCGAGAGGGAACTGGCGTCAACCTGAAGCCCATGGGCTGGACGCTCACTGGGGCTCCCCTCCCAGCTCGCAGCCTCAGACCCTGCAGACGGTGGCTGGACCCTACCTGGTTCCCAGACCGGCCATCACTGTCTTGCCCTGGCCTGGCACACACTCCTGGTAGAAGGGATTCCCCACCCCGCCTCCTGGGCTTTTGGGTCCCACCTGCTCAAAATGAGCTCAGTTCCTCATGCTCATGGGCAAGTCATCCCACCCCTCGGATCCATTCCTAGAATCCACCCTAGTCTCTTCTGCCAAGACGACACCCGCCCGCCGCCCGGCCTCCCTGAGCCTTCCTCGTGGTGAGTATATGTGGGCCCGTGATCAGCCTTCCCCGTGGTGGGTATGTGTGGGCCCGTGTGGCCAGGGCGGGGGCCTGGCATCACCAGAGCTGCCCCCTGCCCACACCCTCACACCCAGCAGGTGGGCAGTGGTTGTCTAAGGGAGTGGCCCAGCACCCGCCGCACTGGATCCGGAAGGGGAGGGCGCACAAGCTGGCTGTGCAGGTCTTGTTGCTGGTGTGAGCATCTTTCAGCAGCCTGCGGCCCCGGCTGCTTATGTAATACACAGAAACTGGAGCCAGGGGGCTGGTCCTGGGTTGAGGTTATTCAGCAAGTTCATTCCAAAACAAGCGGTTGGAACGCAGAGGCCCCCACCTTGGCACAGGGGAGAGGAGCGGGGAGCAAGAGGGCTCGGGACTCCCTCTCACAACCCGGGAACTGCCGGCCGAGGGCCACTCCTTCTGCGTCTCAGGGCCGAGCACTTGCTGCTCCTCCGTGTGGACGTCCCTCAGCCTGGACCCTCCTCTGTGTGGACGTTCCTCAGCCTGGACCCTCCTCCGTGTGGACGCCCCTCAGCCTGGACCCTCCTCCGTGTGGACGCCCCTCAGCCTGGACCCTCCTCCGTGTGGACGTTCCTCTGCCTGGACCCTCCTCCGTGTGGACGTTCCTCTGCCTGGACCCTCCTCTGTGTGGACATTGCTCTGCCTGGACCCTCCTCTGTCCAACCTTATGGAGCCTGCCTGGACCCTCCTCTGGACAATCATCTGCCTGGAAGCTTCTTGGCAACTCCCCCGTCCCCCCATCCTGCTTCACCAGCTTCCATCAGAAGCCGGAGGTGACAGACTGAGCTTCACACCAGGTTAGGTTTACTGTAATTCCCAATTTTGCTCCATCTCCCAACCCCGCAGCGTCACTTGGACGCCGCCTGCGGACACCTGCTTGTCAGCACGTCAGGAAGAGCCTTTTCTTCTTCCCTGATTTTGGAGTTTTGATGGTCAAAGGGGCTCCTGCTGTTCCTCAAGGCCTATGGGAGGCCCCACGTGCCCCAGGGGTGTCTGGCTCCTTCCCAGTTTTGCTCTGGGGACCTGCACTCCCTGGCCCTGCACGAGTGAGGTCTTTCTTGAAGGCGAAGGAAGCCAAGAAAGGGAACTGCTTTTGTTTGCACAACACTCCCTGAATTTGAGGGTCCAGGAATCCCAGAGGAAGAGGAGAGCTGGAGACGATGCCGTCCCCCACACCAGCTGCCTGGCACCACTGCCTGCCACACTGAGCCCTGAGCAGCTGGTGGCTGCTGCTGTGGCCGGCACTGGTTGGGGCCTTTGAGTGGTGTCTCCTGTGAATGGCAGTGGAGGGTGGAGGCTCTCGCTGGGGTGGAGATGCCCCTTCACTCTTGCATTCAGCCATCGCCTTCTCTTCCCTCCCGAATCCCCCCAGTGGTGCGTGTGCGGCATGTGTGTGCTTCACGTGGTGGGGACCAGGACACACGCTCGAGCCACGGCAGGCCCTCTGGGTATCGGTTGGTGCAAAAGTAAGAACCACAATGACTTCTACACCAGCCTTCTATCTGTGAGGCATCCACTTGAGTGCCTGACGGCACCTGGTGGTTCAGGCTGTGGTCAGAGGACCCCTGCGAGGCCAGAAGGGCAGCGCACCTACCTGCGCAGGATGGCCAGGCTCTCCTCCTCCTCCCCTGCGGAGCCGCGGCCCTGCCGGCTCTCACTCATCTCACTCTGGGGAGAAGAACAGTGTCAGGTCTGAAAGGCGGGACACAGCCTCAAGGGCCAACTCTCAAGGCCAGAGCCCACTGGCTCCCGTATGGGGATAGGGCTGGGCTCCCACGATGGGGAGCTGGCCAGGCAGCTGGGCCGCGCCTGGGAGGGGGCCAGGCGGAGAACCAGGCCTGGCGTGAACCAAGGAGGAGGGTGTGGACGGCGGGGTTGTCACGGGCAAGCCTCACCTTGGCCCTCCGGTAGGGCCCTCTCCGCAGCGCACCGCCCTCGGAGCTGGAGTTCTCCGAGCCTCGCCGAATGCCTGCTGGGAAGAAGGGGAGTGGGGCCTGAAGTCCCCCCTGACCGTCTGGAGAGGGGACGTGCGCCCAGCGGGAAAAGGCCCCAAGGAGAGGGCAGGACTTGGCCTCTGAGGCCACAGGCAGTGGTGTCAGAAGGGGGAGGACCATGAGGTCTCGCTGCCCTGAGTCACCCCATCTTCCCACAGCCCATGGGGACACACTGCCTGTGGGCTCCAGCCTGGGAGAACTCCCAACAGGCAGAAAATAAGGTCGCCTGGGACCCAGTACAGGAAGGCAAGAGCCTGGCCAACCAGGGCCCCCGAGATTCACAGCTGACTTTCACCAAAGCTGGGGCGGCAGCTCGCCTCGTGGGTTCGTGTGTGAGAAACCAGCAAGGATGGGAAGAGGGTTCGTTTTGAGACAGGGAGGTGGCAGGAAAGTCTCTGGGAAATGGGGCGGCACCCGGCTTGGCGTAGAGGGCAGGTTTGGGACCGGCAATGTGGGCCGGACTGAGGTGTGTGGATGTGGCTCTTCAGGGCTCCGGGAGCCCAGAGTCTGGGCCACGTGTGAGGAACGTTGTTTGGCAATAGCACTGGGAAAGGACAGACTGCGGAGAGGCTGGAGCTGGGAAGGCCGGAGGTGGTTCCTCCGTGGGAACTCTGCGTTTTCAGTTTTGGGCCACGTGGGCTTCACTGAGACCACGGAACCCTGCCAGCCTCGTGGAAAAGCAGCCACAAACAATGCCTACAAGATGTGTGTGGCCGGGTCCTGACAAAACTCCATTTATAAACATGGGCGAGGGGTGGCAGGAGCCGGCCCTCAGGCCCTGAACTGGGGCCTGGAGGTGGAAGGGGAGGAGGCATGTGGAGACGGCTTTTGCAGGTGGCTGCCTCAGATGTTCCAAGCTCTCAACGCCCGGGGCTCCCCCGAGGGTCCCACAGCACCTGGGGCACGGGGTAGCCACACAGACCTGGGGAGGGGCAGGGTGACTTTGCCAGTGCCTCGGGTCTGGGGGCCACTGGCTGCACGGGCCGCGTCTGCCTGGCCGCCAGCTTCTTCAGGCTGGCCTGCCTGCGGTGGAACACCTCCTCCATGCTCGCCTGCTTCTGGAAGACTTTTCGCACGTGCTCCTGAAACCACACGCTCAGTGAGGCGCCTTGCATGTGTTGGCGTCATTAAAAATACACGATCACGCGCAGAATGTGCCAGGGCACGCCCAACCCCCACCTTAAATGTTCTCCATGCCGGGTCTGTCAGCGCAGCGTGGCTGCGTCCAGCCCTGGCTGCTATGGACGGTGAAGGGGATGCAGCCCACCCACGGGATGGGACCCCGGTCTTGGGAAAGGGCAGCTCCATGCGAGGGAGGGGCCTGCGGCCTTCCCCAGGCATGTGGAGGGCTTAGGAGGAGCCTGGTCTCAAGGGTATCACCAGGTCCCAGGGCCAGGCCCTTCCTGAAGAACACGCCCAGCCACGAAGTCTGCCAGCAGAGAGGGGGCGGCAACCTCACAGGGCTGGCGTGGAAACAACTTCTGTGTTGAAAGGAAAATTCAGATCGACCTCCCAACTGTGTGTTTCTCTCAAATGCCTGTTATTTGGGAGTAATTCATTAAATGGGCCGGGCATGGTGGCTCACACCTGTCATCCCAGCACTTTGGGAGGCCCAGGTGGGTGGATCACCTGAGGTCAGGAGTTCGAGACCAGCCTGGCCAACATGGAGAAACCCCGTCTCTACTAAAAATACAAAAATTATAGGCATGGTGGTTCATGCCTATAATCCCAGCTACTCAGGAGGCTGAGGCAGGAGAATCACTTGAATGTGGGAGGTGGAGATTGCAATGAGCCAAGATCGTGCCACTGCACTCCAGCCTGGGCAACAAGAGTGAGACTCTGTCTCAAAAAATGAATAAATAAAAATAATTCATTAAACGATTCTTTAAAACTCCCCACAGAGGAATGCCCCACTGCTAGGGACAGCGAGCTGCAAATGGAGAGCCCAAGTCAGCATTACCATGAGGTCTTGGTTGAGGATGGATTCATATTCCTTGTAAATTGTGTTGAGCTCCTGGATCTTATTTTCTGCACTGGTCTCCAAAAACTTCTCGATTTCCTGGAGGGCAGCCTCCGCACCGTCTTGGGACTGGCACTTGTCCACAGGTTGTGAGGCCAGCAGGTAAATCCCTTCATCACACCACTTCAGGGACTGGAAACACAGAGCATTGCCAAGGGCAGGACGCCATGAGAGGGTGAGCGCACCACCCTGTCCAGGCACACGCTGCTGGGGCGTCCTCCCAACAGATCCCGGACCACCAACTCCTCATGCTCCCGCCACCCTGTCCAAAGCACCCCGAGGGGACACAGTGCTGGACAAGGCCAGCGAATTACCCAGGGCGGGGCCCAGAGAGGCAGGGAAAGTGCAGTAGGATCAACCAGGCCTTAAGCTTCTGGATCTTTTAAAGAAATCATTATGGGCTGGGCAGGGTGGCTCACACCTGTAATCCCAGCACTTTGAGAGGTGAAGGTGGGAGGATCATCTGAGCCCAGGAGTTCGAGACCAGCCTGGGCAACATAGTGAGACCCCATCTCTATCACACACACACACAAATACAAGAATTAGCTGGGTACGGTGGCATGCACCTATGGTCTCAGCTACTTGGGGGCTGAGGTGGGAGGATCCCTTGAGCCCAGGAACCAGAAGTTGCAGTGAGCCAAAAAAAAAAAAGAAATCAAACTGTGCAAATGAATTCTAGAAAAAGACCTGCTAGGCCAGCAAGACCAGAAAGGAAGGGCATTTTCCAGCCAAGGAGCTGCCCTCCCCATGACAAGGGTCAGCCGGTGGTGGAGGCAGGAGGAAGAGGCTGGTTTCACAGCTGGGGTGTAGGTCCGGCTCGGCCTACCGTCTCCAGGCGGCGGTGCAGCTCCAGGGACTTGCTGAGCAGCCCCCTCCTCCTCACGATCTCTGCAGAGAACTGGTCGCAGAGGTGCCGGAGCTCCTGGCACTTGGGGCGGATGGAGTCTACGGCGTAGTGCTTGTTCTCGATGAGCTGCTCGCCATCCAGAGACAGGGCCCGGGCCCTCTCCACAGACACCTGCAGACGGCCACCCCAGCTCAGGTCTCTTTCTGTTCGAGGCAGACGGTGCCTCGCTGTACGGGATGTGTGTCCCTGGGCACACGTGTGTCTTGCTTTCTTTGTTTACTGCTATGGATGACTGAGATGCTGCCTAACGCCCAGAGCTGTTCTGTGGCAAGTGCTTCTGGGGGCTGTGGTGGTCCCAGCAAAGGGCATTGCCCGTCTGCAGGGAGCTGACCCAGAGAAGGCCGGGCAGGGCCACGTGCTGTGGGTGGGGTGTGGGAGAGGAGGTGCACAGGCAGCAGCCCCCACCCCCTGTGGATGACCCCAGGGGCTGTGGGGGCCCATTCTCCGCTGGCGGGAGGCCCATTCCTGCGCCTTCCTGAGCAGTACTTGATGCTGCTGCTCACACTCTCCCGCCGCCCCAGCTGGGACCCCGCCTTACGCCTGATTTCTCCTCGAAGCTGGCCAGGTCCCTCAGCAGGTGCTCCACATGCGCCAGACTGTTGCCAATGTCCGTGAAGGTTGCTATCTTCTGGCACACTGCATCCAAGATGGCTTTGACCTGGAACAGAGGAGGGCCCATCTCAGGGGAGCGTCTCCCTCACCTGAACAGAGAGCACCCGCTCCAGATCAGGGAAGTGACGGAACTCAAAATCGGGCCAAGTGGTCATCAATGAAGCAGGGACCACGGTCAGGCAGGTGCACAGTCAGCCCTGAGTGGTCACCAATCAAGTGGGGACCGTGGGGCCTCTGGGTACCCACCAGTGACCTCACTGGCAGGACACTTGTTTCTCTGCGGCCTGGGTGTGACTCCGTTTATCAACCACACGCCTGAAAACAGCATGAGGAGAAGATGAGATCACGCAAGGACAAGGGCTCTGGGAGCCGAAAGCCAGCAGCAATGTGGACACTGGAATTGTCGGCATTCCTACTGGATCCTAGGCGTGGAGAGTTATGTAACTCAGTCCCTTCTAGCTTGCTACTAACTTCTAATGTCTACAATTTCTGCTGTTAGCAGGAAGACAACGGGTGTCATATAAATGATTTTTATTTTAATATTTATTTATTTATTTATTTATTTATTTATTTATTTATTTATTTATTGAGACGGAGTTCTGTTCTTGTTGCCCAGGCTGGAGTGCAATGATGTGATCTTGGCTCACTGCAACCTCTGCCTCTCTGGTTCAAGTGATTTTCCTGCCTCAACCTCCCAAGTAGCTGGGATTATAGGTGCCAGTCGCCACGCCCAGCTAGTTTTTGCATTTTTAGTAGAGATGGGGTTTCACCATGTTGGCCAAGTTGGTCTTGAACTCCTGACCATGGGTGATCCACCTGCCTCGGCCTCCCACAGTGCTGGAATTACAGGCGTGAGCCACCATGCCTGGCCTGATTTTTAAAACATATAACTGCTTACTCCTTTAAATACAAAAGATTTTAATTTTTGTTATTGGAAATAATCCTGAGAACGGGTGTGTACGCAGACATCCCAGTGCCAAGGAGATTGTAGTTCAGATGGCCTGGGGCTGAAGGCCAGGAAGGCAGGATTCTTGTCCATCCTTGAACCCCCTGCATCTGGCACAGCTGAAGTCTGACACCTTCCATGCTACCCACAGCCACTGAGTTATGGATAATGCACCACCTCTCAGAAACCAGCTCGGATATAGAAGAACTCAATACCATCAACCAACGGAATCTAACTGATATTTATAAAAGTTCACCTAACAATAGTAGAATATATATTCTTTTCAAGCAAGGAACATATATAAAAAAAGACCATATTCTTGGCCCATAAAACAAATCTCAGCACATTTATAAGAACTGAAATCATACAGAAGAGTATGTTCTCTGATCACAATGAATCAAACCTGAAATCAAGAATGGAAAGACAACAGGAAAATCTCTGAACACTGGAAGCCAAACAACATACATTTAAATAATTGATGGGTCAAAGAGAAAGTTCCAAAGGAAATTGGGAAAAAAAAAAAAAAACTGGACTAAATGAAAAAGAAAATACAATACATCAAAATTTGTGGAACACAGCTAAATCAGTGATGAGAGGGAAATTTATAGTGTTCTTATTAAATATGCATGTTAGAAAAGAGGAATAGTCTCAAATAAAGAGTGTAAGTTCCCATCAAAGCAATCCATAGAAATAATAAAGGTAAGACCAGAAATCAATTAAGTTGAGAACAGAAAAACAACAGAAAAAACTAATGAAACAAAGAACTCGTTCTCTGGAAAGATGAGGAGGGACACATCTCAATTTAGATTGACAAAGAAAAAATGAAAGAAGATGCAAATTACAAAATCAGAAACGAAACGGGGAATATCACTACAGACCCTGCAGACATCAAAAAGATTTAAAAAAAAACACTATAAACAACCCTACACATTGCCTTGAAAATATCTCATTGTGAAACAGATAGTTTCAATAGTTGCATAACTATTAAGGACACTGAATTCATAATTTTAAAAGTCTCCCAAAGAAATCTCTAGGCCCAGATAGTTTTATTGAGCATCTACAAAAATCCTACAACCAACATTATACCTGATAGTGAAAAACCAAACGCTTTCCCCCTAAGGCTGGGGACAAGGCAGAGATGTCCAGTCTCACCACTCTTATCAAATGGTGGAAGCTCTAGCTGGTGCAGTATGCAGTGGGGCAGGGTGTTGGGAGGTAGAATAAAAGGCATATCTTCAAAAACGAAAAAACCAAACTGTCCTTATTTGCACATGACATGATGGTCTCTACAGAAAATTTCAAGGACTTTACAAAAAACCGTCTAGAATACGTGTGCTCAGCAGGGTTGCAGGAGACAAGATAAATATACAAAAATCAATCGTATTTCTATATGCAGCAATGCATACATAAATACCAAAATTAAAAATATAATACTGTGATGACTTCTTTAAATGGAATATTAAAGGTAAGTCAAACAAAATACGTACTGAACTTGTGTGCTGAGAACTACTTGACACTGATGAAAGAAATCAAAACAAGCGTTGAGAATACCATGTTTGTTGACTAGAAGACTCAACAGTAAAGACACTGATCTTCCTCAAAATACAGGTTTAACACAACTACTATGAAAACCCCAGGAAATTGGTTTTTGTATATGTAGACAAGATAATTTTAGATAATTTTAAAATTGGCATGAAATGGCAAAAGAACTAGAAGCTAACACAATTTTGAAAAAGAAAACAAAGAGGGAAGAATGAGTGTACTTGATTTCAAGACATTATATAGTTGCAGTAAGTAAGACCCTGTGGTATGGACAGAGGAACAGGCATGTAGATAAATGTAATTGAATAGAGTCTCCAGACCAGACCCACATACATGTGCCTAGAGTTTTGACAATGGTGGAAGAGAAATCCAGTGGAAGAAAGAGCCTTTTCAACAAGCGGTGCTACAGCAATTGGACATCCAGAGGTAAAGCAAATCATGACCTAATTCTCATACCTTATACAAAAATTAACTCAAAATAGGTCATAGACTTCAATGTAAAACTATGAAATTCTGGGGGAAAAAAGCTTAGCGGAATATACTTGGAATCGAGGACCAAAAGTATAATCCTTAAAAGGAGAAATTGACAAGTTGGAGTTCATTGAAATTAAATGCTTTGGCTGTGTGAAATGCCCGTGAAGAGGATGAAAAGACAAGTTACAGACCAGGAGAAAATATTCGCAAAACTACATGTGTGACAAAGAACTAGTATCTGTAGTATATAACGAATTTTCAAAATGTAACAGTAAAACAAAAACACAAAACCAAACAATCCAGTTAGAAAACAGGCAACAGAAATAAGGCATTTTACCGAAGAGGATATGCGAATGGCAAAGCAGCACACGGAAAGGTGTTTAGCGCCATCAGCACTGGGGAAACGCAACGGAAAACCACCATGAGATTCCACGGCACACACATCAGGATGTGAGCATAATATAAAGAATCATTACACCACCACATGCTGGGGAAAAGGGGAAGCAACTAGTCGCTCACACGCTGAGAACCGTTTGGCACTTTCTTAAACAAAACATGCAACTACAATATAACCCTGCAATTACATTCTGGGCATTTAGGCCAAAGAAATGAGAACTGACATTTACGCCAACATCAGTACATGAATGTTTGTAACAGCTTTATCTGTAATCCTCAAACCCGGAAACAACCCAGATACCCTTCAACGGTGAATGACTGAAAGAACTGTGGTCCGTCCACACCAGGGAACACGATGAGTGAGCCACCGGCACCTGGGGGTCTGCAGAGAGCTGTGCCGAGCACCAAAGCCGATCCCGAGAGTGACATTCTGTGGGATTCATTGACATCACATTCTTGAAATGGCAAAAGTACAGCCATGGGAACAGATGAGCAGTTGCTGGGGGCTGAGGAGGGGTGGGCTGCGGGAGACACGGGTGAGTCTCTCATGAGGGGCCGCAGGCAGGAGACGTCTGGGTCTGGCTGCACGGGCCGTGTCGACGTGCACCTCATGGCTGTGACACTGTCCTAGTCTGGCACATAGCAGGGGCATCACACACGCATGTTGAATAAAAGGGCATGCAAATGACTATGAAGGGAGAGCAAAGGCTTCCTGCTAATTTACGAACAATGCGGGTGTAAGTGCGTCGCAGTGAGCCGATTTTCAATCACCTGTCTATACAGCGACGCAGTCATCAACGGTGCATTTCAAGGCTCAGCCCCACTTAATCTCACAGGCTCCACCTGGCAAGCGGAGACTTTTCTGCATTAAGCCAAAGTCAACCGCGTGGCACGGCTCGGCTCCTGGCACTGGGACCAGGGCACAGGCACAGGAGGCCCCATGGGCATCAGGGCGGCTGCCGGCTCCACCCAGGGCCACTCACCTCCCGGAAGCCCTGCTCGAAGTGCCGGAGCTGCAGGCACTGCTCCAGTTTCTGCTGATGCTTCGCCCAGAACTCATCGAAGGCAGCCTCGGTTTCGTTCAGCTGGGCCAGGAGCCTGGGAGAGAGGAGGAGCTGACCGTCTGCGTGGCCCAGGGTGCCCCACACAACGCGGAGCACAGTGGGAGTTCCAGCGACCCCAAGGCTCCCTCCACCCGGGCCTTCCTGAGATCCTGGCCTGCACTCACTCCCTGCACCCAAACCTGGGATCTGCGGACGCAGGCACTCAGGGCGTCAGCAAGGGAGGGAGGCCCTGGAGAAAGCATCAGGGGCCGTGTGCTTTCCTTCCTGCTTCTCTCCCTTTAGGTCACTGCGACGAGGCTGCACTGCCGAGTCTGTTCATTTCATTTTTATTGTTAAAAATTTTAAAACTTTTTTTTTTTTTTTTTTTGAGCCGGAGCCTTGCTCTGTCGCCCAGGCTGGAGTGCAGTGGCGCTATCTCGGCTCACTGCAAGCTCCGCCTCCCAGGTTCGCGCCATTCTCCTGCCTCGGCCTCCTGAGTAGCTGGGACTACAGGTGCCCACCACCACATCCGGCTAATTTTTTGTATTTTTAGTAAAGACGGGGTTTCACCATGTTAGCCAGGATGGTCTCAATCTCCAGACCTTGTGATCTGCCTGCCTCAGCCTCCCAAAGTGCTGGGATTACAGGTGTGAGCCACCGCTCCCGGCCAAAAACTTTTTTTTTTATTTATTTTTTGAGATAGGGTCTGGTTGTATCACCTGGGCTGGGTGCAGTAGGGCAATCTCGGCTCACTGCAACCTCTGCCTCCGAGTAGCTGGGACTCCAGCTGTGCACCACCCAGTCAGCCCCACGCCCACCCTGCCAGGCGTGTGCACGGATCAGCTTCACTTTACAGATGAGGAAACTGAGTCTTTGGGAAGCTGACACGGTGTCCGACACCAGCCAGGGCAAGGCCGACCCTCATGGGCTGTGCTCCAACCTCCGCCTTGTGGACCACAGCACCCCATCTACGAGGAGCCCCTCAAGGATGCGCCCTTCAGTCCCCGGGGCGTCTGGCGTGTCCCTGGCACAGAAGGCAGCTCAGGGTGTGGGCCACGCTGCATGGGAGTCAACGGCAGCTGAGAGTCAAAAGGACCAGCTCGGTCTAGGCCTGGGTGCGCCCCGCACGGCCCTGCCGGACAAGCCGCTATCCAGCTGTGTGGGCCCTGCTCCTCAGCTGGGAGGCGAGGCTGACAGCACCCACCAGCGAGGATGGGACAGGGGAGGCTTGGGGAGTCTTGGGGAGGACGGGATGGGTGAGGCTCGGGGAGCTCTGGGGGGTTGTGGGGGGTGCTCAGGTAGTTCTGGACATCCTAGAGCACCGTGCCAACCACACAAATGCCCTACCCGGTGCTGCTATAAAGCTGGAAGCCCAAGGGAGGAATATGAGAATCACACTTTTACAATGAAAGTAAGAAACACTAGCTGCAGCGAGGAGAACCCCAAGCTTTCTCCCTGTCCGTGGAAGCCCTGCTCGGAACGCAGCAGCCCCACGTCTAAGGCCTCTGCTTCCCCTAACGTCTCCTTCATGCCTGCAAAAGGGCGTTTGCTCTAGGAAATTGCCCCTAGAACAGCGGCTTTCTGTGGGGTTCAGGAGAAACGCATTTCAGCAGGAGGAGCCAGGTCCACACAGAGGCCTGGAGGCTGGCTGCTGTGCTGGCCCCGGCCAGGAGGGGGGCTGCCTGCCGCGTGGCTTGCCATTTCCGTGGCCTCTTTCTTTCGGAGAGGCTGTGTGCCTGAGAGGATCCTTCCCTGGACTCGGACAGCACAAGGGCAGGAAGGCGACCGGGCCTCACCTCTGCACGGTGGCCTGGTTGTCGAGCTGGTCCTGGTTCACGCCGGGCTCTGAGCCCTCAGCCTGCAGCTCCCCGAGGCTCTCCAGAACGCTGTGCCCCTCTTTCAGTGCCAGCCTCAAATCCTCCTGTGGAGAGAACGCAGCCTTGCACCCCGGCCCCATCCAGGCGCTCAGCGCAGGCCAGTGGTGAGGCCTTGTGGGGCCTTGCTCTTGAGGTGGCGGGGACTGAGGAGGGGGTCAACCCCTGACTCCTGAGTCCTTCCAGTCTCTTTTGTGGGGTCGTGCGGGCAGGGCAGGCTGATGTGGGGGACTCCCTCACTCCCGTGTGCCCCGGGGCAGAATTGCCGTTACAGGTCACTCAGGGCAACAGGTTATGGTGAGAGTCACCGGAGACCCAGAGACACCAGGCAACCAGAAGACCAGGAGACCAGGAGACCCAGAGACCAGGAGACCCAGAGACCAGGAGACCCGGAGACCCGGAGACCAGGAGACCCGGAGACCCAGAGACCAGGAGACCCGGAGACCAGGAGACCCGGAGACCCGGAGACCAGGAGACCCGGAGACCCGGAGACCCGGAGACCCGGAGACCAGGAGACCAGGAGACCCAGAGACCAGGAGACCCGGAGACCAGGAGACCCGGAGACCCGGAGACCAGGAGACCAGGAGACCAGGAGACCAGGAGACCAGGAGACCCAGAGACCAGGAGACCAGGAGATCAGGAGACCCGGAGCCCAGGAGCCCAGGAGACCCGGAGACTAGGAGACCAGACAACCAGGAGACCAGGAGACCCGGAGACCAGGTAACTAGGAGACCAGGAGACCAAGAGACCCAGAGACCAGGAGACCAGGCTTTCTCATGGTGCCTGCTCCTGGTCCTCACAGTGTCCTCACGGTGGAGTGGCCGGGCGAGCACAGAGGCACAGTCCTCAGGGACACACCAGCAGGTCATGGCCCTGGGCCACCGTTGCTGCAAAGCCAGAGGCAGAACAGCAGGGAGCATGTGCTCCTCAGAATACATTTGTCTCAGCAAGGGCTGTGGACACGTGAGCACTGGGAGTTTTCTGCGAACAGAACTCCAACCACCACTTCATCGCCTGCTCGGCATGAGAAAGCGGCACAGACATCCTGTCTCGGTCACACTCAGAAGCCACAGAGCAGTCTATTCGGGAGCTCCCTGCAGAGACAGCCAAAAGCGCTTGAGAGGAGAGCCGCCCCCGGTCCCCCTCCTGAAGCCACGGCCGCCCAGGGCCAATGGTTGACCCAACGCCATAATGGCAGCCGCAGCTAGCATGCTACAGGGTTCATTTTTGCTGCTTTTATTCCGTCCTCATCGGAGAAGTTGCCCAGCTAATCGCCATCAAAAGGCATCTCAAGCCTGCTGACTTCTTGGTTTCACGTGCTGCCAACACGAACTCCCATGGGGACGGAAGACCCCCCGCAGCTTCTGACCGGAGCCCCTGCAGCCTCCAACCGGAGCGCCCCCACATACCTTCGCCTTGTCCTTCTTCTCTGTGTGCGCACACAGCACTGAGCTCGTCGACTGGACGTCATTGGGCAGCTCTGTTTCGGCCAGCTCGGTCCCGAAGGACTGCAGCATCTGAGCCGTGTGCTTCACCATGAGGGCGAAACTTTCGATGGCCTTGGAGACAGAGAAAACACAATTGCACGCCTTGTGCACTGCACCCACCTCCTGCTGCCCTGAAAGCAGACACCGGCGGAAACCGTTCCCGCGCAGACCCATCAGGCGAGGTTAGCTAATGCAAGGACAGTGAACACCCTCCCACAGCATCCTGCCCTCCTTGACCTCTTAAGAAACATACCAGGCCACTCTACACATGTGCCCGTCACCTAGAGTCGCCTGTGCCTCTCCCTGTCGAGAGCAGTGAGTGTTGCAAACCACAACGCAAGAGTTTTTTTTTTTTCGTCTCCAAGCCCAGAGAAAGCCACTCCCAAACTTATTACTCATGTTACTTCTTTACAATGACTAAGGTCCACCGAGACCATCTCCTCATTCTTGGGAAAGAAAACGACTGTTAATGTGAACATGTTTTTGGAAAAGGCCGTGCTGTGACGCGAGAGCAATTCCGTGGAGGTGCTCGAGCTGGTAGCAGCCAGCCCCGGCCCCCACCGGCCCTGACGCAGCTCACCGTGCGCTGGCACAGCCACCGGGAGTGGCAATAGTCCAGGGTCCCGCCCAGGTCCTCGGTCAGCTGCGACTTATCGATGTAACCGTGTAAGTCTGGTACGGAGCTCAGCATTATGACCTGGAGAAGAAAGGGAGTGGGTGGTGGCGTTTGGGATTATTGTTGGCTCCCGAAAGAGCTGCCCCATCAGCAGAACACACAGCAGCACAGAGGGGACCACGTCTGCCTGGACGCTGTGGGCGGCTGTGTGGACGGGGGCGCCTGGACGCTGTGAGTGGCTGTGCGGATGGGGGCATCTGGACACGGTGGGCGGCTGTGCGGATGGGGGCGCCTGGACGCTGTGAGTGGCTGTGCGGATGGGGGCACCTGGACACGGTGGGCGGCTGTGTGGACGGGGGCGCCTGGACGCTGTGAGCGGCTGTGCAGGCAGAGGTGCCTAGACGCTGTGGGTGGCTGAGCGGATGGGGATGCCTGGACGCTGTTGGTGCCTGTGCAGATGGGGGTGCCTGGATGCTGTGGGCAGCTGTGTGGACAAGGGCGCCTGGACATTGTGGGTGGCTGTGTGGACAGGGGTGCCTGGCTTCGGACCTGTGTGGACCCGGGTGTGGGTCCCAGCTGCCCTCAGGCCAACCACCCACTCTCTGTGTCTCGGCTGCCTCCTTCGTAAATGGGCATGTTGTGCCTGAGTTGATCACACCACGGCGAGGAGCCAATGACGCTGTCGGAGGTGCACAAAACCCAACGCAGAGTGGCCTGTGATGGCCACGGACACGCAGCAGGCGTTTACACCTCCTCCAGCAACATCATCAGACAGCGCTCTGATGGGAAAGATGCTCATTTTTATCCCTGTTCCTGCCAAAAACACCCCGCGGTCATTGCAGACACCAGCTGAAATCAACACCCCAGCGCCGAGGCCGGACGGGGAGAGGCTGGCAGTTCCCGCGCTGTCATGGTTACGCGGGAAACCTGTGCTTGCGACGGCCGCATAAGCTCCATGTGCCTTGTCTTCGTTTCTCTGCCTTTCTCTTGCCCTTTTTGAGGCCACTCCATCCGTGGGTTTGGATAAAATCTAGGCTTGGCTTTGCAAGCTCAGACGGGACCACAAAATGGGTCTCCCGAGGTTTAGCTCAGGGGTTATTTGACACCACACGATGTATTATTAAATACCATATCAGTCTAGAGTGGGGACTCTCAACTGGGGGTGATTGTGCCAGACAGCCATGGCAGCAGAGGTGCCAGGGCCACCGTTCTCCCTAACGTCTCCTTTCTAGGGCTGAGTTCAGCAGCCAGCCCTGAAACACGGACACACACGGGTCAACAACTGCATCCTTCACATCATCCGCTCTGTAACTTCAAGAATTATCTTTTTTTTTTTTTTTTAGACGGAGTCTTGCTCTGTCACCCAGGCTGGAGTGCAGTGGCCGGATCTCAGCTCACTGCAAGCTCCGCCTCCCGGGTTCACGCCATTCTCCTGCCTCAGCCTCCCAAGTAGCTGGGACTACAGGCGCCCGCCACCTCGCCCGGCTAGTTTTTTGTATTTTTTAGTAGAGACGGGGTTTCACCGTGTTAGCCAGGATGGTCTCGATCTCCTGACCTCGTGATCCGCCCGTCTCGGCCTCCCAAAGTGCTGGGATTACAGGCTTGAGCCACCGCGCCCGGCCAACTTCAAGAATTATCTAAGCGGGGCTGTGAGTTTGAAGATGCTGCTGATTTTTGTGAAACCCATTTTGATGGCTTGCTGTGGAGCCACTGTGCAGGGGAGCCTGTGGCATGGATGACCCATGAGGTCGGCCTTGCTCCCCGTGACACATCTGTGGTCACAAAGCCTATGGCTACTGTGCTGTGCCTGCCAAATAGGAGGGAAGGAGGGCACACGGAGTTATCTCTATCATAAGCACCATAACACGCACACGCCACTGCAAGAGGTGCCGTCCGCAGGGCGCTGAGCTGCACACACAATGCCTAGCTCGTCCTGGTGTCAGGACACGAGCCTCCCACTGCCCACGAGTCCCTGCTCTGCACGGTTCTGTCACTGGTTGTCTCTAGGGAATGGACGGTTCAGAAACTAAGGCTTCTCCAAGGCTACAAAAAATGGTGCATGCACAGTTTCCCAATGGCTTGGAAGCCGGTGGTTCTGGGGCCACCAAAGCACGATGGCACACAGCCCCATGGGGTGCCATGCAGACCGCCCTGCACCTGCAGTCACTGCTCCAGACCAGGCACCAGGGTCACAGGCGACACCTGGAGTGGACTGCATGGGGGTGGGCAGAGTGGATGGGGCCTTGTGGCCCCCAGGGCTGTCTTGGGCAGGGGGAGAGGAGGGGGAAAGGGAGGAGGAGGGGGAGGGGAAAAAGGGGGGAGGGGGAGGGGAGTGGAAGGGGGCAGTACACGGGGGAAAGGCCCCAGGCCGTTTTCCTCCCTGTCAGAGAAGGGCTCTTGCACGTTTGGCATTGAGGTTGTAGCACAATGAGGGTGGGGAGGGAGGGCTTGTGCCACCTGATTCCCAGGGCACAGGGAGTAGTTTCACAGCGAGCGACCTGCACCCCAGATTCCCTGGCTTCCAGCAGCATCTGGCTGGTGCCATGGGGGGCTCTCAGGTGCCTGGTGCTGGCCCATATGTCTCTGTTCTTTGTGGCAGAGAAGATGTGAGCTCGCCGAGTCAGCTGACCAGGGCTCTCAGGGGGAGCTGACACAGCTGGGGCTGGTGACCGGGCTCCACAGGCTCCAAGAGACTTTGTGAAGCCTTTGTTCTTTAAAGGACAGCGGATCAGGGCAGAAGGTGCTTTCTCAGTGGGCAGTGCTGGGAGACGCTGCCCTGTGCCGCGCTATGTGGTGGCGATGGGGCAGGGGTCACCCCGTTGGCTGCTCCAGGACAGGTCTGGCCCATCCCTGTCAGCAGTGGGTGCTCCCTCCCAGGTCCAGGGACGCTTACAGCCCCCTCCCCAGCCCTTCTCTCATCCCTGGGGTGCAGGCAGGGCCTGGGCTGAGTTCCTCGCAGGTGGGCCGGGGGGACTGTCAGTCCTTAGGGTCCCGAGTTCTACAGTTTTCCTGGGGGTAGGAATGTCACGTGACCCGCGTCCTGATGGGACGCCCACACAGTGGCCTGTCTGAGGTTGATGCTCTGTGTACCCCCGGTGGAGTGGGGGCTGGGGCGGGGGCGGAGGAAGAAAGGACCGCGCGGCCTCGGACGCGTTGAGGAAGTGCAGCTTCCCACCAGGTCCTACAGGGTTTTGTTGACCACGTGGCCCTGAAGTCAGCTCCTCCAGGATTTTGATGATCACAGATGAGCCAGGACGGCAATTAGTTCCGTTCTGCTCCCGCAGGATGGGGGGAAGGGGGGCGGAACTTACCGGCACCTTCATCTTAAAGTCATCTCTATTGAATTTGAAAGCGATGTCGGAGAGAGTTCTTTGGAAAAAACCCGTCGGGCGAAGCACAAGGACGAGCTGCAGGTTTGCCGGGAAAGATGCCTGCGAGAGAGGGCGAGAGACAAGAGCCTGCAGCGCGCTCTGTGGACAGCGGCCCCCCTTGCGCGGTGCCTGCGCACTGGGCTGACCGGGGAGGCACAGTTCGTGGGCCAGACATCCTCAAAGCGGCAGGTTTACACCGAGAAAAACATGGTAGAGATGCTGGCCTCTGTGAGAAGCATCACCCTTTTCTAAAAGAAAAGAAAAGCCACATGCCTTGGTAGAACGTTATGCTGCTTACACATGGAAAAGTCAAAAGCTTACAACAGTTGTTAGGGGCTGAACTGTGTCCCCCCCAAGTTATCATGTTGAAGCCTAACTCCCAGTGCCTCCGAATGTGACCTTGGTTGGTGACGGGGTCTTTACAGAGGTAACCAAGAGAAAACGAGGTCATTAGGGCGGGCCCTGATCCCAGCACGGCGTGGAGAGCCCCCAGAGAAGATGCTGGTGGAGGTCGGGGCAGTGCTTCCACACCCAGGGACACCCGGGAAGCAGCCAGGCCAGAAGCTGGAGAGAGGCCTGGGGCAGAGAGATGTTCCCTGTAGCCTCTAGCCTCGTAGCTCAGAAGGAGCTGGCCCGGCCACACCTGAGCTCAGATCCCGCCTCCAGGGCTGGGAGGGAATGCGCTTCTGTGCCTCCAGCGGCCAGTCTGTGGTTACTTTGTTACAAGGCCCCAGGAAACCAAGACACTTGTCAAATTTTATAAAAGCCACATAGACACATATGTGTGTTACCTACAAAAATAAAAATAATCTTGGGTCCCGGTGCATACATACGGCCTTGGACACAGTTACATGAATATATGTGGAAACCGGCTCTGCCTCCTACAAAGCGTGGGACCTTGGGCAGGTCACTCCCCTTCTCTGTGTCTCAGCTTCTCCATTGGGAAAGTGGGGAGAGCGGCAGTGCCTACTCGTGACACCCTTTCGAAGATGAAATGGACCAAGGCATGCGTGGCGTTCAGTGGGCGCCTGCACCAAGGAAGCGCTCAAAAGCCACGATGATAGACGTGCAGTGACAGCTGCTCTTGACGCCCAGTTAAGTTCAGATGCTGAAATCCAGGGAGACCCCATCACCAAAAAAGAAATTGTGAAGAAACTGAGTTTGATTTCTGGATAACTAAGTTAAATGCACCTAAAATACGACATATAGAAAAGAATGGCATTGCCCTAAAGCCCGAAAGGAATATAGCAGCAAGGACTGGAGGAGGAGTGACTGCCTCATCAGGATGTCCTGACTGGGCACTGCCCCGGCCACACTCAAATGTCCAGGCTGGTCTAGCAAGGACGATAAGAAGAGGGCCCTGAGGTCAGGAAGCTGGGGAGGGTCTGAAGTCAGGAGATGCGTGGGGTGATGCGTGGGGTGTGGGTCAAGGCTGGGCCCTCCGGCCACGCTGGCTGCAGGGACACCTGGGTTCATCTCTACTGCTGACAACATGGTCTTAGGCGGGAATTCTAGATTGCGCACCCCAAGTACCAACCCAGCTCTGGGATTACAACATAAGCAGCTGGGACCTCACTCAGGATTATACAGTGCCTTTTCCACAGTTGTGGGATCCTAGACCTTGACAAGTCTGTCCTCAGCACCCAAACTCTCAGCACCCACACACTCAGCACCCAAACAGCGCCAAAACACTCAGCACCCAAACACTCAGCACCCAAACATTCAGCGCCCAAATACCCAGCGCCCAAACACACAGCACCTAAACACTCAGCACCCACTCAGTGCCCAAACACTCAGCACCCACTCAGCACCCACACAGTGCCCACTCAGCACCCAAACACACAGCACCTAAACACTTAGCACCCAAACACTCAGCGCCCATTCAGCACCCAAACAGGGCCAAGACACTCAGCACCCAAACACTCAGCACCCAAACACTCAGAGCCCAAACACTCAGCACCCAAACACTCAGCACCCAAATACCCAGCACCCAAACACACAGCACCCAAACACACAGCACCCAAACACACAGCACCTAAACACTCAGCACCCACTCAGTGCCCACTCAGAACCCACTCAGCGCCCATACAGCACCCAAACACTCGGCGCCCACTCAGTGCCCACCCAGCACCTAAACACACAGCACCCAAACACTCCATGCCCACCCAGCACCCACTCAGTACCCAAACACACAGCACCCAAACACTCAGCACCCAAACACTCAGTGCTCACTCAGCACCTAAACACACAGCACCCAAACACTCAGCACCCAAACACACAGCACCCAAACACACAGCACTCAAACACACAGTGCCCAAACACTCAGCACCCAACACTCAGCATCCAAACACACAGCACCTAAACACTCAGTGCCCAAACCCACAGCACCCAAACAATGCTGAAACAGTCAGCACCCACTCAGTGCCGAAACACTCAATACCCAAACACTCAGCACCCAAACACTTAGCACCCAAACACTCAGCACCCAAACACTCAGCACCCAAACACTCAGCGACCACTCAGCGTTGAACCACTCAGCACCCAAACACACAGCACCTAAACACTCAGCACCCAAACACTCAGTGCCGAAACACTCAGCACCCAAACATGAACCATGAGCTGCATTTCAGGTCACCTGACTGCCTCGTAGGAATTAAAACCAGAGATGTGCCCCCGCACCATATGCATAAACTGAGGGCTCAGTCATTGGGCTGCTGCCCTCCCTGTCCAGGGTAGGTGGACAATGTCCTGTCGCTGGCTGGACACTGCACACCTTTCCCACAGGGCCCCTCCCATGGAGACCTCTGCTTCATCTGCATTGCGTGGGGAGGGCAGGGACCACAGCCCTCAGTGGCCGGCACACTCGGCAGGTGCTCTGTGGGTGTCTGCTGTGGAGTGGATGAGGGAGGGGAGGCTGATGGCTCTCGGGGGACCGTCCTGCCTCCGTTGCCCTCCACACCCATTCCCTCCACCTGCGGCCCTCAGGGAAGTGCTCTGGAGGGGCCCTGCATCTGAGCCCTCTCTGCCTCACTGTTTCACACGACGCCTGGATGTAGACTAAGGCCACAGCCGTTCACCTTCCGCAGGGCGCACGCGTGGGTGAGATGCTGTGACGGACAGGCTGAATTACAAGCAGGGAATCATGAGCTGAGCATCTGTGGGGAGCGTGATCCTGGTGGACGGGATGCCTGGGCAGCTCTCCTTCGAGAAGCAAGCCCCAAAGAGTGGGATGCCCCAGGGCAGGTTCTGTGTCTCCGCAACGAGCAGACTGGAAATCCTTCACACTACTGTGAAATTGGCCATGACTACTTAAGGAAAACCACTGTTTTTCTGGAGGTGCAATGAATCATGTTCTTCCACATTTCACTGTCACTTTTATCACCTGGATCTTTAAGGACAGGCTGAGAGCCTGAAGCTCGGAGATGAAGCTGGGTGTGTGGCGGAGGGGCCACGTCTCCAGCAGGTGCAGCTCATTTGCCCCTAAAGCCTCTGGGAGTGAAGCGCACCCCGGCAGCAAGGCTGGCTCCTGGAGGCTCTGCCAACATTAAACACGACCCCCTCTTCCTTGGCTCAGTTTTAGTGTTTCGTATTTTAAGTTATTGGATCATTATATTAAATAGAATAAATTGGAAGATCCTAGCTGAGTGAGAAGGTGCTAATGATGTACACAAACACATACTCTGAATAAATATAATAGCAAATTAAATTTTCTCTAAATTGGAGCTGACCATTTGTATTAAAAGGTGGAGAAAGGTCTAAAATAAAAACTTTATTTTAAAAGATGGGGGTAAGTATAAATGGTAACTGGATGAAGAATTTGGGATGGAGGCTGTCAGGTCAAGTCTTTTTGTAAATTACTCAACAATAAAGTAATCCTAAGAGTGTAATAAGTTTCTATGTAATATGAAAACAATATTGCTTTTTCTGGGCTGACCTGGATGAACTTAGGAACAGATATGTGTGATGACCACAGCATTGTAGTCTGGAGATAGAAAAAGAGTTCGCTGGTTTCTGAGTTAATATTCTTAGAGACTCACAAAATAATCAATGCATATATTTACCAATGCAGCTAAGGCCCACAGGACACACTGGGAACTCTGTAGAACTGGGTACTTTGGGGAACTCTGTTTGAAAAACCCTCCCCAAGTTCAAATCACCTTCCTTAAGGTCTGCTCCAAGCCACACTTATCCAGCTTGACATTATATATTTAATTTCAGAGCAGCTGAAACCTCGCCAATTACACTTGTCTGACAGCAGCCAAAAAGCAAACACAAGTTTACATAAAAATATGCATTTGAAAGTCTGTTTGTGTCTCAGCATCAACAGATGAAGAAAACTTTGGAGCCGGAATCAGAGATGCTGGACCGGGTGAGGAAAGCAATGGGTGTGGACCCCGTTCCCGTGGACATTCGGATGTGAGTGCTCGGGATGGCTGCTGCTGTGTGCGTGAGGCCATCGCTCCTAAGACCAATTCTAAACCACAGCGCGGCCGTTTGCAGACTGGTCCCCTAGCAAATGCTCCTCTAGAAAGCCTGGGAGAAAACACAGGGAGAATCTGCACACACACTTCCAACCGCACTCCCACTCCAGAATGTACAATAGTCTCCATGAATTTCACAGGAAGCAGATCTGGAGAACAGGCATACATTCCGGATCCTGAGATTGGACTCAATGACATTTGGGCGGGGACTACTATGAAAACAGGACAGTCTGTTGATTGATTGATGGGAGGGAGCTCGCTGTCTCTCCCACACTCACCCCACAGCTCAAGCCAACCCCCAGAACCTCCCCCCGGCTTCTCAGCAGACGCTAGCAAAATTCTGCCAAGGTTCTGCCCAGCGTTGGTTGCATCTCACGGATTCGGAGCCATGTGAACCGAGCTCACATCAAGAGCTGAGGAGTATTCAGTTGTTTTTCTGGTCAACTTGTTAACTGGTCAGTTGTTTTTCTGGTCCCTAAGGACCAGGACCCTGAAGGGGCGTGCATGTTTACTTTGCAATCAGTGCAAAACCTCACCCTGCAGAGGTGGAGAGTAGAGGAAAGATCACTGGAGACACAGCTGCAGGGACACAGGAGGTGATGGAGTAAGAAATGGAGGGAGGCTCCCAGGCAGGTGTGGATGCAGACGCCAGGCACCTGCCACTCCCCTCGAAAACACAGCCCTGTGGCAACCACCACGGAACCACCCATTCAGGCAGAAACGGTCAGTGGACACCTCAGCCACGGGACCTTCGCCCTGTCCTGAGCATCACCACACACCACCCACTGATGACCAAGAGGAGAGGTACCTTCTCCTGGGGAAATTCGGACGCCTCCTTGGCCGTCTGAGCACACAAGACCACCCCAATCGCGGGACACATGGACATCCTGGGCCTCCACAGGCTGCCCCAGAAGCTCACCCACCAGGATTCCCACCCCAAAGGACCATGTGGAACCTAATTACAAGGAAACCAGATGAAAGGATATTCCACAAAGCAACTGGCTTCAACCCTTTGCAAAGCTCAATCTCATAAAAGACAGAAAGGAAACAAAAACCAACAACTGGGTGGATTAGAGACGACCAAGAAGGGTGGACAGCCGACGTGGACGTCCTTCACTGGACCTGGATTTATTAGAGATGACCGAGAAGGGTGGACAGCCGACGTGGACGTCCTTCACTGGACCTGGATTTATTAGAGACGACCGAGAAGGGTGGACAGCCGACGTGGACGTCCTTCACTGGACCTGGATTTATTAGAGACGACTGAGAAGGGTGGACAGCCGACGTGGACGTCCTTCACTGGACCTGGATTTATTAGAGACGACTGAGAAGGGTGGATAGCCAACGTGGACCTGGATTTTAACAAAATATAGGAAGGACATGACAGGGCATGTGGAAAAAGCCCCACGTGTGGGTGACCAGAGCGTAGTGTTGCCGCAATGCTGACCCGCCTGTGGTTACATGGCCTGTGGTTACGTGGCCCATGGTTACATGGCCTGTGGTTACGTGGGGGGTGGCTCCTCTCAGGAGACACCATGTCAGCAATCCGGGAGGAACAGACGCGATGGCAGAGCCAGCTCTCACCAGCAAAACGTGTGTGTGTCTGTGTTTATGTGATGTGTGTATATGTGTATATGTGTGTGTGTGTGATGTGTGTCTCTGTGTCTGTGTGATGTATGTTTCTGGGTGTATGTGTGTGTGTGTGATGTGTGTGTGTTTATGTGATGTATGTGTATATATATGTGTCTGTGTGTGTTCTATGTGATGTGTTTTGTGTCTGTGATGTCTGTGTGATGTGTGTCCGTCTGTGTCTATGTCTGTGTGTGATGTGTCTGTGTGTTTCTATACACACACACACACACGAACGGGCACTTTGTTAATGACCACAGCTGAGGATTGTTCACTGTGAGACTCCAGAGTTTTCTGTAGGTCTGAAATTTTTCTGAACTGAGAGTTGAGAGGAAGAAGACACGTGGCTGCTGCAGCTCATGGCTCTTCCCCTCCATGCGTGGGGCAGCGGCATCTCCCCCCCTCCTGATCCAACCTTCACTCAAACGCCTGAGCCACCAGAATGCAGGGCTCTGACTCCGTGCCATGAGCTCTAAGCTGAAAAAATAAACCAGGCAAATACTGTCGCTCCAGGCATCAAGGGTAGTGAAGAGCAGGACTGGAGAAGCCTCAGCAACCAGTCCCTGGCCCCTCACCGGCAAGGCCTGGCTCTGGGTCATCAGTCAGGGAAGCCGGCGTGACCTGCAGGGTCCACGGCCCCACACGGAGCCTCACGAGGCACCTGGTCCCAGGGAGCCCAGGCAGGATCCTTCCTCTTCTCTGGGAGAAAAAGCCGCTGAGTGAGCCTGGGTCTCAGAGCTCTTTTTCTCTGTTTTTATCTTTTTTAAAAAAATGTTTCTACATTTAACTGACAAATCATGATGGTATCTACTTATGGGGCACCCAGTGATGTTTTGCTACAGGTATCCTCAGTGGAGTGATTAAATCAAGCCAATTAACCGATCCGTCACCTCACCCACTCACCATTTTTCTGTGCTGAGGACATTTAAAATAGATTCTTTCAGCAATTCTGAAATAAACATTTGGTGTGGTTGGAATGTTCGTCCCTATGAAACTTCGAGACTCATGGCAGCTTTGAGAGGTAGTACCTTTCAGAGGTGACTGGGTCAGGACGGCCCCACCCTCATGAATAGATTCACCCATTCATGGATTCACGGATTAATGGGCTGTCGTGGGGGTGGGTGGGGGCCTGGTGGCTTTATAAGCAGGGGAGGCAGCCCCGCACTGGCTACCTCTCCCCTCGCCAGGTGAGGCCCTGCACCGCGTCGGGACCCACCAGCAAGAGGGATCTCACCAGATGTGGCCCTCAACTGTAAGGCGTGAATTCTTTTTCGTTGTGAAGTGCCCAGTTCCAGATGCCCTGACATGTAAGCAGCAGACCTGGACTAAGACAACCTCGTTATTAACTGCATCGCCTCGGAGGTCTTTAGAGAGAGCAGCAGTGTGGCTCGTGCTGCCATTACTGGACCCTTGGATTCCACATTCCGGAAATACACAGTGAAGAAGGGCTGGGGGCCTCTGGATCTCCCACCCTTGCTAGATATCTCAAGCCTGTTAAATCCTCGCGTAGGTGAGAGGAGCGAACCTTCGGATGAAGGACAGTCGCTCTCAGCATCATGGAAGCCTCACGGGCTGCCTACCCCTGCAATACTCTGCATGAACCTGCACCACCCACCACCACGGCCCTGGGTCCCCCGGAGCAGGGAGAGAGCTCGGGTTTCAGAGACAGAAAGGCCCAGGCCACCCCCAGGGCCGCCCCACCCCATCGGCCGGTTCCCTACTGCCCCAAAGCCCAGCTCCTCCACCTATAATCGGGGGTTGATGAACGCGCAGCGTGCGCCGAATGCATTCGCCACAGCAGCTGGTGCGTAGGAGACACCCCGCAGGTCCTGGTCTCCTTCCATCCACCGCGGCGGGACTGTGCTCACTGGGGCAGGTGCTTGCTGCACTCAGCAGCTATGTTCGGAGAAAGCTCAGCCACACTGGGAAGAGCTGGGTCCCCCACACCCCCGAGTAGCCACGGTTATGTAGCGTGCATTTCAGTTCCCTGCCCTGGGGGACGGTCTCGCCTCTTCAGAGAGGGGCACACAGACCTGGTCCTCTCTCCCTCGACAGCCAGCGCTCTAGCCCCTGACCCCAGGGCTGCTTTGTGTTCCCAGGGGAAGCTCCTCGCCCGCTCCATCTGGACATCTCCTCCTCCCGTCAGGTTCTCATCAAGCATCACCTCCGCCGGGAAGTCCTCCTGGAGTTAGCACCGCTCCCACCGCCCCCCACCCCGTCCCCGCCTCCACTGCCCCCACCGCCACCGCCCCCACGGTCAGCTCCTCCGCGAAGCCCCAGAAGCTGGCAGAGGAGAGGAATCCGGTCGCAAGGCCGCATACAATCGTACTTTGCCAACGTGAAAAATCTGCTGGACAACCTGGAAGTCCAAGGTCCCTCAGACACCTTGTTTTCTACCTTTCCTGCACACACAGAAATGCACCGGCGTTACAGGAAAAACAGTTCTGGCCCCATGTAGTCTAAAAATCAGATTCACTTTCTCCAGCCACCACTTGAGGATCTAGATTTAGTCTGATTTAGGCTATAGCTCTAAACATGTATACACTCTATTACAAAACCCCAAAATGTGAGCACACACACTCACACACACACTCACACCAGCACACACACACACTCACACACTGGCACACACACACACACCAGCACACACACGCACACACTCACACCAGCACACACATACACGCACACTCACACGCACACACATGCACACTCACACACATCACACTCACACACACGCACACACATGGTACAGTGGAAGAGGGTTAGATTTTGCAACAGCATTTTACAAAAGATGCTTCTATATTAGGACCGAACAACTAAGGGAGAAGAGATGTGTGAGTTCTCGGAGGAGGGTCTCGTCCTTCTGCTGTTGTTGGGTGCTGGAGACCCGCGTGGGTAGCGGTGAACACATCCTGCTCCCACACGCCCTCAGCCTCACACAGGCCTTGCTCTGGATGGAGGCACGGGGAGCCTGGTTTTAGGAACACTGGATTTTGGCTCTTCCAATGTCTTATTTTTCTATTCCAAGCCATGCTGAAGGCATCCAAAAAAGAAAAAAGAACACCCCAAATTAGGGAAAGCTCAGCTCTTAAGACAGCACATATGGTGGCTAAAAATAGCCCGGATCACGGCACATTATGTAAGTGCTGCGTCTCCCTCGGTGGCCAAGCGCTTGGAGGTAAAGTCTCTGCCACGGTCTTGCTTTGTGGCGCCCGCAGCACCGTGAGCTGGGCACCCTGGTGGGGTCAGGCAGCTGGAGCCTGTGTCTGTTTGGAAACCTGCTTGAGGGCTCGGCTGGCCTAGGCTGTTGCTAAGTGCTGGTTTTCCCAAAGCCACTTTAGGCGGAAGCCTAGGCCAGTCAAAGCTCGCCCGTTGAGGCCTGGAGCCCAGGGGGTGGTGTCCAAGTGCCTCCTGCAGGCACTACTTGGTGCACCCACGTCAGGTCAACTGCACCATCTCCAAAAAACTGAACCAAGATGCCCAAGGGGTCATCCCTGGTCTGCCCTCTCCAGGAACTGAGTGGCCCATGGACAGAGCCTGGGGCCTCCTCCCAGCCCCACCACCCACCCCTTCCCCACTACAGAGACCCGTGTCTCTCCTGGTCTGCCCAGCACCTGGGCTTGGCCGGGTCCGCGGCTGCCCTGGCTCCCTTGCCCAGTGACCCTCCGAGTCTCAGTTCATGCACAACCAGCTCCTACGACAGTGCCATCACCGCCCACCCCCCAACCTCCTGCCTCCTTGGCCTTGTGGCCCACTTCTCCTTCATGAAACCACGGTTCTGAGCTCTGTGTCTGCTGGCCCATCCAACGTCCACCATCATTGTCTCCTGTTGGTTGCTCATGCCCCAAACCCTCCTGGAGGTGGCCCGGCTCTGGGCAGCAGGGGCCTGGGGACAGGAAGACGCCCTCTCCGGGGTCAGAGCCCAGGTGGATGGGGCCTGGCATGTGGGGCCTGACTGTGCCCCCTTCCCACGGCTCAGCCGCCCTCCCAGCTGCTCCCTGCCACCCCTGCCTGTGACCCCATCGTGATCCCCCTCAACTGTCCTCGCCCAGCTGGCGGTGAGCCTGTTCATTTCCTCCCTCACATCCGTGATGCCTGGGCAGTGCCCGGGACAGAGAAAAGCCTCAGTACCTGCTGACCACACAAACAGAGTCTGTGTATTAATACAACTATAAATTTTCATACAAGAAAGACGGCGTTCAGAGAGAATTCTGGGTGATTTTGCTGGAAAATGCTGGCTTCTATTACTTCCAAACCAGTGTCAGTGAACTCTGAGAATTAAAGGAAGGACAGAAAAAGTCGTATTTTTATGGTATAAGAATCAATGCAAAAATAAAAACTCAAACACTAAGCTGGCGGTGTGTGCCAGGTTGAGGCAGGGTCAGGAACGGGGATTGGCAGTGGTGAGGGGCAGAGGGGGGCCGTGGGGGTGCAAGGAGATGCCTCATCCCAAAGACTTAGGTGAAAACCAGCAGCTCAGGGACAGGCTGGCACCAAACAATGAAGGCTGTGGGCACTGGAGCAGTGATGATGTTCACAAGACAGAGCTTTCAAGATGAGTCAATCTGCTTCAGAAATTCATCCGATCACACACTCGGGGAGCGGAACAGGACACTCGGCAGCTGAAGATCAATGCCTAAATCACGGGTCTGCTGGGGGCTACTTCACTAGCCTGTAGGGTGACCTCGCAGAAATATTTTGCTTTTAGAAAATGATTTTTGTATTTCTTAAAAAGTAGCCTCGTATATGGGGAAGCTCTTGTCACCTAACCCAGGAGTGACTGATTTATCTGAGAGACACACGTGGTAATGCGTGAGCAGAGGGGCTGGGGCACACGTAGTGAGGTGTGAACAGAGGGGCCAGAGCACACGTAGTGAGGTGTGAGCAGAGACGCTGGGGCACACGTAGTGAGGTGTGAGCAGAGGGGCCAGGGCACATGTAGTGAGGTATGAACAGAGATGCTGGGGCACACGTAGTGAGGTGTGAGCAGAGGGGCCGGGGCACATGTAGTGAGGTATGAACAGAGACGCTGGGGCACACGTAGTGAGGTGTGAGCCGAGGGGCCGGGGCCCACATAGTGAGGTGTGAGCAGAGACGCTGAGGCACACGTAGTGAGGCGTGGCCTCTGAGAGGAAGGAGCAGAGTCGGAGTCCAGGCAAAGGGACGCTGGCTCGGGAGCCGTGTGAGGGACGGGCTGTGGCGGGTGTGCAAAGATGCAGGTGCCTGGACCCCATGGGCATGGAGGGCACCCAGGTGCGTCCTGACACCTGCAAGTGCTCTGGCAGGGAGGCTGACTCCTACCACCCACGTCTTGCTAAGAGTCATCCCAATGGTTTATATCAGCGGCAGATAAGTGTGAAAGATGTGGCTGTAACGGTGTTACCTGTTCTTTAAACGATGGCGTACTTGCTGGGAACACTGTGGGACCTGCCCAGGACTGATGTGTGCTTCCCAAGAGTATCTGTTGTCCGTCCATGTGTGTCTGACCCCGTAGGTTCTTACGATTTAATTTTTAGAACTGCCTATGACTTCATGTGCAAACTCATTTAAAATGTACAATAACGAAAGGGACACGTTGCTATTAGCTGGTGATGGCTCATCTAAAGAACTTTCTACATTTCTGGGGATGCTTGACATGGATGGGACTTTTGTCCCCTCCAAATCTCATGTTGAAATGTGATTCCCGGTGCTGGAGGTGGGGCCTGGCAGGAGGTGATTAAGTCATGGGGGTGACCCCTCATGAATGGCTCGGCGCCATCCCCCTGGTGACGGGTGAGTTCTCGCTCAGTAAATTCACTCGAGATCTGGCTGTTCAAAAGTCTGGGACCTCCCCCTTCTCTCTTGCTCCCTCCTTCACCACGTGATGCCGGCTCCCCGCTGCCTTCCGCCACGACTAGAAGCTCCCTGAGGCCGCCCCAGAAGCTGAGAAGATGCAGGTGCTAAGTCTGTGCAGTCTGCAGAACTGTGAGCCAATTACACCTCTTTCTTTATCAATTACCCAGCTCAAGTATGTCTTTAGACTGATGCAAAAGCAAACGAATGCAGTGTTAAAACAAAGGAAGACTGATTCTATACACGTCTACTTTTTTGGAAGCATCCTGAAGTGTTTAGAATTATTTCAGATAACGATGCCATAGGCGGTGTGTGCCAGCTTGAGGCAGGGTCAGGAACGGGGATCAGCCACGGTGAGGGGCAGAGGGGGGCCGTGCGGGTACAAGGAGATGCCTCATCCCAAAGACTCAGGTGAGAACCAGTGGCTCAGCGACAGGCTTGCACCACAATGATGAAGGCTGTGGGCATCGGAGCAGATATGGGGCCTCTAATTCTTGTAAAAGATGAAGGAAGGAGGCAATGTGCAGGGAAAGGAATGACTTCTTTCACTATACCCAGAACCTTGGCGCAGCAGCCAGCAGCCACCGAGAGGCCGGGGAACCCAAAGACGGTCTGAACGCAGGGCCGAGGAGAGGCCAGGAGAATCTGACTTCACTGGGGTTTGGTGCTGGGGAATGCTTGGAGCAGCTGTGCCACCACAGCTGAGGACCCAGGGTCCCAGAGCCTGGGAGGGACGGGCCATGGCGGGCGTGCGAAGATGCCGGTGCCGGACCCAGGCTCTGGGTCACCTCCTGGAAGACAGGCAGACTTTTTTGGTCTTTCGGCTGCAACGAAACTTGGACTGACAGGCAGGGAGAGCGAGCGTGGGTGAGGAATGCTTCACGCCGGGGTCGTGCATACGGGTGGGAGCTACCGACAAAAATAAGATTTGGGGGGCTTCTGCTGACTTAATCTCTTCCCTCTTAAATGATTACTCTGCGTTAAAACCAACAGCAAACCCGGCTCCTCTTCTGCTGTGGAAGGCAGCACGCAGAATCTGCAAACAGACTCTCGGACGCCAAGGGAAAGTCCTTGGAAAGGAGGGTGGCTACGTGCGAGGCTGGGTTACTGGGGAAGGGAGGCGGTGGCGGCCCATTCAGTGTTGCAGCTAAAGATAGATGGCCCGATTTAGAAACGAGAAAATCACTTAGAAAAGCTCTGCAGTACCACTTCAGACTTCCGGCCCGGAGCGTCTCCGCACACAGCCCCCTTCCGGCCCGGAGCGTCTCCGCACACAGCCCCCTTCCGGCCCGGAGCGTCTCCGCACACAGCCCCCTTCCGGCCCGGAGCGTCTCTGCACACAGCCCCCTTCCTGCCTGGTCAGTACTGCTGTGCTTTGTGTAAGAGGGAGGGTGTACTCATCCCGAGCATCTCAGACTCGGTGTTCGGAAGCACATGGACCGCCCTGTCCGGGGAAATTGTTTTCAAGTCACACGAGGCTCCCTGAGAGTTCCCCCGTCTGGGAAAACACACACAGGCACCAGCACCTCGGGAGCTCAAGCAGGGGAGCCTTGGCGCCAGCCTCCCCGCACCGGGACTGGGCTCTGTCCCACTCAGCACAAAGCAGGAACTGCGGCAGAGGAAGAGCACCATGCGGTCACCCAGCCCGGGGGGGGCCGGGCGCGGGGCAGAGCCCCGGGAAGCACTTACTGCGATGCGCAGGACGGACGCCTTCACGGAGGTCCATTTGTCCCGCCGCCGGTCTATCACCAGGATGAATCCGATGCCAGCGTCCTGCAGGCTGCAGTGAGGAAGAGACGCTGCCGTTAACGTGTGCAGGTGGGAAGCCGGCTGCCCAGGAAAGCCCTCGGAAAACCTCCTGGGAGGGCGATCCCCCGTACTCATGATGCCATTTCTGCAACACCAGGCGAGAGGCACAGCACACGGGGGCCCCGGCAGCCCCATCCCCACAGTCCCAGAACCTCCTCATCTACGGAAGGGCACACCCTTCCGATGTGTTCTTATTTCTCAGCCTAACACCAACCACCTCGATTCACAGATTCAGGCAGAACCACCTCTCCCGAGCGCAGTCATTTGCTATTCCACACTAAGAACTGAGTCATTTTCCTTTCCTGGGTGACCAGCTGGCTAAACCCTCCAAGACAGTCTTATGGCGCATACATCACGCCGGTCCTGGCATCTGAGGTGCCCGTGCTGGTCCACGTTAAGGATTCGCTTGTGGCGGCATTGCTATGGTGCTGGGAGAAAATCTCCAAGACTTCTGAAGGTTCCCAAGCATCTGCTGGAAACGGGAGAGGAGGCAGCACTCCCTGCGACAGCCACATCTGTGACAGAGACCGCACTGGTGCGTTGTATAACGACAGCCTCCGTCCTCGGCTGAGCCTGGCGGCAGGAGCCTGAGTCACAGAGTAGGTGCGGAGAGCCCTCTTCCGCGGGCTCACTCTGCAGCCAAGCCAATTGCGTGATGCCAGCAGCTGCTACCACCAGCCAATCCATGGCAGAAACAATCACACGGGCACGCCTAAGGCAGGGGCTGGAATTGCTAATTTCCAAGTCTCTGAACATGTCTTGGGTTTACATGAAAATCAGAATTCTGCAGGACAGAGATAAATTATGCAGTCTGTGGGCGTGCTCTGCTCGCTGCGAGCATCATTAACAAGCCAGGGATTTATGTCGGATGTCTCAGATCCTTCTGATGCTCAAATTTAAAGACAGAAACAGCAACTCCCAAGACACGAAGGCGAGGCAGTGGCCCCCGAACGTGCGTGTGTGCTGTGTGCTGCTGCGTCTGTGTCCCTGTCTGCATCTGGCCGTGAAAAACGCCTCACGTGAGGGGTGATTTGATTCAATAATGGCAGAAACCTTCTGGGTGAGTGCACGAATAAACACTAGCTTTCATTCAAAGCAGCTTCTGCAGTGGGCACTAGGCCTGTGCACGAGCACGGGGAGTCAGCAACTCCATTTCACAGCTGTAGGGGCCACAGACAGAATTCGTTTTCTGATCTGGCTTAGTTCTTATAGAGCTAAGATTTTTTTAAAGTTATATTTTCAGCTGGGCATGGTGGTTCACGTCTGCAATCCCAGCACTTTGGGAGGCTAAGGTGGGTGGATTACTGGAGCCCAGGAGTTTGAGATCAGTCTGGCAACATGATGAGACCTTGTCTCTACGAAAATACAAAGATTGGCTGAGTGTGGTGGCATGTGCCTGTGGTCCCAGCTACTTGGGAGGCCGAGGTGGGAGGACTGCTTGGCCCAGGAGTTTGAGGCTGCAGTGAGCTGTGATGGTGCCACTGCACTCCAGCCTGGGCAACAGAGCAAGACTGTCTCAAAAAAAGAAAGAAAGTTATGTTTTCATATTTCCTTATTTACTTCTTGAGTCTGAGCACTTTGACGACGTTTTCTGAACCGTGAGACACAGCGGGAACTTCCGTGCAGACCTGCGTGCTCCCTTGGGGGAGGCACACAGTGACAGGTTATCCTCCAGGAACAGGTGCTACACGTGCCTTTTCCACAAAGGGACCTTGGATGCGCCAGGCCACAGAGGCAGAGCCCAGCTCCCCTCCCTCCTGACCCGCGTGTGCTCAGAGCTGCCTTTGGACTCCAAGCCAGGAAGCTGGTCCTGGAGCTCTCCGGGTCCCACTCCTCCTAGAGGGAAGGAGACGAGCCCAGAATGATTGATTTCCACTGAGCACATAATGCTCAGCCCAGCGAACCCAGTCAAGTGCTTCCAAGTCCTGAAGCGGGTGATGCTCGCGAGAAACACCCCACGCTGCCCACCTGCAGGGTTTGCTGAGGAGCCCCTGCCAAGGGCTGTGTGTTGGGCGGGAGGGGCTCACCGCCTCTGCGACACTGGCGGGCTCCACAAAGGCGTCACCCTGGACGGGTGGCTCAGCTGTGAACCATCTCTGCTTCCTTTTCTGTAAAAATGAGGGTCATCGTAGAATCCACCCCCAGGGGTTACCGTGAGAGTGAAATGAAGCCACTGAGTGTGCTGCAGCCCGCCACGCTGGCTGAGTGGCATCACTGTTTTGCAGAACAAAGCCTGACTCAGTTTCTCCCCTTTCCCCTGGAATAGAGCTCTGACTGGGGTGGAATCTCAGCCTCTGTGTCCGCCCATGAATGTCCCTGCTACTCCACAACAGGCCGGACCGGCAACGGGGACCACGACTGCCGTGTGAGAGCTGCTGGATGCAGAATGCACACCCCCAAGACTTCAGTGACCCAAACACATCCAGTTATAGCCAGGACGCACCCCCCAGACCCCTGTGACCCAAACACATCCAGTTATAGCCAGGACGCACCCCCAAGACTTCGGTGACCCAAACACATCCAGTTATAGCCAGGACGCACCCCCCAGACCCCTGTGACCCAAACACATCCAGTTATAGCCAGGACGCACCCCACAGACCCCTCTGACCCAGACACATCCAGTTATAGCCAGGACGCACCCCGCAGACCCCTGTGACCCAGACACATCCAGTTATAGCCAGGACGCACCCCGCAGACCCCTGTGACCCAAACACATCCAGTTATAGCCAGGACGCACCCCCCAGACCCCTGTGACCCAAACATCCAGTTACAGCCATGGAGCTTCTGCCCCACAGGCAGCCAAGCTCCTGCCTCACTGCCCACAGTGCTCAGTGCCTCCCACATCTGGCTTCTCACGCCGTTAGGTGCGCGTCCGTCTCACACCCGGCAGGGCAGGCTGACGATGCAGCCACCAGAAAGGCACCATGTGCTCCCGTCGCCACTGGATGCCGCCCGGCCTGCCCGTGTGGGGCTTCCACTCACTCTACGTTTAAATCTTTGGGTTACATTGTAACGGGAGCACCAGCATCACAAATAGGCATCTGTTTTCAATGAGAAACCAAAGTTACCAACAACGAAAACATTTTTTAGAAGTCAAAATTGCAAGTGAAATACAAGGTGTTGTAAATTTATTCGACTCAAAAAATGCATAGTAGAAAATCAGTTTCTCGATGAGAAGGACGGACTGGTTTCCAGGTGGCGTTAACGGGGCAGTCACCGTTGCTCAGCTGCAGAAGGTGTGGGGCCTGGGCAGGACGACAGCGCTGGTTCCTCCTGCCCCGGCCGTGCTCACCATCGTGGGTGCGGGCACAGGGCGTGTGCAAGAACGGGGTGTGGGCACAGGGCGTGTGCAGGAACGGGGTGCGGGCACAGGGCGTGCGTGGGAACGGGTTGCGGGCACCGGGTGTGCGCGGGAACGGGGTGCAGGCGGGAAGTATACGCTTCTTCAGGGAGAGGGACTTGTCCTCCAGGGCTGCTCTGGACCAAGCACTGTGCCAGCAGCCCCACAGCTATTCATCAGGCTCCAGCGACCGTCCCATGAGGCTGTGCTATGATCCTCTCCAGGCACAGAGAGCTTTAGTCACCTGCCCAAAGTCACACAGCTGTGAGCAGAGACAGGCAAATCTGGCTCAGACACCACGTGTGCTGCCCCTAAGGCCACGTCCACCCTGGCGGCCTCCTAATGTTCCCACCAAGCAAGGACCCAACCCCAGATGCCCACACACCAGCACTCAGCCTCCTGCTCTGCGCAGCCTCTCGCCACGACCTTGTCCCCTACGTAGGACCCAGGTGGACACTCATCCACGCCCCCTCAGCCCCGTGTCACCTCTCCTGCCACATTTCAGGAACACTGACTCAGAAGGTGCAAAGCCTGGACTAAAAAAGCCTTTGGCATGAGGATGTAAAGAGCCCCTAGCACCTCCTCTACCCACACTGACTGCGGCCACGCGGGCAGGGCCACAGGATCCCCCGCAGTCCACGGCATTCCCAAGGCTGCACTGCCCAAAACCGTAAGGCAGGACCTGGATCTGCTCACAGGAGTGAGGACCCAGGGCTCAGGGAGCTCAGATCTACGCCCACATCTGTGGCCTCCTGTGCCTGAGGGAGAGCGTGGTGTGGCTCCTGCCCAGTGTCAGCAGGAAACGGTCCCCAGAGTCCCCACACGGATGAAGGTGATGGTGTTGGAGGAGCTGGGGTAGAATAACTCCAGCTGGCAGCCACCCCAGAAACGTCCCTTGCACCAGGGCACGAACACGGCCCCAGACGCTCCCTCGCACCAGGGCACGAACACGGCCCCAGACGCTCCCTCGCACCAGGGCACGAACACGGCCCCAGACGCTCCCTCGCACCAGGGCACGAACACGGCCCCAGACGCTCCCTCGCACCAGGGCACGAACACGGCCCCAGACGCTCCCTCGCACCAGGGCACGAACACGGCCCCAGACGCTCCCTCGCACCAGGGCACGAACACGGCCCCAGACGCTCCCTCGCACCAGGGCACGAACACGGCCCCAGACGCTCCCTCGCACCAGGGCACGAACACGGCCCCAGACGCTCCCTCGCACCAGGGCACGAACACGGCCCCAGACGCTCCCTCGCACCAGGGCACGAACACGGCCCCAGACGCTCCCTCGCACCAGGGCACGAACACGGCCCCAGACGCTCCCTCGCACCAGGGCACGAACACGGCCCCAGACGCTCCCTCGCACCAGGGCACGAACACGGCCCCAGACGCTCCCTCGCACCAGGGCACGAACACGGCCCCAGACGCTCCATCGGCCGCCAACCCCGCAGCAGTTGGCCTTGGAGGGGCTGCCCTGGCCAGTCGCCCAACAGCTGAGTTTGAAGCCAGTGAGCTCACTTTTGGCCCAAATAAACAAAAAAGGCCCAGAGGTCTCATAAACAGTTTCAGGAATGTTCCAACTGGCTGCGTCTTCTGTGACAAGAGACCCAAACTGCTCAGGGCTCACGACCTTGGGAGCCCCATGGTTCCCCACCCATGCGGGCAGACAGCCCGCTGGCCTGCGGGTGCGACCACAGCTCACTGGACAGGAGCAGCGCATGAGGGATGGTCTGGACGCAGTGGCTGGCTCCTCCCTGCCAGTGGGACAGGGAGGCCCCGGCGCCAGGTTCCCCCAGTGCCTGGCCACCTGCCTCTGCTGCGTGGACATGGTGGGGGCAAGGAGGATGCTTTCTCCCAGGGCGGGGGCAGGCGGAGGCCAGGGCACAGGAGGAGCAGCACTTGCAGAGGGCGGCGGAGCTTAGGAATCAACAGTTCGTGGCCAGGAGGGGCTGAAGAGACGGGAGGCCCGGGCGGGAGGAAGGGGACCCTTGGTGTCTGCTGCTCAAACGTCAACCTGCACCCAAGACAGGAAGAGGAGTCTGGGAGAAAGGTCCCTGCACAGCAGAGTGGCCGAGTCCTCAGGAAAAGCAAAACAAACGCACAAGAAGGCCCTCCCTGCAGAGTGCGACTCAGTTACCTCGGCCCATCTGGGATACAGTAGGTGGCACCTAAGTTCTTTTCCCTGGAGGACGCCATTCTTTACGTGAATACTTTGTCCAGTTATAATGCACACTATGCAGAAGCACAGAGTGCGAGTGATGGCAGTGAGTGCCCAGACTGAGAGGCTGTTCCCACCATTCAGGGTGCCCCACCCGACTCCTGTCACCATACATTAGTTTTGCCTGCCATTGAATTTTGTCCAAATAAAAATATGCAATATGTGCTTTTTTGGTGTCTGGCTTCTTTCAACATTGTGGGATTCATCCACGTTGTTGCAGTGGAGTGTTTGCTTGTTCATTGTTGCAGTAGGGTGTTTGTTCATTGTTGCGGTAGGGTGTTTGTTCGTTGTTGCGGTAGGGTGTTTGCTCGTTGCGGTAGGGTGTTTGCTCGTTGTTGCGGTAGGGTGTTTGCTCGTTGTTGCAGTAGGGTGCTTGCTCGTTGTTGCCGCAGGGTGCTTGTTGTTGCGGTAGGGTGTTTGTTCTTGTTGCGGTAGGGTGCTTGCTTGTTGCGGTAGGGTGCTTGTTCTTGTTGCGGTAGGGTGCTTGCTCGTTGTTGCGGTAGGGTGCTTGTCCGTTGTTGCGGTAGGGTGCTTGTCCGTTGTTGCGGTAGGGTGTTTGCTCGTTGTTGCGGTAGGGTGCTTGTTCTTGTTGCGGTAGGGTGCTTGTTCATTGTTGCGGTAGGGTGCTTGTTCGTTGTTGCGGTAGGGTGCTTGTTCGTTGTTGCGGTAGGGTGCTTGTTCGTTGTTGCGGTAGGGTGCTTGTTCGTTGTTGCGGTAGGGTGCTTGTTCGTTGTTGTGGTAGGATATTTGTCCGTTGTTGCGGTAGGGTGCTTGTTCGTTGTTGCGGTAGGGCGTTTGTTCGTTCTTGTTGCTGGGTTATGGTATACATATATGATGAAATATGATTTACTAAAAAATTCTACTCTTAATGGACATTTGGGTTGTTTCTAGTTTGGGGCTAAACTGAATATAAGACTGATCATTCTTATACGTGTCTTCTAGTGCACACAATACACACTCCTGTTGGACAGATTCTTAGGAATTGCTGTAATTATGTAGATGTGGACGAATATACACCTGCCAGAAATACACGTGACTTCTGGCTGCTCCACGGTTTTGTCAGCAGTGGATACTGTCTGTCGGTAGAATTTTAGCCATTCTTGTGGGTGCAGAGTGGTGTCCTGGCATGGCTTTAATTTGCATTTCCTAGAGGCAGGAAGCCTTCTGTATTTAGCGGCTATCCTCTTTTATGAAATGCCTGTTCACATCTTTTGTTGTTTTTCTGCTAGGTTCTCTTTTTTCTTGTTGGTGTGCAGTTCTCTGTATAAGCTAGAAACAAGTTTCTTATTGGATGCGCACATTGCAAACATCTGCTTCCATACTTTGGCTTTCCATGTCAATCTTTTCATGGTGCATTTTGATGAAAAGAGTAACTTAACTTTAATGTAGCCCAACTTACTGACCTTTTCCTTTCTGATAATTGCTTTTTTGATAACTGCCTTTTAAACCTTGTGTAAGAAATCTTTTCTTACTCTGAGATAGGCATTTTCCTATGTTTGTCGAGAACAGAGACTATATTACTTTAGAGTTCACATTTACACCCGTGATCTATCTGGAATTAACTTTTGTATATGGTGTGAGGCAGGTATCAGCATTCATAATTTCCCACATGGACAGCCAATCACATCCACTCCTCTTACTGAGGACGTCCATCCCCTTCCATGCTACCGTATCACTTAAGAAATAAATCGAGAGACTGTAGATATGTGGTCTGTCTGGATTAGATATTCTGTACTGCTGTTCTTCTGTTTACAACATCTGTGTTAATCACTGTCACTTTAATAATGTCTTAATATTTGGCAGTATCAGCTTCCAACTTTTTTTTTTTTTTTTTTTGGAGACGGAGTCTTGCTCTGTCTCCCAGGCTGGAGTGCAGTGGCCGGATCTCAGCTCACTGCAAGCTCTGCCTCCTGGGTTTACGCCATTCTCCTGCCTCAGCCTCCCGAGTAGCTGGGACTACAGGCACCCACCACCTCACCTGGCTAGTTTTTTGTATTTTTTAGTAGAGACGGGGTTTCACCGTGTTAGCCAGGATGGTCTTGATCTCCTGACCTCGTGATCCACCCGTCTTGGCCTCCCAAAGTGCTGGGATTATAGGCTTGAGACACCGTGCCCGGCCAGCTTCCAACTTTTTTCTTCAAAGTTGGGTTGACTATTCCTGACCCCTTGCATTTTCATATAAAATGTAAAGGCAGCCTGCCAATGTTCATACCTAAATAAAGAAAAACCTGCTGGAATTTTATCTGGCAATTGCATTCGATCTATATGTTTACTTAGAGAGAATTAACATTGTTATAATACTAATTGTCTTCTAATCTGTGAACTAAAATATTCTTCCATTTATTCATGCTACTGTAATTTCTTTCGATAACATTTTGCAGTTTTCTGCTTAGAAGCCTTGCACGTATTTTATTAGATATGATTTTATCTAAGCAGGACACAAAAATTAATCGTGAAGCAATGGCAGCGTCAGAGTCACCCAGAAAAGCCGCCCCAGTTTCAACATTTTTCCAATAGCTGCCGTTGCCCAACTGCGCCCTTGCGTGGTTGGAAGTGAATATCGCAAGTGTTCCCGTCGGGAATGGTGAGGTCTGCACGAGGGGTGCTGCACGTGGGACAGGAACCCTTCCTCGAGGGGCTTCACGGGGGCCATGCTGTTCCTCCTCCCGCCCTCCGGTGTGGGCGCCATGGGTCCTTCGCTATCAGGGCGCCCACCCTGACGCCAGCCACCCCGGACGGCGGGCCTGCCTTGCCTCAGGCAGGTCTTCCCCACCTCAGATCTGTGGCTCTGTGGCCACCGCAACCCTTAACCTCCCGGGACTGTCACTCCCCAAGGAAGGTTGGCCCTGAGCTGTGTCCTGGACCCTGAGCACAGACACTGCAACCCTGGGTCTTGTCTTTCTGCTCATGCTGGTGAGACCAGGGCAAGGGTGAGGGCGAGGGTGAGACCAGGGCAAGGGCGAGGGCGAGACCAGGGCGAGGGCGAGACCAGGGCAAGGGCGAGGGTGAGGGCGCTCGCTCCTCCTCCAGGACAGAGCAGCATAACCAGCACACAGCCCTGTAAACAGCCATTGGTCATGTGTGAACAAAAATGAGGCTGCCTGACCGGGCACAGTGGCTCACGCCTATAATCCCAGCACTTTGGGAGGCTGAGGTGGGTGGATCACTTGAGCCCAGGAGGTCGAGATCAACCTGGGCAATGTGGTGAAACCCCATCTCTACAAAAAATACAAAAATTATCCGGGTGTGGTGGTATGCGCCTTCATCCCAGCTACTCGGGAGGCTGAGGTCGGAGGATCACCTGAGCTGGGGAGGTTGAGGCTGCAGTGAGCCGAGATCACGTCACTGCACTCCAGCCTGGGCGACAGAGCCAGACTCATCTCCAAAAAAAAAAAAAGGGGGCAGTCCTGCCTGCCATGGGCTGGATTTTAAATTTTATTTAGCTTTCATTTTACATTTAAATGGCCACAGGTGGTCAGAAGCGGGTGAATTCAACAGCAGTAACAGAAAAGGGCCTGGAGAACGCGCTTTGGGAGGGCGCGGGGAGAGGGCCTCCGGGGAGGTGGTCACCGTGGTGCGTGCAGGACCCGGAGGAAGGCATGGCAGGGCCTCCAGGACGTGTCCCCAGTGCTCGGAAGCAGCAGACTCCACGAAGAAAATGCTGCTGTGGAGACGGGACACACACCCGAGAAGTGGCTTCCCACCCAGGGCAGCGCGCAGACACCGGGGCCGCGCGTGTCTCCTGGCTCCTCCTAACGAGGCTGGCTGTGGGTGGCAGAGCTTCCATGTAGGGCTTCAGACCGTGCAGGGTGACCGGGGCCAGCACAGTTTCAGGCCAGCCAGGATGGCAGACAAGGGCAGCCCTGAAACTGCCAACTCCGTTGGGGTGAGGGTGGGTGTGGGGAGGGGAATCACCCGGCTGGAGCATTTGAGAACTGCTAGAAACAGGACACAATTTCACAGACAGAACACAGAAACCAGCCACACCCAGGGCGGGCGACTCTTTACAGCAGTGACCCTAACAGGGAAACAATGGGGACTACAAAATGCCCGCAAACAGGCCCAAGTGAGCACATGGGGATCCACTCACATCACAGGGGTCCACTCATCACAGGGGCCAGCCCAAGTGAGCACACCGGGTCCGCTTACATCACGGGGGCCAGGAAGCCTTAAGGCACAGCTGGGTGCAGTGGCTCACGCCTGTAATCCCAGCAATTCGGAGGCGAGGGTGGGTAGATGACTCGAACCCAAGAATTCAAGATCAGCCTGGGCAACACGGCGAGACTCCATTTCTATAGAAAATACCCAAATTGCTGGTGGCTCATGCCTGCAGTCCCAGCTACTCAGGAGACTGAGGCAGGAGGAACCCTGGGCCCAGGAGGTTGAGGAGGCAGTGAGCTGAGATCCTGCCACTGCACTCCAGCCTGGGTGACAGAGCAAGACCCTGTCTCAAAACATAAAAAATATATATATAAAATGAAAGGCAGCGGCAAATGGCGCCAAGGTAGAAGGGCACCACGGCACACCGCTGAACAGAACAGCTGTGAGGCGGCATGTCCTGTGCTGTCCCACCACACGCGGATGAACAGCCTGGGGGGCACCCCAATGCAGCTCCACAGTTAGCTGTGGGGGAGCAGGAGGCAAAGCGGAAGCTTCACTTTTAATGCACACATATTAAATTGTTTAGCACACTCACGCACGCTCACAGACACTTCCTGTCCTTATATTCAAAAGCCAATTCAAAATTCAATAGGAAATCAAACCCACAGCGAGAAGCGGGGCCCTTCCAAGGGCTGGGGTCCAGCTGCCCTCCAGCTCAGAGAGCAGGACAGGGTGCTCAGGTCACCGCAGGGGGACGACAAACAGAGCTGGCTCCAGCTGCTCATCTTAGAGTCAGCGAGATAGGAGGACTCTCCTCTTTCCTGGGAGCCTAATGATTACATTCGTGTTTCTGTTCCGTCCCACAGGCACCCTCCCCATACGGTCCAAACTGTGCATGCGTGTGGTGTGTACATGTGCAGGTCTGTGGGGGGGGTATGCATGCACCTGCATGTCTGTGTGTGTGTGTGTGGGGGGGGTTATACACATGCACGTCTGTGTAAATGCACAAGTACCTGAATGTCTGTGTGTGTGTGTGTGAGACATATAGTTTGGATATTTGTCCCTGCTCAAGCCTCATGTTGAATTGTAATCCTCAATGCTGCGGGTGGGGCCATGTGTGGTGTGTGCATGTTCGTGCTTGTGAGCATGTGTGTGCTTGTGTGCATCTGTACGTGTGTGGGTGTCTGTGTGTGTGAGTGCCCGCATGCCTGTGTGTATCTGTGTGTGTGGCATGTGCAAGCCTGTGTGGGTGCGTGTGTGCATCTGTACATGTGTGTGGCTGTGTCTGTGTGTGACTGCCCGCACACCTGTGTGTATCTGTGTGTGTGTGTGGCATGTGCAAGTCTGTGTGGGTGCACGTGTGCATCCGTATGTGTACATGCCTCTTATGGGCTGAACATGACCTCTGTCCTGGCAAGCTGGCTGGTAGATGGAGTCCCTACCTCCAAGGAGCTGAGAGCTTTGAGCCAGGCCCAGGGAAAATAAGCGTCATCATCAGCTTCAGTGAACTCCTTCCACACTGCTCCTCCAGCAAGCCCCAAGCTCCCCACCTCGCACCTTCTCTGAGGGCTGCCACCCTCCTCCCCATCTCCCAGCTCCTGCCTCCACCCTGCATACTGGCAGGTCATGAACTCCTCGGCACCCATGTCACAGAAAACACAGCCCCTCAGAAAAGGCTCCACAGACCCTGTCTCACCTCCCAGACTCTGTCCCTACAGCCCCCGACTCCCCGGCACTCTGTCCTGCCCCCTGGTGCCTTCGCTGCCCCCAAAGATGCCACTGGCTCCCTCCTGGGGTCTCTGTGACGACTGCTTCCCAGTTTACATTAAGTTCTTTGTCCACGGTGATGTTGCCGCCCCCGCCCTCTGCTTCCTTCATGCTCTTTCTCTATCTCTGTCTCTCCCTGTCTCTGTCTCTCTCTGTCTCTTTCTCTGATTCTCTTTCTCTCTGTCTCTTCCTCTGTCTCTTTCTCTCTTTGTCTCTCCTTGTCTCTGTCTCTATCTCTCTGTCTCTGTCTCTATCTCTGTCTGTCTCTGTTTCTTTTTTTTTTTTATTTTTTTTGAGGCGGAGTCTCGCTCTGTCGCCCAGGCTGGAGTGCAGTGGCCGGATCTCAGCTCACTGCAAGCTCCGCCTCCCGGGTTTACGCCATTCTCCTGCCTCAGCCTCCCGAGTAGCTGGGACTACAGGCGCCCGCCACCTCGCCCGGCTAATTTTTTGTATTTTTTAGTAGAGACGGGGTTTCACCGTGTTAACCAGGATGGTCTCGATCTCCTGACCTCGTGATCCGCCCGTCTCGGCCTCCCAAAGTGCTGGGATTACAGGCTTGAGCCACCGCGCCCGGCCTGTCTCTGTTTCTCTATCTCTGTCACTCTGTGTCTCTTTGTCTGTCTCTGTCTCTCACTGTCTCCCTGTCTCTGTCTCTCTGTCTCTCACTGTCTGTCTCTCACTGTCTCTGTCTCTCTCTTTTTGTCTCTCTTTCTCACTTTGTTTTCCCACAACCCCGCTGCCCTGTGAGCCCTCCATAGCTGACATATTGTCTCAGCACCACAATTTTCTCTGTTTATTTGCTGTTGTGTTCCCAGTATGCACTGACCACTGAGACTTCTCAGCAAGCAGTGCCTGGACACACAGGCCTGACGCATCTACCTCTGCATCTCCTCCCCAGCCCACGTGGCTCTGAGGGGGCCATACAGGGTCTGGAATCTGCTTGTCACTGGTCTCTATCGCCTCTCTGAGACCTTGGCGTCTACCAAGGCCTGGCCGATGTTGTAAATCGAGCACCATTAGGAACAGGAAGGGCTATAGGGTTTTCGGAGATCCGAATCTGCCCTCTGACAAATGTGAGAGCCCAAAGCCCAACATCCCCAACACGGAGGGTCCACATCGGGCATCGGCAGACACCTGAGTCAGCAAAGCATGAGGTCTCCCCCTTCGCCCAGGTTGAGTCGTCTTTCCAAGGCTCAAGAACTTGATTTCTATTAACAGGTGTCCCAAACCATTCGGGGCAAACCTGTCTATTTCAGTCTAATATTTCAAAAATGATGAGTATAGTCAGATGTAGTGCTTGAATTAGGACACCTGGCATTTGCAAATGAAAACAGAAGGAAAGTTACAGTTAGGATACAACATTCTTTCTAAACTGATGAAGTGATGCTTGGTTTAGAATGTAACAGGTGAAACCCCTTAAAAGCAGCCTTCAGGAGAGATTTGTCCATTTAATTTGCATTGACATTCGAAAGAACAGGCCTGGTCAATTTCACTTCTTCCCACTGAAAGAACGTGCTGGCTGTGCAGCTGTCTGCAAACTGCCTGCTGGGGAACGGCCTGTGCCAGCGTCTCGCCCACCTTCTCCTGGAAGACAAGGTCCAAGCTCCCCGCCCTCCCTGTCTCCGGGCGATGTCCCAGGACCGAGCCGCAATGCTCCGCGTCGCCAGCAGAGGGCAGCCCCGCCCCCACCTTGGGAAGAGGGTCCCCTGCAGAGGGCACTTCCCCGGGCACAGCACCCTCAGGGCGCCGCGGGCAGGTCTCCTCCTTGTCACTAGCCTGGCAATTTTGCTCGCCAGGGATGCAGAGACTTCCTCTGGGATGGTCCCCTCCGCCAAGCTGCACCTGCAAGGCTTGTGGAGACCCTGGTTTTATCTGCAGAGGGCGTGCTTGACCCCCCCGTGTTTAACACACTCTGCACTTCTCAAGAAGGCATCCCTTAGATGCCCTTAGGAAGATTTCCCTTAGAAATGTGTCAAGAATTGTTCACTCTTTCAGGAAGGACACGCTCAGTGGCAACACCCTGGAGGCAAAGGGTCCGCACAGCACGCCCGCGGCCCCCGTGCTCACAGAAATCCAGGGAGCTGCCGCGGCTGCTGCGCCCTAGGACGCCGGGACAGCCAGGGGACAGGTGGCTTTTACAGGCCCGCCGCTTCCCTTCTGTGGTCCTTCTGATCAGGGCACACGCGCATCCTCCCAAATTCACGCGGGTTGGGTTTTGTTATCAAAGAGTTTTTTTTCCAGAGAGAAAGGGAGCGTCGGGTCTGACACTGACAAGACCTACCCTGGAAGAAAGGAAACGTGGGTGGAATGCCTGCGTACACTCGCGCTCACACACCCCCCACACACATACCATAGTCCACACACGCCACACACACCACACACTCACCCCACACACGCCGCATGCTCACACTACACACACACCACACGGGAGAAAGGAAACGTGGGTAGAATGCACGCGTACACTCACACTCACACCACACAGCCCACACACCCCACACAGCCCACACCCCACACACTCACCCCACACATGCCACACACACCACACCCCCCACACCCCCCACACACCCCACACACCCCACACACACCACACACATGCCACACACACCTCATAACCCACACACGCCACACTCACCCCCCACACACCACACACCCCACACACTCCACACACACCACACACATTTCACACACATGCCACACACACCTCATACCCCACACATCCCACACTCACCCCACACACACCACACACTCCCCACACCCCCCCCACACCACACACTCCACACATACGACACACCCCACACACACCACACACACCTCACACATACTCCACACACGCCACACACACCTCACACCCAACACTCACCCCACACCCCCTACACCCCACTCACCCCACATACTTCACATACGCTACACACACCACACACCCTACTCAGGCCACACATACCACACACTCCACACACCCCCCACACACCACACACTCACCCCACACACGCCACAGGCTCACATTACACACGCACCACACACACCACACACCACACACTCACCCCACACACGCCACATGCTCACATTACACACACACCACACACCCCACACACCACACATACTCCACACACGCCACACACCTCACACATGCCACACACACCTCACACCCCACACACCCCACACTCACCCCACACACGCCACATGCTCACATTACATACATACCACACAGGGAAGGAAACGTGGATAGAATGCACGCGTACACTCACACACACTCCACACACCCCACACACCTCACACCCCACACTCACCCCACACACTCATCCTACACACACCCCACTCACCCCACACACACCACACACACCCCACACATACCCCACACCCCCCACACACCACAGGCTCACATTACACACACACCACACCACACAAACGTGCCACACGTTCACACGACACACCCCACACACTCACCCCGCACACTCAGACACCCACACTGAGTCTGGTGGGGGAAACAGCTCCACACTCAGCAGTGCTGCTCAGGGCTGAACGAAGCTGGCATTTCCAGGATCTGACTTAGACCGTGTGGTGATATAAAACGCCTCTTCCACTTTTTATAATCTAAGTGTGACCAGAAAACCTGAGTTTCCATACACAGGCAAACAGTGGGGATCCACGGAGCTGCCTCTGGGGATCCCGGGGCCCGCGTGTCCACAGCGGGGACTGGGCCTGTGCTCCAGCCACCTTCGGCCAGACCAGGCTGTGCGGCTCACAGATGCACAATCTATAGCGATGGCTGAGTGGGTCTCGTCCTGCGGGAATCTGGACGCATCTGATATTTCTGGATCTCAGGAGAAGAAGCAGACAGAGAAGTGGGGCAGCGGCAAGGGGGCTGTGGAAGGTTCCAGAACATCGGATAAACAGCGGTGTGCACATATGAACACGTGCCGTGTACCACACTCTTATGGTCTTGATGGGTGGCCTCTGAGCACTGCAGATGCTAGAAAATCTCAAGAAAAGGGATGCGGGTAGCTAAGGGACTCCATGAAGTTTCTAAGACAAAAGAGACAGGAAGGTTCAACAAACAGGAGACCCCCCAGCTCATGGCTCCAAGTAGCAAGCACTGACAACAGCCCTGACTTCTGAGAATGAGTCTGACCAGTCAGCATTCAGTGTGGACACCACAGAATCTCATTTAGCCCCATGCCGGGAGGCGCCATCAGGGGGCAGATGTACCTGCCAGGCCGGCCGTCCCCTGGGGCACAGGCTCTTCTTCCTGTGCAGGTGACAGACACAGGTCTAGAGGCTTGGAGATCACCGCCCTCTCCAAGGACACCCCTGTGGCCACAGCACACCTGGAGCCCTGTCCTCGGGGTAGGGCCATGGGTCTGAGCCTTCGGGCGCTCCCCTGCCCAGCCATCCACTTTCTCCGGCCATCACCCTGTTATTAAGCCTCATCTATAACATGGGCTTAATAACCGCCTTCCTGCCACAGTGCAACTGAGAACCAGGGACGAATGTGTGGAAACCATCTGCAGCATCGCAGCCTTGCCCCACCAAGCCGGTCCCATCAGCCCTCAGGGAACTCGGCCACTTGGCCCGAGACCCAGCCCCTCCTCCGTGCACTGAGCTCAGCCAGCAGAGCCTGGCGCACGGTGGGTGCAAGATTCTCACAAAAGACAAGAGACCGAGGTCAGAATCACAAACCCAACACACAGTGATTTGGGGTTACCAGGACACTGCCATGTCCAGGCCTTTGACCACAGCTGGCCACGAGCCCCCTTCTTTCTGCCCTCCAACCCGCCCTGCCCCTGACAGGCTCACAAGCTCCCTGCTCCACCAGCTCCCACCTCAACCCGCCAAGTGGACAGAGGTGCCCACCACTCTCCCTCTCCTCAAGGCATTACCGCAGAGGCTGGCTGCTGCCAACTGGTGGGTATGTGACATTTGTCAGGGGATCTATGTGCTGTTTTCCAGGTCAGGCCGATGTGCTGAGCTCTCAGTTACCAGGCCCAGTGCGCTGTTGTCTTTAAAGACTGAAGAATGAAGGAGAACCTTCACGATAATGGCCGCGGCCGCACTTTCACACTGATGGTTAAACATCGCCTCTGTTTTCCACCTTATGTAATGTGAGGGATACAGATGCCACATTTAAGGATATTTGTTTTTACGTGGTGCGTGGTTCACTATACCCCAAATGGAAGCAGCAGCTACACTGCCTGGTGTGTGTGGTGTGTGGCTGACGTTCTCAGGATCTTCCTGGTGGCTGGGGTGACCGCAGCAGATGCGAGACCCCCGTGGTGCCCTCCGAAGTCAGCCTGCAGCTCACCGGCCTGACGCTGCTCTCCCGCCGGCCGCTGGGGAGATACAGAACTGGACTCCCTACCTTTTCAGAGGACGGGGACCCAGCTATGCCTGGAACAAAAAAGCTGCAGCCTGAGGGAACCATTTTTGCTAACCCGATTTTCTGGTACCTCTGGGGTCAGTTCTCTCCTGGAAAGGGCAGGAGGCGGCCACGCCCCCAGGACCTGACCACATCGCAGAGAGGCCACGTGGACGGGCTCTGCTCCCATGAGCCTCTGGCCCCGCGCAGATGGCCTCTGCGGCATTAAGAACACAGAACCCTCGCACCAGAGCTCTGCTGATCAAACAGGCATGCACAGTGACAGTTCACGCGGGAGAAAAGCAGTGCCCGGGCTAAGCCAGATCCCGACTGCTGAGCAGCTGAGCCTCCAGGTGGTAACACAGGAAAGAACAGCAGCTTGGAGTGGAAAGGCTGGATTCGGACCCCAGATCAGCTCTGAGGCAGACTCCTGAGCTCCTCAGAGCCATGATGCTGACAAAGCTCTAACCCCTCAGCAAAGCCACGGGGAACGCAACGGTGGCTCCCACAGACCCTAATTCATCCCGCAGTCATGGGGACCCCATCCTGGTGAAACCTCAGAGACTCTGCCCTGCCCCACAATCATGGGGGGGTCTGCCCCGACCCACATTCACAGGGACCCCACGACGCGGAAATCTCACAGAGACTCTGCTTCATCCCATAGTTGCGGGGACCCCACGATGGTGAAACCTCAGACTCTGCCCCGAACCACAGTGTCTGCTGGGCTCTGAGCGTACGCACCTGGGGATGCTGGTGAGGTAGGTCATGACATTCTGGAACTCCTTGTCCGGAATCTCGCTGAAGGCCGGGTAGTCAGGGAAGGTGATGACCGGGCTTCCGTCCTGCCCCCGCCCACCTGGGGAGAGACCAGAGGCAGACACTTAGCCGAGGGCTCCACGGCCCCCGAGGACTCCATGGATGTTGGCCCGTTTCCATCAGCACCCAGTATTTCAGTTAAAACTGAGGCATGTTCTTCATTGTTACATAATTTTTATTTGAAAGAAACGTGTGCTGCTTGAAGAAAATATTTGGAAAGTACACAAAAGTGACGTGAATTTAGACAATTACCCGTTATCTTGGCCACCGTGGGACAGCTACCGTGACAATTCAGTGTGTTTCCTTCCGAGCCTTTTTCTCTGGGCTTTTTTAACCTTGTTGAGATGATACTGGATAGAGAAGCTTGTCTCCTGCCTCCTTCCTAACCCCGAGAACAAACTGTTCCCATGCTTTTAAACAATGTAACCATTATTTAAAATATCGCATAATATTCCACATCACATGTGCCCTAATAACCTGCCTAACTGTGCAGTTGGTGGGTATCGTCCAGCTTCTCTGACGGTGCTGCCTTTGAAACAATTCAATTTCAAAGGGCTCCATTTGAACACTGACTTTGGAGTCCCACAGGCCGGGCTCCAGGTCTGCCTGCTGAAGCCGGCCACTGACCCTGCCTCGCCGCCTTGGCCGGACGGAATCCATTTCTCTCCCCCGAGCTGGGGTCCGGCCTTGCGACCTGTTTCGCCCACAGGACTCGGCGGAAGTGAGCTTGGGACTCAGGGCACTGCAGCTGCCCTCTCATGCCCCACGGTCATCAGAGAGGTGGTTCCACCACCCAGTGTCCACCTGCTCTGAGGAGGCCCAGCACCGAGGGCTGAGGGCGGGCTTTGTGAAAGGGCAGGGAGGTGGGGGTGTGGGACGGCAGCCCCCAGGACCTTCCAGCCTGCCCCACACGAGGACACAGCTGAGTGAAGGACCCAGTCAGCGCCCCGTGGAGTGAAGAACTGCCTAGCTGAGCCCGTTGGAACTCCTGAGCCACTAAATGAAGAATAAATCCGTAAAATAGGGCTGTTTCAAGCGAACAAAGTCTAGGGTAGCTTTTTATGGCAAACAGATAATGGGAGTTCGCCATCCCTCATCCATGTCCTCACAGAGAAGACCCAGGGCGCACACAGCTTGCGACAACCACAGCTTTGTCTCTTAACAGTGACAGTCCACCGCCGCCTTGTGCCCCCCATAGCTGCCGCCTCGCGCCCCCTACAGCCACCGCCTCCGGCTTCCGGAAGTTCTGCTTCTGGGTCTTGGCCAAGCCCAGCCACGCCGGGACGCCAGGCAGGGCAGCTTTTACCATCCAGTGATCCTGGGACACTGGGCCCACGAGGCTCCCTGTGGGTGTCTCCTCAGCACAGGGCTCCGTGGCCTCCTCCCGAGAGCCTGTCCAGCCCTTGTCAGCCCCCTCAATGGGACATGACTCATTATCTGACACGACTGTTCTCGCTTCGGCCAGCACGTCACACGAACATATCTTTTCTCCCTAGCTCCTTCCTGACCTCCCCTGAGGGCTCACGCCTCGAGCCCATCCCAGCTGCCGAGCCTCTTAGAGGGCTGAGCCGAGGGGCGTCCACGCACCGTGATGGCCTCCCCTTCACCTGGGACAGCTCAGTCCCTGCAATGCTGGGTTCTAATGAAGTCCCTGAGTGGGAAGGCGGCTGCTGGGTCCGGCTCCGCTGTGCTCTGATGACTTTTGCCCTCCGAACTCTCCCAGCCCTCGAGGGCTCTTGACCTCTGCCCCCGTCTGCGCAGTGCACAATGTCCCATGCAGTCCTCAACAGAACAGGCCTGTCACTCACCCACAAACCTTTCATCATTGTTAATTCTCACTTCCTCTCGGAAAATTCCTCGATCCCAATGGTAAGAGGCCGCTGAGTGAACACTGCGGCCCCGTGTCCTCCTGAGCGAGTGTGACAAGCCTTCCCTCAGCCACCGCCGCGGTGGGGGCTCAAAGCCCCCGGGATGTGGCTCATGCGTGTCTCAGCTTCACGCAGTACCTACCACAATGATCAGGAGCTCGTGGCAACTTTTCAGTCGCCATTAAAGGCAGCCTCCAGCTGCCCAGGGGAGAGGATGGGGCCGGGTGACCCCGGAGCTGAAATCGCCCGGGGGCCTGACCTGGGCCGCACAGCCTGGTTCAGCTGGTTGCTGGTGCTGGTCTCAAGCTGCTGCTACCCTGGGTATCTCCGAACTCTCTGTGCTGCAGCCTCAAAGGAAAGCAAAGACCCTGTTCTTTCTTCCCAAGTCAGGCGTGGAAATCCCCGCCTGTCCACTGAGATTGAAAAGCAGGCACCAAAGCTCCCGCACCTGCAGGTTATGAGGCAGCCAAACACCGCTGGACGCAGAGTTGGGGGCAGAGTCCCTCTCTGGAGAAACCATCCCCACCAAGGTGGGCAGTGCCAGGACCCTGCAGGGCCAATGGCACCAAGAACAAGCTCTACTTCTGCGTCTGCACCCGGCCTAGTAACTGGAGGCCGGCTGAATGCCGCAGAGGACAGAGGGCTCCGAAGCTCCTCTGTGGTTCAGAACAGCACCCTGCCACACGGCACCAGGGACAGCCTCCGGTACCCACCCACGTCCAAGAACCACTGTCCTGGCTGAGACCTGTCACACCTGCACGTGAGCTCTCACACCCAAGCAACTAGGCCTGCACCCACTCGCTAGGGGCGGAAGGCAGCTGCAACTCCCTCTCATCCCCGTCGCCAGAACGAAGTATGGCTCCTATGGGATCTTGCTTTAATGTGAGATACACACTCAGTTTAATACACACACAGCTACCCAAACACACACACATAGCTACACACAGCTACCTATACACATATACATGCACATATACACATGTACAGACACACAGCTATACACACAGCTACCTATAAACACAGACACACATACATACACAGCTATACACAGATACATAGCTACACATACAGCTAGACACACACCTACGCACACATGTATACACAGCTACACACATATGCATATATGTACATACATGTACATACACATACACACATGGATACACACATACACAGCTACACACACATACACAGCTACCATACACAGATACCCAGCTACACATGCACATGCATAAATGCTACACATCTACACATACACAGCTACACATGCACACGCACACACATATACACACTGCACGTACACACATCTACACATACACAGCTACATATGCACATGCATACACACTACACATACATCTACACACATCTACACATACACACATCTACACATGCACACACACACTACACATACATACTACACATACATCTACACACTACACATCTACACATACACAGCTACACATGCACACATAAACACGCTACACACACAGCTACACATGCATATGCACACACACTACACATACATCTATACATACACACATCTACACATACACATCTGCACATACATCTACACATACACATCTGCACATACATCTACACATGCCCACACATACACACTACACATACACACATATACACACTCCACATACATCTACACATACACAGCTACATATGCTCATAAACACACCTACACATACACAGCTACACATGCACACACACTACACATACACACATCTACACATACACAGCTACACATGCACACACACACCCACTACGCATACACACATCTACACACACACATCTACACATATACACTGTTACGGACTGGACATTTGTCTTCCCCTGAATTCATGTGTTGAAATGCTAACGCCAGGCGGACAGTGCTGGGAGGTGGGGCCTGTGGGAGGTGAGGAGGCTGTGGGAGTGGGGCTCCCGTGAATGGGATTCTGTGGGCTTGCTCTGCTCGCCTGGCCACATGAGGACAGTGAGAAGGCAGCAGTCTGTCAATCAGGAAGTGAGCCTTCACCAGGCAGCACATCTGCCGGTGCCTTCATCCGGGACTTCCTGCCCTGAACCAAGAGAAATAAACTCCTGTGGCTTAAACCACCCAGTCTAGGGGACTTTGTCACAGCAAGCAGCCTGAGCTGAGACACACAGGTAGACACACACGCACACACATCCTGGGCAGGAGGCCTGTGTGATGGCCAAGCCGGGTGACCAAGGGTGTGATGACTCACACGTGTGTCCTGCTTCGTTTTCTCCACGGACATGATGCATCTTAGGGGCTCCCCCTTGTGTGATGCATCGGCCCAAACATGGCTTTAGAAACTCGCCCACATGAGCTGCTTAGGAATGAAAGCATTCATGTGGTTAATCTACTGTGATATCTGTATGCTAAGTTAACTGTCGGGTAGAAAAGTCTTAAAATAAGAACTAAAAACTCCTGTCAGTGTGAAGATGACATCAAGAAGGCATCACTTTCTGAGGCCGGACACCACTTAGCCACACGGAGCTCCTACCTGGACAGGACGCCTTTGTCAACACCACTCGTTCACGGCAGTGACTCACTGTCAACACCACCCCTTTATGACTCACATTTTCACACAGGTTGGTTGTTGGTCTGTCTGGGCGGCCATAACAAACCACCACAGACCGGGAGGCCCAAACAACAGAAATTTATCTCACAGCTCTGGCCAGGTAAGTCCAAGATCAAGGCGCCCATAGACCTGGTGTCTGGTGACAGCGGCTTCCGCATTCACAGGGGTCTCCTTGAGGCATGGCCTCGCTGCGGAAGGAGATCTGGTTTCTTCAGCCCCTTACAAAGGCACTGATCACACCTGGGCGCTCCACCTTCATGATCTAATCTCCCCCCAAAGGCCTTGCCTCCCCAAACACCACCTCCGGGGTTAGGGTTTCGACATCTGAATTCGGAGGGACACAAACATTTATCCCACAGCAACTGGTTTGAGGTCGTGCAACCGTCGGATTCCTTGAAGCAGGTCCAGAAAGGACCACATGCGGCTCCGCCCAAACCTAACGGGATTCCTGTCTCCATCTCACGACTTTGATTCTCCGCAGAACACCCAGGGCCACCCCAGTGACCCTCTGTCCATTTCTGTTTCTCTCCAGCAAGGGCAACCCCCCCCCCCCAGGCAGGGAACGTCTGTCTGTGGCTGAAGCCTGGGTGTCAAAAAGCTGTCAGCCTCAGGGAGTGCAGGATCGGATCGGTCCCCACAGGTTGGAGCAGCCGTCGGGTCGTGGTGAGCACAGACTGAGCTTGGGACTTGGTGGCTGGAGCCTCAGACCATGTGCCGGGAAGACTCCGGGGTCCTTCCCCACTTCGAATCCCTCTCTCAGGACTGCCCAGGCAGGTGCCACGCTGGAGTCCTGCAGCTCATCTGAGAACTGCGGTTCAGCTGCACACTTAATCCTTAGGATGAGATGTAAGCTGGGACCAAACCAAAATGGGGTGGGAGAAGGGCCAAGGCAGGAGGGGGCTTGTGCAGCGAGCGCTTGGGGAAGGTGAGGAAAGGAAGAGACGAAAGTCTTCAGTGATCTTCCCGGGAAGACAGCACAGGCCAGGGGGAGGGTCTCCTGTCTGCCCCGTCTCCACACACCTGGGGCTGCCTGGACGTGGGATGGAACAATCCTGTCAAATCCAGGTCCCCAGACAGCTGATGGCTGCCTCTGACCATGCCACGTTCCTGTAAAAGCGAAACGAGATTCCCAAGAGCTGCTGGGCAGTGGAAGGGGGCCGCCGTCCGTGGCAGGGCGTGAGACACGCAGTGCAGGCAGACTCTGCGTTCCGGGCACGGCCTCCATTTCGGCTTTGTGGTTTTCACCGGTGGCAAGTCTGTTCTCAGCGTTTTTCACTTCAGATCATAAGTTCCTCAGTGGTAAATTCTCCAGCCCTGTTTTTAGCTCTTGCTGACGGTCGGCAAGTTGAAACATCTTTTCTAAGATGACACAAGGACTGAGTTCTGAGCCCACGACCTCCTCGGGGCCTGCTCCGACCGCCACGCCAGGGGACGCGCCATTGCCTCTGGGTCCGGGGCACCCATGCGCCCCCCGCAACCCTCATCCTTCAGCAAGAAAGAGTCAAACGGCTGACTCGCGGGAGGCGGCTCTGCCCGGAAGGACAAGAATAATCAAGAATTTACATGCAGGATATTTCCTGATTTTACACCCAATTCCTTTGTTCCTCAAACCTCAGAAAACTAGAGGGGACAGTAGGGTGGCAGGTCTCGCAGCTTCAGGGTTAAGCGAAGTGCTTTTGGGGCAGACATCACTGCGAGTAGAGGGCGTGGATGACGAGGGACGCAGGCTGAACCGGGAGCTGCTGTCTGTGGGTGACAGACGGAGAGTCCAGGTGTAATTTCCGCAGCTCGTCCTGACTTCGGGCAGCAACGTACGGGGGTGTGGAGCCCCCGAGGTGTAGGCATCCCTCACTTGGCCGCCTTTCAAAACCTGCCTCACTTGGGTTCAGGACCTGGACAGAGCTGTAGGGCTCTGTGTGGCACCTGTGCATCCACAGATAATGGAGGTGGAAGAGAGGGGACCACACAGGTCACAGGGGCAGTCCTGGCTCCAGGGCACACAGCGCAGGGCTGGCGCGGACGTCTGCAGGGAGGGGAAATCAGCAGGGCAAGTGGAAAGAAATGCAGAGTCTCCTCTTGAAAAGGAAAATTTGGAGCCGTTCCTTCCTGACATCTTTAGTTTTTTGCTCTGGCACTTCATGGAAGCCATTCTAGGCATCCAGAGACCAGCGAATTCAGCCAAAGTCCACAGAACAGGCTGGGGCGTCAACCTGTGGGCTCCAGCCACAATGAAGGGTCTCATCCCGCTGGGCCCCAGCACCATGGTGGTCCGTGTGCAGGAGTGGCTGGTGGGGGAGTCTGTGTTTCCTTCGGGTGGAGTGAGACAGGGAGAGCGAGTCCTGTGGGTGATGCTGGGGCAGGAGGGGAGCCCCGCTTGGGGGCAGCTGTCAAGACAGCAAACCTCTGAGTCAGATTTACCGAGTCCAAGGCGGCCCCTGAAAGGCATGTCCACTCCCTGTCCCAGGAGCCTGTGAACGTGACTTCATTTGGAAAAGTCCTTGCAGCAGAGGTAACAAAGTTTTCAAGATGAGACCATAATGGATTATACGGTGGGCCCTGAATCTCATGACGGGTGTCCTGGGAGAAAGGTAGAGGAGCTTTGAGGCAGAAGAGGAGACGTCGACGTGCAGGTGAGGTGGCTGCATGAAGACACCAAGGGACACCAAGGAACACCTGTGCCCCCGAAGGAGCCTCCGGAAGGGGCACGCCCCAGGGAACCTGAAAGACGAATCCCGGATGTTTCAGTTCCCCAGTGCATGGCCTTTGTCATGAGGACACAGAAGGGGGCTTGGCATGGCAGGAACCCGGAGTGCAGGCGCAGCCTCAGGACGCAGCTGTGCTGGATACGGTGAAGAGGGGACGGGGTGATTGGAGACCTACAGACCCAAGGCTGCCACAGACTTCATCCAAATTCGTGCACGTCTGCAGAAGCTCCAGCTGACACTGATCCGTCTCAGACACGAGGCTACCACAGACTTCATCCAAATCCACACATCTGCAGGAGAAGCTCCAGCCGACACCGATCTGTCTCAGACATGGTACTGCTGCTACGACCTGGATCCCGAGAACAGCGTGGCATGCTCGGGGTCCCACCCCAGACGGGCCCATGGCTGAGCCCTCAGTACGTGGCTCTGAGGCTGGGTGCACCTCTAGGAGCTGGGAGGCAGCTGTGAGCAAGCCCAGCCCTCAGGAGGGACCCACACCGCACACAGGAGGATGTGAGGTCATATAACGAGGGGGGGCGGAGCAAAGAGCAGGTAAGGAGGGACAGGGCATGGCCAAGGGCGTGCCTCTGAGCAAGGACCTGAGGGGACAGGCCAGCCACAAGCCCGCGGAAAAAATTCACTGCATGGAGAGCGCCGCCCGTGCAAAGGCCCTGAGGTTGGTGGGAGGCAGGGCGATGGGGAGGCAGCCTGCCTCCAGGGCGTGGGCAGGAGACGAGGTGGGGGCAGTGGTGCCACAGGGGACTCTGGCTTATATTCCAGGAGAGAGAGGAGCCCACGGAGGCTTTGGTGTCGTTCCCAAGATCACTGACACTCAGGCACTTATCAGCTTGTGGGTCTCTGCTCAGGGTCTCTGGGCCCACGTGGAGGGGTTGCCGGGCTGTGACCCTCTCCGAGCCCAGGCTCTCCAGCTCCCCCAGGGGCTTGGCAGAGCTCTGCTCCCAGCTGCAGTGTTGAGGCCCCGGGGTCCTGGCGGCTGCCTGTGGGGTGGCTCTTCTCCTGCTCAGGCGGCCTCTGCTTCCTTCAGGGCCACACAGAGAAGCCCCTTGTGTCAAATCCTCCCTGTACCTGGAATCTCTCATGCCAGGAAGAGCTCCATCTCTTTTAAGGGCTTAGCCGACTGGGTCAGGCCCACCAAGGAAGATCTTAAAGTTGCTGATTTGGGGCCTTAAATTCATCTGCAAAATCCCCTCACAGAGCTCCTGGGCCGGCGTCTGAGGAACAACTGAGAAAAGGTGGGTGGCTGGGGCCGTCCCGGGACTCTGCCCTCCCAGGCACCACTGGGGTGGGGGCACTGCCTGGCAACTGGAGGAAGGTCAAGGCTGGAGGCCCAGGTCGGGGCCCTCCTGGTGGCAAAGCTGTGAGCCTCTTGGGAGTCGTGAAAGGGGCGGGGAGAGGCTGGGGACGCAGGAGGAACCGGCAGAAACCACGGCGCCTCTCCTGAGTCATCACCACACCTGGTCCCCGATGCAGGGGGATTGGAGCCCTTGTCCCCTGGGAGTTTTCAGTTCTCCAGAGATCCCCTGCTTTCTATCCTTCCTCCTCCTGGGCCTCTCCGCCATGGAAAGCAGGACCGAGTCCCTGGACAGCTCTCCTCCTCTGGCCATCATGTTGCTGTCTCTTCGATTTTGGTCTCGTAAAACTCGCCAGCTACACCTCGGCCCCTGGCAGTCAGCCTCCCTCAGACCCCAAGGCCCGGCCTGGGGTGTGGGCTGGCTCTGGAGGTGGCCGTGCGGGATGGAGGCCCCACCATGCCAGCCATGGATTGGGGGCTGGGCTGCTAATGAGAATGCAGAGGGGCAGAGGCTGAGCTCCTGAGAACATTGCGCCCTCGGCATCAGGGCACCCTTATGTCCCAGGGAGGGCACACATTTGCATGTATTTTTTCTGATGGGTCCTGTTGGGCAGATTTGTTCACATAAGAACGGTGTCTGCACAGCTCAGGTCACTGCAGGTGCCCTTGCTGCACCCACACGGGGGGCTGGGAGCCTCACTATGTCCCCAAGTCTGCAGGCACCACCTCCACAGGTGTGCCAGACGCAGGGCTGGAGGCCACAGTGGACAGAGGCGTGGCCTGGGAGGTGCCCAGATGCAGCAGGAACTGCGGGTCACTGAGGCCCATGGGCTCGGCCACCCACGCCCCACTCCATCTGTCCCTGGAGGCCGCCGTCAGGGGTGCCCAGGCCACGTCCTCCTGACCCTCCTCTGCCCACCTCCTCCCAGTGGCCGTGTGCCAACTGGCATGGAGCTGCCCACTTCACAGAGATGGGGAGAGCCGCCAGGTCACAGGTCAGACCCAAGGCAGTGAATGACCAGGCCGTGGCGACTGCTCAGCCCACACCCGGCCCCGGACCCCTCCCTCTCCACCCCGTCCCGGCTTCTGGAACTCACCGGACAGGTAAGCAAAGCGCTTCTTCAGCTGGTCCTGGATGTCGGCAGCACAGAGCGGGACGATGTCCTGGTGCATGATTTCATCTGCACGGAAAGAGCAGACAGCACGCGTCAGCCCCAGGACGCTGCCTCACCCTGCGAGCGCCCACCCGATCCCAGGCGGAGCGGCACATCCACAGGCACCTACGGGAGCGGGTCACGTGGCTGGAAAAAGGCTTTTCAGTTTCCAGTACGTGGAGGCCTTTGTTTCTTAGCACACAAAAGCTGTGTGTTGAATGATTCACCATCGATTTTGAAAGTGTGGTATAAGAGGTTCAGAGAGAGGGACTGACAGACAGAGAGAGGGAGGGACAAAGAGAGAGACCTGGGCAGAGGGGAGGCAGGGGAGCAGTAGGAAAGCGCTTGGTCCTGGTCCTGGGATAAATACACTTTGGTCTGAGTCCCACCCACGTCGGGGAAGATGTTCAGGTGACCCCTGCCGGCCTGTTGCAGGTGCAGTAACTTATGGCCCATGAGGAAAACCTGAGCACAGAATGGGCCACTGCCTCTGCACACACGGGACCCTGGGGGGTCTGTGCCACATCCCTGGCCTTGCCATTAGCTGGACACAAATGAGGCAGGATGGCAAGAGCAGGGTCAACTCCCGCACCCATCCCCCCACCCAGCAGGTTCCAGATAGGTCTGGATGCACTGAAGCACCTGCGGCCACCAGGCCAGCACCAGCCGGGAGCATGGGGGGAGCACTAGGCCAACATCAGCTAGGAGCATGGGGTCAGTACCAGCCAGGAGCACAGGGCCAGCACCAGCTGGGAGCACTAGGCCAGCATCAGCCGGGAGCACAGGGTCAGCACCAGCCGGGAGCACGTAGCCAACATCAGCCGGGAGCATGGGGCCTGCACCAGCTGGGAGCACTAGGCCAGCATCAGCTGGGAGCACGGGGGAGCATGGGGCCAGCACCGGCCAGGAGCATGGGGGAGCACGGAGCCAGCACCAGCCAGGAGCATGGGGCCAGCACCAGCCAGGGGCACTATGCCAGCAACAGCCAGCAGCACAGGGCCAGCACTGACTGTGAGCACGGGGAGCACGGGGTCAGCACCAGCCGGGACCACTAGGCCAGCATCAGCTGGGAGCACGAGGTCAGCACCAGTCAAGAGCACAGGGCCAGCACCAGCCGTGAACACAGGGGGAGCACGGGGTCAGCACCAGCCGGGAGCACTAGGCCAGCATCAGCTGGGAGCACAGGGTCAGCACCAGTCAAGAGCATGGGGCCAGCACCAGCCGCAAACACAGGGGGAGCACGGGGCCAGCACCAGCTGGAAGCACAGGGTCAGCATCAGCCGGGAGCATGGAGCCAGCACCGGCTGGGAGCACGAGGCCAGCAAGACCCTCCAGGGAAAGCTGTGCGGACTGACAGGCTGGTGTTCTGTGCCACAGAGCGGCTGCTGGGCTACTATGCCTCGGGGACACTGACCACTGACCACAGAGCAGACACGATTTCTGGCCAGCACGCTCATCATATAGCCACATTTGCAATCTTGAACATCCACACAATTTCTCTCTGAAAGACACAGGACTCACGATGATGACCTGAGAATGGCTTAAACGTTCAATTCTTCCACACCTGAGGACCCAGGCCACTAACAGCCTGAAGATATGGGACAGAAGTGTTTGTACCTGGAAATTCCCAGGGGAGGCCACAAGATAACATCTACCTGGCATCAGACTTAAATCCTGCTCTTCCAGTCTTGCAGACAAACAAGTGTAAACACGGGACGCAGTGGAACACACAGGGGCCCCTCCTGGGCCGTGTTGGCTGCGGCCCTGCTGGCTACGGGACTGCTTTGCCTCGGAGCCGGAGACAACCCTGGTGCTGGTGAGGAAGTGGCGGGACCACGGTGTCACGGGGCCTGCCAGAGCCAAGCAGATGTCAAGGCCCTTCTGCGGAGCTTTGCAGGGAGAGTTCAGGGCACAGACCCGTTCCCAGTATGCAACCATGTGTCAGCAATGGCTTCTTTTGTGGGAGAAAGAAACAGTCAAGCAGTAAAGCAGGAAATACTGTTTTATGCTCCTGGCAGGGTGACTTCCACTGGCGCACACCTCTCTGGAATGTGCGTCTGGTACAGCCGACGGCAGCCTAGACTGCGCAGTTGGACGTTCAAATTTTACAGTAAGTTTTTCTCTCTTGCCAGGAGCGACTGTAGCCTCAGAGAGGAAGTCAGGAGGCACCGTCCTCAAATCCAACACCTGCTAACCCCAGGAGAAGCACATCGCTGACACGGAAAGGGTCACAGGGCAAGGGCCTCCCTGGAATTTTAGAAATTCTGGGGGCTACAAAAAAAGATTCTGGATACTGTGAGCTGGCAGGTTCATCACGGGGGGGATGGCTTGGACAGGGGGGTACCAAGGTTGGTGATGGCTGCGGGATGCTGGCGGCCCAGGCTCACTGGGGCCACAAACGGGGAGGCACTGGCCCATGTCTGTGGCTCCCTCGCCGCACCTCGACTTTCAGAGGCATCGACCGCGAGAGTCAGGCGTCGACCGCGAGGGTCAGGCGTCGACCGCAAGAGTCAGGCACCGAACGCGAAGAGTCAGGCATCGATGTGGACACTTCCACCATGACTCCCAAACTCTGTTCTGGCAGCTCTGAGAGGCGGCGTGTTTGGCCTGTTCCCTACGAGCTCAGGCATTCCTGACCTGGCTCTGGACCTTACCGGTGCCTGCTCTGGGGCCCTGCTGACAGCAAATGTCTTTCCCGTGTGTTAGAGACAGACAGACACCGCCCGCCGTCCCTCCACGTTCTGAGAGAGTGGTGCATGTGGGTGTGAAGCTGCCTCTGGGACAGGCTGTCCACTGTAGGCTCCTCATCCACCCCTCCAGGGGCTGCCACACACTCAGGTCCTTGGAAGGGTGAGGTCCGGGCCTGGGGCCCTTGCTCAGCCGCTCCTCTTCTGGCCAGTCTGACCCCACTCAATTTCCTATCAAGATGCCACCTCAGAGAGGCCTTTCTCCACCTCCCCACCAGGCAGGGGCCCTCATGGCAGCCTGCACCCTCCATGGGTGCCTGCAAACCCCCACTCAAGGCTGCAGGGACTATGCCTGGGGTTCCCCACCCTCACCACAGCGCCTGGCCCAGCAGCTGCCCCTGCTAACACAGCAGAGGAAGGGAGGAAGTGCCTTCCCAGAGCATCCTGTGGAATCCAACGCCAAGGCCCCAACCCCTCACAGGCGGGTTCCTACTTTCTGGCGTCACAGGCCCGTGGGGGGCAAAGCAACACCTGTGCACCATCCACACTGCAGTGTCCACTGTCCACACCACCTGTTCACCGTCCACACCACCTGTCCACCTTCCGCATCGCAGTGTCCACTGTCCACATTGCCTGTCCACCATCCACATTGCCTATCCACCGTCCACACTGCCTGTCCATCGTCTGCATCGCAGTGTCCACCGTCCACACTGCCTGTCCACCATCTGCACTGCGGTGTCCACCGTCCACACCGCCTGTCCACCATCCGCATTGCGGTGTCCACTATCCACATCGCAGTGTCCACCGTCCACACTGCCTGTCCACCATCCACATTGCCGTGTCCACTGTCCACACCGCCTGTCCACCATCCACATCACGGTGTCCACCGTCCACACTGCCTGTCCACCATCCACATCGCAGTGTCCACTGTCCACACTGCCTGTCCACCATCCGCACTGCAGTGCCCACCGTCCACACTGCCTGTCCACCGTCCACACCACCTGTCCACCGTCCACACCGCCTGTCCACCGTCCACACCACCTGTCCACCGTCCGCACCGCAGTGTCCACCTGCTGGCAGCCCCCAGTGCCTCTGGACTCTTTGGGCCAGAACTAACTCTAAATATTGTCCTTAGACCTCATTCTGGGTTTGAAAAGCAGGGTTCCCCATGTGCGTAATCAGAAACTGCACACAGCTAAGCTCGTACAAATAAACTCTAACACATCACGACACCTGAAGTGGTCACCGGCCATTCTGTGAACCTGAAAAGGCCTGTGATGCTCTCCGGCCCACAGCGGAGTGTAACCTCCCATTCTTCATGGAGCCTTCTGCAGGTGGGGCCCTGGGATATTCAGAGCGCTGGGCGTTCTTCCATTTACGTGTGTAAGTTTTCATTCTTCCTGGTTTTTTGAACCCACTCAAGAACGATGGGAAAATCTGCCCCTTATGATCATAATTTCTATAAAAGTTCCAATCTACTTAATTTTGCAGCCACAAGACTAAGAAGTGCACGGAACAATGGTGGCCACTTGGTTCAGGAGACAGGTCCCCGGAGGAGACACAGGCAGGCGAGCGTGGCCTCCGTGGGGCTCCGTGCTGTTGGATGTCTGGGAGGTGGTGGGCCCCTAACCCGTCTTCGCCACCCAAGGCCCAGCTCCCTCCCCAGCCCCACCGCAACCAAGTCCCCAGTGATGACCCCATGATGATCCCACGGCGGGTCTGAGAGGGGAGAGTTAGGGCCTCACGTCTGAGGCTGGGCAGAGGCTGCCCCGTCCATTCCCCTGCCATGTGGGCAGAGGCAGCAGGTGGGACCGACGAGGGGGTGGCCAGGCTTGCCCCTGCCCGTTCCCAGCACCGACCACAGTAGCCCCACCTGGGAGGGCCGATCTCTTCTGGCCACTACGGGGCCGACGTGGTGAGATTTCCCAAGGGTGGGAAGGGCAGAGGTGCCCTTGGCTCACCTGATACACAGGTGAACCCCCCCACCGAGTTTTCCTCACAGAAACAGGGTCCCGGCAAAGACAGTCCAGGGAGGGGAGCCACGTGTCTATCTTTAGATCTCTTTGTTCCAACAAAACGAGACGACTGAAGCAAACTTCCTTCCTCTTGCAAGCTGACTCAAGAACTTGCTTTATTTGACGGCAATTTCATCCTGAAAACTGGGAGTGGGGGGTGGGGGGTGGGGGTGGGAGGGCAGCCAAGACGTCTGAGCAGCAACCCTTTCCAGCCCAGGTGACCTCGCAAGCAGCAGAGAGAACACAGGAGACGGGGATGGGAGCCAGGTGGGGCCCCGGAAATCCTCTCATGGTGTGGGTGGGGGGTGGGGTACACCGTCACAGGTGGAGCTGGGTGGGGCCCTGGAACCCTCTCACGGTGAGGTGTGGGGGGTGGACTGTCACAGGCGGAGGCAGCAAGGCAGCTCCTGGCAGCAGGAAGAGGCCCAGGTGAGGGAGGAAAGCCCATCCCTGGTGCTCACTGGTGACCGTGGGCAGAGGAGAGGACAAGGCTGTCCACATAGCAGCCTGGGGCCATGGGGCCCAGTCCATCTTTTGCCAATTGTCTCCTGTTATTTATTCTGGCAATAAGCCCATTCCCAAAGGCTTCTGCATCCTGTCCATCAGACGGGACAGTCGTGCCTTTTCAAAGTCCAAGGCTGAGCGTCAGATGGGATTACGTCACCAGATCGTCCGGCCACAGGCCTTCCCCAAGCCCATCCATGAGGCTCTCCAAAGCCAGGAAGGGCAGGGCCGCAAAGCAGGGCAGTAAGAAAGGCAGGCCGCAAAATCTGAACAAAATCTAAATTCAGTGAGGAGAATGCCTGAACCACAGGCTTCAGACAAGGACACCCCAGGGGGCCAGCATCCCCGTCCCCTCCAGACAAGCTCCTGACACCATGTGGGTCAGGGAGGAGAACCAGGACACCCCGGGGCCAGCGCCTGCCATTGGGGCAAAAGGGGCGTCCACGTGGGGTGCAGGAGTCAGCGCACAGCCACCCTGCAGAGCCCTCCGGACGCCCTTTGGAGCGAGACGGTTTATGCCTCGGGTAGGGAGGACACGCACGCCCCGCACTTGGTCAATCTCCTCTGGGGGTCGTCTCCAGAGCTGTGCTCTCCACGCTGCCTCGCCCGCAAGCCCTGGGGGTTGTCTCCAGAGCTGACCTCTCCACGCTGCCTCGCCCGCAAGCCCTGGGGGTCGTCTCCAGAGCCGTGCTCTCCACGCTGTCTCGCCCGCAAGCCCTGGGGGTTGTCTCCAGAGCTGACCTCTCCACGCTGCCTCGCCCGCAAGCCCTGGGGGTCGTCTCCAGAGCCGTGCTCTCCACGCTGCCTCGCCTGCAAGCCCTGGGGGTCATCTCCAGAACCGTGCTCTCCACGCTGCCTCGCCCGCAAGCCCTGGGGGTCGTCTCCAGAGCTGACCTCTCCACGCTGCCTCGCCCGCAAGCCCTGGGGGTCGTCTCCAGAGCCGTGCTCTCCACGCTGCCTCGCCCGCAAGCCCTGGGTTCTCTGATGCAGGCGGACGCGAGAATCCCCTGGAGCGTGTCCTCAGCACACGTGGGTGTGTTGTTTAGGACCAAGCTCCTGCCTAGACCCCAACAGACCAGACTGAAAATCAAAATGAAGTCCCCACGCTCACCAAGGGTTGTTATCGGACCTTGGAGAAAACAGGAGACAGAGGAGAGGCCAATCTTCCAACCAGGCCAGGCTCTGTCTTCCTCGGCATGGTCACGGAGGTCCCTCTTTTTGTTGTTCTTGTTCTCAACTTGTTTAATACATAAAAGGGCAATAAAAATGGTGGCCAGAATTTCCATTTTTGATACATTCTTAGAATGCGGCCCATCCAGAAAGCACCACTTCAAACAGATGAAGAACTACCCAACCCTTTCTGTCTCGAAGAGAGTTTGCTTAGATTTTAAAAAGACCTAATTCCATGAGTTACGGCAGTGAATTTAATCATTTTAAATTAAATATAAAAACGTGGAGGTTCTGAGCTGCCCGCAGAGGTGGGACTCCTACGAGGGTGACTGCTTAAGTCCAGGGGCTGAGACACGGCCACTCACAGCATTACCGTTCCCCTGTAGCAAAGGGTTAAGACTTTACCATAACTTAATTATACATTCATTACGGTGCTTTAAAACAGTCAAGTCTAAATAAATTCTTCACACTGTCAAAAAGATATACATACTTGGCTGGGCACAGTGGCTCACACCTGTAATCCCAACACTTTGGGAGGCCAAGGTGGGCAAATCACCAAGGTCAGGAGTTCGAGACCAGCCTGGTCACCATCGTGAAACCCCCTCCCTACTAAAGATACAAAAATTAGCTGGGCATGGTGGCAGGTGCCTGTAGTCCCAGGTACTCAGGGGGCTGAGGCTGGAGAATCAGTTGAACCTGGTAGGCAGATGTTGCTGTGAGCTGAGATTGTACCACTGCACTCCAGCCTGGGCAACAGAGTGAGACTCCGTCTCAAAAAAAAAAAAAAAAAAAAAAAAAAAAAAAAAAAAAAGAAAAAAAGAAAAGAAAAAAAGATACACATACTAAAAACCCATTTAAGCACAAACTTAATCACGTGACAGCTCTTGGCCGGGGCCACACGTGTATGCAGAGATCTGCTGCTGCTTCAAGCTCGATGTAAGTCCGGCAATCACCTAACGTGAAACTAATCCTTACGACACGGAGCCGCCTAACGTGGCCCGTCAGTCAATTCTCCCGCTGACCCCCAAGCTTACAAAGGACAGTGGCTGAGGCCACCGAACCGCATTTGCTGGGTTTCTGCTTTCTTCAGCCCTGTCCACACAGCTGCTGTGTTTCACTGGAGCTCTTATTCTAGTTCATGGAATGAAGTGCTGCCCACTCTAGAACTGCCTGCACAGCCCAGTGAGATCTTTAAATCACACGGACTGCAATTTGATCTTCTGGCAGGTATTTCCTATCTCTCTGCCCCATGGTGGCCACGGCCCACTCAAGTGATTTCAGAACCACGATGCAGAGGTCTCGAGGTGAGGCTCCCAGGTGACGCCGACGTGGGGGTTGTTCTCAAGGTCACATTGTCTGAGCCAGGGGCACCAGGAAGGTCTGTCATCAAGGAGGGCACTTGCCTGCTCACCAGCATTTTTATGAACGTTTCCTGGTATCAGAAAAATGGCCTGAGTGCAGTTTCAGCCAGGTGGGCCTCGGCATCCACCCCACACCTGGTGGGCTCTGCACGGGGCCTAGATCTGTGTGCATTCGTGCCCTGGCTGCATTCATGCCCTGGCTGCATTCGTACTCTGGCTGCATTCGTGCCCTGGCTGGGGGTAGTCACACCATCCATGCAATGGCTTCTGAGCTAGAACAACTTAAAAAATCATGGGGCAGAGGGAGCAGAGACCAAAGTGACTGACAGCCACTGTCTGAGTGACACAGGAGGCCGGGTTTCAGGACGAGGAACACAGAACCTTCCAGAGTTCAGAGACCCTGGCCCTGCCACCCTCTCCCCTGAAGGCCAGGCTGGCTGCCAGCTCTGCCACCTCCGGTCACAGCCCCACCTGCTGCACAGTACCCACGGCTCTACGGCCTCCCCACACCCCACCTCCTGGGCCACACGCTCAGGCCGTTCTCAGGTGACTGCTGAGTGGGCAGGGCTGGGGGCACCACAGGGAGCATTTCCATAGGGCCCAGACCCGAGGGTCTTGAACACCTTAGGGTCTCCCGCCATCCCCCACTGAGACGCATACATCTCTCCCTTTCTCTCCTGGAGGCCGTCCAGGGTGCACCTGCTCTCCCAGCCACTGTCTTCCAGCGCCCGTCCTGTTCAGAGGCAGCTGAGCCCTCACACAGACCCCTGACCGCAGAAGGGGTCGCACCAGCAGCTGCACCCGGAATGACTGGGGTTCCAAGGAGCAAGGGCATGCCGGGGACCCCCTCAGGATTCAGAGGAGGACCACCCTGTGCTCCTGGGGGAGTATCAGGCCAGAAAGACAGGTTCCGACTCACTGCTGGCACCAGTGCACGGAGTGAGTCCTCGCAAGGACCTAGGGAGCAGGAAGCCCCATCCTCGTTTGAAAGACGGGGAATTCAAGGTCAGGCTCAGCTGTGAGCAGCCCAGGCCTGCAGGGCGGGCAGTGCCAGGACCGAGCCCATGCCAAGTGCTCCAGCGCCTGGGACCTTCACTGCCACGGGCTCAACAGCGAGGCTATGGAGAGGCTCTCACAGAGGCCTGGGAGGGTGCCAACATGCGTCTGTTTCTAGGCTGATGGGTGGGTGAGACCCCAGCGGCTGGGACAGGGCAGGCCTGTGGGCAAGAAGGCAGGGACATGGCAGGGCATGGCCTCCCATTGCACAGGAGCTGCCCAGAGTCACGGGACGTGTTGGAGCCATCAGGGAGCTTCGAGCCCAGTGATTTTCGCTAAGCAGCCCCATTCACTCAGATCTGTTCACTGTGCAGGGTGTTGTGAACGGAGCCACTGGCTGGCTCCTCACTTGCTGAGCTGCTGGCTTCTGGCTATTTTTTCCAGCTATATTGAGAAAAATAATTGTATATATTTAAGGTGCACACGTGCTCTTTTGATGTAGTTCACACTGTGAAACCATAGCCACCACCAAACTCACTGGTGACTGTCACCTCCCACAGCTGCCATTTCCTTTTGCAGTTAGAACACTCAACACCCACTCCCAGCAAACCTCAGGTACAAATACAGTGTTAACCACAGTCACCACAAACAGACACCTTGAACAGATCACGGCCACCTTGAACAGATCATGGCCACCATAAACCAACCACAGCCACTGTGAACAGCCCACAGCCACCACGGACTAACCATGGCCACCATGAAGCAACCATGGCCATCACAAACAGGCCACAGCTACCACAAACTGATCATGGACACCACAAACCAACCACACCCACCACGAACCAACCACAGCCACCATGAACAGCCCATGGCCACCACAAACAGACCACCACGGCCACCATGAAAGATCACAGCCATCATAAACCAACGACAGCCACCACGAACCAACCACACCCACCATGAACCAACCACAGCCACCATGAACAGCCCATGGCCACCACAAACAGACCACAGCCACCTTGAACAGATCACAGCCACCACGAACTGACCACAGCTGCCACAAACCAACCACAGCCACCATGAACAGCCCACAGCCACCATGGACTAACCACAGCCACCACGAACCAACCACGGCCACCACAGACCATGGCCACCATGAACCAACCACGGCCACTATGAACAGCCCATGGCCACCACAAACAGACCACCATGACCACCATGAACAGATCACAACCATCATAAACCGCCCACGGCCACCATGAACCAACCACAGGCACCACAAACAGACCACAGCCACCTTGAACAGATCACAGCCACCACGAACTGACCACGGCCACCACAAACCAACCACAGCCACCATGAACAGCCCACGGCCACCATGAACCAACCACAGCCACCACAAACAGACCATGGCCACCATAAACAGACCACAGTCAGTCACCATGAACAGCCCATGGCCCACCATGAACAGACCCCCAGAGTTCATTCATTCGGCACAACAGGAACTCTGTGTTCTCTGGCCAGCATCTCCCCAGGCTTCCCCACCCCAGCCCCCAGTGGCCACCGTGCTTGTTGGCATCTCTGACACCCCACATGCGTGGGGCCGTGGCTTTGCCTCTCTATGCCTGCAGTGATTTTACTCAGCAGGCCGTGGCTTTGCCTGTGGCTGATTTTGCTCAGCACTGTCCTCCAGGCTCATCCGTGTTGTCTCAAATAACAGGATTTCCTTTTTTACGAAAACCGAACAGCACTCCGTTGTGTGTGCATCACATCGTCTCCAGGCGCCCATCCACTAACGGGCACTGCAGTCGATTCCACGTCTGGGCTGGTGAGCTCCGGAGGGCGGGCAGCTCTTCAGTGCTCCTGCTCCTTTCCCGATACCCACCCACAGTGGGGACGCCTGGCTCCAGCGACAGTGCTCTTTTTTTTTTTTTTTTTTTTTTTGAGACGGAGTCTCGCTCTGTCGCCCAGGCTGGAGTGCAGTGGCGCGATCTCGGCTCACTGCAAGCTCCGCCTCCTGGGTTTACGCCATATTCCTGCCTCAGCCTCCTGAGTAGCTGGGACTACAGGCGCCCGCCACCGCGCCCGGCTCATTTTTTGTATTTTTAGTAGAGACGGGGTTTCACCGTGGTCTCGATCTCCTGACCTTGTGATCCGCCCGCCTCGGCCTCCCAAAGTGCTGGGATTACAGGCGTGAGCCACCGCGCCCGGCCAGACAGTGCTCTTTTTAATTTCTTGAGGAACCTCCATACCCCACACAGTTTTCCGTAATACCTGCACCAATTTACACGCCCACCAACAGCATGCACGGGCCGCTGTGCCTCCACAAACCCGTCTTCATAACATCCAGAGAGAAACGGGCACCAACGTGAAGCCCACACAGCATCTCAACACACGCGTGGTCCGTCCATGCCTGGTGTCATCACCACACACGTGGGCCAGCAGCTGCCACAGGACAGACACTCACTGGCCCTGCGGGAGCACAGACCTCACCCCGAGCACACCCCCCCTGAGCTGTGACTCTGGGCAGCTGCTTTCTCTCTCTGGGCCTCCTCCTTCTCTGTAAGGCTGGGACAAGGCTTCCTTATAGGACCATGGCTGCAATTCAGCCGGTGATGCTGGCAGATGGCTTTGGTGATGGCTGCCCCCACCTGATGAACAGACCCACGGGGATCCTCCTGCCCCCAGTTACGTGAGGGAGGCTACAGGCACCCAGAGGAAACCCCAGCACAGCACCATGGGGGCCGTCCAGGGCCCCAGCACTGCATGGAGCGGCGGCTGCAGACTGAGGTCTACAGAGGAGGTGGTCGTGGCTGCGGCACAGGGTGCTGTGCAGGTGGGAGGTGGGCTCAACCACAGGCCGAGGTGAAGAGGACCACCAACTGTGGCTGCCCGCTGACGGGCGGAGGGACGCTTCTCTGCAGGGCGGTGCCCCGTCCTCCTCTGCCGAGTGACCCCGGGTGGCCTGTATGCAGCAGGCACCGGCTCCCCGAGGACACCTGCGTCCTGGAGGGTCACGCCAGAGCCAAACCTCCCCACTCACTGGGCTGGCAGGAGGCGTGACCTGCACCGGCCACGAGGGAAGGGCCACAGCCTGGTCTGCCTGGAACACGTTAAAAATGCCTAAAGGAGAACAAAAACGGTTGTCATAATGAATTCTTTCTTTTAAAATTAAAAACAACAGTCCTGACTGTACCACGGTGACCTCTCTGTGGAGTCCAAGTGTCTCGGGCCTTCTGCGCCTCCCCCAACTGGCCCCTTCTGGGCCCAAGGACAGACCTCCGAGGCCAGTAGGGCTTGCCCCGCCCTGCATTTTACTTTCTGAGAAAAGTCACCCACATATGGCAAGTTCCTCAAAGGTCCCCAGGCCTCTGCAGGAGCGAGGAGGGGCACAGTGAGGAACGCAGGCCAGGCTGACCCTGGCTGACGCTGGCACCGACAATGCTTCTCTCTCAATGCACCCTAAGAGGATGTGAGACACTAAAACAGAGTCTGCGGCAGGTCCCGGGGCTGATCAAAGAACCGTCAGGGCTCAGAAGGATGATTTATCCTCTTGTTCACGGTGGTCCTGGCTTTGCCTGGTCCTTCAGGAGGGAACTGCCGGATGGGATGGCCGGGGCATCAGGGGTGCGGAACCGGGGGGCACCCAGGGGACATAACCTCCCTTAAAGCAACCACCTGCCCCTGCTCACACCGGAGCCTTCCACGGTGCCCCAGAGCCAACCCCATAACCCCGGGCAGCCACCTGTACCTAATCATGCCCTCACCCAGGCTGGAGTACAGTTGTGCAAACAAATCTTATTGCAGCCTTGACCTCCGGGGCTCAAATGATTCTCCCCTCTCAGCCTCCCAAGTGGCTGGGACTACAGGCACACACCACCACACCCAGCTTATTAATTTTTTTTTTCAGATATGAGGTCTTGCTATGTTGCCCAGGCTGGTCTCAAACTCCTGGGCTCAAGCGATCTCCCAGCCTCAGCCTCCCAAAGTGCCAGGATTACAGGCGTGAACTGCTGTGCCCAGCCAGTTCTTTATTTTAAAATTGGAAACTTTAGATGTTTATTCAATGCCATTGGTAGCTAAGGTCTGATTCAATAAAATTCACAAAGATGCTTATTTTATGAATTATTCATCAATAGTTGGCATAAGTACCCACTGGAAAATATAATTAGGACAAATCTCTTGAAAACGAGTACTCCATTCTTAGAAAAGCATCAACAAAACCCAGGCTGTTTCCTCCCCATGTGGCCCCTTCTCCAAGGACCTTGCCCCAAAGCTCCAGTTGTCAGGACGGGGCCAGTGTGGACCAGCAGCCCCTGAGCCCCGACCAGACCAAACGCACCCAAACCTAAGACCACAGAGGCTGCCCAGCCAGGTCCACAGGCTCGGCCAGGGGCCTCCCAAGTCCCATTTGCCTAGAGAGGCAGCTTGTCACGCCTGGCACCACGGGTGGCCCCGCTGTGGGGACAGCAGTGGCCGGGTGTCTCCTCCTCTGAGGAGCTACAGCCTCTCCACCAGCCAGACGTGGGCGCTGCCGTCATTTGTCCACACAGCCTGTCTATGAGAAACCTCGAACAAAGGAGCCAGTGGAAAGGTGATCCCAGCCTTCCGGGACCAGCACAGATGGTCCCTCACAGGCCAAGGGCAGAGGCGGCCCCAGTGCTCACCAGGGACCCCAGGGCCATGGCCCTAAACCATCCATCCGGCAAGGCCTGTGCACACCTTCCCTGCCAAGGAGCAGGGCTCCTCCCGTATTGGAGGCACCTGTCCCAACATCCATCCCCGGCATCCCCCAGCCCCAGGCTCCTGCCCCAGCAGCCTCCGAGGATAGCGCTGGGTCCAGAACGTCCGCCCCGGCCCCGTGTCCCCACACGGTCGCCCCATAACACCTTCCGGGGAGCCGAGGACCCACCCGTGCCCCACGCACCTGCGCCAGCCTTCAGCAGCAGCCACAGTGCCCAGAGGTCCCGGCACAGCAGTGACAGCCGGCTCACCGTCATGCTGCCCACTGCGAGTCAGGAGCCCCCGACCTGGCTCCTGGAACGCCCTTCCCAGGCACACAAAGGACGGCGCAGCACCAGCACCATCTTGGCCGCGGAGCAGGGATGCCACACCTTCCTGGGTTTGCTGCGCAGACCTGGTCTCTGCAGGGCAGCCGGCCGGCTGCTCCTCCCAGGGCCTCCGATTTGATGTCCCTGATTAAGGAGCGGCATCGGCTCACTTATCCCGCTGCAGGCAGCTTAACTGTTGCAGTCCTGGCGACAGCTGAGCCCCAGCCCAGGAGGCTTCAGGTTCCTGGTGTTGCTTGTCTAGACCCTCCCTGCAGGGGCCCCATGCTCTGCCAAAGTCCCATCCACTGAGTGGCAGGGGCCTGGGCTGGCGGGGGCCATGCTTAGCAGAGATCCGTCCCCTGAGGCAGCCCCACGGCTATGGGGACCTGGGCTGAGGTCCCCAACCGCTGAGCCAGTACCAGAGCTGCAGCGACCTGGGCTGGCAGGAATGAGCTGTCCAGAGAGTATGCTGACCCAGGGGGCCGAGCCCTCTGCCCTGGCAACACATGCCCATGGGGAGTTGAGCCTTCAAGCGCCCGGGAGGCAGCTGCGTCTCCTGTTCTCGTCCGTCCGTGGTCACTGAGTTCCTTTTAAAGCTGTATGAGCAGGGGCTGTTCTCAGAATACCCCTGCACCGAGAACACAGAAGGCAGGCTCCTGGCTGCCTCTCTACTTTTCCAGGGCACGGAGGGGGACACTTAAATACGACACTTGAAAACCGGCAGTCCCAGGGGGGCTCCCAACTGCTGCCCTGAGTGGCAGTCCCACAGAGAGCTCGTTCAAACTCAGGTTCTGTCCCCGACGAGCTCCCAGGTGACCTGAGACCACTCGTCCAGGCCCAGAGTTTGAGCAGAAAAACCCAAGAAGCTAAGGGGACCCACACACATCTTCTGAGAACGTACCCAGTCCTGGAGTCAGCCCGAGCCAAGAAGGACTGGGAGGGACGCTGGATTTTGGTGGGACCCCGGCCTGCCATGTCCCTGCTGGCCCTGGCCTCTTCCGGCGCCTCTCTCTGCAGAGCCTCACACCTGCACTGACCCCTGCCCTGCATGTGTCCAGCACAGCACAGCCGGCCCTCCAGGCTTCAGCTTCTCCCGCTGGGAACACCGGCCCCTGGGGCTGGCTGACCCGAATGCCAGACACCTGGCTCCTGCCTCTGGGAACATCGGCTCCCTCACGTCCAAACGCTTGCTGGAGGGGAAAGTGCGGCTTCACCAGGCCCTGCCTCTGGGAACATCAGCCATGGACGCTTTTCTTGTGGCCATGATCGCACTGACAAGCACCAAAGCGAAGCCTAGAACCTCACCCTTCCTGCTGGGCACCCTGCGCACACCTAGAGGATGGACGCCTGAGAGGGGCCACTGCTTCCCCCACACCTGGGTTCTCTGAGAGTCAGCCTCATCCCTGGGGCAGGAACGTCACTTCTGTAAGCCCCTCCGCAGCACTCACACCCGCCGAGGGGCTGTGACATCCATCCATGATTATTTATGTCTTCTCAGCCCAGCTGTCCTTCCCTGTAAGCTTGGACCTGGGGCTGGCTGGTGCCCATGGTGTGGGCTGCCCCCGAGCCACAGCGAGTGTGGGCACATTGACCCAGACCTCCCGTGTCTGGGATCTCTTGTGTTCCTACCTTCTGCCGTCAGAACGCATCCCAGATAAGCTCTCCCCGGAACACGAGCCCCGGGGGAGGCCACCGCGTCATGGCCCCTCACGCTGTCACCATGGCACCAGCTGATGCACCTGCCACCCGCACCTCAGCCCTGCCTCCGCTCTGGGGCCAGGCGGCATCTTCATTCCCAGTCCACTCACCACCCACGCCTCAGCCCTGCCTCCGCTCTGGGGCACGCCGGCGTCTTCATTCCCGGCCGACTCTAATGTCTGAAGCATGTTTTGCAGGCACAACTCCTACGTTACCAGCCGGCAGGGGCATAGGAGCAGATCACGGTGCCACACAGTGGGTCCTCCTACAGCTGAGCACAGTCCAACGCGTCCTCACCTCCAGCTTCCAACCCCCAACAGCAAAGCACGCCCAGAGGCATCAGCCTTGGGACACACGTACCAAACAACCCCTCTCCCACAATATGCTCAAGGCCTGCAGAGACCCCCGAGGCCCGAGGCCCACCTCCTCCCTCGGTGGTCCCAGCACTGGAGGACACGAAGGGCTGGGATGTCTCAGGCAGCCACACAGCGGCCGATGCAGATGGAGTGAGCAAAGATCAGCCGAAAAAGAGGACTGTGTTCTGAACAGGAGGCTCTCACAGACAGGCCTCAGTTTTTAAACAGAGGGACAGTGAACGGTGCCAGAGGCTGTCCTCTAAGGAGAGGGCGCCGTGTGGGGAAGGAGGGGCCCCTGGTACAGATGCAAGGACCTTGACAAATTGGCTCCTCCCTCTTCTGTGCGTCTCCCCCGGCCCCCGATGTCTTGTCACGCTGAAGTTTCTGGTGGGCAAAGGCCATGCGCCTTCATGGTACACAAGCAAGGGGGCCACCCCACAGTCACCACAGGGCAGACCCAGGCGGTCTGGCCCCAAGCCAGGGTGGACCTGGCCATCTTTAGGAGGGACTGGCTCATGATGGCCCTGTTCCAGGGAGGGCTGGCCCTGCTCTGTGCCCGTGGGGGTGCCGCAGATGATCACAGTAACACCCATCAGAGGCCGGAACACGTGACCCGAACCACACATGGGAAACCATCCCAGGCTCATCGCTGTGGCTGCGGCTGCTCACCCACCGTTTCTCACGCAGTCCAGGAGACTCAGGGCTCCCAACCCACAGCTCTTGACCCTTCCAGCTCCCTGCTGACCGAGTCAAGGCCAAAGGCGTCCCTGCAGCTTCTCTGGCGGGGGCTGGAGATGGGAAACAGCTTTCCTCCAAGAGCCGTGGGAGCTCGCGTGGCCTCAGGCTGGTTTCTGTCCAGTTTCCGAATCACAAAAGCTGTTCCAGGCACCTGGACCTTCAGCCAGAGACAGTGCACATGAAACCACACCCACAGCAGAGGCCTCCATCCGGCATAAGACAGAAGCGACTCCACACCCGGGATCGGCAGCACAGTAGAGAAGCCAAGTCCAGAACGAGTCGATGCCAGACACACGGCTGTTCCCCAGGAACGTACATTTCAGACACACAGCTGTTCCCCAGGAACGTACATTTCGGACACACGGCTGTTCCCCAGGAACGCACACTTCGGACACACAGCCGTCCCGTCCCCCAGGAACGCACACTTCGGACACACGGCCGTCCCGTCCCCCAGGAACGCACACTTCGGACACACGGCCGTCCCGTCCCCCAGGAACGCACATTTCGGACACACGGCCGTCCCGTCCCCAAGGAACGTACACTTCGGACACACGGCTGTCCCGTCCCCCAGGAACGCACATTTCGGACACACGGCCGTCCCGTCCCCCAGGAACTCACGTTTCTTGTGATTTCTTGCAGGCTTCCCTTTGGTGTGATTTCAGACCCATCCTGGGAGCCCAGTCAGCTCCATGAATAACGTAACCAATCACGTGGCCTCCTTGGTGAGGCCTCCAGGACCCTCCGGAACCCTCCAGAAATGTCCGAAGCCCATTTTCCCAACAGCCCCGGCCAGGTCTATGGCTCGCAGCCTCCTCACGCTTGGTCTGGCTCTGAGCTCCCCCTTCCCTGACACGCCAGGGCCCTGGGTTTCTAGTTGTTATCTTTTGTGTGCTGCTTTCCAACTTTGTTACACATTTAAGTTGTGCCTTCCCAAGAACAGCAGTGAGGAGACTTCATGCTTTATTTGGCCCTTACCTTTTATTTGTGTGTATGTGCTTTACAAATGTAGCTAGAAATTACATGAATGAGCGTGTCTAGGAGCTGTGCTGTGTGTGGGGGTTCAGAACACAGGATGGAAAGTGGCCCAAACACTGCAATTTAAGCCCAGCAGGCGCCCAATGGACCCCGGGGCCCTCACTGAAATGCAACACAAAGGCCCCGCACACATGGGCTCACGCAGGGCACAGAGCTGATGTGCCGGCTTCAGGGAGCCGCTGCTGCGGGCAGGCCCAGCACCTCGGCCAAGAGCCCATTCCTGCCCTGTCGGGATCAGCTAAACAGGAAGGAGCTCCCTGCCTGGAGAGGAAACCAGACACGCCAGCCCCAGATCGGCAGATCTGAACAATGAGCCTCACCACGCTGGGCCCTGCACCTTGGGGACGCCCAGGGGGCCTGGGGCCCTTGTCCAGCAGGAACTCGACCGATCGCTGCCCACCCCCAGGAGCTGTGGCGTGACGGCACCAGGTGTGACGGTCGCTTCCCACCCCCAGGAGCTGTGGGGTGACGGCACCAGGTGTGACGGTCGCTTCCCACCCCCAGGAGCTGTGGGGTGACGGCACCAGGTGTGATGGATGAGGGTGGAGTGGCCAACCTGGACGGGCAGTTGCTTTCTCCTCCTCCCGGATGGACAATTTCGTCTTACAAACCTGGTCAGCCCTGTCTGGAGCCATGAGGCTGTGGGGTGGGACCCGCTGCACAAAGCAAACAGCTAAACCTTAAGTCAAATAAAACACCCTGTAGCAGCAGACGCAGAGGGTGCGGCTCACCAGCTGGCTGGGGCTGAAGGGACAGTGGATGCGGGGCAGGGGTCAGCGACGTCCATGCCCCCGACTCTGCCGTAAACGCACGGGTCCCGGCTCCGGGTGACAGGGACGTCTACACAGGTATCTGCAGGAGCTGCCCGTGTAACACTGCTCCGAGAGTCTGCCTGCCAGCTCCTCGGCCCCCACCCTGCGCAGGGGCGTCAGCAGCACCCCCATCAAACCTGGAAGCGCAGACGGCACCTGCTGCCTGGGTTCAGTGCAGCCGAGAGAGGGCAGCGTGTTTTCCTGGGCCAGACCCACAGTGGTCTTGGTCTCAAGACTCACCTGAGGCTCTCGATGGGAATTTGGGGCTCTGGGTCTGCCGCCGAGCTGGGAAGTCGCTCTCCCCAGACGGAGACATGAAGATGAGATGATCTCAGAGTCCCCCGGTTCATGGGAAGCAGCCGCTCGGCTGGGAGAGCCGTGCAGGCGAGGGAGGCCCGGGGCTGGCAGCAGCACCTGCCCAGGCCCAGCTCCCGCAGCTGCCTGGCCACACCTGAGACAGCGAGGGCGGGACCGGCCCAGCGGCTGCCAGGGCGCGTCCAGATCTGTGCAGGAGTTTCATGGGGGTGGCAATGGCAGAGAAAGCAGCTGAGGATCCCAGGCAGGGGCTCGGCTGTGCACAGGCACAGACGACACAACACAGCCCCCGTCCAGATGCTGTGGGCAGCACTGCCAACCATCAGGACTCAGGAGAGATGAGGGGTGGCACCAGGTCTCCACCCACAGGGCTCACCAGCAGCTTGGACGCCATTCTGGGCCATGAACCCATTTGAGGAGGAGAGTCTCGGGACCACTGGGTGCATCCGAGAAGGGCATTCCTGGGTCTGTGGGGAACACCTGAGCAGCACGGTCGCACGATGCCGTGGAGAAAAGATGGAGATGCAGGGCCTCTGAAGGCCTCTGAAGGGCACTGCCCACTCTGGAACACCATTTCCCCAACAGATGTTCCACGTGGTGGGAAACATTCGCCATCTTCTGGGTGGAAAATCACAGCACAGGTCGAGCCTGGCCCGTCCCAGGCCCGCTGCACACACAGCCTAGGGCAGGATGGCCCATCCTGGAGTGTCGGGGTCTCTACGGCTGGCTGGATGCAGGGACCAGAAACATTTCCATTCTTTTGTCAAAAACTCTCTAAAGTTAACACCTTTTCTTTATTTTTTTCTAGGCAAGGCCTCGCTCTGTCATCCAGGCTGGAGTGGAATGGTACAATCTCACTGCAGCCCTGATCTCCGGGGCTCAAGCGGTCCTCCCGCCTTAGTTTCCTGGGATTACAGATGCACGCCACCAAGCCTGGCCTACATTTTAAACGTCATTTACCTTTGTGATACAGGATGTCCTTAGAAGACGACGCGGGCTGGGCCAGCCTTGGAGACTGCACGAGTCTGGTGGCTTACAGAAAGTGGGCGGTCTCTAAATGGGGCCCTGGGAGGGGAACTCGGGACTATGTGGGGAGAAAACGCCAGGCTCGGATCTGGTGAAGGCCAGTCTGGTATGGGCGAGGGCAGGGCCGTACTGTGCTTCAGCTGAATGTAAAGGCTGCACCCGGCATCACTCCCTGGTGGCCCCCAGGTGCTGCTTAGTGTGGGGATGTCGGTTCCTGTGGGTATGCCTAGGACTGAACTGGCTTCCAGGCCATGCCTGCCCACTCATCTGGTAAGTCAGATCCCACCCATCTGATGCCACAGGGAGAGGAGAAGAGTCCAGGGGACAGGGCAGGAACAGCTGAGGCCCCATCTGCTCTCCCACTCATCCCCCCATTCCTATGGAAGGAGGATTCAGTGACAGGATGCCAGCCGCCCCCACCTCCACCCCCAGAAGCCACACTCCTCCCTGCATCCTGCACGGTCCCACGTGGGGCACAGCCCAGGGGTAACTCTTCAGGCCAGCAGGCCTTGGAGCTGCAACACCACAGGCTCACCCTGCCACCGACCCCACCTCAGCCACCAGCTCCCCTCTGCTCTCCTGAGGCAGAAGTGGCAGCCCCGAGACACTGGCACCCAGCAGTTCACACAGCAGCAAGGATAGTAGTTGCAGTGCCAACATGTACTGAGTACCAACTGTATACTCGATGTTGCCTTAAGCTCTCACACAGCTTAGTGCTGACGGTATACTGGGTGCTGCCCTAAGCTCTCAAATGGACCCTCTTTCTTTAATCATATGCTCAGCAAACAGGTGTGTTCAAGAGGCGGTCGGGCTCGAGAGCGAGCCCCGGTCTACGTCCCCATTCTGCTGGTTGACACGAGCTCCGTGCCCTCAGAGAGTCACTAGACACCCTGAGCCTCCGTGAGCGAGTGTGTAAAACGAGCTGAGCCCGGGGCACGGGCACAGTGCCTCCACACAGCGGTGTGCCACCAAACAGCTGATCCTGGAGAGGAGAACACAGGAGGGGCAGACACAGGTGAGCGCCATGCAGGTCAGAGGATGCGGCACCATGTGCAGAAAGGTGACAGGAGAGGAGGGGACGGAGGGAAGCACCCCGGGGCCTGTCCAGAAGCAGAACCTGGGGCGGTCGCGGCAGCCCAGCGCACGAGGACGCTGCCATTGTTCCCCCTTTCTGGGGGGTAAAACCGAGCCACACATGGGTCGAGGGCTGCCTGGGCTCACAGGGGAAGCGCAGGCCTGGGTTTGAGCCCAGCCCGCTGGCTCCACAGCCCCCAACCTCGGTGGCCTTTCCGACTCACTCACCCGACCAGCGCAGATGGGACGGCTTGGGGGGCCCAGATGTCCTGCCCACAGCGGCGACCCCAGGCAGGAGAGCGTGTGCCCGGGAGGATGCCCCACCCTCGGGGCTTGATTTACTCCCCGAATGAAGGACATCGCGCGGCCTCACCGCAGGCTTCCGGGCTCTGGGCACATTGGTCACCGAGCCCAGCTGTTCAAGCAGCCACATTCCTGACCAGCGGGAAGAAAGGAGAAAGCTCACCAAAGGGGAATCCAAATGTCTGAAAATATTTTCACCAATATTTTCTCCGCTCTCACACACTTTTACAAACTCAACTCAGATATTCACGAGGAACTCCCCCACCAGCCCCTGCCCGAGACACCTGCACAGACCGTGACGTCAGCTTGGCGCCCACGCGCCGCGCTCCGCCGGCAGCCACGCCGCTGCCCGAGACACCGGCACAGTGACATCATGTTGGCGTCGCAAACACCCCCCCCCCCCGCCCCGCCGGCAGCCACGCCAGCCCCTGCCCGAGACACGGGCACAGACAGTGACGTCATGTTGGCGTCGCACACCCCCCCCCGCCCCGCCCCACCGGCAGCCACGCCCCTGCCCGAGACACGGGCACAGACAGTGACGTCACGTTGGCGTCGCACACACCTCACCCTGCCCCGCAGGCAGCCACGCCAGGCCCTGCCCGAGACACCGTCATAGTGACGTCATATTGGTGTCCCACGCACCGCGCTCCGCCGGCAGCCATGCCAGGCCCTGCCCGAGACACCAGCACAGACAGTGACGTCAGGTTGGCGTCCCACGCGCCGCGCCCCGCGCCGCGCCCCGCCCCGCCGGCAGCCACAACCTTGCCTGAGACACGGGCACAGACGGTGACGTCAGCTTGGCGTCCCACGCGCCCCGCCCCCCGGCCGGCATGAAGGTGCTTTTTTTAATCAGGAAAAAGACGAAGGCGGAGGGTCTGCTGGGACCCTGTCCTGGGTACTGCCCTCCCACCCCACCCCTCTTCTGCTCTCTTTAAAATGAAGGTGTGTTTGCTGCTGTTTTGATTGTGCCTTTTATTTGAAAAAAAAATCGAGCTGTGGATCTCCTCGCTGTCTTTCTTCGCCTCCCGATCTAAGGGAGGGGAAAATCCTACCCAGGAGGCAAGCATGTCTCTTAACTGGAGGCAGATCTCCAAGGTATCTGTGGTGTCATCCTCACTCAGAACCCCATTCCCAGCTCACACAGCCACTTCTGGTTCTGAAATGGGCTGGGATCACCTAACCACTCCCTCTGAAGTCTGTCTTGACCAATGGCACCACCGTCCACCCCAAATTCCAAACCCGACATTGTGGGGCCATTGACGATGACCTCTCGCTTCTTCTCTCCAAGAAACATCCCTAAGCCCCGTCCCTCCTGCCCCGAAACCTCTCTCCAGGCACTCTCCCCCTCCCCTCCCACTGCCACTTCTGTGGTTCGGATCCTGGAGCCTCATCCGACGTCTGAACAACTAGGATGGTCCTAAGCCACTTGTTTCCATGCAGTCCCTCCCGACTGCCACCTGCTCACTGATTTCCTTGCCGAAAGCGGAGTCTCATTTCACATCTCTGCTGAAAACCCTCCTGGCGGTCTCTGTGGTTAACAGTCAAATTCCTGAACCGGTGTTGACACCAGACCCCTCAGGTCAGCCCACACTGCCCCCCGAGCCTCTGCCCTGGGGCATCCTGGAATACCCACTATGTCCGTGTTGCATGCCCGGCGCTCCCCTGCCGCCATGTTCACAAGAAGACATCATGTGGCTTTACCGGGGCTGTGCCATCCCTGTCTCCATCACCAGATCCTCCCCCAGCCTCTCTCAGCACAAGCTCTCTGTGGCCTCCCCATGCCCCACGCCACCTCTCCCTCGGCGGCAGAGCGCGTCGTAACCTCTGGCTTAAAAGCCACCTTGCTGCAGAGGCGGGAGCTTCTCCTCACCCCAGCGGCCCATGGACTCATGCCTGATGCCTGCACACGTTTGGCAGAGACTGAGCCGGGACTGCCACTGTAAGTATCTTGGGGTTTGCACCAGGGTCTGACTCAGTGTAGACACCCTTACGAGATGAACACACATCGCTGAGAAGTATTTTCTTTGTTCCCAGCTCAAATAAAATGGGAAAGTCAGTGCTTTTAAAGCCAGAACTGAGGTGAACTTTTCAGTGTTTCCGATGTTCTGTAGATGTACAGTATAGGAGGCCTAATGCAATAAAAATGATTGGCTATGAAACAGTAAGGGGAGAAGGGTAAGTTATGTAAGTGCCAAGTTCCACCTTTCCCCACCTAGAATATTCGGTATCCATTTCACAAAAACGAGACCGGGCTGAGAAGCTTCCACGTCATTATTCAGTGGGCCCAGCTCACTGCTTCAAACTCAGCTCCCTACAGGCCACACTTATTTCCCTAATCCACTCCCAAGGAATAGACGTGCAGCCCTGAGGATGAGAAGTGGCCACCACAGATGCACAGCAGGAACGTCTGGAGCGCCCTGGGCAGGCGGTGGCTCTCCCCACAGGAACACAGCTTCCCCGCCTACCGCCCTCCCTGAGATGGGGAAGTAGGGCAAATTCCAACCGGGCCTCATGGCATCAGGAAGCACGGTCCAGGTTTAGGCAGATTCTCAAATACACATCCATTGGCTCCCACTAAACATGGCCAAGTATCTCCTACAGGCTGGGTATCCCGTATCCGAAATGCTTAAGGCCAGAAATGTTTCGGATTTTGGATTTTTTTCAGTTTGGACTATTTGCATATACATAATGAGACATTTGGTATGTGACCCGAGTCTAGACACGAAATTCATTTATGTTTCACACACACCTCATACATGAAGCTTGAAGGTAATTTTATACAACATTTTAATTTTGTGCATGAAGTAAGTTTTGACTGTGACCTATTGTGGGGTCAGGTATGGATTTTCCACCTGTGACATCATGTCGGAGCTCAAAAGTTTCAGGTTTTGGAGTATTTTGGATTTTCCAATTGGGGCACTCAACCTGTAATAAAAAGGGAATACTTGCCTTGTTTAAATAAATATTTTAAATACAGTGAGATCACTAGGGAGGGTAAGACAGGTGCTTTTAACAATAAATTGTTCTTGTGGGCTGAATACCACATAGGCCAAGCCCTGTGGAGTCGGCTGTGGTTGAAACCAGAACCAGCCAAATCCCGCCCTGCCAGACATGACTTCCGGTAACTTAGCCTGCAGGGAAGGGCTCCTGGCTCTAAGCAAATGGGCCCCTTTCCTGGCCAGGTAGCACAGTCTGCTGCAGGGCATGAAAATCGGGTCACAAACAGCAAACGCCAAATACTCTCAAAAAAAGCAAATTTCAGTGCATCCTGAGCTGCCATCTTGAGGGTCTTTTTTTATCGAATCATTTGCAAACTTCTGATAGATTTTTGAAATACTTAGCAACTTCTAATAAAATTTCCAATGTTCTAAAGAAGTCACACTTTAAAAATCTGCTGTTATTTCCTTGTGGAATGAGTACTGTAACTGGAGAATGTGTCTGAAAGGTGTTCGTATCCTGAGAGACACCCCCCAAAACACAGTGAATCAGGTCCTGGGAGACGCCCCCCCAAAACATAGCAAATCAGGTCCTGTGAGATACCCCCCAAAACACAGCAAATCAGGTCCTGGGAGACACCCCCCAAAACACAGTGATTCAGGTCCTGGGAGATGCCCCCCAAAACACAGCGAATCAGGTTCTGGGAGACGCCCCCCAAAACACAGTGAATCAGGTCCCGGGAAATGCCCCCCAAAACCAGCGAATCAAGTCCCACACAACGTGTACAAAGTTAACAGAAGCAGGTAGCAGGCGGCCGGATTTCGCAGAGAGCCTCTGTGAGCGCAGTGTCATGGCCACACTCAGGTTCAGCTGAGGCTCTGCTTCCTGGAAGGAAAGCTCCCGTCCTGTCCCCTCCTGCAGGCCCCACAGAGCAGCTGGACGCAGGTGCAGAGCCCCAGGTGCAGAGCCAGGTGGCGGAGGCCGAGCAGGCTTGCTTTGTTTTTGTCTCTGTGGCAACGATGTGCCAGCACAGACCTAGTTTACTGTCACATGGCTGCGGGGTGGCGGCTCAGGGGAGGCGGTGGCGGGTTTTCGGGAGCGCGTGCAGCCAGCTGCACTCTCCTCAAAGCTGATAAACACGCCAGTTCTCCTTAACCCAGGTCATCCCTGCCCGTTGTTTAGAGAACAGGGGCTGATTCTTTGCTTTCCCTGCAGCATTGGGCCTGGCCTGGCACAGAGCAGACGCTGGGCACACACTTCCCAAGTAAGCGAAGAAGGAAGGGATGAAGAAAAGCACCCCTTGGGCCGTTGTCATCTTCTGCTAATTCATTTGTTCTTAGCTCCACACAGAAAACAGTTTGGTTTTCTGAAAATTCGTGCCTGTACATAGAAGTCACGGAAAGTCCTCTGAACTCCTCTTGGCAATCGTGGAAAGTAGAGATCTCCTTGCAAGAGCAGACCCCGCCACGTGATTCTGACGAACCTGTGTGAGGGTCTCTGCCAGCCGCCGCTCCCTGCCTCGGCCACTGGGTGGTTTATTATGTCACACTTCTCAAGGCACCGCATTTGGGATAAGCACTTGCATTGGGTTTGCTTAGCACACTCTTTACTTTGTCCTTGAAAAAACAGACTTCTCTGGGATGAAGACAAAGTGGTCTCCTGTCCCCGAACTTACCTGACACTGCAGGGTTTGGAACAAATATCCTACGACGTGGCTGGACCTGGTGTAGCCGCCACATTCTGTAAGTTCCAGGGGACTTTAAACATAAGAAAGTGACGAAGGGTAGGAACTTCACGGTAGTTCCTGTGCGTTAAGGAAAGACAAGGTTCCCACAAATCTGAATGGTTTAACACAGGGATCTCCAAGCCCCGGGTCACAGACCGGTACTGGTCGGGCCGCACAGCAGGAGGTGAGTGGTGGGTGAGTGAGCAGCGGGTGAGCAGGAGGTGAGCGGCGGGTGAGTGAGGACTGCCTGAGCTCCACCTCCTGTCAGATCAGCAGCGGCGTTTGATTCTCCTAGGAGCGAACCCTACCGTGAACTGTGCATTCGAGGGATCTAGGCTGTGGGCTTCTTATGAGAATCTAATGCCTGATGATCTGAGGTAGAACAGTTTCACCCTGAAACCATCCCTACCCCTGGTCCGTGGAAAAGTTATCTTCCATGAAACTGGTCCCTGGTGCCAGAAAGGCTGGGGACTGCTGGTTTAAGAGATTGGCAAATTAAAAAAGAAAACATCACTGAACTCGCATGGAGTCTAAGACCTCAGGGAGGACTCCGTGTGGCAGCTCCATCCCCTGCTCAGCACAGACGCGTCCCTCCAGGCCACACAGAGCTGCCGAGGATTAAAACGCACCACACCTGTGCACACACAGGCACCAGCTCCGCAGGGAAAGGTTCATGTGCCCAGGTCCTGCTCCCCACACCAGGCAAGTGCTGGCCTTCTCCACCACTTTGCTTTCCGCTATTTTAGAAATACGTTCTTATCGTGGCAGGGCTGGACCCCAAAGGTGCTTAACAACCTTTTCGGCTCACCATGTAGAATTAAAAAAAAAAAAAAGCAGTAGATGACCACAGAGAGCATCGTGCATCCCGGGCAGAGGCAGCCGCGCCACCACACACGGTGGGTGCACGTGCGCTGCCACAGACGCTGTTGCCTTCCCTTCGGATTGGCGCAAACTCCTGATCTCAGCCCCAAGACGAGTGGCGTCTGCACCTCCAAAAGGAGGCTTCCTCACCCCACAGCCCAACCCCGTGACTTTCTTCTAAACACGCTGTGTATTCAGAGCAGTCTTCTGATTCCCAGCCCCGTTCCCCGACTCTGAAGAACAAAAATATACAGCCGGATTCCAAGTAACTGTGACAATGGGTGTGTTGCTTGGGTGAGGCTGTCCCCTCATGGGCTGGGCGGGGTCCGTCCTGGTCATTTCTCTCACAGGTCTCCTGTGATGAGGGGGACGATCCCACCTGTGTCCGCCCACAGCCATGGTGCCTGTGGGTACTTCCCACACCCCTGCCGGACTTCACACTTTCCAGACACACTGGCCCCTTCCAGGCCCTGGACAGGGATGGGAGGCAGCGGCCAACCCTCTCACCACCGTGCAAAGACCAGCAACCCACAGCACAGAGGACTTCCCTTTCCTCTGCCACCACCATGGAAGTGAAAACGTCACGTGCAGCGCAGGCCAAGACCTCACACCCGGCCCCCTCCTTAGTCTGCTAGACCGTTTTGGGCAGAGCAGCTAAAATCTCTGAACTCCAGGACTCAAGTGTGAGGCTGCAGAAGGCCAGCTCTGCTTCCCCTGCTAGGCCACTCTGACGTGGTTTTAATTTGTCTGAGGAGGGGAGTCTGAGCAGTGAGTGAAAAGCAAGAGAGGAAAAAGACAAATGGGTGCTGGTGCTGAACTTGTGCTGGGCAGATCAGGGGGCAGACAACGAGCCCTGGGCTGCGTCTACAAGGTCTCCGCCCCCCACTGGGGCTGCAGGTGCTCCAGGCCCACACCACCCTCCGCGTGGCTGCAGACAACAAAATTTTGGAAAAGCACTGGAAGGGCAGGTGAGGGAGATGCCTTCTGGGACCCCATCAACCTGAACCTGAACAAGCTGCAGCGGCCCTGCGGCCCTTGCTGTCTGCGGCCCTGCAGCCAGGTGAAGGGACGGCGTCAGGGAAAGGCAGCCCCACTGACTGAGTTCACTGGGTGCCATCGGCGTGAAAGGACCCACCGAGATGGAAACGCGGCAGCCCAGGGTGGCTGTGGCCCTGTGACCTCGTGCTCCAGCTCTGGCGCTGGCTCCCAGTCCCACCTGAAGCCTCCCTAGAGCCTTAGGCAGGACACCGGCTCGTTTTCTTGTCAAACGTAACTGCATGTTGTCCATCCATTGTGGCATCCCCACAGTCCTGAGAGAGCCCTAGACGGCCCTGGCAGAGTGCAGTGTACACTCCGCTGTCGGGGGAGCGCATCACGGTCTGTGAGGCGGGCAGGGGAGTGAGGGCGCAGCACAGACCTGGCTATAGCAGGACTGAGGCCCCGTGGCGGGGTTGGCACCCTCAGCCCAGTGTCCACCCACAGGCAGGCCCCGCCCAGCAGACCCTCCAATGGGGCTTCCCTCCCTCAGGGGGTCCCCAGTGTCACAGAGACTCTGCGTGGCTCCTGCGTTTCTGTCCTAACCAGCGGGCCCAGGAGACTGCGTGTCCTCAGAGACCTGCCTGTGGTCTCGGGAGTGCCGCCACCGTCCTAAACACCCCTGCGCGGTGGGTCCTCCGAGGGCAGCGGGACCGTGGGTAGGTGGGAGGTTTGGGGGAGCCCAGGTGTGAATGGGTGGTGGTGCTGCCGTCTACTAAGCTCCTGCTGTGTCCTCCCGCACCGTCCACGGGACGCTCTGACAACCCTATGATACTCAGCATTTCTCTCCGTGACCTTCCGACTCTCCTCATCTGCAGAACGGGTGAGTTCAGAAGAGAGTGGATGCAGTTTGATAAACAGCAGAGCTGCGACTCTGAGGACAAGGACTTAGCACTCTGGGCCCCGGGAAACCACCACATGGCATCCATCTGCAGCCCCATCCTCATGGAGGCCGTGTCTTCACAGCCAGGATCAGACCCCGAACGCAGGTCATGCCAGGCAGACACACAGATGGCATTCAGCCAGTGAAGGGGCGAGCCCTCCCTCATTCCAGGGCATTTTCTGGATTTCAAGGTTGAATGAAGGAAATGCCTTCTGAGGCAGGAGACCTGCTCAGCCCCACGCATGGCCCCGAGGGCTCACTGACCACGGGACGGGAAGAGTGGCCGGGACTCACAGCTCCCTGCACGGCTGACCACGGGCAGCTCTGCATAAACCGGGCTTCAGTGTGCCAGGGCCAATCCTCAGGCATATCACCAGGTGTCCCATGGTCAAGGGGACGGCAAAGCGTTCGGTCATGGCCTCGGCTTTGTCCTGCACCTGCAGCCGCGGCCGCTGGACATCAGAGCTCTCAGGACGTGGGGCAGCCTGGTGCAGGCTGAGCCCCCAGCTGTTTGTACAGTGGTGTGAGGCTTAGGCTTGCCAGACAAAGGGAGCTTATTTGGTTTTGGTAGCTGTGACATAAATTAGGGTCAAAGGATAACTTTAGGGTGAAAAGCTCATTTGCTCCTCGTCCCCACTCCCTGAGCTACTGCAAATTCCACAGGGGACACAGACTGCATGTGCCCTGTGGATCATGGGGCATCCACAGAGGGCACCTCCACGCCGCCTCACCCAGAGGCCGCCTCTACTGCTCTGAGCACGCCACCTGCGAGGGACTCACGGGGAACCAGGAGACTCACCCTCAGCCATGGATAGCAGCCAGGAGCACCACTCAGAATACAGGTAGTAGCTTTTCATTTCCGCCACGGAAATCTGGACAGGCTTTCCGTCCCCCATGGCAAGGATCAGATGCCAGGGAGGACGCGTGCTGCCCTGGGCTCCCACAACCCTCTCCTTGTAACAGGACCTTTCTATGCTGAACTTTGTCCCCTAAAATCTGCATAAGGGACCAGTTGGCTTTTTACTTTCATTTTACCCACTACCTGGGACGGAGTACGCCAGGTAATTACCCTCCTGGAGGCCGATTCCTGGTCCGCCCTGATGTTTACACGCAGGTCCAGGCGACACACTGCGCCCGCCCGAGGGGGGACTTGCGGAAAAAGGCACAAACCTGAGCTATTCTCGCCTTGGGTCCCGGCGCCCCCACTGGGGGCGTGGCCTCCCTTGCTTTAAACAGGCAGCCGGAAGATGACACGCAGCACGTTTTCCATTGTGCCTGGGGAGCAGCATATTCCCGGGGAGACTGAGCCAGAGAGTCCTGTCGGAGGTGACTGCTTGCCAGTCTTCCTCCATCTGATCACGGCCCCAGATGCTGACACGACTGGCAGTTTGAGGGATGGACAGAAGCAGAGGGGTCCCTGAAGGAGGATGAGCCGCACAGAGACACCAGCACCCGCATCCTGACGCCCTCTCCCCTTCCAGCTTTCCCTCGAGGGAGCTGAGTGCGATCGCGGAGGAATTGGTTCCTCCCAGAACAGCTTTTCTTTGTGCATGATCTTAGATCCAAATGTTTTCCTTTTTGCACGCACTACCAGGAAGCTTAAAGGGGAGTTTAGCTGAGATCACTCACCCCGGGTGCCTCAAATGTATTTATCTGCTGCTTACGGTGAATGCTGATTCTGTTTAAAACTTCCTGTGCCAATCTCGAACACGTTTTAGGAAGAGAATTTCTAGGCCAGGCGCGGTGGCTCACGCCTGTAGTCCCAGCACTTTGGGAGGCTGAGGTGGGTGGATCACATGAGGTCAGGAGTTCGAGATCAGCCTGGCCAACATGGTGAAACTCCATCTCTACTAAAAATATAAAAAACAAATTAGCCCGGTGTGGTGGCATACACCTGTAATTCCAGCTACTCAGGAGACTGAGGCAGGAGAATCACTTGAACCCAGGAGGCAGGGTTGCCGTGAGCCAAGATCACGCCACTGCACTCCAGCCTGGGTGACAGAGTGAGACTCCATCTCCAAAAAAAAAAAAAAAAAGGAGGAGAATTTCTCAATTCTAAGTAAAACAATCTGTTTTTCTTGGCTTAATTGGAACTCAGCTCCGAATACCCCAGGGCAGAGCAGCACAGGTGGACCCCGGGAGATCTGGCGCCCAGCGAGGGTGCTGCTCTCTCTGCAGTGTGGTGGTATCTCCCCACCAGGCCGTGCAGGACAGAGAGGAGGCGGACAACCTCAGCACCGGCCCCAACCTCCACTCAGTAAAAGGACAACTTCCCCTCCTGGTTATCAGAAAGTCGCCACCTGCAGCTACATTTTCTGCCAGCACCGTCTCCTCCGGGCAGCGGAGGCTGCTCCTCCATGTGGGGTGGAAGTCCGCCTGCCTCCTAACCCAAAGGGGCTTTGTTCAGTGCTCAACCCAAGGAAAACAGCGGCAGCGCGGGGAGAGGGCTGTCCTCAGAGATGCAGAAGCCAGCCTGACCCAGGCACACAGGTGGGCGGGTGGAGGAGGAGGGAGCCAGGCAGAAGGGAAGGCCCAGGAGGCTGCAGACGCCACGTTTCCCCAGGGCCACAATATGTCACGAGCACTCAAGTGTCCGTCACCCGCCTCACATCCTGATTACCAAGGGCAGAGCCGGCGAGATAAGGCAGGCCACGGAGCTGTAAAGAGGCCACAGGCATCCGACACTCCTCCCGGCTCCCTGTCTCCGCCTAAGGCTCTGCCTTGCCCAGCGCCACGGGCTGTGGAGATGGGAACCCGCAGCGTGGCGGCCCTCAGATGTCGGGCGCTGCATTTACGGAGCTTGACTCAAGCCCCGCTGGGCCCGTCGAGGTGCAGGGCAATGCCCGGAGAAGGCCGCCTGCCGGACAGAAGGGAGCAGGCTCATCCTGCAATTGTGAGGTCTGGCCTGGGTTTCCGCTGTGCCACTGGGCACGCTCCCCAGCAGATGGGAAGCCAAAGGCATCTTTTTTTTTTTTTTTTTTTTTTTTGAGACGGAGTCTCGCTCTGTCTCCCAGGCTGGAGTGCAGTGGCCGGATCTCAGCTCACTGCAAGCTCCGCCTCCCAGGTTTACGCCCTTCTCCTGCCTCAGCCTCCCAAGTAGCTGGGACTACAGGCGCCGCCACCTCACCCGGCTAGTTTTTTTGTTTTTTTTTTTTTTTTTTTGAGACAGAGTCTTGCTCTGTCGCCCAGGCTGGGGTGCAGTGGCCGGATCTCAGCTCACTGCAAGCTCCGCCTCCCGGGTTTAGACCATTCTCCTGCCTCAGCCTCCCAAGTAGCTGGGACTACGGGCGCCCGCCACCTCGCCCGGCTAGTTTTTTGTATTTTTTAGTAGAGACGGGGTTTCACCGTGTTAGCCAGGATGGTCTCGATCTCCTGGCCTCGTGATCCGCCTGTCTCGGCCTCCCAAAGTGCTGGGATTACAGGCTTGAGCCACCGCGCCCGGCCGTTTTTTTGTATTTTTTTAGTAGAGACGGGGTTTCACCGTGTTAGCCAGGATGGTCTCGATCTCCTGACCTTGTGATCCACCCGTCTCGGCCTCCCAAAGTGCTGGGATTACAGGCGTGAGCCACCGCGCCCGGCCGGGAAGCCAAAGGCATCTCAACTTTTTTATTCTCACAACACAGAATTAACTTCTAGAAGTTTCTGGTGAAAAATCCCATGGTGGATCTTACTGGAGCTTCCCGTCCCTACCCAGCTGCCATGAACGTGCAACCCTAGACCTGTGTGAGGGGCCCTGCTACCCCCTCACCTCCAACAAACCCTGAGGCACCTGCTGAGTGCTGCGTCCCTGCCACAGCCTGTGGGCAGCACCTGAACCTCACCTCCAGCCTTGCACTGAACCGGCCTGGCTGCCCCCACCACTTTCCACGCCCAAAGGCATCAGGAAGTGCTTTCCCCAACCTCCTCACCAGAACCAGCGCCGCCTCAGAGTCACCACCACAGACTTGGGGACGAGCTGTGCCCCAGCCCCAGCCCCAGCCCAGCTCCTGAAGGTTCTTCCACCCGCACCCCCTCCACACCACGGCGCCCCTCAAGCTTCCATCCTTGCCCTTGTTCTCTGCAATTTCCCTGATCATCCTGTCCTTTGTCACGGCTCCAACTGGGTGTCAGTTCCAGCCCAGACGTCACTTCCAACCACAGACACGATCGCAGACATCACGCCAAGCCCCTTATGCAGCACAGGCTCAGCCACTGCTGGGACAGCTCACCCTGTCCTGAGGGTCCAGCTCCCCGCAACCATGCCTCTCCCTCCCACAGCACACGAGGGCAGGCCTCTCGACACAGCTGTGACCCCTGCTCCTACCAGACACAATGAGGGCTCAGCAGCCTTCCGTGGCACACACCCTCCTCCACAGGAGGCCCCCCTGACTCCCCGTCTGCCGCAACTCCCACCTGATGGGCAGAGGGGGCAGAGCCTTTGGGAGATGCCCCCGGCCGCCCACCACAGAGCCGGGGCTCACTCCATCCCTGGGTCCCCTGCTGCCACCACTCCGTGGTTTCCTGCAGTCTGCAGGCTCCAGGCCCCATGGACGCGGCCACCCTTGGCCCAGAGTCCACTCCTCTCCACTGCATGGCCAACATCTTGGAAAAAGCCTCTGTCACCTGCCCTTCCTACCCCTCCACATCCTGTGCGTTCGTCCCCAGCCCAGAAATCCCCTTCACGAGGTGGGCACAGCCCCTATTGCTAGAAGCATGTGGGGCTTCTCTGCCCTCCTTGGAGCCCACTAGGCCCCTAGACCTCTTTCCAAAGCTCCTGAGCTCTTGTCCCTTGGTACCCCTCGTCGGCCCCATGCTTTCTGCTGGGGCCCCCCCTGCCTGACCCCTCAGACATGGCCTCCACCGCTGCACTCCGGGGCTGGTTCCCCACAACCTTCAGGTCCAACGCGAGTTGAGCATGTTCCCCCAGCCCCGGCAGGGGCCTGCCCAGTCCAGACCTGGAAACACAAAGGGGCGTCTGTGACTCCTCCACCTTCCAATCAGAGACACACATCCTGGGAAGAAAACCTGCGCGGTGCCGAGCTCCTGCCAAGGGAGACAGCCAGGGCTGGGAGGGGGCCGGACAAGGCTCAGTCCCCAGGCGCCCATGCCGGGCAGGTCACACTGGCAGCCCAGGCGATGGGAGGCAGAGGGCACTGGGCTCTGAGCCGCACCTGCACCGCCCGGCCTGGAGGAGGAGGCCCCACACAGAGGCCGTGCGTCCCCCTGCCTGTGCCTCGGGGTGTGGACCCTGCCGGGAGCTGGTGGTCACCCAGTCTCAGGCTCACAGGCCCAGGGACCCAGGGTCTGCCTCTCACTATATCCAGGTGATCTGTGCCGTGGGGGCCGCTCCACTCAGATGCCATGGGACCAGGGCTCGGTGCACACTTCCTTACAGGATGGGGGTGCCTCACCGCCCTCACATTCCAGCCAAGGGCAGGACGTGGCTCAGTGAGTGTGAACGTCATGGACAGTGTCTTCACAGGGGACCAGAGCACCGCAGAATTCACAGCGGATGACACTCATCGCCTTGTCTCCCGCTGCTGCCACCGCAGAGGGGCCCCTGTTGCTGTGAAAGCTACGGGGACAAGTTCACTGTGGCTCCTGCGTTCTCCTGCTCCCACAAGGAACAGGGTGGTACCCCGTGAAGCGTGGAGACATCTCGGGGGTCCCTATGTACAGTGAGGAGATGTCTCAGGGGTTCTCAGGCACAGGAAGGGGACACCTCAGGTCCCCACTGCACAGGAAGGAGATGTCTCGGGGTCCCCGTCTCCAAGCCCCCGCTGTGCTCACGTCCAGGGTCTTATGACTTCAGCTTTCAGAGGGTGGTGGGGCGTGAATGGAGCTCCGGTCACCCTGGCGTGTGCGGGATTCATGCACGGCCCCTGGCTGCCTCCCTCGCACCGTGCTGGGGTGGATGTCAGTGGAGTCGGAGGGAGACTGGGATCTGTTATTTTGGCCCTGGGGTACTTGCACCCACACAGCGTACACTTAGCTGACCAGCAGCAAGTGACACAGTCCTCCTCAGTGTGACAGGCTCTGTCCATGCCCGAGGCGGGGGAAAGGGCAAGGCGGCAGCCCGAGAGGCTGTCCCGCGCGTGGTGCCCCTCCTGGCCAGCGCCACTCGGTCCCAGGGCAGTCAGGCACCATCTGGATGTGTGTGCTGCCTCCCTTTCCTCTCCCTGACGCTCGCCTGCCAATGCCCGGCCGCTGCCCACCCATCCCTGAAAGAAACGCTCCCAAACCCCATGGGGAGCCAGGTCAAAGCAGGGCAGGGGGCTGGCTCCAGCCAACATCTGCCCACGTTCCACAGCCCGCCGTGGTTCCAGGTCGCCAGACCGAGGAAAGGGCAGGGCGGAGCGGAAATCAGAAAAGTTCCTTTCTCCCTCAAGCCAGCAGAATGCCCTTGCTCCTCTGAAGTTAACAAAAGCACTGGTTGTGACTTGTGAGAGTTTAGGCTGTGCCATCGGGCTGTTCCTGCTGTTCCTGAATGGCTGAGAGGGGCCTGGGCAGCCTGAGCTCCTCTGTGTGTGGCACTTCGAGCCTGCATTGTTGGTCCACCTGGCCTGGGCCGCGTCTGCAATAGCTCTGCGCCCTCATCCCCCCAAAACACACCTCTTGTGACGCAAAGGACACCCAGCTGCCCACAGACCGCGTGTGCCCAGGGGAGCCTCATTAAACCCGCTACCGCTGCTTCCCTCACTTCGAGTCCGCTCGTCTTTCCAATCGGAGCAGAAATTCCTACGCCCAGGTTCCAGAACTGCAGGACGGGGCCGACCCCAAGACGAACAAAGAAAATTGGACCCACAGACCTGGAGCGGGATGCCTAGCAGTCATCTCCACCTTTTTAAAAAGTCTCCAAGCTGCACAGGTTTTGCTGGTCAAGTGGGGGAGAGAAATACCCTAGGGAGGTGCCTGCCCACTAAGAGGACACCTGCAGAGGGGACACCGCACCTGCCCCCATGCCTCGCGACCCCGTTGCATCTCACCTGGCCTCGAGCGCCCTGCAGTTCCCCGGCGCCTCCTGGGCAGCGACCACAGCCGCCGCAGGGTCCCCCGGGATGCTCCCTTCTCGGCCATCGAGCCGCCCTGTCACGAAGGCTGCTACAAAGCGGACACAGCTCTGGTTCTTCACGCAGGGACCACAGGCGACCCCTGATGCTGGAGACACAGCCTTCGGGTCTCTGCGGGGACAGCTAAAAGCCGGGTGGGTGCTGCATGGTCACGAGAGGCAGGTGCTCAGGACTCTGATGACTCTGGGCTTCACCAAGTCACAAGAAAGAACCCAAGAGGGTTGAGCCACCTCCTCGGAGCACCTGGCCTCCCGGAGCCCTCAGCCGTCCTCGCCCCAGGCCTGGCCTCCCGGAGCCTGGCCCGAGCCACCACCGCCCTGCACGGCGGGAAGAGCAGGCAGACAATGCCGTGGTGCCGAGAGACCCGGCTGCCGCGCCTGCCCCGCTGTGTACAAGTTCTGGGCCTTTCCTTCCTCAGACAGGGCGGGGGGGGTGCTGCGTGGGCTGGACCCCTTGCCTTATGGAGCAAGCCAAAAACACCTTCCAGGCCTCAGGAAGTCTCAAGTTCAAACAAACAACTACAAACCCGGAGGAAGGGAGGGACGTGCTGCTGGCTGTCCTGAAACAAAGTGGGAAGTTCCACGCCTGTGACCCCCGTCTGCTGCCGAGCTCCTCGAGGGAGGAAGTGATGAGGCTGCTTTGAGTGGCCGGAGATACTTTTCCCCAAGAGGTGTTTAGCTGGTCCCAAGGCAGCAGCTCCCACCCTCTGCCCCATGGCTGCTTCCGAGGGAGGAGAGGTGACAGTGTCCAGGGCTCCCAATGGCCCCCGAGGTGACGTGCCACCCTCAGGCTCTCAGAGTCAGTGGGCACCATGCTGGGCACACCCAAGGCTCCAGCCTCACAGCTGATGTGCAAGGCCATGTAAATGGCCTAATGCCATTTTAACTCTTATTAGTCTATGCTTCAGGCCACAGGAAGAGAAGGTGGCAGGGCTGGAGCTCAGGCCTGCTTGTGAAAGCCACACACTGTCCCAAGCACCACATGTGCCCTTCTGTGAGCCGACGTGATTAGAGCATGCATCTGGTTTGCAGCCAGAGAATGCATTTATTCAGCATCGTTTACTCAGCGCACACCCGTCCCGCCACACTGCACAGGCGCTCACAGAACGGCTGGAGGGTCCCGCCTCCTGTGTCCCCCACTGGCATCGGGGACACCCTGCCCAGGCGCTCACAGAACGGCTGGAGGGTCCCACCTCCTGTGCCCCCCACTGGCATCGGGGACACCCTGCACAGGCGCTCACAGAACGGCTGGAGGGTCCCGCCTCCTGTGTCCCCCACTGGCATCGGGGACGTCAGAGGGAAAGGCTGCTTCCACGCCCGGAGAGTGGCACCTTGGTGTCCCATTAGCCTCCGGAGAGTGGCACCTTGGTGTCCCATTAGCCTCCACAAATACGGTGATTCTGTTCAAAGTGTTCTGTGCTGGGTTTGCTCCTCTGAGAGCTACAGGTGTTGAGAGCCGGCTTCTGCCAGGAAAGACAGAGCCCCACACACCATCCCCCTCCTGCCTTCCACACCCACCACCCAGATGCAACAAGATGGTCCCAAGGCCACCGCCCCCTGAAATGGCCAGAAGCTCGTTCTCTGTGCTGCATCCCCCAAAACAGCTACAGACGAAAATAGGGTGAGAGGCTCAATGTCTCAGCCACCCAGGAGCAGAGACCATGAACCCCGTTTTGTTGGGGGCTTGTGTGCGAGCCCAGGACAGGTAAGCCCTAACCTGACTCGCATGAAAATGGGGAAACAGATGGCGCATTTCGCGTGGTGTTTCCAGAGCTCAGGTCTCTTTGGTTTTGTTTATTTGTTTGTTTGTTTGGAGACAGAGTCTTGCTCTAGCCCTCAGGCTGGAGTGCAGTGGCATGATCCCAGCTCACTGCAACCTCCACCTCCTGGGTTCAAGCGATTCTCATGCCTCAGCCTCCCAAGTAGCTGGGATTACAGATGCCTGCCACCACGCCCAACTAATTTTTGTACTTTTAGTAGAGACCGGGTTTCACCATGTTGGCCAGGCTGGTCTCCGACTCCTGACCTAAGGTGATCCTCCAAGGGCCTCTTTGAATAACCAGGAAATCAAGCCCTAAATGCTGGTTCCATCCACAAGGACAGAGGCTTTGTATTCACGGAAGCAGGGAGCGGTGAGCACAGGAGCCATCAGGGTCGCCTCTGGGGTCAGCACCAAACCCCTCTCTCTGCGTTTCCTTCCCTTGTGCGTGGTTAAGGTGCTGAGGAAAGTCACGGAAATTGGAATGGCAGTGCCACTTGCAGCTGGGCAGGTCGGATGTGCACGTCCATCATTCAACGTCCTAAACATCTAAATATGTTTTAAAGATGTTACTAATTAAAACCATTTTTCAAAAATCAGTCCTGAGAGAGGAAGCTCGCTCACCATCAGCTCATTTCTTCTCATATGTGGCGCGTACAAGCTTTGGGTTCAGCGACCATCGTGAACACCCGGCTGTCCTCTCCTGGCTGGCGGGGGCCACTTCCTCCCTAAGCTCCTTGGTAGCCCCGCCATGAGAAAACACAAAAAACCCACGTGAGATCCGAGTTCTTCCTGTCACCCCGCTGGCTGGCCTCAGGGAGGCTCCAGAATGCCTGGGCCCCTGAGAAGCAGGTTGACTTTTGTGAACCCCGGGAGTCTGTTTCACACAATGTGGCCCCAAGCTACTGTTAAGAAATCCGTATCAATAACTGGTATCATTTCTGGCAGGAAAAGAGTCTTACATTAACCACTCCATTAGTCGTGGAGTAGGGAGTTGTTTAGGGCAGGTCTTAAATGAGCCCTTGGGTGATTTAAAATTCAACCCTGGCCGGGTGCGGTGGCTCACGCCTGTAATCCCAGCACTTTGGGAGGCCGAGACGGGCGGATCACGAGGTCAGGAGATCGAGACCATCCTGGCTAACACGGTGAAACCCCGTCTCTACTAAAACTACAAAAAACTAGCCGGGCGAGGTGGCGGGCGCCTGTAGTCCCAGCTACTCGGAAGGCTGAGGCAGGAGAACGGCGGGAACCCAGGAGGCGGAGCTTACAGTGAGCTGAGATCGCGCCACCGCACTCCAGCCTGGGCGACAGAGCGAGACTCCGTCTCAAAATAAATAAAATAAATAAATAAATAAAATAAAATTCAGCGCTCCCGGGCTGATGCGGGTGGGAGCCGCCGTGTGCACCGGGGGTGAGGCACAGACGGAGGTGTCTCGCTTCCTCTCTCCGTAAAGCGTGGGGTGCAGGGAAGGACAGAGCATGCTTGTGGAGACCAGTGACTTCCCCACGCAGCCCCCACAGGGCAGTGACAGCAGCGCTGGGAAGCCCCTCATGGTCAGACTGGGCGACTCCAACCCCCCTGTGCCAGCCCTGCCGGACCAGTCCTTGCCTCTGGGCTTCCCGCTGCCCGGGAGGCCTGTGCGTCAGGTTTGGTGTGTGACTCCTCACGGCCCCGTCGTCTTCCTGTCTTGGTGTCCGAGAGGCCACTCGCCGAGCAGCCCCTCCTCTCCTTCAGTCCGAGCCCGGGACCCGCCAGGGAAGGTCGTGGCTCTGGTCTGGCGGAGGCACCTTTGGTGAATGGCCGGAAAGGCCACACAGCTCGGCCTCAGAGGTGCAGGTGACCCAGTGCTGCTCCCTGCGTGAGCATCACACACTGCCCTCCGCCCCAGCCTTGCCGCCCCATGACAGACCTGAAGACCGAGCCCGGAGCCGCGTGTGGTCCCCTGTGCAGCGTTTAGGTGCTCCAGCCGGAATCCTTCTCTTCATTGTCCATAACAAGTTCCATTTTAAGAGATAAGGCATTCTCACAAAAACGAAGTCTTGTTTGGGGCATTAGCTCACCATCCCTAATAGATTGCCAAAAATGTCATTAATGAAACTTAATACTAGTTCTTTCCTTTAGGGAGTTAAGTAGCACAATTGTGTGTTAGGACTAACGCTGAGAAATTGGTTTTCATGCTTTGGAGATTTGTCTCATTTCTTTAACATTATTAATAAAGGAGTAAAGCAAAAAAAAAAAAAAAAAAAAACAGAACCTTTGCTGAGAGCCCAATTTAGATGCAAACGCCAGCCAATCCCATAATTTAGGAGGAACAATCGGCTCTTTTGTATTTTCAAACTCACAACTGTAAGTTTTCTTGAGTGTCTCCTCCCAAAGGTTCGGTTTCTTCTCAGCACTGGGCATCTCCTGGGACCTACGCTGGACAAAGGCTCCTGGGGTGGAGGGAGGGAGGGAGGACAGGAGCTCGCTATGGCAGAGCAGCCTGCGAAGTGCTGGGTGCTGAACCCGGGCTCGTGCTCTCTGTGACCGTGGGCATCTGTGAGAATAATGACCACGGATGTCACCTCTATCACCATGTGACCGTAATGAGGTCAACCACAGACCCTTCCTCTCAGAACCTCCCTTTTCCTTCTCATTTACCTGGAAAATCCCCACATACTTCATTACTGGGATCATCAGTGTGGTCACACACCTGACTGTATGTGAGGATGACCGTGGCAGCGGCTCCCTGCTGTGCACAGGAGCTCATGGCCAGCACCTGCCTGCACTAACCATGTGCACAAGTGACCCTAACAGCAAACAGTTCCCCACAGCCTCCTGTCTGCCGGGTGCTTCTAAGTGCTTTTCATGCAGACTTAACTCATTTAACTCATTTGATCGTCACATCAACCCTAGCAGGTAGGTGCTCTCCTGAGTCCATTTTGCAGATGAGGAAATCGAGGCACCACACAGTCACATTCACAGTTACAGACGGCAGAGCTGTGTGGAGACCAATGACTTCCCCATGCAGCCCCCACAGGGTAGTGACAGCAGCGCTGGGAAGCCCCTCACTGTCAGACTGGGCAACCCCAACCTCTCAGCGCCAGCCCTGCCAGACCAGGTCCTTGCCTCTGGGTTTGCCGCTGCCCGGGAGGCCTGTGCGTCCGATTTGACCTCACAGGTCACGAGTCCAGCACCAGGATTTTAACCTAATAGTCAACGCAACCCTTCTTCACAGTGGGCCCTGCTAACCTCACAAGGTGCAAAGCCTCATCCCACATCTTATCCAGGTATGACCACAAGGCATTAGACGTTCTAACTTCAGTACTTCGCTAGAATTCCAATGGAGGCAGCTCCATTTTTGTGTGTATATCAGACAAGGGCAGTTAGCTTGGAAACATTCTGAAAGGCGTGAGAGATGCTTCTTTCTCCACACCCAGAGTTATAAAATGAATGTGACCAGACGCATTCTGAGTTAATCTGAAAGGTAGAAGTGTGAAAATACTACTTACAGTGGTATCCTTCCAACTCTGCGGACGGTGACGTGAGCTGATGCGGAGACGATAGTTCTGGTGAAAGAAGGGGCTACGTTGAGAGTGCTGCCCGCACGTCGTGGGTGGCAGAGGAAGCGAAACACACAGACAAAGCAGCCGAGCTTTCCATACTTAGGCTGCAGAACTAACTTGGCTCCAGAAACTGTATTTGGTTAAATTATGAATCAATAGACCCTAGGGTCTGTTAAAATTATTCTCTACTCATGAAAATGTGTTTATCAGACATAGCATGCCTTTCATGGGCAGCTGAAGCTTGGAGAACTTCTGATTGTGATGCTTATGCCTTGTTCTTTATTACAGCGAAAGCAGGTCTCCCGAGCCAGCTTCTCTCATATTTACTAGTCCCTAAAGTTCTAATTCTGGAGTGCACCCTCTGGTATTCAGCTGGTATCAATGATCAACAAATGTGCTCCCCAGAACGTCTGCAAAATGAATGGAACCCCTAAAATCCGTGCGTCTTCCATACCCAAGGGGCCAGGCTTATAAAAACCAGCAGAACAGCAGCATGCCAGGGGCGCAAAGGTCCAAGCAAACTCGTCCAATGAGGTTGGCCACGCCGGGGACTTCATGGACTCAGAGGCTGGCCACGCCGGGGGCCCCTGCAGACCTGGAGGTCAGCCATGCGAGAGGCTTTGTGGACTCAGAGGTTAGCTGTGCCCGGGGGCCTTTGTGGACCTGGCGCCCCTAGTTCTGAGGGGGAGTTTGCACCACTGTAGAAGGTGGTCTTACCCTTAGGGAATGCCAAATGCAGGGAACTCTAAACATAAGACTAAGGGAGGAGGCAGCCAGCAGGGGATGTGGAGTGGCAGGTGAGGATGAAACGCCAGGTAAGGAAGTGCCAGGCGATGAGGCACCAGGTGAGGAAGTGCCAGGACAGGAGCTGATGAAACAGTGGGGGCTGAGGTCAGAGGGGGCAGTGGAAGAGTCAGGAGTGGCTTTGAGGAGGGAGATCGGGAAGACACTGGAAGGTGGCCACCCTCCCAAGGCAAAAGTGCGACTCAGGAGGCGGTGGCCAACACAAGTCCCCACGAAACTCGGAACGAACCTCGTAGGCGTCCCCTCCTCAGGTGCTGCCCGGCATCGCTCACTCCTGAGACCTGACCTGCGGTCACTCAGCGTCAGCCCCTGGAGCCATGGGTCTCCCTGAAGGGCACTCCAAGCAAACACAGGGTCAGCCCCCAGTATCCTCAGAGCAGGCTGGAACTGAAATCCCCAGGAGCTCATCAGTCTGCCTCCGGTTCCACACGTGGGGCCATGCTCGTGCCGTCTTCGCATGGCGGGCATCGGACTCACCCAGCTAGGAGGCCCGAGCGCTGCATTCTTAGAAGCTCTCGGGACACACTGAGCCGTGGTGTCAGATCACAGAAGGTTGGCAACACGGGATGCCAAGGATGCTCAAAGTACTCACTGTTTCCTCACAAGCCTCTCTCCGCTCAAATCTCAAAAACCCACTCCTGAATCCCTAGTAACAAGATCCACAACACGACATCCCAGAAAAGCTAATTGTTCTTTAAAAATGTTTCTGTACTTTATAGTCACACCTATCTAATTGGAGACCTAAATTTCATGTTACAAAATAGCAACCCGCACAGACGTCTACCTCATTTGGCTGCATGGTTTTCCTTCTAAAGGGCCTCAACACATTTAAAAAATGGACAAAGAAATCATGGCTCCTTGAGGAGACGCCAGTCACTGAGGCCGAAGGCAGGCGCATGAGAGGGGAGTGCTAAGGCGTTCGTTAGAAACTGCTGGGTGGGCTAATGAGCAGGCGGCGTTTTGCCAGGGAGCAGCACCTTCTCTACTGAGAGCTCTTCAATTCCACACAGAAATGCGCGCCCCCTGCCTCCTGGGCGAATTCCCCCAGAGTTTTTCCTCTGAGACCTGCAACTGGGGGATGCCAGACAGCTGTGCCTGTGTGGTGGTCCTGGGACGCTCCCTCATCCCCTAAAGCCCCTCCATGCTACCCTGTCCCTCAGCCCACCGCTCAGGCCACAGGCCCCTTCCCAGGAAGAGCTTAAGGACAGGAGGCAGCCACAGCTTTCGCTCAAGGAGGGCGACACCCCACTCTTCCTTTACTCACAAGCTCCGTCAGCTTGGCCTTCACTTGCACCCAGAACCCCGTCGCCCACACCACCTGCCATCCAGGGCCTGCAGCCCACATGTCTGCCTGCCACGGGCCGATTGTCCCCAAACTCATACGTTGACATCCTGACCCCCAGCACCTCAGAGTGTGACTGCATTTGTAGACAAGAGCTTTACACAGTTCATTAAATTGAAATGAGGTCACTAGGGTGGGCTCTAACCCAACAGGGCTGGTGTCCTTATAAGAAGAGGAGATTAAGACACACATGCACACAGGGACGACCATGTGAGGACACAGGGAGAAACGACGTCTACACGCCAAGGAGAGAGGCCCCAGGACGAATCAGCCCTGTGACATTTTGACCTTGGACTCCCAGCCTCCAGGACTGTGAGAAGATGGACATCCGTTGTGGAAGCCACCAGCCTGCAGCACTGTGTTACCGGAGCCCCAGCAGACCAAGACCCTGCTCTCAATCCCTCTCCTGCCGTTTCAGGGACACACCAGCCTCGCACACTCCAAGGGCTTCCCAATCCCGTAACACAAACACTGTCATGGTGCCATCCTCAGCTGTGTGTCACGTGGCCATGAGAGAGAGAGGGCTCCATGCCACGGCAGGCAGATACCCCGTGGGGATGCCAATCTTGAGGGTTTGGTGGCCGGGAGTATCAGAGAATGAGGCAAGTCTACTTCCTATGTATCCTTTTTCCAAAATTGATCACTGCGATTTTGCTTCAGGTGAGCTTCTCACAACCTTGGTGCAACTTGCAGGCTTCATGACTGAGGGGAACAAACTGTTTTCCTCTGCTCTCACCCTGCAACAGTCAACACAGAAGACTTCCATGGCCCCCAGACACCAAGAAGTGTGTGGGGTCTCTCCGCACCACAGGCAACCAATCAATTCTGCACCAATCAATTCTGCAGCAGATGCCAGGCAGGTGACCCAGTTCAATTCTGACGCCTTCTACCTGGAGACAGTGTCAGACCAGCAGGGTGAGGGCTCAGACCTCCCACTTCCCATGCCAACCACAGGCCCCAGTTGTGACCTGTGCTTCTGCCCAGCCGGCTACACATCAGGGGTCCCACGACCCCTCCTTGGGTTGGGTTAACTTGCGGGAGCAGCTCACAGAACTTGGGGAAGCACTTAGTTACATTTTCTGGTTTAATATAAAGGACGTCACAAAGGATACAGATGAAGAGCGGCACAGGGTGAGGCACGCGGGAGGGCATGACACTTCCAAGCCCACCCAGGGCACCACCCTCCAGGAACTTCCTTGCACTCAGCCTCGGGCAGCTGCCCGGGCCGTCCTTTGGGTTTCCATGAAAGCTTCCTTAGGTAGGCATCATCCATCCATCCATCCATCCACCCACCCACACATCCACTCATCCACCCCTACATTCATCCACCAACCCATCCATCCACCCACCCACCCATCTACCCATCCATCCATCCATCCATCCACCCACCCACACATCCACTCATCCACCCCTACATTCATCCACCAACCCATCCATCCACCCACCCACCCATCTACCCATCCATCCATCCATCCATCCACTCATTTATCCATGTATTATCCATCTATCACCATCTGTCTATGACAAGAGTTAGTATGAGATCAACTAACGGAAAAGGTGGGGCTAGGTTTAAAGATTTTTCTACTACAGCAGTTCCCCAAGTTTGATTCCTGAAGGACTTCATCAAGAACTTAAAAAATGTCCATTCTCAGACCCTACCCCAGACTTACTGAATCAGAAACTCTGAGGGCGGGCCCAGCAGCCTGTGCTTTAACAAGCCCCCCAGGTGATGCAGATACATGCTCTAGTTGGAGGACCACTGTTCTGTTTCATCAAATGCTTAAATCAACTAGATCCATAGCACTGCTCCCTCGAATGTCTTCTACCTTTTCACCAATTACTAAAATTCCAAAGAGAAAACAAAAATAGATGAAAACGAGCCCTATCACATAGAAGGGGGGCCAAGGGGAAGTTGCCACTGGAAAGCGCCCCGGCCTTGTTACTAAAGATCAGGTTTAGAAGAGTATATAAAATGTCAGTTCTCAAGGTCAAAGGCTACAGATTCACAGACCATATGGACAGCACACATTATCCTCCTTTACATGCAGATTAGCCTAGATAATGAAGGTTCTAGGTGACAGAAGACATGCATAAATCTGAAATTAAAACACAGCAGCAGCATGTCCTGGACAGCAGCAAAGATAAAATGCCTGTGGGCTTAGAGTGAATCTACAGAGGGTGAGGCTCTGTGCAGCTGAATGAGGCAGCTGCTCTAAGGCCAGCCGCTGTACGCAATCCCTCAGCTGTGACCTAGCGCCACCACTGCCCTGAGGACCTACGCCAGCTGCCACATCAGTGTCCTGTTGCCATCAGCTCTTACCTGGCACGGACCCTAGCATGACGCCAGAAGGAGAAGCAGCTCCATGACCTCGAGCTGAAAGGTATTTGGCTGCAGGTGGGGAACTCTCCTGAGGAAGTGCTTGGAATTTAAACCTGAGGTGGGGATCAGGTTTACCTTGACCTTCACCCCTACCAGAGAATGTGCACCACACACCCCTACACTCTGTGGTAGCGTCATGTCAATATCGCACCACAAACCCCCCTCATGATGGTTTTACAGCCTCTCAATCTAATAACTTGCCTCCACTGAGTGGTACCTTACACACAGCGTGAGCAGAAAGTGGGTTTGTGCTGAAGGAAGAGGCCAGTGTTCATGGGTGGTAAGTGGAGTGTGATGCAGGGTCACCTCCCTTAACTAAACACTGCAGGGTGCTCATAACCGAAGATATCTGGTAAGCTGGATTTGAAAGTCCTGGTGAAGCATGCAATTATCAGTAATGCAGATGTGTGGGAGGACGCACATCTTACTGCCTGTTCCAGATGAGAGGGCCCACACCGAGAGCCTGGCTCGCAGGACATTCAGTGAGCGGCCAGTGTCACTGCTGCTCTTCTGAAACGGCCTTTTTACAATTAAAAATGCGCACGTGTCTCTCGGAGCTCATGAAGAAACCCCAATCCCTAAAAATCTGGGGAATGACATCACCCTCTGGAGCGGTTCCCACTCTGTGATTCTGACATCAAGCCACACGCAGAGGCACGCAGGGCAAGGAGGTGCTTTCTCCTCCACCCCCGCAGCCGATCGGAAGCCTCCTTGTGAACCTGGCATCCACACAGCCCTTCACCGTACTCAAACCCTGCAAACCCTGCACGGAAAAGCTCCACTCAAGCTTCAGAAAAAGAGAGCTGATAGTCTAAGAATCAGAAAGCAGACGGCATGAAAATGGTTTTGTTTGCTTTCGACCCATATACAATAAGCCTAGCAGCTTTGATCACAAAACCCCCATTAAAAACATCTTGATTAGACCAACCCATACGATGGTGCTTATGCTGATTTAATCACTGGTTCGCTCTCAAAATCCATCGGGGTGGGTAGAGAAAGACAGAGAACCACACCCAAACCAAGCAACCGACATTTTAATCTCCCAGGCAAGTACTAGTTAGACAACTAGTAATGGCATATATGACATAACATATGGCAACATCAGGCAAAACACTTGGCAACTTACTTTTAATGAGATATCATTATTTCCTCTTCATTTCAAGGAAAACTAGTTAAGGATGCCTCTGCTTCTGCATAACACAGCCTGAGAACTCAGATGCCACCGCCTGAAAGCCAGGGCCAGATGCAAGCTGTCAGCCCAGTCTCTGCTTACACCTAAAATAATCGATCTGAACTGCTCTTCAAAGCTTATTCGAAATAATATTTCGATTAATACTGAAAATGAACGTCCAGTCCACTCTTTACCCATACACATCTGTCTGAGGTTTAAATTGCATTTAATGAAGAAAAGAACCACCTGATTAGTCCAGGTTTTTTCCTCCTCAAAATGAGCTTCCAGGTAGCTTCACCATCCCCACCCCTGGCTCTGAAACCCCAAGCTCTGAAAGCCCTTGGCTCAGATCATTCTCAATTCGCAAGCACTTGTGCATTCTCCATTGCGAGGGCTGCGGACGGGCAGGTTGATGGGCAGATTTCAGACACACAAATGGCTCCGCATGCAGACCCAGCATCCCTGAGAGAGCCCGTGACACCAACGTGCCGTCATTTTAACTATTCGGGGCAGCACGCGATCGCCGACAGCCTCTGAAAACACACCAGCTACCAACCAGTGCCCCCCATGTCTCAGCTACCACCGCTAGAAAGGAACACGAGGGCGGCTTACAAAAATCAGACGCATTTCCCCACAATTCAGCCCATGATGTCAAGCTTAAGCACAGATCACTGACGGCCAGCAGCTCCTCCTACCCGTGTGCTTGGAAACCGCATTTAATCTCTGCACCATTTCTTCCAGGGCCATCTCTTCAGTCCTCAGCCAAAACCTCATCCTCCGACACAACAGAAATGATGCTGGCAGATCCGCTTCCTCCGCACGGGGGGCGCCTGCGGGTGGGGCCGTGCGAGTGGGGAGGGGGCGCGGCGGAGGCGGGGAGGGGGCCACGGCAGCGCTTTCAGCCTGGAGCCGCCGCCTCCCTGCCCGGGATTGGTTCCGCGCCACCGGGAGGGGGGCGCGCGCTGCGCCGCGGGGGGCGGGGGGCGGCTCGGCGGAAGCGGAAGCGGCGCGCGCCCGCCCCGGCGTGTCACCACCGTGGGTCACCTGGGAGTCTTGTGAGTGCACCACCGAGGTCACCTGGCAGCCCCGCGGGTCACCGCGGAGGTCACCTGGCAGCTTCGCGGGTCACCGCCGCGGTCACCTGGGAGTCCCCGGGTCACCGCCGCGGTCACCTGGGAGCCCCGCCGGTCACCGCTGAGGTCACCTGGGAGCCCCGCGGGTCACCGCCGCGGTCACCTGGGAGCCCTGTGAGTGTACCACACAGGTCACCTAGAAATTCGTGTCACCGCCGAGGTCCCCTGGGAACCCCGCGGGTGCCGCACAAGTGCCCCCGCCCCTCCCCCCGGTTCCAGGTCTCCACACTCTCCCGGTTTGCGGGCAGCCGCGCGGAGCCGCGAGTGGACTGAGCGAGTGCAGCTGCCTCCGCGGGGCCGCGCCTGGCCGCCGCCTCCCTTTACCTCCGGCCGCCCCGCGGCAGGTGCAGAAGCTGCAGAGGCCGCAGCAGCCGAGCGCGCCCCCTCCGCGTGGCCGCATGCCATCCGCGCCGCGCCCAGGTAAGCAGGTCCGTGGGTCGCTGGGTCCATGCGTGGGTCCCTGGCTGGCCGGAGATGGACCAGCCCCTTCCCGCAGGGGCATCGCCTGCCCAAGGTCGCAGGACCCGGTGCAGGAAGCGCGCGCTGCAGGCACGGGGCTCTCCACCCTCGCCATGGTTGGCACCAGGCCACAATCTGCACTTGACACCCGCAGCGTCCCGGCTGCCACCTGCAGATTCCAGCTCGTGTCTATGCAGGGCCATGACCGCCACCACAGGGCCATGTGCAAGAAACTCTCTGGCTCTCCTCACCCAAAACCGCGGCTATCCTTTTGTGGTTTGGTATTACCGGTAACGTGCCCTTCCTTAAAGAAACAGTATTTCAGGCCTGTAGTCCCAGCTACTCCGGAGGCCGAGGCAGAAGCAGAGGCAGAGGGAGGAGGATCATTTGAGTTCAGAAGTTTGAGCCTGGGCAATGTAGCAAGACCACCCCCCCAACCCCACTCCCCAATCAGTTAAAAAAAAGAGAGAGAGAATTCCAGCAGGAAGAAGTACCCTTTTCCATGAATGGTTTGGGAATTCAAGCATCAAATGGCTGAGGTTTGAACTACAGCTCGTGCCAATAACATGTGCACATGCACCAGCAGTCCAGTGTCCAACAGAGCATGCGCGCACCATTCCAGCTTCCGGCAACAATGCACCGGTAGTCCAGTGTCCAACAGAGCATGCGCGCACCATTCCAGTATCCGGCAACAATGCACCAGTAGTCCAGTGTCCAACAGAGCATGCGCGCACCATTCCAGCAACCAGCAACAATGCACCAGTAGTCCAGTGTCCAACAGAGCATGCGCGCACCATTCCAGCATCCGGCAACAATGCACCGGTAATCCACTGTCCAACAGAGCATGCGCGCACCATCCCAGCATCCGGCAACAATGTACCGGTAGTCCAGTGTCCAACAGAGCATGCGCGCACATTCTAGTATCCGGCAACAATGCACCAGCATTCCAGTGTCCAACAGAGCATGCGCGCACCATTCCTGTATCCGGCAACAATGCACCGGTAGTCCAGTGTCCAACAGAGCATGCGCGCACCATTCCAGCATCCGGCAACAATGCACCGGTAGTCCAGTGTCCAACAGAGCATGCGCGCACCATCCCAGCATCCGGCAACAATGCACCGGTAGTCCAGTGTCCAACAGAGCATGCGCGCACCATCCCAGCATCCGGCAACAATGCACCGGCATTCCAGTGTCCAACAGAGCATGCGCGCACCATTCCTGTATCCGGCAACAATGCACCGGTAGTCCAGTGTCCAACAGAGCATGCGCGCACCATTCCAGCATCCGGCAACAATGCACCGGTAGTCCAGTGTCCAACAGAGCATGCGCGCACCATCCCAGCATCCGGCAACAATGCACCGGTAGTCCAGTGTCCAACAGAGCATGCGCGCACCATCCCAGCATCCGGCAACAATGCACCAGCATTCCAGTGTCCAACAGAGCATGCGCGCACCATTCCTGTATCCGGCAACAATGCACCGGTAATCCAGTGTCCAACAGAGCATGCGCGCACCATTCCAGCATCCGGCAACAATGCACCGGTAGTCCAGTGTCCAACAGAGCATGCGCGCACCATCCCAGCATCCGGCAACAATGCACCGGTAGTCCAGTGTCCAACAGAGCATGCGCGCACATTCTAGTATCTGGCAACAATGCACCAGCATTCCAGTGTCCAACAGAGCATGCGCGCACCATCCCAGCATCCGGCAACAATGCACCAGTAGTCCAGTGTCCAACAGAGCATGCGTGCACCATTCCAGTATCCAGCAACATGTGTGTCCCCCACCATCCCGTTGTCCAGTGGCACATGTGCGCCTGGACGTTCCAGTGTGGTGACCTTTCAGGCATGGAGCAAGGCCAAAGGGATAAAAAAATGAAGGTGACACAGTACTTCCCCTTATAGCTCCCACAGGTCTGGATAGGCCAGACAGATCTGGAAATAAATAATTCATAATAAAAAATAATTACAGAATAAGAAGTACAACAACCACAGATAGAAGGTACTGAGTAAATCTGTAAGAAATGGCTGCTTTGTTTTTGTTTTTGCTTAACATGAGAAGCGTATTGAGTATCAGCAGTTTCACTTGGTTCTATAGAATCTCTTTGGAGCCCAGTGAAAGGAGGACTCTGGAAAGGCTTCGGTGTGGATGGGAGCCTCTCCCTGTGTGGACAAGCATCCCCTGGGCTGCCCAGAGCTGAAGCAACCCCACTGTGCCTACCACTGCACAATTGCTACCTCCTGTCTATACATGGTCTCCAAAAAGTGCCCTCAAATGGGTCTGCTCCTAACTCATTCCCTGTCAGTTCAGGGAACCTTCACCACTCCCCGTCCCCCACCCCCCACCCCAACCCCACCCCTCCAGCTTCAGGGAAAGCCTGTCATCAGGCAGAAGGGTCCTGAAATGCAGGCCCTGCCCTTTCCACTAGTCTAAGGCAAAACACTCTCCCTGGTCCTCATCCCACACGGCCCCAGGCCACACTCCCTGAGCACTTGCCCTCTTCTCCTGGTGCCGGCAGGTGCCCTCCAGCATACCCAGCCTTGGGCTGTATCAGGATCTACCAAGGGCTTGTTAAGCTCACATGGCTGGGCTCTGATGGCTCCTTGCTGATCCAGGAGGTCTGGGGTGGGGCCTGAGGATGTGCATTTCTAGCAAAATTCCCTGGGATGTTGAATGTGCTGGTCCACATTTTGAGAACCACTGCTGAAATCTGTTGCATCTTAAAAGCAAGATGAAAGGAAAAGGCCACACTCTCTGGCCCATCCCACTTCTCTGATCTCCCTCTTCACCCCTTGGGCATTTCCACACATGCTCTTGGCTTCTTTCCTCAACCCTGTGCCATCCACTCTGTCCCCTGGCCAGCATCCTCTAGCTGGCACCATGTCATGTTGGGGTACCAGGGTGGAGACCCTTGGTCTCTGTGGCCATTGACTTTATTACTGGCAACTTGGCTGGGCCACCATGCCCAGATATTGGGTCAAATGCTAGGTTAGATTGGCACTTTTGTCAGTAGACTGAGTAAAGCGTGTGACATAATGTGGGTGGGCCTCACCCAATCCATCAAGGGCCTTGAGAGAAAAAGACAGAGGTTCCCCGAGGAAGAGGGAGCTCTGCCCCCAGACCGCCTGGACTGCAACCCAACTCTCCCCAGTCCCCGGCTGCCCCTGGCCTGCGGATTCTGGACCTTCCAACACCCACAATTTCAGGAGCTGATTTGTTAAACTAAGTCTCTCTTTCTCTCTAGCTCTGTCAAGTCTTTATTCTGCCTTAAATTATAGCACAAATGATGCCATCTTTCCACAAAAATCATTTAACTCTTGCCTAAAGAACGACTGTCACCGTTACACCTGGCATTAGGGAGCACTGGGCACTCCAGGCACCTGCCAGATGCTCCCCACACTGTAAACTATTGGTCTTCACAGAGAGCTGGGAAAAGGCACCGTTTTTAGCATGTTACAGAATATGCAGAGAGGTTCAGCGACTTGCCCCAGGCCACACAGAGGCACAAAGATGCAGACCTGTGGTGTCTGTAGTGTCGCAAGGGGAATGGCATCCACAAAGTTCCCAGCAGATAGACCCAGGACACTTAGGTAAGGTCCCAAGCCGTGTGTCCCAAGGGACGGCTTTCTTTCCATCCCTGGCTCAGCCTCTCTCCCAGGAACCAGAGGCGCTCCAGGAGGGAGGCTGAAGGTAACGCGACACCTGGATACCAAACATCCTCATAGCGACCGACCTTTCTGGATGATCAGCCACAAAGCGGAGGTGAGAATTGGGAGCTGGAGCAGGCAGGGCCAGGCTCCCAGTGCCAACCCCAAGACTAGGGGAGCAGGGCTATGGAGGGGGGGAGCAGGGCTATGGAGGGGGGGAGCAGGGCTATGGAGGGGGGGAGCAGGGCTATGGAGGGGGGAGCAGGGCTATGGGGGGGGAGCAGGGCTATGGAGGGGGGAGCAGGGCTATGGAGGGGGGGAGCAGGGCTATGGAGGGGGGGGAGCAGGGCTATGGAGGGGGGAGCAGGGCTATGGGGGGGGGAGCAGGGCTATGGAGGGGGGGGAGCAGGGCTATGGAGGGGGGGGAGCAGGGCTATGGAAGGGGGGGAGCAGGGCTATGGAGGGGGGGAGCAGGGCTATGGAGGGGGGAGCAGGGCTATGGGGGGGGAGCAGGGCTATGGAGGGGGGAGCAGGGCTATGGAAGGGGGGGAGCAGGGCTATGGAGAGGGGGGAGCAGGGCTATGGAGGGGGGGAGCAGGGCTATGGAGGGGGGGAGCAGGGCTATGGAGGGGGGGAGCAGGGCTATGGAAGGGGGCGGAGCAGGGCTATGGGGGGGGAGCAGGGCTATGGAGGGGGGGGAGCAGGGCTATGGAGGGGGGGGAGCAGGGCTATGGAAGGGGGGGAGCAGGGCTATGGAGGGGGGGAGCAGGGCTATGGAGGGGGGGGAGCAGGGCTATGGAGGGGGGAGCAGGGCTATGGAGGGGGAGGAGCAGGGCTATGGAGGGGGGGGCAGGGCTATGGAGGGGGGAGCAGGGCTATGGAGGGCGGGAGCAGGGCTATGGGGGGGGGAGCAGGGCTATGGAGGGGGGGAGCAGGGCTATGGAGGGGGGGGAGCAGGGCTATGGAGGGGGGAGCAGGGCTATGGAGGGGGGGAGCAGGGCTATGGAGGGGGGGGAGCAGGGCTATGGAGGGGGGAGCAGGGCTATGGAGGGGGGGGAGCAGGGCTATGGAAGGGGGGGAGCAGGGCTATGGAGGGGGGGAGCAGGGCTATGGAGGGGGGGGAGCAGGGCTATGGAGGGGGGAGCAGGGCTATGGAGGGGGGGGAGCAGGGCTATGGAGGGGGGGAGCAGGGCTATGGAGGGGGGAGCAGGGCTATGGAGGGGGGGGAGCAGGGCTATGGAGGGGGGGAGCAGGGCTATGGAGGGGGGAGCAGGGCTATGGAGGGGGGAGCAGGGCTATGGAGGGGGGGAGCAGGGCTATGGAGGGCGGAGCGGCCCCGGCCACAGGAGGGAAGGCATAGGTGTTTTCTGCACAGCCTCACTCCACGGCTTGGGAGGGAATCAGAGAGGGTGGAGACTGGAAAAGGACTGTGAGGAAATTCACAAGCTCATCGTAGCTGGTAGAGCCTGGCGGGATAACACCCAGCATGTCAGGGATGCACTGAAGCCGTGGCCCCAGAAATCTGGAAACGAACCCTCGATTCCGGACAACCAGGGCTGGCTCTGAGGTGCGGCACTGAGCAAGGCTGGTGGCTCCTGCCCGCCCAGAGCTCACGCTGCAGCAGAGGTGACGTGGCACCTGGGTATGTGATGGCCTCCATGCGGTGACGGGAGGGCACCTGCTGGCACCTCCCCCTCGGGGGCCAGTGTGACGTGTGAACAGGTCCCTGTGTCCCAGCAGTGAGCAGGTCCTGGTCCACACACGGACGACTGAAGGACTGCACTTCTGAAGTGGGGGACAGGGAGGGGAGGGGCGGGAGAGGAAGGAAGAGGAGGAGCTGCTGGACTTCTGACTTTTTTGTACCTTTGCAGGGCAAGGAAGTCTGGAATTCACATTAACATAAACTATAATGCAGAATCAGTTGATAAGGACAGTTAGTGAGGAGATGGTCTTTTGGGGATAAAATCTGGCAGGACTGCTGACCTGGACTCCATCATCTAACGTTCTCACACACAAATGACCATTACGTTTTGATGCATAAAACAAGTAACTTAATATGTATTTTTGTCTGACTACAAAATCATTGCATTCACTTTGGAAAATACAGAAAATAAAAATAAAATACACTTCAACAGCATCACCTAGAGGTCTTTTTATCCTTCTGATGCCTTTTTATACAAAATTATAACAGCAATGTATATTCTTTGTAACAAATTTTTCACTCAAACGTTTTTTCATGATGCTACTCATCTGCATGATTTTAAGTAGCTGGCTGAATATTTCCTGGGATGTGTTTCAAATTTTAATCAGGTTTTCTAGTGATTCTTGGCTGTCATAAACACTGGCAAAGAAACACACAGGTAAATCCTTATCTCACATCTGATTGTTTCTCTGGGTTAATTTCCTACAAGTAGAGGTACAGGCCAAAGGGTATGGCTATTTTAAAGTTTCTGAAATCCGTACATGACTTTTACATGTGCACGTTACGGTAACACGCATCCACGCGAGCAGACACAGGGCGCTGTGGGATTCTGCACCTTGTTCCTTGGCAGGGGGTCCCTGTCACAGGGAGCATCATGGTGGGCTCACGCCATCCTGGGGGCAGCCCGGGTACTGCTCGGATGGGTTTGTTTGGTGAAAAAACAAAAGGCAAACTCACTTTAACTAGAGACCATTTGCCTGCATGGTGGGGAGAGCTGCTCCTGAGGCAAGAACCACAACTCAAAGCTTGACATCAACGTGGGCAACTGTAGAACCCAGGGCACCGGGGCCGCCTCAAGGGAATCTCAAGAGTCGCCACCGTGGGCAGGGGCCATCCGAGGTGGGCTATGCACTGCCCCAGCTGGGACCCCCTGCCCCCCGCAACCCTGCGCTGAGGTGCACTGCAAGTGGACGCCATCTCCTCCCAGGCAGCCTGGTTAACCCAACCTCTCTCAGTTACATCGAATGTGCCAGATCCCCATCCACAACTCTTCCAGTGGGGGCTGCAGGCCAAGCCTCTGTGAGTCCCCTGTGTCCCTGGGGTAGAATCTCTGGGGCCTGGAGCAAGCAGGTGGTTGGTGTGGCCGTGCACACCGGCACCAGTGGAGGAGCCGCCCTGCCTCTGCCAGCTTCTGGGGAGCCAGCACCCTTGACTGTGGCCCGACCCAGCTGCGAGCCTATCTCCCTGTATCTCTCCCCATCTTCCATCGACACCAGTGGCTGGATTATGGTTCCTACTCCAGGGCGACTCCATCTGAGCTCATCCATCTGCAGAGGCAGCGGCCCCACCTCCACGAGGCCACACCCACAGACACTGGGGGTCAGAACTCAACACATCTTTTCAGGGACACAATTCTACCCACAATAGCAGGAAAGGGACCAAGACAGGCTACGGAGCAGCCACATGCACGACTGGCTGCAGACACGGGTGCAGGGAGGTGAGTGGCCCTGGGGACCCCCTGAGGGTCCTTGCTGACCGACCTGAGGATCCACCTGGTGCCTATCCTGGTCCCCACACAAGTCATTCCCTCCTAGCCATGCCCTGCTGTGGAGTCCTGAGCAGAGAGTTCTGAGGAGCTGTGGAGGCTCAGTGACCCTCGCCCTGCTCTGATGCCAGGCCCCAGAATCCTGGCCAGGAGGAGCACGCTCAGACCCTGTTGGATGAGGAGCAGGAATCCGCCGCATAGAGAAAGAATTCCTTCAAAAGCAACTTTAGATTCCACGAGAAGTGCCTGGGCCCCAGGTTGGCAGGAGGACGTGAAAAGACAGCGGCATTCCCTGCTGAGAGCGGCAGAGGTAGCTGGGAGCTACGGGCCCTTTCAGAGGGGATGTCTGTGCCCAGGGCAGAGCTGAGTCAGGCATGAGAGAAGGCTGCCATGCCAGATCTGGCACCAGCCTGAAATATTCCAGAACGCCTTCGTCCACCTCCCAGAGCTCCAGGGCCAGACAGGTTCTCACTCACAGGCCCCACCCCTTCAAACATCTTTTAGCTGCTCAGAGAGGCGAAGCACACCCCGCATCAGGACAGGCCAGATGCTTGGTGAGAAGTGGGTACCAATGGGATTCTTCTTGGAAGAGCCAAAAATGAAGGCAAAGATGCCTAGATTCTGGGTTCAGCAAACTACTGTGTGTTGAAGGCATCGGATCCCTGGGGGGCTCCCCCCCACCTGTACCCTGGAGAAAGAGGCAGAGCCTGTGCACAGAGTGGGCTCCTTCCTCATACCCTCTCTGGGTAGGGGTTGGGGCCTTGCCTCCCAGAGCCTGGGGGGAGGTCTTGGGAGAACAGCTCGGCAGCTGAGGCCTTCACTGGGGCCTTCAGGGGTTTTGCTCCAGAGTCTGGGTGGGGGTTGGGGCCTTGCCTCCCAGAGCCTGGGGGGGTCTTGGGAGAACAGCTCGGCAGCTGGGGCCTTCACTGGGGCCTTCAGGGGTTTTGCTCCAGAGTTACGGCTGTGCTTTGCCCAGCAGCCCCGTGCTGAAGGAGAGGGAGTGCCTGATTGCTGCGGTCTGGGCAAGAAGGGTCTGTCCGTGCTGTCAGGTGTGAAGGCTGCACTGGCCACGGACCAGGCCTGGGCACCAGGGATGTGGCCACCAACTGGGTCAGCTAGAGGTGAGGCCCACCCCCATGGCCAGCTCCTCACAGCACAGCAGGCCTGGCCGACATCACACGGGGACCGCAACCCACCCGCACATGCAGGCCTCTGAGGAGACAGCACTGCCTCACTAGACGGTAAGTCCACATGTGTGTTTGTATGTGTGTGTGCATGTGTGTGAGCATGTCCGTGTGTACATGTGTGTATGTGCATGTGCCTGTGTGTGTGCATGCATGTGTGTGAGCATCCGTGCCTACACATGTGAGCATGTCTACATGCAAGTGTGTGTGCATGTGTGAGCGTGACTGTGCATGCGTGTGTACGTGTGTGAGCATGTTTGTGCGTGCGTGTGTGTGCATCTGTGCATGCACAGGTGTGAGCATGTCTGCATGAAAGTGTGTGTGTGCATGTGTGTGTGCATGCCTGGATGTGAGCCCGTGTGTGAGCGTGTTTGTGTGTGCATGTGTGTGTGCATGTCCCCTCTCTGTGCAACGGAGAAGCTGGCACAGGGCAGAAACTGGAGGAGGTAGGTGAGTGAGGAGCACAGTGGGAGGGTGAGGGTGAGGGTGAATGAGCCGCCTCTCATGGTCACAGCAAGGCAGGAGGCCCCTCTGATTCTGTACCCCAGCAGGCCATCCATCAGTGGCCTCTCCTGGGCTGGGGCAAGGACTCAGTGTCACAGGAAGTACCTTCTGGAAAGACCTGAACTAGAAGGACAGAGGGGCTCACTGAGGGTGACCGCAGCTCCCAGGAAGTAACAGTGGGGATGCCCTTAACAGCCCAGCTGTATGTGTGACCACGGATATGAAAAGGAGGGCCTCAGGTCCTGGCCAGGCCACGGCAGGAAGGGCCTCAGGAGGGGTGGGCGCTGGCCTGGGCCTTGGACCCCACACCAAGCCCCCAGCAGCAGGAAGGGAATTGCAGGCCCAGTCCCACCAGGCCCAACCATGTTCCCTGAGGAGGAATCAGAGCTCCTCAGATTTTAGAGGAAGACTTGAGGCCCTGTCCCCCACCCATGCTGCACAATTGCCCAGGCGACTGGGGAACCAGGTATCTCCTCGCAGGGCCAACTGAGCCCTGAGGCAGAAGACTGCTCATGGGAAGGCAAATGCTTGTCCAAGTACAAAGTAGTGAATACCTGCAAAGATCACTCGATGCTTTTGAATTAGCGCCTAGGTGTATTTTACTATAATTACAATAAAATAATAGCAGAGTCACTTCATCATGTTTTGTATTATTTTAAGCCGTGGTTTACGCAGAAGGCTTAGCAGCCTGCATCTTCAGAAGTCTTCAGGGCTCTGCCGTGTGCTCACGTGGACACACCTGGAGAACAGGTGCAACGTGGAGGCATAACAGACTCCCCTTGGTAGGAATGCACGGGAAGAGGGAGGGGCAGGGAGGACCCCAACATCCCCAGAAGTGTGTGCTTCGATGCCTGGTCGCTGCAGCCCAACACTGGAGGCCCCTCGGGGTCCCTACCTGAGCTGCGGCACAGTCTGCAGTCATTCACAGTGCAACCCAAGCCCCCACGCACCACAGAGAGCCACTGGGGTTGGCCGAGTTATGGCCCCCAAGATGCTCACGACCTGATCCTTGGTGCCTGTGAATGTCACCTTATGTGGCAAAAGGGCCTTGCAGGTAGGATTAAGTCAGTGACCTTGACCTGGGGAGGTCATCCTGGACTATCCAGGAGATCCAGGGTCATCCCAGGGTCCTTCCAGCAGGGCAGCGGGAGGCTCAGGCAGGGAGGAGATGTGAGGATGGATGCAGGGGTCTGGGTGGTGCGGCCATGAGCCCAGGAATGCAGGCAGCACCTGGGGCTGGAGAGGGCAAGGAAAGGATTCTCCCTGAAGCCTCCGGAAGGCACTGGCCCTGTTCACACCTTGGTGTTAGAACTTCTGGCCTCCAGAGCTATAGACCATGAATGTGTGTGGTTAGCCACTGTTTGCGGCGATCTGTCAATTGCAATAGGAAACTGACACAGTCCTGGACACGGAAACCCCAAAGCCTCCCTTCCCCAGAATGACGGCCTATGCCGCCGCCTGGGAGAGAAACCCCAGCATCCATCACACCCACGTTTCAATGAAACAACCAAAATGAGCAGGGGACAAGGCAGTCTGCTGGGGTTTAATGTGTCCCCCAAAGGTCACGTGTGGGAAACCTCACCCCCAATGTTGGGGGTGTTGGGACGTGGGGCCTAAGAAGAGGTGACCAGGTCTGAGGACCCTGCCCTCGTGACTGGGTAAGTGCTGTTTTAGTTCTGAGAGCAAGCTGGGTCCCCTCTCGGGCTCTCTGCTCTCTTGCCTTCTCTGCTGTCTCGCCAGGTGATGCTGTCACTTGGGAAGACACAGCTTAGGGGCCCTCACCAGATGTAGCTCCTCAATCTTGGGCTTCCAAGCCTCTAGGACCATGAGCCAAATAAACTTCCATTGTGTGTAAACTACCCAATCCGTGATACTCTGTGACAGCAGCAGAAAACAGACTAAGACACAGCCCCTGAGGGCAGGCATCCGGGACAGAAGGCCTCTGCCCTGAAGTTACTGAGGGACCTCGGTGACGCAGACACCTGGGCCGCAGCCCGACGCATGAGGACAGAGGGCCTTCTCCACACCTGCAGGAGGGGCTGCTCCCGTCACAGACAGAACAAGCTTCTGTGTGTCTACTGCGCATCTCCCACGACGGAGACATGCACGAGCATTCAGAAAGCCTCATGAGCCTGTGTGCACTCCAAATATTCTAAACTCGGTTTCCAGCACCTGCGCGTTCCTGCTGTGGACACACCACGCCAGGCCACCGTGCAGCTTGGTTGCCGTGGGCATGTGCTGCACGTGGGCTGCTACCAATAATTCGCTTTTGGGTTTCGACATCCCGCTTGCCAACAGATACTCCCCTCTGTCGATGCCAGGGGATGAGCTGTTCCCTCTAATAGGGAGAAAATCTAACCTAGAGCTGAAACCCATGGAAACGCGGAGAATACCTTTGAACAGCTCAGACCTAGACAGCCGTGGACAGTATCCTCTGTCCTATTGTTCTGTGAGCTGCCGGCAGTTTTCCCCCCAGGATGACCCACCCCCCTCACTGGAGGAACAAAGCACACTATGTTCTCGAGAAGGAACAGCTTCCCAGAGAGAGGAAACCCCTAAATACCGAGGCCGTGCCAGAGAGTAAGGAGAACACACTTGTTCTGAAACAAAGGACCCACTGAAGTCACACCATGTCCGAGAAATTCTCGATGAGAGCTCCAGATGGCAGGATGTATAATATAAATATAACTGACACGCCAACTGCTGGGGCCGGAGTGGAGAGACTCGGAGGACAGGGGGTGGTGAGGGAGAACGTTACGAGGGTGATCCCAGCACAATTCATTAAATTCTTTCTAAAAGAAAAACTAGAGGAAAAAAGCATAAGGTATGTCTTGAACAAGCAGAATTGGTAAAAACAAGACTTTAAAAATTAAACTAGAACTTTTCAGATGAAAACCTCCAGGTTAACATTTATCCACAATACCACTGCCAGTCATTCGGGATGCGACGCTCGTTCTGTGCATAAGGAAGTTTCTGGAAGAGGCACAGCGGCCACAGGAGGCCTCTGCTTTTCCTGCGAGACCCCGGTGCTCTGCGGGTGGAGGTGCAGCCGTCCTCCCGCCCTGGCTTTGCTTCCACGGCAGCTGCTCTATTCATGGCTCTCCCGCGATCCATCCAGACCCTGCGCGAGAGGGTCTCAAAGTCACCTTGAGCCTCCAGGTGCTCTTAGCCCCAGGGCAGAACCTGGAATCCCACCAGGAGGTGCCTGGCACACGTATCGCACACGTGAGCGGGGCTGGGGGCGTTCCAGGCCTGAGGAGCCGTGTGAGGAGAGGCCCCAGGGGTAATGAAGGCACGGGAAGTAACAAACCCTAGGAAAGAGCAAATGGTCCTGCGGTCAGCCTGGGCGTGCGCCGGGCAGGTGGCCAGGAAGGAATGATGCATTTCACGGAAATGAGGAAGGTGGGTCAGGATGGAGCCTGGTCTCGGGTGGGTCAGGGGTCAGTCTGCTGAGGCCCCAGCCCAGCCACCCAGTCCAACCCTCGCCGGGGGCTGTGCGGGCGTTGGGTGGGTGTGGCTGATTAATACCTGCAGTCAGCTGGCTCCGCGGGGAGCACGTGCCCCTCCACAGTGGGCTGGGCCTCATTCAATCCCTGCATGGCCTTAAGAGAACAGGACAGGGTCCCCTGGAGAAGCGGACACCTGCCTGCAGACTGTCACACGGAAATCCCGCCGGGGTCTCCAGCCTGTGTCTGCACTACTGAGGTCAGACACGCCGGCCGCACAACTGCGTAAGCCAGCCCACGACACAGCGCACACAGACGCACCACGCACGTCCACGCATCTCCTAAGGTTCTGCGTCTCTGAGAATGCGGCAGGCCTGGTTCGAGAGCCCAGGAAGAGCTTCAAGTCTTTATTTGTTGCCACATGAGGCATCAAGGAAAGAGAAATACATCTACAAACTGGCATCTGAGGAAGACTGACGGTGATGGCTGGGGAACGTCCCAGTTAAAGGGAGTCAGAAGAGTTGGATGCTGAATGTGAAGAAATGTTAGGAAAATCTAACCAAGTTACTTTGCTTAGCTTCCCTTTGTGTATATACAACATTGATGGCAAAAATCTGAGTAAGTCAAATAAAGCTCTTTAAGTATAAAATAAAAACTAAGTGATAAAATTAAATTCACTTTCTTTGAGTTGCTCAAAGCATTATTCTAAATGAAATGTGTATTAATTAACTTCACAAAAGTCATCCACCAAAGCAGAATTCCGACATCAGGATACACATGGTGGAAGAAGAGACTACAAGGGTCACAGGTTAGTGGTAACTTAAGTTACAAAAGCCCATGAAAATGAGATATTGTAATAAAAACACACAGAGAAATATATGTAATACATAAACCACATTCTACTTCATGAACAAAGAAATCAATCAAACAAAAACCTGACTGGAATAAGACCTTGAAACAGCTTGACCGGCCACGTCTATCTGGCGAGGAAGCACGGCATGGAGCCCAGAGTGGAAGCCCAGCTCACGTGGCTCAGGACTCCGGGACCTCGGCCCCTCATCTGCAAAACAAGATTAAACTAGGGCGGTAAGATCCTAAATCTCCATCGTTCTATGTAGAAAGTGGGCCAAAAAGTCCAAAGCCTCTACAGTTCGGAGACGTCACAGCTGACTGCTGCTGACTGATGAGTACACATGCGAACTCCATTTCTGAAAATACTGCGTCCTCTCAAAGGAAACCGGGGGCCCTGGAAGATGCCGAGCCTTGACTGCCTGTGCTGCGACGGCATTTGTAAGAGCAGCCCCTGCTGGGCTGAGCGTACTGTCTGTGAGCAGCAGGGGCTGGGGGGGAGGATTCTTCCATTTGTGCAGTTCAATTAGAGTTCTCCAGGGTCACGTTAATAGATAATGCACCATTATCCTTTGCTCTCGGGGGCGGCCTGTAAACAAGGCTTTGCACACAAAATCACAAAGCCATCACAAGAATGACACGCAGTAGCCACTGCTCCTCAGCAGCCATGAGGTGGGCAGAAACACACATGTGCTTCTAACACATGCACCAACAGGCAGAATGTGACCAGATCTGGGTATCGAATGCCTTCCCGGCTGTAAGGACAAAGGCTTGGTCCACTCGGAGCTGATGAAATCCGGAGATGTCCTAGGAAATGCATGTAAAGTTTGATAGGAAAACCTTGTCGTGTGTCCTGGTCAGGGGAGTTTAAGGAGTGTGAGATTGTAGACACAACAGGCCTGCATTCCCAAGAGACCTGGCCTCAAAGTGGACAACCGCGAGGCTGGGCCTGAATGCGCCTGGCAGGGCGTCACCTATGTGGCCACCCTCACCGCAGCAGCAGCAGACGCTGCACCACACAGGTCTGCATCCAGCCACTGTCCCAGCAGCATGAGAGCTGCAGCCACTGGCAGGGAGCTGTGCACCGTCCTCCAGCGTCCTCTGAAGACTGGCTCCTCATATCTGTGGGCCAGAAGCTTGCAAACATTACCCGATTTTAACAATGAATTTTATAACTATATCGGGGGTCCTGTTATACTATCAGTGGATCTCTTTAAACAGTGAGGTTTCAGAGTGTCATTACTACTTAATTCTCAGAATGGAATTTTCATGAGCCTTTTTCAGGCCATATTTCTTGATGTTTTGGCTCTAAAAAGATGATCGGGGTATAGAACAAATGCAGGTTTTAAGTACGATATTTTTTAAAAGGTGTAACATTTTCTTTTTTCAACCTGGATCTCTGGCAAAAAGAAGTTGCTGCATTGATATTTAGCTGCTCCCTTGACTCCAGGACCCTCCCGTCATCCCTGTGCCTACACCCAGGCTTTGCAGCACAGACTGGCCTCTGTGGACCAGAGATGCCCTCCCAGGCCAGCCCCACAGGCATGGCTCTCGAGGCACAGCCCATGCCATGGCCTCCCCACGGTTTGCCATTTTGGCTCTTTGTTAATCATGCCTCCTGGGAAAAAAGAAAACTAAATCAATACTCTGACATCCAGGCTTGATTTCTACATTTCAAATACTGAAAGGAAACCAAGTGAAAAGCCAGAGGGAAGACTGCCTCTGGCCCCTGGGTGTGGCATCCGTCCTCTGGGACTAAATGCAGTGTCTAAACACTGGCAACCTGAGCTGATGTTTATTCTCCAACGTTTCTGGGGATTTCCTGGGTATCTATATTTTAAAGGCACCCACATTCAGGATGTGTGTAGGTGGCTACTCTCCGACAGCAGACAAGCCCTTGATCCTAGCTTCCACACTCAAAGCTCGCAAAATGCTGAGCGCAGGGGCTCTTTTGGGGAATGGAAACAGCCTCCAGCTCAGTCTGCCTTAAGGCAAAGGGGTTCAGAGTTTGGGTCCCAGAGTCACCTGCCTGGGTTCCAATCTTAGTTATCAGGGGGTGACTCTGAGGGAGTTACTCAATCTCTCTGCCTCAGTAGCCCCATCTGTAAAACAGGATCACAAAGTCTCCACCTTGTGGGTTATTTTGAGGATTAAATTCATATAATTGATTTGAACAGTAACCTGGCATGTGGTGAGCATTGAATAAATATCAGCCAATGTCACATTGTTCAGAGAATCAGAACCTGAATGCAAAAATGGGCCATGGAAACAGTCACACCCCATCAGAGATGTCAGGTGCAGCTCCCATGTCTCCGTTTGCTGGTAGCTTCCTGAGGGGCTGCTGGGAGCCTCTGGCTACTGCCTAAGAGACCCAGGATGGAGGGTTGGGTTCCACTCATCCTGCTTTGATGCAGGTTTGGGACATGTGAGGCCTGCTCTGTGTGAGACACTTTATGCTGGGAACCCAGCACTGAGCAATGGGACGGGGTCCCCATCTCACGAAGCCCCTCACTCCTCTCCTGCTGCCTCTGTCAGCTTTCCCTCGGGTCCCTGAGTCCCCTGAGAGGCTATGCCTGGGACCAGGGTCCCGGCCATGTTGCCCATCACTCAGCAGAGCTCCGGAGGTCTGATGCATGCAAGCATCCATGTCACCAATGGCACACCATCTACATTAAACTGTGGCTGCTGGATTCCACCGTAGCGGGAACCGGCAGCCACAGCCATCATGACCAACTCTCCCTACACAGCATGAGTTCCCATGGCTCCCGCAGGCCCCCCAGATGCTGGACTTGCCCCACAGATGACAGCAGGAAGGTGTAGCACACACAGCTCTAAATATTCAGGATCGCTTTTCTCTTTTCACAACAAAGCAGCAACTAGGAGTACCTGCTATTTACACAGCAACATGCCAAGTTCCATAAAGAACACGAACAGCACCCCGGGGTCCTGGAGCAGCTGTTCTCCGCCACGGGGCAGGTTAGAGCCACTGGGGCGGAAAACACCCTCAGCCCACCCATGCCCCCTCAGAAGCCAGTCACAGCCCGGTGGGAAGAGCCCACTGAGGGCCACGGCACAGAGGGAGGCTCGCTCCAAGCAAAGCAGTCATTCCAGACAAACCCTCCTCTGGTTTCACCCTGTGGACTCCACGAAGTCCGAGTGAAGTTAAATGAGGAGGGAGTGAAAATAACCGCGGGGCCTCCGCATCGCAGTGAGAAGCAGAGCGTCAACAGCACGTCAGGACACAGCTGGCAGGAGCCGGGGATGCTGCCTCCTCGGGGTTTCAGGAAAGGGTGGTGGCCTCGGCCACTTTCCAGCCCCAGGAGGCGTCCTGGAGCAGGGAGGAGGGGTATGGACAGGTGAGAAGGCTCAGGTGAGAAAGCCCAGGACAGTGCTTGGTGGGCAAAGCTGGGCACACTTTCTCTTCTCATGGGGTTTTGTGTGAGGCCCGGAAACAGGAGATCCAGGGAGACAGAGCAGGCCCCAGGCTCCAGGCCACCTCCCCTCTCGTCAGGTGACAAGACAAATGCGTAGCAAGTCCCAGGATGAGTGCACATTCCACAACGGCCTCACCTCACTTTGCAACATCAGGCACAAGATCCACAAATAAAATGACATTCCGAGGGTAGCGGTGCACAAGCCAAGCCCAGCAAGCCACAGCGTTCTCCCAGCAGACAGTTCTTCCAGGGAAGTCGGCCACGCAGAGACCCTTTTCCCAACCTAGACACTCATATGCGACCTGGAAGCGTGCAGGGGGAGGAGAAGTGAGGCAGCGAGTGCTCACGGGCAAGGCCCTAGCAGCCTCCTCGTCCTCCCAGCCTTTGCCCTCTGACCTAGCCCCTCCCAGGTGGCTGAACGCTCCTATCAGGCTGGGGTCTGGCTGGGGTCAGGCTCAGCCCCAGGTCTGTGCTTCCCCTGGGCAGGGAGGGCTCTGACGCAGGACCAAAGCAGGCCTGGCCTCAGGTAGCTGGGAACCCAGGTCAGCCAGGGGGCAGACACAACATAGACTGAACTGTTCTCCTGCCCAGGCCCCTAGAACCACCGGCCACAGGTGAAGTCTGCAGGCGGGATCTTTCCCACCCCTGCTTTCTGCCTGACCTTTGTTCCTACCTCCGCAGAAGTAAATTATGTGGAACAGAGCAGGCACTGCGGTCTTCGAGCTCCCACCACCCTTGGCAGACCTGTGGCTCCGTGCATACCTGTTAGCTGGTTTTTGAGAGGGGAGTGGACACCATGTCAATTCAGCACCAGTGACCACCTCTCACCGAGGAGCCCGTCCTCGCAGCTGTGCTGTTTTCTGGGCCATGTTCCCCTGGGAGCTCCTTCAGTGAGAAGGGGGCCAGGCAACCCCACCCACCCTTTGTCCACAGGGGCTGGAGGAGGAGGACGCCAAGGCTGACACAGTTGTCAGATGGCCAGCGCTTCCCCACATTCCTACAGAAAAGCAGACCTGGAAATGTACCTTCCGGTTCACCAAAAACACACCCAGTAAATACTGATTCCAAAACAGGGCTCCAAGCAAGGGAAGCCTGTATTTACTTAAGTCTTGAAGTAAACAGAGGCCATTTTGCTCTCTCTAGGAGGAATGGGGCCCAAGTCCAGTCCGCAGGACAGAGGATCCCCCAGAAGCAGCAGTCCTCGGGCCCACCCCATTTAGACCTTCTGAGAACCAACCGCCCCCCCCCCCCGTATAAACAGTCCATTCCCAGAATGGGCATTTAGTGTCACCTGCTTTGTGGCTGATCACACGGGGCGCCCCGTGTCTTTGGCCAGTGGCGGTGACATTTTGGTGGACAGGAAGCTGGAACAATGGACACCCTGGGACCATAAAACGCCAGGTTTTGGGAGCTTCAGCACAGTGGCACCTGAGTGCTGACACAACCGATGCTACATTCCTGCTCCACATGACTTCAGTCCCAAACAGCAGATGGTGGGGACAGGCCAGTTTCTAGTTAGCTGGCATTCATTGCCCTGTTTAGAAATTTACTAATAGTAATGCATTTATCCTTCATTTGATCGCTTATTTTCAACTTTCAGATTCTCCCCACCAGATATGACCCAAACAATCCACAGACTATTGAAAAGATAAGGAGAAGGAAGGCAAAGTTATTCAGATTCTAAACACTTGGGGTCTTCATTTTGCCAAGAGGATCCGGTGACTGGTCTGTGGGAGACCCAAGCATTTGAAGAAAACGGAGATTCCTCCTTGCCTCTCCTTTAGAAGGAGGTGGTTGGCAGGAAATCACGAGGCAGCAAGTTCACAATCACACTGGGATCCCCAGAAAACAAACCTGCCACTTGAGGCACCCCTGGGCCACCCACACCCACCTGGCTGGAGGGAGAGGCGGGGCTGTAAGGTCTCTGAACCTGAACCAGAGGAGGCTTCAGTCCAGGCTCACGGAGAGCAGGAGGGAGCCCGAAGCACAGTGTAGCCTGTTGCCTTCCACCTCCCTCTGCCCGGTTCTGCGTATTTGAACACACCTGATTCAACCTGAGAACTGTTATTTATTCAAGCCTTAACTGGGAGGCAGTGTTTCAAAGGCTCAATACCAAGGTCACTGAAATTGAATTAAATACCCTGACATCTAATTTAAACTTTTAGATCTGGCCTGCAAATCTGAAGCAAATATTGATTTTAAGTCAGTCAAGGTCATAGTTCCCTAAAAGGAAAGCCCTTTTCCCTCTTCCCACTTCACATGATTCTACATATTGGTTAAAGCCCTCGTCATGCAGTGCGTATATGTGGGTTTGTTGACAGAGAGTGAATAGGTGTGAACTGACTTTTCTTGTTTAGATAACTGTAGGTTCACATGCAGTTGTGAGAAACAGTAAACGGAGACCTTGTGTACCGTTTTCCTGCAGGGGTATCATCCTGTCAAACTATAGCACACGACTGCAGCCAGCATACTGACATGGATGCAGCCAGACCTGGACTGCCTCCACCCATAGGACCCTCTTGTGACCTCTCCTGGACACACCCACATTCTTCCCAGACCACCCCTTGTCGACCCCCTGCAACCACTGAACCATTCTCCACAGCTACACTTTTGCCATTTCAAGAATGTTATGTAAATGGAATCAGACAGTAACCTTTTGGAATTGGCCTTTTTCACTCAGCATAATTCTCTGGAGAGTTCATTCAGGTTGTCACAGGTATCCATAGTTCATGCTGCAGACGTACAATTTAATGTTTCACCCACCAAAAGACATTTGGGTTCTTTCCAGTTTTTGACTATGACAAATAAACTATATAAACATTCATATGCCTGTATTTATGTGAACATAAATTTTGATTTCTCTGGGATAAATTCCCAGGAGTGTAATTGCTGGGTCATACGAGAGTTGCGTATTGTGTTTTAAAAGAAACTGCTAAATTGTTTTCCAAAGTGGCTATACTATTTTGCATTCCCACCAGCAACTTATGAGTCACCCAGTTTAGCCACATCCTTGCCAGCATTCAAAGTGGGCACTGTCTTTTATCTTAGCTCTCCTGAGGGTGTGCAGTGGTACCCAGGCCTTGCACTTCTCCACTGGCTGCTATTGACTGACACCTTTCCGTGGGCTCTTCTGCCATCGCTGTGGCATCTTTGGTGGAATGTCTTTATGTCTGTTGCCCATTTTCTAAGCGTATTGTTTGTTTTTCTACTGGCGAGCTTTGAGATTTCTTCATCCTGTATCAGCTATGTGGTTTGCACATATTTCCTTCAGTTTGTAGCTCGTCTTTTCATCCACTTCACTGGTTCTTTCACAGAGCATAAGTTTCCAATGTTGGTAAGGTCTCATCTATCAATTTTGCCTTTTATGGATCATGCTTTTGGCATCAAATCTAAGACCTCTTTGTTCAGCTTTAGGTCCTAAATGTTGTCTACTATATTTTTTCCCTAAAACTTTTATAGTTTTATATTTCATGTTTAAATTTGTACTTCATTGTTAGAACTTGTAATTCTAATATAAGATGTAAAACTTAGCTCATGCTTCTTTTGTCTCCCTGTGGACGTCAAATTACTCCAGCACTATTTGTTGAAAAGACTATCTTTCTTCCACTGAATTGATTTTGCATCTTTGTCAAAAATCAGTTGGGCATATTTGTGTGGGTCTGTTTCTGAGTTCTCTGTTCTGTTCTATTATCTTTCAGTCTGCCCAGGACCACACTACCCTGATTACTATGGCAATAATAAGTCCTGGGATTGGGTAGAATGATTCCTCTCACCTTATTCTCCTTTTCCAAGATTGATTTAGGTATTCTAGCTCCTCTGACTTTCCATACAAATTTTGGGATAATCTTGACTATATCTACAAAAAAAATTATGTTGGGATTTTGATAAGAATTCTGTTCATCTGTTTGAGGAAAACTGACATCTTTAGTATATTTTGTCTTCCAATCCTTGAATGTGGTATGCCTCTCCACGCATTTAGATCTCCCTTGATTTCTCTCTTTCTCTCATCAGCATCATGCAGTTTCCAGCACAAAAGTCTTGTACATGTTTGGCTGAATTTACACTTAAGTGTTTTTTTTTTGTAATTTTAAATGGTATTGTATTTTTAATTTTGGTGTCCATAATTTTGGTATTTATGCTATATAAAGAAAGACAATTGACTTTTCTATGTTTATCTTATATCTTGCAATCTTTTTGAACTTGCTAGCTTTAGGAGTTTTTTTTTTTTTTTTTTTGTAGAATCCTTGGGATTTTATAATCAGATGATCATGCCATCTGTAACTAGAGACTGTTTTAATTATTTTGTTCCAATCCATATGCTTTTTATTTCCTTTTCTTGATTCATTACACTAGCTAGAACTTCCAGTACAATGTTGAGTAAGAGCAATGAAGGCAGACAACCTTACCTTGTACCTGATACTATGGAGAAAGTATACAGTTTTCACCATTTAGTGTCATGTTAGTTGTGGGTATTTTTTTAGGTAGCCATTAATAAGTAAGATGGTCCCCCTCTACTCCTATCTGTCCTAGAGTTTTGTTTTGTTTTGTTTTGTTTTGTTTTAATCATGAATGTGTGTTAAATTTTGTCAAATACTTTTTCTGCACTGGTTGACATGATTATATGATTTTTCTCCATTAGTTTATTAATACGGTAGATTACACTGATTCGTTTTCAAATATTGATCCAGCTTTGCATCCTTAGTATAAACCCAAACTTGGTCATGGTGGATAAATCTTTTTACCTATTGCTTAAATATATTTACCAATATTTTGTTATTGGCTTTTGTGTTATATTCATGAGAGATATTGGTCAGTAGTTTTCTTTCGTGTTTTTGTCTGGTTTTGGTGTCAATGTAATACTGGCTTCATGAGATGACTGAGAAGTATTGCCGCCTCCTCTATTTTTCGGAAAAGATTGTGTAGAATTGGTGTTAGTTTTTTAAATGTTTGGTAGAATTCTTTAGAAAAACCATCTGGGCCTGAATATTTCTTTTTTGAAATTGCTAATTCAATGTATTTAATAGCTATAGGGCTATTCAATGATCTACTTCCTGTTGGGTGAGTTGTGGTAGTTTGTGCTTTTTCAGAAAGTAGTCCAACTTGTCTAAGTTGTCAAATTAATGTGTATACAGATGTTTGTAGTTTTTCCCCTTATTATCCTTTTGATGTCTGCAGAGTCTGCAGTGATACCTCTGGGGAGTCTCGCTCTGTCACCCAGGCTGGAGTGCAGTAGCACAATCTTGGCTCACTGTAACCTCCGCTTCTCAGGTTCAGGCAATTCTCCTGTGCTTCATGAGTAGCTGGGACTACAGGTGCATGCCACCATGCCTGGCTAATTTTTGTATTTTTAGTAGAAACAGGGTTTCACCATATTGGTCAGGCTGGTCTTGAACTCCTGACCTCAGGTGATCCACCCACCTTGGCCTCCCAAAGTGCTGAGATTACAGGCATGAGCCACCACACCCAGCCACTTTTCTGTGTTTTATTTCCTTGATTTCAGTTATTTCCTTCCTTCTGCTTTTTCTTTGGGTTTATTTTGCTCTTCATTTTCTAGAGAGGTAGAAAAGAGGCTCTTGAGGTAGAAGCTGAGATTGATTTGAGACTTTTCCTATTTTCTAATGCATGCATTTTAGTGCTAAAAATTTCCCTCTCAGTAACTGCTTTAGCTGTGTTCCATAAATTTTGATATGCTGTATTTTCATTTTCCTTGTTACAAAGTGGTAAAAAACTTGACTGAATTGTGCCCATGTTCTAGGACTTTGTGGAAGGCAGAGTTTAAGAGTGATGATTTGGCAGAAGAAATCTCTAAGCAGAAAAGTATTCAGAATAGTTTTCCTTAACTGCTTATGGTAAAATTTGAGAACAGAAAATTATTTAAGGACAAAATTTATAATTAAAAGGGAAGCAGAATATAAAGATTTGAAAATTCTCAGCTTGGACATGTAAAGAACAACAAAGAGTATTTAGGGAAGAAAACCAATGGTGTGGCCTAGTTCCATAAGGAGATTAGCATGGATAGAAGGAAGCCTGGTGTTATTCATAAAGATTATGAAATAATGACCCCAAGGGCATTTCGGAGATCTTCAGGGCTGCCATGCCCAACACAGCACAGAACAGTTTAGGGAGCGAAGCCCAGGACACCCACGCAACCTCACTGCCCACAGCCATCTGAGGTCTCTATTCTCCACATTCTGGCACAGCATTCCTTGGTCACACAGCTATAGCTCAGGTGTCCAGAGGATGCAAGCAGTGATCCTTGGCAGAGTCCACGTGGTATTAATTTTGCAGGCAAAAAGAGTACAAGAGCTGTTGGGGCATGGCTTTCTCCTCCACCTAGATTTCAAAGTATGCTGTGGATAGCCTGGGTGCCCCGGCAGAGTCCTGTTGCAGGAACAGAGCCACCACAGAGAGTCTCCACCAGGGCAATGCCTAGTGCAGCTGTGGAGGTAGGGCCACCCCTGAGACTCCAGACCTACCGAGCCACCAGTGTGTAGCCCCAGCCTGGGAGAACTGCTGAGGTGAACTGAGCCAGCAACCCATGGGGGCAGGGCTGCCTGAGAGCTGGGGTGCCCAACCCCAACCCAGGGTGTCCAGAAGGTGGGGCATGGAGTCAAAGATGATTCGGCAGCCTCAAGATTTAATGTTTTTTGCCTTGTTGAGTTTTGGACTTACTTGGGGCCTGTTACTCCCTCTTGTCTATTTTTCCTTTTGGAAGGGAAATGTCTGTCCTATACCTGTCGCACCATTGTACTGTGGAAGCCCAGAACTTGTGCAATTTCACAGGCCCATGGCTGGAGAGGAACATGCCTCAGATGAATTGTGCCTTGAGTCTCACTCATACCTTATTTAGAGGAGAATCTGGAATTTACATTTTTGAATTGGCGTTGGAATAAGCTAAGACTTTTGGGGTATTAGGATGGAATAAATGTATTTTGCATGTGAAAAGAACATGTATTTTGGGGAGCCGGGGGTGGAATGCTATGGCTTGAATGTGTCCCCTCAAAAATCACATGTTGAAACCTAATAGCCAATGCTGTGAACAGGTGGGGTCTTTGGTAGGTGGTTAGGCCAAGGGCTCCTCCGGAACAGAGGCTTCACTGGCCCTCCCGCCTTCCACCCTGTGATGCTGGCTCCTTGATCTTGGACTTCTCAGCCTTGAGAACCATGAGGAAATAAATTTTAATAAATTACCCAGTCTGTGATGTTTTGTTATAGCAGCACAAACGCACCACAGTAGACAAGCCCCGCATCTAGGACGCAGTAGACCAAAAGAAGCCCTGGGAACTCACCATCCTGCCACTGCTCCCTGGGTCCTGAGGCCCGTGACTGTTCTGCCTCCTCCTCCCACTCTCAGAGTTGTCCTGTGTGTGCTTCCTACATTGAGTCCAGGGTTCTTTGTTTTACTCTTGAAGAGAGCAAGAAAAAGTACGTCTGTTCCACCTTCCTGGGATGAAGTGTTTTGTGGGTTAGTTTCCAAAGTAAAGCCATAGGATATGCATCCTCGCAGTGCCTCTTCTATGAGTCCTAATACACCCTTTATTCAGGTTCTCTACCTGAATTCATTCAAAGGGAAGTCCTAAGACAACAAGGAGTGTTAGGTGTCAGCTTCACCACCTAAGAGGAAAACAATGACCTTGAGGAAACCTCATCTGTGACACCCATTTTCATCACAGCAAAGTCTCAAGGGGGCTGGATCAGCAGACACAGAACTCTAAGTCCCTCTGAGCCCTCTGGAATACAACCCCGATTTGTCTTTGTAGTTCTCACTTCCAGCCCATTTGTACAATGTTTAATTTCCTATAGTAAGGCATGTACTTCAATATAGGTTTCAAAAATTGAACAAAGCAATATGTTAACTCACAGGTATCTAGCTAGTGATGATCTCATGTGGGTCAAAACCACATGTGTTTTATTTATTTAGGGATTAAAGTTACTATAGTTTCTTTTTTTATCAGAAAGGGAGAAACATTATCTTTAGTCATATGTATTTCTTGCAGGATCTTGGATAGTTTTAGTTAGAATACTTTGGCAGGGTGGCAAAATGATGCTTCCTACATAAATTTTGACTTTTCAAATAAAAAGATGATAAGGCAAAAAATAATTTAAACATTTTAGCATGATTTATCAAAAGCTCTAGAATTTCAACAAATACAAATGGAAGAGAGTTTAAAATTTCAAAGAGAAATCTTCTCAAAACATGATACCCCAGAAGAGCCCGGGCTTGTGTGCTGATGAGCTCAGGTTTCCGGTCTGAACACGCAGCAGCTCCTCACCTGTCTGAAGCCATATGGAAGCCACAGGGACAGTCCCAAAGAGAACAAGAAAATGAGAAGAATAAAGTACACAGCACAAACCCATCTCTCCATGGGCCCCTCCTCATCAATTCACCATCTACATGTTACTTCTGTACATTTATGATGAATGTCAGTACCAACCCAATTATTGCTTTTGACAGCCTCACTTACTGAAGGTACACACTGTGCCAGGCACACTTTATCATTCTCCCACTAGACAGAACTGCCATGATGCAAGATGCCGTCCCATTTCACAGACCAGTGCATGAGGCCATGTGAGCATCCAGGCCTGCCTTCCACTCACTGCGTCTTCCTGCTCAGTAGGGCAGGAACTGCTGCTCAAGGTCAAAAAGGCATCCCAGAAGAATGGTGCCATCACTGCAAAGCAGTCACTACTTTAAACAAATTTCATGAAAAAAGATCCCAAAGATAGTGAATCAAAATAATTCTTTTTATAATAAGCACTTTAAAAAACATTAATAGACTTTATATTTTAGAGCAGTTTTGGGTTTTACAGAAAAATTGAGCAGAAACTACAGGGAGTCCTCATAAACTCCCCCTCCGCCCCGCCTCCTCCCACAGTTATTAGAACTTCTTGCATTGGTGGCCCATACATTACAATTTGATACATCATTATTAACTAAAGCGTATAATTTACTTGAGGGTTCACGCTTCCTGTTATGCAGTTTTTTTTTTCGGTCTTGAGAAGTGCATAATGTCATGGATCATACAGAATAGTTGCACTGCCCCAAAACTCTCCTAAGTGATAAGCACTTTTTAAAATCAAAAAGGCGATGGAACACTCTGTATGACACTGCAATGGTAGATATGTATATAGAGCACCAAGAGTGAGCTTAAACAGCAGCTCCAGGCAGGACACCACTCCCTTCAGGGACCACCCTGCACCATCTTCCTCAAATGTTTTATAGAAAAAAAAGAAGAAGTAGTACTGCCTAATTGGCATTGCATAGATTTTCTTAAGAGCCAGGATTAATATAAAGTAATTTCAAAGCTTCCATTAGGACACCATGAACGCTGGGCCCACAGTGGTGGCATCAGGCAGACCTTGCTCCCTTCTGCACAGAGCTTGCAGAGAAAGCCCAGGCAAGCAGGGTGGAGGGGCTTCCCTACGACGCTGATTCCCTGGCTGTTTCAGACGTTCAGGGTTGGCAGGACAGGACTGACAGATTGACAGCTCTTCTGTGGCTTAGCACTGGTGGTGCATGGCCTTTCTGACAGGCATACTATAGGAACGCGACTCTTGAGCAGGCAGCATCCCCCAACTCCACAGAGAGACCCAGGTGTTCACCCAGGCGAGATGGAGCAGTCACAACGTCTGTGCTGCCCCCAGACACCAGGGCACACATGCGTTGTAGGGATTGGCTCAGTCTGCGAACCCCACTCATGACGGGGCCAGAGCAACGGATTCCCAGTAAATGCGCCTCATGAGCTTGCTGTTCACCCGGGACCCTCCCTCACAGCCAGGGACTCTCCCCTCCCCTCACAGCCCAGGACCCTCCTCTCACAGCCCAGGAGCCTCCCTTCATAGTCCAGGACCCTCCCCTCAGGGCCTAGGATCTTCCCCTCCCATCACGGTCCGGGACCCTCCCCTCACCCGGGACCCACCCCTCACAGCCCAGGACCCTCCCCTCACAGCCCAGGACCCTCCCCTCACAGCCCAGGACCCTCCCCTCACAGCCCGGGACCCTCCCCTCACAGCCCAGGACCCTCCCCTCACAGCCCAGGACCCTCCCTCACAGCCCAGGAGGCCCTCTTCATAGTCCAGGACCTTCCCCTCACGGCCTAGGATCTTCCCCTCCCATCACGGTCCGGGACCCTCCCCTCACCCAGGACCCTCCCCTCACGGCCCGGGACCCTCCCCTCACAACCCGATCCTCCCCTCACCCGGGACCCTCCCTCACAGCCAGGGACCCTCCCCTCACAGCCCAGAAGCCCCTCTTCATTGTCCAGGACCCTCCCCTAACGGCCTAGGATCTTCCCCTCCCATCACGGTCCGGGACCCTCCCCTCACCCGGGACCCACCCCTCACAGCCCAGGACCCTCCCCTCACAGCCCGGGACCCTCCCCTCACGACCCGGGACCCTCCCCTCACAGCCCAGGAGCCCCTCTTCATAGTCCAGGACCCTCCCCTCACGGCCTAGGATCTTCCCCTCCCCTCACGGCCCAGGACCCTCCCCTCACCCCGGACCCTCCCCTCACAACCCGATCCTCCCCTCACCCGGGACCCTCCCCTCACAGCCCAGGACCCTCCCCTCACAGCCCAGGACCCTCCCCTCACAGCCCGGTACCCTCCCCTCACGACCCGGGACCCTCCCCTCACAGCCCAGGAGCCCCTCTTCATAGTCCAGGACCCTCCCCTCACGGCCTAGGATCTTCCCCTCCCCTCACCCCGGACCCTCCCCTCACAACCCGATCCTCCCCTCACCCGGGACCCTCCCCTCACAGCCCAGGACCCTCCCCTCACAGCCCGGACCCTCCCCTCACCCGGGACCCTCCCCTCACAGCCCGATCCTCCCCTCACCCCGGACCCTCCCCTCACAGCCCAGGACCCTCCCCTCACCCGGGACCCTCCCCTCACCCCGGACCCTCCCCTCACCCGGGACCCTCCCCTCACCCCGGACCCTCCCCTCACAACCCGATCCTCCCCTCACGGCCCGGGACCCTCTGTGAACCCCTGGCCCGCAGGGCTCAGCTCCTCAATGCTGGTCTGAGAGGCCCAGGAGCGTCTCCCTCTCAGTTCTCCTCACTTCTCGGGGCCGCGCTGTCCCCGCTGCCACCGGGATCCCCTCACCCCGCCTGCTGAGCCTCCCGCCGGGTCCTTCCTGTCCGCCTGAAGCCTATGGAGGCTTCCAGAAAATGCTCCCAGATCTCCGCCTGCCCGAGCCGGGCCACCACCGCAGACTGCTCGGGCTCCCGGCGGTGTGGTCCCCCCAGGAGGGAACTGCGAGCGCTCCCGCCTTCCCCGTCTGCCCCCGGGTACCGGACTGGCCGGCAGGGTCCCGCCCCCGCGCCTCCTCCGCCCCCAAGCCCCTGACGCCAGGCCCTGGGCGCCTGCACGGGGCCTCCTCCTTGGGAGGTGCAGAGCCCCGGCTCCGGCTGCGGTGTTGCAGGCGCAGGCTGCCTGGAAGGCACCACGCGGGGAAAAGCGGCCCGTCTCTCAAAGCCGGGGCCGCCACGCCTCTCCCGGGCACCGACGCCCTCTGTTGGGCATGTTGGGCGCTCACGCCTGCGGTGCGGAGCCGGGAGCCGGGAGCTGGGAGCCGCCGCCCTCCCCGCGCCTGGGCTCTGCGGCCAACTCCAGCCGGGGGCCCTACAGCTCGACCGCCACCCGCAAACCACAGCCTCGGGAGTGGGGCCCATGGCGTCGGGACTCGGCACCGGCGCCGCGGGCACAGGCGTGGCCGCCCCACCTGAACTCAGGCTGCGCAGGGAGCCGAGGCCTTCCCCGGTGCGAAAGCCCGGGGCCCACGCAGGCGGCGGCGAGCACCGGAGCAGTCCGAGATGCACGAAGGCCGCGCGCGAAGCCCGCGAAGCAAGGCCCGCAGTATCCTTGTCCTGACTTAGCCGAGGGCTCCAAACATTGTGCTTAAATAATAGAACAAGCAAACGATTTTGCCCAATAGAAGATCCAATGAGCCCTAAATACATATTCCTCCTCCGCTCGTCTGTCCCGGCAGCGCCGGCGGGGACCAAAGGTGCGGACGCGCTGCGACCTCACCCCCGAGCCGCCCCGGCCCTCAGGAAACTCAGAAGGAACCGCGGACCCGCATGAGCCCGAGGGAGCACCACCGAAACCCTTGGAGGAGACACAGGAAAAAGTCCTTGTAGTCTTTGATTAGGTGATGGCTTCTTAGCACACAAGAAGCACAACAACAACAAAACAACAACAACAACAAAAATAGATCAATTAAACTTCATCACAATGTAAAACTTTTATGTTTTATAAAACACCATCAAGAAAGTGAATACAACCAACACAATTGGGAGAATGTTTGCAAATCTGAGCGATTTGCCTGCAAAACACATTAAGAACTCTCACAACAATAAAAAAGACAACCGCATTCACATATGAATAAACACTTCCTTAAAGATGATATGAAATGGCCAATAAGCATGTGAAAAGATGGTCAACATCATTAGTTGTAAGGGAAATGTAAATCAAAACCACAATGAGATACGCTTCACCTGCACTGGGAGGCTAGAATAAAAGACAGAAAAGACAGGTAAGAATAGGTGTTGGGGAGGATGCGGAGAAACCAGAACCCTCCCACATGGCTGCTGGGAACACAGAACAGTGCAGCTGCTGTGAAAGACAGTCTGTCAGTTCCTTACAGAATTCAACAAAGGCCTGGCACCGTGGCTCATGCCCATAATCCCAGCACTTTGGGAGGTCGAGGTTGGAGGATCGCTTGAGTCCAGGAGTTTGAGACCAGCCTGGGCACATGGTGGAACCCTTTCTCTACTAAAAATACGAAAAGTAGCCGGGTCTGGTGCTGTGCACCTGTAGTCCCAGCTACTTGAGAGGCTGAGGCAGGAGAATTGCTTGAGCCTGGGAGGTGGAGGTTGCAGTGAGCCAAGATCGCACCACTGCACTCCAGCCTGGGTGACAGATTGAGACTTAAAAAAAAAAAAAAGGTTAAACATAGAGTTACCGTATGACCAGGCAATTCCACTTTTACATATATACTTAAAAGAAATGAAAACATATATCCGCATTAAAACTTGTATGTGAATGCTCACAGCAGCAGTATTCACAATGGCCAACAGCAGAAACAATCCAAATGTCCAACAGCTGATGAATGGATGAAGTGTGCTCTATCCAGACAAGGACATGAGCCTCCCAAGGGTGGTCACCTGCAATTCTTTAAGTCACATCTGCATGAGTCCTAGGCTGGATGCTCCCGCACCTCAAAGCTTGCCAGGGTTTTGCTAGAAATCTCTCAGGCCTCTCTGAGCACCTTCCTGGCTCTGCACTTCTGTTTCTTCCAAATGGCATTCCAAAATGTCCCCATCATCTTCACACACCATATCCTTTGGACACATGTCAACCCTAAATACAGAAGGGAAAACAGAACAGCAGCTCAGGAGAGTGCTGTCCAGCCTTTCCTGCCCAACAGCACCCTCTGCTGGCACGTGGGGATGGTGCGGAGAAGGACTTAGGACATGGCCAGGCCTACCAGGTGGGTGGAGAGAACGTTAGGTCACTCACAATAGGGGAGCAGAACCACATCAAGAAATGTCCCTGCACCCACTGGACATTCCTGCAGTCAAAACTTGGTTACCTGCATCTGAACTCATTCACTTCATTTAACACGTAACTAGACAGAATTTTTTTTACTAATTTAAAACTAGACTAGATTTTCTTAGAATAAATTATTGTGTAAATCAGACAGGTGGACCATGGTTTTAGGAACTTTATCCAGAGGTTTTGCAGTTTCAGAAAACTCCATGACCACATCAAAGCTATTTGTGAACTCAATCACCTGACATCCACACCTGCGTTCACTCAGGATGCTCCACACACAGAGTGTGCTCAATACTAACAGATTTACATTTTACTATAAGTTATTTTCCTTTTACACCTAAAGGAAATGTACTAGGAATTTTATTTCAAATAGAATTCAAATAGAAATTATATAATATATTCGAATACATATTTTGATATATTTGAATTATATATAATATATAATATGAAATATGTATAATATGAAATATATATATATGTATACATGGCTTATGGGCTTCCGGAGTGCCACCACACATACCACACAGACCTGTACCCTGGGCTTTGTGAACAGGACACATCCCAGGAACCATGTTTCTAAAGCAAACCAAGACACTACCAAGATAAAGTGGCATTATGGGCTGATGACCTGAATTTTTGTAGGTTACGTTTTTATGTGATAACCATGACGGCCACTCTGACCCTGCAGAAACAATGGTGAAAATATGCACCCTATGGTGGTGCCAGACACAGCGGGGCTGCTAGGCGGATTCCACATCCAGAGCCCGTGTGTCTGATTCAGTCACTCTGGGCTTCATGCTCCCAGGCAGTCCTCTCCAGGGACTGTGCAAGGAGGAGGGTGGGCTCAGAGATCATGACCTCAGAGCAAAGAAAGGTGCTCACCGCCTTGTAAATCACACACCACACAAATTCTGGGGTCTGCATAGGCAGCTAAGTAACTACAGAGCAAGCCCATGAAGATGTGGTTCTTTTAAGTGGTCATGAAATGAACCATCAGTATTTGGCATACATATACAAATACGTGCATAGTGAATATGTTATGCCATTTTTGTAGCTACATTTATGTTTATAGTAATACACATAAAGCTATACAGAAGATTGACTGCAAAACAATATATTCTAACTGCAAAAACTGATTTAAATGTACACGTATATATAAGAAGATTCATATTCAAGTGTTGGCACACGAGGTTTCAAAGTCAAAATGGAAGCTGTCTATTTTGCCGTGTCCCGGAAACCCACTGAGAGGTGACCCACATAGGCAGTGGGCAGGGAGCTGGGCCAGGCAGTACACAGCCGGCAGCACCTCAGGGCCTTCCCCGCCCCAGTGGACCGCAGGAAGTGACTGCCCACAAGCCATCTGGCTTGCCTGGCGCCCCCGGAATTATGCATTCAGTTCTTTTCAAAGCCTGGGCACCTTCCCCATGCTGGCACTGGAGATGCATTCATGAAACTCCCTGTCTCCAGACAGATGAGACAGTGAAATGAACAACTAGAGTTTCTGGCGGTGTCAAAATAAACCAGTTATAAATTACTTATAAAACACAGATTTACGTGAAAAAGTGTCAAGATGTTTTTAAAGACAAAATATTTATTATGAAAACAATGAGAAACGAAATTATTGCGTAAGGAAACTGATGCACCTCAACATTATAGAGGGACCGACTTAATGATACAGATGCCCCCCAACCCCCTGTTGTATAAAAACTTGATAAACTGGGCCGGGCGCGGTGGCTCAAGCCTGTAATCCCAGCACTTTGGGAGGCCGAGACGGGCGGATCACGAGGTCAGGAGATCGAGACCATCCTGGTTAATACGGTGAAACCCCGTCTCTACTAAAAAGTACAAAAAACTAGCCGGGCAAGGTGGCGGGCGCCTGTAGTCCCAGCTACTTGGGAGGCTGAGGCAGGAGAATGGCGTGAACCCGGGAGGTGGAGCTTGCAGTGAGCTGAGATCTGGCCACTGCACTCCAGCCTGGGCGACAGAGCGAGACTCCATCTCAAAAAAAAAAAAAACTTGATAAACTGCCCTGAAGAAGGCCTCTGACCCAATCACCAGCCCCAGCTGCAAGTATCCGCTGTAAGCCCGCTCTGCACCTGCCTAAAGCTTTTTTTTTTTTTTGAGACAGAGTCTTACTATGTCTCCCAGGCTGCAATGCAGTGGCACAATCTCAGCTCACTGCAACCTCCGCCTCCTGAGTTCAAGTGATCTCCTGCCTTAGCCTCCCACATAGCTGGGATTACAGGCATGCCACCATGCCCAGCTAATTTTTTGCATGTTTAGTAGAGATGAGGTTTCATCATGTTGGCCAGGCTGGTCTCAAACTCCTGTCCTCAGGTGATCTGCCCACCTCGGCCTCCCAATGTGCTGGGATTACAGGCGCGAGCCACTGAGCCTGACTTGCCTAGCACTTTTGATACCAAGAAGGGTGCTTCTCCCTCTGCTGCACATCCATAAGATGCTTTCCATTTAACTCCAAGTGTCCAGGTACAGAGTTAGCATCAGTGGATCTTCAGGTGACTGACAGCCAGGCAGACATGGGGTCCACGCATCCAGCAATACAAGACATCTCTGGATAGTATGTTTGTGGTTGAATTTTTATTTCTCTTATTAGAGACGAGAGGTTGATAACCAAGAGACAACTTTGTCTCCTGGTGCGGGGGCAGTGGGGGCATGCACTGGGCAATTTCTGGAGATAATACTGGTGTCGCCACTGAGGAAAGGTCCTGGGTAGGGTCCAGGGATGCTGCTGAGACCTCACACTGCACAGGCTGGGGACCCCAAACCAAGAGCCACCCAGCCCCAGATGTCCACCATGTGGAGGCTGAGAAACCTGCCGGAGGCCCTCAAATGCCAAGGAGACCTTTGACCTTTCTTTCCTCAGACTATAAAACAAAATTCTTCATGTGTTGTTCCGTGAAGTGTCACAGACGAAGGTGAACTATCGGTTGTATCTGGAAATACATTTTTTCTGACATTTTTTTCTTCTCTGTGAATAACGTTCCTTTCTTAAAAAGCTACACTGCTTGTATTTCATGTTATTTACATGTTCGTAGCTCTTCCTGTCCTCGTGCAAGAAGGACTTGGGGCAGCTGTCATCCAGCCCTGAGAACTCAGCCCACATGTCCGGTTCACTCCGAAGCTGGAAGAACCTGTCTGGTCCCTGCGTGGCAAGCCAGGAGGTCGCTGCCTCCAACCCGAGACCTCCTCACCCCCTGCACTGGCCCTACTGCCCTCCATGGCCCTCCAAGTTGCCCCAGCCTTCCTGCCTGGCCACAGCACCTGCCTCGGTGGTTGTGGGAGCTGGGTTAGGGAATGTGTGCTCCCCACAGCCTTGCCCTAGTAGTGCCCAAACGTTGGTTGTTACATAGGCCACGCAAAAGGCAGGTCTTTTATATTAAATAGTTGACATCAGCATGACACAACTGAGGTAAATGTGTTCAATTTTCAAATCGACCATTTTGGTTTAAAAAGCGAAACAAAAGAAAAAACCCCTTAACACCCCAGTTTCAGGTCCCAAATCTGCCGTCAATGCCGCCGCAGTCACATTCCTGCAGTTCCTTCATTTCACAATGAAACAAACTGTGAACAAATGTGGACCCGAAAGAGCCCACCCTGAGTGCCCAGCTGGGCCTGTTTACAACAGCCCCAAGAGGCTGCTTGACGACAACAGGCCACATGCTCTGAGTCCCCCCAGAACCAGCACCTCTAGTCAACTTCTGGACTTTCAGAGCTCACCTGAACCAGCCACTCAGCGCTTACCTGAACCAGCCACTCAGCGCTCACCTGAACCAACCAATCACAGTTCACCTGAACCAACCCCTCAGAGCTCCCCTGAACCAGCCATCAGTGCTCCTCTGCCTTGGCTAATCAGGGCTCAGCTGCATCACCCAACCAGGGCTTAGCGGTATCAACCAATCAGAACTAACCAAATTTGAATCGTTCACGTGCATAAATGGACCTGAATGGGACCTGGGCAGGACCCATCACTATAAAACCCAAACCCTCCCTGCGTTCTCTGAAATACACTTTCTTTCACACCAAAGGCTGCAGCTCCCAGGTTTGTAAACCGTTCACTGGAATAAAGTCTCTTTCCTCCAAACTCCTTTTCAAAGAACTTTTGTTCACAAAACAATTTACCATCAGCTTTACCTAAGGCTTCTAAATAATGTATTAAGAACATGTTCTAGATTTCTTTTGAAGTGAAGATAACATCTTCCATACTATAATTTCAAAACTGGAGTTTAAAAAATATGTAATCAGGCCGGGCGCGGTGGCTCACGCCTGTAATCCCAACACTTTGGGAGGCCGAGGTGGGCAGATCACGAGGTGAGATCAAGACCATCCTGGCTAACACGGTGAAACCCCGTCTTTACTAAAAATACAAAAAAAAAAAAAAAAAAAAAAAAAAAAAAATTAGCCAGGCGAGGTGGTGGGCGCCTGTAGTCCCAGCTACTCGGGAGGCTGAGGCAGGAAAATGGTGTGAACCCGGGAGGCGGAGTTTGCACTGAGCCGAGATCGTGCCACTGCACTCCAGCCTGGCGACAGAGCAAGACTCCATCTCAAAAAAAAAAAAAAAAAAAAAAAAGTAATCATCCCAGTACTTTGGGAGGCTGAGGTGGGCGGATCACTTGAGGTCAGGAGTTTGAGATCAGCCTGGCCAATATGGTGAAACGCCATCTCTACTAAAAATACAAAAAAGTAGCTGGGCATGGTGGCAGGTGCCTGTAATTGCAGCTACTAGGGAGGCTGATGCAGGAGAATAGCTTGAGTCCAAGAGGCAGAGGTTGCAGTGAGCCAAGATCAAGCCACTGCACTCCACTCTGGGCAACAGAGCGAGACTCTTGTCTCAAAAATAAATATATACATACATACATACATACATAAACAATCATTTTAAGTAAAATTATTGTACTTTACAGTGACTGAGAACAGTCATATCTGTGAGGTTTGAATTTGCAGATTCAATCTACTGCAGATTGAAATATTCTATTGCATCTGTACTGAGCATAGACAGACTTTTTCTCATGACTATGTCTCAAACAATACAGTGTAAAAACTATTTCACAGCATTTACATTGTATTAGGTATTATAAGTAACCTGGAGCTGATTTAAAGTCTACGAGGGAATGCACGTAGGTTATATGCAAATTCTACAGCGTTTTACATCAGAGATGATGGTATCTACACTCCATTGTTATGAAAAGACATGTTGGCCGGGCGCGGAGGCTCAAGCCTGTAATCCCAGCACTTTGGGAGGCCGAGACGGGCGGATCACGAGGTCAGGAGATCGAGACCATCCTGGCTAATATGGTGAAACCCCGTCTCTACTAAAAATACAAAAAACTAGCCAGGCGAGGTGGAGGGCGCCTGTAGTCCCAGCTACTCGGGAGGCTGAGGCAGGAGAATGGCGTAAACCCGGGAGGCGGAGCTTGCAGTGAGCTGAGATCCGGCCACTGTACTCCAGCCTGGGCGACAAAGCGAGACTCCGTCTCAAAAAAAAAAAGAAAAGACATGTCCTAGGAAACAATTTCCTAATATAACCTGAATTATAAATGTTTGGGAGCATACTGTAAAACATTTCAGATTATTTCCAGATTAGGGAAAAATCTTTTACCAGCAGTTTGAGGTAAATAAACTTGTTAAGACATCCCTGAATTTTCTGCTGCCAGTGAATAAATCACACCCCTTGTCACCTCCTTCTTTTCTTCCCCACAAAACATCTCTTCCCAAATAACCAGCATTAGATCAAAGGCTTTTACCCAAAGCTCATTAACTGCATTAAATGGCAGAGGCTGATTAGGAAAACTGTGTTTATTCCTGGGCTGCAGGACCAAAGCACCATAGACTGGGTGGCATAAAAAATAGTAAATTTATTCTCTCTGCTCTAGAGGCTGGAAGTTGGAGGTCAAGGTGTCGTCAGGACTGGGTCCTTCTTGGTTTTTGTTTTTTTTTTTTTTTTTTTTTTTGAGACAGAGTCTCACTCTGTTGCCCAGGCTGGAGTGCAGTGCAGTGGCACGATCTTGGCTCACTGCAACCTCTGCCTCCCAGGTTCAAGTGATTCTCCTGTCTCAGCCTCGCAAGTAGCTGGAATCACAGGTGCATGCCATTGCACCCAGCTAATTTTTGTATTTTTAGTAGAGATGGGGTTTTGCCATGTTGGCCAGGCTGGTCTCGAATTCCTGACTTCAGGTGATCCACCCACCTTGGCCTCCCAAAGTGCTGGGACTACAGGCAAGAGCCACCATGCCCGGCCAAGGGCTGGGTCCTCCTGAGGCTGTGAGGGAATGATCAGTTCCAGCCCTCTCCCAGCTTCTGCTAGTTGCCCCTGATCCCTGGTACTCCTTTGCTTGTGGTTGCATCACCCCCATCTTGGCCTCTATCGTCACATGGCCTTTTCCCTGTGCCTGTGTCCAGATTTCCTCCTTCTATAAGCACACTAGTCATATTGGACTAGGCAACCCCCACTCCTGCATCACCTCATCTTAACTACAGATCCTCCTCAATGTATGATGGGGTTATGTCTGATAAACCCAGTGTACATTGAAAGTATCATAAGTAGAAAATGCACTGAATACACTCGACCTACCAAACATCACAGCTCAGCCCAGTTATCTCAATTCAGAACACTCACATTAGCCTACGGTTGGGCAAAATCATCTCACAGAAAGCCTATCTTAAAATGAAGTATGGGGCCGGATGCAGTGGCTCACTCCTGTAATCCTAGCACTTGGTGGGAGGCCGAGGCAAGTGGATCACCTGAGGTCAGGAGTTCGAGACCAGCCTGGCCAACATGATGAAATCCCATCTCTACTAAACATACAAAATTAGCCAGGTGTGGTGACACATGCCTGTAATCCCAGCTACCCAGGAGGCTGAGGCAGGAGAACCGCTGGAATCTGGGAGGCAGAGGCTGCAGTGAGCAGAGATCACGCCACTGCACTCCAGTCTGGGTGACAAGAGCGAGACTCCATCTCAAAAAAAAAAAAAAAAAAAAAGGCCGGGCGCGGTGGCTCAAGCCTGTAATCCCAGCACTTTGGGAGGCCGAGACGGGCGGATCACGAGGTCAGGAGATCGAGACCATCCTGGCTAACACGGTGAAACCCCGTCTCTACTAAAAAATACAGAAAACTGGCCGGGCGCGGTGGCAGGCGCCTGTAGTCCCGGCTGCTCGGGAGGCTGAGGCAGGAGAATGGCGGGAACCCGGGAGGCGGAGCTTGCAGTGAGCTGAGGTCCGGCCACTGCACTCCAGCCTGGGCGGCAGAGCGAGACTCCGTCTCAAAAAAAAAAAAAAAAAAAAGGTATGGAATATCTCATGTAATTTATTGAATACTGTACTGAAAGTGCAAAACAGAATGACTGTATGGGTATTTGAGGTATGGTTTCTAGTGAATGCACATTGCTTTTGAACCATCATAATGTCAAAAAATTAAATCCAACCACTGTAAGTTGAAGGCCATCTGTGATTACATACATTTGCAGTGACCCTAACACATTTTGAGGGACTGGGGGTTAGAGCTTCAACATATAAATTTTAAGGGGACACAATTCAACCACTTTGCTGGATTTCAATCTTGTAATGTGATCTTATCACCTTTTCTAAAGTATTTATTTGTTGGGGAACATGAACACTAACGTGTCCAGGACCAGAAAGCAAAGTCAAGCTTCAAATGACTCCATTAATGCCTCTGGCCCAAGCATTGCCGGGAATGGCGGGGGCGCTCATGGGGAAAGGCTGGCCTATTTGTAACGTGGGGTGTCTGAAGTGTCTCCGGGAGGCCAGCAGTGCCAGGCAGTGCCCAGTAGCCTCCAACTTTCCACCTGCCTATGGAAGGGCCGCCCCAGCACACAGCCCCAGCACATGTGACCTCTTACCCCAAGTCAGGGTGACAGCATCTGCCTGCAACTGGGCGGCTGAGAACGGGCAGCATAGCCAGAGACAGAGTCGGGGTCCCAACCGGTGGTTTTCAAAGTGGGGTCTCCAGACCAGCAGCAGCAGCAGCGGCAGCATCCCCTGGAACTCTGCACACTCTTGGAGCCCACGCCAGACCTCTGGAATCACAGACTTTGGATGTGGGGCCCAGGGAACTGAGTTGCACAAGCCTGGAGGGTGCTGAGGCACAGCGTAGTTTAAGGCCCTGTTCTAGCTCACCCTGATGGCCCCTTCCCTGGCCCGGGGCAATCCCGTCACAGGCACTGGATAAAGATGTGCAGACCACATGCCTGACTCAGGGCAGATCCCTCCGGAGACAGTGCTGAGCCTCCCCGCTGTGGACTGGGCTTCCTGTTGCTACAGTGGGAAGGACGTGTGCCCTGCAGGCTGCTGGGGGCCTCAGGGGCATGCTGCATATGGTGACAGTCACATGCCTGTGGCAAGCAGGGGGCTTCCATGCATCTGCCACCAGGGTCCCTGCCAGGGAGGTGGATGCACAAGTGAATGGCCAGATCCCAGCCCCTGGTGGGAAACAGGGTTAAGACATGGATTCTTTATACCTTAAAAGCCAGGAACCCGGTGAGCAAATAAATGAATGGGCAAAAGGCTGGATGAAGTTTTATGAAATGAGCAAAATGAGAATTTTGATTTCTATTTATTTACTCGGGGGCAGAGCTCAGAAGGAGGTCAGTACTTGCAGATGGCATCAGCACTGGACACAGACTGCCCAGTAGACCCAGGTCATGCCTGCTGAGTGGCCTTTCCTCGTGTAAACACCTGTTAGAAACGTATCCTCTGGGCCTGCCACAGGGGCTGCAGGGCACAGCCATCAGGGACACGGCCTTGGGTTCTCCTGCCTGCTCTTTGCTGACCGATGGACAAGGGCCAGCTGCATGACGATTTCCGCTATCTATGAAATGGGTTAATAAGACTCGGGCACGCCTCGCAGGGTTGTCATGAGGATGACGAGTTAACATCAACATATTCCATTTTGTGCACTACTAGAAATATTTGTGTTGAAATAATGAAAACACCTGCTCACATATTAGAAGAAAAATACCAAGATCCCAGACCCCGCTTTCTGAATCTGCAGCCCGGCCAGGGCCATCCTGGGGCCTCTCCTATTCTCCTCCATCAGCGCACGGTCCCAGCACTCGGGCTTGGGAGGCGGCATGAGGCTGGACCTGGTTGGTCCTGACCCACAGGGCTGTCAAGCCTCCTGCTAGAGCCAGGGCTGGTGACAGAACAGACCTCAGTATTCCTGGAGCACAGCTTCCACGGGAGCTCCTGGTAGGAGGAACGACTGGCAGAGGAACCTCCGGAATTCCAACCACGCAGACGTCCCTGAACACAGAGCCCAAGGAGACGGCAGCCTGGGCGTCTCTGAAAGTCCCATCGGATCAGACACACAGCTGGAGCCAACTCCTGCAGGGCCAGGGCCTGGACCTCCAGGAGGCTGTGGGTCTCCCAGAAGGCTCTGGGCCCAGCACACCTGCTTCTCAGCTTGTGGTTAAGATTGTTTCTTTCTTTTCCCCTCCCTCCCTCCTTCCCTCCCTCCCTCTCTCCCTCCCTCCCTTCCTTCCTTCCTTTGAGATGGAGCCTTGCTCTGTCACCCAGGCTGGAGAGCAGTGGCACAATCTTGCCTCACTGAAATCTCCACCTCCTGCGTTCAAGCAATTCTGTCTCAGCCTCCTGAATAGCTGGGATTACAGGCGTGTGTCACCATACCAGGCTAATTTTTGTATTTTTAGTGGAGATGGGGTTTCACCCTGTTGAAACCAGGCTGGTGTTCAACTCCTGACCTCAGATGATCCACCCGTGTTGGCTTCCCAAAGTGCTAGGATTACAGGTGTGAGCCACCGTGCCCAGCCAAAGTCGTTTATTTCTCTTTTGCTAAAATACAAATACCTATGAGGGGCCACACAGGCCCACTGACGGCACTGAGATGCTTCTTTTTTAAGTAACTTTGTTTAACTCTGTTTAGCTTTGTTTAGAACAGCTTTAGATTTACAGCAAAACTGACATAGAACAGGGCTACCACACACCCCTCCCCCAGTGTCCTCCAATATTCATATCTTAAGCTTATGGTGCCTTTGTTGCAATTAATGGGCCAATATTGGTGCATTATTATTAACTATGCACAGTTTATTCAGGTTTTCAGTTTTTGCCTAATACATTTTTCTGTTCTAGGATTCAGTCCTCCCGCCTCCTTCGGCTCTTCTCGGCTGTGACAGCTTCTCAGAGTTCCCTTGTTTTTGATGACTTTGACAGTTTTGAGGGCTATTCGTCAGGTATACTGGAAGCCTCTGTTGGAGTCCGACATCTTTCTCATGATTGGAGTGGGGAGGATACGCTTGGGGAGGAGGAACACAGAGGTAAAGTGGCACCCTGGTCGCGCCTTACCCAGGGCACATACGTCCACATACCTGGTCACCATCGGTGCTGACCTCGATCGCCTGGCTGAGGTCGTCAGGTCCTCTGCTGGGAAGTTACTCTTTCTCTCTCTTTCCATCTTGAACTCCTTGGAACAACAGCTGCGCGCATCCCACGCTCAGGAAGTCGGGATCTGAGCTCCCCTCCTTGACGGCAACTCATCTACGTGAAGGATGGGGAATTCTTCTGCAGGGGAGACTTATCTCTTCTCTCCGGTCATATATTAATATCTATTCAATCATTTATATCAGTGTGGACTCAGGCTTCTTCATCTCGTTCTTGGGGTTATAATACAATGCGACTTGACTTTGCTGCTCAAATTGTTCTGCTTTGACTGTGGGGAGTGTTCGGTGGTTCCCGCGTCCCTCTGGCCTGCCCCCATCCATGTGGGTTTGGGTTTTGTTTTGCTCCTTCCTTTCTGGCACTGTAAGATGATCCAGTCTCATCTTGCCTATTTCCTGCCCCCATCCTAGAATCGGTGGTTTCTCTAAGAAGCCCAGTTGCTTTTACTGAAGAATGGAATTAGAAACCACGATCTGGCCATGGGGGGTGCTCGTGGACACTGGGTGCTGCTGTTTCCAGGCCCTCTCAGCTGTCAGGGCGAGGAGAGGCACGTGTGTGCCATGGGGTGTGCACAGTGTATGTCTCCACCTGTATCTGCACTAAGCTAAGCGTGAGTTCACACTGACGCCACACACCTGCTGCTACCACACGGGTGGTTCTCAACTCCTCCTTGCTCATCTGTAGCCTCTCCTGGAACAGTGAGAAAGCAGCTCCCACTGCAGACAGCCGCTCACCTAATCGCTCAGTTTCAGCTTCAGGCAGAGTAGCGTCAGCACTGCCGACCTGTATCTACGGGAAACGACGTAATTAAGTGGAGTCTGGGGCGTTTGTGTAGCTTCTTTTGCCTCTAGTTTCACAGACCCCACTCGTGCCGAGTCACACAGGTCAGCACCCTGTTCCTCTCCTTCCGTGAGGCAGTTTCATGCATCCATCAGCACAGGTTGGCTCTCATGTCTTGGTCTGCATTCCTTCCTGGGACCCCTCTGACCTAAATGATTTTTGCTATTTATTTATGTATTTATTTATTTGAGATGGAGTCTCACTCTGTCACCTGGGCTGGAGTGCAATGGCGCAATCTCGGCTCGCTCCAACCCCTGCCTCCTGGGTTCAAGCAATTCTCTTGCCTCAGCCTCCTGAGTAGCTGGGATTACAGGCACACTCCGCCACGCCCAGCTAATTTTTGTATTTTTTAGTAGAGACAGGGTTTCACCACGTTGGCCAGGTTTGGTCATGAACTCCTGACCTCAAGTGATCTGCCCGCCTCAGCTTCCCACACTGCTGGGATTACAGGCATGTCCTAAATGATTTTTAAATTTGCAGGTATTAAGATTTACTCTGAGCTGTGCATTTTTATGGGTTTTGACAAATACATTATATCATATAGGGTAGTTTCACTGCCTTAAAATCCCCAGAGCTCCACCTACTCACCCCTCTCTCCTCTCAGCAACTATGAATCTTGTTACTGTCTCCATAGTTTTGCCTTTTCCAGAATATCACAGAGTTGGAATCATACAGTCTGTGGCCTTTTCAGATTGGCTTCTTCTTCTTAGCAATAAGCATCTGAGTTTCCTCTATGTCTCTTCATGACTTAGCCCATTTATTTTCCCTGCTGAATAATATTCCATCATCTGGAGGGACCACAGTTTGCTTATTCATCTATCGAAGAACATACTGGATGCTTCCAGATTTTAGTGCTTGTGAATAAAGCTCCTACAAACACTTATGTGCAGGTTTTTGTGTGGACATAAGTTTTCAACTAGTTTGGGTAAACACCAAGAAGCAAGATCACTGGACCGTATGGTAAGAGTGCATTTAGCTTCGGAAGTAACAGCCATACTGTCTTCCCCACTCCCTCCACTCCATCCCAGCGAACGAGAGCTCCCCATGCCCTGTGTCCTCGCCAGTACCAGGCGTCACGAGGTTTTGTGGAAGCCGCCGCTCTAACAGGTGTGTAGGGGCATATGTAACTCTCTAATGACAAATGATTCTGAGCATCTTTTCTGGCACTGGTTTTTATTAGAATGCTGGTTTTTATTTTTTTATTTTTTATTTTTTTAATTTAATTTTATTTTTTTTATTTTTATTTTTTTGAGATGGAGTCTAGCTCTGTCGCCCAGGCTGGAGTGCAGTGGCCGGATCTCAGCTCACTGCAAGCTCCGCCCCCCGGGTTCCCGCCATTCTCCTGCCTCAGCCTCCCGAGTAGCTGGGACTACAGGCGCCGCCACCTCGCCCGGCTAGTTTTTTGTATTTTTAGTAGAGACAGGGTTTCACCGTGTTAGCCAGGATGGTCTCGATCTCCTGACCTCGTGATCCGCCCGTCTCGGCCTCCCAAAGTGCTGGGATTACAGGCTTGAGCCACCGCGCCCGGCCTTGAATGCTGGTTTTTATTAGAACAGCACTATGCTGTGTATATAGACCAGCAACGACTTTCAATGACAAATGGGAAGAATGAATGTCACAAAACAGGGGTCACCTGGGAAAGAAAGGATTGCCACAAACAGAAGAAAGCAACAAGCAGCCCACTGCTAACTCAGCCACAGTGACCGTCCCAAGTCGCTTCCCCAGTCTGTGGTCACTCCGCCGTCCCAACCATGCCGTCCGTGATGCGGGCGTCATCGTCTGCTTTCCGCAGAAGAGGAACCCGAGGCCGGAGGTTCTGGGCAGGGTGCTCAGGACGCTGTGGCCAGCGGTAAGGGGCCAGGGTCTGGAGCTCTGTCCACCTGTTGATTCTGACACCGGCTTAGAGGGGCCCAAGGGCAGGGGCAGACCCTACGCACTTCACAGATTTCATCAGGAGTGTGAAGAGTTAACCTGGAAATGAGTTTCAAATGAACTCCCTGTTGTTTTTCCCGAGTGGTTTTACTAATGCATTTAAGAGAAGGCGGAAAGGGCAGGCTCCCACCCCAATAAAAGATAAATGGCTTTATCCCATTTCCTGGCCTCTAAGTGGCAGTGTGCCAACAAGACCAAACTGTGACAGCGCCCTGCAGCCACAAAGCTGAGCAAACCGCAGCGTTGCTGCAGCTGCGCGGGAATCAGGGGAAGAGATTCACATTAAGGGCAACCACGAATCCAGGAATAAACAGCAAATACCCCTTTGAACAGAGAAACCCAGCGGCCATTTATGGAACCGATGTACAACTGATCAGGTAAATCCGTGGTTTCTCCATGGCAGGAAAAGGAAAAATGAGCCAACAGCTGAAGCTCCCTGTGCAGGCAGGAGAAAGGGATGTGGAAACACTGAGTACCACTCCCTCCCCGCTGGGAGGCCCCAGAAGACACAGCCAGGATTCTGAACCTCCGTCATCTGCACGCCGAACAGCTCAGGTGAGAGGCACATCCTGGCTCTAACATGCTTCAGTAAAGGCTGGCTTGTGTCTCCTGGTTCTGTGTCCACAGGTGCCAGCCACAGACAGCCCCACTGCAGATGCCACAGGCTGTCAGCCGGGAGGAGGCGCAGACCCTCATCCACATATATGGCCAGAAAAGGCGCTCGGGCGGGAAGTCCTCTCAAGGAGGGTCTGAGGAGCACGCACATTCATCTCCCCTGCAGGGAAGTGTTTCAGAGCTGCCAGAGACTGTGTTTAAAAAACATATGGTCCTTTCCCCGTGCCAAGACCACATGCATTTTACACGTGTCTCTTAGTCCTGTGTGTGTGCCATACAACAGGCAAATTAAAGTTTCAGAGTGCACACTCCAGCTATTCACAGACACTAACAATGCCAATGCTCCTGTGAAACAAACACTAGCAGTAGAGAGTCATCATGACTTTTTTGGATGTAGGGGGAGGAAAAAAGCACCATATTTATTTGAAAGATATGGACATAGTTCCTTTCCATTTAGACAGCATCTTTGCAAGTCACAGTAACTGCTGGCATGGCTGGACAGAAATAGGCTCTGTGCACATTTCCAAGGATTATAACTAGGCACATTCACACAGAGAATTAATTATGACTGTGAGGAAAAAAGACCATAGCAGTGCTTAGGAAACTGAGGAACCAAGCAGGTAAGGCAGTGTCTACCACTCAACTTACATTATAGAAAGTTTTCTTTAAATCATAGAAATTTCAAACAAGTCAAAAACATCAGAAACAGTGCAATGACTGCAACAATATTGGTGCACGGCTGGCCGTGTTTCACCTTCATCCCCAACAATGGCTGCCCACCACTGTCAATCCAAGGCAAACCCCAGGCAGCACAAAACTGTCACACATACAGAGTCCAGCAAATATTCCTAAAAGGTAATGACTTTTTATAACACATAAACACAATACAATCACTTCCACAGCCACAATACAATTAATAATTATTCAGAATTAAATATCTAGCCAGTGTTAAAATTTCTCCTGTTATTTTTTTCTCTGTGTTTTCTAGACACATTTTGTTTGAACTAGGATCAAAATCTCATCCAGTCCACAGACTGCAACTGGCTGCTATTTCCTGAGTCTCTTTTGGTAGACAGGTTTTCCTGCTGATTCTTTTTTCTTTCCAATTTTTTTGTTGTTGTTGGAGAAACCAGGTCATTTGTTGTGTGGAGCTTCACATGATCTGGGTTTTGTCAATTACACCACCTCGGAGGTGTTTATCATGTACCTCTGTTCCCCGTATTTTCTATAAATTGATAGTTAACATCTAGATGCCTGGTCAGATTCTGGTTCAGCTTTTACTTTTACTTTTTTGGCAAGAGCACTTCACCAAGGGAGGTGCTAATGTCCAACTCGCCTTCTGTGATGCCAGCAGCTTCCTGATCAGAGGCTGTGGAACTGATTGTATTGTGTTTATGCTTTATAAAGAGTCATTAATTACCTTTTAGTCTTGTGCTTGCTGGTAGAACAAGATGTTGTAGGCTCGGTGGGCACATTTTCCCCCAGATCTGGTCATTTCTCTAAAGACCTCCAGATTCCCTCGGTGGGAATGACATGAAGAGACCACAACTGGGCTCTCTGTGCTCAGTTTTTTCCATGGACAGATCTAAAAACCATGCATTTTAAGATAAAAGACACTGGACTTACACAGATGCTGACAATTCAAACTCAAGACTAGAAGACTATTTAAAAAATTGCAAATAACTCTATTTCTGCCAGAGTACTTTTGGGACAGATTCCTAGAAGTGGAATTGCTGGTCAAAAGGCAAATACGTCTAAGACCTCACTAGATACTGCAAGTTCGCATGATGAGGTCATGCCATTTGCGGCAGCCATGCCACGGGAGAGTTCAGCCCTCCCCACTTCTCCAGCTAAACTTCTGATTAGCGAGAGGCAGTATGTCAGTGTGCTTTTAATTCCTATTTCTCTATAAGTGTGATTTAGCATCTTTTTTCTTTTAAACTGACAAAAACTATTTATTTATAGCGTACAACACGATGTTTTGAAGTACGTATGCACAGTAGAAAGGCTAAATCGAGCTAATTAGCACGTCTTAACTCACATGCTTATTTCTTAGTGGTGAGAACACTTAAATCTACTCTTGGCAATTTCAGAAATTCATTAGTTATGATCACCATACTGTACAATCATCCCTGACCAACATCTTCCCGGCGCACCCCACACCTGCCCCAGGCAACCACCACTCTGCTCCTACGAGTTCCCCTGTCTTCGAGTGCTCATGTAAGCGAGCTCATGCAGGATTTGTCTTTCTGTGCCTGGCATATTTCACTTAACAGAGTGTCCTTTGGGCTCACATATGTTGCCACAAATGATAGGGTTTCATCCTTTTCCAAGGCTATACAGCACTCCACTGTGTATATAGACCAAGCCGCACAGCACTCACTGTGCACGTAGACCAGACGGCGCAGCACCCCGCTGTCCACATAGACCAGGCGGCGCAGCACCCCGCTGTGCACACAGACCAGCGGGCGCAGCACTCCCCGTGCACGTAGACCAGGCGGCGCAGCACCCCGCTGTGGACGTAGAACAGGCCATACTGTGCATGTAGACCAGGCGGCGCAGCACTCACTGGGCACGTAGACCAGGCAGCGCAGCACCCCGCTGTGCACGTAGACCAGGGGGCGCAGCACTCCCGGGGCATGTAGACCTAGCGGCGCAGCATCCCGCTGTGCACGTAGACCAGGCGGCCCAGCACCCCGCTCTGGACTTAGAACAGGCCGTAGTGTGCATGTACACCAGGCCGTACTGCCCTCCGCTGTGCATATAGACCAGGCCGCGCAGCACTCCGCAGTATATGTAGATCAGGCCATACTGCAATATGCTGTTTATATAGACCACGTCAAGCAGCACTCCACTGTGTATATGGACCAGGCCGTGCAGCACTCCACTGTGCATATAGACCAGGCCGTACTGCCCTCCGCTATGCATATAGACCAGGCGGTACTGCACTCTGCTGTGCATATAGACCAGGCCGTGCAGCATCCCGCTATGCATACAGACCAGGCCGTGCAGTACTCCGCTGTGCATATAGACCAGGCCGTACTGTACTCCACTGTGCATACAGACCAGGCAGTGCAGCAGTCCGCTGTGCATATAGACCAGGCCGTACTGCACTCCACTGTGCATACAGACCAGGCCGTGCGGTACTCCGCTGTGGATATAGACCAGGCTGTGCAGCACTCCGCTGTGGATATGGACCACGTTCTGTTTATCCACTCATCTGCGATTGGTCCCATGTCTTGGCTACTGTGATGCGTTTCTTTTTCCGTGAACTGTTGGTTGATACTTCTAGATTTTTTTTTCTATAGGGATAAAAGTTATGCTATTCTTTACTTTAGAAACTATATATTAAATAGCGACCTTTCATTTTGATAATTGCCAATATTTATATTTTTTCCAGTCTGTCACATGACTTTTTACTTTGCTTCTTGTTTTTTTTTTTTTTTTTTTTTTTTTTTTTTTTTTTGAGGCGGAGTCTTCACTCTGTCGCCCAGGCTGGAGTGCAGTGGCGCTATCTCGGCTCACTGCAAGCTCCGCCTCCCGGGTTCGCGCCATTCTCCTGCCTCAGCCTCCCGAGTAGCTGGGACTACAGGCGTCCGCCACCGCGCCCGGCTAATTTTTTTTTTTTTTTTGTATTTTAGTAGAGACGGGGTTTCACCGTGTTAGCCAGGATGGTCTCGATCTCCTGACCTCGTGATCCGCCCATCTCGGCCTCCCAAAGTGCAGGGATTACAGGCGTGAGCCACCGCGCCCGGCCGCTTCTTGTTTTCTTCTCATGCAAAGTTCAAAATACATTTAATGTAATCAACCCAATGCTTTCTTGCGTGGTTTTGCTTTATGTTAAGATTCCTTTACTAGATATAGGAACATGCATGGAGCAGTTTATCATTATCAAAGGTATGTATCCAGTGACCACTGCCCAGGTCAGCTAAAGAATATTTATAGTACCCCAGGAGGCTTCCTGGCCCCTTCCGAACCAATATTTCCCAAGAGGTAGCAGCCATTAATACTATGACCACTACCTGAGAAGCTAGTTTTGCCTGATCTTGAGATTGATGTCTGAGCTGCAGGTATGCTGTAGTGGTTTATTTCTTCTCGTGTAACTTTGTGGGGTATGAATATGATGTCCTTTATTTAACCCGTTTTCTCTTAAGGCTCCTAGAGGTTAGGGTGCCCAGCGTGGGGCTCCTGGGGATCCAGTTGCTCTGAACATCCACTTCCCTCCACATATAGAAGCACCCCTTCCTTTTGGGGGCACACTTAGGGTGGAATCGGAGGGCAGGCACGTGCTTAGCTTTAGACCCTGTCCGCGTTTTCCCAAGTGGGCACAGCACTATGCCTTCTACCAGGAAACATGAGCACTGGTGTCCCACTTCTGCACCAACCACTTGGAATCGCCAGTCTTTAATTTTAGCCACTCTGGTGGATGTAGGGTGGTACCCTATTGTGGTTTTAACATACCTGTTGCCCTTGAATCGTGATGCCAACTACATTCTCATATGCTTATTGGATATGCCTATTGGATTCACTTTTCACACTTAAATTACACGTCCATCTGGTACTTATCCAGGTGTAGGGTGTGAAGAGGACCTGACTTTCATCTTTTTTCCATGAGGCAATCCAGTTGTCCCAACACCATTGATAACCAAGTTCGTCTTTTCCAGCACGAAGTTTATATGCTGCCTTGAGCTACATGGATCTTCCCCATGCAGCCTGATTTATTTCTGGATTTCTATTCTGTTCCATCCACCTGTCCTTGTTCTTATGCCAGGACCCACACCGCTTTCATTAGAGGCCTTACAGAAAATTTTAACGTCTGGGCAGCCCATTCCCCTCTGATACTCTCCAGGGTTTTCTTAGGTGTTCATGTTTGTTTCTCTAAGTGGGTTTTATAATCAACTTGTCTAGCACCCTGAGGAAAGAGAGAGATGATGTGTTTATTGGGGCTCCTCAAGTGTGTGCATTAATTCAGGGAGAACTGACGTCTTTGTCATGTGGAGCTTCCCTATCTAAAGACATCACACACCGTTCCATGTGTTCAGGTCTTCTGTGTCTCAGGAGTATGTTATAGTTTTCCTCGTATCAGCATTTATTAAATGAGAATGCTAAAAACCGAGGTACTTTATTTTTGCTACTATAAATATTATCTCTCCCATTAGATCTTCTTGGTTTTTGTGCCTACATATGATTTCTACATGTTAAGCAGCAGGGTATAAAATGTATTAATTCTCTTATTTTTTGTAGCATTTTATCCAATGATTCTTTTGGGTTTTCCAGAAATATAACAACTGCATACAGAGAAACTGAAAGTAGAGATAACGAAAAGGAAAAGGTAAACTCCCGTGTCTGTGCGGCCTCCGTAGCCCAGTTGTGTGGGGAGCACTCTAACGATGACACATTGTGGGGAGTCGCGGGGAGCTTCACTTTGTTCTTGGCTTCGGTGGCAGAGCTTCCAGCATTTCCTGCTGAGTAGGATGCTGGCTTTGGGGATAATGTGTGTGCGTATTTTTAGGTCATGTTACGGAAGCTCTCCCTTCTTAACCATGTCGTCAAATTTACCACCACCCGTAACGGGATAAACCGGCCTCGCATGCTCCCTGATAGGACGCTCTGGGAAGAACGCATCAGCATTTCTGGGCCAAAAATGCAACTCCTGGATTTAACAATAAACATTAGACAAACCCCAGTTTAGGAATGTTCTACAACATAGCTGGCCTGCCCGCTCCAAAGTGGCGATGTCATGAAACAAAGAAATACGAACGGGCTGCTCCAGAGTGAAGGAAGATAAAACGCAGGACAACTGAATGCAGCTCCTGCTCCAATGTCTCATGCTCCAGAATTTTCTTTTGCTTTAAAGAACATTTAAGGGGACAACTCATAGACTCTGGATCTACATACAAAACAGCAGTGATTAGAGAAGAGTGTGTATTGAAGTTAATTACCTATTAGGTTGGTGTAAAGGTAATTGTGGTTTTTGCCATTCAAAGTAATGGCAAAAAACAATTTGGAGAATTATACTCTAGTTTCATAAGTGAACAAATATATTTGTTAAGAAGCAAACACTGTAGTTCATGGGGATAAAAGGGTAGCCTGTCTGTCCCGTACTCTCCGACACCTAGAAAATAATAATGTGTATTTGTGTAATACGCACACATGAGAGAGAAGAAAGCCCAAACGTGGTGAAACATAATATTAAGGAATCTGAGTGTCTTATATGCGAGAATTCTTTGTGCTACCCTCGCCATTGTTCTGTACATCTGAAATTGTTAAAATAAAAGGTTACAGAAAAAAGTATCCACCGATTCCTATGTGACTGGATTTCTTTTAACACAAAGAGGCACCTCATTTGTCAAGTGCTTTTTCCACATCTATGAAACATGATTTCTCTCTATGCATTAATGGATTCTAATGTTAACCATATTTGCATCCCTTGAATAAACCTCTAATTATCACGATGGTTTTTGTTTGTTTGTTTGTAGAGATGGAGTCTCACTCTGTCGCCCAGGCTGGAATGCAGGGGCATGATCTCAGCTCACTGCAAGCTCCAACTCCCAGGTTCAAGCAATTCTCCTGCCTCAGCCTCCCAAGTAGTTGGGACTACAGACCTTCCACCACCACACCCAGCTAATTTCTTTTGTATTTTAGTAGAGACAGGGTTTCACCGTGTAACCCAGGCTGGTCTCGAACTCCTGAGCTCAGGCAATCTGCCTGCCTCAGTCTCCCAAAGTGCTAGGATTACAGGCGTGGGCCACCGCGCCTGGTCGATTTTTTTTTCTTTTTTTTTTTTTATGTGTTGTGCATGCTTTAAGATTTTTACTTCAATGCTGAGAAATGAGATTAGTCCATAGTTTATTTTTACCAAACTACTATGTTGCCAGGTTTGGGGATCAATATTGAAATCACTACATAAAGTGACATTAGAGGACAGAAAAAGAAAGCCTCGCAAAGCAGTTTAAGTTGCGCTGAAATTGTATGATCTTTAGAGATCTGGAAGACGTTGCATGTAGAATAATCTGCTTGGTGCTCTTTCGGGGAAGAATGTTTTCCTTTCCCCATTTATTCTAGGAGACTTTGGCTCTATCGGGATCAAATTTGGAAAGCTGTAATTTTCTGAAAAACTATCTGTTTCTTCTGTGCTTTCAAATGTATTGAGATTTGGCTATACAAAGTTGACTATTGTATAAAGTGTCCTCTGGCAGGGGCTGCTCCCCGCCCCACATTTCCAGCTCTGGGCCTCTGGGCTTTTCCTCCATTCACTGCGAGCTGGGGCCTCACGTGTCTCTTTCAAAACAGCTTTTGGATTTATTATTTTTATTATTTCTATCATTATTTTCTGCTTTTATCTACTTTTTTTGGTTTGTTTTATTGTTCTTTTTCTACCATTTTTATGTAGGTATTTGCATCCTTTTTATATTTTTACTGATACACATATTGATATAATCTTCCTGACAATCTCTCCTGCCATATTTCATAGATTCAGTATGTTGTGTGTTGTGCTTTTAAGAAACTCTTCCATTTTAGTTGGCACGGCCTCCAACTCAAAAGTTGCTTAGTGGCACTTTTTGTTTTGTTTCTTTTCCAGCAAAGGGGCCTTCTGATTTTGTTATTAATGTCTATGACAGTGTTCCTGTATTATTTATATCCCTGGGAATTTGAGGGTGCCTATGTCGTCCAAAAAACAATCAGTTTTCTAGAAATTGTGTCTCGTGTATCTAACAGGAAGGTTTATTTTGCAGCAGTGTTTGCAAGTTGACAGAATCTATAGGACTTCCCTCAGGGGTTCTGTGTCTTGACAGAATTTTCTTGTACTTGATCTATCTTAGACTAGGAGGTGGGAGGTCATTCGGTTCCTGATCGTTTTCCATACAAATCCTATAGACTCTGATTTATTTAAATTATTTCTGTACTATTGGATGCTTACAGATAAACAGTGTGTACAGCCTCCCTGCAAATCTCAGACTTTATCAGTGGAGGTGTCTTTATCCTTCAAGACTTTTGCTCTGAATTCTACGTTGTTAGGCATCAAACTTGCAATCTCTGTTTTCTAACTTGGTTTGACCAGCCTGCCCTATTCATCCTTCTATTTTAACTTCTTCTGGCTGTGTTTTATTTTTATTTATTTATTTATTTATTTATTTATTTTTGAGACAGAGTCTCACTCTGTCGCCCACGTTGGAGTGCAGTGGCGCCATCTCGGCTCACTGCAAGTTCTGCCTCCCGGGTTCACACCATTCTCCTGCCTCAGCCTCCTGAGTAGCTGGGGCGACAGGCGCCTGCCACTGTGCCCGGCTAAGTTTTTGGGTTTTTTTTTTTTAGTAGAGACGGGGTTTCACCGTGTTAGCCAGGATGGTCTGTCTCCCGACCTTGTGATCCACCTGCCTCAGCCTCCTAAAGTGCTGATTATAGGCGTGAGCCACCGTGCCCGGCCATGGCTGTTTCTTTCAGGAGTGTCTCTTGTGCAGAGTGAGTGGCTGCACTGCTCTTTGTGAGCCAATCTGTGGCCTCAGCTTGTGGGGCTCTTCCTCCTCTCCACCTTCTGAATCCTGTCCACCTGGAAGAGCTCGGTCCGGTCCTCCCTGCAAGGCCCCCCCGCCCGGCCACCACTGGCACAACCTGACTCTCCCTGCAAGCCCCCCCGCCCGGCCACCACTGGCACAACCTGACTCTCCCTGCAAGCCCCCCCGCCTGGCCACCACCGGCACAACCTGACTCTCCCTGCAAGCCCCCCCCCGCCCGGCCACCACCGGCACAACCTGACTCTCCCTGCAAGCCCTCCCCCGGCACCCGCCCACAACCTGACTGGGTTACTGTTGACTAACTGCTCCCCTCCAGCTTCAGAGCAGCCCGTCAACAGCAGGGCGGCAGGCCGTACAATGTGCAGGGCACTTGCCCATCCTGTCCTGTGTTCTGAGGTCACTGGCCATCCACAGACATCTGGTCTCAACAGATGGTAAATTCTAGTCTTTCTGCATTTAACCACATCTCAGGAAACCAGCTCAGCTCAAAAGGCACACATGTGCCCCATGAATATCAGAAAACTGATCACACACACGCGTGCGCGCACACACACACACAAGCCAGCAGCAACACAGACACCGCTCTTCATAGCTGTTTTCAAATGCAGTTTTCTTCTGCATTTTGTACCAACTACAAACAAGGAAAACTCTATGTTTTCCGTTAGGGAAAACTAAAACTGTACTCTACAGACACACGCCCCTTCCCGCCTCCCCCCCAACGCACCCATACGCGAGCTCTTCACTCTGCAGTTCAGCCAAGTAACATGGGCTTGTCCGCCAGATTCTCTCCCATAGACACCTAACTCTCCAGGTAGCATGGATACCTTCCTGCTTCTAACTTGAGACCTAGAAAAACTCCAGACTGTGGGAGGGACAAGCACAGCTCGAGATTAGGGAAACCTGACAGTCACTCCAAATGCAGGAAAACACTGATCTCACGGAGGAGGGGTGCCTCTGATGCAAAACACTGATCTCACGGAGGAGGGGTGCCTCTGATGCAGGAAAACACTGATCTCACGGAGGAGGGGTGGCTCTGATGCAGGAGAACACTGATCTCACGGAGGAGGGGTGGATCTAATGCAGGAGAACACTGATCTCACGGAGGAGGGGTGCCTCTGATGCAGGAGAACACTGATCTCACAGAGGAGGGGTGCCTCTGATACAGGAGAACACTGATCTCATGGAGGAGGGGTGCATCTAATGCAGGAGAACACTGATCTCACGGAGGAGGGGTGCCTCTGATGCAGGAAAACACTGATCTCACAGAGGAGGGGTGCATCTAATGCAGGAGAACACTGATCTCATGGAGGAGGGGTGGCTCTGATACAGGAAAACACTGATCTCACAGAGGAGGGGTGCCTCTGATACAGGAGAACACTGGTCTCATGGAGGAGGGATGCATCTGATGCAGGAGAACACTGATCTCACGGAGGAGGGGTGGCTCTGATACAGGAAAACACTGATCTCACAGAGGAGGGGTGCCTCTGATACAGGAGAACACTGGTCTCATGGAGGAGGGATGCATCTGATGCAGGAGAACACTGATCTCACGGAGGAGGGGTGGCTCTGATGCAGGAAAACACTGATCTCACGGAGGAGGGGTGCATCTAATGCAGGAGAACACTGATCTCATGGAGGAGGGGTGGCTCTGATGCAGGAGAACACTGATCTCATGGAGGAGGGGTGCCTCTGATGCAGGAAAACACTGATCTCACGGAGGAGGGGTGCCTCTGATGCAGGAAAACACTGATCTCATGGAGGAGGGGTGCATCTGATGCAGGAGAACACTGATCTCATGGAGGAGGGGTGGCTCTGATGCAGGAGAACACTGATCTCACGGAGGAGGGGTGCATCTGATGCAGGAGAACACTGATCTCACGGAGGAGGGATGGCTCTGATGCAGGAAAACACTGATCTCACGGAGGAGGGGTGCCTCTGATACAGGAAAACACTAATCTCACGGAGGAGGGGTGGCTCTGATGCAGGAGAACACTGATCTCACGGAGGAGGGGTGCATCTAATGCAGGAGAACACTGATCTCATGGAGGAGGGGTGGCTCTGATGCAGGAGAACACTGATCTCACGGAGGAGGGGTGCCTCTGATGCAGGAAAACACTGATTTCATGGAGGAGGTATGCCTCTCTACCGTAAGTAAAGAAGGTAAGAGAAATCTGAAACATGCATAATTCAACCATGCCTTGATATTTGAGGGAAGAGAAATTACACTGGTTTTGGGGTCCTTCAAAGGATGAAAAAATCTGATATTAAATAAGTAGACCATCTCAAATACATTTCATGGTCTACTTAGTTTAATTAAAAAAATGCATTTTGGAGTTACAGATGGTACCGATAAAATGAATGAATAATGAATACTGTTATCAAGAGTGTAACTAAAAAATCTGTCTAGTAAGTATTAAGAACAAATATTACACTAGCTAAGAAAAGACTACAAATACAAAGTCATGGGAAAAACACTCATTTAATAACAATTACTCTCAGAATTTGCATGCTTTATGTGCTTTCTATTTTTTCAAGGTGTTTCTAGGCATTTTTAAAAACAAAACAGTGATTCCTAACATTTTTGAAAGAAAAATTTCATTTAAATATTATAAAAATTGCAAATTCTTACCTGATAGTCTTTTTTTAGAATATATAATTGAAAAAATATCCAAAAACTAAAAGTTATATTGTGTGGTTTTATATCTTGTAATAAATTTGAACTAAAGAAATTGTCGCTATGCACAAGGAAAGAGAATGAAGGAATAGTAAGAGAGGCACGGGGCCCACAGACCACAGGCGCAAGCGTGGAGGTCTGACGGCCTTTCAACAGCGCCTCTGTCGGCAAGTCCAGGGCCATGTGCAGTGGAGGGGGGTGCATGTCGGGGGAGCACAGGGGCAGAGCCCACAGGTGGGGACACAGGGGATGGGGCACCCCAAGAATCCGTGTAATCCAGAGGGGCCTCAGCTCCTGCACTGGGAAAATGGGGTCCCCGCTCGTGAAAGTCTGAGCTGATGCTTCAGTCAGGTTTCTTTTTTTTTTTTTTTTTTTTGAGACGGAGTCTTGCTCTGTAGCCCAGGCTGGAGTGCAGTGGCCGGATCTCAGCTCACTGCAAGCTCCGCCTCCCGGGTTTGCGCCATTCTCCTGCCTCAGCCTCCCGAGTAGCTGGGACTACAGGCGCCTGCCACCTCGCCCGGCTAGTTTTTTGTATTTTTAGTAGAGACGGGGTTTCACCATGTTAGCTAGGATGGTCTCGATCTCCTGACCTCGTGATCCGCCCGTCTCGGCCTCCCAAAGTGCTGGGATTACAGGCTTGAGCCACCGCGCCCGGCCCAGTCAGGTTTCTTACCAAAACGACTCTCTGGTCCACTTTTGCTAAGTGAATTAAAATGCTGCATCCTGAACCAGAAAGCACTGCTGCTCTGCATATAATGTTTATATCCACAGCACCTCCCAAGAGACAAAAGCAGGAAACGCCACCAGCTGAGTGACAGACACCAGCTCTGCCTCTGTTCATCACTGGAATCTTCCAAGGCAGCTGACTTCGGAGACACCCCACGCCCCTGCATCCCCCAGGCTGCATCCCCCAGGCCTGGGTTTTTCAAACTGGCCTTCCGGGGTGTGGTCCTCTCCCTACTCTCTCCCCAGTGGACATTCTCTCCACATGCCACCCACCAAGGACAAGGGCCTCCACACTCAACTTGCCGAGGTGTGGGAAACCCCAGGCGGAGGTGAACTGTGTCAGTTACTCCTCCTCTCCCTCCCCGTCTGCTGGAGTTCCCCAACACGGAACTCCCACCAAGTTGGCTGCCCAAAGTGACGTTCTCGTGACGTTCCTGTGATCCCATTCCCCAGCCTTAGGGTAGTAACGATTCTCCCCTCGATGGGACTGTCAGTGCTGTCTCCAGGGACCCTTCTTGTCCCTAATATGCGCTCGGAGCTTCAATTCCTCCCCCGCAGACGGCTTCCCGGACACAGTGCGTTCCCTTAATTTGCGATTGGTAGGAATTATGAAGTCAGCACAATGACTCAGAGACAGGTCCTGCCTTCAAGAAGTAAACACTCAACTACGTGAAGACAAATACTCAAATAATTACGCACCGGTTAGAAAAAGTAGCAAGTTATGCAAAAAGATACAAAGTCCCAGGGGACTTCCAAACAGCCCAGGAAGTGGTGCGGGACGGTGGGCTCAGCCCTGAAGGTGTCCGGAATGGACTGAGCTCACCTGGGGACGCGAGCCGGCCAGGAGTAGTGGGGTGGGCCGGTGAGGTGAGGTCAGAGTCCAGAGGGCCTGGAAGCCAGCTTTCTGGTGAGTCTCCACTCTTAGTAAGGAAAACCCCCGCAGCAAACAAGAGAAGGGAAAATCACATTATGAAATGAAACCTACAAACACACAAACTACCAATCCAGTGGCAGTACCTCCAGGTCAGAGCCAAACAGGAAGACGCCAAGGAGGGCATGGAAGAACGTCAGGGGGAACCGCGGCTGACTTTGGAGGTCTCTCAGGAGAGGGTCCCACCCAGAGGGAGGAAGGAAGGCACGAAGGGCCAGGTGGGCCACCTGGAGGGCGCTGTGCTAACCCTGCTGAACGGAGGATTTCATCAGAGAAGCGCCCGCTCCCACCTTCGAGAAAGGTCACCGCTTGCTGTTTTACAAGACCGCGGTGGGGAGGGACGGGCGCAGAGGCAGTACGACCTCAAGGTGGGAGACGGGGCGGTAGCCTGGCTGGATTCTGGATCTGTTCTGGAGGCACAGCCAAAAGGATTTCCCGGGAAGTCCGATACAGGCATGAGTGAAAACACAGATGAGGACGATGGGGTTTCTGGCCGAAGGAACTGGACGGACAGGTGCAGTGAACTAAGGTGGCTGGAACTGCAGTGGGTGACACGGCTCTGGGAGACCTGTGGGACGCCGGGTGGAGGCTCTGCAGAGGCAGGGCAGCACGGTGCCCAGGGGAGGGGTCTGGACTGGAGCTGTGGACCAGGAGTCATCACACTCAGGTGGGTCACAAGCCAGGGGACTGTGAGATCGCCGAGGGGCCGAGTACAGATGGAGAGATCAGGCAGGTTTAGAACAGGAGAAATGACAGCACCTTTGAGTTGACGGGAATCCGGGGAGAACGCAAACCTAACGATGAGGGAGGATGACTGCCCTGGAGTGGGAAGAGGGATGGGGACATGGACCAGTGTGGGGAGAGCATGCAGGACCCTCAGAGGCCCGGCAGGGAGGCAGGGGTGTGGTGCAGAGCAGAGGTTCAGGGAAAGGCAGGGGACAGGCAGGGACGCTCTTCCAACCGGTTCAGCTCCATCAAGCAGGAATCCAGGCCACCCATTACACGTGAGGAGGGGGAAGAGGCCTTGGGGGTGAGGGGAGAAGAAAGGCATGAGCTGGTTGTTTGGGGAGTGGCCCTGAGGACCACTGTGGCTCAGGGCCTGGAGGATCAACGCCGTCTGCCCGGTGGAATGCTTCATGCAGCTGTACTGAGCTATGCTCAGCACACGTGACAGCCACCTACAGACCCCAGTGCAGGTGTGGAGCTCACCAGGGTGCTGGTGCAAGGAAGTCAGCGGGCACGGGAGCGGAGGGGTCAGGGTGCGACGCTGGGTGAGAAGGTAGAGGACTTCACGAGTGAGGCATGGGATAGCACTGAGATGCGGCGCCTCATCCTACCACCTCCCCAAAGACTGATGAAACACCAGTGAGTCAAGCAGGAGCTCAGAAGGTTTTCTGAAGAAAGAAAGGACAAGAAGTAGAGGCAAAAGCACAAATCAATGAATCAAAAATTGGAAAATCCGTAGAACTACATTTTGAAAACGGTTTCTGGGAACAAAAATGATAAATAGATAAACTATTCGCTAACCTAATCAAGGAAAAAAGAGAGAAAGGACAAATACTTAAAACAGGAAATGAAAGGGAAAAGTCACCTCAGAATCAGAGAAGCTTCACAGTGACACACAATTGCTTCACATACCTGTGTAGTGAAGTGTGAAACCCCGGGTAACCGGTGACTCGCAGGGCACATACATCGCACCTAACAGCTCCACTTTCATGGAGGAAAGAAAGCTGTTGACGAGTGGCTCCCTCCAAAGGCATCAGACCCAGGGGGCTAGGAAGGGGGATTCCACCAAACCTTGACGGAATGGATAACTCCAACGGCATTTTACACCCTGGGCATAAGAAGTGAACAACTTCCAAATTCTTTTTATAAAGAGAATGGAACATTGATTCTAAACAGAGACCAAATAGCAGGAATATTACAGATTAATCTCACCTATAAGTATCCGTGTACAGAGTCTTAAGTAAAATGGTATCTAGTCCCCCACTCCTCAGGCGTGGGCTGTGCATGGCGATGTCTTTCCCACGGGAAGGGAAGAGCATCTCCGGGTGCGGAGCCTCGAGGAGCGCGGCCTCGCCAGGCCATCCGGGCAGCACCATGGGGACAGTGGGCATCCTGACGCAGTGTGGGGAGAAGGGACTCTACCTCTGTGGCGTTTCTCCCAAAAACTCATAACCCCAGTCTAATGGGAGAGCAACACCAAATTCCAACAGAGAGAGGCATCCTGCAGACACCTGACCAGCACTCCTCAAAGCTTCCAGCTCACTGAGGAAAGTCTTAAGAAACAGTCTCAGCCAAAAGGACCTAACAAAGAGGACTCTGGTGAAAACTACGGAAACCTGAACAGAAAGAGGACCCCGGTGAAAACTACGGAAACCTGAACAGAAAGAGGACCCCGGTGAAAACTACAGAAGCCTGTACAGAAAGGGGACTCTGGTAAAAACTACAGAAACCTGAACACACGCTTTATTAAATGATGATGTATCCATACCGCTTCATCAACTGTAACAAGTGTATCGTAAACATGTGAGGTGTTAATAATTAGGAAATGTGTGGGGTGTGCAGGACGCCCAGTGTCATTATCGTAACTTTCCTGTTAACTTAAAACTGTTCTCTGAAAATTAAGGTCTATTAGAAAAAAGGATTGTCAAGTAGGTAATTGAACTATGTCACATCTGAAATACAAAAAATATGGTCAATCTAAGTAAAGGACATGGAAAGATTTCCAGGTGTGAACCAGAAATAAAATCCTAAGCCCCACAACAGACCAAATGGACCCTGCTCTTGGCCAAGGGGAACCCACAGAAACCCGAAAGACCAGTTCAGGCCCTGACCAGAGGGAGGGGGTCACACAGGCCTCGGTATTCCCTCCTCCTTTGGAATTCGGGTACAGCTGACCAGCATCAACATTAACACAGAGACAGACCTTAAGACTGACCCAAACTCTTTATAGCAATAAGACACCAAATTCCAACAGACGCTAGTACAGCATCACATGACAGACAGCAGACCCTGAAAGAAAGTAACGTATTTGACCCCAAAATACATTTCTTCGACATGTTTTGAAATGGTCCAGCAAAGCTCTCTCTGGTGGGGAAATCTACATTCCGCAGAGAACCCCTTTCCCTCTCCAGGTCCTTTCCTGATCCAGGAGAGATGAACTGAGAGACCGGCTTGGCTTTTAGCTCTGACTGGAGACATTTACCATCTTTTCCTGCTACCTGGGGGCTTCCTCTGCATAGTAAGAACCTTGGTATCTTTCTATGTAAGAACCTTATCTTAACCCAGTCACTCCTCTTTACTGATTCCAGCTCTTTAGGTAGTAACTTAAGTCTTTCAACCAATTGCCAATCAGGAAATCTTTGAATCCACCTATGACCTGGAAGCCCGACTCGAACTGTCCTACCTTTCTGGACAGAACCAATGTATACCTTACATTTACTGACTGAAGTCTGCCTGTAACTTCTGTTCCCCTAAGATGTATAAAATCAAGCTGTGACCCAAGTACCCTGGGCACATGTTCTCAGGACCTGGGGCTGTGTTACAGGCTTTGGTTACTCATATTCGGCTCAGAATAAACCTCTTTAAATATTTTACAGAGCTTGACTCTTAGTTGACACAGGACATATTATATACAAATATCAAACTAGAAAGAAGGAAGGGAAGGGGAGGGGAGGGGAGGGAGGGAGGGAGGGAGGGAGGCAGGAAGGCAGGAAGGCAGGAAGGCAGGGAGGAAGACAGGAAGGCAGGAAGGCAGGGAGGAAGACAGGAAGGAAGGCAGGAAGGCAGGAAGGAAGGCAGGAAGGCAGGAAGGCAGGGAGGCAGGAAGGCAGGGAGGCAGGGAGGCAGGGAGGAAGACAGGAAGGCAGGAAGGCAGGGAGGCAGGGAGGCAGGGAGGCAGGAAGGCAGGGAGGAAGGCAGGAAGGCAGGAAGGCAGGGAGGAAGGCAGGAAGGCAGGAAGGCAGGGAGGCAGGGAGGAAGGCAGGGAGGCAGGAAGGCAGCGAGGCAGGGAGGCAGGGAGGCAGGCAGGAAGGCAGGGAGGCAGGGAGGCAGGGAGGCAGGGAGGCAGGGAGGCAGGGAGGAAGGCAGGAAGGCAGGAAGGCAGGAAGGCAGGGAGGAAGGCAGGAAGGCAGGAAGGCAGGAAGGCAGGAAGGCAGGGAGGCAGGGAGGCAGGGAGGCAGGGAGGCAGGGAGGCAGGGAGGCAGGGAGGCAGGGAGGCAGGGAGGCAGGCAGGAAGGCAGGAAGGCAGGGAGGAAGGCAGGAAGGCAGGAAGGCAGGGAGGAAGGCAGGAAGGCAGGAAGGCAGGGAGGCAGGGAGGCAGGGAGGCAGGGAGGCAGGGAGGCAGGGAGGCAGGGAGGCAGGGAGGCAGGGAGGAAGACAGGAAGGCAGGAAGGCAGGGAGGCAGGAAGGCAGGGAGGCAGGGAGGCAGGGAGGCAGGGAGGAAGACAGGAAGGCAGGAAGGCAGGGAGGCAGGGAGGCAGGGAGGCAGGGAGGCAGGGAGGCAGGGAGGCAGGGAGGAAGACAGGAAGGCAGGAAGGCAGGAAGGCAGGAAGGCAGGAAGGCAGGAAGGCAGGGAGGCAGGGAGGCAGGGAGGCAGGGAGGCAGGGAGGCAGGGAGGAAGACAGGAAGGCAGGAAGGCAGGAAGGCAGGGAGGCAGGGAGGCAGGGAGGCAGGGAGGCAGGGAGGAAGACAGGAAGGCAGGGAGGCAGGGAGGCAGGGAGGAAGGCAGGAAGGCAGGGAGGCAGGGAGGCAGGGAGGCAGGGAGGCAGGGAGGCAGGGAGGCAGGGAGGAAGACAGGAAGGCAGGAAGGCAGGGAGGCAGGGAGGCAGGGAGGCAGGGAGGCAGGAAGGCAGGGAGGCAGGGAGGCAGGGAGGCAGGGAGGCAGGGAGGCAGGGAGGCAGGGAGGCAGGGAGGCAGACAGGAAGGCAGGAAGGCAGGGAGGCAGGGAGGCAGGGAGGCAGGGAGGCAGGGAGGCAGGGAGGCAGGGAGGCAGGGAGGAAGACAGGAAGGCAGGAAGACAGGAAGGCAGGAAGGCAGGAAGGCAGGGAGGCAGGGAGGCAGGGAGGCAGGGAGGCAGGGAGGCAGGGAGGCAGGGAGGCAGGGAGGAAGGCAGGAAGGCAGGAAGGCAGGGAGGCAGGGAGGCAGGGAGGCAGGAAGGCAGGGAGGCAGGGAGGCAGGGAGGAAGGCAGGAAGGCAGGAAGGCAGGAAGGCAGGAAGGCAGGAAGGCAGGAAGGCAGGAAGGCAGGAAGGCAGGAAGGCAGGGAGGCAGGGAGGCAGGGAGGCAGGGAGGCAGGGAGGCAGGGAGGCAGGGAGGCAGGGAGGCAGGGAGGAAGACAGGAAGGCAGGAAGGCAGGGAGGCAGGGAGGCAGGGAGGCAGGGAGGCAGGGAGGCAGGGAGGAAGACAGGAAGGCAGGAAGGCAGGAAGGCAGGAAGGCAGGAAGGCAGGAAGGCAGGAAGGCAGGAAGGCAGGGAGGCAGGGAGGCAGGGAGGCAGGGAGGCAGGGAGGCAGGAAGGCAGGAAGGCAGGAAGACAGGAAGGCAGGGAGGCAGGGAGGCAGGGAGGCAGGGAGGCAGGGAGGCAGGGAGGCAGGGAGGAAGACAGGAAGGCAGGAAGGCAGGAAGGCAGGGAGGCAGGGAGGCAGGGAGGCAGGGAGGCAGGGAGGCAGGGAGGCAGGGAGGAAGGCAGGAAGGCAGGAAGGCAGGAAGGCAGGAAGGCAGGAAGGCAGGAAGGCAGGAAGGCAGGAAGGCAGGAAGGCAGGGAGGCAGGGAGGCAGGGAGGCAGGGAGGCAGGGAGGCAGGAAGGCAGGGAGGAAGACAGGGAGGCAGGGAGGCAGGAAGGCAGGAAGGCAGGGAGGAAGGCAGGGAGGCAGGGAGGCAGGGAGGCAGGGAGGCAGGGAGGCAGGGAGGCAGGAAGGCAGGGAGGAAGACAGGAAGGCAGGAAAGCAGGAAAGCAGGAAGGCAGGGAGGATGACAGGGAGGCAGGGAGGCAGGAAGGCAGGAAGGCAGGGAGGAAGGCAGGGAGGCAGGGAGGCAGGGAGGCAGGAAGGAAAGGACGAACATCCAATAGAATCCAGCATCATATCCCAAGGGTGACTTCATGACTGGCAGGCTTTATGCCAGGAACATAGCAAGAATGTTACAGGGGATTAAATATGGGAATATTCACTAACGTAATGCCTCATAATGTCATGCCTAAATAAAAATGTGGAGATTATCTCCACAGATATTGAATAAACATTTGTTAAATTAAACATTTATTCTTGATTTTTAAAACACTCAAGAAGGACATTGGTGGGTAGTCGAATGTGATCTTACACACACTGAAGTGCCCATCTCATGAATGAGCTCTGGGGCGTAATGATCAGCCTGGTGACTGTAGTTAACAATAACGTATTGTGTATCTGAAACTGGCTAAGGGTAGATCTTAAGTGTTCTCACCACACACACAAACAGTATCCATGTGAGGTGATGGACATGCTAATTACCTTGACTGTGGCCTTTACTTCTTTGCAAACATACATCCAAACACCACGTGGTACACCTTAAATACAGACAATAGTTGTCCATTCATTATAAGTCAATAAATATGAGGAAAATTGTTCTTAATTTTTTTTTTCTTTTTTGAGACGGCGTCTCACCCTGTCCCCCAGGCTGGAGTACAGTGGTGCGATCTCAGCTCACTGCAACCTCCGCCTCCCGGGTTCACACCATTCTCCTGCCTCAGCCTCCTGAGTAGCTGGGAATACAGGCGCCCGCCACCTCGCCCGGCTAATTTTTTGTATTTTTTTTTTTTTAGTAGAGACAGGGTTTCACCATGTTAGCCAGGATGGTCTCAATCTCCCGACCTCGTGATCCACCTGCCTCAGCCTCCCAAAATGCTGGGATTAGAGATGTGAGCCACTGGGCCCGGTCTATTTTTAATTTTAAAAAAATTTAAAAAAAGTACTCATCTCAGCCTGAAGGCCATTATAATATTGTATAGGGATATTACAGAAGGCAGGGTCACCAAACCTGAACATCACCATTACTATTTAATCACGTCTAGGAGACACTGGACAATCCACTCAGGTGATGAGATGGGAAGCTCAAAAATTGACAAGAAGGAAAACCATGGTAATCTGCAGATTTGATCATATAATTAGATAACATGAACTTTGGTTCATAGGAAAAGGTTCACACTAGCAAGAGTGTCCAGGGAAGCCCTTACCAAGGACAGCAATGAAACGAGACCACCAGCCCCAGTAATTAAAGAAGCGGGAGCCGGAAAATGGAAGGCAAGCAGAACGGAGACAGAACAGGGAGTCCAGAAACAGACTCAAACATGGATGAAAATTCAATCATTTTAACGGTGGCACTGCTGATGGGTGTAGTGAGCATGGATTTTTTTTTATTTTTATTTATTTATTTTTTTTTGAGACAGAGTCTTATTCTGTAATCAAGCTGGAGTGCAGTGGTGCCATCTCAGCTCACTGCAACCTCCGCTTCCTGAGTTCAAGCGATTCTCCTGCCTCAGCCTCCTGAGTAGCTGGAACTATAGGTGTCTGCCACCATGCCTGGCTAATTTTTGGTATTTTTAGTACAGACAGGATTTCACTGTGTTAGCCAGGATGGTCTCGATCTGACCTTGTAATCCACCTGCCTCGGCCTCCCAAAGTGCTGGGATTACAGGCATGAGCCACCGCGCCCAGTCAACATGGAGATTTTAGTAAACAGTGTTAGGATCTCCAGGTCAGAAAAGCAAACTTCGATCCATACTTGACACCATACAACAAAACCAATCCAAGTGGGTCAAAGGTTTAAAGGGAAATAAAATACTAGGAAAAAAATAGGTGAATTCCTTTATAACCTCAGTATAAGAAGACCTTTTAAACTACGACTCAAAAACCAGAAGCCCCTAAATACTGAGATTCAACTACATATCTGAAGTGGCAAAAGAAAAAAAAAAGGAAAGTCAAGACAATGACGATTTGAGAAAAAATACTTTCAAATCAAATCACTACAGCTAAACTCCCTAATTTATAAAAAGCGCAGAGAAAACATTAAAAGATTAGCAACCCAGCTAAAATATGGGCAAAGATAAAAACATAAATGAGAAGCAGCTCAAACTCACGCATGAGACGCAAGTGACAAAAGTCTGCACTGAGAGCAGCTCACCATTCTCAGGCTGGAGTGACCATCAGACATGGACATCAGCCTCTCAGACACAGAGATACACACAATCACACACAGACACACCCCATACATATAGACACACACAGAGATACACCACAGACACACACACAGACACATGACACACAGCCACACAGAGACACAGACACAAGCCATTTATATAAGAAAAGAAGGATATAAAATATACATGGGGATATTTATTAGCTGATTCCAGCAAATAAAAAAAAAGAAATGACAGAATGAGAACATTTGCAATTCTTAAGAATAAATTGGCCAGGCGCAGCGGCTCACACACCTGTAATCTCAGCACTTTGGGAAGCTGAGGCGGGTGAATCACCAGAGGTCAGGAGTTCGAGACCAGCTTGGCCAACATGGTGAAACCTCGTCTCTACTAAAAATACAAAAATTAGCCAGATGTGGTGGTGTGTGCCTGTAATCCCAGCTACTCGGGAGGCTGAGGCAGGAGAACTGCTTGAACCCAGGAGACAGTGGTTGAAGTGGGCTGAGATTGCACCACTGCACTCCAGCCTGGGTGACAGAGCGAGGCTCTACCTCAAAAAAAAAAAAAAAAAAAAAAAAGAATAAATTAATAGATCTAAGCAACAATGACCCCTGGCTGCCGATGTCCCCGGACACTCACACCCAGAGATCACCCACTCCCAAGATGGAGAGTACCACTCTGAAATCGCCTGAAGAGAAAGGTGCCGTCCCGGAGCTGCTTTAGGTTCTGAATAAACTAAACACGGGACAGAGACACACGTTAACCGACACTGCTGGGCCCGCGGATGGGAAACCACAGAACAAGGGACTCGGGCCACATGCATGGCCGCCTCGCCGGCCACGTGACTCTTGGCGAGGGTGGGGTAGAACTTACTCAATGAAGACATTGCTTTTTCTTTTTAAAAAGGATTCAAAGTACATCCATCTCATTCCTATTCTTGGCGGATTAGCCACTTAGCCTGCATGTAGCCTTTCTCTTCTCTGCTGCTAAACAGAACCTCGTTTCCTTGAGGTACCTGAAGTCTGAATTCTGACGGCACAGCTCAGTAATATTTAGGGAAAACCCAGTGATCAAAGATCACGTTTGTTCCTAGAAGGAAGGAAGTTGGAAGAGAGGAAGATGGAAGAAATCGTTGCTCGGTGCATCTGTGTGAGGTTCTAGGTATTCTGTGAGGAAGGGCTGGCGCAGGCCCGCCACGCACTCGGCCTCTGGAAAGGAGACGAAGACAGGAGGCGGCGCCGGGTCCATGGCTGAGACACCCGAGAGGACGCCAGCAGCCTGGGTGACCCCAGCAGGGGCTTGGGTGAGGCCCGGGGCCCAGGTCTGTGGAAGTGAGGGAGGGTTTCAGAGGAGCATGGTGGCTGGGCCATTCCCAGAGGAGCCTGCAGCAGGCAGGACCCACGGCCAACAGGGTGGCCACGCTGGGTGAGAAGAACCTGGTAGGCGCCCAGGACGAGCAGCTGCGCGGAGCGGACACGAGGCAGGAGGGTGTCTGGGTCTACACCCTGCATGGATGGTGCTGGGCGGAGCCGCAGACAGACCCTGGGACCCAAGGCTACATGTTTAGACACGGGGACCGGCCAGCCAGACCCATCCTGGCCGTGGGACATTGCAAATGGGCTCCCTCTGGCCATCCCCTCGGACCAGACCCGGCTTCTGGGTCTTCTGGAGTCACTGACCTGGTTTGGAAAATAATGGGCTTAGGCTCCTGAGGGGGCCTTGGCATTAACCACTCACCGCCAGGACAAGCTCCCAAAGACCTGCAGGGGTTCAATGCCAGCCCCATCACCACGCACCGCACCAGCTGACACCGAAGAGCGGCCAGGTCCCAGGGCAGGGGCGAGAGAGGCAGCCGCACCCCCGCCCCGCCCCCACCCCCCAGATTCTGGGATAGTGCTGGGCACCCTGGCCTGCATTGTGACTGTGGCTTTATTTACACGCAGCTGTTTCTCCAAGATGCCTCCAGCAGAATTCCAGACGAATTCTCCCACGAAATACTTTCCCTTTGAAAAGTGTTAGGTAATTAACACCCCTCAGGTCACCAGGGGCACAGTCCCTGTGAGACAGCCCCCAGGAAGGTGAGGGCGGGAAGAGCTCTCCACCGGCACCAGCAGCAAGAACAGGGGTGCGGTGGGGGAGCAGGAAGCCCGAGCCCCCCTCATGCCTACTGGTTTTCAGTCTAATTTCCTGCTGTAAGAAACATTTATTCTGACAGAGATAAGACGGTTTCCCCGTGCAGAAAAACAAAAAGAACAAATGGCACATGGATGATGAAAAACATTCATATTTAGGTGCATATCTTAAGTCTTTTACAAAACTGCACATATTTGGTGTTTACAAAATTGAAGACTGTATCGTTTTTAAAGCTGGCAATTTCACTTATTCTAGGGTAACATGTACCAGGGAGAATTACGATCTCAACAACTAAATCATTTCCAAACCCCTACTGCTATAATTTTGCTTTCCTGCAAGTGTTCATAATTATAAATAACAGCTGTGATGATCACCGTTGTTCATGAATGTTTGTGACAATATTTTTATCATTCTCTTCGTTTAAATTCTTAGAAGTGGACATTGCTGACTGAAAACTAAAAATATTTGAAGACTTTTACTCACATCAATTGTTTTCCAGTATATCGATTATATCGATAAGAACTGGAATTCCTACCCGCAGGCTTGGAATTTTTGGCCATAAAAATGGAAAGAGAAAGAGATCTTGTGGTCAGTATTACATTTCTTTAAACTGAACAGGTCAGACTACTTCTGTGCAAGCTTTATATTCACTTTCTATGAACGCGTGCCTCTTTTTCACTCTGCTCTGTAAGATGGATACGTAGATAAACACCTATCCTTTGTTGCAATTTTTTTTTTCCAGGTTTTCATTTGCTGGTCAGTCTTCTTGGTGATTTTTCAGGTACAGTTGTAAGGTTCAGGTAGTAAAATCTCTTCATTTCTTGGCCAGGCACCGTGGCTCACGCCTGTAATCCCAGCACTTTGGGAGGCAGAGGCAGGAGGATCACTTGAGGTCAGGAGTTTGAAACCAGCCTGGCCAACATGGTGAAACCCCGTCTCTACTAAAAATACAAAAAATTAGCCAGGGTGTGGTAGTGCATGCCTGTAATCCCCGCTACTTGGGAGGCTGAGGCATGAGAATCGCTGGAACCCAGGAGGCAGAGGCCACAGTGAGCTGAGATCGCACCACTGCACTCCATCCAGCCTGGGCAACAGAGCAAGACTCTGTCTCATAAAACAAACAAACAAAACAAAACAAGACAAAACACCCTCTTCATTTCTTGTTTCCATCAGATCCTTCAAAGGGATTCATCCTCTTGGTTACTAGACTCTCCTCCAAATGCCACTGAGCACTATCTGCATTCGAGTTCACAGATCCATTGGCTGCCCACCTCTGTGCTAGTGCAGGACCTCCCAAGTGCACTCCTGATGAAGACGTTTGCACAGAACGCTGGGGTGAAGGGTCAGGCCTGTCCCAAACCCCTGAAGACAGCCCATTGGGATCAACGCCTTAGCCCGGCTTCAATCCATGCTGGGCGGGGAGGCCGGGTCTGTAGACACAGGGGTGAAGGACGTACTCATGCTGCCAAGTGCCTCCCGAGACTGGCAGGACACTGGCTGGCTGTGGACGAGATGCTGAGCCCTCTGCTGGAATCGAAAGCGAGGGATTAGACAGCTGGGGAGAGGTTGGTTACGGGGCTTCCTCGGGAACAGGCAGTGTTTTTACCAGTCCCAGACAGATGGGCAGAATCTTAACCCAGACGTGGACAAGGCAAGTGGGAGGGAGAGAATTTCTTTGCAGCGGGAACAGTTCAAACCAAGTGAATCCCCCTCTCCAGATCATCCCCTTGGCAAAGCTGAGAGCAGCGTGAATAAACATAAGCATGGGCCGGGCGTGGTGGTTAACACCTGTAACCCCAGCACTTCGGGAGCCTGAGGCAGGCGGATCACGAGGTTAGGAGATCGAGACCATCCTGGCCAACATGGTGAAACCCTGTCTCTACTAAAAATACAAAAATTAGCCAGGTGCGGTGGCGTGCACCTGTAGTCCCAGCTACTCAGGAGACTGAGGCAGGAGAATTGCTTGAACCCAGGAGGTGGACGTTGCAAGATTACACCACTGCACTCCACCCTGTGCGACAGGGCGAGACTCTGTCTAAAACAAACAAACAAACAAAAAAACAAAACCCACAAGCCTGGTGTTTGTGTCTGACATGCTGGTGACTAGTGATGCTCGCCTTTGATTCTGTAACGTCAAACACACTTTCTTCAGAGGAGAAATCCGACTTTAATCATAGAGCACATATTGTCGAGCACGCAGTTAGGCAGAAAACCTCTAACTTTCTGATACACTCACAGAATCACGTGTGCTCCGGGGCTCTGAGAAGGGGCTCATGAGAGAGAAGCTGCCTGCTGTCTTCAGACACCTTCCGTTCACCTGAGGAGTCTCTCCAGCAGCTCAGAACAGTTATTCCTGGCTTCAGGTAATATGTCACATTCGTTTTAATTAAAAGATGAAAAATACTCCAGCCAATTGCTTTCAGAACAGTCCATTTAGGCACCCTTGAATCAGAGGGCGCTCGGGAGACCAGGAGACCCCTGTGCAAGCGGGGTGGTGGTCCACTCCATCCCCCTAACACGGGAGCCCTGGTGAGTCAGAGCACCTGTGCCCCCATGCCAGCATCTGGTGGTCCACTCCATCCCCTAACACGGGAGCCCTGGTGAGTCAGAGCACCTGTGCCCCCATGCCAGCATCTGGTGGTCCACTCCATCCCCCTAACACGGGAGCCCTGGTGAGTCAGAGCACCTGTGCCCCCATGCCGGCATCTGGTGGTCCACTCCATCCCCTAACACGGGAGCCCTGGTGAGTCAGAGCACCTGTGCCCCCATGCCGGCATCTCACCTGGCCTTGGGAAGCTGCCCACACCCTTGGCATTGGACACGAGCAGATACCAGCCATGCTTCCAACATTAACCAGTAACACAACTCATTCCCAAATGTCTGGAGGTTCATATGCACTGAACATATGTCCTTTAAAAAATGAGGAATTCCTGCCAGCTTCCTGAGTAATACACAAAGTCCAAGTAGACAAGATGCTAAGGAATCAGGAAAGGTTGAAAATGAGAAGTTAATCATTGACAGCCACACTGCAAGTGCCATTTCCACAAACAACATGTTCATCTTCAGAGGCCATCTCACTCGAGACTCACAGAACTACAAAGAGAAGATGCGTGGAGAGCGCGGCGGGTGCCCATCCTCCCGACAGGCGCTGTTCTTTAACCCGGCGTGCTGCTGAGATTGCCTTTTCTCAGAGCTGTTTTCTGCAACACTAAATGGCACGCAAGGAAAAAGCAACGAATCTCCCAGGAAAATCATGAGCTTTGAGAACCGCACGAAGAACCAGAAAGTTTCAAGTCCAGAGTCTACCAAATTATTAAAGAACATCTTCTGTGGTCCAAGAGAAACCAGCCCATCAGCATACAATGGCTAGCGCCCAACCACAGAAGGAGCCTGAAGATGTGAAGAAACACATCCTCCCCCGTCAGATTCGCGAATGCACAACTATAGCCTCTGCAAAGGCCACAGCCACCAGGATTCAGCCATTCTCCACCAAGCCGCGACTATGGCCCATGCCACAAACACCGCGGATTCTCCACCAAGCCGTGACTATGGCCCATGCCACAAATACCGAGGATTCTCCACCAAGCCGCAACTATGGCCCATACCACAAACACCGAGGATTCTCCACCAAGCCGTGACTATGACCCATGCCAGGAACACCGCGGATTCTCCACCAAGCCGCGACTATGACCCATGCCAGGAATACCAAGGATTCTCCACCAAGCCGCGACTATGACCCGTGCCAGGAACATCGAGGATTCTCCACCAAGCTGTGACTATGACCCATGCCAGGAACACCGAGGATTCTCCACCAAGCTGTGACTATGACCCATGCCAGGAATACTGAGGATTCTCCACCAAGCCGCGACTATGACCCGTGCCAGGAACATCGAGGATTCTCCACCAAGCCGTGACTATGACCTATGCCGGGAACACCGAGGATTCTCCACCAAGCCGCAACTATGGCCCATGCCAGGAACACCGAGGATTCTCCACCAAGCCGTGACTATGACCCATGCCGGGAACACCGAGGATTCTCCACCAAGCCGCGACTATGGCCCATGCCAGGAACACCGAGGATTCTCCACCAAGCCGCGACTATGACCCATGCCAGGAACAGCGCGGATTCTCCACCAAGCCGCGACTATGACCCATGCCACAAATACCGAGGATTCTCCACCAAGCCGCGACTATGACCCATGCCAGGAACAGCGCGGATTCTCCACCAAGCCGCGACTATGGCCCATGCCAGGAGCACCGAGGATTCTCCACCAAGCCGCGACTATGGCCCATGCCAGGAGCACCGAGGATTCTCCACCAAGCCGCGACTATGGCCCATGCCAGGAGCACCGAGGATTCTCCACCAAGCCGCGACTATGACCCATGCCAGGAACACCGAGGATTCTCCACCAAGCCGTGACTATGACCCATGCCAGGAGCACCGAGGATTCTCCACCAAGCCGCGACTATGGCCCATGCCAGGAGCACCGAGGATTCTCCACCAAGCCGCGACTATGACCCATGCCAGGAGCACCGAGGATTCTCCACCAAGCCGCGACTATGACCCATGCCAGGAACACCGAGGATTCTCCACCAAGCCGCGACTATGGCCCATGCCAGGAACACCGAGGATTCTCCACCAAGCCGCGACTATGACCCATGCCAGGAACAGCGCGGATTCTCCACCAAGCCGCGACTATGACCCATGCCACAAATACCGAGGATTCTCCACCAAGCCACGACTATGACCCATGCCAGGAACAGCGCGGATTCTCCACCAAGCCGCGACTATGGCCCATGCCAGGAGCACCGAGGATTCTCCACCAAGCCGCGACTATGGCCCATGCCAGGAGCACCGAGGATTCTCCACCAAGCCGCGACTATGGCCCATGCCAGGAGCACCGAGGATTCTCCACCAAGCCGCGACTATGACCCATGCCAGGAACACCGAGGATTCTCCACCAAGCCGTGACTATGACCCATGCCAGGAGCACCGAGGATTCTCCACCAAGCCGCGACTATGGCCCATGCCAGGAGCACCGAGGATTCTCCACCAAGCCGCGACTATGACCCATGCCAGGAACACCGAGGATTCTCCACCAAGCCGTGACTATGACCCATGCCAGGAGCACCGAGGATTCTCCACCAAGCCGCGACTATGGCCCATGCCAGGAGCACCGAGGATTCTCCACCAAGCCGCGACTATGACCCATGCCAGGAACACCGAGGATTCTCCACCAAGCCGTGACTATGACCCATGCCAGCAACACTGCGGATAGCCAAAAAGCCACTTTTCTTCCAAGCGTCTGTTTCTTGTGGTCATTTTCCCCTTCCCCAAAGTACGTTTCAGTTCCAGCTAATTGTCTCTGCAAACCCCTCCGTGAGACTCATATCTGAATGCGGCAGCCCCATCCCTTCTCAAGGCTGGGGCGTGTCTTGGTCCTTCCCGAAGTGCTTCCCAACCCTCCCGCCTGCCCCCAGGTGGAAACAAGGTCCCTCCTCAGAATCCTGTGCAATCTCCTACCATAAAGCATGGAAGTGTTAGGTCCAGCCACAGACTCAACCATGCTCCAAGGCTTCTGACATAGAAACAGCAATGTCATGACTCCACCCAAGGCAGCAATTGTGTCTGTTTCTGTGCTGCTCTCCTTTTGCCCTGTGTCTTCCAATTGTTCTTTTATCCACAAAGCTTTGCCAGCACCTGAACAGTGTGATGCTCAAAGGTTTGCTGGGACAAAAGTCACTGGCATCTTCAAAGACACCACTGACCAACGGGGATAGATGGAGTTTCTAACAGGAAGCCCGCAAGCCACCCTAGATCTACAGGCGCTCGCCTGTGCCGGGGGGCCCCTCACCTCTGCAGTACAAGGAAATTGTGCGTGAATCCTCCTGCTCTCTCCCCCTCAATTCTAAGATGATAGAGGTTCTTCCAAAGAGGTTGAACAGCATGTTCCCAGACCTCTGCTCTCACCTGGCCCACCAGAGCCAGAACGCATTACACACCACTGAAGAGCAAGGCCACGCACTCACGCTGGAGCGGGCGCTGGTGTTTTGATAGGAAAGCACTGCCAGGGAGAGGAGAGCCAGGCAAGCTCCACACGCACCCCATGGAAATGCACGATGTGTGCGTGTGTGTACATACGCGTGTGTGCACGTTCCTGTGGGCACTTGCTGTTCTCAACGAGACAGGCCGTGCAGAGGGTGAGCTCCAGAAGCCCCAGGGAGCTGATGCTGGCCACGCCTTTCCCGTTCACCTGCAAACCCTGCAGCACACCTGTGACAGCTGACCTTCAGTGGAGTGAGTCAGCTTACAAAACGCTGCAGGCTCAGTCAAGAGCCCTGAGGAGGCCTGTCTGCAGAGTGTCCCCTCAGATTAGAGGGCCTCCCATAGCTGACTGTGAACCAGTTAATCACAGAGTCACCGAAACAACGTAGTGGAACACTCACGGAGCTGAAATGAAGAAACCTGAAGGAAAGCAAGAGCCAACAGAACAGCTTCAGACGGCACCGAGTGAGCTGGAAAATAAGCTCGTCAATGTTTACCCAGCAGGGCCCAGGCCTCCTGTGACCTTCTCAAAGACAAGTGTCTGTTGACTGAGAATGTGAAAGTTGGACGGGACGCTGTTCCTCGCCCAGCAGGAAAACAAAGGTAGAACCGGGGGAATCACCTTCTGTCACGGTTTCAAAGCAAATACGTGTAGGATTCAAAGCAAATACGTGTAGGATTCAGCAATTCCACTTCCAGGGAGGCAACCCCAAGGCCTGAAAGGAGGCGCCCACGCCGGTATTTGCACACCGTGTTCACAGGAGCGTTACTCACAATAGCAGAGACGGCTGCAGGCGCCCACACCGGTATTTGCACACCGTGTTCATAGGGGCGTTACTCACAATAGCAGAGATGGCTGCAGGCGCCCACACAGGTATTTGCACACCGTGTTCATAGGAGCATTACTCACAATAGCAGAGGCGGCTGTGACCCAAACATCCACTGATGAATGAGTGAAGAAACAGATGTGGTCCACCCACACCGTGGACTATTACTCAGTCTTAAAAAGGAAGGAAATTGTGTCACACGGTACAACACAGATGAACCTCAGAACGTTATGCCCAGTGTAATAACCTCCAGTTACATGAGGTCCCTAGAGAAGTCAATCTCATAGAGAAAGAAAGTAGGATGGTGGGTGTCGGGCTGGGGGCAGGGGTGTTGGATACCGTGAGTTCCTCTTCAAAGGTTCCACTTGTTGAACTCCCTCGTTCTTTGTCCTCTACGTTCAAAGCCTAACTTCCTTGCCTCCTTGCCCCTAGTTAAGGTTAACAACCTTCCTGCCGTTCCCAATCTGTAACCCACATCTGTTCCCAATTTGTAACAACCCACATCTATTCCTTATTTGGTGCCCTTAGTTCTGAAACTGCTCCTCCCACTGCTGTAGCCCCCACCCCTGCTCCGTGTGAAGTAGCCAGTCGGGATCAGCTTAGATTGTGTGGTCTGACTCCAGCCAACGGGGACTGGACACAGCAGCGGGGACTGACTGCATTAGGGATAAAAATCCCTTCCCTGCTTTGTTCTGTGTGCTCTTGCAGTGACCAGAAGAGTGAGCAGAGCCCTTCTGCAGAAATAAATTTGCCTTGTTGAGAAATCCTTTATTTAGGTGCTTGTTTTCTTTGCAACATCGAGCTGTTATTTCCAACAGGGGGAATGGGAGTGAGTGTTTAATGGAGACAGAGTTTCAGAGAAGATGAGAAAGTTCTGAAAATGGACGCTGGTGATGGCTGTACAACAGTGTTAAATATATAATACCAGGGAACTCTTCACTTAACAGTAGTTAAAATGGCAAATTTCATGGGTGTCTATTTTATGACAATAAAAACCTATTACTAATTTCAAAATTGTTCTGATACCAACAGGTTTCATCAACACCAAGGGTCTCCAGCCAGCTGGGCTGGAGGGACATTGCCAAGGCCCAGGTGACGTGGAGACAGAGCAGGTGTGGTGCAGGCAGGGCCTGAGAGCTGAGTGTGGTTCTCCCGCAGGCCACAGTCCACACAGCACGCTTCTCTTTCCACAGAGCAGACGAGGCAAGGACAGCCAGAAGGGCTTCACCGCTCAGAACTCTAAGCAGATTATTGTCCAGTCCCCTGGAGTCCAGGGTTAGAGGGAAGCTGCCTAAAGGGCTTTATTGGTAAAGCCAGCCCTGGGCCTCCAGGACTCAGGGATCAGAGAGGTTTTGCGAGTTAGAGGGGGAAGAAGTCAGATGTGACATGATTAAGAGCCACGGCTTGCTGAGTGGGTGCTCTGACCAGCCACACGTCTGGGCTCCTCACAGCAGCTGCCTGGCTGCTACTCCTGCTGTCCACAGTGCAAGGCTTCTCGACCCGCCCAAGCTTGCAGGGACGGCAGGGGCAGGAGCAAAGCCAGAGTGTGGGCCCAGGCTCTGTTCCATGGCCGGTGCACGGTGCACCCCAACACAATGCTGAGCCTGGGAGAGCTCGGTACATTGAGAAATAATAGGAGCACTTGGGTCAGTTACAAGGGTTCCCTAACCCTAGTCCTAAACCTGCCTTACCCCAAACACTATCCCTACCCCTAACACCTACCCCTACCACTAACCTCTAACCCTACCTCTAACCTTAACCCTAACCCTAACCCTAGTCCTAAACCTGCCTTACCCCAAACACTATCCCTACCCCTAACACCTACCCCTACCCCTACCCCTAACCTCTACCCCTAACCTCTAACCCTAACTCTAACCCTAACCGCTGCCAGCTCCCTCGGTCCCCAGAGGGAGGACCCCACGGTCCCCACACGAGGCTTGGGCGCTCAGGGAAAGGCACCAGTGCTGACCACAGCCAGGTTCTGAGCAGCCACGGGCAGTTAATTCACAGCCAAGCTGAGCACGGGAAGACTCGACAACCTTCCAGTCACAGAGGTCAGGGCAGCCAGCTGTCTGCAGGCGCTAAGTAGCCCCTCACTCCCGCCCTCTTCTGAAGCCCCCTGCAGGACAGCTAAGCTGTGTGCGGCACTGTCCTGACAGCCCCCCGCTTCGCTCTTGTAGGAAGTAGCTGCCTCCTGGCTCAGGGGGTTTCTCGTGTGTGTACATCCCAGAGAAGCAGGCAGTGTGCCAGGGAATAACGAGAGCACCTGGTTTTCAATCCGGGCGAGGTCCCGAGAGGCTCAGTCTTCAGTCTGTCATTCGTGACAGTCACTGACAAGGGAAGTGACGGAAATCAAATTCTTTTTTTTTTTTTTTTTGAGACGGAGTCTTGCTGTGTCACCCAGGCTGGAGTGCAATGGCCAGATCTCGGCTCACTGCAAGCTCCGCCTCCCGGGTTCACGCCATTCTCCTGCCTCAGCCTCCCGAGTAGCTGGGACTACAGGCGCCCGCCACCTCGCCCGGCTAGTTTTTTTTGTATTTTTTAGTAGAGACGGCGTTTCACCGTGTTAGCCAGGATGGTCTCGATCTCCTGACCTCGTGATCCGCCCGTCTCGGCCTCCCAAAGTGCTGGGATTACAGGCTTGAGCCACCGCGCCCTGCCAGAAATCAAATTCTTAATCCTGCAAAACTAAGCACATACCCTGGCTGGGGTGACCACACCGAAACGCAACCCCCGGTCAGCCAGCTCTAAACGAACAGCCTGTGTTTCCAAGTGCAAGAGTCTGCAGAGCTGTGGCCCAGAACCGCTGGGCCAGGGAACCACAGACACGCGGCAGTCACCAGGTGGAATCTCCTTCTACAGTAGCAGACACACAGAGCTGACTCTGAAGACAGGGCCAGGGCGGTTCTCACCTGAAGACACGAACCAGGACGGAATCCCCGGGCACCAGCCCTCAGGGCAGCGGCCGTGGGATGGGGACAGGATGGACTCAGAACACGAAAGTCTCATAATGATGCCTTGACCCAGGAACTCCCAAGACTCCACACGAATCAGCGCAGATGCCAGCTTAGGACAAGGCCCCGGAAAGCGCCGGATTTAGAGCAGGTAGCAGAATTATCAAAATCCCTTCTCAGCTCAGCGGCCACCCCATTGGTGCTGGAAACCTGCACGTCCCGTCCAGCCACAGGACAGATTTTGCAATGCCAGCCAGCACCCGGCCACCAAATCCATGCCTGCCCTCGGTGGGTGGCGAGTGCCCACACTGGCTTTGTCCAGTGAAAACTTGACTTTTGGAATCAGTTTGGGAAGAAACGGCAGCAAATAATTATGCAGGCAAAACTAGGAACAGAGAATTCAGCCCCTTGCTCAGGTTAGAAAATACATGCAGAGCATTCAGACGGGCAGGGGCTGGAGAGAGAAGCATTGCCTGGCCTGCATCAGGAGGTCAGCCTGAGCTCGGAGAGGCCACTCACACCCCAGGCCTGCCCGGCTCTCGCCTCGCAGGGGAGCCAATTCCAGATGCCCAGGCAGGGCCACTGGTCTGGAGACCAGCTGAGGCTTTGCCATGTTAATATGAAAACACACAAATTCAAACAATAGCTCTTTTGTTTCTAAAGAATGAAGCAAAGCCTACAAATTGTTTCCTTCAGGTATACTGTGCTTTATTTGGAACACAGACATTTCTCATGATCTCTAACCGGAGCCAAACTCATTTTAAAATACTCACTTAGATAACCAGTGCCAAGTCAAATCGATGACCACACATCTTGAGACAAGTCGTCCCAACTTGGACCTGGGCAGGTAAAAGCCATGTGAACCCATTCAAAGCCCCTCCCACAGCCTGCCACCTGAGGGGTCACACATTCCCAGGATCTAAACCTTGTCAGTCTCTAAAAGGACCAGAATAGCAAAGAACAGCGCAGGTCCAATCAGTGGTGAGACCCGCAAAACCAAACGAGGCCGCAGCACCCGGCGCCTACCTGTGGCCGTGGCCTCTGGTGTGTCTTGAACAAGCCTGATGACGTCGGACACATCAATTTGGTGATCCGTTTCCTCCTTTTTGGCCTCATGGGGCCGTTGTGGGGAAGAGTAACTGTTGCTTCCAGGTCTCTTGCACAGGATGAATCTCCAACAGTCAAACATGAGGCTGCAGAAAGAAGATTTTAAAAGGACACTGAGGTCATGCTGCAGAAAGACTTAAACTGTTGCTTTGAACAAAACCGAAATAACTAGTTACAGCCCTCAGGGGTATTTATTCTGCAATGAAGATAGTATGTTTGAAACTAAATTCGTTCTTCTCCAGTCAATTTCTACTGTGTCAGGGTTCACTTACACAAGGAACCTTCTTCTATAACACTGACACAGAATCAAGGGTTGCAGGAGCAAAACATATTATTGACTTCTGCTTGCTGAAGAAAAGGAAAAAACAATAACCGAGGTTTTCCCCCTTGACATTTAGACTCCTGTTTCAAAGACACAGAAGTCCCCAGTTCTCCAAGTTTCAGTATTTAATTCACTGAACTGGCAAACTTTCAAAATCAGTGCTGACTGCTTATTCGGATTACCTAAAAACATTTCTAAATCCCCTACGTAGAGAACGTCCTCCGAGTTCCAGAAACTTTAAAGCATAATTCCTCACTAAAAATTTGGCAAAGAAACTTACGTGAAGTTTTTGGGAAGAATCTTAGACGTACAGAGAAAACTAGTAGCCGCATTTCAAACCGAAGCCTCTGAGGCACGTGCCGGCAGCCCTTCCCTCCCAGGTGCGGACCTGCGGTGCCTCTGAGGCACGTGCCGGCAGCCCTTCCCTCCCAGGTGCGGACCTGCGGTGCCTCCCGTGCTGTCTTCCAGCACATTTATGGCTCACTCCTGCTTCCCACTGTTGGCATCCCACCCGCAGGACCCCTTCCCTGGGAATAATGTCGGCAACAGTTTACTTAAATAAACTGTATGGTGGCTCACGCCTGTAATCCCAGCACTTTGGGAGGCTGATGCAGGCGAATCGCCTCAGGTCAGGAGTTCGAGACCAGCCTGGCCAACATGGCGAAATCCCGTCTCTACTAAAAATACAAAAATTAGCCGGGTGTGGTGGCAGGTGCCTGTCACCCCAGTTACTCAGGAGGCTGAGGGACGAGAATCACTTAAACCCAGGAGGCAGAGGTTGCAGTGAGCCGAGATTGCACCACTGCACTCCAGCCTGGGCAACAACAGTGAAACTCCGTCTCAAATAAAATAAAATAAAATAAAATAAAAATAAACGGTCTCGGCGGCTCCACCGGGGACGTTGCTTTCCATGCCAGCGCTCACACTGCGTCCTGTCGCCCAGTTCTGCTGCTGCCCGGGCCTCAGCTCCCTGGGGAAATCCCTCCGGCCCTGCCATTTCCCTGGGAAGGGGCTGCCTGCCTCCCTCCAACCTGAAATCCCTGCTCCAGTGGCTCAGAGGCCCTGCTGGGACATCTCCCCCTTTCACTGTCTTCAGTTAAACCCCCTCCCTATCCCTCAGGTCAGACCTGCAGGTGCCCAGACCACCTCACAGGCGCTCTCAGGGCCGCTGCTGTCAGTCCCCAGGGAGCTTTGCAAACACCAGCGCCCACCCCTGGAGAGCAGGCCCGTAGCGAGAACCACTGCCCCACCACGTGGAGCCCCGAAGGACGACGAAGCCGGCCCAGGACAGGGTGATACCCACTGCCAACCCACAGTCTAGGTCGCAAACACTCCGGGACGCCAGGGCCACACCCACGCCCCTCACAGGAGAGGCTGTGCTTCTCCACCCCCACCTCTTCCCCCAACACACAAGCTCCACAGCCTTTACTCCCACCCCACAAACGCACTCACCCCTCGGTGTTCAACTCATCCCTTTGCTGCTACTGTTCAGAACTTGGTACACATCCCGGCTCCTGTGTGGTTTTTTTGTTTTGTTTTGTTTTGTTTTGTTTTGAGATGGAGTCTTGCTCTGTCGCCCAGGCTGGAGTGCAGTGTCCGGATCTCCGCTCACTGCAAGCTCCGCCTCCCGGGTTTACGCCATTCTCCTGCCTCAGCCTCCCGAGTAGCTGGGACTACAGGCGCCGCCACCTCGCCCGGCTGGTGAAGTGACACAAGCAGCGGAATAGCAAATGGAGGAGGGGAGGCGAGTGCTGAGGGTCCCCGGGGTGGGGGCACCACGGGGGAGTGAAGGATGCTGGGGCAGGAGGAGCAGGGCCTGGATGGCCGTGGGCGGTACCCCCGCTGCCGCCGCGTCTGGCAGGGTGGGCCTGAGGGAGGCTGTGAGTGGCTAGTGGTGAAAGGCTGGACCTGGACTCAGTTCCAGCACCTGCCGAGCTCGGTTCACAGGGATGGTTCCTTTACTCAACAGCAGTGTGGGCACCCCTAGGGGGCAGGCGGCCTCCTCTGCACACAGGCTCCAAGCAAACAAAACAAACATGCGCCCACCTCATGCCCCGTACCCAGCTTGGGTGGTGCACGGAGACGATCAGAGGCCGTGGAGCACCTGCCCGTGCTGGGGGAAGCCGCTGAGGACTGGGCGGACATTACTTTGGCCAGGCATGTAAGAGAAGCAGTGAGCTCGAGGCCACACATTGTATCCCATCCCAGGCCCTGGGCCCTAAAGAGAGGAAGGTCCCCACCACCGCCGCACAGCTGCCACTCACGACACTGCGTCAACTCCAAATAGCCAGTATTAATAATAACGTGGTGTAGAGGTGGGGGCGGCGGCCCCAGGACAGGCGGAGCTGGGAGAGCTTCCCTAAAGAGTGAAGGCTGCAAAGCCATGGCCCGGAGCTGGGGTGGGGGCCAGGGTCAGGGCTGCGGCTCGGGCTGGAGCTGAGCTGGGGCCCTGTGCTCCACTGGCCTGGCCTCCTCTCAGGGTGGGCTCTCAGCCAGCATGCCCCTGACCAGTGCCCTGCTGTCCTCTGAAGGACCCTCCACAGGGAATCCACTGGTGACTCAAGTTGGAGCCTAGGGCACCTCCAGGGCTGTCTCTGCTGCTGCAGGGTGAGAGGCCAGCTAGGCCTTGGCACAGAGGGGGTGCTGGGCCGACACCCCTGACTGCGGCCCTCACTCCGGTCCCCACTGCCAGTCAGCGCCGCCCTCACCCGGCTCCACCTGCCACTCTAGTCTGCCCACCTGGGCACAGGAGCCGGCCTGTCCCCACAGGTGTTCCTGCTTTCTTTCTGCTATTTCTCTAATGAATGAAAAGTGAAGATGGAGACTGCGAAGAAAACACGGTTACCCTCTCTGGTCTCCACGGCATCACTTTCTCACTAGATTTGCTTTGATTTCCTTACATCATGATGGAAATGTCAGTAATGCTCTTCACTTTCTCAACGGGTGGGGCTGCATGGCCCCCAACAGTGCCTTACATCCTACATTTCATCCGGGACGTCCCACAGCTTCCCAGCTCTGGTTCCAGTGGCCGCTTGAGCCATCATTGTCCCTGCTCTGACGACCCTTCAGGGCTCCGAGGAGATCCTGGGCATGCTTGGGGACGAGGAGTGAGGCTTCCTGTGAACGCCGCAGAGCCGGCCGGGGCAGCCCTGATGCTCCACTGAGTCCGGTTCATGCTGGGCTCCTGACCACCATATTCACCATGGTGGCCCTCACAGATATCCAAAAGCTTCTCAGTGGCCATACAGTGTCCCGTATCCTACTGTGGGCTGAAAGCTCAGACAGCTTCACTTTAGGAAGCCAGGAGTGACCCTCATGATGTAGATTTCCCAAAGAGGGGGTTGCCATGAACAGGCCATGTGAGTGAGAGGTTACCAAGGCCTCTGGACAAGACTTGAAATTCTCAAAGCGCCACTGCTGCTTCCAGCTGGCCATGCGCTAAAGACTCTGCCACCCGCACTCCAAGCTGGGGCCCTGTGCTCCACTGGCCTGGCCTCCTCTCAGGGTGGGCTCTCAGCCAGCATGCCCCTGACCAGTGCCCTGCTGTCCTCTGAAGGACCCTCCACAGGGAATCCACTGGTGACTCAAGTTGGAGCCTAGAAACATCACTGAGTGCCTGCTGAAGATGCAGGCCCCGTCCCCTCTGTGAGGTGGGAAGGTCTGTGGTGGGGCCCAGGAACCAGCACTGGGATGCCAGGGGGCTCCTGTCACCAAGATGCAGCCCAGAGCCGTGCACCTGCCACATGAGAGTCTCGCAGCGTCCTTGGGAGCCAGTGCAGACAGTGAAGCGGGGTGGGCTGAACAGAAAGCTGGGCTGCACCCAGAACCTGACAGCTCCATCCTTCTGGTCACAGTGCTAACCGTGGCTGCTCCGGGAGCCTCCGAAAATGATCCCAAATCATCTCAACTGGTGACAAAAGACTGCCAACCGGTGGTGTCCTCGGCCAGTCTATCTACACCACTCATCTCCTCCATGCCCTCTGTCAATCCCAGGCCTTCTCCCACCACATTACAAACGCAAATTACGTGGCTGTAAAGACCGGGGTGCCTCTCTTCTGAAGGGACCTTGGGTCACCAAGAGGCTGCCTTTCCAAGATAAACGTTCAGATTCCAACCAAAGTCTTCCCTGGGGTCCTCGATGTGAGCAAGAGTGCATCTCCACAGCAGAGCAGACTGGGACCACCCAGTCCAGGACCAGTTAAAGGGAAACCTCAGGAGGGGGCCTCGGAGGGCGGTGGAGAGACCTGAATTCCAGAGGACAGATGTGAAGCTGCACACACAGCCCTTCCATCTTGCAGCAAATCCAATCACCTTGGTGAGGGTGATGACTGTGCCCCTTCCCACTGCGCCCGGCTGTGCCTGCAGGTCCTGAAGTCAGCACAGCGATGGGGGAGGCGGGCCACGGGGTCCCAGTCAAAGCCTGCAGATTCCTAAGCTCACCTAACTTTGCAGACCCTTCACGGATTCCAGCAGTTTCCCACAATCTCAGGTTTCACAGCAATTCTGTGAGGCCCCCAGGGGAGGGCTTCCCTCATTTCACAGACGGTGTGGGGGTTCTTGGGGAAACCCAATGTGAAAGTTTGAGCCATGGATGCTGGGACCCCTGCACAGCCTGGTGAAATCGGGGACACCGGGACCCCTGCACAGCCTGGTGAAGTTGGGACCTGGGAGGGCGGGGCTGGCCCCACAGGATGGAGAAGGGCTGGAGAGTCCTGAGGGAGCCTTAAAACCCCGTCTCCTGCCCACCTAGCTGCCAGCTGGCCCCAGAGTCCTCACTGCCCCCCCCTCCAGGGCTGAGGGCTCCGCAGGCTCCCGGTGTCCTGTCCCCCCAGCTACCCATGGAGGTTGCAGAACTCAGACAATGCCTGGGTGTGCATTCTGCTCTCACGACCAGCCCTGGACTCCTCGCTCCACAGTTTGCATGTTAGGAACCCCCCAGGGCTAGGGGCTCCTCCTCAGTCCCAGCATCCAGCACCCACCTGGCCATGTGGGTCTCCTGTCTGCCAGGGAGGGGCCACACCGACACTCTACAGCCTGCAGCCCTGGGGACCTCACTTCTATTTTTGTGGCCAGCCCTGCCGGTCCCCGTAGCCACACATCCTGGGGCCTCCCACAGCCATGCCGGCACATCCTGCCTGGGCGGCCCGGGCCACCTTAACCCCTTCAAGGTCCCGGCTCTGTGAGGGTCATGCGGGCCACGCCCCTGGGCGGGAGTTTCCAGGTAGCGAACCTGCCTGGGCTCCGGAGCCCCCTCTGGCCCAACCCTCCGGCAGGATCCTATATAAGGGTCTGAAGCCAGGCCAGGGGCCCGCAGCTGGGAGAAGAGCCACAGAGGGCCCAGCGCAACCAAACCGGGTCAAAAGGGCTCCTAGGACGAGTCTGCCCAGCCCGCGGTCCACGGCCTTCCCGCTGTCCGCTTGGGGATCTGTGGCCAAGGCGACCCTGGCCCGGGACAAGCAGGCAGATGAAAGATGCAGGTGTGGACCCGACCCCAGGCTACCCTCCGCTCCAGATTACCTAAAAACATTCCCCAGCCTGTCCCCAGCCCCCAGATGTGGGCTCGACCCCAGCCTGACCCCAAGCTACCCTTCCTTCCAGCCCTGTCCCTGGGCGCCGTCCTGAACACTGGCCCCCGTAGCTCTGGCAGGAAGGGGTGGGCACAGCTCCCAGGGTGGCCCTACGAGGTGCCCAAGGGAACGTCGGCAGAAGCCCGTCCAGGCGTTGACACCTGCCGGGGTGTGAGGCCCCCCGTGACAATGCGGAGGGGGCCTGGGCGCCTGGACACTCGCGGGGGCTCCTCCACGGCCACTCCGAGCACCCCAGGCGCCTCGAAGTTCCCAGCGCAGGACACTGGGCAGGGGCCGCGGGGGCCGATCCCAGGCCGCCCTGACCGCGAGCCGGGTCCCAGCGCCTGTCCCCAGCCGGGCTGAGGGGGGCGCGGGGGAGACGGCCCCGCTCCGGGAGCGACCGCAACGCGTCCTGCCCGGCTCCGCCCCGCGCCCCCTCCCGTCACCCCCGCGTCCCCTCCAGGACCCGCCCCGCGCGCACCTGCCGCCCGTGGTGCTGCCCTCCCGCGTCCGCCGAGCTCCGCGCCTCGCAGGTGTCCGCGCGTCCTGACGCCTCCTCGCGGGCCGCGCGGATACTGGGCAGGGAGGGAGAAGGGGCGGGGCGGGGCGGGGCGCGCGGAGGGCTGGGGGGGGAGGGGCGGAGAGGGGCCCGGGGGCGGGGGCGGGGCGGGGGCGGGGCGGGGGCGGGGCGGGGCCAGAGCCCAGAGCGGCGGGGGAAGGGCGGCGAGGCGGGGCCATGGGAAGAGCCTCCCTCTCTCCACCCTCCCCTTCTACCCCCTCCCCCCTCCCCCTCTCCCCACCCTTTGCTCTCCTCACGCTTCCCCCTCTTCCTACCCCTCCCCGCTGTGCCCGAGACGGGGGACGGGGCGACGGGGTGGGGACGTGATGGGGGGCGGGGGGGGCGACTGCGGGGCAGTGGGTCGGGGTCGTGCCTAAGGGGTGCAGTTCCTGCCACCTGGGGTCAAACTCGGCCCCGCCCAGAGGGGAGAGGGCTGGACAAGGGGACGGGTCGGTGGTCTTCTGGGGCCCAGGACTCACTTCCTTGGGCTCACCTGTAAAACAGGGTCCCACCTGCCCCCCTGGATCCGAGCCCCCTGGCAGGGAAGTTGTGTCCACTCTGAAGCCCCACAGGGACCCAGCTGCCATCGCCCTAGCTGGACCCTTCCCTGCAGCTTCCCAGGAGAAAGCCGGGGGGCACGTGGGACAGGGCTGGGGCCACTGGAATGTGGCCCAGCTGAGCTGACCAGCCTGTGACATCAGATAAGTCACTAACAAACCCTTCTGGCCTGTGTTCTCGTGTGTGCAGCCGTCCCAGAGCGTCCTGGGGCCCACAGGTTAGTGCACACAGAGCTCCCAGTGTACCAAAGACAGATTACCAGTTAACTAGGTTAGCAGCAGAAGTCAGGACCCCATATTTAGGTCCTAGGGTAAAAAGGGACAAGAACCCACCTCACTCCTCAGTATTGGAGTGAGTAAGGAGCCGCTGGTCTGTGGGTCACGGCACAGGACGCTGGCCTCTGCCAGCACAGCCTTGCTGTGGTACCTAACAGTGCAGCAGAAGTTGTTTGCGGAAAAAGAAAAAAAAAAAACCTATAAAAGACCCCACCATTTAATTCTTGCATCTTCCAAGGTTCAGTGGAAACTGACTGATAACTTAAAAAAAAAAAAAAAAGTGAGGTGACATAAAAAGGTAAAATCATGGGAGATGCAGACCCAGCTATAGACTTTAGCACTTGCAGTTGGAGCTTTAAAACGTCTCCATTTAGTGGGTAAAAAGAGCAAACCTGTTTGAATGAAATGAAAACAAAGCTCTGGCAAGAGAGAGATAAACATTAACCAAGCAGGCAGCGGGAAGTGCAGTCCACCGCGCTGTGCCCACCTGAGGTGAGAACACTGCGGACAGGCGTGTGATACACAGAGACAGACTGAGTTCGGGGAGGAGGGTGAGTGGACCGGGAGGAGGGTGCGTGGACCGGGAGGAGGGTGAGTGGACCGGGAGGAGGGTGCGTGGACCGGGAGGAGGGTGCGTGCACCGGGAGGAGGGTGCGTGCACCGGGAGGAGGGTGCGTGGACCGGGAGGAGGGTGAGTGGACCGGGAGGAGGGTGAGTGCACCGGGAGGAGGGTGAGTGGACCGGGAGGAGGGTGAGTGGACCGGGAGGAGGGTGTGAGTGGACCGGGAGGAGGGTGAGTGGACCGGGAGGAGGGTGCGTGGACCGGGAGGAGGGTGAGTGGACCGGGAGGAGGGTGTGTGGACCGGGAGGAGGGTGCGTGCACCGGGAGGAGGGTGCGTGGACCGGGAGGAGGGTGCGTGGACCGGGAGGAGGGTGAGTGCACCGGGAGGAGGGTGAGTGGACCGGGAGGAGGGTGAGTGCACCGGGAGGAGGGTGTGAGTGGACCGGGAGGAGGGTGAGTGCACCGGGAGGAGGGTGAGTGGACCGGGAGGAGGGTGAGTGCACCGGGAGGAGGGTGCATGGACCGGGAGGAGGGTGAGTGGACCGGGAGGAGGGTGCGTGCACCGGAAGGAGGGTGTGTGGACCACGCCTGGCTGCAGAATTTCTCCCGGGGGAGCACACGTGCGTTCGGGTACTGGATCCCTGCTCTTGCACGTCCACTCCTTGGAGCAGCAGCAGCGTCGGTGACCATGCAGGGACCCCGGGCTCCACTCAGACCCGCAGGGAGTGTCTCCACTGGGGAACCCGCCCTCCCCAGCGAGCAGAAGCCCCAGAGACCTGTGCAGGGGGCAGGAGAGGGGTCCAGGAAAGGCCAGAACCTGCCAGCATGGGCAGGAAAAGGGGAGGCTGGGCTCAGGGAAGGAGAGGGATGATTTGAGAGGGACAGGAAATTAAACCCAAGGGAACTCCCTCAACCCAGTAACATTTCTTCACATAATTAGCCCCGGAGACAGGAAGGGCTTGTCACTAGCAATGCATTCAGGAGCTTTGAGAGTCGGACCGGAACAGGCTTTCCGTCTCCTTCTCACAGGTTCCAGTTAAAAAGGTCAGAGTGGACCCACGTGGTGTTTCTTACCTGTTTTTTGTTTTTTTTTTTTTTTTTATTTGGAGACCAACGCCCCCTTTCTCACGCTGGCATCAAAGACCCTCTGGTAACACAGCACATTCTGTCAGACTGTCAGACAGGCTGAATTAAATATCATTTAATCGAGCAATAAAAGTCCAAAGGGAGGCTGCCTGTGGAAACCCGCCCTGAGGATCTCCTGCAGGACGTGCAAGCGGATGGCACCGCGGCTGTGGAAAAGGAGGGGACAGGCAGTGACCCCAGCCAGCCACGAGCCCGCCCCACACATTTGTGCAGGGTGCAGGCCCAAACCCACACGTGCGTGGACAGTGGGCACCACACTGGAACGGACTTTGCCAGGAAGCAGGGATTTCTACCTGCTATCCTGAAAGATGCTCTGCCTGCACACCGTGGATGGGCATGGAGCTGGCCCGCAGCCCTCGGGGGACAGACAGACAGACAAGAGGCCAGAACGTCTTCTCCACGAAAGCTTTCCGCCTTGGCACACAGTAAACCAATGCAGCAAAAATACAGAGGACAAAACCCCAAGATGTGTGTGCCTTCAGAAAAGGCTAGGGCGCATTCTAAAGTTGAGGCAATTCAAGAGGAAATTAATTCAGCGGAGGACAAAGGCCCAGAGCAGCGCATCACAGGCTGCCCGCGGTGTCCTGCTGGGGCCGAGCTTGTTAGGGCCAGGCAAGGCCTTTGTGCTCCACCAGCTTTCACAGCCTCAGAAGCCCAGTGGGGCACAAGGAGATGACGTCACAAACAGGTTTCCCTGCGAGCGCAGCAGGAGGAGCAGAGACCTCAGGGACAACTCCCATCGGGGCGTCACGGCCTACCAGCCAGCAGATCCCGCAGGAGCTGAGGCTGCAGGGAAAGCCGGATGGACGCCGCATGGTAGCACACCCACAGACTCCGAACACGTGTCTGGGCTCTGCACTTGGATGGGAGTACAGCCTGCGTCTGTGGATTCCACGTAAGTCGTGCGACACAGTGAGCTCAGGTATCAAGCACCTGGGAAGCCGTGGCGCCTGTGCCTGTGACCCCAAAGGGTGGAATCCTTCCAGGGCATCTCCGTGTGGTCACTGTGTCCTATAAGCAGTTTAGGAGGGTTCATCTGCTTCCAAATTGTTCCAATTTCTCCACTTAGTGTTGGAAACTTTACCATTGGAGGTTAAATGCTTTATGTGAAAGCATAGCTCCCACAAAGATGTCCGTAAGGGAGAGAAAAGGAGTGACCATATCTCGGGGGAAGACACCTTTGTGCTCGCCTTACACAGCCGAGGAAGGCGGTGACAGCGTCCTCCCACCTGCAGAGAGAAGACCACAGGGCCCCCTTGTAAACCTGTAGCCACCCTGGTTTGTCTCGGAATCTGTCCTTCTGTGTGGGATACGTTGCAGGCAGACTCAGGCCTGGCCTTTCTGGAGTTCAGGGCGGCTGGAGGGAGCAGGACAGACCTACCCTGGCCTCTTCCAGCCCCCAAATCTGCACAAACCCTGCCTAGACAAGACAGCGGTACTGTCCCTCCCTCAACCCCTCCTCCAGAATGAAGGCGCCGAGGTCTTGGCTTCTCAGTGCCCAGGTGCCATCCGGCTCTGCCTCACGGGCTCCAGCTGGACAGGGAGGGCTTCCTGCCAGTCCTTGTCCCGAAACCTCTGGCCAGGGTGGTCTGGCTGGCTACAGCCCGCAACTGGCACCCAGCACCTGGAATCCTCACTGGGAAGCTAAGCCGGGCAGGGGCCCTGCGTCTGTGTCCAGCCAGCCCCACGGTCACTGAGTCCTTCCTGCACCCCACACCCCGTGCTGGACGCAGGGCTCGGCCCGGAGCAAGGCAAAGTGTCTCACTTCTTGGACTTTACGTCTCAGTAAAAATAGACAGAAAATGGGTTAATGAACACAGACACAGCCTCACATCGGGGTGAGATTCATGCCGTGAAGGCGAAGAACGCAGACCAGGAGGGTAGGTGGGGCAGTGGCCTGCGCCAGGGCCCTCTGGGAAGCAGAGCCAGACAGGACCCAGCCGTCCCACGAGGGCCCGGGAGCCGTCCAAGGAGCGGGAGGCAGATGTGGGTGTGTACGGAGACAGAGCCAACAAGTATCGCCACCTTTTGGGGAGAATTTTGCTAAAACAAGGTGAGAAACAAGAGCTGAGCCGGGCTGGGAGGGTCCCGGAGGGTTTCTGTTGAGACTCTCCTGCTGCTCCGATGACTTGGCCGACTTGGCCGGCAGGAAGACAATGATGCCGCCACAGAGACGGCGAGAGGTCGCCCGGCCACACGGCCCCCCCTCCCCCTGGGGCGACAGTGAGGGGTCACCTGCCCGCCGTGGCCTGCTCTTCTCTTAAACACTGATGTCTTAAGAAGTCAGGAAGCCACGTGAGATGAGTGAGACACTGATTTTAGCCCTACGTTTGTGCGTGCTGCCTCGGCTCATCCTCTGTGGGGCGGCTCGCCTGTTGCCGTGTGTCTGGCTCTGCCCTGCCCTGAGCAGGGGCCCCAGTGGCTTCCTGGACGCCTTTGCCGGTTGGGGACGCCCTGGACCCTCTCGGTCCACTGCAGTCACCCAGGTTGAGCCACTCGGACCGATGGCAAGTGAGCTCCCCTGGTGGGTTCCAGGTTGTCATCCGAAGAGCAGCCATGGCCCTCAACAGCCCTCCAACCCCACCCCACCTCCGTGCAGGCCCGGATCCACCGGGCAGGCCACTGCCCTGCAGTCCGCCGCGGCTGCTCCCAGGTGTGACTGCCCTGAAGCCGGACGAGGCACTTCCATGGCCCCTCAGAATGGAGTGTTGGGGGTTGAATCGTGGCTTCCGAAGACAGATGTTGGAGTGCTAACTCCCAGTGCCTCAGAACGTGACGTTGGCTGGAGACGGGGTCTTTATAGAGGGGACCAAGCTAAAAGGAGGTCAGTGGGGCAGGCCCTGACCCCAGCGCCACGTGGAAAGCGCCCAGAGGAGATGCAGGCAGAGGACGGGGCGGTGCTTCCACACCCAGGGAGACCCGGGGGTTAGTGCACAGACGGGCCTCAGCAGTGCACTCACAGGAAACACATATTTCACCCACGCGTTTGAGATAGGGACATGGCTCTTCTTCTCCTAGCAAACAACTTTTGATTCCAACTTTTATTTCTTCTCCGGGCTCCATCCTCCTTCTCCATCTCTCTCGGCCCCAGGTGCTGCTGGAATGTCCCCTTTGCTGGGACACCAGAGGACACCCGAACAAACCGGCCTACCTGTCAGAGCCTGGAGGCTGCCCCAAGCCAGCATCTGTGGTTCCACATGAGCTGAGGGCCATTTTATGCCGGCCTCGCTCTCCCTCCAGCCCTTCTGGGCTTGGCCGGCCTTCCCCCATCCCCCCGAGCCCTCCCAGCAATCCTGTCCCAGGTGAGAGAACGAGGCTGGCATGGAACAGCCCTCAGTTGACGTGGGGGAGCAACGGATGCCCTGGGCGGGCTGGTGGATACCAGAACACCCTGGGGACATCTGAGGACGCCCCAAGGACACCTGCGGATACCCCAAAGACACCTGAGGATGCCTGAGGATGCCCTGACGCCCCGAGGACACCTGCGGACATCTGAGGATGCCCCGAGGACCCCTGCAGATACCCCAAAGACACCTGAGGACGCCTGAGGACGCCCCGAGGACATCTGAGGACGCCCGGAGGACATCTGAGGACATCTGAGGATGCCCCAAAGACACCTGAGGACGCCTGAGGATGCCCCGAGGACACCTGTGGATACCCCAAAGACACCTGAGGACGCCTGAGGATGCCCCGAGGACACCTGAGGATACCCCAAGGACACCTGGAGTATGGAAAGGTAAAGATAAGCCCACATGAAGATGCTGAGAAGCCAAGGAATGAGAGGAAAGCATTTCGGAGAAACCAGGGAACGAGAGGAAGGCATTTCGGAGAGAATCCAGGGCGGCTGTAGGTTCATTCACCCCACAGATGCCTTTGGAGCACTGCCTGTGCGCTGCCTGTGAAAAGTAGCCCGTGACTTTGTGGCGTTCAGGAGCCAGCAAAAGTCCCGTGTTTAGAATTCCAGCCTGTGAGTCGGGGACCCTGCTGTCCGCCCCCGGGGTGTTTCACAGGTGGCCCTGAGCTGAGACTCCGTGGGAAGCAGGTGGCTGAGCAGGGAGAGGAGATGTGGCCAGGTGGGACTCAGGCACCAGCCACCAGGGATGCTCTGGATTTCACCCCAAGGCCCCTCTCCAGGGCCCCCAATGGAGCCACGATCCCAGCAGTTGGACCCTGGTGGCATTTTGTTTTTGAAGTTGGTGTTTCCAGACAAGACACAAAACTGTAGAGTATGACATGGCCAGGCCGGGTGGGGACTCAAGAGAGGTCAGGGTTGGGACGAGGCCACGGCCTCTGGGCCAGGGGGCATTCCGGGGGCTCCGTGGCAGCACTCAGAATTCTGCCAGGGCTGGGAGTGGCAGGGGGCAGGGAAATGCCATCTACTTCAGAGTGGGAAAGGCTGGGTTCAGTCAACAGAGCTCAGGAGGCTGAAGGGCCTGAAGGAGCCTGGGGTTTGGTCAAGAGGGAGAATTGGGATGGAAAGGGGGCACCTAGACCCCAAGAATGAGGTGGCAGGCGGGGGCTTGGCAGAGGTCAGGGAGGAGCTCCTGGTGGGGACGGACCAGAAGGTTGGGAAACCCAGTCCTGAGTTTCTCAACCTGTGCAGGCTCTGGAGTCCAGGAGGGTCAGCACCAGGGCCCTGCACCTGGCACACCTGGTATCCCTGCAGGGGGTGGTGGCCGAGGGCCCACACCACCCACACTGGGCTTGTCACCTTCATCCCACACAGAAGCACACTGCAGAAGTGTTCTGACTGTACAGTTTCTAACAGCAGAAAATGTATACACCACTTGTGTGATTTTCTTTATAAAGAAACTGAAGCAGATTTTTATTCTTTATTGCGAGCAGATTCAGGTCTCCTGCTTAGATAATCTAGAGAAAAGTCCAATATAATATTATCAAGTTAGTTTATCTACAGAAATAAAAGTTAAAAACAGGAGCATACAAAATAAACTTTACAGAAATGTTAGATTTGGTTTAATTTATATTTTAACTTTTCAAAGCAGATTAATGAATTATCAGTTAAATGTTAATGTGTGGAGGCTTGATTTATGTTAAATGCACCTACTATGTTTAATAATTTAAAAATAAACTCCAGTATTTATGATGATGACAGCTATGGATACCATTCATATTAAATACATTTTTGAAGACCTTCTTTTATTACATTACCTAATGAATAGACATTTTAAATGGTAACGCAGACATTATAATTTTAAGTCAGACACAATATATGCATATTAAAATTCTGTATACTTTGATAAAGTAAAAAATAAAGCTATATAAATTGATCTTTAGATTTTTTCTGCAAAAGTAGAATCACACTTTCATGACACTTCTAACACATCCCCATCAAAGCTGCTTATAGACACAATATCAGAAAGATTTTCATTCCAGTTCACCCACCTTTAGCTTAAAAAAAAAAAAAAAAGATTGCATTTACCAACTGACATTTTTCCTGTTTCTAAAGTTACAAATGGGTAACTTCCTAAAGAAATGTAGGATACAAGGACCTGCATATCAAGCTGTTAAGACACTGAGCTGCCAAATAAATAATATTAACATTAAATAAAAGTGGCTGCATTATTCAATACTAGTCAGTGCAAAACACATAAGCTGAGTGGTTTGAAGAACAAGGCTGGAGGTTTCCTGCTACGGCACCGGACCCCTGGCCAAGGCTCAACTCAGAGAAGTCACAACAGCCTGTCTAGACATTTGTTTAAACGCTCAGCAAGCCGAGCGGATGGTCACCCTGTTGGAGAAGCTGCCGCATCTGGCCTCCTCCCTCGAGGCGGTGTGGCCTGCTTGTTCGCCCCGTCTGCTCCGACGCAGGCCGGGTTGACTGGGGCTTTAGGAGGCCGCGGCCCTTCCCAGCTGGCTCGTGGCAGAAGACCGGCTGTGCTCCCTGACGTGTGCAGGGATGAGGTGCGGCGTGGGCGTGGCCGGTCCTGCTGTGGCCACCTGGTAGAGGGCTGATCCAAGGGGAGGTTTCAGCTCGTGGGGCTGGACCTCCCTGAAGGGGAAAGGACCTTGTCCAGGGCACCAAGCGCTGCTCACAGAGCAGCTGGTGTAAGTGAAGCTGCGACCTCACCCCGGGCCCACTCTGCGAAGCCTAGACATTCTGCCAGGAGGGGGACACTCCGTCCCAGGGAGGCCTGGGCTACGAGCCCCATCTTCCCATGCCCGGCCAGAGGCCCCTCACAGGGGCCCTCAGGAAGGAGGCAGGATGCAATGCGGGACACCAGGACAGTGGGCACTTGCTTGTGGCACATGTGTGTATACGTGCATGGATGTATTCGCGTGTGCGGGGGCCTGCACGTTTGTGGTGTGTACATGTGTGGGAGCTCACGTGTGTATGGTGTGCGCACACGTGTTTACGTCTGGGAACTCATGTCTGTGGTGTACACATGCATGTGCATGTATGTAGGAGCCTGTGCGTGTTTGGGATGTGTACATGTGCATGTGTGCATATTCGTGTGTAGGAGCCTGTGCATGCTTAGGGTGTGTACATGTGCATGTGTGCTCATGTGTGCAGGAGCCTGCATGTGTTTGTAGTGAATGTACATGTGCATGTGTGTGTATGCATGTGTACAGGTGAAGCTCATATGTCTTGTGTGCATACACACGTGTGAGAGCAAGCCTGTAGGAGCTTGTACATGTGTGCTTACATGTACATGCATGTATCACATCTGTGTGTAGGAACTTACACCATTCATGGTATATGCACATGCATTGTGTGGAGTGTGCACACGTCTGTAGTATGTGTACACATGTGCATGTACATGTATGTCACACATGCTTTGGTGTACATACACATGTGCACGTGTGGAGGAGCTCACACTTGTGTACATGTGTGCATACATGTGTGCGGGAGCTTGCATGTTTGTGGTGTGTACATGTACATATGTATGTGTGTGTTTCTGTGTGCAAGCCTGCAAGTGGACATGGCTATGAGTGAACGTGGAGCCAAAAGCCCGGGACACACATGTAGCAGGCCCACCGTGGGTGTCTGAGACGGTCTGTGGCAGGGACTGGGCGTGAGTCACACAGCAGGCCCACTGTGTGTGTCTGAGACAGTCTGTGGCAGGGACTGGGTGTGAATCATGCAGCAGGCCCACTATGTGTGTCTGAGACGGTCTGTGGCAGGGACTGGGTGTGAATCATGCAGCAGGCCCACTATGTGTGTCTGAGACGGTCTGTGGCAGGGACTGGGTGTGAGTCATGCAGCAGGCCCACTGTGCGTGTCTGAGACGGTCTGTGGCGGTGACTGGGTGTGAATCAGCGACTGTGTCTCTGACCAACATGCTGAATTACAAATTGATAATTAACCTGTGCAGCAGCAAATAAGATTTTCAAAACTCGACAAAGTGCTCAAAGTTGACATTACTTGCTTCAAAGTTAGTTTAAGGCAAGTAAATACTAACTACTGTGAGGTGGAAAATTGTGTGAAGACCCTGTGACGTCATTCACTGACGTCATCCTTTTAGTTTTTATCTCGTGCCCCTTGTCGATTTCAAATGATCAGGTACATTCATTTAATAATTTCCCAAGCAATTTTTTAAAAGACGTTTGGGAGTGTGTAAAAGTTTAGTGACTTTCACACTAAGACTTGTTGTCAGAGGTACATGGTGACTATCTCCACACAGGCAGAGCTGGGACCCAGCTTACTAAACCTTCATGTGAGAATCTTCTATTTTTAAGGCTGAAGGATGGAAATTAACAATGAAACACAGAAAGCAGAGGAAATTGCAACAAATTGTAAAGAAAAAGTATAGCAAATTATCGTACCTTAAATATGCTGTTTAACTAATCACTGCCACCAGAAATACCAAGAAAGGAAGAGGTGTGTGTAGAGAATAAAATCAAATCTGAAAATTCACATTCATCAGAGATTGGAACATTCAGTCAAAACTCTCACCAGAATCTAAATGTAAAGTGGCCAAAATTACATAAACTTAAAAATGAAAGCTTTATAAACCTATTTTTAAAATTAGACAATATGTTAAATAAATGAATAAAAGATATATAAACAGCTATGAAAATACTTCAGTGCAAAGGCAATTTTAAGATTTCTAAAAAAATACATTACAAATAATTTGTTAACTGAACATACAGAGAATCTGCCCCCCATACAGGTATTACATTTATGCCCATATTGGGTTCTTAAAAAGGGCTGTAAAAATGCACACACCATTGTTTGCGGGGGTAGCGTGGGCAGGGCTGCCAAGCCAGGGCGGCTGCACGAGGACCTCGGGACACGGTGGAGTCCTCCCCGTTCTGTCTGCTCAAGCCAGTTGCTCACTACCCTCATCTTTGGTGTGGTGTTTATTTGTCACCTTAGTTTATCTCAACCACTGTGTTCACTGTTCTTACCGCCGATTTATCCTTTAGTTCAAATAAATATTGTATAGGTAAAAGATTATACAATCAAATGGTGAAATTTGAGCTTCCAAAAACACCTACTGTCGAGCACCTCGGAAACACCCTCTGGTTTCGCCTGCCGGAGCCCGTCTGACAGCGTGGCTCTGGGAGGGCATGAGGGCCGGCTCCTCCTCCAGCGTCTGGTACTTTCCTGAAAGGCAGCAGTACCGAATCTCACAATGAAATGTCTTCTTTAAGGACCATTAAGGCTACGTCAAAGATTATTTCTAGAAATAGAAACGCCAGTACAGAGAGCAACAGGGACTTTGTATCACAGCAGCCCTTGGGTTGCTAACCCACCCAGAGCAGCGCTGGACAGAATCCTAAGACGAAGGAGAGCCCTGCGTGGGGACGTGGGGATGTGGGGACAAGGGGACGCAGAGCCCGGTGGGCGGAGGTGCAGTGTGGGAGGCGGGCGGAGGTGTAGTGTGGGAGGCGGGCGGAGCTGCAGTGTGGGAGGAGGGCGGAGCTGCAGTGTGGGAGGTGGGCGGAGGTGCAGTGTGGGAGGCGGGCGGAGGTGCAGTGTGGGAGGCGGGCGGAGGTGCAGTGTGGGAGGTGGGCGGAGCTGCAGTGCTGCCTGCTGGGATCCACCCCTGTCCTGTGGGCCACCCCCATCAGCCCGAGACAGGTTCTGGGGCACCAACACCACCTTGGTGGTGACCGTTCCACGGGGACAGAGGATGTCTGCCCATCATAGTCAAGTATCTGTCTCCTGGCCCTTGCACCTGCGAAATCAACATTCTCCTGCATCAGTGGACTGACGGCTCCATGCTCTGGTGAGTGGCCGATGGACATCCTGGCACTTGTGCTGCAGGGCTGGAAGCCACTGGCGTGGCCTTGTCCTCCCACATGGCACTGCTTTCTGCACAAGGCGATGATGGGGAGACCGAAACTCAGCCAGCCCTGACACACAGAGCAGGCAGGCTTGGACTTAACCACAGGGAAGCCGCTCCCAGATGAACAGGGCACGGCTGTGCATCCGCAGGGATGACGGTATCCGAGTGACCTGGCCCTTCCCACAGCATGAGGATTGGAGGGTTGCTGAGGAAAGGACGTGCCGCCACAGTTCCACCTCACCCTATGGAGGGCACGAGTGGCGGCCGGGCGAGCAGGAACAGCAGCAGGTGTCCACACATGGCCGCCCCGGGGGCCTGGATGGCTCTTCTCTCCCAGCGACAGCAAAGGCCGATGACAGTAGGTGGGTGAAGACACGGGCCTGGGGGAATGGCCTCTGCATGACAGCACAGGGTGCGCCAGCCGGATGTCCCTTCTGAGTCGGGCCGAATGCCCGGGGGGACCGGCGTGGCTCAACAACTGCAGCGCTGGGTCCAGGCGGCCAGCGTGCCACACTCGAGGGCAAGGCCTGTGACCCCCCTCCTTGCCTCCTGGGGGCCAGGAAGAGGCGTGTGCGGTCTCCACAGGCTTAGGACCATCCATCACACAAGCATCTGCACACGGGTCCCAGGGCAGCTGAGACTCGGGCTGGAACTGCAGTGGTGACGGGAACCGCTGAGGGTGGGTGGGGGCTCCACGGACACCTTCCCCTTCCAGGCCGCGAGCGTCACCTGCTGAGAGCAGGAGCTGTACCAGGCGGCCGAGGGACAGGTGCTCTGGTAGCCTGGGCTCTGCAGAGAGGCAAGAGGGGTGAACTCTGAGTCGCGGTCCCGAGGCTGTGCGCACCCATTCTGCTGAGAGAACGAGACACACGGTCAGTCTCAGGGATCCCCACGGGGCTGCTTGGGGTGACCTGGGCCACTCTGGGATGCACTCACTACCATCGCCTCCTGCAGGAACTGCTAGACTCAGCTCAGGACACTGGAGAAGCCATAGAGGCAAGGGGCCTCTGTCTAGGAACGAGTGGCTCTCCTTTTCGGCATCAACAGTGACTGTCCCCGTCCCACCATCCCAGGGAAGAACCAGGGACCCCAGGGATACAGGCCATGGACGGGAAACCTACAAGTTTCCTCCTGATAGCTGGCTTCCTGTGCAGTGAGAGCTCGAACGCTACACCGGTACCCAGAGACCCTCGAACAAAAGGCGAACTCACTGCCCCAGAGAGGGCAGGCCCCACCCCACAGGGACTGAGCTGATGGAGTACTGGACACGCTCAGTTTGCGTCCTGTTGGCATGTTGCCTTGGGTGTCACCACATGGATGGGGCCTACATGGCTTCTGACAGCCCACTGGGGCCCCGGACGTGCAAGGGTCCTGCAGGTCTGACCAGCGAGGGGAGCGGCAAGAGGCTGGCAGCACGCATCTGTCTGACGGGGGGCCGTCCCCAGGTCAGCCCACTTTTAGACCAGCCCACTTTTAGACCAGCATTTCCAGTGCCGGAAATGCTGGCAGGAGCAGGCGTCTTCACGGCCTCCATGTCTGTCAGGGAGGCGACAAGCTACGTGCTCCGGCTGGCACACAGAAGACTTGTACTCACACTTGCCTGGGCCCCAGTTCCACACAAACCACGCAATATCCACGTTTGATTTCAAAGCAGGCTCCTTCCTGAGAGGCCTTTTAGGTGAAGCCGTTTCCCCCAGGGACCAGGACCGTGAGCCTGTATCTGACGAAGCTGGGCCCGGTCAGGCTGCGTGCTGTGTGTGGGGGGAGTGTGCACGTGTGTGGGTGTGCACAGCATGTTCCATGTGTGGTCGGCTTGCCCTCAGGCATGTTACTTACCTGGGACAGCAAATGCATGTGTGTGTAAAGAGAGCTGCTCTTTTTCACCGTGAACCTTTGTTATCAAAGACAGCACAGCACAGCACAGCAAAACTTTGGAGGAAAAACAGGTCTGACAGTCACAGCACACGGGCGGCACGCAGCAGCCGCAGTTACCTAGCGTGGAGCTAACTGCGCCTTGGCCGCCGTAGGAGGTCCTTCAGGAGGGGCCCGTCGCTGCTCTGTGCGGCCTGGACTGGAGCCTTGTGCTTCATGCCCCTCTGCAAGGCGAGGAAAGACACTGAGCAACGTGGGCCACGCAGGGCTGCTGAGCCGGTGCCCACGAGCACCAGGAGCGCTCTGGCCTCCGCCTGCACCATCCGTGGGACCCCAGCAGGAAGAGGCACTAAGCCTCTGTTGGAGTCTGCATGGGGTGTCACGGAGCGGCCAGGGCAAGGGCTCAGGGGCGTCTTGGGAAAACACTGTCCCAGCAGGGCCGCTCCCATGAGGAGCCCAAGCCCAGAACTGAGAGACAGTGACAGGCTCAGGGACGGGCCACGGCACCTGTGGGAGGCAGAGGGTCCCAGGTCCCTCAGCTGGAAGGTCCACCAGGCACCTCTGGAATCCTGGAGCCACATGTTCAGCCACACACCCACTTCCATGGCAGACAGCGAGCCTCGGGAGCTGCTCTGCCAGGGCCCTGCAGAGTGTCCTGAGGCCAACGTGCTCACAGAGCACTGAGATCTCGTAGCCCAGCCTTATTCAAGGAATAAGGGAAGCGTGGGAGCTGAAGAACTGCGGGCTTGGAATTGCAGAACTGCAGGTCCGAATGGGCAAACGCCCAGGTGAGGAGCAGCAGGAAACAAAGGATGAGGCTGCCACCCGTCCCGGGGACAGGGATGGAGAGGCGAACTGCATGCAGATACGCGGAGATGCCAGCACAGACATATGTGTGCGAATCGCACGTATATATACGTCAGGCCCGTGATGCTTTTCTTTTCCATAGGAACAGATGAAAAGAAAACCATCCACTGGAAGTAAAATATGCCCCACGTGAGGACTAGTGACATGTTTACTCCTCCAAAGTTTTGCAGAACGCAGGTGGTCTCAGCACCACGGTGTGTTCCTGTGTGTGCCGGGCACGTGCTGGCTGCAGGCGCTTTGTGTTCAGGTGCGGACACCGGCCCTGCCTGCGGGGGTCACGCCAGGGCCCGAGGCCTCGTAGGCGGCAGGAGAACGAACCTCTGTGCGGCCGTCTCTATGTAGCCGGGCTCAGCTTCTGCACGTTCGGAGGCAAATCAGCTCTCAACAAACCACATCAATAGTTAGAATGCATATTTTTAGCCTAGAGTTGGCATGATTTAATTAGTTTCTTAAGGACCTCCTATGAGTTATTAAAGTGTTCCTAATAATTTCATCCCTAATGTTTTCAAGTATAGAAATGGTGAGATGAAATTCTGCAATTTAATCTAACAAATTCTGATGACACTAAATTAGAAAAATTTTGATTCCTATTAATTGCTTAGACTTAAAAAAGGACCATTTTGTCAGCTAAAAATGGTGTTTAAAATATATAGAAGATGATGTTATTAAAGGGAAAAAAAGCCCTTTCTGCTCCGGGCATTTTTCTAGGCTGCATTTGGTAAAACAGTAAAATACCAAACATGCATTTTCAGAGCACCATTAATTTGGAGGCATGCGTGAATGCGGGATTTGGTGCCGGAGCACACGGCTGAAAGACAGAACGTGACTTCAGGACAGCACGCAGGCCCCTGCAATCCCGGCTCTGACCACGGATGCCACCGCAGGAAAGTGGCATGTGAATGCCTCTACGCTGCCCAGAAAGGCCAGGGCCATCATTTTTAAAGCATATTATTAACAGAAAGCTTTCAAAGAGGTCTTCATTCAAAAAACAGTAAAAAGAGAATTTGGTCGAACATCTGACACCAAACACTTCTGTCCCCTTTGTCTCCAGTTGTGTGGCTCAGCCTGGCTCCCCTTTTCTGAAATGTGCGTGGGTCCTGAGCAAACCGTGTTATCCTAGCTGTCGTCAGTCTTTCCAGCTGCAGAATGGGCACAGAAGTGGGTGCGTGAGGGAGGATCCACACTCTACAGGCTGCGGAGGGCAGGGTATGTGAGCTCAGGGCCTGGATGACCTGTGAATTGCAAACTCTCATACCTTCCTGCTTAGGATTCCTGCACAGGAACCTCTCTGACACCTGTGTGAGGGATCATGTGGCCGGCTCTGTGCTGTCAGCTGTGTCTGAACCCTCACAGGTGGGTTCTGAGGCTGCCTGGACGCTGAGGGAGAAACCCTGGTTAACTGTGACTGATGGAAAGCACAGCTCACGATCGGTCTGTGTATGTGAAGGTGTAAGTGGGTGGTGGGGCTTCCTGACGTGGGGCTGCTGTGCCCAGCGCCTGGCGGACACTGCGTCGGAGCGCGTGGACTCGGGGCTCTGGTGACAGGCATGGCCCTGCTGCCCCGCGTCTACCATCCCAAGCGTGCGGAAGGCAGAGGAGCATCACCTTGTTCCATCAGAAACTCAGGCTGCTGGAAGTCTGAGAAAGCATAAAGATGGTTGACTGCTCGACAGAAAGGCACTGGCTCTTAGTCTGAGTTCCGAGGTCAGCGGCCACGCACAGAGGGGTGTGTGAACAAGGTGTAGGGATTTAGGCAAAGTGGTCGGAAGATGGAAGGAAACAGGAAGGAAAGAGAAACAACAGACAGAGCTGAGTTAGTCAGAGGCTCGCCACCATGTGCACGTTCTTCTGGCCACTCTAGGTGGACACTGGTGCCCCCTGCCATGACCCGCCAGCCCCTCCCACTCCCTGCTTTATGCCTTCTGCAGGTCCCACTGTGTGGCTGTTCATAAGGGTTGCCGAGGCTTTTGTGGGACGCAGAGACCCACAGCATAACAGGGGCTTCCGAACAAAGGGTGGGACGGGGAGGGTCCTCACTGGCATTCCCAAAGTGCCCCGAGACCCGCCCATCCTGGAGATGTGCCGCAGAGCAGAGGGCCTGTGGTCAGACGCGTCTGGGGGCGTGGCCCTCGGCAGCCCCGACTCGAGGCTGCATGCACACTGTCATGGAAGAGCCCAGACTCCTGCGGGGACAGGCCCTCCTGACCCCCCGCGTTCAACTCCTGCCTGCTCAGGCACCTCTGCAGCCACACGCACCCAGGGGCCAGGTGCGTCCGAGACTCTCGTAAATCTCAAGCCACACCACTGTGGCCACAGCTGGGGGCCCAGGAAACACCCCCAAGCTGGACCTGTTCTCTCTCAGGGTCAGACCCACAGCTCTGCTGTCTCCTCTGTGCCTTGTGTCCTTGTGACATGCGTGTCTGCCATGTCCCCATGAATGGGATGTGGTTATGAACACGTGTTCCATGCACAGAGCCCTGTCATGAACACGTGTGCCCGCTGTGGAACTGCACGGCTAAAGGGCTCAGGAACCAAGGACTGTGCTTACAGAAAAGTACCACTAGACAGCTGCTTCTCGGGCCACAGGCAGGGCTGGGCAGTGGCTGCTTGGCGGCAACGACTTTCCCCTGAAGCACTGGGGGCCGTGGAGTCTCAACCTGGGCCCTGGCTCCTGCTCCCACTGGCTCCCCTCCGTGCACACAGCAGCTGACATGCAGGTTCTGCTGCGTTTCTCCTGCCTGTGGTCCCCGAGTCAGTGGAGCTGTGTGTGGACGTTTTCACTACGCTGAGTGGGGTCTCTTCACCACGAGTTTTGCTCGCTCCTTTTTACAAACTGTGGCAGGAGGCATGAAGGAGGGAGTGCCGGGGACTGGCGGCACTGGTTTCAACATTTTACATCGGCACCAACGTCCCAAGAAAGCTCTCAAGCCAGGGTCCCATTCTGATTGTTAGAGGTGGGTGGTGGGGGGGGCTGTGCCCCTTAAGGGAGGGTGACCTGTTTTCCCTCCCAGCACGGCAGCACTGCTGGGAACCAGCCCCCAAGTGTCTGAGCTGCCTGAGTGAGTCAGGGCTGGGGCCCCGGGCCCCCTCGCTTCCCGTCTTCCTCCCAACTGCACCGCTGTGTCCATCCGGGCGGCCCTCACGCCCTGAAGGAGCGGCCACCGCCGGGGGTCTCCCACCCCTTGTGTCCCCACCAGGCTTCAGCACTGCCCAGTCCAGGGCCCCACCTCATGAGTGATTAGAAATTTCAGGGATGAAACTTGAAAACCCGCATTGTTAACAGAGTCCCGAGGGACTGTGACAGGTGCAGCGGCCCTCCGAGGACAGGCAGGTTTCCCGGTAAAGCAGCAGAGCAGGGGACGTGGTCACTGCCTCTGACTGCAGAGTAGGGGACGTGGTCACTGCCTCTGACTTGGGGTTGAGCTTGAAGTCAGAGCCCAGCTGCTGAGAAGGACGGGGGGCCGGAGGCCAAGTCCTCACACCCGCCGAACCCTCTGCACCTGAGGGGGCACTCGGTATCGTCATGTCTTCCCCAGACCCAGAATTCTGCTTGTGGCTAAAACTTGGGAATGTGGAAAATAAGCAGCTCCACCAATACCAGCATTTCCTGATACAGATGCTACCGTTTCCAGCCAAATTTACCATCCTTAAAAATTACGTAATTTAACCTTTTAAAGTAATGATTAATTTTAAAACAGGGTTGCATTTACATGAAATAATTTGCCTTTTGTATTAGTCTTTTTTCTCTTATTTGTGTCTTATTTCAGATTACTGTTTAATCTGAATGTTTAGGTTAAAACATAAAATTAAACATCAGTCATCTCAAATTTACCTGATGTTTAAAATCATGTATCATTAAGAAACTCATTAGCGATACCTGAACTGATCACGTTTTATGAAATCCAAACCTTTCACACTATCTTTCAAAGTGGTCATTTCCTAGTCCTGACGCCAGGGCCCTGAAGCACCCCTGCCCCGGCTGGGACGCTCCGTACCTGGACTCTCTCCGTTGCTGTTGGCCACAGCTGCCGGCACAGGACTTTCTTGAGGACGTCGGGCAGGAGGCTGATGGTCACCAGAAGCACGATGGCCAGCCAGGCGGGCCCGCTGGACAGCATCTGGATGAACACGTAGTACATCCTCTGGTAGTTGAGGAATGGCCTGAGGGGCAGGGAAGAGAAGCCGCTGGTGAGGCACGTGCTCCCTGGGGCCAGCCTCTCTCCGCACTGGAGAGGGCGTTTGTTCCGGGAGTTCACACTTTTGTCAGAGAGAGTCGCTTGGCAAGCCACGGAGCCTGCTCTGAGTTTATCATATAAAAAATGAACGTGGAACCTCCCGGTAATGCTGGGGTAACAGGGACGGGAGAAGGAATTCTATGACGTCATCTCAAAGGGAAACAGAAGTCTCTGAAGTTCGGTTTCACAGAAGCAAAAAAAAAGGGATCGAAATAGGGATTTTTTCTATCTTGAAGTCTCGGATGGGAAGGACGTGCCAAGCACCGGTCGTCAATACGGAGCAAGCAATGACTTCTCTCCCAAGAAAGAGGATAACTCAAAGATGTCTGTGTCAGCTCCATGAGGGAGGCTGGCAAGGACGCAGGGACTGGTGACCCACAGCCAGCCTGAGTCCACAGGTCCACGTCTACACGTGCCTTCTGGTAGTTTCCTGATCGCCTTTCACATCCCAGGCACTATGGACGGTGGTAGAGACACAGAGACAGGGCCCCACCTCCAGGAAGCACAGTGACACTGGCGTGTGGACAACAGGAGGGAAACGGGAGCAGGGCGTGGTGAGTAACGGGAGGGACGTGGAGCTGCTGGCAGGCCTGGGACGGGGCTGGAGGCACCCCCGAGGTGCTGGTGGTGGGCAGGAGGATGAGGTCTCATCACCAAGTGGGGGTGACACAGTGAGCTCCCAGCACATCAGAGACACGGGGTCAATGTTTTAGGAAACAATGTGGAGGCCATGGTTCTACCAAGGCTGATGGGCTGTGGCTCCTCGGTTCCAAAGCCCAGGAGCTGGTCAGAGAGGTTTTGGGACGGAATCTTCCTCTTACAGAGCCACGGCCTTCAGGGCTGCTAGAATGGCCGGGCTCTCGGGAGCTGGGCTGGGCTCTCTAGAGCCAAGCAGGGTTCTCTGGGGCTGGCAGGGTGACTGAAATCCTCGAAGCTCGGCGCTCATCTCTGGGACTGTGTAATGCAACCTGGGGCCACCAGGGGCCGCTGGCTGAACGAGGTAATCGGGAGGGACACTTCCTGAGCTGAGAATCCCGCCCAGGTCAGGGGCCCTGAGGGATCCCGAGAAGGTCGCCGGCTTTCCCTAGGCCGGCGACTGACCCCAGGTCTGCAGAGGGCTGTGGCAGAGGCTGCTGCGCTGGGGCTGAGATTGGGACCTGGTCCTGGGCCCACCACCCTGCGTACTTTCCTGGCTTATGGCAACAGTCTCTGACCACCCTGCCTATATCGCTCTCACCAGCTCAACATGCAGCCACCGTGGGGTTTTTAAAAGAGCCACCCAACTCTGCTGTGCTCTGCCCACAGCCCTCCAATGGCTTGACTGACCATGACAGCCTCAAGCCAGGATCCTCACAGCCGGCGGTCCAGGAGGCCACCCTGCCTGCTCTGCAGCCTGGTCCGGGCCCTGTCCGCTGGCCACGGCTCCCACTCACCGAGGACCTCCTCCCACCCGGGACTGCGTGCCTGCTGCTGCTCCCCGGAACCAGAGGCTCCCCCAGGAGTCAGGCTGCTGCGGGCAAGGTCCAGCCTCACCATGCCTGGGCCCCATCTTGCTGTGGGGCGTGAGGATAGAGTGAGACAGGACCTGTCCAATGCTTGGCGGGTGCTTCGTTGTGGGAGGCAGTTACCAGCTGGGACTTGCTGTGATGATGGTGTTCTTCTAGGTTTCAGATGACTTTCTGAGAAGTCATCTCTGGCCTTTTAATCTGACATAGGTCCCCTGGTAGAGAATCCTGGTCTGTTCCTCCATATAACTCGTCACAAGCTGTTATCAGTTAGTGTCTCTCTCCCCTGAGGGTGCAAGTCACAGGAGCAGGGACTCCCCCGTGTCTGGCCCCGACTGTATCCCAGGACCCCACATGACGCCCAGCACACAGCAGGTGTTCAACAAACACTGGCCCCAACCAACGAGGCTGCACGGAAAATGTGTCTTCAATCCTTGATTAAAAAAATAGTGCAGGACTATTAAGGTAATAACAATCACGTGATATTTATCAGATTATCAGCTACTTATAGATATTTACCAGATCACTCCTCCCCAGAGGAGCGAAAAGACGACGTAGAACAGCAGCGACCCCCAGATGACAAAATGGTTGATCCAAGTCCAGTAGTGTGTGTCTAACGCAAGCTAAAAGGAAAAAAGGGCAGTTAACGGTGTCACCCGAGCAGTCAGAATGATCGTGACGGGCAGGACAGAGAGCCAGGGGCTGATGAAAGACTAAACCAAACACAGACCCAGCAGTGACGACCCAATGCCCACACAAAAATGCTCCGGAACACAAAGGCACACCTCACACTGCCCGTGGAGAGGAAGAACGTGGGGACGCCAGAGCCCCGGGTCCTGGGGAAGGGAGCCATGGATGCACTTCCCAGATGGCGGCATGGGGGCCATAGACCAAGGTGTTGTTTATATCACCACCGAAGAAAGTCATTCAGATTAAGGTGTTCTTTATGTCACTACCTAAGAAAGTTACTTCTTTTTTTTTTGAGACAGAGTCTCCCTCTGTCGCCCAGGCTGGAGTGCAGTGGTGTGATCTCTGCTCACTGCAACCTCCACCTCCCAGGTTCAAGTGATTCTCCTGCCTCAACCTCCCAAGTAGCCGGGATTACAGGTGCCTGCCACCACGCCCAGCTACTTTTTGTGTTTTTAGTACAGACGGGGTTTTGGCATGTTGGCCAGGCTGGTCTCGAACTGCTGACCTCAGGTGATCCACCACCTTGGCCTCCCACAGTGCTGGGATTACGGGCGTGAGCCACTGTGCCTGGCCAGAAAGTTACTTTAGAGTCAGGTGTTGTTTATATCACTATCTAAGAAAATCACCTTAGGAATGTTTTGGTATCACTTTTTAAGACTCAGTCTGATAGGTTTTGAGATTTCATAATGATAATAGTCTGTACAGAACTTCACTGGACTTTAAAAAGAGTAAAATTTTCCAAAATACATTAATTTGTTTCAATTCAAATGTATTTTGATGGCACTGCCGGGGAGGGCTACCTGCCACTGAAAAGAATTCTAGCCTGAACTCTTTCTGAATTCTTTCACGAAGAAGCAGCTCGCTCCCGAGGTTACCTTTGTCGCTCTGGGGTCTGCACGCGGGGTGTACTGAGTCTGTGCATTACTGTCTAAACAGCAAGATGAGGATGCCCAGGGTGCCCCAGGAGCCGGCCTGGGCTGGGTGCAGAGTGGCTTCCAGCCTGGGTACGGAGTTACAATTCAGAGAGCTCAGAGCGGGTGAGGCCTACCCTGCAGGGGTTCACTGTGGCTGGAGGAGGAACGTAAGCGTGAGACCACTTACCTTTAGTGTGACTGTGAACACCATCACAGTGAATACCAGTGTCCCAAATGTCCAGTTTCCAAATATCTGTTTGGGGAAAACAGTCCAAGTCATCTCGTTTTTATGTACTTTTTTTCTCTTTCAAATCAAGAGCTTTAGAAAATACACCTCATTTTTCTTGCGTGCCAACACTTCAAACCCCAAAGATGTAAGCACTGAATTTTCTTATTATCACATAACAGAAGATGCAGCAGCCCCCCAGAGCACGGCAGGACGTCCCCGTTTCCCGGCTGCCTCTCCCACCACCAGTTCCCTGGCGCGGTGATGGGCTCCGAGCCTGTCTGCCTGCAACTTTCTGCCCGCTCTTGACACTGGCCCTGCTCAACGCTCTCGGTCACAACGAACGTCGGTCCCAATGTCTCAAACTGAGCACAGAAATTCCCGCACAGCTGGCATTTAAAAATTCGTAATGCAAACTCGGGTACACGCGAACCTCCTTTTTCTGTTCTGTGTTTTACGTATCAAAGTCTATCAAAGCACATTCCAAGCTTTTAACCGTTCACCTAGGAATATCCTGCTGTTCAACAAGTAACTGTTGTCTTCGCATCTCATTTGTGGCATCAAAATAAGAAGTTACTATGGCTTACGATGTCAGTGCAGAAAATGCTCCACTGGTGAACTTTTGAAAAAGACGTCCGTAATTCTATTGCTCCTCCCATGCCACACAGGATCTATAGACATTCCTTTAGAATAATTTAGGTCTTTAAAACAAAGTAGCTCTCACCCGTGAACCATCAATCCCAGAGGGCCTCTGGACTGTAACCCTGTTGGGAGTATCCTCGTTGGAAGGGAAAATTCTCAGGGGTGAGCACCCCAACCCCAAATTGCTATGCAAGGACCAAGAGGGCTGTCAGCCGCTAGGACTACCCCCAAGTTCCGTGAGTGCTGGCATCACGCTGGGGGTAAGTGCGGGTTCTGTGGGGCTCAGGGTACCTTCCAGGATGTAGCCGGGGGCTGGAGGGTACAGCCAGAAGAGACCAGGAAACGGGAGCCTGTGGAAACCCTCAGATTCCAGGAAAGGCAGCAGAGCCACAGTGCCCACTGACCACCAGGTACAGCTGACCAGGGACACGTCAGGGTTCCAGGGGTCCAACAAGGTAGAGACGCTGCAGAGTCCCTGCCAGGAAGCCCCTGGCATTGCACTGCCAGCACCTCATTTAGGAGCACAGCCAGCAGCCCTCCTAGGACAGTAGCACCAGTGTCCTCGCCCCTGAAGTCCACCTCCAGGGGCTCTTGGGAGGCACCTTCACATTCATGCTGAAATTCAGAATTACAACAACCCAGAGGCCGCACCAGGCAACACCATGAAGTCTGATGCTGGACGTCTGTGTGTGACCCAGGCCCTGCCCCTCGGGAACTGACCCTGCACAGGGTGTCTGATCTGTCCGAACTGCTCCTTCCTCAGCTTTCACGTGATCTGAACGTCCAGCTGAAAAGGATGGTTATAGTGAACCAGGACGACGTTTGTGAGAGAAAACTGGAAAATCAAGTGCGGGAAAAAGGGGACTTGCTATCGCCACGGCAGGCTGCCAGGAGCCTGGAGTCTCAGAGCTCAGGACACTACGTCTTAGTTCTTTTTAAGGGCTACACAAGATGCTTACGTAAGCCCGACCCGGAGGAAAATCTCATAAAAGATACAAAAGAATCAACATGATGACATTCATGGCCTGGTGGCATTCGGGAATTATTCAATTAAAATAAACTAAGACAAAGAATAAATTCTAAAAAACCTAAAGCTTTTAAAACAGTGAAATAACATTTGAATGGATTCTCAAGATCGACCTGGTAAAAACGGATTTAAGTGATGACGAAGGATAACAGCAGAGTTTAGTAATGAGAAGTGAAAATGACTAAAGCAGGTAGACAGTGCACAGGACACGCAGAGGGACGTCTGTGTTTGAACCCAGCAGTCTGAGGGACAAACACACATGGAGAGAGAGGTCAGGCTAAACCGGGAACAAAGCCGATTTCTGTTTAGAAGTCACCCAGAAGGGGCTGCTGAAGAGAGACTTTCTCCGAGGTCAGCGCTGGTGTTTGCTTGTGCGGCTAAAGACCTGCGGCCTTTAAGCAGGGATGGTCTCTGACATCTACTCAGCGGCTGGCGCGGCTCTCTCAGATAGCACGGGGCCCCACCAGGCCTCCCACACACGCCTGTGCTGCTTTTAATTTAAAGTCGAGGGAAGCTCCCATCAATCCAGTCAATTCAGAAAACATCCCTGACTCAATGGGCCACCCTGACATGGAAACCGAGGCAACACAGCAAGGATGTGTGTCAGGAGGCACACGCCCCTTCTAACACAGAGCTAGCTCCTGGGTGCGTGGGGCACACGCCCCTTCTAACACAGAGCTAGCTCCTGGGTGTGTGGGGCACACGCCCCCTTCTAACACAGAGCTAGCTCCGGGGTGCGTGGGGCACACTCCCCCTTCTAACACAGAGCTAGCTCCGGGGTGCGTGGGGCACAGGCCCCTTCTAACACAGAGCTAGCTCCGGGGTGCGTGGGGCACACGCCCCTTCTAACACAGAGCTAGCTCCGGGGTGCGTGGGGCACACGCCCCTTCTAACACAGAGCTAGCTCCGGGGTGCGTGGGGCAGCAGCGGCTAACAGCGTTTCCACCGACAAAGCACACAGGAAGTCACGTTTGAAAATATTTTCGAGAAATATTTCATTTGTAATGCACTCCAAAAACACAGAGAAACGACAAACCCACGATTGTCTTACCACGTGTGTGTTGGTAGTCATTATCTGAGGGTGGGAAGGGAAGCCAGTGGCAAAAAGAAAAAAAGCAAGATACAAATAAAACAAACCCCCAGGGATTAGGCAACCAACCAGAGACTAAATGTTCACTAGAAAACTACAAATCTCTTCATTGCAAAAGAAGCAGACTTAAGTACGGTGCTCGGGGAAATCTAACACGGGCTCAACGTGGAATTCATTCTCATATTAAAAATGCAATGTCTAGGCCGGGTGCGGTGGCTCATGCCTGTAATCCCAGCACTTTGAGAGGCCAACATGGGTGGATCATGAGGTCAGGAGATCGAGATCATCCTGGCTAACACGGTGAAACCCCATCTCTACTAAAAATACAAAAAAATTAGCCGGGTGTGGTGGCGGGTGCCTGTGGTCCCAGCTACTTGGGAGGCTGAGGCAGGAGAATGGTGTGAACCTGGGAGGCAGAGCTTGCAGTGAGCCAAGATCGCGCCACTGCACTCCAGCCTGGGCAACAGAGCGAGACTCCGTTTCAAAAAATAAAACCCAAAAACAACGCAATGTCTAAATTGTGTAATTCTACCACTAAGTAATGAGCTGATGGTGAACTGTAACCTACAGAGATAAAGTCTGAAAACCTCAGCAGGCCAGCCGGGCAGGGTGGCTCACGCCTGTAATCCCAGCACTTTGGGAGGCTGAGGCGGATGGATCACGAGGTCAGGAGATCGAGACCATCCTGGCTAACACGGTGAAACCCCGTCTCTACTAAAAATACAAAAGAATTAGCCGGGCGAGGCAGCGGGCGCCTGTAGTCCCAGCTACTCGGGAGGCTGAGGCAGGAGAATGGCATGAACCCAGGACGCGGAGCTTGCAGTGAGCCGAGATCCGGCCACTGCACTCCAGCCTGGGCGACAGAGCGAGACTCTGTCTCAACAACAACAAAACAAAAAAACAAAAAACCTCAGTAGGACATTTCCTTCCAGTGACACTGAGCACTCAGATAATGCGACCCGGAGCGACGTGCATGTGGCGATCGACCCCGTTGGGAAGCTGCGCGGGCTGCACTGAATTACTGCTTTGACAAAATCATCATACAGGCTTGGGAGGGTTTATTCCCGAGCAGCTGAGTCGGCGCGCTCGAGCTCCGTACTGACCTGCCCGTTGCTCGTCACAGTTGTATTTTCAAACATGAAATAAGCACCAAAGAAGAACACCAGTGCGTCAAACAGTCCCAGGAGCGTCCAGTAGATGAACACTCGCCAGCGCAGCAGGGCATTCTTGGCGACGTCCCTATGTGAGGAGAAAAGTGCACAGCGTGTGTCCTCGAGAATCAGGGCTCGGCGCCGCCCCCGGGCTCCGGGGTGGCCGTCCCTGGACGTTGTCTTCATGGGATAAGATGTGTGTGGCCGGTAAACACGAGGTTTGTGCTCTGGCCACAAATGCGGCATGTCCGTCACAACCAGCATTTTACTACCCATTCATGTCCTTGGCTAACTTTTGCTTAGATTCTTTCTCTCATATTCACTGCAATATCGTCATAGGCAGAGAGATGCAAGCCATGCGCTGTTGCTTCTGAAAGTAACGAACACGGAACACAAGGCACACACCTGACATTCACTGAGCTTGTGACACCTTACACCTGACGTGACACCTTACGCCTGATGTGACACCTTACAGTTGATGTGACACCTTACGCCTGACGTGACACCTTACGCCTGTTCAATAAGATAGAATTTGCAGGATTCCTTCTGGATACATGTCTAGAACGGTATATCCTCTCCCGTTTTCTCAGATTTATTCCCAATTATTAAAGACGTACAACAAATTTTTTATCGTCGTCCTTAATCACCTACAGTGATTATTTTTGGGTCCAAGCCATCAAGATCCCATAGAATGGCTAAATATTCTGATGAGGGCAGCGAGGCTGATGCACGGATTCCTGCAGCATCCTGGGCAGGGAAGCGCGTGGTCTTGGCTGTGGTGGTAGATGCAGGAACCACGCATGTGAGAAGATTGCATAGAACTGAACACACACAGACAGGTGTCATGTACACACACGTACATGAGCACAGGGAAAGCTGCGTGATCTGAATAAGGGAACAGGAGAATGGCATCAACATCAACACATTGGATGTGATGCTGGACTGCAGTTTCTTGCATATCACCACTGAGAGACATGGGATCAGGGTCCACGGAATCTATTATTTCTTTTTTTTTTGAGACAGAAGTCTCGCTCTGTCACCCAGGCTGGAGTGCAGTGGCCGGATCTCAACTCACTGCAAGCTCCGCCTCCTGGGTTCATGGCATTCTCCTGCCTCAGCCTCCCGAATAGCTGGGACTACAGGTGCCCGTCACCACGCCCGGGTAATTTTTTGTATTTTTAGTAGAGATGGGGTTTCACCGTGTTAGCCAGGATGGTCTCGATCTCCTGACCTCGTGATCCGCCCCTCTTGGCCTCCCAAAGTGCTAGGATTACAGGCGTGAGCCACCGCGCCCGGCCGGAATCTATTCTTAATATAATCTAAATCTATATTATTTCTTACAACTGCATATGGATGTAAAATTATCTGAAAAACAAAATTCTAATTTATGATAGGGTTTGGCTGTGTCCCCACCCAAATCTCATCTTGAATTGTAGCTCCCATGACCCCCACCTGTTGTGGGAGGGACCTGGTGGGAGGTGGTTGAGTCATGGGGGCGGTTTTTTCCCATGCTGCTCTCATGATAGTGTCTAAGTCTCACGAGATCTGATGGTTTTATAAAGGAAAGTTCCCCTGCACACGCCCTCTCGTCTGCCACCACGTAAGACGTGACTTTGCTCCTCATTCACCTTCCGCCATGACTGTGAGGCCTCTCCCCAGCCGTGTGGAACTGTGAGTCCACTCAACCTCCTTCCTTCATAAATTACCCAGTCTCAGGCATGTCTTCACAGCAGGATGAAAACGGACTAATACAATTTAAAAGACCATGGAAAACAGTAACATACTGAATCTTCCAGAGACCTTGGGGGGCATTTCTGAAATAGCAGAAAAATATCTCTTCCATATTATTAAAAAAAATATAACTTTTTGGGAGAAAAGACACCCTGAAAGCAGAGCTGTTAATTTTTCTTTTTTCTCACTGAATGGAACACACATGGTTTTAAAGGGTAACTTAGGCCACAGACTCCCTGGAGTCACAACGAGGAAGACGCTGGTACCCCGGCTCCCTTAGGACTGTTAGAAAGCACAGGAAAGTGCAAACTGGCTCCACACAGATGTTCCAAATGCAGCGTAAACCATCCAGCAAGGCTTAAAGAGTCTCCCTTTGAACTATGTTGCTTCCAGTTTAAAGAAGCTCCTGACCAGGCAAGAGTATCAGTAGATGCTGAATGTTTCTGGCCCTTAACTGGGGTCTGCCAGGTGGCTACTGGAAGAACTGCCAGAGTGCTGCCTGGTTATTCTCTGTGCTCTCAGGGGAGGCTGTGTGGAGGATGGTACCTGTACAGGGTCGGGTCTCTCTTAAGCACGTCGATGCCAATATGCTGCTCCATGAGGCTGTACAGGAGGATGGGGAGGGAGGTGAAGCTGATGTTGTAGAGGGTCAGATACGCGGTGTCGTACAAAGTCTGTAAGAGGAAAGACACAAGGAAGTGGCGCCTCAGTGCATTGTTACAAACTTTCTGGATCTTTTGATTAAATATATTTTCTTTCTGAAATGCCTAGAAAGATCAGAGCACTTTTCAAAGCTTAACGATATAAACTAGGGTCTGTGAGATCAACTGTGATTTCAGGATGAAAGTCACAGCTGGCCAAAAGCCTAACACTGACTCATCCCATTCTATCAGCACAAACTTCAAGAAAAAAAAAAAAAAAGGAAAAAAGTCATAGAAAACATTTGCAATTCTGATTGCCATCTTCAAGCTTCAGTGACTCTGGTCCCAGTCACTTCACATGAAGGCAGTTGGCCCGCCAACCACTGAGCACACGAGTGACAGAAGGAGGCGTCCATCTAGGGCAGGTGCCCGGGGAGTCCTTCACCCCTCCTGGATGGGAACTGTCTTCTTCCCCTATGGGCACACTGTACACGTTAACGTGCCAGGCACCGGGGTGGCCCATGTCCACAAGGACCTCGAGTTGGAGTTAATTCTTGCAGTGGTGTCAGGATACCCAGCTCGGCACTGCTGGGCCCTGGGGAGACCACATCATCATTAGCCCTCATCTCAGGGCCACAGCAGTTTCAGAAGACACGGAATAAGCGGCCTCCAGGACGGCAACTCCTCAGCACCGTGGCCCCCACCCCACGCCTGACCTTTCACCCCTGTCTGCTGCTGGGCACCCTGGCTTCCTCGCAATGCTGGGGAGTGTTGCTCATTCCCAAGTCTCCTCTCCCCACGGCAGCCACCCACTGGGGTAAGGAAAAGAAGGCTCAGATGGCCTGTCCCTGAAGACCCCAGGACTGACCTGTTGTGAAAACCCACAGAAGAACTGGTATAAAAACTGAGGGAAGATGAAGCAGACATTCTGAAAGGCAAGGCAGAGCTGTTAGTTCAGTGATGGGGCAGAGGGAAGCAGCCGCTACTTCCAACGTGGCCTGTCCCACGTGGGCGGAGGGATCCACGTGTGCCCAGAGTGCGGGAGAATAGCACTAAAGGATTCTAGAAAGTCTCTTATTTCAGGGGCAACGGAAATGTGACCACGTTCTGGCCACTCTGAGGACAGACAACGTATTGGGGAAATTTGTCAGCTCCAAGAGAAACAAGAAGGCAATGCAGGTATCAGTATAAACAGAAAAGAATCGAACTACACAGTGAATAAGGAATTCTAAAATACCGTTCCTCAAACATTTCCACCTGAAAGGTTCTCATTGGTTCCACACTCAATTCTGTGGAGGGGAGAAAAGGACTGGGGGTCTCCCGTGGCACAGCAGGGCCTCCTCATCCTCGGGGGTACATTCCCAGACCCGGGGAGGATGAAGAATCTGCGGAAGGTCCTGAACCCTGTCTACACTGTAGACAGGTATGGGTGTTCCTACACATACACACCCATGACAAAGTTTTATTTATAAAGTAGGCGCAGTAAGAGAGTAACAACAAAACAGAGAATAACTATAATAATATACCATAATCAAAGGTACATGAATTTGGTCTCTCCCTCCTCCTCTTAAAATATATTATCGGGTCGTATTCACCATTCTTCTTCTTGTGATCTGTCAACCTGGTCACCAAGACAGCTACAGAGTGACTGAGGGGCAGGTAGTGTACACACAGCATTGGCACACCAGACAAAGGGACAAGCCACATCCCAGGAAGGACAGAGCAGGACGGCATGAGGCTTCATCACGCTGCTCCGAATGGCATGCAATTTAAAACTTAGAAACCGTTTATTTCTGCAATTTTCCATTTGATATTTTTGGGCCTGGGTTGACTGTAGGTAATGGAAACTGTAAAAAGCAAAGCCACGGCTAAGCGGGAGATGACTGCAATCAGATTCACCCCTTCCTTTCTGACAATCGCTGCTACCTAGAGATCAATGACCTCTTGTGCCATCAAGTGGTTCAGACAAGGGTCGTGCCAGCCTGTGTGTGATCTGCTGCTGAAAATGTGAGGGGGAGCGGCGATCCGCCTACCTTATAAAAGAAGTACTGCACGAGCTCAGATATCCTAATGTAATAAAAATGCCCGTGAACAAGCAGCATCTTCTTCAAATGCTTAAACTTTGGGATTGCATAGTCGCTGTTCCTGGCAGCCTGGCGGCCTTCCTTGCCGATGACACCTAGAAGACGGAGGTGAAGGAGCTGAGGAAATGCTTTCCGCACACCACGCACAGGGCAGGGACGGGGAGAAGAATGGATGAAACCATCACCACGAGCCTTCCTGGTCACACACGAGGGTGATGACGGGGGTGTCCTGAATGCACCTGCATGCTGCCATGGGCCTCTGTCTAGCAGAGGGGTGACCTGGCCACCAGGACGTGCCGGCAGCAAGGACAAAGCTCACCTATGCCCACGTGCGCTTCCAGAATCATGCTGACATCGTTTGCGCCGTCGCCAACTGCTAACGTGATTGGGTGCTCTTTTGAAAATTTGATTAATTTAACAATCTGCAAAAGAAAGAAAGGCAGCATTTATCTTCACTGTTCCACTTCTGAACAGGTTATTCATTCACTAGGCAGAAATAATGAAGATGTAAAGTTAGCCTAGGCAAATGAAAAAATTATCTACTTGAGCTAATTTACGACATTGTTTTCTCGATATAGGATAAAACTTTGTTTCATACTGAAAACAAAACAAAATAAAGTAAAAGAAATGAAGTATGATTAAAATGACGTGGGCTGGAAAAGGCTGGTAGACAAACTTTGGCGGTACAGACGTGAGATATATGAAGTAGTTTGTGGTTATTGTTATATTCATCTATTTAAATATATGGAAAAATGTGTAAACACTGGGAAAATACATTTAAATATACAGGGGCAAATGTGAACCCTGGATTCTGTTAGAAGGCATCACTATTCCAAGGTATTTCAAGCTATTTGGTATAAAGCATCTATTTCTAAAACTAAACTATTCCTAATGCTATTTTAATTTTCAAATTTGTAAAGTGCAAAATCAAGTATGACAATTTTATGTAAAAATAATTTCCAAGTTTTTAGTCAATTTCTTTTTTCCCCCCATATATGTGCCTAAATGTAACAGTTCAAGATATAAGACTGAAGAGATGGGTGGTTTCTTGTTTCAAGATAGGAAACTGAAACACAAGTTAATTTGTATGAAACATTTCAAAAGCCAGTTGAGAACTTAAGAAAGTACTATGGAATACATGAAGAACAAATGGCAAACCCTGAGTTGCTGTTCCGTTCGGGAAGTAATCCTGTAAGGTTCATGTGCAGTTACACATGTGAGGGAGAGGAGAACATCGCACCGTCTTCCCCACATGGAAGGTCTGTGAATGCTCGAGGCTCAGCTGTCGTCCTGAGGACCCCGGCTCCGTGTTTTTGGCAAAATTGACAGATTAATGCACCCACGGGCACAAACTCTCAACTCTTCACCTCCTTGGTTTCCAGAGTTTGTGTGAGACGTTTTTTACCTTAAACACTGGGTTGCTCTGACCAGTTATGGATTTACTCATGAACAGTTCAAGAGAAATTGACGTATCGTGTCTAAAATGTGGTATAACGAAGCTGGGACTTTTCTAGGCTTCCTGATATCAGAAAGACATCCATGTTTACACGTGTATTCCACAGTGCTTTTAAAAGTGTTTAAAGAAAAAACTTCGGTGTGTGTTTCCCACAAGAACATGGGCGCGTGAGACGTTTGCAGTTTGATGGACAAGTTGAATCCTCGTGGCATTTCCCAACTGCAGCCTTTTGGGCAAATTACTCCAATTTGTAAAGCTGGTGCCCTCATTCGCCCGAAAGGGTTAGTTTGAGGCTAAAAGCATTTGTGTCTGTAGGAGGCACACACTAGGTGCTCAGTAATGTCAGCTCCCTTCCCCTAAACCTTTAGTATAGATTCTCAGGAGTGACTGAGGCAGCTTTTTTTAACAGAATTCAGCCAGGGCAGCTGTCCTGGCCGCTACATCTGGAAGGGTCACACGTCAGACTGGTCAACACCCACTAATCACTGAGCCTGGCCCAACAAGCAAAACGAGATCTGTGTTTTAAATCTCTACCATGGTTACTTCTCTTTTTAACAGGCGGTATCCTGCTAGGCTTTTTAACAATCCACGGTGGTGAGACCTAACAGAAGGTTTCCAGTGTTTCGGATACCCTGATCACCAGCTATCGAGGACGGGCAGGCAGCACCTGGGCCTTCTGCAAGGGTGCCATGCGGCAGCAGAGCACCGCGCTGCAGCTCCGGCAGATTTCCAGGAAGAGCTCCCTGTAGTTGCTGGAACTCCTGTCTTCGCGAGGCTTCATTATGAGAGACAGCGCAGCTCCGTCGATAATCAAGCCGTAGTCCTGCATATCTGCTGAGAGTCTGTTAAAGGACGTGAGTCAGAAAGACGCTCAATCACTAGATCTAGAGATTTTAGAAGACTCCGTATTTCTTTGGATGTTGACAGATGCTACAAATCCATGGGATTAAGAAACTAGTGTTTCTTATCAATACAATCTTTATAGTATTGAATGTAACACCTTTGTTGACATTTAAGAGTGTATTTTAGTGAAACATTCCTATTTTAGGTAAAGCAAGTGCACACTCTCTTTGTGGACTCGTTAAGTCCCTGTACTTTTGAAACAACAGAAAGGCGTTCATCTTGCAGTCTAAGATCTTGGTCAGTCTTTATTCTCAACCTGCTTGGTCACAGTCTTTATCTGTATAGCTAAGTCCTTGGGTTTCTGCCTGGATGACCTAAGTTGGAAAGAACGTGGTCATAATCTCCTCTTTGCTGGGTTTCAAAATGATAAGCAGGCTGGATGCGATGGCTCACGCCTGTAATCCCACCACTTTGGGAGGCCGAGGCGGGCGGATCACCTGAGGTCAGGAATTCAAGACCAGCCTGGCCAACATGGTGAAACCCCATCTCTATTAAAAATACAAAAATTAGCCGGGTGTGGTGGTAAGCGCTTTTAATCCCAGCTATTTGGGAGGCTGAGGCAGGAGAATTGTTTGAACCTGGGAGGCAGAGGTTGCAGTGAGCCAAGATTATGCCATTGCACTCCAGCCTGGGCGACAGAATGATGCTCCATCTCAAAAACAAAACACAAAAAACAAACAAAGAAAACAAACAAGGAACACCTCTAATCCCTAAAAGGAGTTCTGCAGATTGCAGATCAGGTAGAGGGAATTATCTGTGCTATTTATGAATAACTTAACATTTGTATAAATTAGAGAGCTGCTTTTGCTTTATGTACATGAATGAAACTGAAATGATTCAAATAAAATCTAATCTCAGATAATGCATCTAACACCAGTAAGGACAGCATCAATAAAATGTATCTGAATAAACTACTGAATATTCTTGGGAAAAAAACAACTCTTGGGCATGTACTGCTTTGTCTTAGACGAACAACCATGCATTATTAATATCTCCACTTCCGCCAGCAGATGTTTGAAGGTGCCTGCAGCAGAGCCCCTAAGTCTCAGAAGCAGATGAGAATTATCCCACTCAAAATATTTTATCAATTATGTCATTTTGCATCTGTTACCCAGCAGTCTGAAGATGAACATACACACACGTATGTGAAAAAGACACGTCACAACTGCTGGAAAAAACAGCCCGTCTTGTTCTTAGTGTTCACCTGACCCGTAAGAAGCTGGCATTAATGTCCCAGGGGAGAACCGAATTCCCAGTAAGGACAATGCGGTTCCCCCACTTGCAGGTGAAGGCCATTGAGTCTGAAGCCCCTTCTGAGGGAGTGGGGGTGGGGGTGGGGACGCGCTGCCTACCCTGAGAGGTTGTCTCTGGTCAGGCTCCCGCTGTGGCGCAGGACCGTCTTGCTCAGCTCGAACAGGACGTCGTGCAGGCTCTGCTCCTCGATCCTCTTGGTGGTCAGCTCCAGCAGCTGCGTGTTCCTGCGGAAGAGCTTGCAGGCATAGCACGTGGCTGCGGCCGTCTCCATCTTGTCTCCCGTGAGAACCCAGACCTTGATCCCGGCCTTTTGCAGGGCCTCGATGGTGTCTGCAGCTTTCTCCTGCAGCCTGAGGGAGGCAAAACCAAACACAACACAGAGAAAAGTCAGTGCTGACCCAGGAAATCCAAATAAGGAACTGCAGAAACTTGCAAAGCTGACAAAATATTGTAGCCCCTCAAAATCAAAACGTGCCGTGCTGTGGTTCATGGTCTTACCACAAAGCACCTGAAGCGGCTCCTGAAGGTCTGAATTAGTGTTTCACAGCGAAACACTTCGTAACAGCAGAGAGATAAACACGGATCAAACATTTGAGATGGAAAGCGCTGTCTGGTGTCACTGACGTCTGACAAGCCTGGCAGTTTTCTGTGGAGCTGGGACTCACTACCTGGGGAGGGTTTCAGGAAATTATAACCACCACCAAAAATGTCTCAACCATGGAAAGATGGGATCTGGACTCAAGGTAGTCAGGAATATTCATTATCTTTTGTTTTGTATAAACTGTTCTAAGTTTGTCACTTAGAACCCACTTGGGGTCCAGGTACCTCTAAATAAAATAAAATACTGAGAATAATACTAGTGATTCTATGGCCAACAGGTATCATGGGCTTGCCACGTGCCAGGCCCATGTGACACTTCCTATGTGCAATCTCTCATGCTTACCACGATGTCATGAGTAAGGACGTTAGCATCACACCCGTTTTACATACGGAAAACCCAAAGCCTGCAGATGCTACAGAAGGTATCTGGGGATAAGCAGCTCTTCTGACACCGGTCAGGTCACTTCCCTCTCCTTGGAAGATCTGGGGTCAAAACCACGTTTGCCTCATTTAGGGGCCAGCATTTTTTCTAGGTTTTAGACTTTCATGTGAAGGAACATGTAATGCTTCCGGAAAGCATGAAAGGAAGGATTTAAATTCTAACTGGAATGATCCGGTTTTCTGGGAAGAACTTCCTAGCTAAAAGTCTCAAGATCAGACAATCATAGTACTCTATAGATGGAAAAAACGCCTCTAATTTTATGTGTGTGTGTATGTATGTGTATATATATGTGCGCGTATCTATATGTGTGTGTGCATATATATATATATATAGAGAGAGAGAGAGAGAGAGAAAGAGAGAGTGAGCACAAGAGCAAGAGAACGCCTTGTTATGTTGCCCAGGCTAGGGTACAGTGGTATGATCTCAGCTCACTGCAGCCTCCAACTCCTGGGCTCAAGTGATCCTCCCTCCTCAGCCTCCCAAGTAGCTAGAACAACAGGTGACTGCTACCACGCCTGATTAATTAAAAAAAAAAATTCAAGAGATGGGATCTCACTATGTTGCCCAGGCTGGGCTCAAACTCCTGGCCTCAATCAATCCTCCAGCATCAGCCTCCCAAAGTGCAGGGATTACAAGCGTGCTGCACTGGGCCTGGCCCTGTTTACAAGCGTGCTGCACCGGGCCTGGCCCTGTTTACAAGCGTGCTGCACCGGGCCTGGCCCTGTTTACAAGCGTGCTCCACTGGGCCTGGCCCTAGAACTCGATTCAAAAGGAAGCTGCAGCTCAGAGATGTTTTGCACTTGCTGACTAGAGATTTTAAGGAAATAATTTATAAGCAAGTCTCATCACTTCAAAGCCACTGAGACCCCCCGCCCCCCTACCAGGCATTAACTCTCCACTTTTCTACATTCCCAATCCAGTCAAGTCAACCTGCCCCCTGCTCCAGGGGCTCTGTCCCATCTGCTCTGCTGGAGGCATCCCCACGCTCCTCCACCATGGCCTCTAAAGATCGACCCAGCTGCTCCCCAGGCAAAGACCGTCCTACGGACACCCCTCTTCTCCTGGACAGACAGCAGGTGAGTGGCTGGCCATGACAGCAAGGCCCCACCTCCCAGCAGCACCAGCAACAAAGCCTTTCGGCGGTTGTGGCCCCGCGCTCTGAAGCCTTCCCGTGAGCAAGGCTCATTCTCTACATGGTGCTCCGTGTGCTTACTCCGGACTGAATGGGGGAGCGTGACTTCAAAACAAAACACAAAACCACCAAACAAAACTTCCCACTTCACCTAATACTCCATTCAGATCGAGAACTCGGGGAATATTTGTTCAACACACTCAGAAAATGCAGGGTTAGTGATGAGGATTTCAGTTTTGGACCGAAATAGATCTTAAAGATTTTCAAACTTGATGCTTTTAACTTCTAGGAGATAAACTCCTAGTAAACTTCCTGAAGTTTCTGCTTCATTCTCATCAATTGGAGCATTTATTTTCTCTCCTCCATTCCTACAAACCACTGAAATCCATGCCTTTCACTCAGCTCTGAAGGTGCCATGTGGACCTGACGACTGTTTCTTAGTGGCCTCGGCCTCACACAACTTTCAGTCCCCATTGTGGAGCTGGGGCACACTGGCAACTCTTGCCTTAGAGGTACCTGAAAATCTGTAATTGGTAATTTTGCTGGTTATGATGATGACTAGTTTGATTTTCTACTTCATTAAGTTTTTTCAAATAATGATAAACACATTGAGTATGTAATGATCTAAGAAGTAATACCAGTAGTTGGAAAGAACTAGCAACAAGTTTAGGAACAGAGTTAGTTGTTGATTCCATTCTAAAGGGTAATTACAGCCAGGCATGACCGCTCGTGCCTGCAATTCCAGCACTTTCAGAGGCTGAGGTGGGAGGACTGATTGAGGCCAGGAGCTTGAGACTAGCCCGGGCAACACAGTGAGATCCTATCTCTACAAAAAATATGAAAACTTAGCCAGGCATGGTGGTATGTGCTTGAAGTTCTAGCTACTCAGGAGGCTGAGAAGGGAGGACAGCTTGAACCTGGGAGTTTGAGGCTGCAGTGAGCTGTGATGGTGCCACTGCGCTCCAGCCTGGGCAACATGGCAAGATGCCATCCCTTAAAAAAAAAAAAGAATTTGTAAGAGTCATTCTGTCTTGCCTGTTCATGATATGAAAAAGCTATTTTCACTACTTCCTGGGAAGTGTGCTTTCAGGCATCTTATTCATGGATAACAAAATATCCCACAGGCATGACGTTCCCGACATGACTCTAGCGTGTAGCAAGACACCTCGCCTCTCCCTGGGCAGCAAACACGCCCACTGGCTGTGCGGCCGGCCTCCCTCCCCTCCACTCGCCCTCACACACACCACTGGCTGTGCGGCCGGCCTCCCTCCCCTCCACTCGCCCTCACACACACCACTGGCTGTGCGGCCGGCCTCCCTCCCCTCCACTCGCCCTCACACACACCACTGGCTGTGCGGCCGGCCTCCCTCCCCTCCACTAGCCCTCACACACACCACTGGCTGTGCGGCCGGCCTCCCTCCCCTCCACTCGCCCTCACACACACCACTGGCTGTGCGGCGGCCTCCCTCCCCTCCACTCGCCCTCACACACCCTGGGCCAGCGGCCTGCATCCTAGTTTGTGTTTACTTTACCGGTCCTCAACAGCCGTGGCACCAAGCAGAATCAGATCTTTCTCTATTTGCTCATAGGCTTCTGCTAACTTCTTCTCTCGATCTTGAAGGGCCACTTTGGCAGCCTGCAGCAGTTTACAAATGCCTTCATATTCTTCTTGGATCAGCCTCTTATAAGCAACACACAAAGTTCGGAGCCCCTCCTGCAGAATACAACGCAGTGTTTAGCATAAATTCAAGGTGTCACTTGCTGAAATATTACGCTCCATGGCCTTCCCAGTATCCCTTCTCTCATTAGAATAACTAACCCAGGAATTGTAACCCTTTCGAAACTTACAGTACTAAGTAAACAAAGAAAGATTATAACTCAACCAACTCTCGAAAGGAGTAAGTCATCAACAAGTGAATTATTTAAGTCCACATTAAATATAAAGAATCATTACGGATCACAGCATATGGATCACAGACTAGAAAGCCTGGAAATCAGTAACAGAAATCAGGGTCATCTACCAAAAGATAAACTTCATTCCTTTACTTTGACAAATGCAGAGTTAAACTGAACCTTTTTTTAAGGATAATCACTTGTAATTTTATGGGCAATATCAAGTGATATTTCTAAAGTAACCATGTTTTATGCGGGAAGTTTGTAAGGTGGTTGTTCTTTCACAATGAAGGAAACCTGCCAGGTTATTTATGAAAATCATTGGTTGCACGGGAACATAAGAAATTAAGAATCACACATTCTTTACTGTGATCACGACTCTGGATGTCACCACACAGAGAGGATGCAGCCGCCACCAGCAAGACACAAGGAAGGGGGGCAGAGGCTGAAGCGGCCACAAGGGGGCGGTTCACAGATGAACCTCTTCATTCCGTCAGTCAAGGCTGCTGAGGGCGACCGTCACAGAGGTTTACCGGATGATCTAGGGTGTTTCCCTTCCCTTTTCCCTGCTCCTTCAGCCCCAGCCCTGCTGAGAGTAAAAGAACCACAATCCTCCCAAATAACCATTTTAAAATCTGAGAGAATGCTAGTTTTTAAGAGTTTAATCAATGTTTTCCATTATATGAGATGAAGCGTCCCCTAACTCTCAGGGAAGGCTCGTATTTATCACCAGTTCCAGACCTCTTAATTCGTGTGAAGGACAGAATTGCCACCGGGTCAATGGCTCTCATGGCCCTTGAGCTCTCAAAAGCCAGAAGGAGAAAGGGGGAGTTGAAGAAGTGAGAACACAAGACAGGGTCTATGTGTGCCTGAGTCCTGTTCTCTAGGAACACTCTTGAACGCCTTCCTTCCCATCCTCCAGATATTGTCTCCTGGTCAAGAATAAGTGAGAAGCCAGTGGACCTGTCTCAGAGGAAAGCAGCACTGAACAAACACTGCTCAGCCGCCCCAGCCTCACCTCCTGCTGAGCACAAGACCTTGTGGCTTTCTGCTCATGGGTTTGCCTCTATTGTTAGGCGCTGGGTTCTCTGGCTGTGGGCACTGTGTCTGACTTCATCACTGAATCCCTAGCACACAGCCCAAACCCAACAACTTTTGCTGAATAAATAAGTGGTTGAAATTAGACCTTTTATGCACCTGGTGATCAAGGTACAGATTGGAGACATAAATGCGAATTGCAGAACGAATTCTCTGACTTTTCCTAAGAGGCAATAAAACATACAACATATACAGCTTCAGTCTGAAACCGGAAAAACTGCATAACAAGAAAATGGTTTTATAGGATAATAACTCAGAGTGGCCCCAGAACTTAGGTTGCTGTGAGTGGTAAGCAGAAGCTTTTGGAAATAAATGTTTCTGCTTTTAAAAGTCAATCAGGGACTTTCTCTTGTGGTAACACAGAACAGAAATACTTTCCTCTATTCCTCCTGCTAAGTGCTACAAAAACCCTGGACACAGCACATAAAACAAAGCCAGATAAATACACTACAAGAAAACTGCAGAACAATATCCCTTAGAAATATAGATGCAAATATCCTCAACAAAATACTAGCAAACTGAATCCAATGGCACATTGAAAGGATCCTACACCACAACCAAGTGGGGTTTATTCCAGGAATGCAAAAGTGAGTCAGCATATGAAAGTCAACGCAATATATGACATTAATAGAATGAAAGGGAAAATCCCACATGATCATCTCAACTGATGCAGAAAAGGCATTTGAAAAAAATCCAGCCCCTTTTGTTGATAAAATCATTTAATAAACTGGGGAGAGAAGAAATCTCCTCATCGTGGTAAAAACCACTTAAGTGAAAAACCCAGCTGAGTGCAGTGACTCACGCCTGTAATCCCAGCACTTTGGGAGGCCGAGGTGGGCGGATCACCTGAGGTCAGGAATTCAAGACCAGCTCGGCCAGTGTGGTGAAACCCCGTGTCTACTAAAAATACAAAAATTAGCCAGGTGTGGTGGTGCATGCCTGTAATCCCAGCTACTCAGGAGGCTGAGGCAAAAGAATTGCTTAAACCCAGGAGGCAGAGGTTGCAGTGAGCCGAGATCGCGCCATTGCACTCCAGCCTGGGCAATAAGAGCAAAACTCTGTCTCAAAAAAAAAAAAAAAAGAAGAAGAAAGAAAAACCTACAGCTCACATCACCCTCCACGGAAGGACTGAAAGCTTTCCAGGATCAAAACAAGACAGGGATGCCCGCTTTTGCCACTTCTATTCAACAGAGTATTAGATGCTCTAGTGAGAGGATCAGGCTATGAAGAGAAAAAGGAAGTTTCCACATTAGAAAGAATGTCTTTCTAAGGCCGATTTGCAGACGACACGATCCTATATCTAGAAGACCATGAAGAATGTGCCCCCTCTACTAACTGAATTCAGCAAAGACACATGGTACAAAGTCAACACATGAAAACTAGTGGCATTTCTATACACTACCAATGAAAAATCTGAAAAGGAAATTAAAAAAAAATTCACTTATAATCACATCAACAAGAGTAAAATACTTAGGAATAAATTTAACCAAAGAGGTGAAAGACTCGAGGCTGAAAAATACCAAAGTTTGCTGAAATAAATTATATAATACCTAAATAAATGGAAAGATATCCCATGTTCATGGATTGGAAGACTTAACATTGTTAAGATGACAACGCTACCCAAAGTGATCTACTGATTAAACGAAATCCCTATCAACATCCCAATGGCTCCTCCCTCCCGCCCTCCCTCCGTTTCCTTTTTTTTTGAGACAGGGTCTTACTCAGTTACCCATGGTAACATGCAGTGGTGCCATCGTGGCTCACCGCTGCTTTAAACTTCTGTGCTCAAGCAATCCTTCTACCTCATCCTGCCTGGTGGCTAGGACCACAGGTGTGTGCCACCACCCCGGCTGATTTTCCTTGTGTATGTTTTGTAGAGACAGGGTCTTGCTATGTTTCCCAGGCTGGTCTCAAACTTCTGGCCTCAAGTGATCCTTCTGCCTCAGCCTCCCAAAATGCTGGAATTACAAGTATGAGCCACCGTACCTGGCCCCCAGTGGCATTTTCTGCACAAATGAAAAAGCCCATCCTAAAATTCCTATTAAATCTCAGAATAGCCAAACCATTTTACAAAAGAAGAACAAATTTGAAAGACTCACACATCCTGGTTTCAAAGCCTGCTAGAAACTGACAGTAATCAAAACAGTGGGAACTGGGATAAAGACAGACGTAGAGAGAATGGGATGGAACAGACAGCCCAGAAATAAACCTCCAGGTAAGTGGTCAAATGCTTTTCAGCAAGGGTGTCAGGATCACTCAGTGGGAGAGGACAGTCTTCAGCAAGGGTGTCAGGATCACTCAGTGGGAGAGGACAGTCTTCAGCAAGGGTGTCAGGATCACTCAGTGGGAGAGGACAGTCTTCAGCAAGGGTGTCAGGATCACTCAGTGGGAGAGGACAGTCTTCAGCAAGGGTGTCAGGATCACTCAGTGGGAGAGGACAGTCTTCAGCAAGGGTGTCAGGATCACTCAGTGGGAGAGGACAGTCTTCAGCAAGGGTGTCAGGATCACTCAGTGGGAGAGGACAGTCTTCCCCAAACGGTGCCAGGAAAACTGGACAACCATACACAGGGGCACCAAGTAGGACCCTCCCTTTACGAAAGATGCAAAAATTAGCCAAACAAGGACTACACTCCTAAATTTAAGAGCTAAAACTAGAAAACTTATAGAAAAACACACAGCAGTGGCTAATCTTCATCATCCTGGATTTCACAGCGGTTTCCTCGACGTGCGCTGACAGCAAGCACAACCACCGAAAGGAGAAATCAACTGGACTCGAAGGACACACAGGCCCCTCTGGACTGTCTCTTTACTTATTGTCACTTCTCCTAAATCTGTAATTATTTCAAAATAAATGCTGCCAACCAAGGGGGCCCTACAAGTGCCCAGCTCACTACCCAGACCCAGCTCACTACCCGGAGAGCTTCCAGGCCAAGGCTTGGGCAGGGGAACAAAGCCGGAGCCGGTGAATTCCCTGAGTTACGGGGCAGACCTGGGCGTCAAGGGAACAAGCATCAGAATTCCCAGGATGAGTGGATGCCAGAGGCTGTGGATGGCCCCCTCTGGCACCTGCAGTTGTGAGGAAGCTCCTGGAAGCCAGGAACAAGCCATTAGGAGGAGGGTGGGACAGCCCGCTGCCAGGAGGCACGGCCACGCGCCAGGCACAGCGCTCGGGGCCTGGCAGGCTGGGGAGCACCACCCGGGGCAGGCACTGCTGTGGGTCTGCTGGACATCGTGAAGGCGTGGCCTGAAAGGAACAGAAAGGGCTTCCCAGGAACTCAGCTGCGCCCCAGAACAAGATTTAAGGTCTCCAGGAGGACCATGATACCCAGAATCCAACAAAGCTCACAGGCCACTAGCATGCAGGGGCACCGTCCCTGCCCCAAACAAGGGGACTGTGTCACAGGCCACTAGCATGCAGGGGCACCGTCCCTGCCCCAAACAAGGGGACTGTGCAACCGCTGTGGCTGGCCCAGAGCTGGCAGCAGGGGTGCCGTTAGCGAGGAGGATTTAAACAGTCACCGCCACTGGATCACACACGCCCCATGTTAAGCAGGGGAATGAGGATACAAAACATGCTGGCGGAATTTCTAGACATGAAAACTGCGACGTCTGAGGGGAGGGGTGCCCTGCGTGGGGCGCTGACAGGTTAGACGCTGCGTGGAAAAGATTCGTGACGTGGCAACAGAAACTGTCTCTAATGACACGTGGAAAAACTTAAAGGGAAAAGCCTTCGTAAGCAATGAGACAACGTTTGGGAGTCGAGTACATGGGTCACTGGAACTGCTGAAACGGAGTGGGGAAGAAAAATATCTGTAGAATAATTGCTGAAAAATTTTAAACTTGATGAAACTCCACAGGTTCAAGATGCTCAAGGCTGCTGAGCAAAGAAACACATTACCCCACAAAGGCATCCCATCACGAAACACCTCCAAAGCGGCCAGAAAAGGGAAGCTGTGGACAGAGAAATGCAGACGCTGTGACAGCAGGGTCCCCAGGAGAAAAGGTCACATCGGACCAGCCCCAGACACGCAGAGCAGGCGACCTCCAGCAGCTGCTTCCGCAACAGCCCCAAATGGAAACAATCCATGTCCGCCAACAGGCGGAAGAATCAAGAAACTGCCATCCATAGAAAAAACCAGTACTGCAAGTGCTCGGCAAATGAACTAGTACCGCTAGTGCCGGCAACTGGACTGGTTAGTACCGCCAGTGCCGGCAACTGGACTGGTTAGTACCGCCAGTGCCGGCAACTGGACTGGTTAGTACCGCCAGTGCCGGCAACTGGACTGGTTAGTACCGCCAGTGCCGGCAACTGGACTGGTTAGTACCGCCAGTGCCGGCAACTGGACTGGTTAGTACCGCCAGTGCCGGCAACTGGACTGGTTAGTACCGCCAGTGCCGGCAACTGGACTGGTTAGTATCGCTAGTGCCGGCAACTGGACTGGTTAGTACCGCTAGTGCCAGCAACTGGTTAGTGCCACTAGTCCTGGCAACTGGACTGAACAGTACCGCTAGTGCCTGGTAACTGGACTGGTTAGTACCACTAGTGCCTGGTAACTGGACTGGTTAGTACCACTAGTGCCTGGTAACTGGACTGGTTAGTACCACTAGTGCCCAGCAACTGCACTGCTTAGTACTGCTAGCGCCTTGTAACTAAACTGGTTAGTACTGCTAGTGCCCAGCAACTGGACTGGTTAATACTGCTACTGCCCAGTAACTGGACTAGTAGTGCCAGTGCCCAGCAACTGGACTGGTATCACTAGTGCCCAGCAACGGGACTGGTTAGTACCACTAGGGCCTGGCAACTGGACTGGTTAGTACCACTAGTGCCTAGCAACTGGACTGGTTAGTACCGCTACTGCCCAGCAACTGGACTGGTATCACTAGTGCCCAGCAACTGGACTGGTTAGTACCACTAGTGCCCAGCAACTGGACTAGTACTACTAGCGCCTGGAAACTGGACTGGTTAGTACCGCTGGTGCCTGGCACTTGGATTAGTACTACTAGCACCGGCAACTGGACTGGTCAGTACCACTAGTGCCCAGCAACTGGACTGGTCAGGACCACTAGCACTGGCAACTGGACTGGTTAGTACCACTGGTGCCTGGCACTTGGACTAGTACTGCTAGTGCCCGGCAACTGGACTGGTTACTATGGCTTGTGCCCGGTAACTGGACTAGTACTGCTAGCCGCTGGCAACTGGACTGATTAGTACTGCTAGTGCCTGGCAACTGGACTGGTTAGTATCACTAGCGCCTGGCAACTGGACTGGTTAGTACCGCTAGTGCCCAGCACTTGGACTAGTACCGCTAGCACTTGGCAACCAAATGAGTGCTGCTGTTCATCACAACAGAAATGAACAGGCCCACATGGCCGAGTCTCAGCAGTTATGGGAGTGAAAGACGCTGGATGAAACAGCCACCTTTTGTGATTCTGCCGATAGGAAGCTCCAGAAGGTGGACACGAATCGGTAGTGATGGCGAGTGAAGCGGTGGTCTGCAGTGGGTGGGAGTTGGCAGGGATGGGAATATGAGGGCGCGAGACAGTCTCTGGGGTGAGGGAAGCGTCCCCGTCCCAACAGGCAACGCTTCCACGTGTGCATTCGTGTGTCAACGCCCTTGCTGCTGTCGCATTTTAAATGTGTATAGATGAATGTATGGCAATTACATCTCAAGAAGGCTTTTTGAAACATGCGGCAAATGGACTTTAAAATCATCACAATTCACAATCCATGTGAAGGACGCTTGTGCTACTCAGAGGAACCTGCTCGGCTTTCATGCCGCAACTCTGTGGCTGGAGGAAGTCAGTGCTATTATTCTGCGGATCCCGCTCGGAGAAGTTCAACAATCCTAAACCTGCTGCTGATTTATGGATTCCTGTTGGTTCCAAGGCAGCTACTTTGTAGTGCTAGTTGTTGTTTTAACAGCAACTTAAAGGTGAATGATCTGCACATTGACAGCATTCCACAAAGTTCAGAGCCGCTCTGGCTGCTGCAAGCACAGGCTCACACGTGAAAGGGCTCCTGTCCATCAGCAACAATTCTTAACGCTCTGACATCTGCAGTAATCAAGTGTTGAGACTGACAGTGAGGACAAAGGCTGCTTTATTCATAAATGTAAGTGAAGGCAGCGCTGAGCACTATGGCCTCTAGTCCGAGGTTCTCTTGGCTCAGCCTTCTTTGGAGCTGAGCCAGCCTTGGAAGTCTTGTTCCCAGTGCGTAGCCATTCCGGCCAGCGTCATTTTGGACCTCTGGGAGGAGAGCCTGTCAGTCACCGTTTCCTTCTCATGAAAAGATGAAGACGGTGTGAGACGAGGGGCTGCCCTGGGCTGGAGTGAGGGAGAAGACCCCAGGGTGGCATCGGGAGAAGGGTGCAGACGCCGTGGCACAAAGCAGTCACATGGAGAGCAGAGGGAGCGCATCCACCCAGCCACACGTCACCCAGCCACGCGTCACCTAGCCACGCGTTGCCCAGTGTTAGGGCGTCTGACGGGAGGGAGCACGTCCACCCAGCCACGTGTCACCCAGCCACGCGTCACCCAGCCACGCGTCGCCCAGTGTTACGGCGTCTGACGGGAGGGAGTGCATCCATCCGAGCCACATGTCTGACGGGGAGGGGAGGCCCTGCTGTGAGAGACACTCAGGCCATCCCCCTACTGCAGCAGCCCCAAAGAGAGAAAGCCAGACCCGCAGAGTGGCAAGCTCAGGTGTGTGGGCCGCTGGGCAATGCTACACAAGAAGTGGTGGAAAGAAACCTTATCGTACAGGCTGAAGACCCAGATGGGGAAAGAAACCCGAACAGGTGATGTCACAACAGAAAATGAAAGCACTGACTTGTTTTGAAGCAAATCACTAGAAACGTCAAGACAAAGACCTTTTTGCTCCAATACAAGGACCACAAACGTGCTAATTCTGACTCCCCAAAACATCAATCAACCAACCTCGCACCCACCCCGAAATAAAACCCTGTTGCAAGGCTGGGGAGGAGACGGCCTGCGCCTGGCTGGGCACTGGAGGCCCCTTGGGGTAGATGTCGGCCGAAGTTGCCTGTCTGTCTGCATCTGGCCCCCCTTATTTCTGAACATTCCCCAGGGGATACAATACGCCATTCCCAGCCAGGAACCTGTGGCACATGGAATTCCTTCCTGACAACAGGGGTGCTGACTGCCACGAGGCCCTCCCCAGCCCGGCTCTCACCACTGCGTTCCGCTCCACTCTGGCTCGGATCTGGTCGACTTTGCCTTCTATCACTCGGGGGAATATCGAAGAATCTGCTCCTTTGCAAAACAGATAAATTTCTCCTACAAAATGAGAAAAACGAGGAGTTTAATCACAATATGGGGAAGACTAGATTATTTTTAAAATTATGCCATTATTAAAAAACCAACAACCGGGATTGCGGTGTGGAAACCTTTTTAAAGAAGATTTTAATGGATCAGTTAACATGTTACAGTCAGGAAAAAAATAAAACCTACAGATTACCTCCAAAGCCTCGTTTTGTTCCTACAACCCTAGACATCTCACAGGAAAGGCGGGAACCAGGAAAAGAACTTGGCTCCGGGCCTCTCTTTTCTCTAGGAAAGACACAAAAGGGGATAAAACGCCCTCGGGACGGGGGCTGGGGTGACCCAAAGCGGGTCATGGTTTCTGAAACGCTGGAAGGTGAACACAAATCCCCTTCGGAGAGCCATGTGTCCTCACGCAGAGCGAGGCCGCCGGGCCACCCCCGAACTTGGAAGAGTCACAGGAAATGTTGCGTCATTTTTTCCCACGCCTCCCGTAACACTGCGACTGCTGTGGATGTACTTCTGCCGTGAACGCGGGCTTCTCAGGCCTCGGATAAAGCGAGTTTCTCTTTCAGGCACTGCAGCACGCAGCAAAGGCCATGACAGCTCTGCCGTGATGTGACCTGCTCCCGACACACAGAGCCCCCTTTGCTCCTGAAGCATGCCCTGGTCTGCGAAGCCACGTGGCACTCTGCCAGGTGGCTGGTTTGTGCCTGGGCGCAGGAAAACGCCACGGTACTCCATCTCGGCGACGGCAGGGTGGGAGAAGCACCACAGCAGCCTGAGCGGCACGCTTAGGAAGCTCCATGCCCAGCTCCCAGCAGCGCAGAGAGAGCCCTGAGACCCCTAGACACTGAGGTCCCTCGGGAAGTCTATCGGGGACCAAATCCAGAGGGCCCCAGGGTGGGCAGGCAGTGGTCCCCAGGGGGGTGGTGGGAGGGACGTGGGGAGGGGACGCTCCTAGGCTGACGACCCGGATCCAAGGCCTGGAGCTTGGACAAGGACTCAGGAGTAGGAAAAGGTCCACGTTGCCTTCCTTCCCGGATCCCAGGAAGCGCTAACTCCTGAGACACCGACAGGGAAGCCGTGGAACACGGCTACACCTGACGCTCACGTGGCTGAGGTGACTGCCAACCTGCAGCCAGAGAGGATGGCACCTGGTGATGCGGGTGTTGCCAATACACGGAGCAAACCGGTGCCGAGCAAAGGCTGGAGGGCATGGGAGAGGATGGAGGCTGAGGCTGGAGGGTGCGGGACAGTGAGCAGGTGGGGGACGGAGGGCACAGGAGAGTGGAGAGGCTGAGGCTGGAGGGCACGGGAGAGTGAGCAGGTGGGGGATGGAGGGGACGGAAGAATGAGCAGGTAGGGGATGGAGGGGACGGGAGAGTGGGGAGTCTGAGGCTGGAGGGGATGGGAGGCTGAGGCTAGAGGGGATGGGAGAGTGAGCAGGTGGGGGATGGAGAGGACGGGAGGGTCGAGAGGCTGAGGCTAGAGGGGATGGGAGAGTGAGCAGGTGGGGGATGGTGGGGACAGGGGAGTGAGAGGCTGAGGCTGGAGGAGATGGGAGAGTGAGCAGGTGGGGGATGGTGGGGACAGGGGAGTGAGCAGGCTGAGGCTGAGAGCTGGAACCTGGAGGGCCCTTGCAGAACTGCACAGGTGTGACCACGGAGTCTCAGTTGCTTAGCACAGAAAAGCAGGGCCCGGGGGTTAAACCACCTAGCCGATGTCGGAGCCATTTCCCGACTCCCACGGTTTCCAGCCAATGCTGTGGTGTCATCAGATGCAGTTTAGAATAACGATGGTCCAGATGACATAATGATGCATTCTTGAACAGCAGCACATTTTTTACTAGAAAATTCATGTTTCATGGCTCACAACTCATGCCAAGAGCATGTGAATGGCTTAACTTTCCCACTGTTTCAGCTTGTGAATTCTGCTGTAAGACACAGGACACCTTCAGCCTGAAGAGTTGGTCAGGAACAGCCTTGGAATAAAAAAACCCAGAGGACAGAGCAAAAGTTAATCTACAACGAGCAACAGAAGACCGTGTTTTGCAGCTGCTTTGCAGAGCCGTGCACACGCAGGTGACGCGACCGAACACACAGGATCCTGTCCCCAAGACAGCCGGGCTGTGTCGCAGGTGCAGCCATGGTTGGTGGCTGTCCCCTCCAGGACCAAGAAGGGCTTAGTGCCATTTGGAGAAGAGAAAGGGCTACAGAACCTCAGTTTGAGCCCATGGTGGGGGGTCTCTCACTGGGTCTCACAGACGAGCTCAAGGACATGGAAAGCCAGGCATGACAGCAAATGTCCTCGAAATGGCTGGAAAACAGGGCACCAAGGAAGCTGCTCCCAGAGGAGCTCTAGGAGGGTGCACGGTTAGGACTTTCCTTCTTCTCTTTCGTCTTTTCTGCTTTTCTTTTTCATAGATGAATATGCTTACGTACTCTCCCTTTCTTCTTTCAAGTCGGTGTTCCATGGACTGCGTGCATCTTACCTGGGGTGCAGTGAGCATCCGCAGGATCCCCCCAAAGAGAAAGACTTCACATCTCCCTTTGAAAGGGAGTGCCTGATGCAGCCGAGTAGCCTGTGACTTCCAAGTCCTCCCTCAAAATTCCACTGCGGAGAATCCCAGGAAAGCACATGACTGAGGTACAGACATCCGAAAATGGGAGGCCCCTGTTGGGGCTGCCCAGCCCCCCAACACCGAGATCCGGCTCCGACAGCCGCACCCCCACGCAGGGCTGAGCCCAGGGGGAAACACGGGCTGTGAGCTGGCTGCCGGGTCTCCCCGCCCAGCAGGCACAACTCCAGTGCAATTAGTGTGCCTCTCCAGGGAGGATTACCACTTACAGAACACCTTGCTTAATTACATATTCAAGCTTCTCTTCAAAGTAACTGATGAGCGGCTGGCTTCAGACAGCAGGGCAGTCTCTCCTGCAAGTTCTCAGTTCCTCAGAGAGGCCCTAGGAGGCCCACAAGCGTCCCCGTGCGGATGGGAATATTCTCATGGCACAAATGCCTCCAACCTGGATTCTTCAAGTGATCCAGTAGCTCTTCAGCCTTTTGATGGTTACAGAAGTTATTTACAAAGATTCTGCGGCGTAGCCCACAACATGAGCCCTGAGGTCTTGGGCATTCAGGATGCAGCAAATACCCTTTGTGAGTGTGAGGCAGGGGCGGCCGAGCGCGTGGCAGGGGCAGCTCCAGGGTGGCTGATGCTTGCCTTCTTGGGCACTGTGGTCAGCCCTGCAAGTCACGGGCAGCATGTTCCAGTCACGGCTCAACAGCCAGATTCGACTTCTACAGGGAAAACCGCGTGATGGGATGGACCAGGAACTTCCTACCCAGGATGCGTTTATTGCAGATAACTCCAAGTGGCTGAGACTCTCAGGACCGCGCCTCATCCGAGCCGGGGGGAAGGGCTCCGACACACAGAGGTCTCACGCATTGGAATCTGTTCTCAGACCCCGTCCTGCTGATCCCATGGTGCAGCTGGCAGAAGGTCTTCACGGGAGTCCTGGCAACATTCACACACAGACGGTTCCTCGTCCTGTGACCATCAGTGGACGTCTCACTGTGGAGCCCGGATTCGTCCCACGTTCGACAGCATGTCTCAGAGGTGATGCGGCGGGACTGTGTCTAAGGAACCAGCGGAGGCAGGTGGCAGCCCCCAGAGCAGCAACGGCACCCTCCTGAGGCTACTGCCCACCCCGGAGCCGCTATGACTCACAGGGCATCACTGAGAGCCACACCGCCCCCCACAGCTCCTTCCAGGGCTTAGAAAGTGAGGCACCAGGGTCCTGATCAGAAGCGAGCCCGACGGCTCTGATGAAGGCCCTGCTCCATCTACTCTGTGCTAAAGTGAGACTCGGCCGTCTTAGGAAGATGCTGCACGGAGCTCTCCGCACGGAGTCTGTCTGGTTCCTGGGAGCGGCTGTTTGGTTGTTTGCCAGGCATCTTCCCAAAGAGCTAAATGCAACCTGGGATTGTCCGGTTTTAGGAAACAATGAAGAGTGAGATCCCACAGCTCTCGACAAAGCCCCGCTCCGATGCTGGGCTCTCAAGGGCACAGGATTTGGGAGCACTCGGTGGAGGGTGGCGTGACGTGAGCGTGTTGCTGAGAAGAGCATCGGTTCTGCGTTCGGGATGCGTGCGGGCTGCCGGCGGCCGCAGACGGACGGACGGACAGCCCCACCACAGGGCAACGTCCCGCACGCGGCTGTGGGGCTGAGGGCCGGGAGAGGCTTCCTGAGCCGTCCGTGGAAAGGACAGATGGGTGAAAGGCCCTTGCTATGGGAAAGCACTGCAGGCAGCAGGGAATGAGGCCACTGTGGGGGGTGCGCGCAGTGCCCTCTGGGGACACTTAGGGACAGTCTGGCGATGAAGGTGGGTGAGAGCCTCAGAGGGGACGCTGGGAGAAGCTCAGCACCGGCGGGTGGGAGCTCTTAGGAAGCGATGGCCACGCAAAGGGGTGGCCCCTGCAGACGGAGCCCATGGGCCCTGCCTGTCCAGGGCAAACAGCCAGGGGCGCCCACGCCTTCGAGCCTCAGCACTGTGGGCGGGAGCCTGAGGGGCTGCGCTGTTGAGTGACCTGTGGCACATGTCATATCCCACGTGACCTGGTGAGAGTGGGGGGAGATGAGGTCGTCCACCTGTGCATGGGGGATGCAAAGTGCCGGGGAGGGTCCCTTACAGGGAGGTCAGGGGACCACAGACGTGTCCACCTGGACTGGAGAGGGAATTGTCCAGGACAGGGGCAGCCACAGGTCAGAGTGGGGGGACCAGGAGAGTGCCCACCCATGTGGGTCACCAAAACATCACGGCGGCCACAGGGCCCTGACTGCGCCCCGCCACTGCTCACCCCAGCTTTCCGGAGCACAAACCGAGTGTGCTGTTCTCACAGACACACTGTTACGGCAACCGCCAATCAACAAAGCTCACTTTGCAATTTTGAACATTATTACAGATACATTTGCAAACCCACACTACCTTTTCCTTGAAAGTGGTTATTTAAAAACATTTTATGTCATTTAGCTCTGCATGGAGAAAAGCGGGTGGGGGTAGGGATGGGCAGAGAAACACTCACAAATGCAGTTAAGCAATTTTCAACAGTAAAGTGTCCCCAGCTCGACACTAAAAGATGGACAGAGCAAGGGTGCCGGGTGTTTAGCCCAGGACTCCCTCCTCAGCATTTCAGAAATGTTTCACTTTTTAAAAATAAAAAAATAGCATTTTGAGAGGATCTGTCTATACTCTTTTAAAAAAGAACAAATCATTCTTAAACGCTAAATCCTTAAAGGTCCTGTAGAATTTAGTTATCAGAATAAAACACAACCACCATGTATAACTTAATAAAAGAAAAAGAAATTTTACCTGTAGCGGATTTTACAATTACACTCATTCTCCTTCTAACTGAGTCAAAACTTAAAATTTCCAGCAATTCAAACCTGAAAGAGAAACGCAGAGGGTCACACTGTCCACGTGGGTCCTCACGCGATTCCATCTGGTAGCTGCGAAGCTCTCCGCAGCAGAATGGCTGGGGCAACCCTGGCCCCTCGTCAGGGGACACACGAGGGCCGCTGGGTGAGGGCTGTCCTCACACGGACGCCCTGAGAGGCCTGGATTTGAAGGACGTGGTAGGTGTACCAGTGAGGCAGAGTCTGGGCCCCGTGGCACCTGTGGCACCAGCTCCTCACCACGTCCCCACCCGACCCAGGGCATGGGCTCACATTCTGCCAAGCAGGCTACGCTCCCTATGCACCAACTCCCTCCCTAAACATTGGTGAACAGACTCAAAGTTGTGTCAGAGCTCGGATCCTTGCCAATGAACTGGCATCACCCTAAGAGATCAAAACCACGGAAAAAGCAAAGGACACTGGCGTTTTGCCTGGTGCCGTCCTGTTACCGGAAGACTCAGAAAACCTGTGTGGCGTCTGGAGCATCAGAAGTGTTTGGGAGCCCCTGCTGCCGCCCCTCAGTCTCCTCAGGGCCTTGGACTCAGTGGGAAGCTGAGGAGGGGCTCTGGCCACAGTGCCAGCCCAGTTCGGAGCCAGGGGTTCCTCGGCAGAGCCCTGACGGGGGGTCTCATCTAGTCCACGATCTCACCGCCTCCACAGCTGCAAACCCGGAGCCTCAACAGCAGTGACTTGCGGCCCCCAGGAAGCCCAGGGCGCTGTGGGGAGGGCACAGCCGGTGCCAGTGGAGGGCCCGGGTCACCCTGGAGCCCGGGAAGCCCAGGGCGATGTAAGGACGGCACAGCCAGTGCCAGCAGAGGGCCCGGGTCACCCTGGACCCCGGGAAGCCCAGGGAGCTGTGGGGAGGGCACAGCTGGTGCCAGCGGAGGGCCCAGGTCACTCCAGACCTCAGAAAGCCCAGGGAGCTGTGGGGAGGGCACAGCTGGTGCCAGCGGAGGGCCCAGGTCACTCCAGACCTCGGAAAGCCCAGGGAGCTGTAGGGAGGGCACAGCTGGTGCCAGTGGAGGGCCCGGGAGCCCCTGCCGAATCAAGGGGTTTGTCCTTTCCCTTCCAGTGGGGAGTTTATTTTCCCTAAGAAGGAAATTTTAAAATCCAGGTGTTTTGAGGTCGTCACCACCAGATCTTGTGTCTTTGCTGGAACGGTGACCGCAAATTCATGCTTATTGAGTCAGATTTCAGAAAAACCATCCAGGGGAAGCAACCCTGTGGCTGAACCCAAGCCCTTCTCTAATGGTCCAGCACTTCTCCAGAACATCTGGTAACATTCCCGGGCTGTCACTGGGAAGGAGAGGAAGCGAATTGCGGGAGAACATAGAGAACTTGTCTTTTCCCTCAAATACAGAACCTTATAAAGAACATTCTTTATTCTTTAGTCCCTTCACATCTAAGGGCGAGTTGCACATACCTTTCGACGTGGTTCTCCCTGTTTAATACCTCCATGTAATTGTCCTTCAGCCTCAGGTAGGTAAAGCCAAGTCTGCAATGCGAAGGGAAACCTCAGGGTGAATCTGAGATGCTGATGTTCCTCTTGCACTATTTGCTTTGTATTTTGGTAAAGCGTTCTTTTCAAAAAAGAAATACTTTCAGTTAAACAGAGATTATAAACTGCATTATAAAGTTAGGAAATTATCATTATGAACTTATTTACCATCTCAAAAAATCTTCCAAGAGCAACAGAATTTCTGCCCAACCCAGCCCTCCCTGGTACGCAGCAGTGAGGCACTTTCTTGTCAGTATTGATTGTTCTCCAGCAGACAGTGGCGGGCACATGGCCTGCAATCCTTGCTTCGATAACACCTTTGCTCACTGATTCGTGGGCTCTGTTGTTGCTGGTGAGCAGAGAACACGATGCCAGAGGGAGAGGGTCTCTGAGAGGCTGTGACCCCCAGACCAAGCCCCTTGAGTCACAACGGGGAACCAAGGCCCAGCGCAGGCCTTCAGCCAGCACGTGGTGCACCCATCTGTGCAATGCCTCCTCCTGCATGCCTGAGGGTCAGCGACCTTCAAGGCCTTGTGGGAGCCGCTGGGATGGCAGAGACAGAGCATGGCTTCGGGATGCGAGAGGCCAGCAGAGGACCCGGGAGAAGACGTGCTTCCCAGCACAGCGGCGGCCATCATCGCAGCACCAGGGGGATGGGAGTGGAGGCCTCTGGCCAGCCCAGGTGGGAGCAGCGGCTGGAGGAAAAGCTTCAGGGCGGGGACAAGTCTCAAAGGCGGGCAGGGCAGCCTGCCCTCACTTCTAACACCTGTGATGAAGGCAGTGGCATTCCTGGGCACTTGTGTTCCAAGAAGAGAGAAACCCAGCTCCAGGAAGCCTCACCTACACGTGTGGGTTTACGCATGAACGAAGGGCCCCAGTGATACTGCTGACGTATCTGTGCTGCTCAAATTGCACAGAGAAAACACATCAGTTTAGCAGCAACAAAAACATGGCTGTAATGAGGGGAGAAGCGCTAACATGATTCTCACCACACTCAGTCCCTGAAGGCAGTGTCCGTTTATTACTTTTGGAGAGGGGAGATTCGGTATTACAGAAGTCATGAGCTGGGTGGATTTGAAAACGGCTTCCCTGAGTTGAAATTATCCATGTATCTGGAATGCCTAAAGTATTTTTCCAAGCGTTTGCTTAAAAGGTGGGCGGTGGGAGGTCGTGCACTAGCTCTGCTCTGCCCCACCCAGGTTGTGGCTCTGGGAAGGCTGCTGGGCCTCTGGGCTTCAGTTTTCTGAGATGCAGGAGGGATATTTGTGTTAAAGGAAGGATTGTTTCCATATTTCAAAGCCCGTGGTTATTTGGAATGACCTCTAACTTACTGCAGACCTCAGGAAGAAAAGCCAGCCACGAAAAGTCAGAGCTGAAGACTCATGCGCTGGGGACCAGACACTGCTTATCACGGTGGGAGGGGCTCATATAGGGACGGGAGTCCCCAGAACCTGGGCGCAAAGGCAGCAGAGCTCAGTGTGCAGGGCATGGGGTGGGGCTGAGGACGCCTCCAGATGCAAGTCCCTGACTGGGGCCAGGGTGGGGCTGAGTCACATCAGGAAACCCAGGCAGACCCTCGGCCCGAGACGTACCTCTGGACACCTTCGACCAGCGCCACCTCGTCGGGCGAGGATGAGATGTACACACAGGATTTCCCCCCGTCTGGAGACTTCCTGGGGCCGTCCACGCTGTCATCATCTTTCACCTGGACAGTGTGGCATAGACAGAGGGCCCGGAAAAACAGCTCCTCGCGCTCCTATGAAAAAGCAGTTCCCAGAACCCACAAATCACTATGCATCCACTGAAGATAGAGGGAAATAGGCACAGACAGAAAACACGAAGGGGGGTTTGGTCCCTGCAGCCGCGAAGGCAGCTTGCGGGCGGTGAGGGGTTATACGGTGGGATGGAATTACGGCTTTCCATCATTCTCAAGCGCTCTGTGGTAACTGAAATTGACGGGTGATGAAGACTGAAACAGGCGTGTGTTCTTCAGCACCAACACGTTTAGAAACCACAGAGGCTTCACGTGCACTCGGAAATGGCGAACAGCCACGAGCGTCCAGGGAGACTGAGTCACACGGTGCCGCGAACACAGACATCCACAAACATGCTGGACCCTGGCTGTGCCTCCGCCCCGGTGCCTGCGCGATGGGGACATGCTCCTAACCGAAGCATGTGTTAGACTAGACATGACAGTGGCACTCCTGCTGTTGACTCACATCGTAACGTTCACCCTGAAACCCCCTAAGAAGCAGGAGCTATTATCCTGCGCCTGCAGCTGCAGAATCAGCATTCAGGAAGGTGAAGAGATGTGCTCAGGGCCACAGCCAGCTGGGATCTGATCCCCAAGGCTGCCCTGTGTGTGGGAAAATTCAGGAATGGCGTCAGCCTGGGACCCCAGTCCTGCCCAGAGATGCTGAGATCTGGAGCCACTGCACTCGGGGTGTATGTGAGAGTGCATGTGTGTGTCTGCATGTGAGTGTGTCTGTGTGTGCATACGGTTTCTGGGCATGTGTGAGTATGTGTGTGTGTCCGCGTGTGAGCGTGTGTGCATGTGTCTGTGTGTGCACATGGTGTCTGGGTGTGTCTATGTGTAAGCATGTGTGCACATGGTGTCAGGGAGTGTGTGTGTATGTGTCTGTGTGTGTACACGGTGTCTGGGCATGAGTACGTGTGTGTGTAAGCATGTGCACACGGGGCTCAGGGAGAGTGTGTGTCTGCGAGTGTCTGCGTGTGAGTGTGTGTGCGTGTCTGTGCACATGGTGTCTGGGTGCATGCATGTTTGCCCTGCTTCTACGGTTTTCAGAACCAATTCTAACATGGGTATCACCGAGCAGATGTGTCCTAATGGGACACCGCACACATGGCACTTTCTGACCATCCCTCCCACTGAAGTCCACAGAGAGGAGGTGGATTTTCCTGGACACTCGAGTGAAAAGGGGTGGACTCAACATGCACACACAGCCGCCCACTCACTCACACACTTGGACAGCGTGGAGGCTGCCACCTACCCTCCCGTTGACGCTGGGGGACGAGTCAATCATGTCGATTCCTGAGGACTCTGGGAGGACCTGCCCGTTGCAGATGACGTGGGGCACGTAGACGTGGCCTTCGATGCAGCACTCCTTGAACTCCATGTTGTTCTCCGTGAGGGTGCCGGTCTTGTCCGTGAAGATGTACTCCACCTGCGGGCAGGGCACAGCAAGTCAGGACGCTCTGAGGGAGGCCCGTCTCCGAGCCAGACACACAGCAGCTGTTTCCTCCCCAGCTCCCACTGCGACTTGAATAGGCAGTGGATTTCTAAAGGTTTTCCCCCAGACAGACTCCTCACCGGGCCGAGCCACACTCCCATCCCATCCTTCTTCCCAGCGTCCAGCAGGACCCAGCAGTCCTGGCAGGTGCGATTCAGGACGGGTGGGGAGGCCTTGGGGCACCTTCTCTGGGTTGGGAGCAAAACAGACAAAACAGAGTGTGGTCTCACAGTCACATTCCCCGGAAGGAGACACGGGTGGGGCCAGGGCTCCATTTGTTTGGGAAGACAGAGTGTGAGTGGGTCGTCCCGAACCTTACTTAACAACAATAAAAACCAAGGCTACGGAGAGGACGAACTTACTCTAAAGTCTTGGAGGTCAAAACCCACAATGCCATGTAAGGTTGAGAAGGTAAAATTCAAGCGAATGAGGACAAAACAAACCTCGGAGAAAATTGTAATATGTGTTAAAGATACAACCCGTCTTAACCTCTGGTTTTAGATAAGCTCACGGGTCACATGTTTATCGTGAATAACTGAAGGTGGGAATTCTGGAACAGCGGCAGTATCTCGAGACTGAGTTCGGACGTGCCCATGGGGACGCCTCTTTCCCAAGCACTTTGGACAATGGATATTCAACCTGTGTACCCTTCTTACACAGGATTTTAAAGTAACTCAGAATAAACTCTTACTCAATCGCAAAAGTAATTTTATTTTTATTTATTTTTTTGAGATGGAGTCTCACCCTGTCGCCCAGGCTGGAGTGCAGTGGTGTGATCTCGGCTCACTGCAACCTCCGCTTCCCAGGTTCAAGCAATTCTCCTGCCTCAGCCTCCCAAGTAGCTGGGATTACAGGCACGTGCCACCACGCCTGGCTAATTTCTGTAATTTTAGTAGAGATGGGGTTTCTCCATGTTGGCCAGGCTGGTCTTGAACTCCTGACCTCAGGCGATCCGCCCACCCCGGCCTCCCAAAGTGCTGGGATTACAGGCGTGAGCCACCACGCCAGGCCCTAAAAACATTTTTAAAAAGGTAAAATGGGTAAGAACGAAACAACAAATGTTAAGAGGTTTTGGTTTATCCTCCTGTTGAGCTTAACATTTGTTGTTCTTATCCACTCAGAGTGTCCAGCCACTGGGCAGCGCCTCATTTAATCTTCAACTGTGATGAATGCATCAACCATGTTATTATCCCAGTTTCAAGAACGTGGAAACAAAAGCTTGAAATCTCTGACACAAATCCAGTCAGTTCTGTTAGCTCAGGACACGGAGATAAGATTGTTTGCTTTGTTAATATTAAACAAGTTTGTGAAAGTCTTTGATTTCTTTTTCAAATAGTTTGTTGTTTGGTATATAGAATCACTACTGACTTTTGGGTGATTTTGTATCCTGCAAATTTAGCAAATTTGTTGATTAGTTCTAAAAGCTTTTTGGTGGCATCTTTAGGCTTTTCTATATATAAGATTGTGTCATCAGCAAACAATTTCACTTCTTCCTTTCCTATACGAATGCCTTTTATTTCTTTTTCTTGCCTCATTACTCTGGCTAGAGCTTCCAGCGCTATGCCGAACAGAAGGGGTGAATGTGGGCAGCCTTGTCTTCTTTCTGATCTTAGAGGAAAAGCTTTCACCTTTTCTCCATTGTGTGTGAGGACACGCTTTCAGCTTTTCTCCAATGCCAGCTGTGGGCTTCTCATCTATGGCCTTTATTGTATTGAGGTACATTCCTCTACACCTAATTTGTTGAGAGATGTTATCATGAAAGGATGCTGAATTTTGTCAAATGCCTTTTCTGCATCACAGATAATCATACGGTTTTGTCCTTCATTTTGCTGACGTAATGCACCACACTTACTGATTTACACACACATCGAGCCACCCTTGCAACCCACAGGTGGTGCATGATCCTTTTGTGTGGTGCTAAATTGGTTTGCTAGTGTTTTGCTGAGGATTTTTACACTTTGTTCATCAGGGGTCCTGGACTGCAATTTTCTTTTCTGGTGGTGGGACAGTCAACCCTAAGCCCAGAGACGGTCAATGCTGCCATCACCCTCAGCTCTCACAACAAAAGACAATGCACGCCTGCCTGCTCAACTCGGCCTGAGGCAGGATTTGTGTTCCAAGGCACTCGTGCTCAGGAGGCAACACTACCTGGTAGAACAGGGCACTGCCTGCTCCTGACTCGGTTTCTCATCTGAGAAACAGGGCAATGGCACTGAGCACACAGGACACAGAGAAGGTGCACAAAGTGCTGGGCACAGGATCTCCACGGGACAGAGGCAATGGCACTGAGCACACAGGACACAGAGAAGGTGCACATACTGCTGGGCACAGATCTCCACGGGACAGAGGCAATGGCACTGAGCACACAGGACACAGAGAAGGTACACAAAGTACACACAGGACACAGAGAAGGTACACAAAGTACACACAGGATACAGAGAAGGTGCACAAAGCACTTCTGGCACAGGATCTCCATGGGAGATGGTTGTTTTCGTCGTAGACACAGACACTTGAGTGGTGGATGAATCTCTACTACACATACAAAAGAAGTCATGTTATCATACTGCACATCGACGGTGGGCATGGGCGTTTACCCACGGAGCTGCGGTCAGATGAACCTGCCTTTTGGGCTTGTCCACCTGTCTTGACCTCAGTGTGTCCCCCCGTGAGCAACAGTACACACTTCTCTGTGTGTGGGGAGATCAGCCTCCAGGCTGGAGCCTGGTTTTGGTCAGGAAAGAATGACAGAAATCATATTCTGTTTTGCTGGACTCCAGACAGACGGATGGAGGAGGGCAGAGAAGAAATCTGCTGTACTCAACACTGCTGGGCACTTTCCTTGCCACAGAAAAAAGTTATTTCCCAATGAACTTATCAGAAGCTCACAAAATGTACCATCTATTGTTGAAAAGGAGATAGAATATTCCTAGGTAAAAGCACCTGACTACTGAGCAACTAAATCAGTCTGCGCATTGCTGACTGAGACAACACACCACTGTGAGGAGTATGGGACACGCTGGACGAACACACTGAAAAGTCAAACTCATCAAACGCAAAACATGATCCTTCCGTTTGTCCACCTTCCTCACAGGAGGCAGACAGAGGCCTCTGTATCTGCCGGAGTCTAAGTCTATTTACAGGCTGTCATCTGGGAGGGAGATGGAGATTTCAGCTACCGGTCTATAAAGTGGCCTTGTTTGCTAAAATACCCCTCAAAATTGCTTTCTATTTCTTCCGAAAAGACCAATTACCCTTTCCTGGTACCTGCTCTGGCAACCCTGCACTCTGCAACGTTAAGGCTGGGAAGGTAGGGAAGGTCACCGCTCTAGGCTGGGGACACCCAGGGAATGGGTCTTTCCCCAGCTCCCTTCCCAAGCCAGCAGGTCTGGTGTGTGCCTCCCGGTGGTGCGGCGGCAGCGCGGCGGTCGCACCAGACTCTGCACTGTGCACCTTGTGTCTATGATCTCACTTCATCCACACTCCAATCCTGCAAGGCCAGCATCTGTTATCATCCCCATTTCACAGACTGAGACTCGAGGCGTGGCAGTGAAGCCTGAGCTCCCGCAGCCATCACGCAGCAGCAGGATCTGAACGGAGGCGTCTGAACTCTCTGCAATCAACCAACTCACTGAAAGTCTGGCTTACTCATCTTTAAAGTGAAAATACCCAGCTTGCTATGAGACTTGAATATCAGGTGCAGAAGTGAGTGCAAGGCTGGCAAAGCCACTTTTACCCACCAGCCCTGATTCACATCTGCACCCAGAAAGGGTTCTGCGGTTCTGCCCAGGAAGCTCCAGATGAGTTTCCAGGAGTCGGCGAGTGCAGGTAATTCTGCATCCGTCGTAAATATAATAGCACTGCTGACTGTTTCATACATAGGGTTCAAAACAACCCTGCTGCTATCTTACCCCAGCTCCAGGGACAGCCACGCTCGGACGACAGTAACAGGACCTGAGGCACGTGAAGCAGACTCACCCAGAAGCTAATAAATCACAGCAGAGGACTCAGGAGACACCAACCTGTCCCAGCTCTTCGTTGAGGTCCGACGTGTTCACCAGAGGCCCCTCGCCAGTCTCCTCGTCAAACATGTCCTCGTCCCAGGTGATGAAGTAAGAGCCGAGGAACTTCTGCATCTCGACCGTGACGTACATGGACACGGGGATGATGTAGTTAAAGAGGACCATGAAGGCCAGGAAGTCCGTGAACGCCCTGAGGAACTGCGAGAGCAGAAGGTGCGGGTCAGCGCCTCCGCCAGGAGGGACAGCAGGGCTCCAGCACGCTGCTCTAACACCTCAGGCTTACACATAAGTTATACGAATGCTACTACTAAATACAAGATTTCAGAGTCCAAAGACAAGGACGATGGGTGGGGGGCAGCCACTGGGTCACCTGGTCTCTGCACCAGGACCCGCCGGGTCCAGGGGCTGAGCTGCAGGGCTGCCCTGCCAGCAAGTGGAGATTAAATCATGAGTTAAGACAAACACGCGCCGGTGACAGGAGATATGCCCACCAGACACCTGTGGCAATTTTACTTCCGCATATTCACAGGATCTCTTTGAGTCTCTTACAACCAAACTTACTTGGTAATAACCTACAGATGTAAAAACTAAGCCTGGTGAAATGACTTTTCAGTATACTTTTATCCTGATCTGTGGGGCCATGTTAGTTTTGTGGGAGGGACAGATGATGCAGAGACAGCCCCACTCTGGACGGAGGGGACATGGGTCTGGGTTTGCACATGGCCCTGCTCTAGGCTCAGTGGACAGGATCTGGGTTTGCATATGGCTCTGCTCTAGGCTCAGTCAACACAAGTCTGGGTTTGCATACGGCCCCACTCTAGGCTCAGTGGACAGGATCTGGGTTTGCACACAGCCCTGCTCTGGACTGGGAGTAGACCTTTTTTCCAAGTATTTACCACAAATATGTGCCATTTATCTCGTAATCATTAACAAGCATTTACTCAGCACCCTCTAAACAAAGGACACAGTGCAAGTATTTAAGGCACTGTCCTGATGATTTCACTGTGGGAACCTCTACCTTTCCAGATCCAAAGATGGCAGGAGCAGTTGGTGTCCACTGAGACTTTAACTTTCACTGAATGCATCTATCACAGAGATTGAATCAATCAAGGCTGCTTTTTGCCTACAGTAAATTCACTCTCATCTTTTTTCTTGCACCACATTTTCGTAATAATGGCCCACAGGTCACCTTGGATCATACAAGGGCAGTGATTGTCCATACCAGATTCCTCTGTCTTTCTGACTCCGTTTTCTGATTATACCACGGCTCATCCCGAAAGGGCTCGCTCTGCCACACGTATTTCAGCACAGTGTTTATCAGGGCTTTGCTGATCAGAATGCAGAGGTACACGATGAGGAACGCATTCATCGATCTAAAACAAAAGGACAGAGGTGATCACTGGTCCCCAAGGAAATGAGCTCTGCACTTTGAAGAAACAGAACAGGAATGGCACCGTGATACGTTCGCCCTCAACGCATCACGGTGGGTCCTCTGTACCTGCGCCCATGCCATGGTCCCTGGCACATACTCCTAGAGGCCAAAGGTAAGAGCCAAGGGGGGAAAAGTGCCACAAGCAGGAGAGAGAGGGCTTCTCACAGCCACACTGCACACTGTGGACAATGCCTCTGCACTGCCTGGACTTGCGTCGTTGAAAAGAACATCCAGAAATCAATTTCTACCATTAAGCATCAACAAATTAGTTCAAAACTTGGTGACTAACCACCACTGTAAAGGAAGGAAGGAAAGGAAAGGGAAAGGAAAGAGGAAGGAAGAGAGGGAGGGAGGAAAGGAGGGCGAGGAAAAGTAAATAACTCTGAAAGGAAGTGTCCTCAGTACAGGAAAAGCACAGATCCTTAACTAAGGTTTTAGCAGATCTCAGGAGGAAGCCTTTCTTTTCCAGTACAAATTCCGCTACCATCCGACGTATTTATCATCAGGACTTTAATGAAAAGATGACTCTGTTCGCTCTTCGTAAAACCACAGCAGAGAATGCATGGTTTCGACCAAATCTGAGAGTTAAAACTAAGCCCATTTGGAGTTTTTCATGAAATGGTGGGAGGAGCTGTTGGACACTGGACCTGCCATGAACCTGGTACCAGGCGTTAGAAAGCGCAGGAAGGAGGGGTGTGGCCGTCCACCTCACTGCAAAATAAGAAAGTCCCTCTGAAGGGTCAGCTCTGCAGTTACTAAGATGCTGTATATTGGTAAAGGAACCTCCAACAAGGCCAAGAGGAAGCTACTTCCATCACGCGTGTCCAGCGACAGGGCAGGGAGCCTTACTTTTCCACGGCAGACCGCTTCTGGGATTTCGATTGGTAATTTAATGCCATCTTGGTTTCCATGCCCGTGTAAATAGCCACACCTACAGGGAGGAAAAGCAAGCGTGATGACCAGGGCACAAGTGTGTCTTGCCTTATGGTGAGTTACACACAGCTGTGGGGAAAAGCAATTCTTGGGTAAAGTGAATCCTATTTTTAATTTCACAAACTAGTGTCCATAGTCACGTAACACTAGCATTTGATTCCTTAGGATAAAGACCTTTCCTCATGTGTAGGAAGCAATCTATGCTTCATTTTTCAAGAGTTCCCGTCTTAATATACACCGGGCCTGCCATATCCACGAGTTCTAAATCTGCAGGTTCTACCAACTGGGGATGGAAAAGATGTGAAAAAAATCTTCAATAAAAATAACAATACAATGATACAAAATACAGATGATAAAAACAGTAGAGCGTAACTACGTACCTAGAATTTACATCGTGGCAGGTATTAGAAGTAATCTAAGATGATGTGAACTACAGGGGTGGACATGCGTACGCTACATGCAAATAGGGGCCTTGGGCATCCATGGATTTTGACATCTGCAGGCGTCCTGGAACCAGTCCCCCAAGGACACTGAGGGACAGCTGCACAGCATTTTCTAACAGTGGGGCACACAAAAGTTACCTCGACTAAAACAGACGATAACCCACAAGAAATGGGAGATCCTAGCCAAGAAATGTAGACATGAAAGAAATTTCCTGCACAACTAAATTTCATAAATTCCTTCAGGGATGCAACTTTCTGTTTCTGAATCCAAAACTAGAGGCCTTAATCCGTAAGCCGTAATCTCTGATGCTGCTGCTTCAGGACCGCACTTATTCACTGATCCGAATCTCAGTGGGACAGAACTTGTGCGGCCAGAAAGCCTCCAGCACCTCAAGGCGCCAAGAAACGCTCTCAGGGTTCCGCGGCGGGTTTTAACTTTGCTTCATGCATCGTTAATGTTACAGGCAATGGTGAATAATTAATTAAATATTTACCAAAGATTTTCTCGGTGTTCTTCAGTGTAGCTCCTCTCAGCAGCAAGTTTTCCGATCCTAAGGGCCTGTAAAGACACGATGATCAGAAACCACGCGGACACGAAGGCAAGCGGGCAGGACGGGGGCAAGATGCAGACATGAAACCTGCTCATTTACTCAGCAGATCTCATTTTCCGAGGAGATGGTGTACACGGCGGTTTGCTTATATTCAGATGATTAAGTCAATCCAGGTGCATGTGAACACATGCAGTCTTATCTTTGGGGGGGACGAACACATGGCTCCAGGAGTAGCGGCAAGGGCCTCCTGGCAGTGCTTGTGGAACATGGGACCTCAGGCCCCGCCCAGACCCACTGAGCTGCGCCTGACAGCCTCAGCAACACTCCCCAGAGACCTCTAGAGCAGGGGTCCCTGCGGTGGCCCCACCAGTGCCGTCAGCAGCACCTGCAGCCAGTCAGGAACATCATACTAGTCAGGAAGATCGTCCGAAGCTGTCAGAACCTGAAACCCTGGGGTGGGGCCCAGCAGCCCTCTCCTAACAAGCCTCAGGTTGAGAACAGCTGCACTGGAAGGTCCCAGAATGTTCTGGAAAGGCTAAAGAGGGGTGGATGTGAAATAAAATAAAAGTCACTCAACCTTCAACTGTTTCCTTTTCCTTTTTTTTTTTTTTTTTTTGAGACACGGTCTCACTCTGTCACCCAGGCTGGGGGCACGATCACAGCTCATTGCAGCCTTGACCTCCTGGGCTCAGGTGATCCGCGTGCTTTGGCCTCCCAAAGTGCTGAGATTACAGTTGGCCATCCCCATGCCCAGCCTCAATTGTTTCTATTACAGCCTCAGTGAGATTCGGGGAGTCTTACTCCTGGAGACAAAGGCTGACACTCTTATCTGGCCATTAGAAACACTGGTCACCACGCTGCAAAGCTCCTCTGAATGGGAGGACCTATAAATCAGGGACAGTCCAGGCATGGCTACTTTGGGGGAAAACAAGCAACAGCCAAAGAACGTAAAAATCTCACACATGGAGGAACAAGCCCCGCTCTGCGCACTGAAGCCACGGCGAGCAGCAGTGGGGTCTCTGTCACCAGGGGCTTATATCTTGATATAACAGGGTTCCCTGCTGATGGAAAAATAATCTCTTCTCATTTCCTAAGTAGTAAAGGAGAAATAAGCAGCAAGATTCAAATTTATAAATTTTGCTATTGGCAACATCCAAAGGATTGCTTCGGAGGGTAAAGGGTCAAAAGTGTTTGCTGAAGTTTGCTTTCCATTTGTCATTGTATTTACTGTCCTCCTATCACGGAAAGTTAAGAACCTACTGAACATTATGAACGTAGAATGCATGGAGTATATTTGGTTGACAGACCTCAGAACTGCGTCCGGCTGAAGACAGGCAGAGTGGAGCTGCCCAGAGGGAGGTGTCTGCCCCAGGCTGCGGCTGAGGGCTCCACGTACCTCCTCGCCCGGCAGTCACTAAAGATGGAGCTCCCAGGCTGCATATGGGTTGTCTGGTTGTGTTATAAGGATTGTCAGCTTCTGTTTGCAACACACTTATAATAATTCCTGTCAAGTGTTTATGAAAACAAACAGCTTTTTAAAAAAGCTGACTCAGGGAAGTCTAAAAATAATTTACTTGGAAAAGTACTTTGCTTCTAGTTAGGACAGAAGGAAGAAGAAATGCCACTCTGGATGGATTGAGAATTTGGGTGTGTAATTCTTAACTGTCCACATCACAAATTTACAAACATCTTCAATAATCTAAATATTAAAAGTCTATTGAATAGCATAAATATTTAAAAGTGAAACTAGGCCAAGTACGGTGGGTGGCTCACGCCGTAATCCCAGTACTCTGGCAGGCCAAGGTGGGTGGATCACCTGAGGCCAGGAGTTTTGAGACTAGCTTGGCCAACATGGCAAAACCCAGTCTCTACTAAAAATTACAAAAATTAGTTGGGCATAGTGGCACACGGCTGTAATCCCAGCTACTCGGGAAGCTGAGGCAGGATAATTGCTTGAACCTGGGAGGCGGAGGCTGCAGTGAGCTGAGATAGTGCCACTATACTCCAGACTGGTGACAGACTGAAGTAGAGCGAGACTCTCTCTCTAATAAAATAAATAAAATAAAATAAAAGTGAAACTAGAGTTAGTATCAAAATGCAAAATACATTAGCAATTATCATCCCAAGTTGCTCAGCAATAAACTTGGTCTAACTATAAAGATAAAAAACCTGCAATGTTTACTATTTTAGATTCATCTCATAGGGAATATGAATAAACCCAAGTCTGTTTACTCATTCAAACACAAATTAATTCTCATGGCACACAGAAATACAAGTTATTTCTCCAAAGTAAGAAGGAATTTACCTTTAGAACAGTATATATTTAGGCAAACCAAGGCAAGGCCACTATCAATTCTCAAAAGCACCTCCGAGCCTGCTGATGGGTAATGATGACAAACACATGCTAAGAATAAGAAGTGCACACATGGTTTTCTTAAAACAGTAACTCCAGGAGACTTACAAGGAGCTAAGCCCCAGGGATGTGCATTTCAGGAACTATTCACTTTGTAATAGTTTCCCAGTGAGTGTGTTTCTGTGTTTGGGAGATGTGTTGTTTAACACTCAATGCTGTACCTATGGACACATCAACAACTCGGAGAGTGCTTACAATGGAAGAAAAATCATTTCCCTAACAAGTGGAGTTTATGAAGAAGATGCGACTTTAAAACCTAGTGAAAGTCAATTCCCTCAACTATGACATTCAAATATCTCATCAGCAACAAATGCTAGATCTTGAAATAATGTCAGAGAAAATATCCCCAGGCCTGGGAGCTGGGCGCTGCCCGGAGCTGGGCTCAGCACAGGCTGGCTCTCAGCTGAGGCTGCCTCGGGGCCATAGATGAGGTGTCTGAGGGTCGCTGTTTCCTCATGGGTATGTGGTGTGACTGCCCCTGAGTCCACGCTGGTGAACGGGAAGGCAGAGCCGCCGACTGTGAGCTGCCCCCGCCTTGTCCCGGCTACCGATTCCACCTTCTCAGGTAGGTGTGAGCCTCAGATAGGCCTTGAGCCAGTAATGCACCCCAGTAATGATGGCAAGTGGATGAACAGACTCCCAAAAATGGCCTCCAAATTAGAAGTCTTTCAACCTCACATCTGAAGACAAATCAGTACCCGAATCATGAGACGGCATTTCTCACAGGGAAGCTGTACTCTGCCCTTCACTATGAAACTGTTCCATGGTACCCTGACGCCTCCCGGCCTGTGAGACGACCCTCTGGGCAGAGTCTTGGGCAAACCCTTGTTTCATGAGCATCACTAAGGTGTCAACATTCACAGATGTGTGCCTGAGACAAACCAGAGACAAGAGTGGAGCCTGGCCCTGTGGGAAAGTGGAGCTCCACCTTCCAAATCCACTAGAGCAGCTGCCGTAGAAACCCTCGTCTGTCAAAGAATGCATTTCTAATGCACCAAGGGAGATGACCATGGCCAAGGCATCTGCAGAGGCACTCACCTCACCACGGGGTCGTTCAGGTCACTGTAAACGTTGATGCGGCCCACAAACCTGGTGACAGAAAAGCCACGTTACTGACTAGATGCGCCCAGCAGCCCCCTGGAAGCGCGCGCCTGGCCTGCCCGCCTTCCTGTCTCCAGAGGCCGCTGTGAGCGGCGCGTCTTCACCCGGCCTGCTCCACGTGCAGCTAAACCAGCTCCGCTCCAGCCCCTTCCCTTGTCATCCTTTCTGTTGGGATCAGCCCATGGCTTCAGTGATTTTCCTTAACCCACATTTGACAAACGTCTTTCACAAAATAAAGAAAACTTATTCTTTTTTTTCCCCACAAGTATAGTTCCATTAAGTCACTTCAAACATTTGTATAAAAAGCTACAAATCTGAGTGGTACAAGTCTATGAGATTAAATAAGCGATGTATTTTTTTTTTTTTTTTTTTTTTTGAGACGGAGTCTCGCTCTGTCGCCCAGGCTGGAGTGCAGTGGCCGGATCTCAGCTCACTGCAAGCTCTGCCTCCCGGGTTTACGCCATTCTCCTGCCTCAGCCTCCCGAGTAGCTGGGACTACAGGCGCCCGCCACCTCGCCCGGCTAATTTTTTTTGCATTTTTTAGTAGAGACGGGGTTTCACCGTGTTAGCCAGGATGGTCTCGATCTCCTGACCTCGTGATCCACCCGTCTCGGCCTCCCAAAGTGCTGGGATTACAGGCTTGAGCCACCGCGCCCGGCCAAATAAGCGATGTATTTTTGACTCAGTCTTAATCTTTAAGCAGTGATTTACATTCTCTCCAAACCACCAGATAGCTGGACTACCTGGGGTGAAAAGCAAGAGCAACATTGAGGGCATAAAATCCGTTTCTAAAGAACCCAAAGCCCCTTCTTACTTGTAGAGGTCGGGCTGGGGCTGCTCACACTCGATGGTGGCATGAAGTCCGCCGATATCCTCCTCCGTATGGAAGCCCTTGGTGTCCTGGACCGCATAATGCGTCTACAAATGCACAAGACGTGTGAGCTCACCGCCAAAACGGTCAACACAAACCCAGACACTGCTGCCTCCAACCAAGTGATTACAAAGCCTGGCTGACCCTATGAGTTTGTACACGTTCGATAGTTACAGGAAGATAAGGTACTACTGTTATTCCCGCATCTATTAGGTGCCAGAAAATTCTAATCCTTCCATTCTTACCCAGTGTCCTCAACTTAAAACTAACAGGACAGGAGCAATGCTCAAATTCTTCAAGTGTGGACACTGATTTATCTGTCAAAGCAGTAGCCAGTAGCTATTAATTAGGAAACAAATCCAAGACCTGAAATATCCCTTTGCTTTTACAGAATGCCCTGCTGTTTACGGGGAGTGGTCACGGGATCACTTCACTTCATTTTCACTACCCCGCAACAACCTGCCCGTGCCCGTCGCTGTTGGGTGGCAAACACCTTCTACTTAACTGTTCGCGTGGCCTGGGCCAGGAGACTCCTCAAGCCTGCGTGTGCGTCAGTTTTACCCAGAGCTTCTGAAGCCCCTGATTCCTGGGTTCAGCCCCAGAGTTTCTGATGCAGCGGGGCTAGGGAGGGCCTGAGAACTGCACTTCTAAGACGGTGCCCAGTGATGCTGATGCTGCTGCTCCCAGAGCACATTTTGAGGCCTGGTGACCTCAGTAGCATCTGTGAGCACGAGCAGGGGGCTGAGGGCGGACCTGAGGTGGGCATGAGGGCTGCACTGGCCCTGCCCTGGGAAGAGAGAGGAGAAACTTGTGCCCAGGGATCTGGGAAGAGGCAACAGCATCTCTGAATCCCTTCCTGTGTTTCTTTCTAGTGGAAGAGTACTGGACAAATAAAACACAGGAGTTAGAACAAACGAGAGAAACAATCACTGCACCATCACCAAATGCACAAATCACGGGGACACAGTCACCGCTGCATCACCAAGCACACAAACGGTCACCGCTACGTCACCAAGCGCACAAATGGGGGTCGGGGGTAAATGATCGCTGCTCCATCACCAAGGGCACAAATCAGGGGGCGCTTACTTTCTAAATTCAGTGGGAATTCTCTAACTATATCCTCACAAGAGCCCCTGGGAGACAGGGCTGTCCCCATTTCACAGATGCGAAGAATCCAGATAAGTGAACAAGCCTGTGCAGCCACGTGAGCCCCACGGGATCCCAGCAGAAGTCGCTGGACCCTTCCCACGCCCCTACTCTGCTTTTAAGGAAAGGGTTCAAATAATTCCAGTCCCTCCAGCTAAACAAAATGCACAAAAATGACATTAGAGAACACAAAACTATTATGCAAACTGCAAAGCCACAAAAGGTCAAAGTGCACTAGCTATTTTAACATCTTCCACAACTGCTACAACATTTCATCTGGACAAACATGGTACATCTGGAGGCCCACAGCATTTGTTCCCTAGAATGGCTGGGACTCGTCTGAGCCTGACCAGCCACAGTCTGCAGGAAAGGGGTGCAAAGACAGCCACTGGCTGCAGAGTGTGAAGGGCTCACATGGTCTCTGGGTAGACGGAACCTTAACCTCCTCCCAGGTTCCAGAGGGACCAGCAGCCGCTTACAATGAATTCCTGAATCATCCAGGGATTCCAACCCCCTAGAAGCTGCTGACAATCTATTATGTTAGTGTGTTCATTCTCTGGGATATGCTACACAGAAAATGTGAAAGCAAATTTAACTGAAAAAAGTCCACAGGATTTTCAGTTCCTGATACATATC